>NC_139349.1:115229113-116606613 GCF_055883805.1 Amblyomma maculatum | reverse complement strand
CATGGTCACTTTCTATTACGTGCAAGTGGGACGCCACAGGAAGCGGTACTATCTCCGCTTCTTTTCAACTTGGAAATTAATAATGTCCCGGTCCACCTGTACAAAGTTTCGAGTGCAGCACGCGCTGTATGCGCGAATGCATCTAGATATGGGACACGCAGGGCTCTGGGAAAAATGAAGGCCAGCTTGCAGGAGGTAGCCACCGCTGTTAACAAGTATGCTAAAAATTTCGGCCTTCTTTGCTCACCAAAAATATACGACCCTCTATATAATCGCCCTTCAAATAAATTCACAGACAAGATAGAATTGGTACTTGGATCAAAACCGACACCAGAGAGAGCCAATTAGAGTCCTGAGTCCTTTCATTCACCAGCATCAAACTGGCGAAAACCAGGCTCGACAAGCTAAATCAGGTGAGAGGCCAGGTGGCCGAATGGTCCTCTGAGTCTCGAACACAAAAACAGACTGAGAAGCAAATTTTCTCTAGGACTGGTCATTGCCTTTGAAACAAGCAGAATCCTGTACTCGACCCCCTATGTCTTCCTCAAGAAACACGACGAGAACATTCTGGAGGTGATCACGCGCCGAATAGTGAAGAAGGCCCTCGCCCTCCCGATAACCACGTTGAACCTAAGACTCCAAGGTCTGGGTACGACACAGTGACACTTCAACTGGTAGACTTATCTGTTTTGGATGGTTAGAAATTTTCGACCAGTTACTAAAAAGAAGTTGCAGAATCTATTTCAGGTATGAATATATTGTGAGCACTGTGTGGCGCTTCATCTTTTACACGGCTGAACGTGCTGCTTCATCTTCATCCTGCTCCTTCTTGTAGATACCCATCGTCATCGCGGAGTGTATTTGGCTGCAGTGTGCGACCAAGGCTTCAGGTCTGCAATAAAACCTGATCCCCCAAGTCCTACCTTCGCGTTACCTTACACGTGGTGGAGTGCGCCTTGATTTCCGCGCTGCTTCGTCACCTGCATCCACCTGGAGCTTCGTTCTGGCCGCCGTTTGACCCCGACCACCATCGTCATGACTCAAAAGGGCCACTCCGCTACTTCGGCTTCTACCAACTCGACTCCAGCTCCCCTTGCCACTTGAACTGTCAGCAGTCGTCAGCGCGACCCGCAGATGTTCGCCGGTCTCCGCGGCGACGACGCTGATGACTGGCTCGACAGCTACGACCGGGTCAGTGCCTTCAACCGGGGGGACGATTCTCTTAAACTAATTACTGTGTCCTTTTATTTGACGGATGTGGCCAAAACGTGGTTCCTAAATCATGAATCGACAATTCCGGACTGGGCTACCTTTAAACAAAAGTTACGACAGATTTTCTGCGCTCCTACTGTTCGGACGGAGTCCGCCAAGAAGAAGCTAGAAGCCCGACTTCAGCGGTCCAACGAGACCTACACCTCTTATATAGAAGATTTACTTGCACTTTGTCGGCGCATAAATGACACCATGCCAGAGGCCGAGCGGGTTCGGCACGTCCTTAAAGGTATTGGGACACTCGCCTACAACGCCCTGGCCGTGCAGAACCCTACCACAATCGACGCCACCATATCGACTTGTCAACGCCTTGACGAGCTACAGTCAATACGCCTGAAGCCTGATCCCACTTCATTTGGTTTCACTGCCAACGCTGACCTCCGTGCGCTTATTCGCGAATTAATTCGTGAAGAGCTCTCGGCTCAAGGCAATTTGTGCCGCCCTGCATCCGAGCCACATCCTTCAAGTGCCGGCCTGCGTAGCATTGTCAAAGAAGAGCTGGCCTCAATGACCTATTCCCCCCAACATCGGTCGCTCCTACCATCTGTCAGGTGCCAACGTACGCCCAGGTCACGTCCTTGCCGCCTGCAGTTGGAGCGCCTACGCCACCGGCGCCTACCACTGCTCATGTCGCTGCATTGGCACCACCTACCGCGGCGCCGACATACTACCCCAACTGGCGCCCAGCCCGCCCTGTTTGTTATTACTGCGGGTACCGAGGCCATATTTCCCGCTTCTGTCGTCGCAGGCTCCAGAATGAACGCCGCGGCTACGACACATTTGAAGCAGACTACCCTCCTCGCTTTTCCGGCTATAACCCCCGTTCATTCCCTGATTATCCACAACGTACATCACCCCCGCCAGAAAGCCCCGCTCCGCCTGCTGGTTACAGGCCTTCAAGACGCCGTTCTCCTTCGCCTTTTCGCCGCTCAACCTCGCCTCTCCGTCAAGCTTCTCTGACTACCCCCCGCCTATCGGAAAACTGACCACTGCAGTTTTAGGAGGGAAAACTACACTTTTCGGCCATCCGAAAAATCCTCCGGAACGTCCCTGGAACATTATTTTAGTGTGGGTTGAAGGTTTATCTGTTGAGGCTTTGGTTGACACGGGCGCCGCTGTTAATGTGATACACACTGACTTGTGCTCCCGCTTAAGAAAAGTGAAAAACGCCTTATGATGGACCTGAACTCCGTGGAGCTAATGGTGTAATAATTCGGCCTTTTGCTAAGTGTACTATGCGAATTTTTGTTGATGGTGTCCGCGACCATGTACAATTTGCCGTGATGTCACCGTGCGCTCACCCAATTATTTTAGGCTGGGATTTTCTGTCTACCGCATCAGCCAGCATTTCGTGTCGCGACAGGGTCATTTACATGAACGAGAGCGATCCGTCTTCTGAACCTCCCGAGCCCCGTCATCGCCTGCTTGCCGCTACTAACTCAGTGTTGCCCCCTGGATGCGAACAACTTGTCGCGCTTACTTCTACTGACATTGATAACGGAGATGTGCTAATCGTGCCTTCTGATCGCCATCTGACCCGTGGAATCACGCTACCACCAAGTCTTGTTCGGTTTGAGCATGGCACAGCGCTTGTCGCTGCTTCGAACACTTCCCCAGAGGCCATTGTGCTGACTAAAGAAACATGTTTTCCTTGTGCCCTTGACATTCACCCGGTGTCCCTCACCACCCTAACCGCCCCCTCTTCCTCACCAGCAGCTTCTTCCGATGCTTATCTCTGTGTTCTCTTTGGCACCATCAATCCTGACATTCCTGCGACTCACCGCCAAGCTTTGCAGGAATTACTTCGAAAACACCAAGCCTCCTTTGATGTCACTTCTCCGACTTTGGGCCGAACGTCTTCTGCACAGCACCGCATTATTACAGAAGGTACTTCTATTGTTAGCCGCCGCCCTTACCGTGTTTCCTTATCAGAACGTAAAATCATAGAATATAATGTGAATGATATGCTCCGACGAGACATTATTCGGCCCTCAGCTAGCCCCTGGTCATCTCCGGTTGTCTTGATCAAAAAAAAAAGGATGGGTCCGTGCGTTTTTGCGTTGATTACCGCGCACTTAACAGAGTCACTCGCAAAGATGTTTACCCTATGCCACGAATTGACGACTCCCTCGACTGTCTTCAGGGCACCGAATATTTCTCCACTTTGGATTTGCGTTCCGGTTACTGGCAGATACCGATGCACGAAGCCGACAAAGAAAAAACCGCATTCGCTACTCCCGATGGGCTTTACGAATTCAATGTCATGCCTTTTGGACTTTGTAATGCCCCCGCTACGTTTGAGCGAATGATTGACACTGTTCTTAGAGGACTTCAGTGGAAAACATGCTTGTGCTACCTGGACGACATAGTTATCTTCTCTGCGACTTATTTTGATCATTTATGCCGCCTTGATCAGGTATTAACGTGCCTGGTATCCGCCGGTCTCCAGCTGAACACAAAGAAGTGTAATTTCGCCAAGAAAGAAATCAAGATCCTGGGCCACCGCGTCAGCCGCGATGACATTCGACCCGACCCTGACAAGCTTAATGCAGTTTTGAACTTTGCACGCCTTCAGCGGACTAAGGAACTACGCAGTTTCCTTGGCCTGTCTTCGTGCTTTCGCCGTTTCATTCACAATTTCGCTACCATTGCTGCACCGCTCCACCGCCTCCTTACCGACAGTACTACTTTCAATTGGTCCGAAGAATGCGAAAAAGCTTTCTAAACCCTAAAGAATGCCCTCACTTCGGACCCTGTTCTCGCTCACTTCGACGACACTGCTGCTACCATTCTCCACACCGATGCCAGCAGCCTCGGTACCGGCGCCGTACTTCTGCAACGTGACACCGCTTCTAGGGAAAAAGTAATTGCGTTTGCCAGTCGAACTCTAACACCAGCGGAACGCAACTACACCATCACAGAGCAAGAGTGCCTCGCCATCGTTTGGGCAGTTCAGAAATTCCGCCCCAACCTCTACGGCCGCCATTTCACGATCGTTACCGATCACCACGCTCTGGGCTGGTTATCAACCCTCAAAAATTTGACTGGACGCCTGGGCCGTTGGATTCTGCGTTTGCAGGAATACCACTTCGATGTCATATTCAAATCGGGTCGCAAACATCAAGATGCCGATGCTCTTTCCCGTTGCCCGCTCCCAGAATTACCACCTAGTGCTTCTTCGCGCCTTCCTGCGTGCACCCTCGACGTCCCAATGTCGTCCAGAGCTCCAAACATCCCCTGTGCTACTGCTGCCGCTGCTCCAGATAGCTACGCCATTATTTCACACCAGCGAGCCGATCCCTACTGTCTTTCCCTAATCAACCTTCTCACCGGTGATTCTCACCCTCCTACCGCTAGGATGCGCAGGCAACTCCAACAGTTTAAACTTGACAACGGCGTGCTCTCCCGTTATATTTATTGATCTGAAGGCACCCGTTGTGTCCCCGTTATTCCGAGAGCGCTTTGCACCCGTATCCTGGTGGCTTTCCACGATGATGCTACAGCCGGTCACTTAGGCTTTCATAAAACTTACCACCGTGTGAAAACCCGTTTCTTCTGGCCAGGCCTCGCCTCAAGTGTGGCAAAATACGTCGCCTCTTGTCTGCCATGTCAGCGCCGCAAACGGCCCACTTCTCCTCCTGCTGGCCTACTACAGCCGCTACCTTGCCCAGCTACTCCTTTTGGCGTTGTTGGCATAGACTTATACGGGCCACTACCATTGTCCGCACGAGGTAATCGCTGGATCGTCACCGCCGTCGACCACCTAACACGCTAGGCTGAGACCGCTGCCCTGCCTAATGGCTCAGCACGTGAGGTCGCGACCTTCTTTTTGGAATCGCTCGTACTGCGCCATGGGGCCCCTCAAGTGCCTCTCAGCGATCGTGGTCGGACATTTCTGTCGACGATTGTAGCCGAAGTTATTGAGGCCTCAGCCACACATCACAAATTGACCTCCAGCTATCACCCGCAGACCAATGGGTTGACTGAGCGGTTCCACCGCACGCTTTCTGACATGTTGTCTGTGTACGTCGATCAGGACTACCGAAACTGGGACGTAGTACTTCCTTTTGTTACGTTCGCCTACAATATGGCTGTACAGCGGACCACAGGTTACACCCCATTTTTCCTCGTTTACGGCCGTTCTCCCGTTACCTTTCTTGACGCCTCTTTCCTTTCTACACATGCCAGTTCCTCATCCTCTCTTCCTGACCAGTTCCTTTCCCAAGTGGCCAAATCTCGTCGGCTTGCTCGCGTCAACACGGAAGCCAGCCAGGAAGACCGCAAGTGCCGCTATGATGCAACCCATCGCCAAGTTTCGTTCCGTCCCGGCGACGAGGTTTTACTTTGGACCCCATTACGCACTCCTGGCCTTTGTGACAAGTTACAGCACCGTTAAATTGGTCCTTACACAGTTCTTGCAAAAACCTCCCCGGTCAACTATCGCGTCTCCCCTGTTTACCCTCCTCCGGACAGTCGTTACCGTGGCACTGAAGTTGTCCACGTTTCACATATGAAACCTTTTATTCGGCGCAATCCTGCGGACTTACTGCGGCCAGGCTGGCTGCTTTAACTGCGCGGGCGAAATAGTGTGAGCACTGTGTGGCGCTTCATCTTCTACACGGCTGAACGTGCTGCTTCATCTTCATTCTGCTCCTTCTTGTAGATACCCATCGTCATCGCGGAGTGTGTTTGGCTGCAGTGTGCGACCAAGGCTTCAGGTCTGCAATAAAGCCTGATCCCCCAAGTCCGACCTTCGCGTTACCTTACAATATATATATCTTTCCTCTCTACTTGTAGAAAAGGTAGGAAGCGTCCACAGAGCCTTGAGAGAACACAATTTAACTTTGTTTCAATATGGTACCAGCGCATCTAAGTATTACATATCTCAAGCAGAGTTTTCTGGACAGTGCACTTTTCTAATCTGTACACGTTGCCTGCACCGAAGTAAGAATTACTAAATCTACCACAGGAATTCTTCATTGCAGATTGTGTGTAATGCTAAAATCACAAGTATATTAGCTATTGCCTCTTCGTGAGGCTATTAGAGCCAAAGGCTGGTTTACCTTTGCAAGTAGTATACATTTGTCGCGTGGACTATGCTGTTAGGCGTCTTGTACTCGGATTCGGCATGAAGCTACGACATTAATTCGAAAGCAACAAGAATGGAGCGAAAAACTATCAAAATTACCACTTATACCAGCGACGTTTTAAGGCGATAGTCTTTAATGGCTCATGCTCGCGGATCATGTCCTGTTGGTCCGTCCGGCAGTCCGCCCGCCCGTCTGCAACGCTTTCATTATGTGGGAGGCGGTAGCCGGCAGCTGACATGGCCGAGCACTAAGTGGATGTAGGGCTTCCTGATACTAAGTTTAGCAGGAGCTGCCACCTCAGGCCTCTCCTTACATACTGGAGGATGATATCTGAATCAGCCTGTCTAGATCCTTGCATTCATGTTATCCCTAGGCCACGCAGGCACGTTCATACGGTTCGGTTGTTGTTGTGGCTGTAGGAAGTAAAAGAAAAGAAAATGCATGGGCCTACTAATGGCTCTGCAGCTGAGCCACCTCCGCTTCCTCGTGCGGACTGAAGAGAAAATAAAGAAGAAAGAAAAAGAAAAGGGAGAGAAAGACGCACGCCGCAACAGTTGCCATCCACCACCCAGCGGTGGCGGGTGCAATTACGGCCTACAACAGATACCAATTCGGTTTCAGGTTAGCCCCCTCCGCAAGCGGCAGTGACCTACCTATCCCAACCCCATCAGGGCCTGGACCAGCCACCCGTCACCACCTCTCCGCCAACGGTTCGGTTGGAGCGGCGCTTTATATGTTGGCTGGTAGCTTAGGCTCTTGAGTCATCGCTAAGGTGGGAGTGACAACAGGAAGAAAGAGGTGCCATAGTGAAGGGCTTCGGAGCACCTGGCTATAGAGACTTTCGCACCATCACAGTTTACTGATCCAAAGCGCCACATAAAATTTTTTGCTGGTTCCTATAAGCAAAACGTGTTAGTAGGAAAATTAAAAACCAACTTCGAGGCTATTGCTAGAAAGTGCTCAGGTAACTACACAAGCTCAACTATACGATGATAGTACCTTTTGCAGAGGTGGAAGATAATCCAGCAGGAATTAAAATACTGAAGAAGATATCCGGCAAGACGTATTCCATGAAATGGCAGGTACTATTATTGTGTTTGCTCCTTTGCTATTTTCACGAATAATTTCACTTCGCGAGTGCTCTTGAGCGATTGCGAAATGATAATTTTTAAATGACGTCTCAATTCGCTTCACTCGGCCGGCATTCAAATCATTGCCTTGCATGAATGAGCTGGCATCGCGTATGGTCGAATAAAGATTTAGAAGGACTCAGGGAGTGACAATGCGATTGCGTTGAACTCTGCGCAATCAGGTCTGAGGCACTTGAGATTACCTCTAATCCCTGTCCGGTCACCGTCTCCATTTGACGGATAAAGCCAGCAGAGAGTGTACAGTACTCGGCTGAACCACCTATTTGGAACGCGTTCTATCTCGAAATGCCTAATTAAACTTTGAATTCAGCAGGCCGGTGCGCGCTCGCCTGTACCTCTCCGATATAACGTATACTTTGAGGACTCTATCAGACGCGAGATTCTTTAGTAGGTAGATGCGGCCGTGCTAATGTCTTTCCCTGTCGTAATGAGTCTTTATGTAGATGCGCCTCTTTAATCTGAGGTCAAAGAATTACCTTTGCGTTCAAAGCGGTGGCGATCTGAAAGAGGCAACTAAATATAAGTTCAAATCAACGACAGCCAAAGCTACACTTATAGTAATTAAAGCTGCGTGTATTGCTGCTTCAATTTTGCTCCTATAGCACTGCTTTCTTGAGTTGCTTGAGAGTAACGATATGAGTATCACCAAGCATTTTCACATTTGATAGAACGGTGAATATACCAAATGTGTAATGCCTTATTTACCATTTCCTCCAAGAAAAACAATTGCTCTAGCTAAATATGATGAAGCACGTTTATTATTTTATTCACTATTGAAAGCGCATCATGTGATGAGGAGCAAGCTACATCGAAAAACTTTAGAACTACCTTCATAATTTTATATCACCCACGTAAGCAGAAACAAAGAAAAGGTCGCACACTTCGCAAATATGCCAATATGACCGCTAGGGTATGCTTCTTTGTGTTATGGAGCTCCTTCTCAGCAACTAGGTACCTTAAGCATTGAGCCACCGCAACTCCGCGGAAAGGGCAGAAAACAAAACGAGAAAAAACACTCGCAGTATGCCTGAAGGCAAAACTTCGCATTTCTCAGGGCATCCACGTGCCGTGCGATGTCAGCGCACGTTGAAGATCCCCAAGTGGTTGAAATTACTCTGGAGCCCTCCACTCTCCTTCTCTCTTTAATATTTCATTACTCCCTTCCTCCCTTCTCTTCGGCGGGTTTAGGTGTCCACAGAAACACATATAACAGATACTTCGCCTTTCCCTTCCTGTGAACCAATCATTTGTTTTTATTTTCTCAAGGTTGGAAATCATTTCAAAAAGAGACACGCATTTACTTACTGGTGGGCTGGCCAACAAAGCTTGGCTCCCAAATTACTGTCTGGCTAAACACCCCTATGTACGCCAGCATATTTTGACTTTGTTTATTCTTTATATCGTCGTTTCTTTAGTTTAGTTTTGTTTCAATTTCGGTCCTGCTTCAACCTTTGCTGGTTCTTGCTTGCGTACATGAACTCTGTCGTTTACTTAATCACTTATTTCTTATTTTCCGCCTATATTAGACCTTCAGCTCTACTGCAGTATAGCAGCAGCTTAGTATTTCGCTCCGCGTGGACCGAATCACCATCAACAAATTATGTGTTGGTGTCTACTGAGCAATGTGTTCTATATTCGCGTAGAAACATACCGCTACGAATGAAGTCTGCTATGTGTGTGAAGAAGAAGAAGGTGCGCGATGCTGAAGAAGCAAGTGCCGCATTTAATGGTACTGCGGGATAATGTAGGCTACAACCTTTAGGTGCCGCTTTAACAAAGCCGTATATGAACATGTCTGCGCTTCCTACGGGAAACATGAATTTAAGTGTCATGGCAAGTTTGCTTTAATGTTACCCTTCCAATTAAAACAGAGGCCCGGGTTTGCAGCTGCTGCCTAACTTGCATCATGCAACCATACGGCGAGTCAGTGCGCGGCCCGGTCAGCTGCCAGCTCTCGCCTGCAAGAGCCTTGCTCATGCATATGAAACATGCGCCGCCCCAGCCAGGGAGGGGCATCTAAACTCTCGCTCTAAAATCACGGAATGAACAGGCCGTGTTAAAGGCGCTACCACGAGTACTCTTGAGTTGAAGCTTTAGTGTTCCAGTAATAGAAACTTGAAACCGCGTACAACCTTTCTAAACCACGCAAAACCATTCTTCGCAGAGGTTTTGTGCACATAACTAGGTTCAACTTATGCTTAAACCTCTACCATGTTTTCCACACCTGCTCATGCCATAGTGGAGCAGTGCATATTGCGCTCGACTACTATGCCCAAGTATGCGAGATTGAAACTCGGCAACGGTGGCCGCTTTTCGATGGGGCCGAAAAGCAAGGCGCCCGTAGGCTGCGCGATGTTTTTGCGCGTTAAAGCACCACAGGTGGTTGAAAGTTTCGGAGCCCTGCCCTAGGCGTCTCTCATAGCCTTATTCGCTTTAGGACGTTAAACCCCCTAAGACTAAGCCAATTATAATCATTCAGTCGTAAACCGCATTGTGAATACACGAAGGAAGGCAACAGCCACTATGACCGAGGAAAACATCGGCTGCCTTTTTTATTGATAAAGGAGAAATAATAATGTGAATACAAAGACAGTTGTTTAAAGGCTAGAAAAAATGCCAGACACATGCCACCTGTGACATACCAACCCATGACCTGTGAATTTTGCGAGCGGAGATGAAATTTGATATGACGCAGACTTTAGGTCTTTTTAGAAACAGGGTTTAAATTTTCCATTTATAGGCCTTTCAGGTTCTTTTAGAAGTCTGGATGTGTCGTATCCACGTGTTCTAGATCGAATAAATTGGTAATTATGCGTCAAATTGGGCCAGCGCACCCCTGGGGATGTTATGTTTAATACGCGCATAGCCGCGTATCCAGAGCATGCCCATGGGACAAAGCTCGTGTGCGGAGGGCAAGCGGACAGATGGTGTGAACCACCAAGGTCCGACGAACGCCTTAAGGACCGGTTTGCCCAGGTGTCAGTGAAGACGGTAAAAACTTTTAGTTTCACGTAAGTAGCGCCTTCTTATGCGTGGAGCTCTTACGGGTGACGAGTACGGAAGCACAGTGCCCGAAGAGTCCGCGTGAGTCTCAAAGATATACGCGAGAATCAGATTTTCACATTGATGCCTGTGTGTTGCTGGCGTATGCGGGGTGTCCAAGCTAACTCCATCCGAGGGTTAAAAAATAAAACATTTGAAGTAGGCCAGACAAACCATTTTTATACAGCTGCCAGCCATCTTGCGCACCTAAGGCAAGTTTTATATTCGTAATAAGAAATTAGTGACTTAGATAATTTTTCTGTTTTCCTAACTATAGCTCTCAGACAATAAATGTGAGTTACAAAGTTGGAGAGCAACTTCTGAAACCCCCTTCCATTTATTTCCGATAAAGAAAGCGTCACGTTTATCTTTTTTCCAAACTCTAAAGAAAGCCCGCAAAATGCAAAAATATCATGTGTCTGGCACATTCGCACGCCGCAACAATGGCGCTCTCAACCGTGGTTTGAGTGCCTAAAATCAGTTGGGGCCATGACTCGACAGCCCAGTTTTAGCGGTTGGCTGATATGTCGGTGATGGTTGCAGAGAGCGCGCAGAGGTCGCTGCAACTTGCACCAGCCAGAATGATACGAAATCATCGCAGATAGTTCGGTTTGGTTTGGTTTGTGGGGTTTTACGTCCCAAAGCGACTCAGGCTATGAGAGATGCCGTAGTGGAATACTCCGGAAATTTTGACCACCTGGGGTTCTCTAACGTGCACTGCCATCGCACAGCACACGGGTGCCTTGCTTTTCGCCTCCATCGAAAAGCAGCCGCCGAGGCCGGAATTCAATCCCGCGTCCTTGGGAACAGCAGTCGAGCGCCGTAACCACTGCGCCAGCCCGGCGGGGCGCAGATATATCGGCGTACCCCCGTGGAGCCACGGCAGCTGATTTAGTTCACCCAACACGAATTTGCGCGTGTGCTTGATATGTCCGGGCAAACAGATGTGGTTTTCTTTGACTTCAGCAAGGCGTTCGATAAGGTGCCACATGGAAAACTTCTGTATAAGATGGAATGTATGGGTGTGCCTTTTTTCATCATCCGATGGATTAAAGCCTATCTTAGAGACAGACGTCAATATGTAGAAATTAATAAGACCCTTTCTAGCTTCCTCAGTGTTCAATCAGGAGTACCGCAGGGAAGTGTGCTTGGGCCATTGTTGTTCTCAATATATGTAAATGATTTAATTAGTGTTGTACCTATCGATGTATCTGTGAAGTTATTCGCAGACGACTGCATTGTGTTTAAACAAATTTCATCCAGAAATGACCACAGCTCTGTACAAAAAGCAATTTTCGCCATTGATCAGTGGTGTCTTAAATGGGCTATGGAACTTAATACTGAAAAAACTGTTCTCTTACGAATAACAAAAAAAAAATCTCCCATTTTGCTTCCTTACTTTCTTCACAGCAGTACGATTTTGGAAGTTGAAAAATATAAATATTTAGGTGTAACTCTTGACAATAGGTTAAAATGGACAGCACATATTACTAATATTTCTACAGCTGCATTACGAAAGCTTTGGGTTTTACGAAGAAAGGTAAAAGCTGCCCCGGCACATATAAAAAAACTAGCTTATGAAACTTGCATACGGTCTTCACTTGAATACGCTTCAGTAGTTTGGGACCCATACACGAAAAAAGATTCAATGCTTCTTGAAAAAGTCAGCAGGAAAGCTGTTAGGTTTATATTCGGAAAGTATAGAAGGGAGGACTCCCCTACACAGTTAATGAATTTACATAACATTCATACACTGGAAACCCGCAGAAAGATTGCCCGATTGACATTCCTCTTTAACAGTTTAACAGGAAAAAATAAACTCAAGCTTCCAGAATGCCTTAAGCGCCCACTAGTAAGAAGGACTCGCGGTGTTAATGAGCATTCACTTACTCCCATTTTTGCCAAAACTAACAGTTTTAAATTCAGTTTTTTCCCTAGAACAGTGGAAGATTGGAATTCGTTACCAGCATCTGTTTTATCCTCACATAAATTTTCTGATGCATTACAACGTCGTTATACCTGCTAATATTGCTTTATATATATTTGGTATTTTTTGTGCTGCTAATATTGTATAATTTTATTCTTTTCATTATGTAACAATGTGAATTCACTCCTGCTTGGGCCAGGCAGTGGCCTGCAGTATTTTCAAATAAATAAATAAACCGCGGTTGAAAGCACGACAATCAGGGCTCGCGAATTCGCCAGTCACGTAACATATTTTGTATTGCGCGGGCTTTCTTTTGAGCTAAGAAAAAAGATACATGCGAGGCTTTCTTGATCAGGAATAAATGAATAGGAGGTTTCGAAGGTGCTCTCCAGCATTGAAGATCACATTTTTGTCTAAATACCATAGTTAGTAACTTCGAAAAATTGTCTTCTTCACTAAATAAATAATGTCAAAATAAAATAATCGCCTGTGGTGTGCCAGATGGCTGGTAGCTGTGAAAGTGTAGTTTCCCTGGCCTAACTCAAAAGTTTTGTTTTGAACACTTGCTAAAGTTTGCTTGGACACCGTGTACAGCGTTGAAAACATTGACAACTTCATGGCGCACTATACATCCGTTTCACAATGATAACAGCATCGTCTCTAAACTCTCCACGTGATGTGGTGTTCTAAACCGCTGTATAGGCCTTCAATTTGCGCACTCTTACTTTCCCATTATGTTTCAAGCGACAAAAACCTTTTTTCCGCAGACATAATGGTGATCTCTCAGGTTCTACTCTCCTCCAAATAGTGGTTAATTGTGGTCGTTATAGCAAATGTACCGCAATATCTCACAAGGCAATAGCGGCTGTAGCAACATGCGGTGTATGTCGCATACGTGTAAGTATAAATGCTTCAAAGCACATGCACGTAAGCTGCGTACACTAGCTTCTTACGTTTGCGCACGTGAATTCTTCCCGCAGCGAAAATAAAGCTGCCCATAAATGATGTTAAACATAGTTGTTACTTGGTTTGGATTGGTTTGTGGGGTTTAACATCCCAAAGCGACTTAGGCTATGAGAGACGCCATTGTGGCGGACTGGGGAAATTTCGACCACCTGTGATTCTTTTACGGGCGCCTTGCTTTTCCGCACCCCATATCCTTGGGCGCAGAAGTCAAGCGCCCTAACCACTGCGCCACCCCAGCGAGGCAAACGCAGTTATGAATGCAAGGCTACCGATGGGAGTGTATATCAGCTGAAATTCTAATGCCACAGCAATGTCGGGGACTCGAGTGCATTCGAAACAAGAGGTGCTATTGCGACTATTGCTCAGGAGTAGGGACATCAAATTTGCGAATAATTGTAAACCTGAAAATGACAGAGAAATACATTTTTTACGGATATGTTGCAACATTTTCAAAAATATAAATAATTTCTATTCTATCAAGATGTATAACTGCGCTGATGCAACGTACCTTGTTTTTTTCCCAGCTGGTTGCTGATAACGCAAAAGTTAGGTCACATTTCAGTTCAGTTCAGTCGTTCAGTCGTGTCCGACTCTTCGCGACCCTATGGACCATGTCACGCCACGCTTTCCGGTCTCTTAATATCTTCCTAACATCACATAACTTCATCTGCAGTGCCTCGAGGATGCCATCTAACCATCGCGTTCGCTGCCTATCCCTTCTCCGGCGACCCTCAACCTTTCCCAACATCAAATGTTTCTCCAGCGACTCCTCTCTTCTCATCAGATGACCAAAGTAGCTGAGCTTTAACTTTAGAATTTGACTCTCCATCATGTGACCCTCCAAATGTGACCCTCCAGGTCACAATTAAATGGTTATAAAAAGGCCTAAACGACGCTTTTCAAGGTTCTAGAAGGTCACTGCGATAAATATTCTAGCCTCAACTGCCGTATGTTTCAGCAAGATGTCGACGATTTGCTATCTACCCACGAAGAGTAGGAATAGGTTTAAGGGACCTAGGGCACAGGACTTGGCGTTCATTTCTTTTAAGATACAACTCAAAATATAGTTTAATGAGCAGCGACTCAGATTACAGCAGCACCGATTCCAAACAGTGCATGAAAGGATTTGTGGCCTTGTTTTCTTGTGTCGTTTTTCTAGAGCGTTTCTTTTTATGCTTATGTATTTTTCACTTCTGAATTTTTTTTCCTAGTGAAGTTGTGGGTGCACCTGCCGCGGCGGTGCAGTGATTAAGGCGCATGACTACTAGTGCCCAAAGATGCGGTATCGAATCCCGGCCGCTGTGGCCGCTTTTGATGGCTACGAAAATTAAGGTACCCATGGTGTCTGCGATGTTAGTGCAGCTTAAAGAACCTCAATTGGCCAAAATTTTCCGGGCCCTTCGCTACAGCGTCTCTCATAGCCCAAGCAGCTTTGGGAATTTAAATTCCACACACAAAACCAAACCAAATGTTCTGTGCAGTTCGATCTACCATAATTTCCGCACAGTATTCAGCACCCGGTGCATTTTCTACAGGGGCAAATTTTGCGTCCAGAATAATTTCCCTTGCTTAGATTGTCCCCACGCGGTGTATAGTGCACGGGCCAAACTTCGGTTGAAAATCGCTGTTTTTAGGTTGTGCACAAACAGCATGCAATGAGTAAGCAAGCATTTTATTTGCAGGAAGTAACACTCTGCGTTCTATTCCATTGCATTGATTTCAGTCGTAGAACTTGTCAAAATCATTTCCCTGAGGCCGAATGCTGCCAAAACAGCTCTGCCTTTTCGAAGCAGTTGCCACCGGTGTGCCTCTGTCAGCATTAAATCTACATTATTGCGTTTCCGTAATTATTATTTTATGTCCATTAGGTTTTGCGCATTTGTTCACAAATACAAGCTCTGCAATGCGGCCACTCTTCACTACCGCGCTAGCATTCGCTCGCATATCGAGTATTCCCTAGCAGAGCTGGTTTCGCAGTTATTGAACAAGGTTGCATGTCGAGCACATTCTGGGCGTGTTTTTTTTTTCTTTTTTTTTTCTCACACCTAGTGATAGGGTTCTCTCTCTAAGTGAGGTGATCTCAAAAGTGAACATCATGTTTAGTCCGTGCATATTGATAGTCCGTATGACGCAAAATTTAAGCTTTTAAGCATCTATATTCCATGGACTATAGTCTGGAAATTACGTTTTTTTTTTCTTGCGCAGTCAGTCGTGGCAATAAGGTTTGCCCACGTTCTCCTGTTTGGTTCACTTGGTTTGTTCCAGAAGTTTATATTTCCGTTCAAATGTGTTTTTACAATCCATTGCGTTTACTAGTAATATTTGATGTTCATGTCAATTTTCCTTACATTAACCATGTGACCATTGGCACAGATAACATTTCTGTATGGTAATTTTGTGTTTTTGTCTGTTGTTACTTGTGCCTGTTTTTCGTGCGAAACTTAATATGAAGTTCAATTATAACACATTTATCCATTTAACTCGCCGAAATAAAAATATTGGACATATTTCTGCACACTTAAGCAACATTTTGGTCCTATGCTCTACATTTCTGATATTTTTTTCCTTTGTACAATCATGGTAGTTGAATGATCATCACTTTTTTCTCTAATGAGCCATTCGTCTAAAATGAAATGCTGTCCATTTTTGCATGTGCTCTCTTTTCGAATTTTTTCTGCCCTATACACGTGAGCGGTCAGTTGTGTTCATTTTACCTTTAAAGTTTCTTAGACAGTTTAATGTTCCCTGCATATTTCATTTAATCAGTGGCACGACAAGGAGGATTGACGACGAGGTTTTGTGCTCGCTCCATGCTAGGTTGTTCTGTTTATATCCTGTAGAATTTCGGTTCTTTCTTCGTCGAGTTAAAAGCCCGAAGTGCGCAATACTCATTCATAACGACAACATAGGAATTTTCCTTTACATTGCAACCAAACTCTAGTAGCGGCCAAATTAAATTTTAAAGGAAAGCATATTATTGTTATTAATTCTGATGTTCCGCTGACACAAGAGGTCTTTCCCATGTTAGATGAAAAAGAGAAAATATTAGAGGTAGAATGTTGCGAGGTTTTCATAATAGCTGGTGATTTAAACGTTAAACCCCAAACTTGGGGAGGCAATAAAACCTAGAAACATGAAAGCAAGTTGCAGAATTTCTAAACAAAAAAAATCACAGCCTGTTAAACACCCCAACGTTTGAAGCATAAAATGGCAAGAATTTGATGTATTCCAAGATCCTCTCTGAATCCCTCACTCCGCACCTCAACAAATCGAATGTTTTTGATGAGTTCACCAATAGCGATCACAAATATATCTGATTGGGTTGTTTTAATAAATAAAGACACAGTAAATTTAATCTCACACAAATAGGAGAACTGAGAGTTCCGGAGTACTTAGCGCAAGACAGATAGAATAATTATAAATATTATGTAGGCTATATACTTAGACACATTGACGATAAAATTAACGCCTTATTATAAAGTATTTTTATAAAATACAAAAAAAAATAAAGCAAACCATGGTGAACAGCAGCGTTGCAAAAAGATTGCAAAAAGTTTATTGCTCATAGAATATGCTATCGGAAAGCGAATGATAGCATAAAGATATGTACTGCAGATTATATAAAGAGGTGGTTGAGGAATATGACGGCAACCTTAGTGCAGTTGAAGGAAACTCATGTTAAGAATTCTGCGAAACCATGCAAGACAGGAATTATTTCATTTCGTTACTTACACTGACAGCAAATAAGGGCTAAAAAGGCTAAAAAACAATACTAATCCCAATATTGAAGCCAGTGAAGGGCAAACTTCAAATTTAGAGCAGCAGCCTCAAGAATATATATTGAATACCATATATGGCATTGGGCAGTTGAATGAAAAAGCATTGGAAGTAATAAAATGAGTATTTGGAAGATGACTTAGCATTCACAGCAAGAAGTAAATATGATAGTATCATCACTTAAAATTTTAGAGCGCATGTACAGACTCTCTACGGACGCCATTCAATCATTCAATGTATAATAGCAACAAGAAGTTCTTCCTCATTATTTCCAGCTATTGACTTCGAATAAGTTGTTTCCAGGAAATTTTGAAGATCTATAATGTTCTATAATCTAAAAGGTAAAGGAGAAATTTAAGCGAATAAGTTTAGGCCCATAGCGATGTATGCTATTCTTGGGAAAGTACTGGAGGAGCTTTTAAACAACTGTCTACAGCCAAATATCCAATTTTGTTTCAACACAAAACCTCCGTTAATATGGCATTAAATTTCGTGAAAGGAAATATTAGACATCAAGCGGAAAGATGTGAGAAAGTTCTTATTATATGATTAGAACAAGAGATTCAATAGGCTACATAAATAAACAATTAATACGAACCCTACTTTAAAAACAAATATATATGGCAGCATATATAGATGGGCATTGTAAAGATTATGCAATAGAGTATTAAATATGATTCAATAAACTGCTCTTTACAATATAAACTTAAAAATGGATCACTACAGGGGTCACCGTTGAGTCCGCTCATTTGAAATCTCATGACTGCGGGTTTAATAAAGCTTGGTACATCAGCAAAATTCATATTCAACCCTTCGCGAATAATATTACAATATTATTGAATTGCGAATGTAGAAGTAAGTTAGAACAAACTACTCAACTCGCAATAAATTACGTCTCGGAGCGACCAGACGATTAAGAATTATGTTCAATTGAAACAGATGTTAATCTGTACTTTTTGGAAAAAAAAAAATAAACCCAATTTATAATGAAAGTACAAAACCTTAACGGATGTAAAGAACTGAAAATGGTAGGTGTTGTTTTTGATGAACAATTACTGCAAGAAGTGCAAGCTTAATGCCGGTCTAGTTAGTACTGCATAATGAAATAAAACAGCTCAAGGAACGGAACGAAACACGAAGGAAAGGAAAGCGCCTGTGTCTTTATTTCCTTTCCTTCGTGTCAGCGCCTGTGTCTGCTTCCTTTCCTTCGTGCAGCGCCTGTGTCTTAGCTTCCTTTCCTTCGTGTCATCGCCTGTGTCTTTGTTTCATTTCGTTCATGTTTCATCCCGTTCCTTGTGCTGTTTTACTTAATTACTGTAAGGCCGCGGTGGTGTACGTTCAAGTGTTTCGGAGCGCACGCCGGAGGTAGCGTCGCAGATGGAAGGATTCAGCGATTTTCCGACTGAGGCGCGGCCGATTGCGCAACCCCGATCACCGCGCTGCGCCTCCTCGCCCTCGTCGACATGGGCGACATGCACCGTGATTGGGACACATATCTGCAATTTCACATTTTCTATTGCCAGTCTTGGTTAAAAGGACTGGGAAATTACATTTGCCGAAGCTGAGTAAAATATGAAGAGAAGGTTACTGTATATTACGTCTCTCTACTGCAATACGTTTTGAGCGACCTTCATTAGCACTGGAGATATCCGCGCTTAAATATGACTATCCTCCTCTCCTACCTCTTCTCATATACTCCAACATACCGGAAAAAGTGACCACGAAAATTGGCTGTGCTTTAGCTTCGGTTAAACCAGGTCTGAAGCGATAGCTGAAGCATGGTTAACGCATTGGATCGAGCCAGTTGCCCCCGTTGTTCTTCTTCGGTAATTGATGTTGCTGTCGGTGTTGGCGCAGAAGCGGCGGCGGCGGCGGCGGCCGTCTGTGCTTGGTTCCTCACACCTTGTAGCATCGTCGCGGCGGCATTTCGCATAGCTCACATCACATTGTTCCCGCGTTTCCGCCCCACTTTTGGCTGTGTTGCTTTTCTCCTCGGCAAACTTTCATCTCGCAACGCAATGTCCTCCGGATCATTAGATGCAGCCAACCGACGATCGTAAACGAGCACTGCTGCTCAGTTGCTCTTGATCTTGTTCTATATCTACTCGAGATTGACATCAGGGATCATGTGTCTCGCTACGCTGCTGTTCAAGAGTTAAGCTACTTCCCACGTCAGTTGACCTTTGACCTTGACCTTTGGTAGGAACATAGCTACCCAAAGTGCTCGTGGTTTAAGTTACAACTTGAACTCGAAGATGCTTGAAGGTCATTGGAAGCTCATGGTGGCCCTGCTTTACCTCGCGTATTGAAGCTATCGCTTTGAAAAGCGTTAAGCTACTTCCCACGTCAGCTGACCTTTGACGTTGTCCTTTGGTAGGAGCATAGCTACCCAAAGTGCTTGTGGTTTAAGTTGAAACTTGAACTGGAAGATGTTTGAAGGTCATGGGAAGCTCATGGTGGCCCTGCTTTACCTCGCGTATTGAAGCTATCGCTTTGAAAAGCGTTAAGCTACTTCCCATGTCAGTTGACCTTTGACTTTGACCTTTGGTAGGAGCATAGCTACCCAAAGTGCTTGTGGTTTAAGTTGAAACTTGAACTCGAAGATGTTCGAAGGTCATGGGAAGCTCATGGTGGCCCTGATTTACATCGCGTATTGAAGCTATCGCTTTGAAAAGCGTTAAGCTACTTCCCATGTCAGTTGACCTTTGACCTTGACCTTTGGTAGGAACATAGCTATCCAAAGGGCTCGTGGTTTAAGTTACAACTTGAACTCGAAGATGTTTGAAGGTCATGGGAAGCTCATGGTGGCGCTGCTTTATTTAGCGTATTAAATCTATCGCTTTGAAAAGCTTGGGGACTGCACATACCCGTGAACACATCATCCTTTAAAATTTGGTCTGCCCACTTCGGGTTGTAATAACAAGTCTTCCTAGGCCTTCAATGTCTCTTCGTCTGCTCCCGTCTGTTCATCGGTCACTGTGCTTGTCTTCCTTTATTTCGGAAAAATGCTTCAGTAGGCACTATTCTTTTTCTGTGTACGCGTATACTTCACCTGCATATGGCCGTACAGAAGAGGAAAATAAATCTGAAACACGTCGTCTTATCAAATGAAGGCCTAAAAGTGAGAATGTGGCGTCACATTCATCCTCAGTTATCCTTGTGCGACCAGACGAAAGGGATTAGAAACAGGACGAGAGCGAGTACCCTGGTGTCACGGACAGGACGCTATAGGTGACCTGCCATTAAGCCCTTTGTAGAAGCGCCATCATACATGTGCTTCAGTAGACTAGATTAATCTGGGGTGCTCGTTTGGCGTAAACAAATCGAGCCAGAATATCCATGATTACGCAGGCAGAATATTTTCGAAAACGCTAAGCCACATAGACTGAGTAATCAGTGAACGTTGGATGAACAGTAAGGCAGATTCAGGAGTATAGTCTTGATAGTTTTTCAATAAGATCGAGGTATCCGCAGCACTAAGGTAATAAAATACCCTCACAGGGTGGTTATTTCAGCCATTTTGCGGACGCCATTTAGTGTTTATGACTCGCCATTATATGTTACCCAATCATCGTATATTCTTGTATTCACACAGATGTTTTGCAAAGTTTTGCGGACTAAACAAGTGTTATTGTTGGAGTTTGGACTCAAAGAACAGTGTCTTGAGCATTGAAACCATGACTACGTCTGCACATTGGAGTCAATCTGAGGTTCTCCGAAACAAGGAAAAATTTGGTGTACTTTAAAAGCTGCTATTTCGAAAAAAAAATTGGTTACTTTGAAGCCTGCTGTTCCAAATGCACGAACCAGTTTTATGTGTTATGAAATATCAATTGAAGACAATAGCAGACGTTAAAAATTTACAGGCAAGAAATTGTTATCACTTCCAGACATAGCGCAGAATCACGTTTATTTAGAACCGTCACCTGGAAGACTCCTTTATGTTCTGGTTTAATATAACGCTGCGGTGGATTGTTTGCTAGTCATGAATATAGCTTGGACTCGTTTTCGTTTTCTCTGCAGTTCATCCTGAATATATTAGTCACGGCTGAAAGCGGCGAAAGTGAAACACGGGGAAGAAAGGTGCGTAAGTGACTGCGCTCAGTATCGATCATTTGGGGGTTCCTGAAACCTGATTATTATTATATTTTTTTCCAAGATGGCGCCCAGTAAGGACGCATGTGCGCTGTGCTCTCGCCCGTTTTTTAGCAAGCAGCAGTTTTTACGATGTGCCGACTGTGCGAAACGTGTTCACACGAAGTGCGTCACTTGGGCGGATGACGAGCTGCAACTCCTGAAGTCCGGCTCTCGGCCATTCGTGAGCAATTTGTGTGCGTCGTCGTCGTCTGATGGTGTTAGGCTTAGCGACGGTGGTGCGCCGGCCGCTACGTTCCTTTCTCCCGTCGACCCGCTCCTGCCGAGCCACCCGACCGGTTTTCCACATGCAACCGCGACCGGCGGACATGGCGGTGAGTTTGCCTCGTTACGGGCTCTCCTCCTCGACGCGCTTGAGGGAATCTCTTTTATGAGCGATGAGGTTGCCCTGCTACGAGAGGACAACGAGCGCCTTCGTGGAGAGAACTTGCGGGTTTTCGTACAGCAAGCCGAAGTCACTGCCTCTCTACGTGCCGATGTTCGCGGCCTACGCCAGGAGCTTGTGCGGTGCGCTGCTTCGCAGTGTGAGCGTCCTCTCGTCGAGCGTCCTCTCGTCGAGCGTCCTCTCGTTGTCTCCGTGGGCAATCCTACCCCCGAGGAGCAGCTGTCTATGGACTACTCTGCCGCTCTTCATCGAGGGATGACTCCCGGCGATATTACCTGTTCATGTTCTGCCTCTGCTCCTCCCCGTGCGGTTAACTCACCCAGTGCGATGAAGAAGCACCGAAGTCGTGCCATTACTGGCGCATCGAGCTCATCTGTCCTGAACGTTGCCATTTACCAAAAGAAACGACGAAGACTATTTTCGTCTCTAAACTCAGTCCCGATACAACATCGGTAGACCTTACTAACCATCTAAAGTCAGTGAATATTACATCCATTTCCTGCCGGCAGCTGAAAACAAGGTACGACTCCTACTCGTCCTTCCATATTCAAGTTGATGAAGAATCCTACAGTAAGCTTGTTGAGCCTTCGATGTGACCGATCGGTTGCATATACAAGGACTTTCGTGGGAAGCTTTACGACGGTATGCTTCATCCCTCTGCACTGACGCAAAATTGCAGTGGCCCCTAATTTGGACATCTATTATCAAAATGCCCGAGGTCTTCGGACTAAAAGATCTGAATTTTTTTCTAGCGTCTTGTCCTGTTGCTATACCGCTGTTGTGGTTACCGAAACCTGGCTGTCAAGTGATATACCTTCCAATGATTTCTTTCCAAATAATTACTCTGCTTTTCGTAGCGACCGCCCTGAAACAGGTCCCAAATCAAGAGGAGGTGGACTGCTCATTGCTACTGACAGTTTTGTGAAGTGTGTTCGACGTTCCGATCTGGAAACTGTTGAAGAATGTGTGTGGCTTAAGCTCACGTTAAATCGACATGAAAAACCTTTACTTGCAGCTTTCTACATTCCTCCGAATCTTCCTCCTCCAGCCTATGATGATGTTCTGCTCTCAATCGAACATGTTATAACCCGTCATAGCAAACACAAGCTTCTTATTTTAGGCGACTTTAATACTCCTGGTATCAACTGGAGCTCATTTATTTCTTCTCACAACAATTATTACGTATTAAGTAAGTGTAACGCTGTACTTGATTTTATAGCCTTTAACTCTTTGCAGCAACACAATTTCATTGAAAACTGCTGTGGTAATATTGTTGACATCTGTCTATCGAATTTTGAAAGTGTTCGAGTCTCGAGTTCAGACATAGCGCTGACTCGCTGTGACAAATTTCACCCTCCGCTTCTAGTTACTACTGCTGTCTCTGCCTCACCTTCTACTAATTCAGATCGGGTGAGGAATTCGCCCCATTTCGCGTATGCACGTGGTGATTATGTCGGTCTTTTCAATTTCTTCTATTCCGTTGACTGGTCCCTTTTAAATGACATTAATGATTCAGATGGACAAGTCAGTCGCTTTACAGAAATAGTTCTTGATGGTATACGTCGGTACATACCTTTACATACTCCTACGCGTAGGAAGTACCCTTCCTGGTTTTCAAGGGAACTAATAACGGCGTTAAAACTCAAGGAACGGGCCCATCGTAAAGCGGAACGCCCTGGGTTTCACAATTGGGCGGATGAGTTTCGCCGTGTGCGTTCTCTTTGCAAACGCTTATACAAGCGGGACTACGACTCCTGCCTTGAGTTTTTAGAGAGGAGTGCCTCAAGTCGTCCTAGTCAGTTTTGGCGTTACGTTCGCAAGCGTTCCATAAATCAGATTTAAGTATCAACTTAGTTGACTCTCAGGGTTCGGAAATTCTGGATGTTGCCTACAGTTTTGCCCAAAAATTTTCCTCCGTTTACAAACATCCACATTGTGATTCCGTTTGCCTCCTATCTGGTGCACTATCTAATTCCATTCTCTTTGACGAGGAGCTGATAACTGAGAGTCTTAAGCGTCTGAAACCATCTTTGTCTCCTGGACCTGATGGCATTCCAGCCGCCATAATAAAAGCCTTAAGTTATATCTTTGTACCAGTACTGACTGCCATATTTAATAACTGTTTAACAAAATGCTGCCTTTCCTCGCGTGTGGAAAATGGCACGCGTGTTTCCTGTCTTCAAGTCTGGAAACAAATCTGATGTTTCCAATTATCGTCCGATTTCTCTTCTATGTGCAACCTCTAAGCTTTTCGAATTAGCTTTGCACAACGTACTTTCCTTCCATCTCAAACATATCATAGTACCGAATCAGCATGGCTTCATGTCGGGTCGCTCTACTTCTACCAACCTAGTCACGTTTATGACGTATGCCTCTGCAGCAGTCCTTCAGAGGGGTCAGGTTGACACTGTGTACTGTGATATGAGCAAAGCTTTCGACGTTGTTACTCACTCACTACTTCTTGAAAAACTTCTACTCTCTGGCGTTGAAGTCTCACTCGTAGCCCTCCTACGCAACTATCTCCTTGATCGCTTCTGCTTTGTCAGTGTCAATGGACAGACTTATTTCGTTTACACTGAAACGAGTGGAGTTCCTCAAGGTTCAGTACTAGGCCCGCTTCTCTTCTCCGTTTTTATTAATGATGTTTCCTCGGCGATAAAGAACTGCTCGTTTCTTCTTTATGCTGATGATATAAAAATATTCCAGGTAATACATTCTTTTCAAGATTGCTTGTTGTTGCAATCGGACATATCTGCTTTTTCTGATTGGTGTGCAAAGAATCGACTTACCCTCAATTCTTCCAAAACTAGGGTTGTGTCCTTTACTCGTAAAACACATAGCTTTCTCTACCATTATTCTGTGAATTCTGTGCTGTTGGACAGGGTTGATGAAATTAATCACCTTGGTGTACTTTTTGACCGCACCCTCCGCTTCTCCTCTCACACTAAACGCATTGCTCAGCGGGCTATGCGCACACTCGGATTCGTTTGCAGACTTTCGAGAGAGATTCCATACTCCACTTATGTTCCTAAAACTGTACCTGTCCATATGCTTGCCGCTCTTGTAGTATGCGTCGGTTGTTTGGAATGGCACTTGCAAATCGAACTTGGACAAGGTTAACAGAGTACAAAAAAAAAATTTTACGGATATTTCATTATCGCTTTCCTTGCGCAACTTCCCCCTCTCGCTCCACCAGGAGCGCCCAACTGAATCTTCCTTCTCTTCACTGCCGTCGTATCAGACTTGATATCATATTTCTGTACAAACTCCTTCATGGCCACATTATGTGCCCTCAGCTCTTAGAGTGCATCCTAATGCGCGTTCCGCGAAAGAGCATGAGGGAATTCAGACCATTTCAGGTTTCTGCTCTTCATTCCCACTCCCCTCTGGACAGGGTGCAATGGTTATTTAACTCTTTTTGTCCTCACCCTGACATCTTCCAAAACACGCTCTGTTCATTTACATTGGATGTTCGTAGCGTTGTATTCTAAATAGTACTTTATCACATATAACTCCCACTTTCTAGCCTTAATATTGTATTTACTTCACTTTTTGCTTTTTCTCCTCTTCAATGCTGTCTGTATCTTGAACTGTTTTTTCTCCGTTTCTTACTTATATTTCAACTTTAAACTTTATATTCGAATCTTACTGTCCCGTGTTCAATTCTATTTCTTTATAGTATTATTCTGTATTTCTAGCCTGTGTTTCTAATACCATGCACTTTGTTGCGCCTGGAATGGTTGTTTATTTTATGTTTATTTCTATATTACTATAAGCAATGTCAGTTATTTGTTGTTGTTTTTTTCTCTCTTCTATCTACCGCTCTTTTTCTTTTTTTTTCCTTCCTGATGTGCTCAATAATCCTCTCACTGTGTATATAAGTGATGCTACTTACTGATTGCTTACTTTCTGTGATACTTTTCGTCTCAGTTTCATTTCATGTATTATTTATTTCTTCTTTTGTGTTCTCTCTGTGTGTGTAAACATGTTTGTGCATTTTCCTTTTTGTTTATTTATTTTTATTTGTGCTGCAGCACGCATTCCTGCACACATTAAATAAAGATTGATTGATAGATTGATTGAATATTATTCCTGAAACATTAATGACGCCCGGAGGTAGATAGAAGGCTTCTTTATAATCGCTTTCGAAAATTGATTTCTCGCTTTTGTGGGCACATCCTCGCCAGTATTTTATTAGCCCTCTGCCTTCGACATAACTGCAGCATCTTTGAATCTTTGGTGAACCTAATTTTCAAAGCAACTGACACTTTGACCTGCAGCCACGCATTTAAACGCCAGTAAACATGTTTTCCATCACAAGAAGCTATGTAGACAGATTTCCTGCAAGTTATAATTATTACGCTGTTTGGTAGCCTGTATTTGGAACAAGTTCCTTTCCTTAAGAAGCCCCCCCTCCCACCCCCCCTCCTTTACTTAAACTGGTCGCAAAGGCACCGTAGGTTTTTGCACGTTCTGTCCATTTCTATCGTTTTTTTTTTCTTTTCGGTTGAAATTGTATGGGCGGGTAATTGCGCTAAATTTATGCGCAAGGCCGTTGATTACACAAATTGGAGGAAAATCACTCTTCGACGAGCTTCGTCCCTCTCATCCTCCCCCCTCCCCCTCCCCCGAATGTGGTATAACGCTTCGTGATTCAAGCCATTGTTCCTTTCAAACACGTCACGCGTACGAAATGTAAGGTATCTTTATGTACACAATAAAATGTATTTGCAACAGTTTATTGCATGGGGTAGAATATAGTGATGACACAAAATCTGCATTTTTCTTAAACAAATGACCGTATTATAGGACTAGGGCTTCTATAATATTTTTCATTTCAAAAGGAATACCAGCTCTGAGACAAATTCGTACCAACACACCAGGTGGTCCGGGAAGCCATCAAGGTTATTACAGAATAAAGACACAATAATATACAGCTCTCCTGGGTATATTCAACTTACCAAAAAAATAGACAAAAAGCTCTTAGAAATTTTTTTATCGGTAATGGGGATCGTGAAAATGTCCGAAGTTCCTAAATTCACATTTCCAATCAAGAGAAGAAGGCAAACTAGCATTCAAGCAATCAGCGCAAAATTTATATTTTTTCCTAAGAAATATCTCGAATTTCTCGAAAACAATAACAAATAGTCAGTTGGTATTAGTCAAGAACGATTCTAAGTACATGAAACGACTGTAGATACCGCATAATGATATCTGCAGGAAATACACAATAATAACGGGAAACCACTTGGGACAGAAAAAGTCATGGGATCCGTCATCCTGTTAGGCGTTTTGCCTGTAACAACACTGGCTATCTTGTAGAATATGGCTGTTATAGTTTACCGCTACAACAAGTACCACGCCATACACCTCATGCGGTGTACAAGGAAACAGCTAGGTTACCTATCAAGATTAGTTATGTTAATCTTAGCACTATTGCCGAATACAGGAGCGCGAGCAAAGGTTGAATTGAAGACTATTTAATAGCAAAAAATTTAATTTACAAAAATATGCTTTGACTACAGTGAGGCATTTTGAAAAGTAGTGTGTGTTATTATTAGCAGAAACTACATGGCCCTCAGCGAAACCTCGGCTCGCATATTTCTGGGAAGGAAGGGCAGCGACTACCTCCGTCTCAGGCGTCTCGCTCCGCTCGAACGGTCATTGTTGTGAAAAATGAACCCAAAGCTTGGTGTACCAAATCCTGCTTTGAATGCCAGTCGTGGTACCTTGGCGAAGCGAAGAATTTTTATAGAAAGGGTGAAGCAGTACACAGCTGCCACCAGAAAAATGAACAATAAGCGAAGCGCGGTTGCGGAGCTCTGCAATGCATACGAGGCATTGACGGGGTCATTGTGCTGGAGACCAAGTCAAATGCGCGCAGAATGCTGCTTGAGTCATACGACATTTAGTAGACGCTGAAAGCCTTTCCTTTTTATCGTACTGTCACAATACACGTTTAGTGATTTGACGGCTGACGTATGTTGAAAGCCAAGCTGCAGCTCCTCCGCGCCCATACCTTCATGAGAAAACCTTGTTCCGAAATGTGTTTTCTTACAAGAGTTTCGTCGTTTTCATTTCCAACTTAATGTGCATTCCCAAACAAGACAGGACTATGTAAAATGACGAGGCAGCAAAGGGTGCAAAATCGCAAGGCCATGTATGAACAACTTCGATGAATGATTGCTTGGACGCACCAAAGGAAACCTCGCTCTTTGCGCTCTTTACCTGAATGCGCCTATGCCCAGCTGAGCGGTACGTACTCCTTATCTTCTAATAATGCCCCCGTAAGGGTTCCGCGAACATATCAGGCACGGGCCGTGCTGGAAAAGGCCGTCCTCATAACCTAGCTTCGACACAGCAGTGGGCTCCTCTTAATCATCTGCTAGTTCGCAAAAAGCATCAGCGCGTGCTGCTGACGAGTTGTCCATATTTAGCACAGAAGCCGTTGCGCGAAGTTTTTGCGCAAAAAAAAAAAAAAAAAAAAAAAACGAGACACGGGAATACAACCATGCGCCGATGCTGTCTGACCGTCCCATTATGAAACTGCAGTCCATGAACGGATCGCAGATGACTGTCCCTACTGTTTTTTACAAGGGAACAGAAGGAACCGCTTCATGGTTCAGCCATTCCTTTTTGTCAAAGCCCTATAGAAATCGCATTAGGTACAAACTGCATGTAGTCACAGTTAGGAAAATGGAATGTTTCGTTTGGTCGGCTTGAAGTTATCTCTCCTCTCAGCAACGCCGCATTGCGCAGCGAGTTTTTTAATACAATGAAAGATTACATCGTCGCATCCAAGCTATTTGTGCATCTGAACAAATGCAGAGCTGTGTTGTATCAGGTGCACAACACTAAGTTGACGTGTTTTGTACGTTCGCAACGCACGCAAGACGAGGAACAGCGCACGCCGAAAACCCCCTCCGTTGGCTCTGAGTGCCTCCGGCTCCTCACAGTGACGTCACGACGGACGGAGAAGCTAGGTTTCTTCCTTCGCTTTCCTCCTCTGTAGCAGTCGTGCGGGTCGCGAGAAATTTGGATTTCCCGCTTTCAGTCGACGATTGCGCAGGTGTTTTATGCATAATCGAAAAAAGAACTTCACAGGCATATTCAACAAATAATCTACTTCAAAAGCCTATAGTATTGGTACATTTGAAAACCGCTGCAGTGTCCCTTTATTGCCCATAGTTGTGTCGCTGACTGAGATTGTTTTAACGAATCGTGTTCAAGGCGCCATTCACTGAAAATCGCAAAATACACCATCTTCGCCGTTTTGGCAATGTATGCGCAAAATCGCGAGCTTGACGCTCACATACAGTAGCCGGCAGCTGACATGACCGCGCCAGGAGTGAACGTAGGGTTGCCTGGCGCTAGCTTTGGCAGGAGCTGCCAACTTGGACCTCTCTTTTCATATGGGATGGTGATATCAGGCACGTTCATACGATTTGGTTAAGGCGGGACTTTATACTTCAGGAGGTAGCATGCGCTATCGCGTCATGCCCTCAAAGGCCGATCTAAAGTGCGCCCCACATTGGGCTAGCTAGGGAGACAAAGCGAAAAGATGACACGAATCAAAGACAGGACACACCGAGAGACACAAAACACAGTCGTACATGTATCAATCGCTCTCCATTGTTCGCTGTTGCATGAACCCGTGTAGGCACTTGCTGTAAACTGAATGTTCCAAAGAAGTTCTGAACCCGTCAACACCAAACGTAGTGGTTGTTCTGCCCGGCAGGGAGAAAGTGCTTGCCAGGTACAACCTACAGTGAAGTAAAAGAGGAATACTCTTTTTACGGAGCCTTTTGCCCCCTCACTAACAGCGCCTACTTTTCACTGCCTTCGACCCACTTCTGAAAGGGGCGCTCCTAGCTCTACTGCATACTGCTCGAAGGAATTCGACTGAACGTTGTCTGCACTTTATGCACTTCTCATAGCACACCCAATCGATGCCGTGCGCTCGGTGTCCACTCTAGCTGCTCAATAGCGTCTCTTTCCTGCCTCCTCGCCATTGTTGACAGCATCTCATGCTTTGTTCGCCCAGAATACGATAAAGAAAAAGAAACGAATATGGATGAGAGTCCCATCCTATACTCGGTCTGGTCAAAGTGGAACTGTCGTGCGTAATTCGCTTCGAGAGTTTCATCAATGACGTCACTTGCGGAGCGTGCACTTCGCACGGGCCTATATGTCTCGACGAGGAGGAGGAGGAGGAAGAACATTTATTTCCGCCGAATATGGTGCAGCAGCCACCTACGAGTCCGCACGCAGGCGTCCGGGGAGGCAGTCTGTCACACCGCGGCCAGAGGACACCCGGCCTCGTCTAGGAGAAGAGGTCTTCAGCCTCGGCCGCCAGGCGGACGGCGAATCGCTGTGTTTTTTCGTCGGAGCTTCTTAGCGTGGTCTACCATTCATCGCTAGTTTTAATCGCGTTGCGCCCTGGGGCACGAACGCATCTCCATATTATATGATCTAATGTTGCCACGTGGCCGCAAAATTTACAAATTTCGGTTTCTGCACCGTCCCTCTTCCGCCCTCTGGCACCCGTCCAACTCCTCCACAGGGGCGAAAAGAAATTTCGAGCTTGGAGTCTTCTCCAGTCGTACGATTCCTTTTTACTCAGGGATCTAACCGGTGGCGGATATATCCTCCGGTCTTTCTTCAAGTTGTCGGTTACATCCCTAAAGGTACCTATACATTCTTTGGTTTTAGATGTTGTGGAGGCGTCCGCAGCACCCCGAGGTAGCAAGGAGCGGGCGAGCATGTGGGCAGCCTCGTTGCCGGCGAGACCGGCGTGTGCTGGGGTCCAGATTATGGTCACGCTTTCGGCGAGAGACGACTCGTTCAGAAGTTTTGCAGCACGATTGCTGACTCTACCCTTGCTAAAATTTCTAACCGCCGCTTTGCTATCGCTGATGACGTGTTTCACGCCTGGTCGTGCAATGGCAATGGCTATTGCAATCTCCTCCGCCTCTACCGGCGGTAGATCTCGATTTCTTTCTATTCCTATGGCGATCCCAGTGTCCAATAGGGCGACCGAGGTTACGTCGCCTTCTTTCCCGATCGCTGCATCGGTGTAGGCGACCGATCCCGGCGGGAGTTTGTCCAATTTGTTAGCAAGGTGCTTAGCTCTGCTTTTTCTCCTCCCCTCGTCGTGTACGGGGTGCATGTTCTTCGGTATGGGCGAGACGTATAGATGCTTTCTGATTTCTCGATCTATGCTTTCTCTGACACTTTCGCCTTCCCCGGGCGCTAGTAGGTTTACCCAATCGAGGATTTGCCTACCCGCCGCCGTTCCTGCGAGTCGCTCTCTCTGGGACAGCCTGACCGCCGCAGCCAGCTCTTTCCACTCATTATGCAACCCCATTTTCTCTAGAATGTCGTTAGAAGTAGTTATGGGGAGTCCTAGAGCGCACTTCGTGCATCTCCTAATTATGGTGTTTAATTTGTGTTCTTCGGTCTTGTTAATATTTAGGAATGGAGTCGCGTAGCACATTCTGCTCGTGATAAAAGCTTGTACGAGTCTGAGTCTACTAGCCTCCGTGAGACCACTCCTTCTGTTGGACGTCTTCTTAAATACTCTGACTACGAGCTCCGCCTGATCTTTTAATTTCTTAATCAGGCTTTTGTTACTACCCCTGCGGTTGATAATCATACCTAATATTCTAATTTCATCTACTTTCCGGACTTCGTTTCCGTTGACTTTAATTTTGATATCTGGAGTTATCTTCCCACTACTGCTGGTCATTACCAGGAGCTCCGATTTTTCTGGCAAACAGCATAGACCTACGTCCTCTGCGTGATAGCTGATTATATTTGCTGCCTCTTGGAGCCTGGATGTGATGTACGAGTCGTTCCCTTCGCACATCCAGACGGTCACATCGTCCGCGTAGATGCTTAGTTTTAAGTCATCGAGATGGCCAAGCTTACTGGGGAGCTTCCTCATTACGATGTTAAAAAGGAAAGGTGAGAGCACAGCCCCCTGCGGAGTGCCTCTGTTACCCAGCGGGAACTCCTCAGAACATAAGCCCTGAAAGCTGATGATCGCCGTCCTGTCTCGCAGGAATGATCTTATATAGTTGTAGGTTCTTTCGCCTACTCTAAGCTCAGCGAGCCCGTCGAGAATGGCGTCGTGACTGACGTTGTCAAAAGCTTTCTTAAGGTCTAAGCCTAGAATAGCTTTCGTATTTTTTTTCCTGAAGTCTCTGACAACATCGTTATGTAGTCTGAGCATAATAACTTGCGTACAAAGGCCGGGCCTGAATCCGACCAATTCAGCCGGCCACGCATCATTCTCTTCGGTGTATTTGGTTAGCCTCCTCTGAATAACTTTCTCAAGTAGTTTGCCTACGCAGGATGTTAGTGATATGGGGCGGAGATTCTCCAAGCCCGGTGGTTTTCCCTGCTTGTGGATTAGAGTGATCTTAGCCCTCTTCCACTCTTGGGGTACTTGACCACTCTCCCACACCTGATTTAAATATTTGGTTAGGGCATTGATCGATTCGTCGTCCAGATTTGCGAGCATCTTGTTATTAACGAGGTCCGGCCCGCGGGCCGAGCGTCTTTTTAGGCCGTGCAGCTCCGCTCTGACTTCTGCCACTGTTATGGACGCGTCAAGCTCGCTGTTCGCCGGTCCGTTGTAATCTCTGTAATGCGCTGTGGCGGGGGGAGCTACGTACATGGACTTGAGCTTGTCAATGAGCTGTTTGTCCGTACCCTTAAAGTTATACCTCGCCTTGACCTGTTCTATATTGGCGACCGTTTTGGACTTAGTCGGGTCTATCAGGAACCTGAGCAGTTGCCACGTCTTGGCCCCATTCATGGTGCCCTCCATCTCGTCGCATTTGTTATCCCAACGTTCCGACTCGAGTTTCCGGGCGTATTTTTCTATTTCGACGTTGTGTCTGGCTATCTCTCTCCTGAGATTGCGGTTCCACTTTTGCTTTTTGAGCTTCTTCGTTAGCTCTTCTTTCTTTTTGAACATGCCGAATAGCCTGCTATCCATCGCCTCAGGCAGAGCTTCGCCTTTAATTTCTTCGGTGGCCTCGTTGACATGGGTAATTAATTGGGCGGCCCAATTTTGAATGCACTCTATATCTCCAATTTCTTCCCGTTCTCTGATCTGTCTGAATTTATCCCAATCCACTTGGGTTTCCGTCCGACACACAGCGCGCTTAACGCTCACTTTCCTACTTAGTTCTACCTCTAGCATGTAGTGGTCGCTACCTAGATCCTGATGCTTGTTCGTCCACTTGACTATGCCAGTTCTATGGCAGAGAGTCAAGTCCGGGTTTGTGTCCGCTGACACACTGTTGCCCACCCTCGTCGGGCATCTAATGTCGTTAGCGATGTAGAGGTTTGACTCAGTGATATCTTCCAACAGCGTTTGACCCTTCGGGCTGCTGGTCGTGTAACCCCATTCTCGATGTCTGGCATTAAAATCGCCGGCTATTATTAGTGGGTTCTTACCTGCCAGGCTGATCGCTCTCTTAAATATCGGGCCAAACCTCGCCTTCGTGCACTTCGGGGAGCTATACACATTGAGTAGAAATATGCTGCCTCTGTTCTTTTTACCGGTCAGGATTTCCACAAAGACCGTTTCGGTCTCCCTGTTACCTACTTCGTGCTGGACGACGGCGACGTTGTTTTTGACGTACGTCACGACCTGTGTTTTACTTCCCTTCCCGCTATCGTAGCTTTTGTACCCCGAAAGCTTCCATACACCTCGCGTTTCCTGCAGAGCCATTGCCAAAGGCTGTGTGTTCTGGCTAGCTACGTACTGTTGCAAGAGCCATCGCTTCATTGACAACGACCGGCAATTCCATTGCCAAATTTTAGACGTTTTGGGATCCATTATGATTTTGATATTGTATACCCGATGCGTTGCAAAGGGCTTGAAGCATCTTTTCTAGCACTCCAAATCTCGCCTCAAGTTTCTTATTCAGGTTCAATTCGAAGTCTATGATTTCATCCTTGACTAATTTTCTAAAAGCCACGTGCTTTCTGGCTTGTCCAATTACACTAGTGTCGTCTGATTTACGTTTCGCAGGTCTAGCCTGATCGATATTCATTTCATCTGAGTCGTCACTGTCCCTGCCACAATTGCTCTCGCTTGCCCCACCGGGGCCCCGTATGACGGGCGGCCTGAGCATCGGAGGTGCCGGTGCAGGTGTAGCTTTTGCCTCTTTTAACTCTTTAATTACCTCGACTAGGGATTTGAGGGTTTCTTTAATCTCTTTGATGTCTTCTTTAATGATTCTGATTTCTTTGCTATGCTCGGCTTGAGTCTATTGTAATTCCGAAAGTTCCAAGTTTTTTTCTTTGGAGACCCCGCTAGCGAAGCTGACCGACTTACCGCCTGCGTTAACTTCTTCATTCGTCTTTGCTTGTCCAGCCGGCGTCTCCCCGGGCTTCGGCCAGTGGTTCTTGTCGTCCTTTGGTGGCGGTGGTTGTGGGGGCCCCCTGTTCTTGCTCTTGGATCTGGGCTCATCTCTGGTGACGGATGCGCTGGAGTCTCTCGCACGGCCCGTTGTGCCCGCGGCGTCGCCTCTTCCTCTCGATCTGCCCCGGGTTTTCGTTGGCTCTTGCTGCTTGTTTTGAGCCTGGGTGGCTTCTTTCTCTGCTTGTCGGACTTTGAGAATGTGCGGGGTCCGGTACATGCTTCTGCAGCGGTTGTGCCCCAGGGGGTGGCAGCCGCCGCACAGTAGGCATTGCGGCTCGCAATTTTGTTCGTGCCCCTCCGGTGGATTAAGCATTCTGCACCCTCGGCATCGACGGCTGGTGGGGTCCGGGCAGACGTCCGACCGATGTCCTAGGTTGCCGCATGCGTAGCACACATCGAATTTCTTTTTGTAGAGGTTGCACCGGTATAGCAATCCGTTGAACCACACCTCTCGCGGGACTTCTTGGTCTTCGAAAATGATGAGCACGGTTTTAGACTTTTTCCCGAGCCTCCTCGCTCCAATGTAGCCAGGGTTATCTCTGAGCCCCTGCCGAATTTCCTCTTCCGTGACGTCCAGCGGAACGTCGTATATGATGCCCTTGCCGCCCTCCGGCATGGCCGCGTGAGCAGTTGCGTCTATCTCAACTGGCCCGATTTTTATGGTCGTAATTTGCTCGTACCGCTTTGCCCTGCCGAGCTCCGGGGTCATAATTAGTAGGGACTGATTCTTCGGGTTGGCGATGAATCTGTCTTCCCCGTTCAGGTTGAGGCCTGCAGCCGTAACCAGGACCTGGCGCAGCTTCGGTCCCGCTTTCCTTGTCAGCTGATCGGCGCCGCCGTGCGGTCGCAGCACCACGCGGAACATCTCCTTCGGTATTTTCGATCTGACCGTGCCTACGGATCTCTCGGCGAGTGACCTTCCTATCGCTTTTTGCCGCGATTTTGCGGCCTCGGTCCCTTCGCTCCCCTTCACGGGTGCCTCCTTCTTCGCTTGGGACGCTGCGTCGCATTCCTTCACATATCTGCCTCCTTGTCGGCGGAACCATGAATTTTCTTCTAAAGCCTCAACCGCTTCCATATTTCCGTCCTTAATGTCAGAGTTCGGCTGGTAGCTCTGATTTTCCTCGCCCTGCCAGTCCATGCCGTCCACGCTCCGAGGGTCTTCCCTCGAGGGCGGCTAGGCTGGACGCTAGGCTCGGACGCTAGGCTTAACTTGGCGGCGTTGTTGCTCCGAGCTTCAAAGTATCGTAAAGACCAAATTGGTGGTCCCACCTTTTAGAGAGTTGGTTCCACTTGAGCATCAAAACGGCACATTTGCTTTCAGAGCCCCGCCGGGTGGTGCAGTGGTAAGACGCCCGACTACTGTGCCGGAGTACCCGCGGGTTCCAACCCGTCCTCGGCGGCTGCGTTTCGATGGAGGCGAAACCAAGAGGCGTCCGTGTGCTGTGCGATGTCAACGCTCGTTAAAGATCCCCAGGTGGTCGAAATTACTCCGTAGCCCTCCACTACGGCTCCTCTTTCCACTTTCACTCCCATCTTCCTCCCTTCCCTTACGGCGCGGTTGCGGTTTCCACAGAAAACAAGTGAGACAGTTACTGCGCCTTTCCCTTCCTATATATAAATCAGTTTTTTTTTTGTTTTCAGAGTGCGACCAAGCGCTTAGATTTCATCATGGCCCTGTTATTGCTTTATTAATAGTTCTTGGTCTAGCCACGCTGACCTTAATTTTGTAATCAAAATTTGCATAATAAGAGCCTCAAGAAAATCACGAAGCTGCGTTTACAAGTTGCAGTCGATACCAACTTTAGTTTTTAAAGCGCCATATTCGTAGGCTTAGTTTGGTTGGGAAGTGAGCATATTTTAAAACGGTGCTCTAAGGGAAACACCAGTCAGAGCTGGTTGTCTTCCCTTTCGTTTTTTAATACCTGGCCGCAATCCTTAGGAACGCAGATGATGTCAGAACTAATAATTGTTTAGCTAGACTGCAAGAATGTAATCATTTTCTTGGCTCCAGTGCTTCAAATATGTTCTTTACAGGAAGCGTTTTTCTTTTGTGAGCACTGATAAATAAGGTGATAACTACTCCTGTACAAAAGTACCAATTTAACCTTGCTTTGATGGTTCAATTATATACACTCTATATCTTCACTAAGGCTTACAGTCAGCTGGTTGTACGACCCTAATTAGAGTCCATGACGATGTAGATACTTTTGTTTGGAAATCTCCTAACGCATTAAAATAGAGTGCCTCTAAAAAGTTTACGTAACATTGCCGACAACGGCTCAGTTTACCGAAAATGTTGCCTGCTGCCGACATCACTTTCTTCTTGAAGACATAGCGCAAAAAAGACTGGGACAACTAACACAGATGTAGAAAGGACAGGCGCTAACTGACAACTTTATTTTCGAGGAAAACCGCAGCACAATTTATGTCAAAACTCACGTGACAATCAAGGGGCCTTATACTACGACCAAACACTATTTAACAAAGGGCGGCCGACAATCTTGACCCGGAAAAATCAAAAAGAAAAAATAGAAGGGCCGGACAGCATTATCAACAGACTACATAAAAAACTCATTGTGAACTTATTACAACAGAGGAGGTGCGAACAATATCGTGTCCAAGGGGCGGTTCCAAAGAACCCAACCACAGCAAAGAGCGAGCCTAAAAGGGCCCAAAACAAGGGAAGTAAAAGCCGAGTCGTAGGTCAAAACCAGAAAAAACGTGCGAGGCAAAAGCAGAGTCATAACTAAAAACAGATAAAACGTGCGAAGCAAAAGCTGAGTCATAACTAAAAATTGATAAAACGTGCGAAGCGAAAGCAGAGTCAAAAACTAAAGACAGACGAAACGTGCGAAGCAAAAGCGGTTGTGGTGGTGAACTCTTTTATTGCGCCCAAAAACAGGGGACCAGTCAAAGGGCCGGTTGCGCTGACTTAGAGGAGGTCGGCGGGGATCCTTTTGGATCCCGCTGCCTCCACCGCGCGCTGGATAAGCCAGCGTTGGTCTGCTGGCTCGGAAGTACACAGGAGAGACTCCCACGTCTCTGGGGTGTTTGTGTTTTTTGTGTTGTAATGTGTACAAGTCCACACCATGTGCATGAGTGTTGCCGGAGTTGAGCAGTGTCTACACATGGGGGCTATCTGATCCGGAAAGATCCTGCTGTATAAGAGGGGGCGTGGGAAGCTGCCAGTTTGTAATTTGCGCCATTGGACGGCCTCGCGTCTTGTTAGATCACGGTGTGAGGGAGGATATGTGCCCCTTTGGAGTCGGTAGTGCTGGAGTATGTCCGTGTAAGTGGTGAGTAGAGAAGCGCGTGATATATTAGTGTCAGCGGAAGCAGGGTGGCTGATCATACTCTCGTCTCGGCAGCTGAGATATTGAGCGAGAGTGTGTGCCTGGGTGTTTCCGCTGAGCGACTCGTGGGCTGGAGCCCAAAGAAGTAAGCGAGATGTGGAAGAGGGTGCTGTAGAATGTGTAACGCCTGGCAAGAGATACGGCCAGCATCGTAATTGCGAATAGCCTGTTGAGAGTCACTGATGACGACTTTGGTATTAGGGTCGGCTAGCGCTAGAGCAATGGCAACCTCCTCAGCTGCGGTGGCTGTTGCTGCATTGCGAATGCTGCAGGCTGTGTACCAGCTGCGGTGAGGGGCGAGAGCTACCGCCACCATCGCTGGCCTCGATGGATGGTAAGAGGCGTCCGTATACGTGACGTCCGGACGTCCACTGAAGCGTTTCTCGAATTGACGAGCCCGATCAGCCCGTCTCCCGGCGTGGTGTTCCGGGTACATCCGTTTGGGTATGGGAGGAATGCGGAGATTTAGGCGATATTCCGGCTTAAGTTCAGCGCAACTTGGGGCCGATCTCGGCGGGGAGATCCCAACTTGCTGCAGTACCGCTCGGCCAGCGTGTGTGAGTGAGAGCCGCTCATACTGGGCGGTGAGGGTTGCCTCGATCAGTTCGCTCACGATATTGGAGATTCCGAGAGCCATGAGCTTATGGGTAGCTGTGGACATGGGAAGACCTAGGGCCGTCTTATATGCTTTTCGAAGTGACGCCTCTAGCCGTTCGCTTTCGGCACGAGTGAGACGTAAGTAGGGTCCAGAGTAGGTGATGCGGGAGCAGATGAAAGCTTGAACGAAGCGCAGGAGGTTGGACTCTCGCATGCCATGATGTTTGTTGGAGATTCGCTTAAGGAGGCGTCCGATCTGTACAAGCGACTGGTCGATGCGTTGGATCGTGATGTTGTTGCCGCCGTTGGCCTGTAGCGGAGTCAAATTTAAAAGCAGACAGTCTGTGCGAAGCAAAAGCAGAGTCGAAAACTAAAGACAGACGAAACATGCGAAGCAAAAGCGGAGTCAAATCTAAAAGCAGACAGTCTGTGCGAAGCAAAAGCAGAGTCATGAACTAAAAACAGACCAAACGCGCGAAGCAAAGGCAGAGTCAAAAACTAAAGACATATGAAACGTGCGAAGCAAAAGCGGAGTCATAAGCTAAATCAGACGATCCGTGGCAAGCAAAAGCAGAGTCAAAACTAAAATCAGACTCAGGAGTGTGGAAGGCTCCCCGCTAAAACATTGAAGTGCTTAATCAGGATGGGCGAGTGGAAGAACAATTATGAAAGATGAGAAAATCAAGGGAGTAAAATACACCAGAAACCGGGAAGGAATAAAACAAATTCCACCGACGATAACTCGTTTCATATCAGTCAGCAACCGGTTGCTTGTGGTAATAAAGCAAAAAGGGTTATAACGCGTACATGTGGCCATCAAGGAATTCAAATTCGCTTTCAAGAAGGTTGATAGAAGGTACGCTGACGCAATCCTGACCGGCCTTCCTAATGAAGTATGCCTCCATGACTTCGCGCTCAGTTTTTTCCTTGGCTGACCTTAAGAAATCTGTGCTATCTAAGAGCGAATAATATGGTTATTTGGATATGTTTTAAAAGCTTTACAATGTTCGGCAAGGTTAGTACCCGATTTGTTGCGTACGCATAGTCTGTGTTTTCTCGCCCTCTCATTGAAACATCTTCCAGTTTGTCCGATGTACTGGAGCCCGCAACTGATTGGAATCCTGTACACGACATTTTCCTTGCATTTCGTGAACTTAGTTTGATGTTTCTTCGTGCATGCTACTTGCTTTTTCATTTTTCTAGTGCATACTTTCGATAGTTTGCATCGCGCAGAGAAAATAATTTTGAAGTTATAACGCGCTGCCAGCTTTTTGAAGTTATGTGAAAACCTATGGAAGTATGGAATTACCTGGACTAGCATCTTAATCTTTCTTCGTTTCCCTGCTTACTACGTTGACTGTTTGAGGCTTTTAGATTTTGCAGAAGGCTTTCACACACTGCTACAATAACGTCAGGGGGGAAACCTGCGTCTTGTAGACGCTTGAATTGCTCATTCATGCTAGTAGCCATGCGGTGGGTACAGGATTTTGTTGTGGCACCGTGAAGACAGGAAAACACAATGCCACGCTTCAAAACCTTGAAGTGTGCACTATCAAAACATAACAGGAGCTTTTTCGCACGCGGACGGTACATCCAGCACAGAGTGTGGCCGTTAAAATCCAGCTCAATATCTAAAAACTGAATGAGGCCATCTGTAGGCGATTCCCACGTGAACTTTAAACTGGCACCGTGATCAGAAAAGATGCTGAGCACCTCCTTGACAACATCACCTTGTCTAGCATGACATTTACTAAACATGATCAAAAAGTCATCAACGTATCTGACCACTTTTTTAACTGGAAGGTTTGAAAGATTGGCTTGAATACGTTTGTCAACTGCAGATAAAAATATATCACACAGCACAGGAGCGACCGACGAACCGATGGAGATGCCTTTTTTCTGAATATAGAATTGTCCGTCTGACCAAATAGCTGTTGAATCATTGCAAGGTAGTATTCTAGCAGAGAAAGGAAAGAATCGCTCCTGGTTCCTGCGCTGTTCTGGAATGCTACTTCAACGCTTTCCGAGATCGAATCGCGAATTGGCACCGCCCCTTGGTCACGATGTTGTTTGCACCCCCTCTGTTGTAATAAGTTCACAATTAATTTTTTATGTAATCTGTTGATAATGCTTTCCGGCCTTCCTCCTTTTACTTTTCGGTTTTTTCCGGGTCACAATTGTCGGCCGCCCTTTGTTAAACTGTGTTTGGTCGTAATATGAGGCCCCTTGATTGTCACGCGAATTTTGACATAAATTGTGCTGCGGTTTTCTTCGAAAATAAAGTTGTCAGTTAGTGACTGTCCACTGTACATCTGTGTTAGTTGTCCTCGTCTTTTTTGCGCTATGTCTTTAAGAAACTGTTACCAACTAGCCCAAACGAAACATCTGTTGCATCAATTTCTTACATTTTCCACAAAAACGGTGACAAATATGGGACTAGCCAAGACATCCGAAACCGAAAACAAGCACGCTATATATGGCCTCTGAGATTCCACCATGCTTCGCTTCGACATTACAGTTTTTGCGAACTTTTTATAAGAACAGAAAACTACAAACTGCCTAAAATTGGCCGTGCCACCGGCAGCCATCTTCATCACATTTGAAACCTTGAAGAGAACTTGAGACTTGTGGCATGCCAGACACAGCAGACACAGCAGAGTAAAAGAGGCGCCGCACTACTAGCCAGCTGAGAGTACTGCGAATGCAAACTTAAGTTCTCGGCCGTGGCCAAGAGTAAAACATGCTCTGCGAAAATGCGTAGCGTGTATATATATATATATATATATATATATATATATATATATATATATATATTGTGAGCGCAACGCGTGAGCTTTCACCTCTTTCATCTGTATAGATCCATCATCATTATCATCATCATCGCTGACTGCTGCTCGGAGCGTCGCGCGCTGTGTGCCAGCTGGTTCTGGAATAGAACAGACGTTTTGTGCAAGTGCTGTCTCACAAGTGGCGGAGGTGCGATTCGTATTCCCCACCTCTCGCTTTAGACCCGCCTACCGTTCTCCCTGGAGCTCCGTTCAGGCCTTCGCTTGCGTCCACGGTCCTGTGCTATGGATGAGGGCAACGGTGCTCGCTCATCCCCGGCGTCTCCTCCTCCTACTGCGGCTGCCCCTGCCTGGACTGTCACCAGCCGCCAGCGCGATCCACAAATTTTTGCTGGCCTTCGCGGTGAAGATGTCGACGACTGGCTCGACAACTACAACAGGGTCAGTGCATTTAACCGCGGGGATGACGCTCATAAACTGCTAAACGTCGTCTTCTACTTGGCTGACGTCGCCAAAACTTGGTTCCTCAATCACGAGGATGACATCGCTGACTGGCCTACATTCACGGACCAGCTAAAGAAAATTTTCGGCACTCCGGCTGGTCGCTCAGAGCAGGCAAAGAAAAAACTTGAAGCTCGTCTCCAGCAGCCCGGCGAGTCCTATACGTCGTATATCGAGGACGTTCTGGCCCTTTGTCGCCGTGTCGACGCTGCTATGCCTGAATCTGAGCGTGTTCGCCACTTAATTAAGGGCATCAACACTGCTGCTATCAATGCCTTCGTGTTTAAAAACCCGTCGTCCGTATCTGACATCACATCCACATGTCAACGTCTGGACCAGCTACAGTCCTGCCGCCTCGTGCAAGACCCCAGTGATGGTGGCTCCCTCATAGATGGAAATTTGCGGTCCCTAATCCGCACCATGATCCGGGAGGAGCTCTACGGCCTCACCAACCCCTCTGCAGTATCTCCAACTCTTCCGCCAGCAACGGTGAATTTGCGCAGCATCATCAAAGATGAACTGACGAATTTCAACTGCACTGTGGCACCTGTCCCACCTCCCATTGCCTCCCAACCTCCCTCGCCGCCTCCCAACGCCCCCCAACATTCGTTGCCAACCTATGCCGAAATTACTTCACGGCAACCCACTCCGCCTTCCCCGACTTGTTCGGCACCCGTGTGCGGTCACGTCGCTGCCGTGGCACCATATCCTACAGTGCATCGTCCTGTTACAGCCTGGCGCCCCTCCCGCCCTGTGTGCTACTATTGTGGGATACGTGGCCACATTGCCCGTGTCTGTCGCCGCCGCCAACAAGACGAGCAACGGGGTTATGCTCCCTTTGAACGTGCCCGCGTGCGCCAGCCTGATGATTCTGCACTGCCCTACTTAGACTTTTACCGGCGTTCTTCCTCTCCTCCGAATTCCACCAATGTTTCACGGCCCTCGCGTCCTTCCCGACGCCGATCCCCTTCGCCTTTTCGCCGCACGTCACCGCTTCGTCCTGCCTCGCAACCCTTCCAACCTATAACGGAAAACTAACCGAAGCAGTTTTTGGAGGGAAAGCTGCTTCGAGTTCGAAATCTACAATTCCTCCTGGGCGACCGTCGAATATGTTAGTGGTGATTGTTGAAGGATTGTACGTTGAGGCCCTCATCGACACCGGCGCCGCTTATTCCGTCATGCATTTCTCTCTGTGTTCTCACCTGCGCAAAGTTATAACGCCATACATCGGTCCGCCACTTCGTGGAGCTAACGGAACTCTTATGAAACCCACCGGCCAATGCACAGCACGTGTCCTCATCGATAACCAGCGGCATCATATCGAATTTATTGTGCTCCCCACGTGCGTTCATCTCATGATCTTGGGGTGGGATTTCTTATCGTCGGCGTCCGCCCTCATCTCTTGCCGTGAGCGCCTTATTCATCTTGCGGACCCCGATATATTACCGACTTCTGATTGTTCACCAGCACACGTGTTTGCAGCAGTTGATTTCGTTTTACCCCCAGGACGCGAGCAGCTGATCATCGTGGCATTGGACTACCCTCTCGATGGCGAAGCCTTCGTTATGCCCGCTCCTCGGTGGACCTCCGACGGCCTAGCTCTTGCCTCGTGCCTCACCTCCTTCACCCGCGGTTGCGCGGTCGTTGCGGCCCTTAATACAACTCTCCAGCCGTTCTTACTGCCCAGAGGAGCCACAGTTAGGTTTATTTTTGACTGCGATCCCGTTCCCCTCAACACACTTTCCAGCGCACCACCGCCTCCTGCCAAGCCTCAATTTCCGACATCCTCTGCTCTCGCAGCCGCCATCAGCCCTGACCTTACATCCGAGCAGTCCACAGCTCTGCTAGACGTCCTCCTGTGGCACCGAGAGTCTTTTGATGTGTGCGCCTCAGCGTTGGGGAAGACCTCCGTCACCTCTCATCGCATAGAGACGGACGGCTCTACTATTGTTCGACGAAGGCCGTATCGCGTTTCAGCAGCAGAACGCAAAATCATTGAGGAGCAAGTTGCTGACATGCTTGCTCGAAATGTCATCCGACCATCCACGAGCTCTTGGTCCTCACCTGTGGTCCTCGTTCGCAAAAAAGATGGTTCAGTCCGCTTCTGCGTGGATTACCGGGTACTTAACAAGATCACGCGCAAGGATGTTTACCCTTTGCCTCGTATTGATGACGCATTAGACTGTCTCCAAGGCGCTGAGTATTTCTCCAGTCTCGACCTCAGCTCGGGATACTGGCAAATTCCTATGCACGATGCAGACAAGGACAAGACTGCCTTTTCTACCCCCGACGGTCTCTACGAATTTAACGTGATGCCTTTCGGACTCTGCAATGCGCCGGCCACCTTTGAGCGCATGATTGATACCGTGCTTCGCGGCATGAAATGAAAAACATGCCTATGTTATCTCGACGACATCATTGTCTTCTCGTCAAGCTTCACTCAGCACTTGCAGCGTCTCACTGATGTCCTCACGTCCCTTGCCCAGGCGGGGCTTCAGCTGAATACCAAGAAGTGCCACTTTGCCAGTAAGACCATCAAAGTACTCGGCCATGTCGTCAGTAAGGCAGGAATCCAGCCTGATCCCGAAAAAATTACGGCTGTCGTTAATTTTCCTCGGCCCCAACGTCGGAAAGATCTTCGCAGCTTCCTTGGCTTAGCCTCCTACTTCCGCCGTTTTATTCGGAACTTTGCAACAATTGCTGCCCCGCTACACAAGCTCGTGTCTTCCCAAGTGGTTTACACCTGGTCCACTGAATGTGAAGACGCCTTCAAAGCTCTCAAGCAGGCACTCACTTCCACCCCTGTGCTTCGCCATTTTGACGCTGACGCGCCCACCATACTTCACACAGACGCCAGTGGCCACGGTATTGGCGCGGTTCTCTTGCAACGCAACGCAGTGTCTGAAGAGCAAGTCGTCGCATACGCCAGTCATACGCTTACAGCAGCTGAGCGTAACTATACTATTACCGAGCAAGAGTGCCTCGCCGTTGTTTGGTCGGTTCAAAAATTTCGACCTTATTTGTATGGCCGCCACTTCACCATTGTCACAGACCATCACGCACTCTGTTGGCTGTCATCGCTGAAGAACTTATCGGGTCGACTGGGTCGCTGGGTACTACGTCTTCAAGAATACACCTTCACCATCACTTATAAATCTGGGCGAAAACACCTCGACGCTGACGCCCTCTCCCGCTGCCCATTGCTACCTACTGACGCGGCCCCACATACGGTCTCCTCTCCCTGCTGCCATCCGAGTCAGCCTTCTGCTGGCCACCTGAATGTTGCACCCATCGCTATAGCTCCACTCGAGAACAATGCTGATTTCTCGTCCCTGCAGCTGACTGACCCTTACTGCCGCACAATCATCGCTCGCCTCCGTGGAGAATCAGTTGTCCCAAACAGTCGCTTGCGCCGGCAGCTTCGTCGGTTCCGATTTCACCATGGAACACTTTACCGCGATGTTTATCACCCTACGGGTCAACGCTGGGTACCCGTTGCCCCTCGCTCCCTTCGTTTTAAAATTATGGAGGCTTACCACGACGACCCCACTGCTGGACATTTAGGCCACTTTAAAACTTACGACCGTATCAAGAGCCGCTACTTCTGGCCTGGGCTTTCTGCCAGCGTCGCCAAATACATTTCATCATGTCCGTCTTGCCAGCATCGCAAGCGTTCAACATCCCCTCCTGCTGGCCTACTGCAACCTCTACCTTGCCCATCTGTGCCTTTTGACACGGTCGCCATTGACTTGTTTGGACCTCTCCCTTTGACATCAGACGGCAACCGTTTTGTTGTCACTGCCATCGACCATCTAACGCGGTACGCTGAAACCGCACCTCTTCGCTCCGGTGCCGCCTCTGAAGTCGCCGATTTTTTCCTGCGTGCGATAGTTTTGCGTCATGGTGCTCCTCGTATTCTCATTAGCGACCGTGGAAAGACATTTCTTTCTCAAGTCCTTGAGGAAGTACTGCGCGCAGCCAACACCGTCCATAAGACTTCTTCTAGCTACCACCCTCAGACCAACGGACTCATCGAGCAGTTTCATCGCACTTTGTCCGACATGATATCCATGTATATCGCTCCTGATCACCGGAACTGGGACAACGTTTTACCTTTCGTCACCTACGCCTACAATTCCGCTGTTCAGCGCACTACTGGTTATAGCCCTTTCTTTTTAGTTTATGGCCGTCAACCATCGACAGTACTGGACACTACTTTCTTCTCTGCTCCCTCTACGTCTGAATCTCTGGGCGAAGAGTTTGCCACTCGTATGGCCCAGTGTCGCCAACTTGCCCGTTTGAACACTGAAGATGGTCAACAAGAACGCAAAGCCCTGTATGATCAACGCCATCGAACTCCCTCCTTTTACCCCGGTGATGAAGTTCTCCTGTCGACACCAATCCGCATTCCTGGCCTGTGTGAGAAGTTTCTCCATCGTTACGTTGGCCCTTATACAGTACTCCAACAAACGTCTCCGGTGAACTATCGCGTTATTCCCTCGCATACCGTCGCAGATCGACGTCGTCGCTCCGAAGAGATCGTCCACGTCTCGCGCATGAAGCCCTATGCCCGTCGTCCCTCATCCCTGTAATCAGCGACCAGGGTGGCCGCTCTTTTGTCGGGGGGATTTGTGTGAGCGCAACGCGTGAGCTTTCACCTCTTTCATCTGTATAGATCCATCATCATTATCATCATCATCGCTGACTGCTGCTCGGAGCGTCGCGCGCTGTGTGCCAGCTGGTTCTGGAATAGAACAGACGTTTTGTGCAAGTGCTGTCTCACAATATATATATATATATATATATATATATATATATATATATATATATATATATATATATATATATATATATATATATATATATATATTGCTCAATTTGCCGGATTTTCGCAAAGCGCACATGTACACACACACGTGCACTGGCACACAAGCACACACGCACGCACGCGCGCGCAATCGAGGCGAATTAACATGCGAGATAGTCGAGAGTGACTAAAACCAGAACGTTGCTAGGGCAATCAAGGGCGATGTGTATGAAACAGGGTGCAGAACAATGCTGTAAATATAGGAATCCTATATAGGTTAGGAATCAAGAGGTCCTACAAGCACAGATGCTAATTATAGCAATTATTTGATAGCAGATATTAATTTATTTAAACCTTTTCTCTTATCTCCACTACTTAGCAATTTCATATTGAGAGGAATGAAAGAAAAGCGTAACAAATGATTGTCTACAACATACAGTCGCATGCGCGCGGCCGAATGTCATAAAGGTTGCGTATTAAGCCTGAAGGCCTAAACATGATGTAAGATATTCATACATTAGGGTACACGGTCACATCAGAAGCAGGAGGAACAGAAAACCATCGCCAAACGCCTATCTTCCGCACTAAATGCAATACAGTTGGCACGAAAAGCCAACTGGAACACTCTCCTAACATATTTTAAACATTCGGTTTGTGGCAAACATTACATTGGGCCGCTGATATTCATTTTATCAAGGAAGTTTCTAGAAAGGCAAACAACAGGTAGGGCCAAGAGAAGCCCCGTACACACCTAGCTCTAAGCTGTGTCGATCTCCTGCACCCGGTGCCACCCATCACCGGTTATGAAAGAGGGCCGGCTCCTGTGGTGTGGCTGAACTCGGGTCGAGCCGTTGAAGGAGTCAGCGAGAAAGGATGCAGAGATGGCAGCCATTTCCGGCAGCATCACCCAACTGCGAAACCATTGCCAAGCTGTTACTGAACCGCAAGCGTCTTTACTTTTTTGGCCACTAAATAAAAGAAATATCAGCAGTTACGGTGACGACAGCTCGAATGATTGCCATGTTTTACGACTAGAATATGGTTCGTTTTCCGATTCGTGAAGCAATACACGGCTTTTGCAATTGGCGGAGTTTGATAAGAGCTGTGGGGCCGCATTGTTGAAGCACTGTCGCTCCATAAAAAAAAAATAGAAATGACACACTTGCCACAAAAGTCCTGTCCACTCCCATTTTCTACTTAAGTGTCGCAAGTGTCGGACTGGTATTCGGCTGATGTCATCTGAAATATTAACATCGATAGCTTTAGCAACAGCTCACTATGAACAACCGCCCTGTACGGTAGGAAAGTGCGCACGGCGAATTTATCAACCTGAACGTTTTTTTTTGTTGCCTTTTGGCGTAGTGCGGTGGTAGCCACCTACGTCTTACCCACATGACGCTGTGACGTCGCACTCCACGTGACACTAGTGTGAGAGCTGGGCTATCAACTCAAGCGGTCGACGTAGCGGGGCGGTAGCTACGTCTTACCCATGAGACGCTGTGACGTCCCACCCCACGTGACACAATGGCGAAAGATGGGCTCCCAATTCAAATGTTCTACGCGGCGCGGTCGGAGCCACGGCTCAGTTGGCAGGAGCTGCCAACTTGCGTCTCTCGTTTCGCATGAGACGGTTATGTCAGAATCAGCCTGCTAGGACCCTGGCATTCACGATAGCCCTAGAGGCCACTAAGGCACGTTCATATCGGTTGGTTAAAGCGGGGCTGAGGAAGAAGAAAAAGAGGAGAAGAACGCTCAGTCACCCTCAGCTAATGATTCGCTCAATATTTGGGTTCAGCTGCGTTGAACTCTTGTAATTTTTTGGGTTCGCGGTTTTTGTATTTCCGGGATCTGTAAAAAGACTGTCAAATAAAGAAGTTTCAGTTCAGGCGAATGACAGTGAAGCGTTGAATATAGGCCGATTCCTTCTCTTAGCATGTCACAGCAGCATAGTAGCGCAGCCACTTCAAGCTTGCGCCGCACTACCCTGATGCAGTCTTCCGGCAATTTAAGGACAAGGGGCTCAGTAAAAATAACGACGTCTGCGTAAAACATGAGACAGGAAACATCAGACAGGATGATATGGTCGTTGCTTCCAGCTGACCGCATATGCTCTCAGAAAATTCGGAAAGCTGTCATGCCTCTGTCGAAGACGCCAGCTGGTGAGAACATCATTTGTGGTTGTCTTGAACGCATCAAATATTTTTATTTCGAAGATCAACGTATATCCGCAATAGAATACTAAGTCCGTCCGTAATTAGTTTTCGCTTGAACTGTTACTCTGCAGATGTTCGCTTTTGGAGTGCTGCGTCGTAAACGCAGTACACGAGATATGATGTAAATAAATTTCAATTATATTAAATTAATCTATGCTACAATGTTGAGGAATGTGCTTTCCGGTATTAAAAACAAGTAAATACTGGTGATCATTTAGGTCCGTTAATAATCATAATATAATTAGGTGATGTAAATGTACTCCTTAAATTTCTGCCCATCATTTACTGTCATTTTAGGAATAGAATCCTTGGCAAGCATGCGAGTACGTTTGATGTTTTTTTGCTCAAGGCACACAACAAAGATACGAAGACACAATAAATGGTAGGCAGCCATTTCGCAGGGACCCGCGATAGTATGGGCCACAAGAAAAGAAAATTGACCTGCAGGAGAATTTCGCTTCGCGAATGACAGTATTTCTTTTGACTTTTGTTTTAAAAAATAACCTAATAATTTTGTTCTTGTCTTTGAAAGAGGAATCATTTAAAATATGTAGATAATCACAGGTTAGTAGAATGCATCAATGGCCCGGCATCGCTTTTACGGTAGAGGCAATCTTCCAGTCGAGTCGAGCCCTAGGTAGGTTCCAATTTTTCCTCGGATGCACTACGCGCAGTGCTGCTGCGCATTATTTCGAACAGAATGCGGCATTTTGTACCTGAGCTTATGTGCTCTTTAATTCCTAACAAGGTCGTGTACATATAGTTCCAGAAAGTGATGAAATAGTAAACTGAAGTTATCTACGAAAATGAAGTTAAAATGTTTCAGCTCTGCGAGAAATTCGTCGCTTTGTGAACGTTGCACGAGGAGGTAGCCAAGCGGCCTATTCCTCTCGAGTTCGTTGACCAACATTGGAAGAGTGGAATAGTTTTTTGATAAAGGGGATGACTTATTTTGAGGGGTCACGGAGTCCTGCCACGCTCTTTTCCCCGCCTATCAGCCTCTCCTTTGCATTGGTCGGAGCAAAATAAAAAAAATAAAATATTTAGGGTGGAAAATTGTGTCCTGGCGTTGCTGCTGTGACCATACAATCAGTAAAATTCATCGGGCATGTTATCGTTGCCGGATGTGTCAGCTGTTTTCTTTTTGAGCTTCGGACTACAGCAGAGAAGTCATTTTAGACATTGATGGGTACTCTTTGACGACCGAAGTACATGAAACGTGGAGTGGAGGAGAGGCGCCTTCGTTTTTCAGATTTCTGTTTGACAGCCTGCACAGCTGCAAATAGGATGGCTCCCGGGGTTCTTAAGCTCATTGTAAGAATTTCGTGGGGACGTTGCAGAAGGAACGGTGCTAGGCAGTAGATGTCTATTACAGCCCAGGAATCCAGTGCTTTCTGTTGGTTCTAATGGCAGCTTATCGGTATTTGCGTGGTAATTGTTGCTTTGTGCTCCAGCGATGTGGATGTCAATATAAATAGACTAACAAGTTCAGATAATTTCATACTGAGAAGCAGGTTTATAGGCATTGATATTAGTATTCGTTTAACCACTCGCATTCTTGATGTAAAAAAGATTGCTGTGAATGCACAATGACTTGGAATATATGTTTCCCTGACAGTATTTAGCCAAGACCAAGGGCGGGTCTCCACGGAAAGCAGATGTTATGAATTCAAGAAAGAAGTACTAAAATTTAACTTTTAAAGACCAAGTGATTAACTTATTTCACAATGGTTGTTTGGCTCAATTACGAACTCCATAAGACTGAACGCAGCCAGTTGAAGGTCTGATGGCGTTAGAACAAATATTTTAAATCTGTTGTTATGAGCAGAGTTTGTCAACTTTGAGGCGCATCAGTATTGTTTATTGCTTTTCCTTTACCATGATTCTTACCAACTATGTGCATGTTTTGTTCGTGAGAAAATACAAATACTGAAAGATATTGAAAATGTACCCCTGAAAATATCTTTTTTGGAAGGCTTCTTATTTATGGTGCAAATATATCTGGTAAACAGACCCTGTGAATCACAAGCAAACTGTGGGTGCAATATAAGCATGCACTGGTTGAAAGAGAAAAGTTGTTATAACGAACACAATTGAAAACGGAAATTCCCCGGGTCAGTTTTACATACTGGGCTAACAAAGAGCACGTCATATCTTCTCCTGTGCAATAGAAATGCATGAAGTGTGTTGCGTATATAGAACCGATTTCAAAGCAACTCCGTTATATGAATTAAAAACGCTGCACACCGCCAGAGCATAAATGTTCCAAATATATGCAGTCTCCTTCGAGTCGTTGTGCACTGGTGCAGTGGCGGAAGCATATATATATATACCACACAGTGCCCACGGAATCCTTGGCACAAGCCCGGCGACCAGTGCGCAACCAGCACGTGGACTCCAGTATGCTGCTGCTTGGCTAAAACGGGAAGCGGGCTGGTGACGAGGTGGTCCCCAAATTGAAAGAGGAGTGGCTAGCGGGCATCAAGCCGCCCTAGTACGGTATTCGCTATACAGCACTCACGTGACTATAACAGAAAGCTCCCACAGTAACTTCATGCATCGCACAAAGCCTGTTCAGGTCGCTGGCCCTAACACGAGACAAATGTGAACCCGACGATGTTGTTATACAAAACAAACTACTCAGGAAGGCAGCTTGCAGAGAGAATAAATAATCTGTGTTGTGTTTGTAGTATTAGAATAAGCAGTTTTAAACTATCACAATTAGTAGACTAATTATGTTTACATGCTACGCTGACTTGTCAGGATGCAATACGCAGTTGATTAGGGAGCGCGGATGAAACGTTTCAAACCCATAGTGCACAAAAATAGAGCCTCAAAGTAGCTATTTAGAACAATATAAATATTCGCCTAAATGTAAACTTTCAATCCTGCAGGTATAAGAACAGTTCTGATGTCTTGTTTGAAATGAGCAGACGTCGTGGTGACCCAGTGTAATTAAATACCACAGCTGTCGCCAAATGCGCCGTGTTACCAATTCTCGTATTAAGTCGTGCAGAAGTTCAAGTGGAAAGAAGAAATTGATTTACCAATTTGAACCGCTCCTGGCACTTAGGTCGTTACAAATGTTTCGCTCGATTTGAAATTGTGGCTGTTCCTCGCCGCTCGCACTCTTTTCGTGGCGCCAGGTGCAGATGATGTGCTGCGGAAACAATGGCTAAAACTTTCATCTGCAGTCCTGCTCAGTCACCCATAAATTTCCCACTCTGAGACGGTACCTACCGAAGCAAAACTTTTACGCATCAAGTTACATGGTTCATCGCACTAGTGTGGTGTGCGGCAGCGTACGCCTCAAAAATATTACAAAAAGTATTACGTCGATAAAAACAATCTTCTTGAAAGTCAAGGCTAAGTGAGGCAATTTTGTTTTTTTTTTTTAACTTTCAAACGATGGCGAAAAGGTTTCAAAAGAGGAAGCAGTTTTCCACTGAACTGTTGGATAAATATTCTCTGGGCATAAAAGTTCGAGTATTCTCATAAACCCCTCCATCCCTAAGCACTTCTTCACCTACAACCATTAGTATTAATCTCCTAGCCTGATCCCTGCGCATATTACGTTTCGTTCTGTTTAAAATGTCAAGAGTTCTAAATCACCTCGGAATGCTGTCAAATCAAGCATCCTTGTATAATGAGGCAATGATAGTTTAATGCTGCAGGCTGGCGTCTGCTCGGCGGAACGCAAACCACAAAAGGAGCTGCGATGCTTCCAACCAGAAAGACTCAGTTTGCGAACGGATTCATCAATTATCAAAGAGAAGTTTAGTAGCTCATATCAACTTCCTCTTTTTAGGATTTTGTTTTCCTGCCTACTGTATACTGAAAGGTACGCTGAGTTCATATCGGAAGTGCAGCATACGCGCCATATACATGCCTTCTGAGCGCATAGTATAGATTGCATATCACCTGCGCAATAATGAGTATTTCAATAACATTTTGGAAAATATTAAAATCGATGTGAAAAGTATAATGATGAAGTCACCTTTTAATAACATAGCTAGTAAATGACCCAATAGTGGAAGGAGAAGATAACGGAACAAAGCATCTGCAGTATGCAGTCCTTTCGATTAGTTTTCATCTTGCAGTATATATCGATATATGTCAGTCTGTATTGCATGAGGTTGGAATACGTATAAATTCACCAAGACTTTGCTAAGTACGCAAGAACGGTTCACAAACCACTAACTTATCAGCGTTGCTTATAACCTCCTAAAATTCGAAGCCGAGTTGGTGCATTTTAAACAACAAACGTGAGAAATATTCTAGACACGACACTATTCAAACATGCCGGATGATGATTTTTGGTCGTTGGGCGCTTTTTGTTTAGAAAACACAGTGTTCTTCTGTAAGTGGTAAGTTCATGTGGTCGGCTCAGGTTGCGTTTGCAGCAATGTAGAATATATCTGTGTAGTAGAAGATGTTGACTTGTCCCTTAACAAGCTAAAAGAAACTTTCAAGTTACTACTTAATTTTACAGGAATATCCTTCAAAGTTGAAGACTGTTGAAATCAAAGGAAAGCTAGCTTTTACTTTTTCTAATTGCCCCTATATTAACAAATCTCGTAAGCCAAAAATGCCTACTTGAGAGTATATTGATTGGGCTTTCTCTCATTGCTTTCTAGCAAATTGCTTTCGCTACGCGAGGAATCATTGCCGAAATCAGATTAACTTGTTCTCCAGCAAGAATTACACGAATGCTGCTGGACTCTATGCACAAAGAATGCGTTCACGGCCATTTTATAAAACTGCTGTTCATAAAAGCTACCTGAATGGCTACCTGAAAACTACTTGAAGACAAAAATAGGGCAAACAGACCCACATACAGTTCGCCTGCGATTACAGCTGATTAGCGGTGCTACAGGTAACAACTTCTTGCCCCAGCTGTTCTTTGCGGCTTAAGACATGAACGGAGCCCGAGACTCATAAATTGCAGCTGCCTACATGTCCCACATGAAGGGGCGGCGTTGCTGTTGCCTGCGCGGAAATCGACGGTGGTTACCCGCAGCTATCAGCAAGGCTGCGAGATCTGGCCGAATGTCATTACCCATATTGCCTCGGCGATCCGGTAAATGCGGTGAACGTGTTAAGACTGAGAAACGAAGCAAGCTAACTCCATGCAGCTATGTTAGCACTCAGCGGAGGAAGACTAGCGTTTGACGCTTTTTTCTAGGTGTTCTATCTTACCTCAGGAAGCGTTAAGTCTAGGCTCTTCGCATTGGGCTGCAACGTTAACGTACGGCACTGTGAAAATTGCACGGTACTTATTACAACACCCCCTCTTCCCTCCGACGCGATTACTCGAGGGAAGCATCTTCATACCTGGAGTGCGTGCTAGGGGTGCAGCCATCTTCTAGACCTCCCCCTGTGACCTTAGAACGGAGAAGTGGCAGAGCTTGCTCCTTGCGACCTTTTCTGGGTGGAATCACGCGATACCTTTCCCCGATCGCTGTCGATCGCCGAACCTATTGCCGCTGGCAGATCGTAGAACACAATGCTCGAATACTGTCGACCCAAATGGCCCTCCAAAGCTTGATATTCTTGTCGGCGTGACTATTGAAAGACGTATGGCGAGTGGCTGCTTCTTGGAGGCGCGGCAGAATACCTTTCAGCACTCCACTTAGAGTGCTCAATGAAGCTGCTGATGTCTTCACGAGGCAAGGTTGCGAGATCAGCGACAATTTTGGAAACCCACAGTTGTAAGTTTATCAGTCAAACAATTTCAAGCATGCTGCACTAGGTGATTACATTCAGAGAGAGTTAGCGCAATTACAATAAGATCTGGAGAAAAGTAATGCTATGGTGATTGATTACTCTTATGTAATCTTCTGTTACTTTTATGGACCAGTAGTGGACATCGGTAATGAGTTGCATTGCAGGAGAAATAGTAATGCAATTAGTTTCTTGTTTTCTATATTGTCGCCATGTAATAAACCAGATTACCAATTACACTTCACTGGCGAAATATCAAAGTTGCCCTTAACATGGTTGTGAAACCTGAGCAGATTTCAGCAAAATTTTCAGTGAGCAACACTTTGCCTCTTCTTGGCGAAAACATCAGAAGGTTCATAAAACAGGAGGCGAAATTTTTTATTTGAAGGAAAGACGCGGTATCTGTCACACTTCCCAATGAACAGCTGAACGACACATCAAAAAATGGAGATAGGGGGGATTGAAATGACCAAAAAAAAAAACCCGAGAGCACTGTTGACTCTGGTGGAGAAAGGCGGAAGCAGGAGGGTTGTTGCTGCACAGGGTGCATAATGTTTGCTCTCATCATTCTCAAATAAATGCACCGTCACTATCATTGCTACTGTCATCATTGTTATTACCACTAATTGCATCACCATTGTCATCGCTACTACCATGCTTACGGTAGGCAACGAGAATTATTATGTGCGTTTTACGATCACGGGCGAGCGCATTTGGTTAAAGCGCCCGGCGGGGGGTCCGAGGGATGGAGGTTCGATTCCCAGAGAAGCCAAGATTTTTATTTATGGGCCAAAATCTTTCTTGGTTCCTGGAACGAAATTACATGCGCGAGAGCTGTGCGCGAGATCAGTGCGTGAGAACCGTTATATTCCCCAAGAATGTTCTTGTCTAGCGTTTTTTCCGTCTGCAATCCTACACTTGAACGCGCACGCCACAGGACCAATGGGGTACCGTCTAAACTCTCACTTGCCGGAGAAAGTCAGCCATATACTGCTCCTTTCTTTCCTTTCCTGTAAAGCAGTTCTATTACATGTAACACTGCAACGAACGCTGATAAGAGGCCGAAGATGAGAAGCAAATTATAGAAGAGGAAGGGTAGGCTTTCGCCATTCTCCTCTTTAAAGACATTTAAGAGACCCTCTAATTTTTTTCTGATGACGTCATCAGGATGATTGACACGTGACACATCAGCGCACAGATCGAAGGTACAGATACGACAGAGAGATCCCCCGTCCATCTTGCGCACGCCCGGATTTTATTCCATGAGCCTACAAAGGCCACGAATGGAAAGAAACAGCGCTACTAAGACGGAACAGGAGAGCAGAGAGACACGTAAGCTGACTAGCAACCAACTGATTTATTGCTTCAAGTGAGACAGAATATAATGAAAAGCAGGAAAGATGAAAACAAAAGGAATATTACAACAACATGCGAATGAAAAGACCCCAACTCAGATCAAGATACGCGCATTCTTTTGCGGAGAGAGCTATCGACAGGCTGCTGATGCGCAGGTGACCTAGTTTTCTTATATTGTGGGCCCCGGAAATGAGACTCGTGGTCTGTCTCTTTTTTATACCGGGCTAACGGTCTGAATGACATCAGCTTCACAATCTTCCCATTCTGGGCAATGCATGGCCAAATGGTTTTTTCGAGACCTGTTTTATACATATATCATTTGCATGTTCACATAATCTATCATTGATGCAGCGTCCAGTGTCACCTATGTAAAAATGACCGCATCACGTCAGACTCATATACACCACGCCAATGCAACAGGGTACAAGCTTCTGCTTGTGGTACTCTTGACAGCCTCTTTCCTTCTTTTCATTCTCGTCCCCCCGTTTGCACAAACCACTTTGTTTGTTTCTGGCCGAAAAAACCAACCTAATACCTGCTTTGCTTACGATCTTGCAGTGCGAAACTTGGTGCACGCAGGGAACACATGTTATTTACTTTTTATCTGGCTGGCCAGCCCGGTGCTTTTGTTCTTTCGCATTTCACATTCGGCACGCAAAGATTCCGCTACGCTTGAAACCACCTACAGAGGATATCCTGCTGCAGATACTGCTTCTGAATTGTGAAGGGAAAAAGGCTAGAAGTAAAATGAAACATCTTTTTAGAGAGGCGCGAAGAAGCAGCAGTAGCAGTATAGAGCTCACCTGCGAAACCATGACCGAGCTGTTGCCCGCCACTCAAGCTGCTTCCACTATTCGGACAGAGACACATATCCGTGAAAGCACCGGCGACATCTCAAGCCGATTTCTATTTGTGTATTCCCTACTCTGCTTTCGAAAGCAATAGAAGCTGCAGAGGATTGTTGAAACGATTGAGCGTCGACAAGGGCTAAAGTGATCGAACTGTTGAGAAGGTTGAAGGAAAGCTACCGGCTAAATACTGGAGGAAAGGATTCTAGTGCTTGAAGCTGGCAAGTAACCCCTCACACCTTTGGAGCTAATGCTGACCTACCTTCGCTTCAGTTAGTAAGTGACTAGGGGATGTTGTTGATTTCTTTGCCGTGAAGTCTTCGTGGCAAATCTCAAGCTCGAAATCTTTGGTAAGTACAAGACCCTTGTGATCGCCATTTGAGTGCAATCGTGGTTTAGGGGTGCTTTAATCCCTTAAAAAAATCCATGTCGCATTTCTAGAGATACTCTAACCAGATGTGTCGACATACTCTTTTGCAACTTTATCGATCAGGAGCAGGGTCGATGCAGGAAGAATAAATATGGTGTTGTGCCAACTGGCGGATAATAACGTGATATTTTTAAAACCCCTGGGCAGATAAAATACGTCGTTGCGCTTTCACATTGCGATATAAACATCGCGAACCTGGCTTTTGTGATGTAGTTGGGCAGTCTCAAGGCCCCATACTTACTTGTGATTCGATGGCGATTCCAGCGGGTTCAAGTACTATGACGAGCTGAACGGATAAACTAAATTGGGGGCCGTATTCTGAGCTAGCTTTTTTTCAGTAGCGTTATCTCCCTGACCTCGAGTCATCAGATTGGTGGAAACACCGCAAGCGGATGTCACTACCACTGCCAGGTTTGGCGTTTTAGCCAATCAGATGACTTGAAGTCAGGGGGATAACGAAACTTCTCAAAACGACTTAAACTCAGATCCTGGGCACAGGGCTTGCCTGTCAGTTGGGAGAATGCAGAGTCTGGCCACAAGTACACCTCTATCCAGAGTTTGCGACGCTGCCGTTAGGCCACGCCTGCGTATATTAAACCTTGTGGTAAAAGCGCCGCATTATACTTATCTCGAGGGCTGTTTCAAATAATATGATAGGCTACGACAGCTTATTATCAAGTGTGCGTTGGTTGATATAGGAGCAAATAAACGGCTAGTGATTAAGTGGTTAGCAGAGTGGATGTAAAGGGTCGCACACATTTATGGTTAACAGGCAAGCGCTTGGCCCCGCATAATTGAGAAGCGCAAACATCCGACTCCGGTTGTGCATCGAAACGAAATGACACCCTTTACGAAGCACGGTCCACTGATCTGTCAATGCCTGCCCCATTTCGACATGCCGTCGTATCTGAGGCAAGTGCATGATCTGTCAATGCCGGCCCCGGAGAGAGCAACAATCTTTTTGCTTGTTCACCCTGAGGCCGGACAACCCTGTACATAAAAAAGTACTCGCAAGAAGAACCGGAAAAGGGAAGCATTTAAAGTTGCCAGGCTTTACATTGATGATAAGTGTGCATAAAACATTTTGAGTCGCTTTCTTGACCACCGCTTTGAACCGTTCCTGTCAGCTGACTTGGTGCCACAAAAGTGCAGTAAATACTTTGGTAAGATGAGGAAAACCACCTTTAGAGTCACTGACATGGGTGGTCTCTTCCGCGGTTAGTCTGCAGCCTAATCTGCGGGTGATTATTAGATATGTATAGCATGTAAGCGAGACGTAGCAACCGCTTCATCAGTGACAAGAACCTCTTGGATGCAAACTACGCCGGAACATGCCACAATATAAAATGGAGACGAACAGTTGCATCACAGATAGTGGGTCATGACAGTTGCAAGGAGAAGAATGAGTCACTTTGTGTGGCGCTGCTGAGCAACGTGGGCCATGTTTGAATGCTCGGCAGGAAAAACTTTTTTGCAGTGTGTTCAGTTCGCGTGGAAGTAAAATTTATCAAAGAATCAGCGGGTGCACTTAATCGGAGGTTGCTCAAATACCTCTTACGTTAGTACCCGTTACTACCCGAACCGGATACTACCAATACCAGTTCTCTACATTGAAGATTTGACCGCTTACGAATGAGTGCATGCAAATTACCTAAAGATGCTGCATTTTGGTGTATTGTCTCAGTGTTCGTGAATAAACGTTTATATTTACTACGAGCTCTGGCAACACAGCCTAAAATCCGCGGGTTATCCATTTCGGTTTGCTTCAAACTGACCTGTTTTATGCAAAATGTGTCTGTCGGCCTGTGCTGAACCGATACATGAATGTCTTGCAAGCCAGCCTTTCCATGTTAGATTCCTCTTGCTCTGCATACCTAATGACATTCTCTTCTTTTTACCCCACACAGGAAGGACTTGGAACAACCTCTCCGACGTACCTACTTTAATCAGCGGAAATACGCATTCAATATATAACAATGAATTTCTTGCTACACACCGAATACTTTTGCGAAACGGCATCATTAAATATCCGTTCTCTTTTGGTTGCACGTCAATGGCGCATATTCATAATACGCGTTGAATTGGCGATTTATTATTGATTTACGCAAGCTATTTCGGAAATGTTTGAATCAATGTCAGGCCAATTTAAAGAAGGAGTTAGGAATGGCAATTGCGATTGTTTACTGACAAACACGCATTATGAGGGAATACAACAAAAGCAAATTCACGTGTTACTGCTTCTGTCTCAGCACGCCTATGGAGGTATTGTATTAGCAAAAACGAAATCATCGCTTTCTATCTATATTTTGCAGTGAAAAAGAGGCTTATGTATTCAGGTATTCACTGAGGCCGAGAAAGGATTCATGCGCTGTCCTTAAAATCTGCATTTCGCAGCTGGTCGGCTGTTTTCAGGAGGCCATAAACCAAGTATCATGGCTAATGCAATGCCATAGGGTAAAATATTTCATTTTTCTAAAAGCGCCGTGTGGACTTAACGTTGTGAGCGACAAAAGCATGTGTTTTTTTAGCATGTGATAGTTGGCAAGTGACGCGGTCGCGCACTGATTGTGTGGCGTTTTGGGCTGCGTAATGAGAACACATGACACGGCAACAGCTACCAACCCGGAAAGCTGTCTCGGGAGGGGACACTGTAATTATAATCAGGCATTTCATTCCCCCATTGATACGATGTTAGACACCCTTACCTTAAGTCACGCAGGTACGTTCGTGTGACTTAGCTGAGGCGGGATTTTTATCCCTGTAGGACAGTCTTCCACGTAACGCGCTGACTTATTCAGTTCAGTTCAGGCGTTCAGTCGTGTCCGACTCTTCGTGACCCTATGGACCATGTCACGCCACGCTTTCCGGTCTCTCACTATCTTCTTAACATCACATAGCTTCATCTGCAATGCCTCGAGAATGCCATCTAACCATCGCGTTCGCTGCCTACCCCTTCTCCGGCGACCCTCAACCTTTCCCAACATCAAATCTTTCTCCAGCGACTCCTCTCTTCTCATCAGATGACCAAAGTAGCTGAGCTTTAACTTTAGAATTTGACCCTCCAATGAGCAGTCAGGGTTTATGGTCGACAATATCGACTGATTTGATCTTCTGGCAGTCCAAGGAACTCTTAAGAGTCTTCGCCAGCACCACAATTCAAACGCGTCAATTCTTCGGCGGTCAGCCTTTTTCACAGTCCAACTCTCGCATCCATACATCACAACTGGAAAGACCATAGCACGGGTTATACGGATCTTGGTTGGCAGACTAATGTCTCTGCTCTTTACTAGGCGGTCAAGGCTAACCATTGTTCTCTTTCCCAGAAGCAGGCGTCTCCTAATTTCATGGCTGCAGTCTCCTTCCGAGGTAATCTTGGCGCCCAAGAACAGAAAATCTGTCACAGCTTCCACTTCTTGTCCATTGATGCTCCAGGACTTGATAGGGCAAGACGCCATGATCTTCGTCTTTTTAATGTTCAGTTTAAGCCCAAACTTCTCACTCTCTTCTTGTACGCGCATCAGAAGTCTCTTGAGTTCCACTTCACTTTCTGCCATTAAAGTGGTATCATCCGCATATCTAAGGTTGTTGATACATTTTCCAGCAATCTTCACTCCAGCTGAAGACTCGTCCAGGCCGGCCTTCCTCATGATGCACTCTGCATATAGGTTAAATAGGCAGGGCGACAGTATGCAGCCTTGCCTCACCCCTTTCTCAATCGGAAACCAATCAGTAAGACCATGCCCAGTTCTGACTGTGGCCTCTTGCCCTTCATAAAGGTTCCTGAGGAGACAGATGAGGTGAATTGGAACTCCCATCGCTTGGAGAGCTTGCCACAATCTGCTGTGATCTACGCAGTCAAACGCTTTCGCTGACTTATTACTGTATGTTATCGCGTAACTGCAAGACAATAGATGTAAATGAAAAGTTACCAATTTAGTGACTAGCTGAGGGAAATGACATCAGCGAGGATCTGCAAAGGGGGCTGCAAACCGAAGCCATTAACCGCCATTACCATAAATCATATTTTTTTTTTAATTGGGAACAGATCCTGGTGCAAACAATTAGCACACACAGAAGACAGAGACGAGGGAACAACGGAAAGGTGCTAGTGTGTTATCCCCTCGTCTCTCTCTTTTGTGTGTGTTATTTTTACCTCAGGGTCTCTCCCAAATTTACAAAGGATGTTAAACCGATTATCCCGGCCAGCAAGCGTTAAAAAGCATTATAGTTTCCCCTGAATATTTGCCAAACATGTTTAATTTCCGGAAAGTGCATATCCTTTGATGACATTCAGAAGACTTGAAAAACAAGATAATAAATTGGTGCAGGCGAGCTCTTACAATTGTTATGCTATAGTCATAACGTTTTATTAAGACCACTGAAACATTCGTATTTGCGTCGTCGTCAGCATATTACTCAAAAGCTTACTGGAACATTATGGGTCTCGCTTTCGCTGCTAGATTCGACAACGCTACCAGTTCTTCTATGTTTGCGTGTCTCTGTAAAACAGACAGAGATATCAAACAAATTGCTTTAAAATATCCGCCGCATGAACGGATGCAATGCCCTCAGAACCTCTTCCGCACCTTTGGCTTACAACAATCTGTTCGATTAAGTGACGCTTGCAAAAATGTACTTCGCAAAAAAGCGCACTCTTCCCTCCACGACACGCACTCTCGCCAAGCCTGGTCGCTAGCTCCCGTTTGGCATATTTTATGTCGAACGCTTCCGAGGTACTGAATGCAAGGGGAAACTCGACGCCATGAACTGCGGCCTCTCGAATAGCGTTGGCGTTCTCCCCAACCACTGCTAATCTAGAAACTGTCAATGATGGAGTGGGGCCTAACACAGGTTTTCGAAGAGCTGTGGAGCTACCATGAACTTCGCAGTTGCGGCTTTCGCCTTATCCACGTCAAATCCTTGCATTTCTTCCAAACGTTATCCAAGGGTCTCACCTTTGATCTTTCCGCTTTTTCATTCTATTTTTGTGTGTTGGTGACCTGAAGCTTTTTAAAAATATTAAGAGTAATTAACCAGGCTCACTACAAGCTATCCTGAATAATAAACTACAAAGTAGGGCACAATGTTGTCTCCTGGATATGTCACAACCCACAGCCATGATGTTGGCAGTATTTGAGACAGTGAAACCTTATCAAAACGTTTTAGCTAAAACCTTTGTAACTTCAGGAGGGAGATTGCAAGGACTTTTGATACAATGCTGGTAACTTACATGGTTTTAATTTCACTTATTTAATATTTTTTCAAATCCGGCATATCTGTAAAACTATGTCGCCTGATTAGTTTTATCCTCCATTTGCTTGTATATATGTTTGGTGTCCATAATATGCTCGGCATTCTCATGCATCAATTTTAGTGTTGTGTTGTGAGGCACATTTGCAGCTAAGGCTATCATGCGCCAAAATCGAATTTTTAAAATCTCTGCTTGACTGAACAGAATTATAAAATTGGAGATTCTACAGCTTGTTTAAAAGATTTGCTTTCTTAAGGGATTTTAGGGAACATCAGTGAGTTATTTTCGCCTAAATGTGCTTCGATGAAGTGACATGTGCTCATTATAAACTTGTGAGAAGTGAGTATGTGAGTATACTTCTTCAAGTTTTGTACATGTGATTAAGGATATGATTCGGGGAAAGAACTTCGCAGAGTTCGCATGTACTCACATCTTGTTTTGCAGGAATGAATTTTGTGCAGAATTGGTTGGTTGGTTGGTTTCTGGGGCTTAACGTCCCAAAGAAACTCAGGCTATCAGAGAAGGCGTAGTGGAGAACTCCGGAAATTTCGACCACCTGGGGTTCTTTAACGTGCACTGACATCGCACAGCACAAGGGCGCTTTGCTTTTCGCCTCCATCGAAAAGAGGCCGCCGAGGCCGGGATTCGATCCCGCATCCTTGGGAACAGAAGTCGAGAGCCGTAACCACTGCGCCACCCCGGCGGGGCTTTTGTACAGAATAATTGTCCCCGATACGATGGAAGCATAAACCAACTTCTAATAAACGCTCTTGGTGACTATATGATTTGCATTGTTCAATCACTCGCTTCACCAGGCGTTATTTGCTGTTTACTTGTTTGTCCCATAAATCCTCTCATCTCAATATTATTTTTCTAGCAGTATTGTGTGAAGGCACTAATCTGGAGATTCACTATGCAAGTTGGGCAATGGGCATTCTGAAACCCACAAACTTCGAAACTTTGTAGCCGGAAGCAAAATCAACAATCTATCCTGGTGCTTATTTGAAGATACGGAGAAATACACGGCTGAAAAGTAAACACAGGAGCTTACGAACTTTTCGCACAGCCTGAATCTCGATAATATTCTAAACATATTATCATTTTTGTTTTTGTTTTGCATGCAGCACAGCGAAGAATTTTTCAGAGGGCACCCCGTACTTATAGGCTGGCAAAATTGAAACGGGTAGAGCACATCTGGTGTTACGATGGCGATGATCGCATGAAAGCAAGTTCTGCACACAATATCTGTGCTACACTTTCCGGTGATTGATAGTACTATTGACGTATGCAGACGCGTCAATGCGTACAAGCTTGCACGCATTCATACTGACTTGAGCATCACACGCGAAAACAAATGATTTACCCTTTACATAGTTCCAACCGTGTTATTCGGCGAGGAGAAGACGCTGATGTCAATGACAGAGTGCTGTCGATGACTACTTTGTCATAGGCAGGGGCAGAAAAAAAACTGCTTGAAAACTGCATTTGAAAACCAATTCCGGTAAAAAAAAAGCACCCATAATAGCACCCACTGAGTGGGTATTCGTAAAGCTCGTCGTGCGTTTTTGTAGGCGTGCCTGGTTCCTTGGATGCCAGGGACAGGCTGTCTCACTCTTCGTTCTTGTCATTTATAACCTGCAATTTTCTACTCAACAGTGCAGCTTGTCGTAGGGGCATTCAAAGCGAGAAAGTTGCGGGAGACGGATGCTGCCATCTAAGCAGGCGTTTTTTCCTAAAGGTGCGCGACGCCTACATGTTTCTTATGTGTGCGGTGATTTAGTTTTGCTGTGGACGCCGCTGCGCAAGCGTGGTTTAGCCCAGAAGCTGCTGTGTCCCTATAGTTTCCCTTTTGTTGTGGAGCGCAGGAGTTACGTGAGCTATGTAATTTCATGCCGCACCAAAAGTGGCCGATGTTCAGGCAGGACCCAGGTGGTGCATGTCACCCGGGTAAAAAGGTTCTATCCTCGCCACGTTACATAAATTGCTTGCCCTAGTGGCTTCGTCTTCGAGGAGGAAGTGTCATGTGCTTCGGGGTGTCAGGAGAAGGAAGAAGAAGAAGCTGGTGTGCCGTGCGGACTTACAGCGCTTAGACTACAAATAAACACCCCCGTTACGTACTGAGTATACGGTATTGAGATAAAAGTCTGTAAACATTTCTCCTGTAAATATGAACCTATAGGGCAAGCATTTGCAGTATCGTTGGGTACATGCTAAGGGCCCTCAAGGGTTGAAGATTCTAGCCCCTGCTGGACGACGTATTCTGTGCCTGCTTTGTATACGGCGTATTTACGTAGTTCGAGTAAAAACTAGAATGGGCTAAACGGCATAATAATATTCGCTAAAGCTGTCGTTTTAAATACTATAAAATATTGCATGGTTAAGAGGAGACATGGAATAGCATTACCATGCTTTTATTGTCTGGGACTTGCATGTAATCCGGTTACGGTGGACTGAAAACGGGGCCAAAAGGTGGATGAGACGGAAGCATATAGGAAAACAGTTGAGGTAAAGTATGGCACAGCTGGGAAAGTGGTGCGCGATTCTGAGAATGTTAGATCGAATTGGGAATTCCGTCACCGGGTACACAAGCGGACGTCTTCGTATGCAAAATACTTCTCGATATGCATTTTCGAGTTGCTCTTCAATGCGCCACTGCGAACTAGTTTGCTACTTCGATGGGAACGATAAGAACTGCTGAGATTAGCACACATTTGCAACGAATGGTAACCTCATTTTGAATTCTTAAGATTCGCGTATGTCGTAAATGCCCTCGCATTTGGAATATCTGGGCCCAAAATCAAAATGAAAATGCGGGCTTTAAGACGCAACACCCGCTGCTATCGCGCATTGCAAAATGGATTATTTTGTAAACCGCGTCCAGGAATATGATTTTCCTGGTTTACAATGTTGGGCAGTGCCACTTCGTTTCACAAGGTTGCTAAAATGTTTGCACAGTGCAGGTGGCAGATTACCCGAGGTTGCTCAGGAAATTTCTAATTTTCTTAGTGTGACAAGCGAAAATTAAATTGATGAATCTAAATAATTGTCTTTTTGCGCTCCTGCGTGCGGTTTAATGTCGCTCATTTACCCGAGTATTGCACTAAATTTTAACAGCTCTGCTATTTTTCTTGTGGTCATCGAAGCCGGAAATATTGATCTTAATGGAAACTTACAAGTAATAAACGGCATCTGAAAGGTTCGCACATTGATGGTAGTAATTTCGCATATTGATGGAGCATGCTCTCTATCAAAGCGTTTGAGACAAATTAATGCCGACCCACACGGAGCGATTTTCCTACGGCAAACATTGCGAACAGCAGCGCGGCATCGTGTCGCTGGCTGCCAGCGGCCGCTTGCCGTTGATCTAGTCGGGGCAGGTATTTTCGCCCTTGGGCGGCGATCGGCCGCTGCTAGGCTCGACCACAGTGCGGTGGCAGCACTTTATGCACCACCGCCTCTCCGCGCTACGAAAAACATCAGAAAAGTGTGCTAAAATTTGTTGGTCTCGTAAATAATAAGCCAAATGCCAAAACTGAATTCATATTGAGGATTTCTGAAACATATCAGGTCGGTGGTAAACGTAACAGCTACGAAATGAGCAAGTTTCGGCTCACAGCCAGCCACCGCCGTTGAGCCGTGATGCTGCAGTCCGCCTGCACGCCACCCCCGCTAGCAGCCGAAATTATTCGTATCTTGCTTTTATTATAGCAGAATGGGGTTGAGAGTTTGGCAGTGCTATGAGTAGATAAGTTATAGCACGAACGTATTTAGTAGCGCCGTTTCATGTGCGATCAATGTGAAGCAAAATGGACCTAGCGAGAAATAGGGAGCAGCGCACGGATAGAGAATTCTGTCGTCCGTCGCGCTAGCCGTCGGCCGCGCATTGGTAAGATAATCTGATAAGGTGTTGTAAGCGTTGCAATTTCGTCTATTTTGATAATGCAACTGAAGTGGGAGCTTTTTCAATGTTCTGCTCAGCAACACTCACTCAAATCCTGCCGCAAAGAGAGACGCGCCTACAGTACGCTGTTGCTGCAGCGCCGGACATATACTTGAAGGCTTTATGCAAGTTCTGTCGGCAGCCATTTTAGACGCTGCCTAAAAGTGTTATTTAGTGTGAAAAGCGTTTTGTTGAAGCAGACCAGCTCGTTAATTTTCTTACTCGGACGCTGACGCCGCCAGCCGCCTGTTTTTCGCTGTATGTGGTACGGCACGGCTTCGGCACCTCGGAGTTCCACCACGCCGCATGAAGCTCGCAGAGAAAGTTCGCTCCGTATGGGTGGTTCTTTACGCAGCCTATACCAGGTGTGACGCAAAATGTTTCTAAAACAGGATTTATTCAATAATTGTTGTTTTTAAGGCTACTTAGAAATATGTACCATTCGATTTTGATTATGTCAGTCTAATGAATAAATGTGTTAAGGAAGAATTTTAGGCACTAGGTAATGCATCGACCACATTTTCGTCCGTGCATAAAATACTGTTTATCAGAAAATATTACGATGTGTAATGAAGGAGGTGCTATTCTAGCGCGACGTAAACCCGTGTGTGCTGACTATATCGTCGCCTACGCGAGCAGCACCTTGACAAAGCCGGAGCTAAACTACTCAGTTACTGAGAAGGAGTGCCTAGCCGTAGTTAGGGCGATAGGAAAATTCCGCCCTTATTTTTATGACCGACACTTCGAAGTCGTTAGGGACCATCATTCTCTGTGTTGGCTGTCCTCCCTTAAAGATCGCACTGGCCGCCTCGCTCGCTGGGCATTACGACTTCAAGAATATGATATTCGCGTTGTGTATCGATCTCGAAGAGAGCATAACGACGCCGACGCACTGTCTCGCTCTCCGCTACCCCCTGAAAGTGTTTCCGATTCCCCCATTGACTGCAGGTCCTTCTCTTTGACCAACATGGCAGTCGAGTAGCCCAGAAATCCATGGATAGCCTCCCTTCTCGCTTTTCTTTCGGCTTGTTCGCAAACTTTAACGCCTTGTGCAATTCGCCGCCAAGCTGTTCATTTTACAATCTGCGATGGCCTGTTATACCGCCGAAATTATCTTTCTTCCGGCCGCAAATGGCTGCTCGTCATTCCTCGACACTTGCATTCCGAAATATGTGCTTCATTTCACACTCACCCGCAATCCGCTCACGCTGGCGCATTGAAGACTTATACTCGGCTTTACTTGCGTTTCTACGGGCGCGGAATGTACCCCTACGTCTGTAAGTTCAGCTCATGCCTTGATTGGTAATGCCGCCCATCGCCATTCTACCGGCCCCACGCAGCCTCTTCCTTGCCCACAAGACCTTTAGACCAAATAGGCATTGACCTCTACGGCCCGCTTCCCTTCACTGCAACCGGAAACCACTGGGTCATTGTAGTGGTAGATTATCTCACCCACTACGCCTAAACTGCCGCTCAGCTGCCTGCTGATACGGCACGCAATGCTGCTGCCTTCATCTTACATAATATCATACGTCGTCACGGAGCGCCACGGGAACTGCTGATCGACCGTGGTCGTGTATATATGTCTGAAGTGGCTTCATTCCTTTTGCAGCAATGTAACATCACCCATCGCACTACTACGGCCTACCACGTTCAGACTAATGGTCTGACTGAAAGATTTAACCGAATACTATGCGACATTTTGTCGATGCACGTAGCGGCAGACTATTCCAACTGGGACATATTGCTACCTTTTGTCGCGCTAAGCAGACCACTACGGGATTCTCGCCATTTTTCCTTGTATATTGACGTGACCCACCTTCAGTGTTCGATACCATACTTCCTTATCGGCCCGATTATTCTGAAGCCACCACCGTGTCTGCAGCCTCTAGATTCGCTAAGGAGTGCAGGAAGCACGCCCGTTTACTCACGTCTTCCCACCAGGCCGACAAAAAAATCGTTTTGAACACACTCACGCCTCCGGCAGCTTTCTTCCGCAAGCCTGTGTTTGGCTACGCGTGCCTTGTACATCACCTGGCCTCTCTTCCAAGCTACCTGCAAAACACCAAAGACCCTCGCGCGTTCTTGAGCGCACCTCACCTGTCAATTACATTGTTGAACCTGTCGCGCCTTCGCAAGACCTTCGACAACGTGGGCGTGAGACCGTTCATGTTTCTCGGCTAAAACCTTACTACGAATCAGACGTATAGTTGTCCCCTTAAGTCGCCAGGATGGCTTCCGCTTCTCCTGGGAGGATGATTTTGAAGATGACCTGGCGCCAGCGCGCCAGCACGAGACGCGAGCACCAGCTGTTCGGGCCAGTGCCTACCTTGCAAGCGCCTACCTGCAAGCGCACACCTGGACCTAGCCCTAGGAAACAACGAACTCTCCTTAAATAAAGCTCGTTATAAATGAAAATACCAAACCATTACTTCGTGGCTCATTCAACCATTACTGAAGCACATAACTAAGAAGACTGTGCCAACGCTGAGCCTGGGATATTGGTAGTTCTACAGAACAAGCATGTTGACAAGGATGTTCAGGAAATAAATTATAACGTCTCATTGCTTCTAGGTCGCGTAAACTTCTATAATGACAGAAGAGGGCGAATACGGGCTGGTTGGTACATGCTTAAGAATTGAGTAAAACAGCGCTTCATTCGTTTTAGCTTTCGTTGTGAGCGTAATGTCTCTCGTGTAATCCACGGGTTGCATTTTGGAGACGTTTTGGTAATTTTCGGAACGAAGCGTTCCATACTCTTAAAGACTACACTTTTGAAAAATAGTCATAAGAAATTCACATTGCCATTAAAATTTATAAAGCGGTCATAATGAAAGTCGAGCATATCAAGAATAGATTCATCATGTGGACAAGAAGCATTAGGAAAGAAACTGACAGTATTTCGGCGATCAAAGTTTGAATTCATCAATGTTAGAGCAACAGCTTTGTGATCAGAAATATTGGTCGTTACATAGCATTCGACGTTTCGTTTGATAGTGCCATTTACAAAAAATAGATCAAGAATTGAATGTGAACCATTGTGAACTCTAGTACAATCTTTAACTACCTGAAACAGGTCAAAGTGAATTGAAATATTAAGCATAGTTTGCTCAATGATGCTATTAAAATACAAAAAGGCAGTCTAGTCTATGTTTGGTAAACTAAAATCGCCAGTCAAGATTACCCTATCAATTCTGTTTTATATGACGCTTAATAATGTTTTTTAGATTCAGTAGGAGTTCCACAGAGGAATTAGGTGGCCTGTACACGGCTCCTAAAATGTAACGAACATTATTCTTGTAAAATTTACAAAAGATGCCTTCTACATTGTCAATATCTGGCATTCTATAGATTTGCAATGAAGATTTTAACAGTATGGCCACCCCACCGCCCCTTCCATCTCAGTCTTTGCGAAAAACTTTGTAGTTTTGTAGCACGAATTCGCTGTCAAAAATATGTTTTCCCAACCATGTCTGAGTGAGTGCAGCGATTTCTACATCATGCGTGAAAAGCAGGCCCTCAAGTTGCGTAGCTTTGGTGACAATACGACAGTTGACGTTTATCAGTGTGAACTTTTTTTTCGTAATATGTCTCCGTAATTCCCTCTTTTTTGATATACAATAGCGCTCATTCTTCACTTCGTCCCATCCGAACATAAAACCGTCAACAACCAGGTTATCAAATATCAATTTGGCTTTAGCGTCGTTATCCTTCTCCAGTGAGCAGCTTTGCCAAAGCTTATTTCTAATCTCACGAACTCGGCCGGAGGAGTTTTCAGCCACAGAGAATTTGGTTCCTTTCAGCTTCTAACATGCCTGTAACACCGCAAGTTTTTCTCTGTAGTCCTGAAACTTCATAATTATGGGGCGGCTTTGATCTTTCTTCTTTTTTTTTCCAGCCTGTGACACCTCTCTACACTGTAGATTTCGACTTCCAATTTTTCTTCAAAGGGTTCTTTCCTGACCACATTCTGAAGACTGGTAGGATTTTCTTCGTCGCTCTCCTCCAAACCATAAACAATCAAGTTATTTCTCCTACTTCTGTTTTCTAAAGCATCAATTTTTTTTTAGTATGTATGAATTATCTTCTTGAAGCCGAGCTACCGTTGCTTTTAGATCACTGGCCATTTTGTTTATTGTTGCCAGGCAGGATAGTTTGTCTTCCAGGTTGGTAATGTGAACAGTTAAACCGCCGATTTTATTCTCGAGCGTATTCTGTTTTTCTGTAACGTGTTAATAGAGGCAGTCATATTCGTTTGGCCTGCAACAAGCTGAAGTAAGATTTCTTCTGTTGTTGGACCGGGGTTAGATTCCATGTCACTGCATAATAGATCCTTTGAGAATGAACAATCATCCGATAAAAAGTACCGAATGCATAGTGGGCAAGGCAGCAGCAGTGAGCAGCGGCTATCGCTTCGGAAGCATTTAATAGGCATATAAGAACAAACCTGAAAACGAAGCAAAAATGGCTCCTGAACACCGTTTCCGATGCGCTGCTGCCAAGCCCACTGCAGATGAACGCAGATGCATGGCTCCTTTTAAAGGCTAGGTGGACCACGTGCTCTGCCGTCCCAGACGTCGGGGCATGCGCAGAAATCCTGACTGCCGGTTCGATGAATCCGCTGACTCTTGTCACATCAGCACGTGCCAACAGTTCGTTGTTGGTATCGTCGATGACGGCAGGCATTCCAGGCAAGCAGAAGACAGGTGGCTGTACTTGCATCAGTCCCACCAGCACCTGAAGAACGAAGCAAAACTGGCTCCTGAACATCGTTTCCGATGCGCTGCTGCCAAGCCCACTAATACTAATGCCATGATACTTTACAAGTTATGGCAAAAATCTTGGGGCATATTACGGTTCGTATGCAAATAGCTTCATGAGGAGTTTGACAACAGTAACACAAAGCAAAAATGGTAAATGCAGTGATGAAATAGTGCTTATCTTTAAAGACCGAATTCTGATGGTCGAATTCTGAATGTCGTTCTTTCATGACGTTTTATTTTTTGCTACATCAAGGCGGAAACCTCTAGCAGGTTTTTTGTGTTCTCATCTGTAGGTGGGTAGACGAACATGCCCGTTTCTTTATATTTTTGAACCGCATTGAGCGCTGTGCGCATTTTCACAAGCATAAAAGCTAAAAAAATAACATGTAAATAAAACAGTTGAAAGGAACAATATAGCCACGCCAAAGAACAATGTTCCCATGCTAGGACCATGAATAATCTCCTTCGAAGGGCAGTTTGAAAGAAAGGCACGTTCCGATGACTTGGCACGCTCCTATAAAAACGCTAGAGAGCTGTTTGCAGTCCTACACCAATTTTTCCTATTTGCCGGTAGCTATGTTCCCCGCGAGTACTTTTACAGACTATAGTTCGCCTGGCTTCGACTCCCACCGGCAGTGAGCAATATATATTTGTCTCCAACTCTGCTCTTTAAGATGCAAAACAAATATTCTGCAGCCCGAGAAAGTACCATTCCAAAAAAGACCTGAGTATAGGGAACCTACACTGGATAAGCGGCTGTGTATTTGTTCCACAGCGCGCCTAAAAAAATGTTGCTGTTAGCCGCTTGCTTCGCAATAAATGACCAAACATATTCATCGCTTTTATAGATACGCATATGACTAATAACGTCCTTGCCTAGGCGCTCTCGATGTAGCCCAGTTATCTGACGCGCATGCAAAGCTTCGAGAGAGCGTGCAATCTGACCCCTGTAAGTTCATGCAGGTGGCGTGAAAACGCCCTACGAAAGCGCCTTAAAAGTATTTGCTCTTCTCACTAGGCTATGTATTATGGCGCGGCGATCCCCACCGCGAACCTCATTGCAGGGTGCCTATAGATGGCCCTGAAATCTAATTTTCCATTCTATGACTTTTCAGCACCAAGTTTGTTTGTAAATTTATGTCCGTTTCAGATACGCTCTACTCTAATTTCGAAACCTAGATACGCATTCTGCACAACAAGTTAGTATATAAAAAACTTTGTACAGTATTCTGGTGTCTTACCTTGACCTGAAAGAAATCGAAACTATTTGCCCAATCAACAGAGTCTTAAGGCGAGTTAGAAATAGAACAAGTAAAAAAAAAATATTGTGGCAATTGAGCTCCGTCTTTAAAGGTATGGCGCGATAAAGTATGCGAGCACACTAAATATGAAGCTTTTCTTTAAGCAAGCCGTATGAAAGTGCCCGCGTAGGCTAACGGGCGTGGCTCCAAAAGAACTCGGAGTTTGCTTCGTATTCGAACCCTCCAGCTTAAATGAGTGACACGAGCGCTAGTGCAGTGACACAGAGCATCGGCGCTTCATATAAACTGTGTATCTTTAACATTCCTTTTTCAGTTACGTTTCATGTGTGCTATTGTGTCCCTGATTTGTGTCAATCATCTGAGATGTGCAAAATTTAGAGAAAAAGCTTTCGTGAATAAGCAGCTTTTCGTCCTATCTACCTGGGATTCATTCGAACGAAGTCAAGGGCTCCCACTCGTGCAATTCAACTCAACTCCGTCAAATTTTGAAGTAGTGTTGCAAGCATTAGGAACTTTATGGTGCCTCATACTTTTCATTTTAAAAAGCAGTTTGAGAGGAGGAAAGCTGCAAGGGTTATGACAAATAACAGAGCAAAACATAAAAACTGCGCTACAGGCTTATCTGTAATGCCTAAAACGAGCATATTTGAATTAAGCAATGCAATAGTAAAAGCTTCCACTTCCAACGATCATGCGTAAATAGTTGATCTTAACGCCCTCTTTACGATTTCGCTAGACCCAATGTAATATGTACACAAACGGCTATGACACAAAAACTATGACACGTGGCTAACGTTCCCAGAGGCTGAAAGTGCGTAAATGCGCAAAGTAGACTAAAGAGTAGGGAAGCAGCGGCATCGGTAGCTTGTTTGTGGATGCCCGAGTGCACGCCATCGCAGAGTGTGAGCGCGAAACATCGTCTGAATTTTTCTTTAACAGCGCTCGACAAACCACAGTTCTCCACGCAGAGAATGGGCCCCTCGAGTACAATGGTCCACCCGCGCTATGGCGCGCCAAGTAGCTGTATTTTGCTACGAGGTAGTCTCCAATGCGGAGCGCTTGTTTCTCGAGCCATTTTTTCCTGGCCGTGTTATTGTGGATGCATTGATGTTGTAGTTGACTATGTAAAGAGCGATATATCCTCTGAGAATCCTAACTGTTATGCTGGGGAATTGTTCTTCTTTCTAGTTCCATAATTGATACATCGCCACTTGTAAACGCTGCGGTTTAACATTCTGGTGTATCCGGTGCTATATATAAGCAATAAAGTGGAGTGAAACGTCTTAAATATAGCAGTTCAATAAACATAAAACCATTCACAGCTTCTGCCTTATATCTAGTTCAAGCTCGGAAACGTCACCATATTTGTTTTGCATACTTTTTATCTTGAAAAACAAAAACATCTGCCCTTCATAATTACCTCCTCAACAAAAATTCACAACCTCGGCCTAGTGTGTGAGCGCTCGGGGAGATGCCATGATATCGCACGTAATTGACAGTCAAGTTCAGAGTTTGCCGTTTTAAGCCCCTTAATTGTTTTCTTTATACACAGACAAAGAAAATGCCCTTCCCAATACGTTTCCAAGTAAAGAGACGAAACATGGGCTTCTCTTCCGCATTTCTCTTCGCTGAATTTCGTACAATGCTAAAGACGCCTTTGAGCGGAGATACGTCTAACATAATTTAGTTGCTTTACTGTATTGGTTTGATTGGAGAATAAACTAAACAGACATCACTGTTCTGTAATACTCTGGCGCCTTATATTGAAGACAGGTAACGTTCTTTCACAACTGAAATGAAAGAACAGCACACTAAAATGGCCTTTGTAGTCTTTTCTGCACTACGTACTCTGACAGACATCCCTCAGGTCACCTCAGGAAAGATGTTTTTGCAGAGATCTGGAGCAATGCTGATGTGAACAAAAGCAACCTTTTGCCGCATTGCTCTCAGAATTGTTCACAACAAATATATCTTAGGTTTTCGTATTTTCGTATCGATATATCTGATTCAAAAACGTAATCATTTCCAAAGCGAGGGCTCAACAAGTTAAGCAGAAAACATGCATTCTGATTCTTAGATCGCCTTACCGGGCATTAAGTCATATTTTGATTGTTCCACTGCAAGTAACTTAGAGACATCTTGCAAAAAGGTGCTATGGTATAAGATGTTTATAATTGCTAGCACTTCGCAAATTACAACCAGCATTGTCTGTGTCCATCAGCAGAGAACCATATCCCATAGATATATTAAAGTAGAGCTCTAGCTCTGATCATAGGCACTGTGTCATCGAATATTGGCGCACAAAACATGCCTAAAGCTACGTTTCTGTTCTTTTCCTTCAATATTTCCGTGTTGCTAAACAACAATCTACACCCATGTTTGGTTGTATTTTCATATATAAGACACCGAGACTGTTTCGCCAGTAACAATGCATCAGCTCTAGAACCACTGAGGCAAAACAGTACTTTTCGCGACTGAGCTGTTATTAGTAACAAAAAAAAGCTTACATCACTGAGTGCATCAGTTGCCAAAAAGGAAATAATTCAGAGATGCAAATTAAGAAATTCTAGAAACACTACTACCAGTTTTCAAATTTTTGGTCTCCAGAAGAGGGAGCAACGCACCCTCAAGCAGAGATATTGGTTAATAAATCAAAGGTTATAATACCAGTCACCTTAATGTATAACGAGAATGCATTAAATGACACGTTATACAGAAAATCGCACAATCCGGCGTCGGTTTCGTGACCGAAAAATCGCAGCGAGGGCGCTGGCATAGTTAAACATTGATTTTTTGGTGGTTTGTGTAACGTAACCAGACCACATGATATCCCAAAGTATGGAGGTGGTAAGGTGGAATAAAAATCAACCTTCCGGGGCTGCTCTTGAATGGTGAATCAGGCTCGCTACACCCACGCTACGAAGGCACGTTAATTCATGAGGCTTGGTTCAAGCGGGGCTTTATATGTGGGGTGGTAGCCTACACCATCGCGGAATACCCTTAAATGTTAACCTAAACGTAATGCATCGATTTTCTTTACGAATGTAATTTACACAGAGTGCATTTCCCATTTCATTTATTTTGGCCTCAGCATTCCGGCTGCCTCGGAATAAATCAGTGAGTGGCCAGTCACAGAATTCAAAGATAGCGGGTACTATCCTCGGCAGTAGGTATCGCCGCTGGCAGCACGCACCGACTAGCTTTCATTTCCAGCCACTACCGAGATTTGGTCCCTAATGAGCCGGTAATTCGTATGCTTCTCAAAGAAGTTTGAAAGTCGCAGCTTCGTGATCCGACAACAAACAAATGCCAAAAGGTAAATGGAACCAAAACAAAAAACGAAACCTTACGAAATACAAATACTGGTTAGGTTTTAAACAACTAAGTTAACGTTTTACAGCTGCTTATCGCACGACAAATGATTGCGGGAATATTTGTAAGTACATGAATTTCCCTTTATCCATATATAAACCCCGACACCGTATACAGGACGCAATCAACAATCCGCAAACCCTTCCGGTTCCAAAAATACTGCTTCGTGCCAGGTTTATAACCTTGAATTACTGCAGGAACTCATGGATTTTTATGGCTCGTCAAAATATTATGTCTGGTAAAAAGAAATGCAATACAACATTTAACGAATTTTTCATAATCACAAGGACCATTAAACAATTGTATTCGCAAAAAGTGCGTGCACGCTGGAGTCACCTTATCAGTGATCACGATGGCATTAAAAGAAATCTTCTGCTATTTCCGATTACTTTCTTGTCTGATGTCATAGATTCGCTTTTTGCTATGTTTGTTTAACTTTATTTGCTTATAGGCGTTGTATGTTTAACCTAAGTTGCCGCTCTCGCCATCTGCAAGTTTGGCCTTATCACATATCACACCTTCATGAACAGTCATCACGCCGCGACCTAAACCGCAAGAGCTCCTACCAACAAGGCCATGTTACGTGTTATCATGACGTCACTAACATCGGCTACCAATACGTTGTTGGCCAGAAACGTACCAACAACCTCTTCCTAGAATGACTGCCAACGAAACAATGAGCCGTAGCCTGTGAAATCAAGCACCTCGCCCACCAATCACCACAGTCAGCTATCAGGATACGTGAGTTAGCTTCGTGATCGCTCAGCGCTCTGTAGCTGAGGGGTTGATGCTAGCAGTAGGCCACGTAGTATCAACTGACCGATGCGGAACTTTCATCACAGAAAGCGCAATATTTTGTTCGACGGCCGCACTAATGATAACGTGATCAAGCAATACTGTGCCCTTATCTTACTTTATAATAACCCTTCTAGAACTGATAATTCATTGCGATAGTACTATCATATTCCACAGAGCACTTCACTAACACCGGTACATTTGTAGCGAGGAAAAGTTTTAAACATGGTAACAATATATAACACGCATAATCGGCATTACTTCTAAAGTGAATTGCCAAAGTAAGTAGGGCAAGGTGAGATGTGGGAATCCTATAGAAATGCATGACATGCTTTCGGGAGGCCTTTCCATTTCAGCACGCTTCCTTCTAAGATTGCAGCTACTTTTTACTGCAAATAGAAGAAAATACGGATAGTTTGGTCGATAAGAAACCAGGAACTTTCTTTGCAGTGTGTCAGTAAGCATTCCTAGAGAGAGTCCTAAGGCGACGCTCCCATCATGGCTGCAGACAGCGTCATCATCAGGCCATTGCGGCGGTAAGAACTGAATAATATCTCTCTTCGACCCTTTCTTTTCTGAGGCTCACATTTCCCATCCTCCTTTTGCTCAAGCTTCCAGCAATCTGTGCTGAGAGGCGCTTCGTTGCCTTTATGTGGAAGGAAGGGTGCGATAAGAGGTCCCTGCTCGCTCCAGACGACCACCCGCACTACCACCGCCTGTCTTCCTTAGAGGCCCGCTATCTCGGCGAAATTAGGCTTGGGTGATGTCGAGCCATAAGCAATGCCTCTACCTCTAAGTAGCAGCCCAGATTCCTAGTAAAAACGTCATCCCGTTGTGTACACTGCAAGCAGTACTCCAAATAAATATAGAAATATGCTTGAAATCATGTGCGGTTATATATGGAGAAAAAAAAACATTCTAATATCCAAACATCCCGCTTAAAATTTGTGCCTAAATAAATCATGATTGCAGAGGTTGTTGTCATGCACTGCAGAAGCGAGACGCGAAGTAAACAAAAAGAGGGTGCCTTACTTTGCCTTATGGAGTGTTTTGAAGACTTGCCTCCACATAATGTATCATATACTAAACAATAAAGAGTGCATAAAATAACAAAACGGCTAAATAAAGAGTCACATAGCTGTGCACTTTACAAGCGTGGTGTTGTTGTCCTGAAAATACAAGGTTGCCAGAAATCTTTAAGAAGTGTTTTGGCTCAGGCTTTTATTCTGAATCACGTTTGATGCGCCAACGTGACTATTGCGGCCGCAGGTCAAAGTACTGATCGTGCCCGCAAAGTAACGTTCATTGTCTTTCTCAATACGTATAATTCATGAATTGTGAAATTAAAACGTATTATAGCTATACGTCTGTCGAAGCTACAACATTCTTCAATATGACATCGGCAAATTTGTAATGGTTTGCTCCAACGGCAGTTTAGGGAACGCATGCCTTGTTTTTTCCTCCTTTAAACGATTCCCCTAGGCGGTCAAAAGTCGTCACCGCGAATGGAAAAGCATAATAGGTCGAGAGGGGCTCTGACGTAGTAATGATGCTACGCCTTGTGCTGATTCGCAATAGGGACTTTAGGTTGTCATCTAGCCGAATAGAACCTCTTAACCGTAGGTTGCCAGTGAGACAAATTACCCCTATCCTATCGACGTACGTTCGTGGGAGTGGTTAAAAATCAGTATGCTAAGGACCCAATCATGCCAATGTTGCAATAGGGTGCGCGTTAAGCGAACACAGTTCTGTTCAACTTTAGTGCATCATACTCTATCGGTAGTCATTTGTCCCTCAAGTTTGTCTTGTGTCCTACACGGCACCAATGGTAGCAAATTTCGATAACAAATCCAAAACCAGGTTAAAACCGAGTGCAAGGTAGAAAATGGGACGTTCTGAAGCCTGGACTCTGAGTCTACTACAGTCAATGCATATGGTGGCAGTCTGGTGTGCGAGTGTGGTGTCGACAGTGTTGGAACCATGAAATAAAAATGATAGGGTTGCGTCGCTGGGATGCACAGTAGGGTTGCACGGCTGGGATGTGCGAAGCTCTTGCGCATGTACGGAAGGGCATAAAGACCACGACCAGCAATACACAGCGCGAGAACGTGCTTGAGTATAACAGGCTAAGTGAGAGGGGGCGTCCTGACTTTACAAAAAATTTAATGCGGCGATAACTGCCAAGCCATGTCATCGTTTTAACGAGACATTCGCTAGTTCGAACCCTCTAAGCTCCAAAGGTTGCTTTGTAGCGAAAGCTACACTGTTCTAAGTTTTCAAATCATCGGCGTGGCACAGTGGCTCCGTGCCACGTGACCGTTGCCTAGCTTCTATCACGTGGTATAGACTATAGACCGGGAGCTGGGCCAGGGTTGGAGGAGGAAAAGAGAAGAAAAGAAGAGAAACAAGACAAAGAAGGAAAAGAAGAAGAATAGAAAGGAAAAAAGTTGAAGTAAAAGACGAAGAAAAAAAATAAGGAAAAGAAGGAAAAGAAGAAAAAAAGAAGAAGAAGAAAAAGACAGATAATTCGGTAGTTGGTAGATGTGAATGACAACAGTGAGTTGCTAAGACAGAAGGTTCGTTCGAACGTTGTGACAGCGACACAATAAATCCAGGCGACCGCAGAAAACTTCGCTGCAGAACACACAACTTTCGCTCTATCACTATGTTCAAGCGATGCTTAAACACCCACAATTTTTTATCTGTGCTCCACGAGGGCTTCACGAAGATATTAGGTTTGACTCGGGCCGTGTTAAAGAGAGCTTTTTACCTAAAATAGTTGCTACAAATTAGACCCGCATACCTATCATCGCCCACGACGGTCTCGAGGAAAAGCACGCGCTCTTTCCCACGTCCTTCTCAATTGTCGGGGGAGCAATCGGAACGTTTCCATTTGAGTTACGCTCTCCGCAGCTGCGAGGGGGCCGACCTGTTCGCCGTTCGCTCGGCGCTAACTGCAGCGGCAACGGGTGGGTTTCGCTTGGTTTCGCGCTGTCATCCGCTGGTTTCGTACTGCGCTAAGAACTGAAATGAAAGGAAGCAGAACGTAGCTGTTTTTGCTATATGTCGACAGTGCATTCCACATGTGAATGAAGTGTTCATAACAAGTCTTCCAATTAGACCTATCAAAAAGATGAACCCTTCTTCTTATAAAGTATAACGAGCATATTACAAATACTGTAGTATTAAAAGCAGAACATGGTGTATTCCTCCATTCTTTGCAAATGACCATAATGGACTGACAAAAACTATATAGCTAGGATTGTTAATGCCATGTGGAGTATTTACTGGGTTGATCACCCCCAAATTAGGACCGGCTTTAAGGGGCGTCGTGTGGATGTCCTTAAAATTTCGATCATCTGCTTTCCTTCACTTAATGCGCACTACACTGCATCGCGCAGCAAACTGAAGGTGTCTTGACAGTACCGCTTCTCTCCAGACTCGACATCCGCTGCCGAGATTGAAGAATAATAAAGCAAGCAATCGCTCCTTGATATCGCAATATAAAACCCTGTAAGACTACTACTGTCACCAAATATCGGTTTTCTTGACATAAGAAAATCAGAATTTTAAATTCTGCAATGTCTATGCTGGCAGTTAATGTAAAATTGGCCGCATGTTCATGGACACCAAAATTTTGCTCTTATTGCGAATTGCACAGCTCATCCGAAAACAAATCTTTCGAATAACCTGAAGAAATAGCAAATAATATTCGAGGGGATACAGTTCCTCTAAACTGGTACGCTTCTCCTGTTAAGAACTAGAATGGAAAATAAGGCGGTCTTCCCCTTGATTGGTGTGTTTTCTCAGAGCATTTAAGTTCATTAATGTCGATTGGGCTCATTGGGAGAAGCTATAGACACGTCTCAGAAGCTCCCCAGCGTGGTCATTTGCTCTGCGCCAATACTCTCGCCGCAGGCGATTTGCTTTCGAAACACTATATATATAGCGTAGAACGAGAGGAAGAAGATAGCTACACGGTTTGAAAGAACAAGGGTAGAGGATGAGCCTCAGTTCGCAAGTCGAGCCAACGTTTCGACAATTGGACTTGTCTTCGTGTGGGCGCCGCGATCATCGCTGGGAAGGGTTTAAATACGCTTTTACTTCCGCAGAAAAGCCAGGGAGGGAGGAAGGCAGGGAGGGAGGAGGGTGAGGGGAAAGAAAGTAGGTCAAGGAGTGAGAAAATATTTGTTCGGTATGCGTTTCGCAGCTTGGAACCGGTGATTCTGTGGCCTAAAAAAGAAAATAAAAACCAACAGCAGGTGGAAAAGTGCAACGTGGGGTTGATGATGAGCTAGTACACAATTCATTTATATATTTATTTCAAAATACTACAGGCCTTATGGCTCAAGCAGGAGGGGCATACCAGGTAACAATCACACACAGAAAAACAAAAAATACAATACACACTACAGTTCGGCGAGAAGAAAGGAATCATAATAGTAATAGTAAACATTAAAAAATTTGAAAGTAACAAATAAATATAGGCAATAACACACAGCACAATTCGGCATGAACAAAGGAAACAGATATAAAGTACTAAAAAAGTTGAGCAGGCTAAACAAACAAATTACATTCCAGTGCCTTGTTAAAATTACTGCTTTGGAAAAGAAATTCTGGAAGCAAATTCCAATCAGAGATGGTCCGGGGGAAAAAACTGTACTTAAATGAATTTGTTCGGGCAAAGACAGGCTGTAGCATGTGTTCGCTAGTGTGTCATGTTCGTCTGGCAGTAGAAGGTTGGACAAAGTTAGGCAGTGGAATATTAACTTCCTGTAACAGAATCTTACGAAGAAACAAAATTCTGTTCATTTGGCGGCGGACTGAAAGGAGCAGGATGTCATTTTCATCTATCAGCTGTGTGGGAGAATCAGATCTGCTGTACTTGTGGAAAATAAACCTGATTGCTTTCCTTTGTGTCGTTTCAAGAGAAGTTATGTCCTTTTTTGTGTGAGGGTCCCATATGATAGAGGCGTACTCGAGCTTAGTCCGGATGAATGTGTTGTATGCCAAAAGCTTTATATTAGAGGGGGCGCGATTAAGTTTTTGTTTTAGAAAGCAGATTGTAGAGAATGCCGAAGAAAAAAAATATTTGAGATATGCGGTGACCAGTCCAATTGATTGGTAAGTGTCAACCTTAAATACTTATTGCTTGCTACTTCTTTAATATCGGAGCCTTGTAGGGAATAAGTGAATGGGCTAAAATGTTTTTTCCTTGTTACACGTACGAGTACAGTTTTCTTGATATTAAGTTTCATGTTGCATTTCACACACCATTTGTCAATAGCTGTCATAGAGGCTTGAAGAATACCATGATCAGAAGTTTCCCTTGTCTGCTTAAACGCTATGCAATCATCTGCAAATAATCGTATGGATACAGTATTTGGAATAACATCAGACAAATCATTTATATATATATAAGAAACAGTAATGGACCCAACACGCTTCCCTGCGGTACACCCGAAGTGACACACAGTGATTCGGAAACGGCACCATTCACCTCAACAAACTGACTCCTCTTTTCCAAGTATGCATCTATCCATTGAACTATATATTGTGAAAGACATATTAGCTCTAATTTATGAATAAGTTTATTGTGTGGGACCGTATCGAACTCCTTGACAAAATCCAAGAACAATATGTCCACTTGGCCGGAATTGTCAAGAGCAGAGGATAATTCATGAATAGTTGACACAAGTTGGGTAACTGTTGACATTCCTTTTCGGAATCCATGTTGAAAAGGTGATAAAATGTTCTTTCCACTGAGAAAATCCCTGACGATACCCGCCAGAATGTGTTCTATAATTTTTAAACAACTGCTAGTTATTGATACAGAACGGTAATTGGATAGTATTGATCGATCACCTGATTTGTGAATAGGCACTATACGTGCTACTTTCGAGTCAAAAGGTAAATCGCTTGTACGGAAGGAAACTGCGAACATGTTGGCTAAGTACTCAGCAATCTGTGAAGCATAGTGTTTTAAAAAAGTGTTTGGAATGCCGTCCACTCCACAGCCTTTCTTTTTGTCAAGCTGGCGTAGCAATGATAATACGTCTTCTGTTGAGATGGAAGGAATACTACTAGGATCTATACATTTTTTGGGCTTAGTAAGGACAAGTTTCAATGTGAAAACACTTTGAAAGTAATGATAAAAAGAATCCGCAATTATCTAGCTATCAAGTAACACGGTTTCATCCATTTTCGCTCTATCTATCGCTTCCTTTCTCTTACTTAGATGCCTCCAAAATCTGCTATGATTAGTATCTATATATGAAGGAAGAATAACTTTGTAGTAATGGTTCTTTGCCATCATTAACTTTCGTGCTAACGCGTGCTTTAATTCTTGAAAGGTTGCAGTAGGAGCTTTAAGTTGCCTACAATGTCGTTTTATTTGGCGTTTCTGGTGTATAATTTCCCGGGTGACCCAAGGATTCCTTCGATACGGTTTTATTTTTTTTTTCAGAGGAAGAAAAGTTTCAATAGCAGAAAGTATTGATTTTTTAAACCTATTCCACAAGACATGAACATCATCGCTCTCGTTAATAACTAAAAAAGTTTCTAGGTAGTCTATTATGGCAGTGTCATCTGATCGATTAAAGTCTCGAATGCGTACAGGTGTTACATTCTCGGACGACCGTTCATAGTTGCAAGACCAAAATAACGATAACAAGTCATGATCTGAAATGCCACGCTCAACACTCAAAAAGCCATTGGAAAAAATTTCACTGACAAAAAACAAATCAAGAAGGGCACTGTCACGGGTGGGTTCTCTAACCATTTGATTTAAATTCAAAGCTAACATGATATCCAGGATAGTATTATTGCGATCACATTGCCCATAAGCCAGACATGGCCAATTCACGCTTGGCAGGTTTAAATCACCAGTTAATAGGGTATTACAATAACTCTTTGCCAGCAGGTGATCATACAGCTTTTCAAGGTACAGATTTGCAGAGTTGGGTGGACAATAAACTGAATATAGTAGAAAGGAAGTGTCCCAAAGAGCTACATTCAAAAATAAGCTTTCGTGGTCAGGTATTTGGTCTAATACATTAACAGCAACAGAAGACTTCACTATAACGGCAACCCCTCCACCACGAGAACAGCGGTCACGCCTGTATACTTTGTAACCAGTTGGAACAATTGTATCGCCAGAGATGCTATCATGTAACCAAGTTTCCGTAAGGATGACTATATGAGGGTAATATGAAAGAAGCAGGCATTCCAGGCTATCATATTTGTTCACGATACTACTGGCATTGAGCGAGAGCCGGCGTAGTTTACGCTGCAGAGTCTGTGACCGCTATCTATCTGATTGAACGGACTGTCGAGCCGGCATTCGCATGTTGCACGAATCATCCAAAACGTAAAAGGCTTTACCAACACGTAGTTTATCTCCAACTAAATTTACTTTTTTTGCCAGCGTCTTTCTCCGCTTTTCCGCTTTGGCAAAGTAATTTGCGCTTTCTTAACGTTTCTGGCGAGAAGTCATCTTGAATAGAAATACTAGAATCTTTTAGCTTCCGTACGTTACGCCATACCATTTGCTTCTCAAGGTAGTTCTGGAAGTAGAGCATAACTGGGCGAATAGAAGCTCCTCGCCCCATTCTGTGAATGCATGCTAAAGACAAGCAATCAACTCCCGATTTTTGATTAAAAACCTCATCAATTACCTTCCGTCGCAGGTCATCTTCCGTTTCGTCATCCTGTTCGCTAATGGCAAACACAACTAAGTTATTTCTTCGACTACGATCTTCCAAATCAGTTAGACGTGACCTCTGCGAGTTAAGTTCTTGGTATTTTGCGACACTTTCTTGCAGCCTTTGTATCTGCTGCGAATATATGTGTGCTTCCTTAATATTCTCTTTTACGTTCTCCATACGCACACCAAATTTAAACACAGCTTTCTCAGTATTTTCCAGTCTTTGCTTATTATCTACTAGATCGCTGCGAATTGCTTTCTGACCTTCCACTAGTTGCTCTAACATTTCCCCAACAGAATGCAGGTTCGATACTGAGAGTCCGAAGGGTTCTGACAAGGAATACATCTGCAGGGGGTTAATAATACATATCGTCCCGCAAAGCCATTCTTTGGTTATGTGGAGTCGATATTAACCAGAGAATCACGCTTCTCTTTCCCCAATAAATGTTGTCCTAGTATATACATCGACTTACGGCTATGAGCATCTCGAAGTCCCACATGAGAAATACAGGAAAGACAGGAGAAAGACTTGAGAAAGACAGGAAAGACAGGAAAGAGCCATGCTGGAGACAGCCAGACAAACAATTTACGAAACAAGCCTGAAGTATGGGGGGCAAAACAATTCACCATGTTTGCTCGCGCGATCACATACAGTTTATTTTTTGAGCAAAGTATTTTGCACTGTACAACTGTAACTATACAAAAGATACACAGGGCATTTGAAGTGTTTATCTGGGCTTCAACATATGAGAGAACAAACTGAACGAACCTTCATCACCAAGTGGGCGATGACGGATTGCCTTTCTGACACTCATTTTTGCATAAAGATGTTAACCCTTTTGTTATTGTTACGAGATGTGAACGATCTTTTTTTACGCATCGTGTGTCAATTACGCTTGGTAAGTGTTTTGTCGGTGTTCGTAGTGTCAACTTCTTGTCACGTCGTCTGTGAAACGCGTGGTTATTTTCGTGCAATAATACTGTTGCTATCTACCCGATTTTTAATGCAAAATTTAAGCAATGTCACCGTAAAAATTTTCAACAAACATTTTATTGGAATAACCTTGCCTGTTCCCCTCTGCCACTCGTTGTACTTTCCTGGCAAGAGACAGAATGCATTGAAACATGTAGAAAGAATGGCTTTACAGCCTTCTGTGAAAACGTTTTTTAAATTGCATATACGGTTCTGGCTGTGAAGACGTGGACGGCGGAAAAAGAAATCTATTGCTTGGGGTGTAAACTGTATTTTGGGTAGAAAGCTAAATACTGCTGGGATGGTTTTCGTTTGGGATGTCCTACAGCGCGCTTTGCGCAAATATTTACCTTTAAGCCCTCATGGAATTTGGTTCTTAGCTGTAGAAAGTGATGACGGTGTTCCTTACGATATCGTTTTATTAAGATTACATAGCCTGTGAATACGCCGAGTGGATGTTCGCCATGCTGATCTCAATGCCAGACTAATTCAAGAGTATTTTGTGGATTATATTCGGCAGATAGTCGATGTTTTGAAAACTACGTCTTGTATACGTGAGTTTAACGCGTACTTTAAAAAGTGAACAATTTGTCAGTTCTATAGTTAGGGTTCAATTCAGTTCAGTCGTTAAGTCGTGTCCGACTCTTCGTGGCCCTATGGACCATATCACGCCACGCTTTCCGGTCTTTCACTATCTTCCTAACATCACATAACTTCATCTGCTGTGCCTCGAGGATGGCATCTAACCATCGCGTTCGCTGCCTACCCCTTCTCCGGCGACCCTCAACCTTTCCCAACATCAAATCATTCTCCAGCGACTCCTCTCTTCTCATCAGATGACCAAAGTAGCTGAGCTTTAACTTTAGAATTTGACCCTCCAATGAGCAGTCAGGGTTTATGGTCGACAATATCGACTGATTTGATCTTCTGGCAGTCCAAGAAACTTTCAAGAGGCTCCGCCAGCACCACAATTCAAACGCGTCAATTCTTCAGCGGTCAGCCTTCTACACAGTCCAACTCTCGCATCCATACATCACATCTGGAAAGACCATAGCACGAGTTATACGGATCTTGTTTGGCAGACTAATGTCTCTTTAATAGGTGGTCAAGGCTAACCATGGCTCTCATTCCCAGAAGCAGGCGTCTCCTAATTTCATGGCTGCAGTCTCCTTCCGGGGTAATCTTGGAGCCCAAGAAGAGAAAATCTGTTACAGATTCCACTTCTTGTCCTTTGATGATCCAGGACTTGATAGGGCAGCACGCCGTGATCTTTGTCTTTTTAATGTTGAGTTTAAGCCCAAACCTCTCACTCTCTTCTTGTATGCGCATCAGAAGTCTCTTGAGTTCCACTTCACTTTCTGCCATTAAAGTGGTATCATCCGCATATCTAAGGTTGTTGATACGTTTTCCAGCAATCTTCACTCCAGTTGAAGACTCGTCGAGACCGGCCTTTCTCATGATGCACTCTGCATATAGGTTAAATAGGCAGGACAACAGTATGCAGCCTTGTCTCACTCCTTTCTCAAAAGGAAACCAATCAGTAAAACCATGCCCAGTTCTGACTGTGGCCTCTTGCCCTTCATACAGGTTCCTAAGGAGACAGATGAGGTGAATTGGACCTCCCATCTCTTGTAGGGTTTGCCACAATCTGCTGCGATCTACGCAGTCAAACGCTTTCGCATAATCAATAAAGCAGAAATAGAAGGGTTTCTGGAACTCTCTTGCTTTTTCCATGATCCAGCGAAGGTTGGCAATCTGATCTCTAGTTCCTCTGCCATTGCGAAACCCAGTTCGCACGTCCGGAAGCTCCCGATCCATACACTGCTGCAGCCTACATTGGAGGATTTTCAACATCACCTTGCTAGCATGCGAAATAAGCGCGATCATGTGGTAGTTGTAACAACCTTTTGCACTGCCTTTCTTTGGAATGGCGATGCAAACTGACCTCCTCCAATCCTGTGGCCACTGCAGGGTTGTCGAAATCCTTTGACATAATCTATACATAATGTTAACAGCGTCATGGTTGAGGTTTTGAAGCAACTCAGCCGGAATGCCATCAATTCCGCCAGCTTTGTTCTTAGCAAGGCTGGCTAAGGCCCATTCAACATCACTCTTCAGGATGCCTGGCTCGAGATCAGTAATCACAACCGTTTTATGTTGGGTTTGCACATCCGGGTCCTTCTTGTACAGTTCTTCTGTGTATTCCTGCCACCTCGTCTTTATCTCTGAGGCTTCAGTGAGGTCCTTGCCTCGTTTGTCCTCTATCACGCCCAGCTTAGCACTGAAGCTTCCTTTGATATCTTTGATTGTCTTATACAGAGCTCTTGTGTTCCTTAATTGGCTGTTGTCCTCAACTGCTTGGCACTGTATGTTCAGGAAGGCATTCTTATCTCTCCTTGCTATTTTCTGAAAATCCGCATTGAGAACCTTGTATCTTTCTCTTTCCCCCATAACTTTTGCCATCCTGTTTTCCTCAGCTATTTGCAAAGCCTCTTCAGATAACCAGTTTGCTTTCTTGCATTTCTTTTGCTTTGAAACTACCTTAGTAGCAACTTCTTGTATTATATCACGAACATCAGTCCACATCTCTTCGGGCTCTCCGCCTTCAGGATCTAATTCTTGAAATCGTTTCCTCACTTCCACAGCATATTCTGATGGAATTTGATCCAGATCAAACCTGAAAGGCCTTCTAGTTTTCTGTGTTGTCCTCACTCGAAACTTAAATTTGGCAACAAGAAGCTGATAATCGGTGCCACAATCGGCCCCAGGCCTTGTTTTTACTGCTTCTATAGCGCTTCCCAATCTCTGCCGGCAAAGAATATAATCGATCTTATTCCTGTACAGACCATCCGGTGAAGTCCATGTGTACAGGCGCCTCTTGGGCTGTTGAAAATGAGTATTCGCTACAGTCGGGTTGTTTTCTTGACAAAACTGTACCAGCCTCTGCCTAGCTTAATTCTGCTCACCAAGACCGAACTTGCCTATAATTCCGGATATTTCTTCACTCCCCACCTTAGGATTCCAGTCTCCTATGAGAAAAAGGACGTCTGATGATGGAGTGCGATCTAAAAGGAATTTACGGTCAGCATAAAATCTCTTAATGCAAGCTTCTTCAGCTGCAGTGGTTGGTGCATAGACTTGGATAACTGTTATGTTGAAAGGGTGACTTTGGATCCGAAGTGAAATCATTTGGTCGTTTTTGGGGTTGTACCCTAGCACTGCTTTGCCCATTCTTCTGTTTACTATGAGAGCGACCCCATTCCTTCTCCTGGATTCGTGCCCACAATAAAAGAAATAATGGTCGCCGGAAATAAATTCTCCCATTCCGGTCCACTTGAGATCATTGATGCCCAAGATATCAATGTTCAATCTGTCCATTTGTCGCTTGACGATATCCAGTTTACCTTGCGGATAGATCTTACATTTCATGTTGCTATGTGATATATCTCCTTGCAACATCGGACTTTCCAGTCGTTTCCCGACACATCCACAACTGAGCGTCCTTTTGGCTTTAACCCAGCCGCTTCATTCGTCCTGGAGCTACTAGGAATCGCCCTTTGTTCATCCCCAGTAACATATGGGACTCCTTCCAACCTGGGGGGCTCATCTTCCGGCGCCATATCATTAATGCTATTGTGACTGGCCATAGGGCTTTCTTGGCAGGAAATACTGGAGTGGGTTGCCATTACCTTCTTCAGTGAATCACATTTTGTCAGAACTCTCTGCCGGGACCTGTCTATCTTGGGTGGCACTACACAGCAGAGCTCTCGACTTCATCGAGTTTCGCAAGCCCCTCCGCCACGACAAGGCAGTGATCCATGAAGGAAATAGTTAGGGTTATTGTATGTAAACTGGGTCCTTTTATTGCGATAGCAATACTACGCCATGCTTCGGCCCGTTGCGTCGTCCCGGGAAGGGCCACGTTTGACATTGAACAGCCACGAAGAAGAAGAAAAAGAAGAACGCTCGGTCACCTGCAGCTAATGCTTTGACTCCGCATTCAGTTCCGCAGCATTGAACCCTTCACATGTATATGTGGGCTGGTAGCTTACGTTCTCGCGTCATACTCTTGAAGGATGAGACTTGACGACTTGTTGAGCGATGACCGGCGCTCAAGTGCGTCGTTCGCCTGGAACGTGGTGGCAGTCAGTCGCGAAGACCCACACCGGAGGAATTACGTGGCCCAAGTTGGCCTTGCCATTGGGACCTATAAGTCCGTGGAGCGCCCATTCAGGGGCATGGTACACCTCGAGGGTTTACACTCTGCCCTGCTGCTGGAAAGGATGCCCTTGGAAGCAGATATTCTGGCACAAACATTTCATTTCCAGCTAACGGCAGTAAAATAGAATGGAATGGGGCCTAGTTGAATGCTTAGGACATGCAGACAAGCTTGAACTCCAGGTTGTCTGAGCCACAGTTCCTCTTTAAGCTCAGTGAACTGATTATCAGAGCTGTCCTGGACCTAAATTTCATATTGTCTTTAAGGATGAGCTTAAGTGTCCCCAATAAGGCAGCACCTTATATTTATAGGGCGTGATAGGCGAACATTGTAGCAGGCAAAAGAAGCTTCTGCCATTGCTCTAGCAATTCAACTAGGGTTAACCAGAATTAAAGCACGACTAATTTTCGTTTTGCAAATCTGACCGGCCTGTGATGGGTGTGAAATAGAGGCAACATATAGAAAAAGAAAACAGATATTTTTTGGTTGAGTGGCTGAATGCTCGCTTCGCGATTTGATGTACCCGAGCTCCGTCTTGTGAATGTGTTTGTGTTGTGAGTGTGACATTTTATTTATTTATATTTTTTGGTTGCTTTTTACTGACAAAAGCCGACACTGGCGTTTCTGCTACATGGGCCTTTTACTCTGCGGCTTTGAAACTAACGAACTCGCCGACAGTGTGTGGCGTTACATACACGATTAGTGACGAGATCGGAACTGCTTGCCAGCCTCACAGAGCAGCGATTGTGGTGCTGTGTTACAGTCATTTAGACCAATCAACGCAGACATAGTCCTCCGCGTCGCATCTCGATGCGCGAACGGTTAACTTAAATAGCCGCTTGCGCCGCATCGTGGCGTCGCGAACGAGCTGCTTGACTAGAATCAGCACGAAAGAGGCGCGAAGCGTAGCGAAACGTTAGAATGACGTCGCCGCGCCGACTCTTTGTCACCGCGAGAAGGGAAGTCGCAAACCAATAATCAAAACGGAAAAGTGACAGCGTTCGATTAATGGGAGCGTCCAAGGCTTCAGTTTTCCCAATACAACATTATTTACAGTGTATCCAATGGTAAATTTATTCAAACCACCCGCCGCATGACTAAGCCACACTAGCGGTCTCTGCCAACGGTTGCATGGTCACAGCGCGTCACGAGCACAACGAGTAAAATGCGAGATAATGTTACTTTGCGACATGCCAATGCGTCACTGGAAAACGTTTCACCCTCGGGACTATAATGCAGCTCCAATTTGTACATGTAAACGACCACGCGTATCTGCCCATTTTTTTCTTTCTGTCGGTGGCACTGTATGTTAGAAATGGCTATTCTTTTTCATATATTGCACCACATTTGTATTCACGCCCTTTTAACCCTGTGTTTGGAGCAGCAGAAACTTGGCCGATTTTGCTCCACAACACCCAGCATAACTAATATACAAAGTATTCACGCGAACAGCCAGCGGGCGCAGTCAAATTGTTTTATCAGAATTAGCAAAATGGTTTCACATTTCTATAAAAATTAAGAGAAATCTTCGTTCCTACTTCCCGACCACGTGTTGATTCGCCTGGGTGATGTGCCTCTTCCAAGAAGGTAATATTTTATTATTTGCATATATTTTAAAGTACTTACCTGTACTTACCTATACTCACCTTTGGCGCAGAAACGTGGAAGCAAACCAAGAGGGTTCTACTTAAATTGAGGACAACCCTGAGGGCTATGGAACGCAAAATGGTCGGGGTAACATTAAGAGATAGGAAGCGTGCAGAGTGGGTCAGAGAAATAACTCAAGTTACCAACATTCTAGTGGAAATCAAGAAGAAGAAATGGGCATGGGCAGGACATGTAGTGCGAAGAGATGATAACTGATGGTCGCTTAGGGTAACAAACTGGATTCCAAGGAAAGGAAAGCGTAGCAGGGGGTGGCAGAAAGTTAGGTGGGCGGATGAGATTAAGAAGTTCGCAGGGGTTAAGTGGATGCAGCTAGCACAGAACGGGGTTAATTGGAGAAATATGGGAGAGGCCTTCGCCCTGCAGTGGGTATAGTCAGGCTGATTATCATGATGATATATTTTAAAGTAGAGGCTAACAACTTTTGAAGCCGAGTGGCGCGGAAAGTGTCGCTTGACCTTGACGGTTTTGCAAGTAAGACTTGAGCGTTTAATAATCTTTAAGCTATATGCAATCAATGCCGCTGAACTATCGCCGCTATCGCCGCTATTCTTAACACGCGAACACTCCCAGCTTGAATCATTTAGTGAGGATACCGGATACATTATTCCTACGTGCACTCAGGGATCAATAACTGCGCTGCAACCGCTTAAGGTAATTAATTTCTCCCTCTGGAAACCACACTCCGTCGTGATACACTACCCATGACGGTGGAGAATTAATTACGCAATCGAGCTTTCCTGTGCTGCGTATTTTTTCTGCTTGTCATGAAAGTACGACCTCATCAAGCTCTCTAAGAACGACACAAAAAAAACAATGCAGTAAAGGGAGCCCAAATTAAAAATAACTACTCCCGAGCTCGTGCCCCAAAAGAAATCTTTGGAACGCTCGAAACGATAGATATGTCTATTTTGCGACCTAGCTGCGCCTCCCTAATATGCTTAACTTCTGAGTTTAGCTTAGCCATGTAACGTGGCAGCATCTTTCTGCCTCCGTCGAGTAGGCGCGAATAGGTCTAATTTTGAAGATATACATTTATACTCAGCTTGAAAGATAATTCGTCTCGAAACCAAATGTTATTGCTCCGCTTTTGGTGATGTCACATGCTAGAACATTTTTTTTTGCTAGTTAGTTGTGTTTAGTGCTACAAGGCCTAAATCATGAAAAGGATGTTACTTCGACTTTTGAGAGCCTTACAATCAAGTGACCAATTTTATAAAAAGACTTCTAAAATATTTTTTGAAGAAATACCGTTATGTCGGGTTTTATGCTAAATAAGGGACGGAAAGAAAAAGAATGAAGTTGGGTCATTGTGCGACAAGCCTAATGTAAGGTACCTTCTTTTCGTGTATAGCAGCTAAACGTTTTGAAATTGATAGTTTATTTCCTAATATTCCCGATTTAGAAACATTAGAATTAGAATCAGAATTAGAATCAGAATTTATTGATTCAATGCAACGAATGAATACAAATATTGGTAAGTACAGGAGGAGGTCCCAAAGCCAATGGCTGCACAGGGGACCTCCTAAGGGTTTAAAACCCTTCTATATCCTTGAAGGATGAGATTAGGATTTTGAACCGGGAACAAGCCTATTTCTACATATTATCAACATTGCGTTAAGTAGGATAAGGTATTTGTAAAATAAAGAAGTCATTTTCCGACATATAGACGTTTGCACAAGTGGATAAAATCGAGGTTTACTGCGACCGCGTCTCGGCGTAGTTACCGACACTCTATTGAAAGTGAAGGGAAGAAATGGTCCTGGCTAAGAAATGTCATGTTAAGGTTATATGACGAATGGTCGCTAAGGAACAACAGAAAGGCGGATTCTAAGGGCAGGAAAGCCTAGCAGGAGTTGGCAGAGAGTTAGATGGGCGGATGAGATTAAGAAGATTACGGGAAATGAAACGGTTATCATGATTTTGAACCGGGATACTTGGAATATTATACGAGAGGCATTTACCCTGCAGTTGTTTAGTAAGTCATCAGGCTTCATAATTTCGATAATTGTGGTCTGGGGAATTAGAGAAACGGAAGAAGCTCAAAGCACCTCTTGAGATCATAGCCAGCTTACGATAGGAAGGCTGTTCAGTGAGAATAGAGCCGACTACATGCTCTTTTTAAACTTACAAGCAACCTGTAAATCTGCGCCCCTGAGCTCCTTCGGGGCGATTCGGCATGACTATGGAAAGCACCAGAGCCATGCCGTGCACGCTGCAAAATATTCTAGGATAGAGGACTGAAAATGCTCCGTTTTTCATTACGAGATATATTTATTTATTAATTTTACGGGCAGTGCTGCTGCTAATTTTTATGTCCCCCTTTGCAAAAAAAGAAGACTGTAAAATAGTTCAATGTTTCCAGGTAACCCCATCTAATTGTCTAGCTCGTTCAACAGGAGATAAAAGCTCCGCTACCATTTATCGCTCGCTCGAGTACCATCTAAAGTGACAGCATGAACAATAAAAAATAGAAAAATGTTGCGAACAAAGATGGTTGCAACCGATCCAAATCGGAATCCTATGCGTACAGCCACGCCAGGGCAGCGCTTCGACGCCTGGACAGTAGCGCGCGGGACAAATGTTGCATTATTACAATAACCATAGCTATTATGAACATACAATTAGCGTTGTGGGTAGTTTAGATTTCGTCCTTAATTGGCCTTTGATTTTGTATTTTGTAGTTGCTGTACTGCAATATCTAACTTTTATGGGCATTATCTTTATTTGTGAGGCAACGGTGGCATACTGTAAAGTACTGTTATGAACACATTGACATGATTGGTGTAACTTTGTGATAAGTAGCGAAATTTTCAATCTCATTTTTGTCCTACGCTCGTTTCTTAATAAGACGTTGTAGAGTTCCAATGAAGTGCATTCCTTCACGCGAATCAAATTACACCTATCCCAAAGACGTGTCTGCTGGTGTAGTAGCGAAACGCTACTATAGGCCAACACCCTGTTTACAAAGGAAGCACTCGCGGCGCTGCAGCCGACTGGGGGTGGGGGAAAAGTACGGTTAGCACCCAAAGTAATACATGGAACCGAAAGATTTCAAAGCAATTTTCTCATTTCACGGGGCACCTATGATGTCGTCGTTCGGCGCAGAGCAATCATGAACCTATTAGAACAGATCGTGAAAGTATTAGATCTCATTACTGAGGCGAAGTATTTTTAAAACACTGCGAAGCGTATGGGGGTGCGAGTTGGAAGTGCGACCCATAGAAACACATGTAAAGAAAATTTACCGCAACATTTTTCTCCTTTCGCAGAGCACCAGAAGTGGTGGCCGCTCGTTAAACGCTGCCCAGCGCTTTGAAGAAGTGCATGAAAAAGGCTCGTCCCGTGTCTTTCTCGTTCTTGTCTACCGTTGTTCGCTCTGTTTTACAATTATTAACAAATTAGTAGCTTCTCTCCGGGCACTAAACGAGACTTTACTCGCCACAATTGAAGCCTTAGATGCTAAGACAACTCCCCCTCCCCCTAATATGCTCTCCGTAGAGGCTATGGAGAGCGAGAGGGTTGCAGCACCGGAACCTTCCCTTGCCAATATCGAAGCCCGTCTTAATGCAAAGCTGGATTCCCTGCTTGGCACAGCAATTGAAAACTTCCTCGCTCGACTCATGGAGGCTCTCCCCTCTATGATTGCTCAGCACGTCGCGACTAACACCTGTCTTTCTCGCAAAGTCGGCTCCCATAATGACGTATCTGGTCTGTAATCTAAATTTTCCCGCCGAGTCATTGACCTCGACGATGACGACAACAGCTGCTCCCATGCCGGAGCTGAGCTGGCTCGGGGGCAGGTTAAGTTTTACTTGGCACCCCTAAATCTTAGCCGGGCGGGACCCTCGGTTTAGGGAATCTCCCTCTTCCAAATCGGCTACCCAAACAACCATAACTCAATGCAACTGCCGTGAGCTCCGGTCCCGTTCAAAGCGGGTCGACCTCCGGGTTTTCCTTTCGACATCGGAGCATTTGCTAGCGTGGCCGCTCTTCAAAAGCCAAGGAGAGGCGTCACAATAACAAATGATAGGATGGTCCAGCAAAGACTCTCGACTTGTCTGTGCGTGCATAGAAATTATAGAGCTAGCCAGGTTGAATTAGACCTGCAACTTGAATATTCCTACGTAATGGCAACCCTCCTCATACTCCGTGAGTAGGACCCATCGTTATACATACTAAATGTACACTGCAGTCCGAAATTCACGAATGTGGCATTCCCGGACCTCTTTAGCCGTGCGCTGAGAGTTGCGGTGTTGAACCCCCTCCTGATTGTGGGCAATTTCGACGTTCCCAGGAGGACGTGGGATTACCGCCGTAAAGAGAAACGGGCTGCAAGTTTACGGAGCTTGGATCAACGCTAGGCCTCAATCTTCGCACTGACTCTGTCCACCCAACTCGTATAGTCAACTCCGTGACTCGGGATACGTATCCGACATTGACCTTCAGCCGCAACTGTCAGCGTGAAGACTGAATCAACACCGAGGAGACCCTCGGCCGCGACCACTGCCGCGAGCGGCTGAGTATGCGGCCCAGCTCACCGACTCCGACTGGGTGGGCCTATGCAATACGGCCGCGTGGCATATATCTAGCCGGAACACCTGGCGGCTCTTTTGCGCCCTAGTTGATCCAACGCAAACGCGCATGGGACCTCAAAGTGCACCTCCAAAGAGCACTACACAGCTTTCAGGGCAACACAACCCAGATGGCGCGCGAACATCGGGACCAGTACTTATGCACCGCCCAGAGCCCCCGAGGGCTGACATAATCTTATGCAGGCTTTGAGAATGTTGATCTGGATCAACCATTCCGCTCCACGACCTGAGGGCGGCCCTGGCCAAAATGAAACGTGCCACTGCTCCGGGGCGGTACAAAATTACAATCAAATTATTAGCCAACCTTCCCGATCCGGCATACCTATCGTTATTGGATTTCATTACCTCGAGCTTGAGGGGGGAACTACCACTCCCCATATACTGGAAGACCGGTCTGGTCCCATTCATTCCTAAACCTGGCAAGGCCATAAACAGGGAGAACCTCCGTCCCATCTCTTTAGCTTCATCAAGGTTGACGACTGGGCAAGTTGGTAAGGGTTCATATTTAACCAGCCAGAGGACGAGACACAGGGAAGAAGAGGACAGGACTAGGCCTTGTCCTGTCCTCTTCTTCCCTGTGTCTCGTCCTTTAGCTGGTTAAATATGAATCTAACTTCATGTGTGAGCAAACTCATGGAGGCGATGGTACTTAAGAGGTTGTCCGAGTTGTAAACTCCCAAAATATTTTCGCACACAAAATATGTTCGGGTTTCACCCACACAGATCTGCACAGGATGTCTTGCTACAACTCAATCGGGCTGTCCTCGCCTCCGTCGAGTGCCCCCCCCCCCCCCCCCACCCCTCCAATGAAAAGGTCGTACTTGCCGTGGATTTGAAGGGAGTATTCGACATCGCACACGAGATCATTCTGCCCCACCTCTCCCAAACGAAATGCGGCAAATACGCGTTTCAATATATTCGGCAATTTTTGACCGACCGACAATCTCACATTTGAATCCAGGATACGGAACATGGCCCTTTCGGTAAGGAACCAGGGGTACACCTCAGGGCACGGTGCTCTCCCTCCTGTTATTTAATCTGACCATGATGCATCTGCCAGCTCAGCTAGGGGCTTTCCTCAGTATGCAGCATGCGCTGTACGCCGGTGGCATCATCTTGTGGGCGACGCAGGGCTCTCTCGCAGATATTGAGGCCAACCTGTAGCAAGTGGCGACCATAGTTAACTGCTATGCTCACCGTTGAGGCTGAAATGCCTCTCCCTACCAAAAGTCTGGATTTGTGCACATACGCCCATCACTAAAATGTACTGCCAAAATTACATTCTTTCTCGAGACAGGTCCAATCCCTAAACGTATGGAAGTCTGGGTACTAAGGCTCTTTATAAATCAACAGAGACAGTAAGAAACGACATTGGCCAAACTTCGTATGGGGGGGGGGGGGGGGAACCAGTGGGCCGCCCGGTTCGCCGGGTTTCTAACAAGCGCGGGGTGTTACAGTGCAAAGACGCCTTGCGGCTGGCACATATTTTTGTAACGAGTCAATTCTTTATTCGACTCCATCCCTCCACCTCTAGAAGCAAGACGAGGATGCACTCGAAGTCATCATTCGCAAAATAATAAAATGGGCTCTCGACTTCCCCGTGAACACCTCCAAACAGCGTCTCCTGGGACTGCGCATAGCGAACACATTTTGGGAGCGGCGGAAAGTCCACTTGACCAACCAATATACGAGTCTCTCGCAGACATCGTTGGTTCGCCGCCTCCTTGCCCGACTACATATCTAACATAACATTCTCAAGGAAGGGTACGTACGCAATCCATCACAGTGGTGACGTGCCTTTCACATACGCCCTCTTCTCGTGAACATGACCCGGGAGGACCATAATGGCAGGCGCCTGGCGTCGCAGAAGCCCTCGCTCGCCACTGTGGATTAAAACCCCGCCTAGTTTACGTGGACGCCTCTGGCCCCCATCAAGGTGAACGGTATACAGCCGCAGTTGTCCTCCAGTCTAAGGCAGTAAACGGGCTTTGTTTTAGAGCCCGTGACATAACACACACGAAGGAGGTCGCATTAGGCTGGTTGCATCTCATCCCACTTCGAAAACAATAATTTCGGATTCGTTAGGGGCCTATCGGAACGTCAAGCAGGGCTGTGTACCGTACCTAGCCTACCGCCTTCAACAGAGCTGCGCATATGCCGGGGACCCTGCTCGCAGGAATATTGTTTGGGCTCCTGCACACATGGAACTTATGGGAAATTACACAGCTGATCCTGCCGCCCGACAGCTCTCTCAGCAGACATTCCCCTCCCAACCCGACAATCAGGAATCACAATTCACTCCTGCCTCCTGTTTAAAAGATAGCGTCCTGCACTGTCATCTTGCGAAATCTTTACCCGCGCCCGTGTAAAGGAGGGCTCTGAAATGCGGAGGAGCGGCTTCTGATCTGTCTTTATGCTAATCATTTGCTGTGCCCGGCAGCTCTAAAACACTTGGACCCTTCTTTCTCCTGCAAACTGTGCTAAGACGTCTACATACATCTACCATATGCTGTGGGCCTGCCCATCCAACCCTACTAGCTCCCCTAACTCCAGCCTCACCCGGGAGGTCTGGGCTGACCCTGCTTGGCGGCTCTGACCTATAGGCCCAAAACGCCTTGGTGGAGCGCGCCCGGGCAGCGGCCGACGCCACTAGGGTCCCATAGTAGGGACTTCACCTAGTGTTTGTTAGGACCAGCCCCATAAGAGCTGATCCAATCACACCTTGATGTACATAATTATTTCGAGTTATTAAATGTCTTTCCCCTTTTTCCCTTAGCTGGTGGGCGATGGCTATTGCGACGCGCGTCTTTCTCTTTCTCTCCCTCATTTTGGCTCTTTTCTCACATTTTTCCTCTGCTCGCACGAGGCAGCGGTAGGGGCACTGCATTAGAGCTAGTCAGCAGGCCTGCGAATTTTCTTTTCCGGAGCAGACGCGTTTTTTGAACCACATGGGCGAAGGATACGCTGTGTCGATCGAGTTCGTATGTGTGGCCGTCATCTGCTATGACTACAGAGGGTGCACCTATGCCTGCTTCTACTGGGCAGGTTTCTACGGGTGCTAATAGTGCATCCACGTCTGTTCCTTGGCGACGGGGCCGGCCAAGTTTGTCTGCAGCCAAGAAGGCGTAGTCATGCAGAGGCCAGGAGGATTAGGCGGCGTGAAAAGGCCGAGATGCGAGTATGAGAGGCGGAGCTAGGCAATGCCACCTAAGCGGGCCGAAGGAGCGGATTATTAAAAAAAGCTAGTTCTTCTTCTTCTTCTTCTGCTTTTGAAGGAAGGAAGGAAGGCACGAAGGAAGGCACGAAGGAGGAAGGAAGGCACAAAGGAAGGAAGGAAGGCACGAAGGAAGGAAGGAAGGAAAGAAGGCATGAAGGAAGGAAGGCACGAAGGAAGGAAGGCACGAAGGAACGAAGGAAGGATGGAAGGCACGAAGGAACGAAAGAAGGAAGGAAGGCACGAAGGAACAAAGGAAGGAAGGAAGGCACGAAGGAACGAAGGAAGGAAGGAAGGCACGAAGGAACAAAGGAAGGAAGGAAGGCACGAAGGAACAAAGGAAGGAAGGCACGAAGGAACAAAGGAAGGAAGGCGCGAAGGAACAAAGGAAGGAAGGAAGGCACGAAGAAACAAAGGAAAGAAGGGAGGAATGAAGGCAGGACTTTAGCAGGGAATGAAAATTTTTTAGCTCTTGTTATTTTTCAATGATTTCGGGGCGTCTTCAGAGGTGCCTCCTTGTTGCATCCCCAGGCGTCTTTTCGTCGACCTTGTCCAATTCCAACCAAAGGCCGGTTGCCCAAGTCTAGGGATCCTGTGGCCACTGTGGCCCGTTGAGCTATCTGTACCAGACCTTGCTGGTCTTCAGAGTGGTCGCTGGACAGGAGAGTCTCTCATTGCTCCGCACTCGGGTTTCGTATTTTGGGGAGAACGTCTTCTGAACGCGCACTGGAACGCATCAATTATCAACAAGTGGCGTCGGAGCTCAAAGATAACTTATCCCTTAGCAGGACATAAGAGGAAAGTTAAAACCAAAAGCTATAAAGTGAAAAACGCCTGTGTATGCCTTTTAGAAAGAGAAAGTGAAAATTTTTCGGGTCATAACCTTAACGCCGGAGCGTAAGTGCTCTCCTAATATCTTAAGGCTTCCTGTAGGCAGTTGTATTGAAAATGGTTATATAAATGTGAAAAGATCTACGCAATTGAAAGAACGGTGATGCTGAGTTGCCTTGGGAACTCACTAGGGGAAACAGAAAAGCCTTGGCTGGTACGCTTCGCATTTGGGTCGATATTGTTCGATACGGCCGACACACAAAGGCACGCTAACAGATGTCTCTAGAAGGTTAGCGCTAATTAGGGCGGAGGCAGGCGACGCCATCGAAACAATACAAATTTGTCGCCACGGACGAATGTTCTTTAAGTTTGAAGGTTATTTCTGTTCAGCGACATTTACTACCCTCAACTGCTCGCTGCACGCTGCACTTATTCCTACGAATCATGGCCCAAATCAACATTTAAGAAACAGGTAGGGAAGCAAGTGGCGTCTCGGTACCGCGATAACAGAAGAATAGACTGCAGTTCAATATCGACTAGCCGCCACATCCGAAAAAAGGCTGGTCGCACAGCACCGCGGTTGTTGGGGCGGAGAAGAGCGGGGCTATTGGGAACAAAGCTTTGCAGACTGGCGGAGCGTGACCGCATGCTGCTATAATAAGACGCAAAGCAGGCAAAGTTCAGTTCCACAAAGAAAGCAGTTCTGATGTGTTTGCCTGCGCACACATCCAAGTATCGGGCGAATATACGTAGAAGAAAAAAAATCGTATAGATGTTTTGCTTGCATTGACGCTGTTTTTCTTTTTACAGACTTTCCAAGATACATGCATCTTGTCTTAAACCAGATGACCTTTGCGCCTCGTGTGATTCCCAGGAGTCTGTATTTTTTTTTAGTTCTTGTTCCGTTCTCATAGGACTACACCGTCAAGAGGCGAAGTGTCGTACCTAACTTCTAATGGCCTTAGCAAGGCTCCGTTAGGCTCATGTTCCACCCAAAGATTTATGAGCAGGAAGAAGAAAAATTTGTTTGAGACAAAAATATAAAACGAAGGACGCAATGTAGGGCTTTCCCAGCCATTTTTCTTTGCCTCACTTATACTTTTTCTGCGCTCAGAGCGACGCAAATTCTTCGTTAAAGTAACATTTGTGCTACTTTGCAAGCGGCGCCCTCCTTTCTTAGCGATGCCATTTTTTGCTATTTTCTTTTCTGCGAAGGAGGATCTAAAAATAGTGAACTGAAATTGCGCACCTTTTTTTTTTCTTATCCCGTTGAGTAGCTTCTGAGCTAATGTTTTTGTGATATGCGTCTTTGAACTCTTTTTCTCCATGCTTGTGTGAACATTCACTCGAGTCCAGAAGCCGGGTGGCCCCTACATTTGTTTTCTTGCGTCCAGCAGACTGCTCTGGGTTTAGTCCCATAGTAATGTTATTTTTCGCGAGTCATGCTTTCCTTCTCCATAGATGCTGGAAGCTTCTCACTCTCACACAAGATTCTTTGAGCTGTACGGAGAGAGACATTCTACAAGTATAGCACCAGTCGTCAACAAAAAGTGTTGGAGTACTTTGCAAACGTTCTCCGAATATAACCTGCAAAGAAATTATAAGTATATCTCTAGCCATGCAATTGATTATCTTGTTAAAGAACGCATCTTCCGTGAGGCTCAAATCTAAAGCGAAATTTTATCTAACATAAACTTTAATTGTTCCTTTAAACCTTACGGGCTATTCTCGAAAACTTCTGGATACAAAGAAAAAACATATGCTATGACAATACAATACCTATTGTCACATAAGTGCATAAAGAAAAAAATATTAGGTCGTGTTAGGCAAAATTTGATTCGTTAAATTTATTTCTTTGATGTTAAGAACTTGGCTCGCAACTCTTTCCTTTTTAATTGAAATTATCTTTGGCTATTTAGCCTCGTTCATCTTAATGATTAAATTGACATATGCCGAAATTTGCGTTCGTTTAAGCATTATAGTTTCTTTACACCTCTAAATAAACTGACTTGAGGAAAACTCTCATAAGGAACCTAAAAACTACCCCCTTGCGCTCGTCTTGACCACAAAGAAATTTAAATATAACTAATTTTATAATTCTCGAGCGCAAGGTATTTGTTGTATACGCAGGAAATGCTTGAGCGCAAGCCTAAAAATGAACTGATGCCGAAGGCCGCACAATTTAAAATAGAGCCCCCATGTATTACCTTTTTTTTCCTACCTTGGCAATGAGTGACTTCAGTGCCAAGATATGGAAAACAGCAGGCTGGAGACCAGGCAGTCAGTGACTGTGGCATTGATTCTACAAATAGCTCGGAGGAGTTACTAGTCGAGTTTCCACAGCGCAATAAATTAACAATGATCTATACTTTTTCCATCAAACGGAAGAACACGGAAAGTAGTAACGGGGAGACTAATAATGAAATTGACATACTGTGTTCTAGCCCCGCAATTATGCAATGTAGAGGTAAACGGGAAAGTGCGATGCATTGTCTAGAGGACGATAAGGTCTCAAATTAGTCTCGACGTGAAGAAGGCACGAAGCAGATTAGTAAGCAAGAAGTCCATTAAAGAATTAGGAGCTAGGGGGAGGGCAGAACAATTCTGGATCGCGCTGCATGATAGATATTCAGGTTTAACCGAGGATGACGACCTTAATCTAGGAACAATCAATGAAATTTTCAGATGTCATTACTCAGTGCGCGGTAGAACTATGTGCTCTAATAGTTACAGAGGATACCGGTAAACCGTCTACAAACAAAAAAGATTTTGGAATAACAGCGCGAAGGACGAGAACGAAGATCAGAAGGACACAAACATTTTTTACCTTCAAAAAGACGGCATATGTATTGGCTCATGCATAGCTCCAATTCTTAGCGACTTACTATATAGCTAAATATGACCGGCTACTGCAACACAGTCTAGACGGATCAAGTGTTTTTAAAGTTTTTAGATTTGTAGACGACTTTTTACTGGTTTTAGACATCAGCTCTGGACTTTACGAGCATGATGTTTTTAATACACTCACCATTTTTCGTAAGTGTCTTGATCCATTAACTTTGACTCAGGAACTTCCAGAAGGTGGAGCAATTCGGTTTTTAGACTTAAAAATTATATTTTCTGATAATCATGTGTGTTGGGCGTATGAACCCCGTTCTAAGAAGCCACTACTGCAGGTTCATTCGGCTCATTCCAAGCTGGAGCCGTAGTTACCTCTTCTTTTAAGAATGCCCTAAAAAAAAATTCTGTGAGCACCTCACTGACTTTAGTTTCGCCCAGCAATCATCTAGATTAGCGGCGGTTGGCTACCCGATCCATATGCTGGTTTCCGTTGCTGAAGGCTTTCTAAGGCAGGAACTGAAAAACAAAAGTAACCAACAACCTGATGACTTGAACAAGTAGAAAAAGACAGTTGTAATGCCGTACATTCATACCCTGTCGCATAATCTAAAAAAGATCGCACAACGTTCTCAGCTACGAGTAGCCTTCTCAGCTCCGTGTAAGCTGTCAATGCTCAGTCGCGTCAGTCATCCTGTGACCGAGCCAACTGGTGCTTGCAAAACTAAACATAAGAACAGATTTGTTGACTGTACTGAGGAACTAGTTTACGAGATTCCTCTGTCATGTGGGAAAGTTTATGTAGGGCAAACGGGGCGATGCCTTAATGAAAGATTAAGAGAACATAAAAAGGATGTGGAAAATTCCAAAGACCGTAACCTGCCTCTTCACTGCCTCACATGCACTAAGCAACGTAAAACAGAATGTAAACCCCTTTTCGATAAGTGCAAATCTTACCGGAAAAATAAAGACCGCACAACAAGAGATATTATTGAAGCGGAAAGAATTTTGGAGCTTGGGGACCGATGCATTAGCACTCCCTCCCTTGCGTTATCGGACAAAGAGCTTGCGTTCTTGGCAATGCGTAAAAAGAGATAATTGGCTTTGTTTTCGGCATGCGCATTGCATCTGTTTTATCTGTTTTTCTGTCGCGCTTCAAGCCATGTATATATGCTTGCCAACTTCTGGAAATAAAAATCAGTTGTCAGTCAGCGCTGTGTCTGTGTCCTTCTGATCTTCGTCCTCATCCTTCGCGCTGTTATTCCAAAATGTATTACCAACTAGCCGGCACCTCAACGCTTGTTAAAAAAGATTTCATTACGGAAGGGCAAAGCAGGAAAGCTGCCGACCGAACAGAGAGCTTAGAACTGAGAAGTGTAAAAGCTAGTCAATAAGTGTAAACTGGCCGACATAAGAAAGTATAACATGGGGAAAATTGAGCAAGGTGTAAAAAATGGGGGCAGCTAGCCTTAAAGCAGTGAAGAGGAAAATAGCCATAGGCAAAAATGAGATGTATGCGCTAAGGGACAAGGCGGGCAACGTCATCACGATTGTGGACAAGATAGTAAAAGTTGCCGAGCAGTTCTATGCTGATCTATACAGTAGCCGAAGCAGTCAGAACAGTACTAAGATTTGCAGTAGTGAAAAGCAATCAGACTTTCCGCCAGTGAAGGACAAGGTTAAAAAGGCTTTATAGACTATGAAAAAGGGGAAAGCAGCTGGGGGGTTCAGGTATCTACAGATTTGTGAAGGATGGGCGGGGGGGGTTATCATGCTAGGAAAACTGGCCACGATGTATACACAATGCCTAGTTTTATCGCTGGTACCGAAATCATGGAAAAAAAGCTAGGAATGTCTTGATTCATAAGAAAAGGGATGCTGAGGATTTGCAAAATCACAGACAAATCACCTTACGTATAAGGTATCTACTAAGGTAATCGCTAATAAAATCAGGGCATCTAAGAATTTAATCAAACAAAAGATCAAGCAGGTTTTAGAAAAAGCTGCTCTGCTAATGATCATACCTATACCATTAACCAGGTGACAGAAATGCTGGGAGCACAACCAGCCCTTATGCATAGCATTCATTGATTACGAAAAAGCATTTGATTAAGAGGAACCTCCGCAGTCATGTAAGCATTGCGAAATCAGGTGTAGACGAGCCGTATGTGAAAGTACTGGGAGATTTCTGCAGTGGCTGTACAGCAACCATAAATGTGTTTTGGCGTCTCTCATAGCCTCAGCCGCTCTGAGACATTAAACCCCAAAACCAAACAATAGTTCTGAAAAAAAAAATAAAGCAACAAAATTCTCATAAAGATGGTGCTAGGCAAAACGACAGCTCTCCCTGTGCGGTTCACAGCTTGCTTAGAGGAAGTATGCTAAGCAACTCAGGTGATGAACTGCAGAGTGATCGATGACCTGGAGAGGAAAATCAGGAACGTAGGCATAAAACTTAATATGCAGAAGACAATGCTCCATAGCCAATAAATAAGGTAATGCTCGAAAGCCTCGGGAGTAATCGGAAGTTTACTATAAGTAGCGAAGCACTGGGGTTGGTAGGCGAATATGTCTACTTAGGACAGGTAGTAACCATGGATGCGGATCATGAAAGGGAAATAACTAGGAGAATAAGATTGAGATGGAGCACGTTTGGCAAGTACTCGCTGATGATGACTAGCAGCATACCGGTATCGCCCAAGAGGAAAAAATACAACAGTTGCATTTTACCTGTACTAACCTGTGGGGCTGAAACGTGGAGGCTAACGAAAAGGGTTCATGTTAAGTTGAGCACAAAGCAGAGGGATATGGAACGGAAAATGGTAGGGGTAACGTTAAAAGATAGGCAGCAAGCAGAGTGGTTCAGAGAAATAACTCTATTTAATGATATTCTAGTTGAAACCAAGACGACATTGGCATGGCAAGCATGTAGTGTGAAGAGAGGATAACCGAATGAAGCTTAAGGTAAACAAACTGGATTCCAAGGGAAGAGAAGCGTAGCAGGAGGCTGCAGAGTTAGATGGGTGGATGAGGAAGAAGTGCGCAGAGTAAAGTGGATGCAGCCACCACAGGATCAGGTGAATAGAATTACGCGAAATGAATTCGCCCTGCAGTGAGTATACCCCGGCAGATGATGATGATATTACCACCTTACCTCTTGGTGTCGCCGTAGCAAATATTTAAAAAATTTTCAGAGCACTGCAAAATCTTTAGAGCAGAAATGCGAAAGCTTGAGCGTTAATGCTCAAGCTTTACTCATCGCGCACCCCTCGTCGAACACAACTAGCTTTCCTTTGAATGCATCAACGTTTAACGGTGTTTTATAATTGGGTTACAGCAAATGAAATGTGGTAGACTGGGAGAATTATGGTGTGCGTTTAATTATCCAGGGCGTGGCGCCGTTTGAGCACGCTGTCTACTGCAGCTATGTTTTACAGATGCTGTACCATTGCTGGCTGCTTGAGAGCTGTTTAAACAGGGTGTGCAGGGGAAAGGTATTGAAACTGGGTCAGGTCAATCTCTATGAATTATAATATGAGGCGCCTGGATTACATTTAAACGAAATTGCTAGTGTAAAGTGTGACCTTCAAAAACATATGACGCTGAAAGATACAGGGCAGCCCGAGTTTGATCTCGAACGAATCGTGCTTTCCACTACTAAATTCCTACGCGACAACTTCTGTTGACGGACACCATCACACCACTCACTTGCCAAATAGGTGTCGCAGAGTCGTCAATGCTTCCGCTGATAGGCATCTCCTAAAGAACTAGTACATGAAACACAAATTTGCAGACGTCGTACTTTTGCGTTGGGACGCAGCAAGCATGGCTGGATTAGGTGCGCCTGCTTTGTTCTCTTTCCGGAAAATGCGAGTACAGCACATTCGAAATAAAAAGAAAGCATCCACGGCTCTTAGCATTAAAGCTGAGAGAAGGAAATAGAAATTGGTTCTCTAGCTTACCCCTTTGTTTTTGTTTTTATGCCCCATTTGCAGTTACCGACTTCTTAAGCGAGAGAAACGATGACAAATGAGATAAAGTTGAACGAAAAGTGAAATTAAGCATGCGTATAACAAGAGGCCGTGCTGCTTCGTCATGGACGTTCATAATTCGAACTTTGCAAGGGCAGCAATAATCAGCTGACTGTGCTACCTGTACCATTGTGTGCATGAGTCTGCGCTCCTAGAGAGGGCAGCGATGCAAGTTTCTGCAACACGTTCGCTTTGGCTTGCTTTTCGCTACACGTGAACCCGTATTGCGAATCGCCAACAGCCGGGGGGGGGGTAAAGATAAGACCGAAAAGAAGCTTCCACAAGTATTGCCGAAGCTTATCACCGTGGGAAGCATAGTTGTTTTCTCGCCAAGGGAAAAATGAGTAGGTTTGGACTGGAGTCTTAAAACCTGCGGTTGATAATGAAGCTTTTCAAAACTTCAAGCGTTTTTTTATAGTTTTAAAAATCTTTTCAGACACTGTTCGGGGCAAATTTGTTGATGAAGGATAATTGTGAACCATTTACGTCAGCATACGCTATTTGAGTTTCGCTATGACATTTGAGCTTTCGAGTATCACTTCAGCCTGCATTTGCAAGGTGAAATCATTCCAAGTAACTAGCCGTTCGTCCCAAAGAGCCGCTTCCGCTCTCGTGCATCGTGACCGTACCCAGACGCATTTTCCGCAAGGTAAAAGCTCCAAAATATCCGTCATATCACCTCGCGCTCGTGTTAGGAAACGCACCGCATCGAACTTACATTTGCAAACTTATGACACGTTTTTTTATTCTACTACGATAGATATGCGTGAATATTTACTGTAAGGCACGTGAACGAAAACAATCCTGAAAAAAAAAATGACATGAAGCGAAGTGAACATTTTTATTCGCTGATTATCTTATAGGAACAGCTGGACAAATGGTTCACCGCCACGCGTTTACCACCGTCTTTGTCAGATAAGAACACGCTGCTTTGCGCGCAGCCTTATAAACCGTCATTTGTGACAACACAGGGCGAATAAAGTGAACAGTATACACACGCGAGAGCATCCCTTGGCGTTTGCTGTACGTAGCGGTGGCCATCCAGCTAGGATAAGTCAGGCTGGTCTGCTGCCGTGGAATTCGTCAGCGCTTTATTTTGGTCTATATTGCGTTCGTATTAGTGTCACAAAGCAGATTTCCCACTTTATTCCAGACGATAGGTGGCAGAGGAGATTTGTGCGTGCTCGACGGGGGAAATACACTCGAAGCGCTTAGAAATTGCAGGTCTAGCTGGCCTGAAGATAACACAGAAGAAGCATGACACCTATATGATGTTACATATTCTATGCTGAGGCAGGCAAAAGTAAAGAAAAATAAAGAGCCTCTGCCAATGCCACTAAGTACATAAGGTAAGATGTAGTCCAAAGTCAGACTCCGCCCGCACCACTAATGTATCGCGGGGAGAGAAAGTTCCGCAATTCGAAAAATAAATGAATAGGTCAATGAGACAAAAGTTTTTGATTTGAAGTTATTAAATAAAAGAGGGATGTGCTACTAAAGCGACCCACAGCCGAGGAAGCGGGCCCGGGGAGACCCCACGTATCTCCCCTGGGAAGTAGCGGAAGGGATGGGTTGTAGGGTAATGGGAAATAGGAATTGGTATAGGGTTATGGGAAGTTTGAGGGGAATGTGGGCAGCGTAGGATTTGACTGTCAGACAATTCGAGTCGAGCTCCCATTTGGGCCTCCGTAGAGGGCGAGCACTCGCTTTTAGCCGAATATGCGGCCCTCGGCCCTTGGATCATTCCACCACCGCAATGCGTTTGTCGGGTCTCCGGCTTCTGAGACAGGTTCCCTACTCGAAGCCGCTTTCGAGGTTCCCCGTCCCCCCAGCTAGGTTCCCCCGCCCCGACTCTAGTTTAAGTACTGAGAGATAGATTTTGCAACGTTCATGCCTACTTCAAGGTACTCCGCATGTGGCCAGACTTTAATCTGACGCACACTGATGGATACTCTTTCACGGTTTTCGCTCGGCAGGGCATGTTGAAAGGTACATTTCATCGGCGTCCTTGGGACAGAGGAAGCGCTTTACTCCCATCCAGTGCTTATGTCCGCTCTAGTGCTGGAGGTCCTTGTATCCTACAGAGGATACTTCCCACGTGAGCACTTGGCGATTTGTTCACCGGCTACTAACCGTTTCCGAGGTCGGCTTTCACACCGTTCCTGCACCCTTCAGGGTGTGTACTCAGCCTTTAGGCCTTTCCGTACTAGGTGCTTCCACCTGTGTTCCACGAGTCTTTTTCCAAGTTTCAGCATTACTAGCTTATAGCTACTCTCCATCTCCTTTCCACCCTTTCAAGCCAAAGGTGAGTTCCCCAGAACCCGAGCTAGGTTCGCCCCAGCCGCCAGACTTCCGTCGAGGCCCCGTTCCCTTCGGCAACGGAAACCAACGCGTTTGCGGCTGAGAATACCTTTAGGCACGAGGGGATTTTTGGTCCAACATACAGAGTCAGCTAGCTGTGTTTCCTAACCGTACTCCACAGCTACGCCACCGTTCCCTAGGCAGCGGGCAGGGCTTTCCCTCGGCCTGCCGACCAACTTGGATGCAGAAAGAGAGCCCAGCATGAACTCAGCTAGCCGCGTTTCCGCAGCTACGCCGCCGTTCTCTTGGCAGCGGGCAGGGCTTTCCCTTGGCCTGCCGACCAACTTGGATGCAGAAAGAGAGCCCAGCATGAACTCAGCTAGCCGCGTTTCCGCAGCTACGCCGCCGTTCCCTTGGCAGCGGGCAGAAAGTTGGCAGCGGAGAGAAAGTTGGCCTGCCGACCAACTTGGATGCAGAAAGAGAGCCCAGCATGAACTCAGCTAGCCGCGTTTTCGCAGCTACGCCGCCGTTCCCTTGGCAGCGGGCAGGGCTTTTCCTTGGCCTGCCGACCAACTTGGATGCAGAAAGAGAGCCCAGCATGAACTCAGCTAGCCGCGTTTCCGCAGCTACGCCGCCGTTCCCTTGGCAGCGGGCAGGGCTTTCCCTTGGCCTGCCGACCAACTTGGATGCAGAAAGAGAGCCCAGCATGAACTCAGCTAGCCGCGTTTCCGCAGCTACGCCGCCGTTCCCTTGGCAGCGGGCAGGGCGTTCCCTTGGCCTGCCAACCGACTCCAAACTGGACTCTTTTCCGAATTACACGCGCCCCGCCCAGACCCACTCTGGACCTGCCGCCGCTCCGGCAACGGGCTAACGTGTGCATGGCACGCTTGCAATGCCAAGGGAGTACGCTGGAAACTCCCCGGGGATTTGCCACCCCTCAGTATGGGTCCCGGCTGAACCCATACCGACCACTGGCTGTCAGTCATTGAGCAAAGCCAGGCAGCCGAAACCACCTTGGCCCACTCAACGTGCAGGGGCACCACGAGCAGGTCGCCAGATCGGATTTACCCCCCCGCCACCAAGTACAGTAGATACTCGACGCAACATAACATCAAAAATACTCCAGACGTGACGATTTTGCCGTCGTTTACACCACCTCCCCTACAGCATTCGCCAGTTTACTGTACACCTTTATGTTCCAACGATGTACGCTGCAGTTTGAAGCATTGTTCATCCGCAAGAATTAGCAACTATAAGTCAAACAGTTTGATGAAGGCGGAAATCACGCGAATGCATGGTCTAAACTGACAACTTTTCTTCTATAGTTTGTGTATAACTCAATTCCAACTGCCACTTCTCAAGACTGAGCCTGCTCTCAACTTACTTCAGTATATCCACTCTGTGGAAAGTAGGAGGAGAAAGGAGAGAAAAGATGAAAGACGACGCGATACTGGCAATATCAAGCGCTTAACCTTGACGTCGAGATTTGTTGAGCACAGCACCGCAAGTAAACAGTAGTCAGTGCTCTCAGAACAAGTAGCACCATTCATATAACTAACTTCCATGATCGGAGCAGGCAAGTAATGCTCAATTGACTCGGCGCCGTGCCCAAATCCACCGCCTTCTCCTTCGCTGTTATATAACGGTCTGGGTGTGATGTTAATCGTTGTCATATGAAGCGTTAGCGGCCAATAGCATCCGAATTCACTGAAGCTATGGTTACATAAATTTGATTAACACCCCTACGCGTTGTACTGACTGGAACACATTCACTCCAATTTTCCCACCGCTCCTAAGGCTGGCATGATAGAATGCTGTACCACTAATCCTTTTCCAGTATTTATTTACGCGCTATCAACTCGAAATCGCTTTTCAATAATGAAAAATACGTTGAAACCATGGCTAGCGCCGATCTTTCGTACATTTTGGGTCTCTCGAATTCAGAAGTGGCTCTTAACGAGCTTTCGACAATAAACATATTAGCAATTAATAAATTCTCGTCACTTCGATCATCCTCGCGAAAGTATGATAGCCCTCTTTCCCCATGGATAGCTATACTGCTCTCTTAAACTCACTGCGGAAGAAAAACATGTATAATAAAACTAAACGCAAGTCAATTAATATTCGTCTTAAATCGCGATACATCAGGTATTCTAGTATATTTTCATATCTTTTAAAAAGCTTAATGAAGCTATTTTGAAAGGCAATCATCCAAGCAAAGCAATAATTCTAAACGAAGATGGCAGCTCCTTGATAAATTTTTGAACATTGGCAAGTTACCCAATGTAGTTAAATCTATTTTCCACGATGGTGTTCTTAAACCTAATCCTGATATTTAGCGAACACATTTTGAAAATATTTTCTCAACTCATCTAATTATCCTTCCTCTTTAATTCATTTATTTCATTCAATCTTCGTCTTAAATCGCCATACATTAGGCATTCTAGTAAACTATTATCTCTTTAAAAAAGCCAAACGGAGCTATTGTGAAAACCAATTATCCAAGCAATGCAATAATTTTAAACGAAAATGACAGCTCCTTGATGAATTTTTTAACATTGGCAAGTCACCCAATGTAGGTAAATCTATTTTCTACGATGATGTTCTTTTGCCTAATCCTGAAGTAATCGCCAACACATTTTGAAATTATTTTTATAACTCATCTAATAGTCCTTCCTCTTTGTCCTCGCGCACCTGATCTTGAGCGCTGTCTTCATTCCTTCTTTCTTACCCCACTTGCCCAGAAGAAATTATATCCGTGATTAATAACAATTAAAGATGACCAGTTGCGGCATTGAAAATATCCTTGCGAAACATGTGAACATCATCCGATCTATGCTCGCACCATGCAGTTCTCAGCAACATCTTCAATCTTGTTTTTATATGTAGTAGTTATCCCCAGCAACTCAAGATAGTGAAAATAATACCGGTGTTCCAAAAAGGGCGGTCCCGCTCTACCAAATAAATATCGACCAATTGTCATTCTTTCTTTTTTTTACAGAATTTTAGAAAAATATTTTAAATAAGGCTGTCCGGATATATTGAAAAATACAACATATTGAGCGATACTCAACACGGTTTTCGGCACAGCCGATCTACAGATACTGCTATAGCTTCTCGCATAGATTCCATCAGGCTGGCTACAGACAAAGGAAAGTTTTCAGGCCTAGTTTTTATTGATTTCAGCAAGGCATTTGATTGCATTGATCACTGAATTTTGTTTCAGAAACTTGAGTCGTACGGCGTATCAGGACCTCTACTAAAGCTTTTGAAGAGCTTTCTTCGGGGCCGAGAGCACACAGTCTAGATTAATAACCATGCATCTAACAAATCTCTCACTAAGAAAGGGGTTCCACATGGTTCTGTTCAAGGCCCGGTTTTGTTTATACTTTTTATTAACAATTTGAAATCCTGTTTTAGGCATTGTAATAAAATATTATACGCAAATGACTCTACCATGATAACATCGCACCATGACATTCACGAGCTTGTATTTAGCTTTCAAAATGAAAATTATTCTCTCGAGCATTGGTGCCACATAACCGTCTGACTGGGAATGTTACTAAGACTTGCTTTCAGATATTCCACCGCCCTCAGAAGCCATTGCCCGTCTCACTACTACTATACTTCAATTCCGCTGCCATCGCGTCGCAAGACCGAATTTTGTTTCTAAGTGTTGTTATTGACCCTCACCTAAAATTTCATTATCTTATAGCGGAAACTTGCAAGAAAATTTCATATGGGTTACGCCCACAAATCAAAGCCCGAACCGAGTTCCCAATCCACACGTTACTATCAGCTTACTACGCATTCGTCCACAGCCACTTAAACTACGGCATTTCATCCAGGGGTAACTCCTATCATGTTCATTTTTGGCCATTAATAAAACTAGAAAAAGGAAGCCATGCGCATAACCTCCTAACTTCGAATGTCACCGTCGTATTATTTGTTCATAGTCTTAAATCTTCTACCCTCTCTGTTTTTATCTTTTTAATATCGGTATTCCATTATTTAAGATTCTTCACCACCAGCTCCCGCTAAGCGTTTTTCCTCCCGGCAGGATCAAAAACAACGTTACATGGTTCGCTTTATACAATAATTTTCTATTACCTAAGGTCAGTATTAACTACGGGAAACAATGCTTTCAATTTCGAGATTAAGCAAACTAATAAACTTTCTTTGTTCAAGTTCAAATAACAAAAAATTTCTTCTTAATTTGTGATTTTTATGTTAGTTACCTTATGTGTAGCGGAATTCGTAATTGTTTTTTTTTGCCTTTTTCTGTATTCCATTTGTATCTAAGTCTGTGGGCAATGCACCTTTTACTATATATTTCGTTATTTATTTTTATTGTTGTGTCATAATACAATTTTTCTCACAAAAAATTAATGAGTACTGCACACTCTCAATTGGAGTAATGCGGAAGCACGGATGCTGCTTTTGGTTGCTTCATGGTTGCTCTATGTTGCTTAATTCACTTCCTGTATGCCCATTTTAGTCCTTAGTACTTTCAAATTGCGCGCCAATCCCTACCTATGCCGTTTTTCGGCTCTACTTTCGTTTGCGTGACGTCGCATCCTCTACCACACCATAATTCACTTCTTGTTTACCAGTTTTAGTCTTTTGTGCTTTCAAATTGCGCGCCAGTCCCCTCCTATGCCCTTTTTTCGGCTCTACTTACGGTTGTGTGTCGTCACATCTTTGATGTCATATCCACTACGGCACCTCTTTCTCTCTTTCCGCTTTCTCTCCCACCTTCATCCCTTCCCTTACGGCCCAGTTCAGGTGTCCTCAGAACAAGTGTGGCAGATACTGCGCCTTTCCTTTCCTGTGAGCCAGTTATTCTAATTAATTACTTTATTACCTTATTGGCCTAATCATTTTTCCGGCAGCAACACTACGTCACCCTCTATCGATTGACACTACTTATTTAACCTCTACCACTACTCAGTTACAACTGCTGCGGACATGATTTTGCGGGCACCTTATGCGGACACGGTCTGCTGACACGGCCAGCGGACACGGTCTGCGGACAGAAATCTGTGAACATGCTAAAGTAACGCTTTCGCATTATAAATGTTATTCTTTAAGTTGCCTGTCGCAATTTATTACTATGGGAGGTCCCACCGGCGGTCTGGTACCATGGGACCTATCGGTGTATATTCCTGTATGCTGTTTTTTTATTTGAAAATGAGCTTTCAACTTCAACCAGCAATGGGCCGCAGCGGTGCTTCATTGACAAAGCTCACGGTACGTGGACGCCCAGCAATAGATGCCCTAGAGGAAAGCACTCTACACGATTATTACAGGCAAGTAAAGCATGCTTGACGTGACGCCATGCCGCTTCTTATCGTCATAATTCACAGCCTTGCTAACGTCACACTTAATATCTGATGTTTTGCTGACCTCTATATGCTTTTCTGACAAATAACCACTGCTTGCTATGTATGTAGATCTTGAAAATTGTCTGGCTCTTTCATTCTTTTCTGTCGAAGGGTGATGTTTTCTCTCTATTTCAAATCGACAACTTCCAATATCAAGGCTTGATTTATTTCCAAGTGATTTGCCGCTTAAGTAGAAAAATAAATAAATGAATAAATGACGTTAGAATTACTGACTAAATTTCGTTTTTGCTGCATCTATTTCACAGCAAATTAATAACTTCTAATCGTCCAGTAATGCGCTTGGCCTTGTTTAGATACACCCCTATAAGTAATTCTCAATTCTTATCACGGACCTTGCCAGTGGAAGAAATACTCAATTCGGCGAACTACTCTTTAGGCTAGTTTCGCCATGACGTTTACTTCGTGACCTCTCCACCCAAGTAGATCAAATGTTAAATCGCCTTTGTCTGAGCTTCCATAGAATTGTGCGGCTGTTAATCCCCGCCATTATAAATTTACCCCCATTTAAGAGACAGTTTAAACCATGCATGTATGGTGATTCCTTATCTATGAATACTGCTATAATAAATGTATAAAAGATCTAAATTTAGAGTTTCCGCTTTCCACTGCTACTTTACGCCATTAAATATCATGCCTGCGTTGTGATTGTTTTAATAGATTTTCAATGGTTGACCCGCTAATCACACTAGCAAGTACACTTTTTCGGCGCAGCTATCACTGTGCTGTTTACTCTTAGCGCTTATTCTAATTGAGCAGCCATCGCTTCTTCCAAAAGGGAAGACTGAAATAATCATCTAGCTCAAACTGCTTAACAATCGACCTCGCCCGTTCTAAACTCGCCATTGAAAAAGACCATGATCATGCATAACTATATTTCGTTTCCCCCATTTTTATGATCCTGCTCCAAATGCAATTGCGCACGACGGGACCGTGGAGGTAGGCAAAAAAAAATGGACAACACAAGAAACTATTTGAAAAATGAAAATATTATGAAGCATGTTGCACCTCCCGCTGTCTTTCGCTACGCGTCTTGTTCATATACAAAATGCGGCTCGTTAGTGACACACATAAAATCTAAGTCAATATGATAAGCGTGGATTTCAATTTTTTGTTCATTCTTCACATTGTCAACGTTTTTTTCTAGTATTAAGTACATGCTTCCTTTAATAAAATTTTACTTGCCCCCACTGTACGACTCTAACTCGCGGCGGCATATCTCATCTACTCTGGGATTGCCCTGCTCTTTGTACTGGACGCTCCGAGATCAAACACTACCGCCTGAACTACCGTTCCCTTCTAGAAACTGATGCTAACACACAGATGATATTTGTCAAGTATGGCTCCCTTAGTGGCCTGGTTAGAGCAATATGATTTGAGTGACGACCTAAAGAATGAAGATTCTGTTTACTGCCCTTTACCCCCATCCATGGCCATGAGCCTTCCCGTTCAATAAAAGAGATTCAATAAATGAATCAATATGCATAATTGCTTCCAATAAAAGGCAGTGAGCAAGCAAGCTTATACTACAATCGCGGGAGTTCTATGTACTTCGCCTAGGTGGTGCCATGATGCTGCTTTTATAACTAAGCATGTCACAAAATGTTTGATAGTGTTTTGTGTGGTTCTGATGATTTCTGCCTACGGTCGCATTTCTCTGAGCGTAAAGTACGTTAAATGCATGCAGCCCAGAACAGAGAATATAATGCGCGTTTTCCGCTCGATTTTACTACGCTATCAAGATCTCGTTGCCGTTGTAGAAAAGAAGGAATAGGATAATGCAAATGTGAAATTTCCCGACGAATCGACCTGAAAGTAAAGGGCACGAGATACCTTCGATTTTCAATATGTCGCAGTGAAAGAAAAAATAGGTTGAAAAGTGCAGCTCCAAACATCAAAATATTTTTTCCCTAGCGATAAATTGGACCTGCTTTTCGGGTTCCTCTCTCCATATAAAAACTGCGAAGCGATTTTTTGGCGGTGTTTATTTTCGTCTCACTGCGGGATTTAGATGCACTGAACCAAGCGGGATCGGTTTGACGTGTGAAATCTGACACTCCGCAAACCGTGTCGGAATCGATGGCGGCGATGATGCGAGGCAGCGTCGGTGCATTCGCGAAAGGGGAAGGGACAAAAGCAAAAAAAAAAATAAAACAGGTGTTTTTTTAGGGAGAATTTCGGGAGCGCAGGCTTAGATTGAGCTCTCCAAAGACGGAAAAAATCGTCCTCAAGGGGGCACCGACTTTTCATCTAAGGAATTCTTTGACCTGTCTAACAGAGAAGAAGGCACTCTCTGTCCCTTCCATGCATTGCACATCACATTAACTCCGATTTCAGTAGCAAAGTCCCATTCTCTCATACGCACAATAGCTCAGACACTCGTATTTGTTTAATCATTTCCTTTTCTTTCGTCCTGTTAGTTGACATGAATAAACTCTCGCCTTTTTTCATGAGTACAAGTGACAAGGCTTATGAGTAAATGAGACTTGGAGTGCAAGGGATGAAGTTTAATCGTAATCAATTTCATGCAATCGTCGAGCGCATATACCAGTCACTATTATAAAAATTCATCGGTGAACAATATAGAGCGATAAAAAATGTAACAAATGGATACCGATGAAATATCTTGAAAGTAGTAGCCAGTATACAGACAATCGTACTTTCCAGCGGTAAGACGGGCTCAGAATCACTCCATATGAAATCGCTCCCCGCTTCCGATATGCACTCCTACAAAACATACATTTTTCGAGTTATATAGAAAAGGAAGTTCATAAAGAAGGTCCAACTTCGGTTTCTTACTGCACTGCAGATCCGGACTGCAGATGAATACTTGCAGATCCGCACCACGTAAGCAAAATAACTAGGATAATAAAATTGGGTAAAGTGCATTTGAAAAGTGCATGCAGATTATGACTACAAACTTCCCAGTATTGCTAAAACGAAAAGTATAAGTAAAATAAAGTATAGGAAGAGCTACCTCTGATGTTTGCCATGCGAAGGATTGAGGGGGGGGGGGAGAGGCAAGTTGTATATCAGCGAGACCTGCCACCCTTTAACTGACTGGCCTGTCATGACTTGAGCTCGCTTTTTAGGTCGAGAGCCTGTTTTTTTTTTCTCAAAAGTGTGTGCAAGGTCCGTCTGCAAGAAGTGTCCGCCTCACCCGTCTTTACTCATGGCCAATTTACCCTTTAAAGGCGTCATGCCTAGGCCATCCAATATATTCTAATGTTATAGTCTGGCAGACAATACTGGACCTTATTACTTTATTTCTGGAATTTGAACGCCCTAGACGCATTCTTTACTTCCGAATAAGCGACTGATGTTCCGACCGCGAATCTCCTCCCATCGACAGTGATAAGCCACGTTGAAATCAGTGGTGGCGTCACGGACCGCCGCCGCGTCGTCTTGTGCTGCGCCGGCGCCGATAAGCTGCCGAAAAGCTACTGTGTTCGCGGTTGCTCAAAGACCAGCAAGACGCTCAGTGAGTGTACTCAGCATGTTTCTGAGAACAGAACACAGATTGTAACGTAGTGTGAAACACAATTCAGTTCTTGCCCACACATCCATCCTGAGCGTGACCGCCACCATCGTCGATGGCGGCTTGCCCACACAGCCGGCCGGTGCACTTCGAGCCTTCCGCAAGCCTTCCGCACCAGCGATACGGCAGATCCCTTGAACCTGTGTTTGAAAAGCATGCTATAATGTGTTCTTCTCGCAATAATATTAGGCAACGGGAAACTGAATTGAAATAAATGGTTTTAGAGAAATGCTGACCCATAGGAGGGGTGTTTTTGTTCACAGCCGCATAACACCTTCCGCCCGTGCATGTCCGTGTTCTCGTATGCTAGCTCTGAGGCTAAGGCGTCGCCGAAAACATTAATTGCATTAATTACAAACCAACGATATTGAGAGGAATTGCATGACAGAGTGGGCCTTTTACTAAAACGCCTCGCTTATATCTTACAAGGTGCAGTCCGCTATGGCTTCGATGCTAAGCAATGTATAAGCCTAGCGACGATTAGGGCCGGAGAAGCAGACGGCCAGAGCCCCGCCGTCAGCCGCACTCGCGGGTGGCACTATTACCGCTGTAAGCTTGCAGTATCCTGTGCTGTAAGCCTCATGTGCTTATCTTCTACTTTGGGGTCACACTTGGGCCTCACGACGAGCAGCGTAAACGATGCTGCTAAGACGACAGGGGGCATTGGGTGCCTTCATGTAGCACGCCGCACCTTATACACTATTAGCTGCTGCTCTGTCGGATGGTGCTTGAAGATTGTACAAAAGCGCAGTCGAACGGCACTATAAAGCATTTTATGTGGTAGTTTTGAGACGTTTCAGTGTACAGTGTGTACGTTGTCCGGGCGGGCCAGCTGATGCGGCCTTCATACTGCGGTGCTGACGTGCTCTTGAATCCCGCCCATAGAGGCCGCTGTTGTCTATCTTACAAGCGGTAACAGAGAACAAAAATCTCAGCACAAAGGTGCGACTTTCCTATCTTTAGCCTTTCAAGAGTCTATTACAACTAATGACCGAACCCAATTCGTGTCTGAATGCACGCGACCAGATCATTTTTATGCCAGAAATTTGGATTCGTTTTTCACTAGCTTTTAGTCTTTGATCCAAACTGTAGTGGTCATACTTGGTATCAACGATGACGATTGCGTTATTGGCACATGTAGTGCCACTTCAGTTAGATCAATTCAGAAAAATCATTGAAAAGTCGTTTTCTACGACCGGGGTGATTGCGCGTCTTCATCACGTGAACTTTATAATTTCTTCGCCATTCTTTGTGAGATCAGCCAGTCAGTGGACAAGATGAAGCTTGGAGTCTTTTTAGAAATAAAGTAATAAAGTAAAGGATCTAACTGAAAATTACATACCTTCCAAATCTTAGAAAATAGGCACCGGAATGATAAACCTTTGGTGGAAGAGAAAATTTGGTCACTGATAATAACAAACACCGCCTGTATGCGTCACATTTAAAGACTTGCAATCACGCGGTTTTCAAGGAAATTCGTTGCGGGGACTACAAGATTAAGCTAGAAATAAAAGTGCACAAACAAATATATTTCACCACCCGACGCAGTGTTGAGGGTTATTCGAAAATTATTTTCGAAATTTGTTAAAATCAGTATAGAAGCTACCACTGTCCCTAGGTTTCAGTTGACTAGAAAACAGTGCTTCATGATTATGTGAAGGATTGTAATCTGAATTCCTGTTTTAAAACTGTTTTTTCTAAGGCATACACTGGTGAATTGCCCTAAATGCAAAAAATAGTTTACGAGATTATGCCTATGGTTACTGCCACATATAGCGGTATTCTCAATCTACTTTGCTTGCACAGCAAATCGGTTGGCAGTCCTGATGGCATCCCTCTGAGGCATTAAATTCCTTCTCACAAGAATCTGCGCATTTTTAGTCGCTCGGTTTAGTAAATCATTAAATACCGTTTCATTACTTGCACAGTAGAAGGTAGCCCACGTCGTTATCATTCATAAAACCGGTCAAAAACATGTACTAGAAGACTACCGACCCCATGGTTCCATAACATGCGTATGATGCGAAACAATCGAACACATTATATACAGTGCTGTGATGAAACACCTTAAAAGCAATGTTCCTCCTCAGTATATGAAAATCATCTTAGAACTCTTTTCGAATGCACAACCTGAATCCCGGCCGGCCTTGTCATCATCATTATCATCATCAGCCTGACTATACCCACTGCAGGGCGAAGGCCTCTCCCATATTTCTCCACTTAACCGGTTCTGTGCTAGCTGCATCCACTTGACCCCTGCGAACTTAATCTCATCCACCCCCCTAACGTTCTGCCGCCCCCTGCTATGTTTTCCTCCCCTTGGAATCCAGTTTGTTACCCTAAGCGACCATCGGTTATCCTTTCTTCGCACTACATGTCCTGCCCATGCCCATTTCTTCTTAATTTCCACTAAAATGTCGGTAACTTGAGTTATTTCTCTGACCCACTGTGCACGCTTTCTATGTCTTAATGTTACCCCTACCATTTTTCGTTCCATAGCCCTCTGGGTTGTCCTCAACGTAAGTAGAACTCTCTTGGTTAGCCTCCACGTTTCAGCCCCATACAGGTAAGATGCAACTATAGAGCTAATCATGAGAGGTTGCGGCCAATTACTGCACCAGGGTGGCCAACTCCTGTTCTGGTGAGGGGGTGCGTGCCGGAGGTGTTCACCAGCATCAGGTCGCACCCCAAACCGGTTTATCAATTCCATTTACACGCGGACTTTTTTTTTTTTAAATTGAGTGTAGAATTCCGCGGCAATTCTTTTCACCTTGGATTTGAGGCGGCCTACATACCTTTAGATTTCCGGAAAGCTTTTGACACCGTTTCTCATACATAAATTATTTTGTTTCCGTACACAACATACAATAGTGGACTCGATTGGAAATTACTTTTTTGGGCGAACACAGCATATTTTAATAAGCGGAACTAAATCAACCCATGTCACTGCAACCTGTGGCGTGTGCAAAGGGTCTGTATTGGGCTTTTTTATTATTTTTAATCTTTATAACTGACAGTGTTCAAAATCTAGAATTCAGAACGAGGTTATATAATGAAGATTGTGCCATTTACAGGCATGTAGAAAATTATTGTGATGTTAACAGCTTGCAGAATGATATAAATAAAATCGATGCTTAGTGAACTAATTTCGACACGTCCTTGCACAGATGTCAACTTGTGTCATTCACTCCTAAACGCTCTCGTGTGAGACCATTCTATAATATTCACAGACTACTACTTGAAAAGACCCAAGATTACAAATATATCTGGGTCTATGTTTTAGAAATTTGACCATAGCACAGACACATTGAATACTTAACTTTAAAGTCAACTCGAATGCTAATAAAGCCCCTCAAAAGTAAAAGAACTGCTTTATATAAATGTTCGTCAGGTACTCGAATACGTTGGGGCAGTATGGCACCCCCAAAGCTCTAATCTCATTGAAAAGCTTCAATGCGTTCAAAACCACGCAGAAAGATTTGTTTCTGATAGTTATAAATTCCGTAGCAGTATTATTTTAGTTAAAGAGCACCTGAGTTGGAAAACACTAGCCCACCGCTGATTAACTGTAAACATTAGAACTTATTTTTTTCGACTTTACTCTGGTCTCACAGGAATAAACTAGAACTTGTAAATGTTCCCTCCCTAATTCATGTGTGTACTTTTGATCACGAGCTGAAAGCACTTGGAATGCGCTGTCGAACTGACAGCTACCGTAATTTATTTTTCCGCATACTTCGGCACACTAGAATAGGCTTCTCAAGAGCATTGGTGAATGTAAAACGTATTCACAGTTCCGCTGTTCATTGTCACAGAGTCTCACGTAGGTGCATATATCATCCCGTTTACTTCATCTCTTGGCTGACTTGGCGCTTCATGGTATTATGTACCCTTTAAATTTACTGTGTTGTGAATTTTGCACGGCGATGCCCTGAAGACCGTTTGCCATCGATATTACGTTATCGATGTTACATATTTTTTTAGTTTCATGCTTTTACTGACTGTGCTTAGCTGTTGTTTAGTCACATGTTCATTTAAGACATATGTTTTCCTTCAATTGCCCGCCCCTCCTATAATGCCCTTGAGGTGCTATAAGTACTTGTATAAATAAGCCGCGGTTAGCGGCATGACAGCTATTTGATCCGCCACATCAGCTTCCCGTAACTATACTGCCTAGATTAGCATAACCGCGGCTAACGGTGCTCGTGCACTGTACATACAGCAGGCGACGCGAAGTAGGAGTATGTCATCACAGGCTATGCCGGTTTCCAGATCAGCTAGCAGTGCAAGGTGAAACAAAAATACTAGTTTTAAAAATATATTCAGCTTTAATGGAGCTGAAACTTTGAGGTTTCTTTGCATGGTACATTGGGAATACGATGCAATAAATAGTTTATATTCCACAATTAGTGTAATGACCCGTTTAAGAAAACATTAATAATTCTCCACCGTTAAAAGAACCCCTACCACTGCGATCACCAGCCGAGCGCACTATATAAGTACGACAGGCCAGGGACGTGTAAAAGATATATTGATTCTCCTTGCCTAGCGTTCCTTCCGTCTCCATGGCGTCGTAGCAGGCGTGTGGATAGCGACTTCACCCTGTCTCCAGGATGCATACGGTTAATATTGTCACGACTCAAGCCACAGGGAGCCGTAAAGGTACGCGTATACGAGGACCCGAGAATAAGGTCGGCTTCTAGTTCCGATAACAGGGTCCAGCACCAGCGCGCCTCTCGAGCCAACAACCGCTTCGTCGTCGTCGGCACCAAGCACAGCAGTCGCGCGACGCTAGGCAGGTGGCAATATACTGATTTTAGAAGGAAAACGGCACACAAATATCCACTGCACTGGAGTTAGTAAACGCATGATTGTAGCCATCATTAAACTGTTTAATGCTTGCCAGATGAATTATAATTGCTAAATTTGGCTGATGAACAAGGGTTGAGCCTGGCAACATAGGTAGTTCGAATGTGGCGGCGCACAGTTAAATGACGGCTGCTGTATAGTAACTGCTATAAACTGCGTCAACATCGTCGCGTCTGGAGCATTGTTGATTGTATGTTGCGTCGCTTACCTACTGTAACCGCAGGTAAGTGTCAAGCTTTTCTGTGTTGTTATCTTAAGACCAGCTAGACCTGCAAAGGTCCAGCGCTTGGCGTACATTTCGTACCTGAAGCTTCTCCTCTGTTCCCAACTGTTCAAAAAACATCCGAAGTTTGCTTCTGCACAAAGCAACAAACGCAGTATAGGAAAGAAAATGGCGACGAATTCCATAGCAATAGCCCTGCTTGGCTTATTTTGGTATTTAAGATTACCAACACTGCATACGGCAAACATTGAAGGACGCTCGCGTAAGTGTTTGCTGTTCACTTTATTTGCCCTGCAATCTTTTCTAGACTAAATAAGAGAGTGGTTCTCTACTAGGCCCGCTTCGCTTTTCCGTTTTTATTAATGATGTTTCCTCGGCGATCAAGAGCTCCTCGTTTCTTCTTTATTCTGATGATATAACAATATTCAAGGTAATACATTCTTTTCAAGATTGCTTGTTGTTGCAATCGGACATATCTGCTTTTTCTGATTGGTGTGTGAAAATTCGACTTACCCTCAATTCTTCTAAAACTAGGGTTGCCTCATTTACTCGTAAAACACACAGCTTTCTCTACCATTATTCTATGAATTCTGTGCTGTTGGACAGGGTTGACGAAATGAATGACCTTGGTGCACTTTTTGACCGCACCCTCAGCTTCAGCTCTCATACTAAACGCATTGCTCAGCGGGCTATGCACGCACTCGGATTCGTTTGCATATTTTCGAGAGAGTTCCGTACTCCACTTCCGTTCTTAAAACTGTACCTGTCCATATGCTTGCCGCTCTTGGAGTACGCGTCGGTTGTTTGAAATGGCACTTGCAAATCGAACTTGGACAATGTTGTGTCGTGACGCTGGGGCTACGTCGACCCGGCCTTCACTTGGTAGCGTGCAGAGACTCGGGGTTGAAGTAGGATTGAATCTTCGAAGTTGGTGAAATATGTACAAGCAGGTTTAATGGCACTTTGAGAAACTTATTTACAAGATTATTTACACGAAAAAGAAGGGTACATCAGCAAAATGGCAAGCGTTGAGAGTTCATAGCGAGAAGCGACTGGATGAGCCGTTTACCCAGGGCTCAGAGCGACATTTCGTGCTCTGCAGCGTCCTTAAAACCCCCCTATGTCCAGCCCCTCTCTGAAGATGTTGACCAACCAAATCCAGGGCACGCCCCTCAGGTATCGGCATCCAATCGAACACATCACTGCACTGATGGTCTGAAGCACTGACTGGTCCGGCATTCATTCGTTGGGCGTGATCACTTGTTGGCGGGAAAAGCTTGGGAACGGCGAGGAGAGGAGGTACATTTCTATTCTTCAGCAAAGAAACCACAGGCTGGTTCTGACAAGGGGTTTTACTTCTCAGAAACCCCAGTGCACGTGGCGCCGCATAGGGCTCCCAACATTGTCCCTTTTCGACAATTGCAAATCTTTCCTGCATTCCCAGGAAATCACTTAATGGCCGTATGAGTCATGCTCCTTTCTTGTCCTGCACGTCAGCGGACATGTCACTCTGTCGTCTCCTTTGGATAGGAGGCATTCATCACTGGAGGATAGCCCTTCTCGACTGGAAGGGTAAACAAAAGAAAGCACTTCCTGCTATTTCCCGCAGGGGGACGTTTCTTTGTGTTTTTCCAGACGTTCTCTTGACAGGGTCAATTTGGCATTTGCAGGTTGTCCACAAAGCAAAACATGCTTACAAAACAGGATTCCTGGAAACAGGCTCACTTAGAGCCATTGGACCATCACCACCTATTCACAAAACTTATCCATGCCCACAGGCGAACAATAGAGCGCGCAAATGCGGATGCTTGGTCGTAACAGCCTCCTCCCCCGCCAGAAGAGTCTCGGAGGGCAGCAGTCCCAGCTGCTGCATGAAGAGACGACTTAATGGCCTGCACGTGAACGCTTGAAGCTCGCTGTTGCTTGTCGCGTTGTCTTGATTGTTGTAGGCCAAATTGCTCGAGCTGTCTGAAACTCAACCACATGTCGAAGCAAGCACTCGGCTCCCGTCTGAAGAGACCAGGTCAAAAGAAAACTGCCATTGTTGTTCGAGAAAAGCCCACTCTCAAGACGTTCAGGACCCACGTATTCCTAGAAAACCAAACGTGCTGCTTTACATAGTCACACATATACAAGCGCACGAAAAAAAAAAAAACCTGATTATCAATTTGGATACATGGTGAGGAACATCTCGGACCGCTTAGAAAGAGCGGCTAAGCGCGTCCGCATTCCCATTTAACTTCCCCTTTTTGTATCTTATTTCAAAATTGTACTGCTGTAAAATCAATCTCCACCTAAGAAGGCGACTGTTCTTCGATGTCGCAGTTTGCAGCCAAGCCAGGGGACAATGGTCCGTCTCTACGGTGAATTTGGCCCCTCCAAGATAGCACTGCAATTTTTGAATGGCCCATACAATGCCAGCGCACTCTTTCTCTGACGCGCAATAAGCCCTCTCTCTAGAACTCAGTTTTCTGCTCAGGTAGAGCACGGGGCGCTCATTACCGTCGTCATCTCTCTGGCAGAGAACAGCACCTAACCCTCGATCACTGGCATCACACTGGACCGTGAATTCTCGGCCATAGTCTGGAGCTCGCAATACCGGACGGCTAATCAGCACAGCCTTCAGGTTTACGAAGGAGGCTTCCTTTTGTTCGTCCCAGACTACATTTGTCGGTTCTGTCTTGCGGAGAGCGTCGGTCAGAGGGCTAGCCAAAGCTGAATAGTTAGGGATGTAGTGATTGTAGTACCCAGTCAGACCCAGGAATGCTCGAATTTCCGTCTTCGTGCTCGGCCGCGGGTAGTCTGCTACCGCAGAAATCTTAATCTCGCTGGGTTTCCTGAAACCTTGACCTACATTGTGACCCAAGTAGTCCACGGTCGCCCTTGCCAGGCAACATTTCTCGGCCTTTACGGTTAGTCCAGCTTGACGCAAAAGGCTCAGTACAGCTCTTAGATGTACCATATGGTCCGCCCATGAGTCGGAAAAAACCGCAATGTCGTCTAAATAAGGCACCGCGAATGTTTCACACCCCTTTAAAACCCTATCCATGAGTCGGGAAAAACAAAATGGAGCATTTTTGAGCCCGAAACTCATCATTGTTGGCTGGTAGCTGCCCGTCGGAGTGACGAAAGCCGCGTATCTGCTGGCGCGTTCAGTGAGCGGTACTTGCCAGTATCCTCGAGTAAGGTCCAGCGTAGTCACATATGCCGCTCTACTGACCTGTTCTACTCTCTCCTCAATATTCGGAATAGGATACACTTGATCCCTGGTGAGAGAATTTAGCTTTCGGTAGTCTACCACAGGCCTAGGGTCTTTACCTGGAGCTTCTACTAAGATCATAGGCGAAGCATAATCGCTTTCCGAGGGTTTTATTACTCCCAATTCCAGCATGCGAGTTACTTCCCTATCCAGAATTTCTCTTTGCCTTGGAGAAAATCGGTAGCACCTTGATCGCACTGGCACGTCTGAAGTCAGCCCAATATCGTGCTCAGTCAAATCAGTTCTGCCTGGCCTGTCCACGAAGCAGGCCTCAAACTCTGTTATTATCTCGCCCAGATCGGACAGCTGGGATTTCTTTAGTTCTCCTCTCTGCTCCGTCTTTTTGAGAAGCTCCTGAGCGTTGCTTCCTTTTCCGCTTAGGCAAATCAAGTTGTCCCCCATCTCCTCGGGAAGGTTTAACGTTAGATTTACCACGGCTTCCCTCTGCACATAAGGCTTCATAAGATTGCAATGATAAATGCGCACTTCTTTACGCCTACCGGGAATTTTCACTGCGTAGTTAGTGTTAGAAAGCTTTGCAACGACTTCAGCCGGTCCTTCCCACTGTACTTCGAGCTTATTCTGCCTTGAACTTCTCAGCAACATCACCTGGTCCCCGATACAAAACGTCCTTTGACGGGCTGTCTTATCATAGTACACCTTGGAACGAGCCTGGGCTGACTTCATGCTGGCCTCAACGAGTTCCTTAGTGTTATGTAAGCGATTCAAGAGGTTCAGAATGAATTCTACTACTGTTGGGTCTTCTCCGCGCCCCTCCCAGGCTTCGCGCACCATTCGCAAAGGTGAGCGCAGTGACCTTCCGTACACCAACTCGGCTGGGCTAAATCCAGTGGATTCGTGCGGCACTGACCGCAAAGCGAAAAGCGCTGCAGGCAGGCAGGTATCCCATTCGCGCTTGTTTTCATAGCACAGTCCCCTCAGGACTCGTTTGAGAACAGAGTGCCATCTTTCTACGCTGTTGCTCTGCGGATGATGGATCGAGCTATGCACTACCTTAATGCCGCATCGCTCGAGAAATGAGGTGGTGAGGACACTCGTGAAAACGCTACCCTGATCACTTTGGACCTCGGAAGGGAATCCAACTCGTGCAAACACTGACAGCAGCGAATCCACTACACTCTCGGACGTCACCTCGCGCAGCGGAACAGCCTCTGGAAACTTTGTGGCTGGGCATAACATAGTGAGGATATAACGGTACCCTGACTCTGTCACAGGAAGTGGCCCAACTACATCTATTACTAACCGGTGAAACGGCTCGGTAATGATTGGTACTAACACCATCGGAGCTTTCCACTTATCTTGCGCCTTTCCAACCCGCTGGCACGTGTCGCATGACCGTACAAAATTTTCCGTGTCCTTAAAACATCCAGGCCAATAGTATTCTTGCAACAGCCTCTGCTTTGTTTTCTTTATTCCAAGGTGACATGACCACGAGCTGCCATGGGAAAGTCGCAGTAAGTCTCCGCGATACTTTTGGGGAACGACTAATTGGTCCCGCTCTACTCCGCGCTTATCCTTGAATAAGCGATACAGCACTCCTTTTCTCATCTCAAAAGAAATGTTCTTTGCTGTCTTAGTGGCGCGGTGGCGCTCTCTTATCTCCTGTATCTTGGGATCATTGGCTTGCTCCATAGCTAAGTCCTCTCGAGTTCCACTTAAAAGTCTCGTGAGATTACTAGACACTGGCGGCAAGAGGTTACTCTCAAGAACGTCCTCATTCCGCGTCTCATCAAGCTCACTTTCAAGTTGACATATCTGAGATGCCTCGCTCTCAAAGTTTTCTGACCTGCTATCTTCCGCATTTACCACTGTTTTAACTGCCGTTTCCTCCGCTGTGGATTTTTCTGGAATGAGCAGTGTAGCTAGTTCTCGCGCATTTGAACGTGTTAAGGCTTGCACAACTCTGTCTCCGAAAAGGATGCCCCTCTTTCGCAGCAGCATGTCCGATTTGTTGGAGAACAAATACGGATAGCACTTAGGAAGCTTTCCTGAAACGGCAGCCTCGGTTGTTAATTCGCCGAAAGGGCCCTCGATGACCACGTTCGCGATCGGCAAGCACACACTCTGTTCCTCAACTACCTGTCGGATCCATGCACACTGTCCTGTATAGTCGGAAGGCGATACATACGCCGGATGGACAACATCCATCGTTGCGGCCGAATCGCGCAGTACCTTGCAAGGCTTCCCGTTGACTACTAGGTCATGCAGGTAGGGTTCTAAAAGCTGCATATTTTCATCTAAGTCCCTGACATACGAGAAAGCAATCTTTTCTTTCCGGCAGTTGACGGCAATGTGACCCTGCTCATTACACCTAAAGCATGTGAGCGGCTTCCTAGCCTCAAGCTTATTCTTTGTGTTTTGCACGTTGGTCACTTCCCCACTTTTCTCACTGCCGTCCTTTCTAGGGAATTTGCCTGAAGAAACTTTCATTTCTTCGTTTCCAACTCTAGCAAAGTGCCTTTCCTGACGGTTTTTCACACTGAACTTGGGATTGCGGGGCCTATCCACTGCTGGGTTGCTGAATTGTCGGCGCGAAGCATACTCCTCAATAAGTTCGGCAGCTTCAGTTGCCGACTTAATTTCGCCTCGGTCCTGTAACCAATTTCTTTCTTTTTCTGGGAGGCAGTTATAAAACTGCTCCAAAAGAATTCGCTCGACTACAGCGTCCCTATCACTGTAGGAATCAGTGCTCTTTAGCCACTCGCCCAAATTAACTCTTAAATTGTACAGGAATTCAGGGTAACTCTCGTCCCTGGACTTAGTAGCTTTCCGAAAACGTTGTCTGAACGCCTCGGCGCTAAGCCTATACTTTCTCAGAAGGCAAGCTTTGACCTTCTCGTAGTTGTCCGCGTCCTCCTTGCTTAGCCGCGCGACAACCTCCGCTGCCTCGCAGGGCAGAACCGTCAATAATCTCTGAGACCAAGTGTCTCGCTGGAAGGACAGTTTTTCGCAAGTTCGCTCAAAGTTAGCCAGATACAGACCGATATCCCCTGATATCACATATGGCTGCATGTACTTTGACATCTTGAAATCTGCCTCCTTGTTGAGACGAGGTACCGCTAGCTGGGGACAATCGCCCGACCTCTTGCTCAACTCTAGTTCTAATTTCCGGAGCTCAATTTCTAGCTCCAGCTTTTTTGCTTCTCTTTCAATTTCACGCTCTTTCTGCTGTCTGAGCTGTTCCTTTTTTTGACCGATGAGGTTCCATGCTTCACTGAGCTCCTCATCATCGGTTCCTAGATCAGTGATTGCCTTTATAATCAAGGGTTTTCGTGCCAAACCACTTGTATCAATTCTCAATTCCTTACACAATAGCAACAGGTCCGGTTTCTGCAGCTTTTGTAGGTCCATGATCGCTCCGAGTGTCGGCTACTTCCAAAACAACTGTGCAAACTACCAAACCTAAAGGCGTTTCCACACTCTTTTTACCAGTTCTAAAATCTAACCCTGTTCTAGAACCTGGTCCACATCAGAAGAAAAGCCAAGCACTCACCCACACATGCGATCGATGTTCCGAGCTGCTCTCTTGTTGGCCGATTGTTGCGCCTGCTTGTTGCTTGAGATGCCACCTCCGATCACCAGATGTTGTGGCTTGCAGATTCTGATCCACCTCGAATCACCAGATGTTGTGGCTTGTAGATTCAGATCCCAACGCTGGTCACCAGTTGTTGTGGCTTGTAGATTCAGATCCCAACGCTGGTCACCAGTCGTTGTGCTTGTAGATTCAGATCCCACCGCTGATCACCAGTTGTCGTGACGCTGGGGCTACGTCGACCCGGCCTTCACTTGGTAGCGTGCAGAGACTCGGGGTTGAAGTAGGATTGAATCTTCGAAGTTGGTGAAATATGTACAAGCAGGTTTAATGGCACTTTGAGAAACTTATTTACAAGATTATTTACACGAAAAAGAAGGGTACATCAGCAAAATGGCAAGCGTTAAGAGTTCATAGCGAGAAGCGACTGGATGAGCCGTTTACCCAGGGCTCAGAGCGACATTTCGTGCTCTGCAGCGTCCTTAAAACCCCCCTATGTCCAGCCCCTCTCTGAAGATGTTGACCAACCAAATCCAGGGCACGCCCCTCAGGTATCGGCATCCAATCGAACACATCACTGCACTGATGGTCTGAAGCACTGACTGGTCCGGCATTCATTCGTTGGGCGTGATCACTTGTTGGCGGGAAAAGCTTGGGAACGGCGAGGAGAGGAGGTACATTTCTATTCTTCAGCAAAGAAACCACAGGCTGGTTCTGACAAGGGGTTTTACTTCTCAGAAACCCGAGTGCACGTGGCGCCGCATAGGGCTCCCAACATTGTCCCTTTTCGACAATTGCAAATCTTTCCTGCATTCCCAGGAAATCACTTAATGGCCGTATGAGTCATGCTCCTTTCTTGTCCTGCACGTCAGCGGACATGTCACTCTGTCGTCTCCTTTGGATAGGAGGCATTCATCACTGGAGGATAGCCCTTCTCGACTGGAAGGGTAAACAAAAGAAAGCACTTCCTGCTATTTCCCGCAGGGGGACGTTTCTTTGTGTTTTTCCAGACGTTCTCTTGACAGGGTCAATTTGGCATTTGCAGGTTGTCCACAAAGCAAAACATGCTTACAAAACAGGATTCCTGGAAACAGGCTCACTTAGAGCCATTGGACCATCACCACCTATTCACAAAACTTATCCATGCCCACAGGCGAACAATAGAGCGCGCAAATGCGGATGCTTGGTCGTAACAGTTGACAGAGTACAAAAAAAAAATTTTACGGATATTTCGATATCGCTTTCCTTGCGCAACTTCCGCCTCTCGCTCCACCAGGAGCACCCAACTGAATCGTTCTTCTCTTCACTGCCGTCGTGTCAGAGTTGATATCATTTTTCTGTACAAACTCCTTCATAGCCACATTATGTGCCCTCAGCCCTTAGAGTACATCCTACTGCGCGTTCCGCGAAAGAGCATGAGGGAATTCGGACCATTTCAAGTTTCTTCGTCTCTTCATACCCATTCCCCTCCGGACAGAATGCAGTGGTTATTTAACTCTTTTTGCCCTCATCTTGACATCTTCCAAAACTCGCTCTGTTCATTTATATTGTATGTTCGTAGCGTTGTATTCTAAATAGTACTTCATCACATATAACTCCCACTTTCTAGCCTAAAATATTGTATTTACTAAACTTTTTGCTTTTTGTCCTGTTCAATGCTGTCTGTATCTTGAACTGCTTTTAACCGTTTCTTATATATATTTTAGCTTTAAACTTTATATTTGAATCTTACTGTCCCGCGTTCAATTCTATTTCTTTATTGCATTTTCCTATATTTCTATCCTGTGTTTTAAGTACCACGCACTTGATGCGCCTGGAATGGTTGTTCATTTTATGTACATTTCTATATTACTCTAATCAATGTCAGTTATTTGTTGTTGTTTTTTTTTCCTCTATCTATCTTTTTTTTTCTTTCGTGATGTGCTCAACAATTCTCTCAATGTGTATATAAAACATGCTACTCATTGATTTCTTTCTTTCCGTGACACTTTTCGTCTGTTTCATTTTATGTGTTATTTATTTCTTCTTTTTGTGTTCTATCTGTCTGTGTAAGCTTGTGTGTGCACTTTCATTTTTTTTTTCACTTTTTTATTTGTGCTGCAGCCCGAATACCACATGGTTGTTCCTGCGCACATTAGATAATGATTGGATGACTGATTACATTATTATTATAATTATTATTATTATTATTAATTATTATTATTATTATTATTATTATTATTATTATTATTATTATTATTATTATTATTATTATTATTATTATTATTATTATTATTATTATTATTATTATTATTATTATTATTATTATTATTATTGCAACTCCCAGGCAGTCAAAGATTTAAAGGACTCTTGTTAGAATCATTTAAAATAACATGGGTTGACCCTGTTCTTTTTTATGCCCTTCCTAATCCCGTATCCATGCCTGCACTCTCGACGCTACGACTTGTAATATTAAATGGCAATTGAAATCAGCCAGAAATAAATAATTGAAGTGAATTGATCATCTTCAACTGAATGATAGTACGATGGTTAAGTAGTCTCCGACTTCGCCGATGTGCTCAAGAGTCCCAATTAGTTCCGGTCGTACGGGCGTCAGGCATTAGGCAAGAGGTGAGGCAAAGCGTTCATTTCAATGGCCCGGTCAATATCTTGTTACAAGGCCACGCAGGCATTACTTTAACGAGAAATCTACGCAAGTAATCTTAATATGAATTTTTGAACATTTAGGCCGGCTGCTCAAACGAGCTCGGCATTCATATTTTTCGTCAGATGTATTGCGCAAAGTGGGCCGCACATGAAAAAAGATGAACGCGAATGTTTGAGGGACGTCATAAACCTCGCCTGTTCAAAAGCTGAGTCAGAATTATTGGTTCCATTATGTCCTCGCACTTACTCTTGATCGCCATGATTGTTCATCAAGGTTATCGGCTTTTTATAAATGAAATACTATCGATTAAATTCAAGCATATTTATTACGAAAGCCGCAATATTCATTCTAAGTTAGAAAGTGATAAGTTTTCAGATCAGAACTGTAAAACAAATTTAAAACTACTTTTTCATGGTTACAATAGATCGAGTATTCTGCTAATTGAAGAGCGCCAAACTTTACCATTTGCTTTGAATTTCTCTTCTGGAGAAAATAATGTAGATTTTTTTATTATAATAAGTTCGTTTGACTAGCTCGTGGGATTTAATATCCTAAAGAGATTGAGACTATGAGAGAGGCCGTAGCGGAGGACTCTCGAATTTATGACCACCCGGGGTTCTTTAACATTCGCTAACATCGCACACCAGACGGGTGTTTTACTTTTTGCCTCCGTCTAAAAGGAGCTGCCGCGGTCGGAATTCGATCCCGCATCCTCTGGGAACAGATTTCGAGCGGTGTCACCAAGTCACCACCACGGCGCGGCTTTTTAATGCAGTGCAACGACTGAAAATGTTCAGTGCCTCAGGGGGAAGCTATCGATAGAAAATAATTTTCTTTCGCTCATTGCATAGGTGTTAATCGCTCAATGCATGGCAGTTCACCACCAGAGTCGGATCGCTAAACATTGTATTAACGTGAGCACATGCCCCAGTCGGAACAATATTTTCCCACAGATGTAGTACAGACGCTTCCCCTGACTACATCTACAACACAACCATCACATTGAGGAAAGGGTACGAGGGCTAGAGCTATGGAGAGTCGCCCTCGGTGTTCAACCCCTTCCTAGCAAAATGGACAAGAGAAGACCACAATGGACGGCGTCAGGCGCGGGCGAATGCCCTGCACCGCCATTATGGCTTTAAACAAAATGTTTTTTATGAGGATGTTGCGGGCCCGCGCTATACTAGGGGAGGATGGTAGACGGCTGCAGTCGTTCACGAGGAAATACAGGTAGACCGCCTCACTTTTAAGGCTCCTAGCGCAACCCACGTAGAGAAGGTAGCAATCGCCCTGCCTGCCTCCCACCCTCAATCTAAATTCATCCTATCCGACTCACGAGGGGCCTGTCGGAATTATGATCTGGGCTGGATAACGCCTTACAGCACAAAGAATACTTTGGAGAGCAGCTCGGAATCAGGATCCCCAGACCCGAGTTCTCATTTGGTTACCAAGCTACCAGAGCCTACCAGGGAATGAGGCCGCCAACTCGGCCGCCCGCGTACTCACTAACCGGGCCCCCTGCGTAGTCCCTACTAATCTAGACCAGAACACATATCCTCTCTCAACTTTTCAAGAAATCTGTACCTATTACCGGGACTGGCACTGTCAGTATCCGGCTCCTCTCAAGGGGCTAGGAAAAGCAGGCGAAAGAATACTTCTTAGACGTTTTACTAATATTCTACTGAGCCCGGCAGTACTCAAACATTTCGACCCTTCGTTTTTCTGGCCTCTACCATTTCTGTGGAGAGGTGGCTGGCACCTTTCACATGGTCTGGGCATTCCAGCTAAATCCTTCTCTTTTACCCATAACCCCTTCCCTTACCCGAGAGGAATGGGAGGCGGCCCTGCTCGGCTGCCTGGATCTAGCGCCACAACAAGAACTGGTCCAGCGAGCTCGTGTGGCGGCCCAGACCAATGGAGTCCCGGAATGAGGGACTCCACCTCGGATTGTGAGGGGAGCGGCCCACTAGGGGTGGCTCTCCAAGCAACTTGTCCTTTTGTAATAAATGCTTTTCGCCACCACCTCTACGCAAGATATGCGCTTGAAAAAAAGACTCGAAAATTGAGCTCTCCTGCCAACGTATCGCAATAGCGGTATCAATCAGCGATAAGCTCCAGAAGAAAATGAAGACTGAAATTGATGGTGCTCTCATCACCTTCCCCTGCCTCCTCCACTAAACATTGTTTATTGGACTTGAATGTAGCTTGGGCATCTACAATAGGCCAAAATTGCGAAGACACATCCGAAAAATGAATTAGCCGTATACTTATTCTTAGATGCTGCATAAATTTTATAAATGAATTGTTGAAACAAAAATGTGTTTAATAGTCTATTAAAACCTACGTCTATTAAAGATGCTTTTGGAAGAATTGCCTTCCATAAGTGGTGCGTCTCTAGAGGAAATTTGAGCTTTGTAATGTTTTACACTCCACTGAAATGAATAAAGCACCTAAACTCTATTTGTTGCCGTAATCCCATGTCATCAACTCATTTGAGCGATTAAGCAAACTATTGAGTCGGATGGTTATTTTCAAACTAACAGGTAGCTGTTGTACGCAAAACAGTGCACTTATGGGCGGAGAAGGGTGAGCGCACCTTTGTAGTATACGCCTAAACTGCCTCGTTAAACTATCCTAGCTACATGTACCTCACGTTCTTGATTAGGCCGAATTTAATGGACAGTAGTGTGTTAAAATCTGCACAACCTGTTACCTCAGCGGAGGATTATTATTCCTGGAGAGATGTCCAAGACAACATGCACACTCGATATCAAATGCAAATACAGAATGAATATATATGTTGAAAGATAGTTTTAGGACATTATTTGTGGTACCTGTTTCGGGTACTTATTTATTTCATTATCCGAGATACCTATTTATTTCAACCTGCCTCGTGAAGAAATCCCACGATGTGCTAATAAAAAGTGACGATTGTGCGCTTCAAACAGAGATAATCATCTACGTAACGACAAGCTCTAACGGCAGCATGCCTAGGTTGATCTACTAAAATTATATGTATTGCAACTTGTGCGTACACTGGATAAAAGAGGGGCAATGCGTAGCGCTAGTAGAAACGCTTTGTTTGTGGAAAAAATATCTTGTTTATCTCATGGAGGCTGTACACCGCTACAACATAAATGGAGGCACTGATAATTCAAGCACGCGTCTTTAACTGGGATGCTACGTGTTCAATAACTTGTAACCATTTCACACAGCATTCAGGCCTGGGACATTAGTGAAAGATATGAAACACTGAGAGGTTCAGCGCATATTCTAATATGACTGCGCATATACACGATGACGCAAAATACAGCAGTTCGAAAATTTATGACATCTGGATTACAGTGATAAAGGCAGCATATGGTGGTTTCAATATAAGTTAGCTGACAGGTCTGCCAATTATAAAGTGTAGCTCCAGAAAATAGGCAGTGCATCAGGATTTAAATTTTGATATTGTTCATAGACAAAGTAAAGAGTTAGGGAATCCAGGCCATTTAGAAATCGGTCGAGATGACACGTTAATAAATTCTGTGAAAAAGACAAGACTGCTAAGCATTTTCTTAAACCAACTTTGCCTTCTTGAATATTGGTCATTAGTAACTGTGCTGAATTCTTCGTTTTCATTATTTTGCCGGTATAATGAAGCTTTAAGAGCTCAAAATGTACGCGCGAAATTCAGAGAGCAGAAAGAATTAAAGAATGCTTCGACAAACATGTTTATTCTTGCAGTCAGCACTGTGATGCACACTGTTGTGATTCAACTGAAGGTTGCTCTATTTTCGCATTGATGGGGAAAGCTACTGGCTTGTCGGCAACCGATTTTCTTTTCATGGCTATTTTTATTAAGGGAAAGAATTATGTAAGTGCCTGCGGAATACTTATTGCATCTATTAGATAAGTTAGTAGCAGTCAAACAACAATATCACGAAGACAGTGGCGGAGCGTTATGATTAGCATCAAACCCTACATTTTGAACTCAGCTTGAATTGCTCGCGGCCCGAAATACATTGTTGTGTATGGACGTTTCATAAAGGAGTTAGAAGATGAGACATTTTAAAATAAAAGTTTATGAATTTGCTGAGACTAAGATATCTTGATATGTTAAACCCAACCAGGTTGTTTATTAAATCAAGACACTCCGAAAGAATATTATTAAATATTGTCGGCTTTGTGCCATGCCTTATAATTCATAGTATTACTTTAGACTTTTTTATTGGTCCACTTCACACAGTGGATATGTTACACAAACTTTATTGAGTTTTGAAGATCACGGGTCCATTACTAAAGTTAGGTGTCTCAATATCGATTTTTTTTTCATGGTAGCCGCCGGAGAGGAATATTAAAAATATACTATTTTGTAACTAATCCTGACACAGTTTTGCCTTGCAACTCCATTTGGGGGTGTTAGTTTTGATCCACGACGCACGTGCCACAAAATAATGTTTCAGCCCTTGCTTCAGCGTGGAGAATCCCGTAATCAATTTACACCGACTGCCATTTTGCGTTGTTACTTAGTGATAGTTTCTCCCTGATTGACTCTTTTCGTGACACATTCTGTGTCCCTCCGGCCACCCAGCGTCTCTGGCTGAGTGTCCAGTACGAGGTGCAAAAACGGACCCACCTAGACCATCACATCGCGTGTACGTGCCGCCCTGTCGATCAATCAGGCGGTTTACAGGGCGCCAAGAAGGGCCATTAAACTAACAATTCCCGCGGAGATGATGAATGAGCGCCCTGGGGCAATGCGCACGGGAAACTTTGGCAGCCTACAGTAAAAAAAAAAACAAAAAAAAAACAATATGAGTTTGATAAGGACGCCCTCAGCGCTAGTCTTCTCTTCCGTACTTTTGGCACTACATTACACTTTGCCCTGCAGGCCCGCAGGTAATGTTGAATTCGTCTTTGTTGCAGTCCTTTTAACGCCGACAGCAAGTATGAGTGCACTCCCCTGCCAAAGTGAAGGTTGGTTTAAGGAATTCTGAACTTTTATTCTGCCAGCGTAGAAACGTGAACCTCTTTACGATAGCGGCAGTATGGTCCCATACCAAGTAAAAAGTGTTGGTGGATTTTGTCCTTGACAATATGACTAGAAATGTTATAACAGAACTGAAAAAAAGGCATCTTTACTGCTCTGCTGGGCGAGAATAGCTTAATAAATTTTACGCTGATGAAGCCAAGCAACGCAATTATTAAAGTGAAAAAGAACAACAACGCAGTAAAAAGTATCAGTAATGCAAATATGTAAACGTAAGATACTTCTCAACACAGGTAAATGCATGTCGAACCACTTATTTTTTCCGATAATATGCGAGAATTCGTTCGTCGCGAAGCTATTTTTGATCTTCCTTGAACGAATTTCAGGAACAGAAATTTTAATGGCATGAATGGATATCAAATTCTTTCAGTTGTTTCACCAGTTTAATAAACCACGGAAAGCTATAGAGTTTATTTTTTTAATGATAAAAATCACAGCATTATTGTACCGTGCTACTCTAAGTCTTAAAAGGTCCATTTTCTTCCAAAAACGCGCAGTGGTGTCTGACGCCTACAATTTGTTCTGGTGCTCTGATTCAGCCCAGGTCTATATTGTCACGCTACTGACGACGATGAAGGATTGTGATGATGTGGCAGAAGAAGAGGAAGAAGCGTTGGTTTCTGAGCGCTAGTAGGCTCCATCTTGTTCCGCTACATCAGCACTGTAAATAAACACCCCTTCTTATTACATCGTAACAACTTGGTGGAAGTGCTGGGTACGATCCCTACCTACGGCGCTGCAAGACCAACTGGAGCTTTGACGTAGTCGCCGCATCGCTGGACTGCCACCGCTCACAACCATCATGGACCACACCGACTCAAACCGTACAAGCCGCGACGCTGCAAGCCAGGCTGGCGGCATGCCTGCCCACTCCAGCCCTATTCCGTTCCAGCCTTACCGAGAACCACGACCTTTTGCCGGAGAAGAAGGTGAGGACGTTCAGAAGTGGCTACTTGATTATCAACGAGTTAGTCGGTACAACCGGTGGGACCCTCTTACCATGCTAGCAAACGTCGTTTTCTTTCTCACTCACACGGCTATGACCCGGTTTGAGAATAACGAGGACAACTTGACGACTTGGGAACGGTTCGCCACCGAGTTAAAACTGCGTTTTGGCGACTCTGTTCCCAGCAAAAAGCGGGCTGAGCAGACCCTTGCTCAAGGAGCTCAATTGCCCGATGAAGCTTGTACAACTTACACAGAAGAGATCCTCAAGTTATGCAAATGTGTCAATTCCAACATGCCCGAGGAAGACAGAGTCGGCCACATTTTGAAGGGTATCGCGGCGGACGTGTACATCTTCTTAATCGCCAAAGAAAACCTTGACACTGTCTCCGATTTTATTAGACACATCCGCGTGTTTCAAGCTTTTAGAACACGTCGTATTGCGCCGAAATTTGGGCGGCTAGCCAACGTGCCTACCATGGCCAGTCTTGAGGACCATGCCCAACTAGATCTTCCGTCAACTATCCGGCAAATCGTGCGCGAAGAACTTCTACGGATCAACACGCTTCCCCTGCATGAATCTGCTGAGGTTTCTGTCCAGAGGGCCTCTAGACGGCCGGCTTCACCACCACAAGCGATTCAAGTGCAGCCTTTCTCCCAAGCTCCTGAAATTGCAGCTTCTATTGACTACCCGCCAATGCATTTTGCCAACCCGACTGCGTCGATGCTTGAAGCCCCAAGGTATGACGTCACCTCAAGTGCACCTAGATATTCTATTCGATCTACAAGGATTCCTGTGCAATGTGAGCATTCAGCCAGACCTACGATGCGCCCTGCTGTGCCTCGCTCTCTCCACAACAGAATTTTATACCTTCCCCACCGATATGCTACCGCTGCGGCGCCGAAGGTCCCATCGCCAGGTACTGCCGCAGTAGGTTCCCGCCACGCTATAACCGCCGGTGCCTCCAGCAGTATCCAACAATCGGCAATACAGCCCCGTTTTCCAGCAATCCAAGACTCCCCGTGGGTACTTCGGCAACATCCAGAACGGGAATCTCCGCGACCGTACCCCAGCATCTGAGCGAAGTGTTACTCCTCCACCCGCCTTCCGTGCGCATCGTTCTCCATCACCGCGGCGGCGCTCCATGTCGCCTCATCAAGAAAACTAACCAGCGCGACCAATGGGGGTGAGGCCGCTGGAAATGTGCTGTGTGCCAACATCCCTCCAACTGCAATGCTCAAAAACAAAATTTGTGTGTTCACTGATGGTCTGAGTACATTAGCTTTGGTAGATACGGTCGCGACTGTGCCTGTGATGAGTAATCAGTTTAGGCGCTTGTTGGGACGCACAGTGATGTTTGAATGTGACCGTGCTTCAACGTTTTGTGGTTTGAGTGGAGAGGCGTTGCGGCCACTGGGTGTGTGTAGTGCGCAAGTGTCTGTGGGTGGTGCAATTTTTCAAGCCGATTTCGTAGTCTTACCCCGCTCTACGCATGACATCATTTTAGGAATGGACTTCTTGAAGTTTTGTGGCGCTACCGTGGATTGCCGAAGTCAAGAGGTTCATTTTGATGGCTCGCATCTGCCGACTCTTTGTGAAAGTGGCCGTGATGAAGAAACAGTTTTTAGTATTACCGAAGACACAGTAGCTCCACCCTTGTCTGCCATGTTCGTCCCCGTGTCCGTTCCACTTCTTGAGCAGGTTTCATTCCAGGCCGTGGTGCATCCAGTTCACTCAGCATGCCTGAAGAAAAATGTAGTTATCCCTCACTGTATGATCTCCGTGCATCACGGTAGTGCCTCGTTATGGACAATCAATCCATTGCCCGAACCCGCAGTTTTACCAACGGGATTGAAGCTTGCCTCCTTGGATCCGATGCGCCCCACGTCGTTGCTTTCGTCACAGATGCTACGAGTGCCACCGTACCTCTGCCTGCTGGTAAAACTTCGATCTTCCGCATGATCAGCGCCGATCTCAGCTCACTTTAACACCGTACTTTTGTGGATATTCTTCTCCCTTTTTCGCCTATGTTTGACTTTTTTCAAACAGATGGACCAACCTCTCGCCCTGCACATCGGACCCATCATAGCATCGGCACTGGTTCGGCTCGTCCCAATCGTCAAAAGTCATATCACGTGTCCCCATCTGAGCGCAAAGTCATTCATGAGCAAGTGGAGGACATGCTACGGAAGAAGGTGATACAGGAGGCACTAGCCCATGGGCTGCCCCTGTTATTCTTGTACGCAAGAAAGACGGTTCGTGGCGATTCTGCGTCGATTATCGGCGTCTAATTTCTGTTACGAAAAAGGACGTCTATCCTCTTCCTCGCATAGACGATGCCCTCGACTGCCTCTCTGGTGCATCCTATTTTTCTTGTCTTGATCTCAGATCTTGCTATTGGCAAATTATAATGGACCCTGCGGATAAGAAAAAAACATCCTTCGTAACGCCAGATGGCCGTTATGAGTTTAATGTTATAACATTCGGGCTGTGTAATGCGCCAGCCACATTTGAATGCTTTATGGACACAGTTTTGCGCGGCTTAAAATGGTACATTTGTCTTTGCTATCTGGACGATGTCGTCATGTTTGGGAAATCCTTCCAAGAACACAATGTCCGTCTAGTACGTGTCTTGAATTGTCTGCACAACGCCGCCCAAATTCTGAACTCGAAAAAGTGCCGCTTTGGAGAGCGCCAAGCGCTGGTGCTGGGGCACCTTGTCAATGGTGATGGTGTAATTCCGGATCCCCAGAAAACCGCCGCTGTTGAGTTTTTTAAACCCCCGCAGACAGTGAAGGAGTTTCGCAGTTTTCTAGGGTTGGGTTCGTCTTTTAGACGCTTTATACATCGCTTTGCTGATGTTGCTTACTCATTGACGTGCCTTCTCCACAAAAACTCTACTTTTGACTGGACGCGTCATTCCGTCAACTGGTTTCTTTTAATATCGAAACCCATCCTACGTCACTTCAATCCTACTGCAATGACAGAAGTACACACGGACGCTAGAGGAATCGGTCTCGGTGCAGTCCTTGTCCAACGGTGCGATGAACGAGAGCACGTTATCGCGTACGCAAGTCGTACCCTGAGCAAGCCGGAGCGAAACTACACAGTCACCGAACAGGAATGCCTGGCTGTAGTTTTCGCTGTGCAGCGTTTCCGTTCATATTTGTACGGACTTTCGTTTACTATCGTAACTGACCATCATTCACTCTCTTGGCTGCGGAACCTTCTAGACCCATGTGGTCGCTTCGCACGCTGGGCCCTCCGGTTACAGGAATATGACTTTGCCGTGGTGTACAAAAGCGGGAGGCGCCATGCAGACGCAGATTGTCTTTCTAGGATGCCAATGGCCACGACTGGACCTGAAAGCGACGATTTCGACAAATATATATCGACCCTCAGCCAGCGTTCCCCGACATTAATGTTTTCAAAACGGAACAGCAAAATGATAGCAGTCTGCAGCCTCTCTTTGCCCAAGCCAGTGTACCTACAAGCCGTTTTTGTGTGCATGATGGCCTCCTATGGAAAAAGAGTTATTCGCCTGTCGGCCAGCGATACCTACTCGTAGTTCCCAAGACGTTGTGCACGGACGTATTGCGTGTTATGCATGATGATCCAACTTCTAGGCATTTGGGAAAGGTTCGAACACTCCACCGGGCTCAAGAAAGATTTTACTGGCCCAGAATGCGCTCGACGATTGAACAATACGTTGCCAGTTGCAAGCAACGTCAACGCCACTAACGTCCAACTGCAACTCCATCTGGCTTGCTGCACCCTGTGAAGACCCCGACAGCTCCGTTTCATCAAGTAGGCATTGACCTCGTAGGTCCGTTTCCGAAGTCCGTGGATGGAAATCGCTGGATTGTAATCTGCGTGGACTATCTCACACGTTACTGTGAAACCGCCGCTCTTCCATCTGCTGCGGCGCATCAGGTGTCGCTTTTCTTGCTGCACTCAGTTATCTTACGACACGGGCCGCCACGAATTGTCATCACTGATCGTGGCCGACAATTCACTGCTGATGTTGTTGGAGAGCTCATGCGTTTATGCGCCGTAACTTTCCGACACTCGACGCCATACCATCCCCAGACAAATGGCTTGACTGAGCGCGTCAACAGAACGCTTATCAACATGCTAGCCATGTATGTGGACGCAGGACATAAGAACTGGGACACCATACTACCCTTCATCACGTATGCGTTAAATACCGCCACGCATGAGACGACTGGGTACAGTCCATTTCTCCTGCTCTATGCCAGGCTGCCCTGCTACTCCCTGGATACTATCCTGCTCTTCACAAGCCGTGAAGACTCCTGCCTGGCTGAGACCCTCTGTCTCGCCGAAGAAGCTCGGAGAATCGCTCGATTACGGTCTGGAGCTTCACAAGAACGTTCTAAAGTGCGATACGATGCCAGTCACCGGCGGGTCACGTACTCTGTACGTGATTTAGTCTGGCTATGGCGTCCAATTCGGCGCCGTGGCCTACATCAAAAACTCTTGGCCCACTATGACGGCCCTTATGTGGTTGTCAAACGCATTAGTGATTTAACTTATGCAATAGCCCGCCTGACAGCATCGGGTCGCCGGTCTGCCAAAACCGAACTATGTCATGTTGCCCGCTTGAAGCCGTGTCAGCCTCTCACGACTCACGAACACGCCCAGAGGGCTTCGTCTGAGTAGGGGGGAAATGTCACGCTACTGACGACGATGAATGATTGTGATGGTGTGGCAGAAGAGGAGAAAGAAGCGTTGGTTTCTGTTTGCTAGTAGTCTCCATCTTGTTCCGCTACATCAGCACTGTAAATAAACACCCCTTCTTATTACATCGTAACAATATGTATGAGCATCTCGTGCGCTCATTACAACCCATTATTTGCGTGACGCTCGCCCACTTGACGGAAAAAGTAACCAAGTTTAAGTAGAATAAAACTTCCAGACCGATGTCCAGGTCGCTACAGACCTGGATTTTTCTCAAGTGGCAAAAAGAAGCCATGTTAGCATATTACCTGAGGCTTCATTCTCCATTATAGTTTTCCGCATACTATCTTCATAATGCGACATTTATCTAGGTATGACGCGACTGGCATGTTGAGGAAAGAGAGGAGCATTTCCGCTGACCAAACAAAGCCACGAAGCATAAAAGCTTTTTTTACATGTTCACGGTTTTCTCTTCCATTAAATGATATGGTAAGATCATGCGCCTCTCAAGAACATGCCGTGTACCAGACATATAAACATCTGTATTACCTTAAGCCCTTCTTGACATTGCTCATTCCGTATTCCGGACACATGAAGTGGTGATCCTATGTTTATTCTGGAGTCTTGGCTTACACAGGTGACATATATGATTTCCGATGTGGCAATATAAATTGCAAAGCGCTTTGAGTTGAATGTGATAATAATTATTTAAAAAAAAATCAGTAAAAATGGGAATAATCTTGATTTACCGTTAAGCTAAGATGAAACATAATTGACATATCTCACTACTTTGGTATCATTGCGAGCTCAGACGGTTCGCAAATTTTTGTCCTTTCGGATGTTGTCGAATGCACTATCGTTTACTGTACGATTTCTTCGAATGCACTAACAACCTGTCTTGGTAAAGGTACTGCACTTTTCGTTCTCCTTGGCTGAAAGATAGTTTTTCATAATGCATTAGAAAGGACGCCCAGCATACACAGTTTACTTAAAGATTGCGGTGAACAGTACTCTTCCTCAGTTGTGTTTGTGTCGAAAGCGGTAAAGAGGCAGCACTAACCAAATGAAATTCAAAATGGAAATGAAGATACCAAACTGAAATAGAATTGAGCGAATATGGTTTCGAGCATTACTTTATTCCCGAAAATTATTTGTGGAAAGAAAACTGTATCTAGTTTCTTCTCACTGCCCTGTTCGTAATTTGCGCCGCGCTGTTAATAACACTTTCTGATGTGACAGAAATGCGGAAGCTCAACCAAGATTTGTAAATATCCAGCAAAAACGTAACCTGCTATTTGCTATGTGGGAACTTGCGCTGAAATGGATATATCTGTTATCTCTAACTTAATCAGGACTGTTCCTAGTTTAGGCAAGATTTTTTCTTCGCATATTTAGACTGCTCAATTCATTTTCTATGTTCTCCGCGGTGCATTTTAGCTCGTTTCTTCGAATTCTAATATTTTTCAGGAACTCTTAGGCAGGTAAAGGTCATTCTTGTACTAGAAATGATACTCACAGGATCATTTCTCTACGCCCAAATTAAACTTTACGTAAAGAGCGTGCAGCTCATTCAGTCTCAATTGCGTAGCCTTCAATAATCCAAATTGATAAAAATAGTGGCGGAAATAAATTCGCACGTCAATTTTATTATTACTGTAATGCAACTGTCTTTTACGCAAGTAGACAATGTTGTCTTACCAGTTTGCTTCTGACTTCGCATCCATTTGGTTATCAAGTTGGATGCTAAATCACGAAAGGAATAGGAACAGATGGCATACGTACAGCCTTTGTGAAAACGTTAGATCCCAAGGGGCTTGCGTTTGAGCTCCACCGTGTGGTTCGCAATTCGTTCTCAGAGTTCCAACTTTACTAAACGTAAGGAGAATGGTTGTCCTACCCTCTCCAATGTGAACGTCTTCAATGATACCAAAGAGGCGCCACTAAACGGTTTAGATATAGACCCCTCGGGCTTTAAACTTTTGTCAAAGGGTGTACCTCCAATTGTATGCCATTCATATTAACTGTAGGTGGCTACGGATAAATGTGATAAGGACACCGTTTCCTGAAATACCAAACCATCACAACATTTTTTAGCGTTTTCAGAAAGACTGTGCTAGTCTTTCATTATCAAAAATCCGCGCAATGAAAGCTGAAGGTGCTACCGATTCTGTTTTAAAGAAAAGCTTCAGCGTATGCCTAATTACGATCATCTCTAAAGTACAAAAATAGGTTAGGTTATTAGAATTGCATTCCATGGCGTGATAGGTGCAGCATATTACTTTCCAGCACTACGATTTATGGCGCGGCTCTTGTGATGAAGCCTTCTTCAAAAAGATACGATTTGTCTTGATAAAATCGAGTTGCCAGGATCAATCGTTTTTAATATCATTAAAGATTTCAACGGCATTGAATATAAGTTGTGGCTAAACTATAAGATATAACTTACTTTATTTTAGGCGGGTTTTCTAAAATATTTACCGAGTTAGTCGTCATTGTTGCTCTAATAAAAGCTATATGAGAGTGAAAATTGCAGTGAAGAAAAAAAAACTGTCGAAATTATTATTAACGTTACCGTGTTTTACTGAGATAACATCAACCCATTTGGGCTCAAATTGATTCATTTCTTTATTAAAATACAAAATGGCCTTTATCCCTTTGAATGTGCTATGCGGCAGATATTGTATTCATTGATTCAAACAAGGCTCAATTTACCGTTTTCACAGAGGAGTGGAGAGTTGTGGCTTGCTTTTACGATTATGGCGGAAACAGCGCTAACACAGAACGTAGTTGAGCACGTGCCTCTTTCTTTGCCATCTTTTTTGCGCAGCAAGTTGAATCTGTTTGTCTTCATTGCGGGTTTGCTAACTCGTAGTAACCATCCTACCCACTCACTTTCTCTCTCCGGGTCATTCTTTGACTCCTGGCCAGCTACGGCCCATGACGCCCATGTACCATTATGAGTTTGAGACAGCAGCTATATGTAAGTGAACGCATCCGACCTTGGCGTCGGGAAAAGCGAGAATGCGAAAGGGAATCACAGCAAGAACAACTATGTGAGATTCAAGACCTGCGTCATGTTTCGCAGACATCCAGTTATAACATGTGAAGCACAAAGGCCGCATCCAGTCCGTAGCCTCGTTGTTAGCATCAACCGGGGGTAGACCTCTAAGTTTTGACAGATGCATCAAACTTTCCTTACGCAGAGGGCGCGATTACAAACCGAAGTAAACGACTGGGCAAAAGTGTAGAAATATTTAATGAAGTGTGGCGGTGAAAGTGGTGTCGCAACGCGGTCAATGTGGCATATAGGTAGGTGTTGAGAAGTCGTGATGAGGGGCAGAGCGGATGCCGTGATGAGCAGCAAAGTGACTGCAAACGGTAGGGACAACATGGCCTCGACCAGTAGTGAGAAAAGCTAGAACCATGGTAGGCTCTGTAAATGATGCGCTTGCAGCTATAATTTCGCCATTGCTTGTTCAGGTAAGTGGAGGAGCCTGGCTAAGGATGTACGGCTCACTTGAAGACCATTACCAAAACTAACGCTTGGCGTCTGGCGTCGGTTGATAAGGCACATCACATTCTGTCACACGGAGACCTTACAAAGGACAAATAGAAAGCGAAGATCCACATGAGGAGTTGCCGTGCTATTATTTTCGCTTATTGCTTCACATTTGGCAGACCACGAAGTAGGTTCCGGAAATGTACTGTGCCTTTCCTGGCATAATCGGTTCCGTGGGTATGCTTTTTCTGTAGTTAGCGCTTGCTTATTGCTCCCTTACGTATTAAAGCACTTATTATTTATGTATTTGGAAACTCTACAATTTCACGAAGCCTTGTCATTGAATCTGTATGCGCTACTTGAGATTAGGTGAGGATGAGGCGCTAGAGGGTCAACTTTTTAACTGTCCGGTCAATGTTAAACTATACGGGAATGGATTATCTTCCTCTTATTAGAATTTATTATATGTTTCATCACCTTAGCAGGAATAGAAAATGTTGCAGCTGTCCTATTGAATAATTAAGTGTGTCAGCCTAAGAAAACTATCATTTCAAAAATCATAAATTTGTACTAACCGTCTCTGCTTAGATAACTTCTACGAAATTCATTTTTGAGGATAAGGCAAATTACGAATTCTTTATGATATTCTTGCAAAGATCTAAGCAATTTAAAACCGATTTTAATTTCTTCTGTTGTCATGTCATGTTACCAATTTGATAATTTTTTTCTTATGGGATAATTAGATCCAGAACGCAATTGATCTTGTTCCTAATAAACTTTTACACTTTTACTTACGAAGCCACCTTGAAAGCAGCCTTTGGGGGAATAGTTTGGAAGTGGTATTTTTCCTATGGTTGCGCTCATGCAAAATGTGTATACTGAGGGAAATTTCAGGAGACGCTATTCAAGTTTAAGGACTAAATAAGTATTTGATAGTGGTCTGATACATACGTTGGGCTGTCTCTTTAAACATGACACGGCTCTGTGGGGATCGCTTGGAGTTGCTGCATTTTCTTTTTCTCAGAATTACAGCTGTCCAGAGTCTTCGTCTGTGCTCGTGAAATTCATTCTTTGCTTGGTTGCTGCTGGCGTGCTTCTTCTTCTCTATATTCTATCTCAAGCCTGTCGACTTCTTTGGTTTTCCAGGCTTCCAGCGATGAGAGAACCGTGTTCGAGGGTTACGTGCTCCATTTTAGTCAGAAAAACGTGTATTCCGATTTACCAGCCAATCCGCATTTGGCATGACCCAAAACGTGTTTTTTTTCTTTTTTTTTTTTTCCTTTTAGCTGTCGGCTGCACCCCTCAATAACATGTCCTTTTTGGCTAGAGAGCGCAAAAAATAAGCGTCCTAACTAGGGGATACACTCTATGTTTAGCTTTTTGTGTACTTTGTGGCTGCGGCTTTAAATCAGCGTTCATAGACGCTTTCGCTAGGGAGTGCACCCACAACTCGCAGAAAAATAAATTTTACCTTTTCCACAACGCAGATGACAACCAAACTTGGGGAAACGTTTCTCTAATAGATGCAGAATCTAAAAGATCAATAACTCAAAAGCACTTTTTTTTGCGAAAGTTATGATTCAAGCGCCGCATTCCCCCTTAACGCAGTACATCTGAATGAATATTTGTCATATAAAAAACGCACCCAACAAATCTCTCGTTGAAACTGTCACTGGGTGCATGGCAGTATCATATAGAAAAGATGAGCAACGTTTTCAACAGTTCTATGGTTCAATAAAAACGCCAGGGTAATTTATAGCGCACAGACATCACGGAACACGCCATAGCTTGTGTTGTGTCCTGCAGCGAGCTGAACGCCATATTTGGTGCCATTTGTGGATACCAAGACCTAAAATATTTATTTCTTCGTAGCCATCTCCCACACAAAAAAAGAAACCCACGTGTAAACAGGAAATGAAGTTGTCACATTTTATACATAGAGCGCGCAGAGTATCGTCAGATGACCATCGAAAACCCTCGTTAACATAAATAAACATGACCTACTGGTGGTCAGAATGATTTCACTACACATTTAAAGAACGTCCACCAACTGCTATGATTGTGCAACGGCGCAGGTAAGAATTGATTTTCTTTATGAATACTGTCGTTAGAAAATCAAACGCTTTAGTGAAGCTGAATAACACTCCTGGTAAACAGAAAGAAAGTTTTTGAACCTACCAACATTTCCACACAGGTCGAACACGCGGTAATAAAAAAGCGTTCTGTTCCAAATGTAGCCTAATACGAGCAATGTATACCATTATTTTGAAAATAGTTGTCAAGTCTCACTACAAACGCTGTAAGCCTAAACGATGGCCTAATATACAGACGTTTGTTGACGGGAAACATGTATATGGTTTGTTACCCTGAGCTTTCCGGTAAATATTTTTCCATATAGGTGTTGCACATCTGGCGAGTGCCGCCTCCCAGTTTATTAATGTCTAGGAACTATTGTACGACTGCAGTTTCTCTTGGACGCAGAGTGGCACTGGAATCGACATTTCTACCATAGGGAGAACGAATGTAAAGTGCTCGCCAAAATAGGCACAGGCTGGACGGAGCGAGGAAGGATTGCAAGCGAAACACGAGGCGGCTGTCGAAGAAGCTGACTAAACGCACAATCGAATCTGGCGGAGCAGAAAGTGTAGGAAAGAGAAACTGCACTTTGGAGAGTCCATCTGTGAAGTCGGGCAGCAGGAGCTCTGTAGAGGATGTCACTTCCGGAAATAGGGGGCTGTTACTTCTTTTACGTGTAAGACATATAAAATGCACCTTGGTACACGAGCGCACTGTACGCTGTAGAGTAGCCGGTGCATTTCACGCTGACGCGCTGAAGGCAGCCATTTTGGGCAATTTCAAACAGCGGGCGTACAAGAACGGGACGGCACGTCAGCAGGCATCTGTCTTAGATATAAGGAAGGAATTGGTACTGTTCCGACACTTGTTTTTAGTAGAGTAAGGCTCCTTTCGTTTCGCTTATCAGCAGGAAAAGAATTTCTCACTGTGTACGCCCGGACTCGCCTTCGAATGCAAGCGCAATATTGTGCATGTACGTAAAGCAGTCAGCAATCGATTTCTTTTTTCTGAACTGGAGATCACCTCGAAAGAAAATAAATATGAGCATCTCTCGTACTACCTGCGAATGGTAGAACGTTTATTCCACGAGCTTATAAATTATCATGTAAATTTTAGGCAGCTTGTCAAGTGCTCAAACCACTGCTGTGGCTGGTATAACGTGTGGCGTTATCTGTGGTCAAAAAGCGTTTAAATAATTTTTAACAGACGTGCAATAGCATGAAATAGCAATGCGACTGACATTATGGTCAATGGTCATTCCAGCTACTGACGTCCAACTAAACCCGGTCCCTTACCGTGGGGACAGGCAGCAGACAGAACTGAATCTTTATGAGCATAATTGCAAAACAAACATACGTTCCGATACTACTTGACGTTATTAAGCCTGAAACCTATTTTGGCTCATGATCAAAGATCGAGAGATTCCGTTAGATGTGTTCTCCTTGTCTGGTGTTCATGCAAATATTGTACCCGAACTGCCACCTAGGAATCACGCCGTAATCCCAAACGCTCAAAGTTAGCGAAAGCCATAGGACTTCGCAATTTTAGATTTTGTATCGATCCTACTAAACCTGTTAAACCTGTTGTTGATTGTACGAGTAGGGTGTATTTCTTTTCTTGCAATAAATACGCCTTAATTCACACTTTTTATTTTCATGAGCACATCTTCGGACATTTACTAATATTGCGCGGTGGTTTCTTTGTCATCTATACGTAAAAAAATACGGATATTTTCTGAACATTTTGTGAAAACGAGATTAACGACTTGTCGATTCTAAAGTGTTTTCCGGGCTTATATACCTTCTGAAATGATGTAAGTAGCAGAAAATGCCGGCCTCTTTCCGTTCAATGCATTTCGATCATAATTATTCAGAAATATTATGATTATAAACGGACATATATTCGCATACTATTCACCTTTACAGCTAGGAAATATTGATCATAAAACGGCACGGAAGGTACAATACCTGCCGGTCTCTCGGCGATTCCAAATTCAAGATGGCGGATGTTTCACGTGTATATCAAGGGCTTCAGTTAGAAATTACTCTATTTCCGGAGCAATGCACACCATGCTGTTCTTATTGCCTAGCAATCAAAATGGCGCCCATCCTAATGTCCATCCTATGTCACGTGGTGCCACTCAAGATGGCAACCACCCTAAGGACCACCGTAGGTAACTTGTTCCACCCAAGATGGCGGCCACAAGACGCTATACCCTATGTCACGTGGTGCCAGCCACGCCGAGCCAGAAGTTACCTCCTATGCTATCGTTTCGCAGTATATAGCCTGCCAGATGGGTTCCGAGACTGGGCCACTTAGAGCTATCATTGCTGTCAAAATTGTGGCCCACCCGTTTGGCTCAGAAGGTTCAGAGTCGGCAGTTTTTGCGATATGGGGCACATAATTACTAGTCGAGTTAAAACCCAGCGTGTGCGAGGGATTCGCACCGATGACATTTTGGGGGAGATCTTCGGCAGGCCGTGGTGGCCGTACCAGTGGTCACAAAGAGAAGGACTTCGTCGCACAGGGCAGCCATTTGGAAGTGAAGCAATGCGGGGCAACATGCGCGTCACCACATGCACGGCCGACGCTCAGGCGAATTGATTGAAGATCGAACTAACGCTTTTCAATCCAACGCGGAATCGACGATGCGGTCTCATTTTTTTCTTTTTCCGGTTATGCATTCTTTTATTTTTCATATGTACTCGCGTTATCTAATAGCTTTTCATGTTTTGTTCATCCCGGCGCCATCGTTTTCATCAGAAACGAGGGCCATCGAGCATACATGTATTTCTGGAATGAGAGCTGTACCCGCTTTTATGCCTGTTCTGCTTGCAGAATAAACCGGTATACCGAATCCGGCGTGAAATTGATACACGATGTTTTAATAGGATGTCATTTGCACACTAAAATTAAAACCTTCGAAAAATTCAACCTTTTATATCAGTTCTTGGAGAAACTGCCTATTACCAAGGATCTCGATATGGGTAAATTACAGAATGGATCCGACATTAAAAAATATGGAATTGCTTCAAATTCGAATTTATTTACTCTGGGTATCTAGTGGTATATGAAAGGTGAAATATAGTTTTTCTCTTTTTTTTTCTTAATCGTTATCAATACGCTAGCAAGGAACGTAAAAACCTCTCAATAGCTAATTTTTTATTTGCTCTATGAACGCTCCTGTCAGGTGTTCCTCTCCGGTGTCTGATTTATTCCTGATTTTCTGAGAGTCGCGCCTGAAGAACTCTGTTTTAGCAGCTCCCCACCCAGTGCAGCAATAGTATAACGAGCTGAGATTTCAGCAGCGTTACGACTTTTAATTCCGAGCTTCTTTGTGGTAGAGTCAGCTCAGTACGAAGACTGCGTTATGTGACTAGGCTGTACAAGGTTCATGTGTCAAATGGCTAGAGTTGGGGTCCGAGCGCCAAAGGATTCAAGAAGACTCATGCACTTCTGGTCACTAAGCAACAACCTAAAGGCATTGCGACCGCGAAGCGAATGAAGTTAGCGGAAACGAATAGCGAGGCTAAGTCTCCGGTCATCTTCAATTTATTAGGTAGGATGCCACATTGGATTCCTATTGCTTTTAAACGGGGGCCTAAGGATGCTCTCTTTTCGGTTGTTTGCGGGCATAAAGCCTCCAAGATAGGAAAGAATTTGCCGATAGAAAACACTTCACCTGAATATAAAGGAGCAATACTCTTTGAGAAAACGTTGAATGTTACTCGATGGTGTGTAAGAAAGAATCACAATATGGGCCGCAGGATTACGAGCTTATTTTGTGGTCACTCCTCTCGGAAACGTATGAACTCAGCGTGTTGCCTGCACAATCGTCACAATGTTTTCTTCGAACTCACATCACCAGCTTTATTAAGACAGATTGTTGCTCTATCACATTTCGTCAGAATAATTTAACACATGTACAAAAGAAGTTGGTGCAGCCTACTTGTTCGCAACTTCTCAACATTTTGCCACCGTGATTGGAACGCATCTTAAAAGATTTTACTATACAGGTTGTGATATTCGGTAATATTTTTTCATTACTCAAGAGGAAGCTGTTGAAGATGGCGCGAGCACTGTGTCAGCATTTCTCTTTTTGTATGCGGTTAGTTTGTTACAGTTATGAATAAATACATGGCGTAACATACCGTTCAGTAGCCTGTAGCCATAACATTTCCTATTCTGTAAACAAAAACGGCTCTGGTGTTATTCTGTCTACGTACGGTCTGACGAGGAGGGATAATTACGGCTTGGCAGCCGCCGCCACGTACAGATTGCAAAAAACTATAAGTACAGACGACAGAGATAAGGGACTGCAGCTTTGTCCAGCTATATAGCATGTACCTTTTTCTTCAGCTCCTCTGCCTGTACGTTCAAGCAAGGCAGAAACAAATCAATTTCAGTTTGAATTGATAGTGGCCAACCTCGCCCTACAGCACGCACGATGAGAAAAAATGTCGCAAATAACTTTCAGTGACATTCGCACTATTGCTTTCCGGAGATTATGGCGAAGAGAAGTTTCCTCTTTGGCACAGCAGTAATAGCTGCGCGTCAAGTCGTGAACACAAGTTGCCCTAAACAACGAAGTTGTTGGGCTGATATGTCACTTAAAATGGTCTTCTTTTCGAAAGGAGCATGCGCTTGTTTTCAAGGTATTTACACTCATGCAGTTGAATGGACATGGGCATAGCCCTGAAGTTTTTATATCGTATATCCCGTTGGCGAGCATACACACAGTATGTTCTTGTGGATAAGTCGCACTACACTCAAAACGACAAATTGTCAACAAAAAAAAATCAGATAAGTCATCCCAGTGCATCAGACGCAATTGTTCACTCGATTGAACACTCATTGGGCATCACGCCGTGAAAAATTGCAACGAAAATACATGCCTGAGGCAGCCGCCGCACAAGCACATATCCCGTTATCCGCAGTGCTCACAAAGGTACATTCAGCGTCCAAAGTCTGAACAATACTTTTCAAAAATCTTTCTTTTGATGCTTACAGGCAAGACATGCAACGTCTTCCTGGAGCCCAGCGCCAATGTACCTCGGCATCACGAAGCTTAAAATTCGCGTCGTATCCTTATAGCCTATAAGGCGGCGCCATGCTTCAAAATAATAAGGCACGACGCGACAGATGTGAAACGCGCATGTTAGTGGTGGTGAAAAATATTTGCAGCCCAAAAATAAAGAAAAATCATAGCAGCGTTGCGGGCGGCCTTCGGGCTCCCGTTTGTGGCGTCCAGCCCGTGAAGCTGGCACAGCGTTCAATGCAATGAAAATGCAATGGCGGACGAAAATGGCGTCAATGAGAACGGCCAGAAAAAAAAATTTGTGACTGTTGTTGCCATTTTTAAATGAACAGCACAATTTCCTCATTCAGAATTAAGCTGTCTATAACAACCTATAGGGTGCATTTCGTTTTTAGAAGACAATTTGATGTTACTTTTACAAGATGGCGCGTAGTTTTCGTGCGTAATTTTTTAGCTCCCGCCCATGACTGCGTCACCCACATAACTGATTGCAATGTAAATATTGAACATTGTTAGGTTTAACGTCCCAAAATGGCATATAGGTATAGTGGCATATTGGCATATTGGCATATGGGCTTAGAGCGATGTTGTTGTTTTTAGCTAAGGATTATTTTACACCACCAGAGCCTCTTAACGTGCGCTACATCGCGCATCACACGTGCACCTTTTCGGGCGCGGAGCAGGCGCGGCCGCCGAGGCCCGCTTTTTTCCATAGATATTTCGTGTGGATAAGACGCACTGACTATATTTTCGGAAAAAAATCCGCAACTCATACATCAGATGAGACGGTAGCTAAAACATTTTTTTCTTGACTTATGGCAGTAGAAATTCGAGAAACACATTTCATCGGAAAAATACATGAAAAAGAAGCGCTGAAACCAAGCTGGTGTCGAGTCAGCATATATTTGTTTTGATCATTTTCAATTTTGTTCCTGGTTGCTTGCATGTTGTGATGCGCAAGCACAGCGTCCACGTTTTCAGCAAAAATTAATGCAAATTGTCGTTAGTCGGCATAAAAGGTCATTGCTTGGGCTCTATTAAAAACCTTTATATATAGAATTGAGAAAATTGCAGTTTTTTTTTTTACTAAGGCATTTCCCTGTCTCACGTTGATATGCACACCCCTTGTTCTGCACGGTTTGGTTTGGTTGGTTGAGTTTAACATCCCAGAACGACTTCAGGCTGTGAGAAACGCCTTAGTGGAGAGCTCTGGAAATTTCGACCACTTGGGGTTCTTTAACTTGCAATGACATCGAACAGCACACGGGCACATTGCTTGTCGCCTTCATCGAAAACCGGCAGTCGCAGCCGCAACCTCGGGAACAGGAGTTGAGCTCCGTAACCGTTGAACGATCGCGGTGGGCTCTTCTATACAAGTGAAAACATTTGATATTTAGAGTACCGACTAAATGCGATTCCGTTTTTGATCATTTTATTTTGCGGAGAGTGGTAAATTCGTTGCTTATATTACCAATAAGCCCATAGGATTATCTTGCAAATTCAAGCAACTATTTTTGAAATATAGACAGCTACAACAAACATTTGGCTAGCACTATACTAGCTTGAAGTTTTCGTTCTCAAATACCCGTAGCTGTTCCCTTTTGAAATAGACAAAACACGTGAAGTCTGCGTGGTAGCTATCGTGCTTATCGGCGTTTTAGTCTACTCGAAAAGCAATATGTTTTAGAGATGAAAGGTGCACAAGTGCAGTATTAGCAAATAACACGTGTCCCTCGATCAATTTCAAAGCGCCCGGAAGATTTCAATAAATCTAAAGAATAAGTGAAGCTCATCAAATACGCAAGCAACCTTATGCGCCCAAAAGAATTGGCACGAAGAATAAGGACCACGCACCCGTTTCGATTTTCAACATGCAAAGTCGAAATAAAAAAATTTCATAAGTGCTGCAATAAATACAAAAAAAAATCTGCTTTGAAGCTCGATCATGTTGGAGCCGCTTTTCGCTTTCACGTCTCTATAAACACCGCCCGCACATTTTTAGGGCGTTTTGATCCTTTTTCTTCGTACCGCTGAGCGATATGGGTGCACTCATCCAGGAGAAATTGGTTTGACGTGTGAGGCCTGGCAGGCCGCAGCCCTCCTCGAGAACCGATGGTGGCGATGATGCGAAGCGGCTTGCGTGCTTTCGTGAGCAATATAAACAGCAAAAAGAGAAGATAAAGGAATAGTTTGCGTTCCCTAGCAATTTTGCAACGTCTGCCGTATTTCAGCGTTTCAGTAAATGCTCATGGATTGAATTCGTGGGATCAAGCACTTTTCGTTTTGATATTTTAAATAGTATATACGAAATAGAAAAAGAAAACAGCCACTGTTCTCTGTTTAAATGCAAGAACTCCTCATCTGTGAGCAACCTGTAATGCGTCAAAGCGGATGTCCTATGCTTTCTCGGATACAGCCCATTATTTAGATTGCTTGAGCGGTCGTTGCGATACTCCCACTGACGCTTGGAAGATATTTTTGTACAATTAAAAGGAGAAATATTACCACCGATAAACGTGGCAAAGCAGCCGAAAAGAGCAGCTGGTATTTAACGAGGAGAAGCTCGAGACAGCTGAAGAAGACGCTCGGCCGCGCTAGCATCGCGCTGAGACGTTGTTCGGCCACATGGTGGCGTCAGAAGCTTAGGGACAGCAGTGTATCGACATTGTACACGGTTCAGCAGTTTTCGTTGGAAAAGCAATAGCTGTTAGTACGAGTGGAGTGCACAAACACCCACTGCATAAAAGCGAGTTTTATGTAGGTGCTAGTTTACTAGGTTTGCCATCCTAAGCGACTCAAGCGATAAGAGACGTCGTAGGTGTGGTCTTCGGAAATTTCGACCACCTGGGTTTCCTTAACGTGCACTCATAACGTACGGGAAGCGGGAGCCTTGATTTTCACCTAAATCAAAAAGCAGCATTCACGGCCGGGATTTCCCCTTACAAAAAAGCCTAATGAGGTCCTGAATTAATGTCGATTACATTTCTTATGATGCACATTAACATTTCTATACATTTTCTTGATGCATTTTTGATGAGTTTCATAAGAAAGTTGGCCACCGTGTTTCTGATGCACTCTTAGTGCATGGATTTTTTTTTTGAACTCTTAATGCATGAGTGGCTATTGTCATCATAATGTGCGCTGTTTGATGTGTTTCTAATGTCCCTAGAGATTCCAGTGCGCACCCTAGTGTAGTGGACTGTTATGGCCATTGACACTGGAATTACCCCAGAAGGCTTTGAAGTTATTCGATTTTCAGATCGCCACTTGGAGCTGAAGTCAAAACTTCACATCTTGTTTACTTTTGCCTGCAACCATTGATGACAGGCTGCTCATTTTTTGCACCACAGTGGTGTTTAAATTGCCACAAGTGTAACCTGAAAATAGAGAAGAGGCATTCAGCTAAATTAGGTTCACATAGATGGCATTTACTGCTCACATGCTCAATTTGCTACAGTGCCGTGCTTACCGGTGATATCATTTATCCGAACAGGGTCGAGAACTTCCTTGCACGTTGCATCTTTATTCAGGTTGCTTCACTTGTCGTAGAGGGACTTTCCTCTCAGTTGTTCAGTGAACATTGCCCGCATCATGCCCTTGAAAATTTTGCCGCTGTTGCTTTTCAGTCCGTACGTAGCCGATCTAGTGTGGTCTTGTTTCCGCCAGGACACCATCACCAAGAGGAACCTGCATAGGAATTTACCAACCAATCAAGGAAACGATGTAACACACATATACAAGTCTCAATATATTTATTCGAAGCAGTGCCACATGAGATGACTCAAACCTTGTATAAGTATGGCGTTTCATTCAATCAATGAAAATTTTTAATAATAGTAAGTCGCAAATTTACCGGCAATATACGCACTGTAATGACTAAAGCAGGTAAAAATGCGGCTAAGACTATTATAACCGCTTCATATATACATTTAAGCAAAATAAAACACTTTTTCACTTTTCACAAATCACTTTCTGCGTGCTTAAAATGTTATTACTGCATTAATGGAAGAGGATTTGTCATCTCATAAAGAGCAACGTTAACCTCAGCGCGATAAGAGCGGTTTTCTGGTTCCAATACATAGTAACTAACAATCAGCGCATAAAAGAAGGTATACAAAATGACCAAAACACGTGAAATATAGGTCTAATAAATCATCAAACTGCATTAAGAGATCTAAGTTTTTGTGGCAAGGGAAAACGTTTTTCTGAGAAATGTATCTAGTTATGTATATATAAGACAGATATGTAGGTTTGATTCGTTATAGTTAACTATCATCGTGAAAAAAACACAAAAAGGAATCTAGCAAATGAGCTAATTGTGAGCATGAAGCCGCGACATGACTAAACCGCCATTGGTAATATAAGAATGTAGATTGTCTTATTTGTGGAAATACGCTATGGGTGAGACGAGACTCTAACCGGCATCCTTCTATCTCTAGTCACATATGGTACTCCGAGGCCCTCCAGAAATATCCAATTGGCTTAGTTAAAGGGCTCGGTTTGGTTTAGTTTATGGGGTCTAACATGTTAAAGCGAGTCACACCCTACGGTGCAGCTTACTTCTTAAATGTGATTGTAGGTCACCTTTATCCTGTCTTGCGGCCTTTATGCTAAATTTCCTGCAATAATACGAATGACTGAAGCAGTTCAGTGTGACCATTGTTTATGGAAACGAGAAAACGAGAATGTGTGCTCTCCTCAGCTTCACGGCACCGACTTCAGTAATGCCCAACTTCTTAGGTGTGCCTACTGCAACGGGCCCCATGATGTCTTGTCTAAAGATTGTGCGCGTGTACAAGCCTCCCGTGAACTCTGAAACGAACGGTTGGTGATAAAGTCGCGCACCGTGAAGCAGGTGCGACTGTTTTAAATAGTGATATTCGTCCCAATAGAAATTCCGGAAAGGCTGCGGCCAACGGCAGTGGCGCCTACTTGCTAATGGCGTCTCCAAAATCCGCCCTGTGCTACCAAATCCGAGGGTTGCATTGAGACGTTCAACTGGAATACACGCTGAAACATCGTCTGTGCCGTTGCATGGCCTGAGCATCCATTATTACGCCCTTCTATGACTCTAACTCCCCGAACTCACCGATGATTTCGGAGAACTGTTGCTACGGCCGAATTTCTGAAGCAACACCGAGAGGGCCTTGTGATCCTCAGGGTGGTATATAGTGTCATTCGCTCTAAGCTACGGGCCCTGCAATATCTCACTGTCGAAGTCTCTTATTGAGCTGACCTCCCTGGTAAAATGAAAGGTTTCATGATATTTAAACCACATTGGCTTGCCGGACACCAACGTTCCATGAGGTCGCCATTATCCCCTACATATATTCGCACCGGGCCACTGAAGTGGATGAATTAGCCTTTCTTCTTCCGGTTGTGAAAAACGTCGCACAGTATCCGTCCGTTTGCAGCATCACCGTACAGGCATATCAACATGTGGAAGCATCTCTTTTATGTGTCCCCTGTTTGTTTTTTGTGTTTCTCTAAATATATGTTAATGCACAGTGTTTCCCAGATACGGAAGCAGCATTGTGAGCGAGAACGAGAAGGGAAAGATTAGCAAAAAAATCTGCAGTGGTTACACTGTAAAAACAAAAACAGCTCTTTAGATGTTTTCGCATGTCTATAACTAACACCCATATACCCTTATACACAGCGTGACTCATCATTATGCGACGACTGGGCCTCCCGTGTTTGCTCGCACCAGATCGCCTCGCTGTCGCCAAAAAGTATTGGAACATACTACCGTTGAAATTCGAGCAAGTTGGTCAGATGACATGACACATAAACAGGGACAATGCTGTCCCTGTACCTGTCCCTGTTTATGTGTATTTGTGTATTGTGTGCCTCCCCTGGGTTTCGTCGCCTACTCTGCTGCGTGGTGCATCATGTAAATTGGAGCATATGCTGGAGCTTAGCTTCATCCGTCCCTCTTCCTGTCCTTGGGTATCGCCCCACCTCGTGTCGAAGAACTTTGTTATGAACTTATGATTTAACTGTGATTAACCCCCGTTGAATTGCGATAGCAACCGCGGAACCTTCTTTTGCCTGCTACATTATTCCCCAATCACATCTTATCAGTGTAGGGTGCTACATTATTGGGGACATTTAAGCTCATCCTTTAAAAGTATGACGCGAGAGCGTAAGCTACCAGCCTACATATAAATGAGAAGGGTTCAATACTGCTGAACCGAATGCGGAGCGAAAGCATTAGCCGGCGACCGAGCGTTCTTCTTCTTTGTCTTCTTCTTCCTCTTCGTCTCCCTCTTCTTCCTCGCCTTCTTCGTCGTCTTCTTCTTCACGGCTGTTCAAGGTCAAACGTGGCCCTTCTCGGCACGACGCGACGAGCCGAAACATGGCGCAGTAGTGCTATCGCAATAAAAGAACGGCGACTGGCGCCCGTGCGGCGATTGCCCGTTTCCTACAAGGTCACAGTCCTTGATCGCTATGCGAGTCCACATGTCTAAGAATTTACATCAGATCTTCATGGCTGCACAATCTTCAGCAAGGTTGATCTCGTGAAAGCATATCACCAGATTTCTGTGGAGCCCTCGGATATACTGAAGACAGCTATTTTTACGTCTTTTGGTATGTTTGAATATCTTAAGAATGCGGCCCAGACTTTTCAACGCTTTGTTGATCAAGTTCTACGCGGTTTGAGGTGCTTATTTGGTTATCTTGACGACTTTCTCATCTTTAGGACTGCGGAAGAGGCCCACAAGCTCCATCTGCGTCGAGTACTCGCAAGGCTCAGCTGCTTTGGTCCTGTGCCAATGAACCGAAAAGCGAGGTAATGCAGATTGTTGGCCCAGTTGGTGTATGGACATATTCAAGAAAACATTGCGCAGAATGCGACAGGATACATAGGAAACACGCACACACAGGAGCGCAACTTTCGACTGTATTTCCAGAAAAGCATACACAAGAAGCAGTAAACACGACGCATGAGTACAGCTATCAAAGCGACATGTGTACAGAGCAGGTGAACTTAGTGATACTAAGATTTCATCAGAGATAGGTGAAAGCGAAGGCACAGAGAAATTCATCAGCCCTCCCCGGAACCCCAAAACACAAGCGGCGGTTATGAAGCGCGAAGGGAAGTCACTTCTTTATTTAGAAGGGCCACAGATGCCTTACTCACGCAACCTACTGTCTCACCAATCTGGAGAGCCTCCACCATATACACTCTGTACATATTCACACAGCTGCTCAAAACAAAAAAAGAAAGTCCGCATTTGGTGAGTGACACACATCAGCAAGAACAGTATTACTTAATATTTCTACCTTAGAAAACAAGCTTTCATGTCCAGTATTGTCATCGAGTGGTGTCAAATTTATGGAGTTGTTTACAATAATAGCCACTCCTCCGTCGAAAATACCGGTCACAAGGTAATATTCTGTATGAGGGAGGTACAACATCACTTTCCGGTGCGTAGTGATGTAACCAAGTTTCAGTTAAGAGCATATCATGAGGGACAAGATCGTAAAGTAAACCTTCAATATATTTTGTTTTTATAATGACACTACGCGCGTTCAAATATACGAATTGCGTAGACTTGGTTTCGCTAGACTCACTTCGATGTCACGTCGGCGTTTTTTTTTTTTTTTTTACCAACGGCCTTTCTGTTTCTTTCGCTTTCGGTTTTGCATTGCTGCCAGAAACGCGCTTGTGATTTGGTCCTCATGGTCGGTCTCTTTTTGACGTTCGTTCCTTTCCTCGTCCCTCACATAAACGTCATCCTCGATAACGAGCCTGCAGCGTCTAAGATTGGCTGTTTACGTAGTGCTATCAAACTCTCATCCATAACGACTTTCTTATTTTCTGAATTAGAGGTGTGTAGTGATCAGAGTAGGACAAATTCGTGCTCTTTAACATCTTCACGTTACTAAACAGCAGTAATTCTTCAGAGAAGTCACATATCCTCGAAATAACTGACATCGCATTACCCGCAGCTATTTGCCCAAATTCTGTGAACTGGTTCGAGACTGCTCACATTGACTCCCAACGTTTTATGCAATATTTCAAATAATACAGCCACCTTAAGAGAATCCCTTGTCTCTGAGGTTTGCTCCTTCACGCCGTATACAATTAAAATATTCCGACAACTGTAACTGTCAAAGTAATTTATTCTACATTCCATCACCGCAATTTCATCGTAAAACAAACCAACACTCACATTCACAGACAGCTCACATTCTTCCACCTTTCGCGTTGCTTCTACTAGCATTTCAGAACTTGCTTAAGCCGAACTCAATCTCTTGTTGGTGTCAGAAATGCGAGCGTCGTTTTTTTTTTTCAATCGGTTTCATCTCTGCCGCTGAAACTAGCTGGTTCTTAAGAATGGCGACCAATTGATCTTCCACAGTGTGGCCAGGATTCATTTCAATGTCTCCACTCAAGAGGAGTCGAATTGCGCATGAAGGCTCAAAGCATCCTGCAACACATTCACGCAACACTCGTGGGCAAGGCAGCACTATATAAGGCACAACGCGGCACTTTAGAATTCACATACGGCAAGTGTAGTACTAACCTGCACAGAGATGATGCATCGTTTGGCCGCTGCCTTGCCCACTGGAACAGAAATGTTGGGGGGCGGCGTTCGACGGTTACGTTGCTGTCAGTGTTGTTGAGCCGATAACAAGAAAAGGCGGGAAAAGTACGAAAGTGGCTCCGATTCGAACGTTGTTACTCCCACTGTCGTTGTCATAGATGTTCCCTTTAGGCACTTGTGTTATCACAAAGCGGCCTGAGTATCCGGCAGCATCTTCAAATACGACAGGGACAAATTGCATTACAAGTACATGTACAGCGATGATGAACAGGTTCAGATGCGGCTGCATCGCTTGGCTGCCGCCTTGCCTGAAGAGCGATGTCATATGTGTCTACCGATACGTTCAAACGTTTTCACTTTTATACAGGAGCAGAGACTTCACCCTATGGCGCTGTTGTTAACTGACATTGCTTCTTTTAAAAAGCAAGGATAGGGACTTTGCTTCAGCTTTGGGACGCCGGCAGAGAAGGGGCACACGTTTTCGACGCATGGATTATGTTTGGTGGATACCATAAATGTTCGGTGTACGACCGTCGTGTGCAAAATCAGCTTTTCTCAAGTCATTTGACCCATTCGAAATGGATAAAAAGCACAGTCACAAAAAAGTTGCAGCAGTGCAGTAAAAAAAGAGGTTCTTCGAATTGTCCTCCATGAGAAACCAGCCAACAGCCACAAAGGAAAGCATAGGAGATTTTTATGACTGTTATTAATTATTTCTTCAGATGATAGTTAAGCAGAACAAACAAAACCGCATGCTGCCTTTGAGGCTCTTACCCTCGAACTCCTAATTCCGCCACCGAATTGCATTCGGCTACTACGACGACCGTTTCATACTCCACTTTTCAAGGAATTTATTTTGAGTTTTACCTATTCTTGAGAGTTCGCCAGAACCACCTGACTCTGGCGCAGCAGAATGCACTCAAGGATAGGAGAGCTATAAACATGGTTGTTAAAATATTCCTACTGAACAGCTGTGCATAGTTAACAGCTCTGCGCTAAGGGTCGACCGGCGAACTTGAGGCAGGGCTGGCGCCAAGTCACAAAATTGTACTCACTCGAGTCAGTCCCGGCGACGCATGGAATTTAAATAGGCACAACTTCAGAGAAAAATAATTTTAGGTTGCAGCGGTGCTCATAAGTTACTATGGTATAAAAGAACGCAAGAAAAAATAAATTCTCTGTGAATCATGTTACGCTTAGAAGGAAATTGAGCCCGGTACAGTAGGTCAACGAAGTCTTGAGGTGAGCTAAAAACAACAAAAAAAGGAATGTCTGTGCTATAGAAACAATATGCGAAGGGGACCAAAAGCGACCGGAGGGACCAACAGCGCTATCGCGTCTTACTCTTTAGGCCGAGCTTAAGTTCCCCACCCCGTCACAAATTGAATAAACTGTAGCTTTCTTGTCATCATCATCATCATAAGCCTGACTATACGCACTGCAGGGTGAAGGCCTCTCCCATATTTCTCCAATTAATCCAGTTCTGTGCTAGCTGCATCCATTTGACCTCTGCGAACTCCTTAACCTCCTGTGCTGTGCATAGTTAACAGCTCTGCGCTAAGGGTCGACCGGCGAACTTGAGGCAGGGCTGGCGCCAAGTCACAAAATTGTACTCACTCGAGTCAGTCCCGGCGACGCATGGAATTTAAATAGGCACAACTTCAGAGAAAAATAATTTTAGGTTGCAGCGGTGCTCATAAGTTACTATGGTATAAAAGAACGCAAGAAAAAATAAATTCTCTGTGAATCATGTTACGCTTAGAAGGAAATTGAGCCCGGTACAGTAGGTCAACGAAGTCTTGAGGTGAGCTAAAAACAACAAAAAAAGGAATGTCTGTGCTATAGAAACAATATGCGAAGGGGACCAAAAGCGACCGGAGGGACCAACAGCGCTATCGCGTCTTACTCTTTAGGCCGAGCTTAAGTTCCCCACCCCGTCACAAATTGAATAAACTGTAGCTTTCTTGTCATCATCATCATCATAAGCCTGACTATACGCACTGCAGGGTGAAGGCCTCTCCCATATTTCTCCAATTAATCCAGTTCTGTGCTAGCTGCATCCATTTGACCTCTGCGAACTCCTTAACCTCCTCTGCCTACCTAACTTTCTGCTGCCCCCTGCTACGCTGTCCTTCCCTTGTAATGCAGTCTGTTACCATAAGCGGCCATCGGTTATCCTCTCTTCGCACTACATATCCTGCCCATGCCCAATTCTTCTTGATTTCCACTAGAATGTTACTGTTATATACTTTCCGCTTGAGGGATACCGGTAAGCTGCTAGTCATAATCTGCGAGTGCTTGCCAAATGCGCTCCATCACAATCTTATTCTTCTTGTTATTTCCTTTTCATGGTCCAGATCTGCGGTTGCTACCTGTCATAAGTAGACATATTCGCCTACTACTTCCAGTATTTCGCTACCGAACGTAAACTGTTGTTCCTTCCCGAGGCTGTTGAACATTACCATAGCCTTCTGCATATTGATTTTCAGGCCGACCTTTCTACTTTTCCTGTCTAGGTCATCAATCATTATTTGCTGATCATCCCTCGAGTTACTTTGCAAGGCAATGCGATCAGCAAATCGCAGATTACTTAGGTATTCTCCATCAACCCTTATCCCTAACTGCTCCCATTAACAGTCTCTGAAGACTTCCTCTAAGCAAGCTGTGAATAGTACTGGGGCGATCGTGTCTGCTTGCTAACACCTTCTTTATTGGAATTTTGTTACTTTTTTTAGGCAGAACTATGGTTGCTGTGCAGTCACTATATATATCTTCCAGCACTTTCACGTACGACTCATCTACCCCATGATTTCGCAATGTCATGCTCACTGCCGATGTTTCTACTGAGTCAAGTGCTTTTTCAAAATCAATGAATGCTATGTATAAGGGGTGGTTATGTTCCGAATATTTTTCTATCACCTGGTTGATGTTATGGATATGATCGATATTAGAGTGCCGTTTCCGAAAACCTGCTCGATTCTTTGCTTGATTGCAGTCTAAGGTCGTCCTGATTCTATTAGCGATTACCTTATTAAGTACCTTATACGTAAGAGATAGTAAGCTGATTGGTCGGTAATGTTTAAGGTAGGTCCTTAACGTACCCTTTCGTATAAATGAGGATAACGTTTGCATTCTTCCATGGTTCCAGTACCGTCGAAGAGTGCAAACATTATCCTCATTCACATATATATATATATATATATATATATATATATATATATATAGTCACGACTGAAGTCACAGGGAGCCGTGAAGGTACACGTAGCCGAGGACCAGAGAATAAGGTCGGCTTGTCGTTCCGATCACAGAGTCCAGCACCAGCGCGCCGCTCGTGCCAACAACAACCGCTTCGTCGTCGTCGGCGCCAAACACGGCTGTCGCGCGGCGCTAGGCACGTGGAAATATATATATATATATAAATATATATATGAAGAGGAAATGAGGGAGCTCGTTATAATACATGAAGGAAACAAGCCAACAGTCGGAGAGGCCAAGGAAAGCATTGGGGATTGTAATTTGTCTATTTTTAAAGTTTTTACTTCGTTAATGACTTAAATTAGTAATGTAATCTGTTTCGGGGAGAGATAAATAAACACAAAGTAGAAGGAAAAACAACGTGATTTTGGTGGGAACCGAACCCACGACCTCCGAATATCGCGTCCGGTGCTCTTCCAACTGAGCTACATCGGCCGCTGTCCCCCGCGATACTTTCTTAGGCATTAATGTTGTCTGCATACTAACCCTGAGAGTGTTCACCAGCGCCACCCTCAATCATAGCGGTGGACGTGGAACGTCCTGTGTTACCACCAGCGTCACGTGGAACGTGATGAAGAGCGAGGGCGAAAGCTGTGCTAGAACCCTCTTACGCTACCTATGGCTTCAAGACTGCCAGAACCGAGACCCCCCGTAAGCTACAGGCAGATAAATGAAGTGGAAATGAGGGGGCTCGTTATAATACATGAAGGAAAGAAGCCAACAGTCGGCGAGGCCAAGGAAAGCATTGGGAATTTTACTTTGTCTCTTTTTTAATTCTTTACTTCGTATATATACATATATATATATATATATATATATTATATATATGATGAAAACAGATATACATTCAGTTTTCTTGTTTATCTGTTTTACGTTCAAGGATGTTTCAATGTTTTAAGATACGGTAGTAATATATTGGATCTTCTCTCAATTGCATTCAGCAAACTTACCTTAAAAAAAAAATAATAAAGGAACGTTTTCGACGATAGCAGAAACGTTGGAAGTAAGAAACAAGCAACCTCCTAAAAGAATTTCTGGAGCTGGTATGAATATTATGGTGAGATCTTTCGGTATACTGAGGTCGTTTATATCGTGACTGACGTCCATGTGAAAACCTGGATACTGTTAACGATTTCATGATCTGAACGTGCACTGACACTGCACAGATTGCACTGACACTGCACTATGAAAGTGCACTGACACTGCACTATGGAAATGCAGAAGGTCTTCAAGCATAAAGGAACAAACTATAGGAGAGGCCCTCGCTAGCGCAACTGCAGAATAAAAAGATGCCGGAACTTTGTTCCATTCGCAAGGGCTACTAGGATTCCTAGGCTACTATTCATCTCATACTTCGTCTGGATCACCAATACCTAACGTCGTTGACAGAGAGAGGGAGAGAAAGGAGTTGGACATTCGAATGTTTATGGCATATTTGCGTCCTGTAAGTGGCGCAAACTTTCGAAGGTATACAGCGAGCGTTGAGCGTCACCCTCGCGCATTTAGTTCATTCAGCATATTGTAGTTAGCGGTTTTTGAAGGCCACTGTATAGCTGACGGCGGCAGGGCGAAACTCGATATCCGCTTTGTGGTACTAGCGGCGCAGGCGCAAACTTGCTGAAACGACCTAGACGCGTGACCAACTGGGCAAGAAAGAGCCCTCACGAACGTCTTCAAAAAATACGTGCCTGCTGAACTCTTTTAATCCACCACGACATTCCATTCTCTGTGACAGAACGGGTGAGCATATTGTCATACAAATTTGAAGAACCAATGACTTCACCGCAACTTCGTAGGATAAGCAGCACAACGCTTATAGATGGCGTAACTGTGGTGTTAGTTGCGGTTAACAGTGTGCGACGCTCTTGCCAAGGCACGAAAAAACCCTATTTGAGCATATATAACGAATCTTTTGTATCGACGAGAGTCTATATTTATTAAACGCCTCTTTTATCACACTCCCATTGCGCTTGGGAGTGTGATAGCCTTTGAAACTGCATGCGGTAGAGCTTCCAGTTACCTTTCTGTCGGTGATCTGCCTTAGCAGACTCAAGTACCGAAGAGAAATTCTTTATTTTCGTAGATGTAAACAATCGCAATTTCCCATACACTTGTTGAACTAAACCCTTCAGGTTTGATCAAGAACCGCTGGAAGGCATGCATTGGTCAACTCTGCGTAGTAAAATAATGCCTAGCGCCCTACATCCCTAGAATTGAATACCTCGCGCGCGAAGATGAAAGTACTTGCTTTATAATGCCTGCCCCTGCGTCCCCCTCTTAATTATGAAATGCATCTTTAAGGTCATGATATTAGTTATGAAGGCAGATATAGCCCACCAGCAACCTACAGCCACAAGCTTTTTCAGTGAGAGCAGTGGAATGAACAGTCTTAGGTAATTTTCAGTCTCATTCTCCATCCACCGTGTTCGATCAGTTAGTGATTTCTTCCTGCGAAAAAGAAATTTAACACTGCGCAAACATCGGCACTTCAAAGCGCATGGCTAATGCACAGAAAAGTGTCTAGTCAGATGTGCTTGACCGCCCACATTAGAAGGTTAAAGTGTCGGTAGAAGTTGAAACTAATATGTAACTCTGGCTGCACACGGAGTTGCCTTCTATTAGAGTGCGATTCGCGGAATATGTCTTACTTTCATTTGACGTATCATGTAGTTCGCCTTCCTGCATATTGAAGGTTTCCCGTCACATGTGACAACTATGCCTAAACAGTTAAGCTAAATATATATTGCTGGTTTTTTTCCGTATGTTAAATAAGAGTGTACTTTAATGCGGCGTAATTATTTAAGCCCCGCGGAATAAGGGCACATTTAAAATAATAATATAACATATTTTTCCAAATAGCGAGTATTATGAGTAGCAATTCAGTGAAGATATTCAAGCTCACCCAAAAAATGACTGAAAATATTACGCAAAAAATGTTTACCTCACCGTCCAATCAAGTGGCACTTAAGAAACACATCGATCTCTGCCACGTAAAAGAAAACAATATTTTTGTGCGCCACTCGTTTTCGAAACACTCACTTTTTAACCCTTGGCTCTAGTTACGCGAATCCATTGTGTATAGATTCATGTTTATATGTTGGGCAACATCAGACATAACGCAAGTGTTGAATGACGCTATATTTGCATTTAATTCCGAATTGGGAGCTATTTTAATCACGTATCGAATCAAAACTTAGCTTGCTTCTAAATGTTTGGCGCTTCACATGAGCGAAACGAGATCAGCACTGGAACGTGACATATCCTCATTTATGGAAGCGGAACTGCCCTTTGCCGGATGGCAGTTAAGCTTCCCACCGGAGGCGCCATTATTTCTCTCACAGTCAACCACCGAAAGAAAAGAGTACGCAATATTAAAGGTTGGCAATGAATGTCTCTGTAATCAGAAGTTCCTTGTTAGAAGCAGCCTTCGCGGATAGTGCAGCAGACTTTGTGCAGCATACTGGGCGTCGGCTATTGTTCTCGAGAGGGCCATTCGCATCGTCAGCCAGCTTGCTTTTGCAAGAGCCATTGCGGAAGGCCCTAGGGCGACTCATAGTTTTATTGCCTTCAACATGGCGTGAACTAAGGCCGTTCACTTATTAGTTCACGGCATTAAGCCTTTACTTCTTTGCGACCCTTTTGTGCCCTCATGCCTTCTCGAAGGTAGCGCTGAACGGCTTTTTGTCATGGTCTGAATTTGTCATTCTTCGAAAGGCCCACCTTTGGCCCAAAGAAGCTTCCAGAGAAAGGAAGCTTGTAGCAGCAACTGTTTAGGTGTGCACTAGACTATTTGCAGTGAATCACTGGATGCATTATTTATAATTGGACTTCCCATTTGAGTCAAAATATGGTGTTGTAATCGTAACCTGGGTTTCGTTCACTTTATCAGTAATGTATATGGTACACTTCGCTAAACTAATCATATATGCAAGACCACGAAAATGCTCCCAAATAGATTACTGCGTATTTATGTGCCCATGTACCATTTTTCCTATAAGACTGTCAAGTTTTATCTAGAACGTGCTAAGAATTACGGAACGACACAACATAACCCTATAAGGCGACCTAAAATAGGATTACTTTTGTGCGTTCTAGTGATAACTTTCTTAATCCCATCACTGGATGTGTACTGTTGGATTTCTTTGAAACAGAAAACGGTACTGATCACCTCTAGATGCTACGCCCTTAAAGACTGATTTCTAAACTTTCCCATAGAATATTCTGAGCACGGGAGCACGCATGCTCATGACGTCTGGCTTACGCTTCACAAGTGAAAGTATGGAAAATTACGTGTCGGTTATCCAGTCTGTAAGCATTGCGTGCAGCGCTTCGCTTGCAGTTGATATTCTTTACCTCTTTTTATCGAATGAGTTTCTCGTAAGCTTTTCACATTTTACAGTCAGCGATATGCAATCAACGTCGAGTGCGCCGAAATTGCAAATTTCATTACCTTTGCTTCACAGCTACGCTGAAATTGTAGAACATTTCTCAGATGACAGGGAAGTCCACGTCTTTAGCGTAGGCAGTTCAGAAATTTACGTAGTAACTAGCAACCAAATTTTGTTTGTTTACCACATAAAAACACAACAGAACCACTGACTACGCGAAAGTACTGCGGAAAACCCCAGGAGATTAGGAGAACGTGCTACAGAATTGCTGAAAATATTTGTCGCATATTTAGTCGTATATTTGGCTCACTTGCACTGTTTCCTTAAATTTCATCATCATCATTATCATCATCATCAGCCTGACTATACCCACTGCAGGGCAAAGGCCTCTCCCATATTTCTCCAGTTAACCCGGTTCTGTGCTAGCTGCATCCACTTGACCCCTGCGAACTTCTTAATCTCATCCGCCCACCTACCGTTCTGCCGCCCCCTGCTACGCTTTCCTTCCCTTGGAATCCAGTTTGTTACCCTAAGCAACCATCGGTTATCCTCTCTTCGCACTACATGTCCAGCCCATGTCCGTTTCATCTTAATTTCCACTAGAATGTTGGTAACTTTAGTTATTTCTCTGACCCACTCTGCACGCTTCCTATCTCTTAATGTTACCCCTACCAATTTTCGTTCCATAGCCCTCTGGGTTGTCCTCGACTTAAGTAGAACTCTCTTGGTTAGCCTCCACGTTTCATCCCGATAGGTGAGTACAGGTAAGGTGCAACTGTTGTATACTTTCCTCTTGAGTGATACCGGTAAGCTGCTAGTCATAATCTGCGAGTGCTTGCCAAATACGCTCCATCCCAATCTTATTCTTCTTGTTATTTCCTTTTCATGGTCCGGATCTGCGGTTACTACCTGTCCTAAGTAGACATATTCGCCTACTACTTCCAGTACTTCGCTACCTAATGTAAACTGCTGTTCCTTCCCGAGGCTGTTGAACATTACCTTAGTCTTCTGCATATTTATTTTCAAGCCTACCTTTCCACTTTTCCTTTCTAGATCATCAATCATTATTTGCAGTTCATCCCCTGAGTTGCTTAGCAAGGCAATGTCATCAGCAAATCGCAGATTACTGAGGTATTCTCCATCTACCCTTATCCCTAACTGCTCCCATTCCAAGTCTCTGAATACTCCCTCCAAGCAAGCTGTGAATAGTACTGGGGAGATTGTGTCTCCTTGCCTAACACCTTTCCTTATGGGAATTTTGTTACTTTCTTTATGCAGAACTATGGTTGCTATGCAGCCACTATATATATCTCCCAGCACTTTCACGTACGGTTCGTCTACCCCCTGATTTCGCAATGCCTGCATCACCGCCGAGGTTTCAACTCAGTCAAATGCTTTTTCGTAATCAACGAATGCTATGTATAAGGGCTGGTTATATTCCGAGCATTTTTCTATCACCTGATTGATGGTAAGAATATGATCGATAGTAGAGTACCGTTTCCGAAACCCTGCTTATCCTTTGCTTGATTGCAGTCTAAGGTTGTCCTGATTCTATTACCGATTACCTTAGTAAATACCTTATACGTAACTGCTTTTTGGGGGCCCAAAGGAAGAAATGGGTCGGAAGTTTTTCGTTTGCACGACAAAAAAAAAGTGAATGTTCTCCTCAACATTACTCGACGCAAAGACGGCTCATCGTATCTGGCCATTCAAGCATACTACCTGAGCAAGTTGGATAATTGCTTGCCTCCAACTTCGGCACACATGTAACGGAGCTCCGATTAAGCACGTCACAGTGGTTAAGGCGTCATAAAATCTCATTAGGCGTTTGATTCAAGACGTTTTTTCGAGCACCTTTTTAGGTTCGTTTTATCAGGGCCATATTAACTCAATAGCTGAGGACACTCTCCAAGTGGCTTTTTTAGCAGAAGAGGCTTTGTTATTTCGCTTGGACAAGAGTTCTGCGACTTAAAAACTACTTGAGCGAACATTCTGTAAAAGTGTTTACAGAAATGAAGTGTACATTTTAAAACAGCGTGCAGCCATTGGTTTTATATGTACAGATGTCGCAGGATACTTCAGTAAACGTTTCACAGGATCAGAGAAATGTTCGGAAGAAGCACCACTTCAAGTGCCTATGCCACCGAAGCCTGGGGTCGGATTACATGTGCTCATCACCGTTGGTTATATCTGGAAGCAAATTCACCTGTCTCTTGCTAAAAGAAATTTAATCACAAACGTCACTGCACCTCACCACGTGCATCATTTCAGTACGCACATGCTTAGAACTGGCGTCTCCGACGTAATAATAATAATAATTATAAAAATACTGCTACTACTACTACTAATATTAATATGATAATAATATTATTTGCTTCACAGGACAGGAACGTGCATATCTGGCGCACTTGTTCTGTGGACGCCTGAAGCGCGCCGCACACCAGGTGATCTTTAATGTGCAGTGACATCCCACAGCACAAGGACGCCACTTCGTTTTGCCTCCATCGAACTCAACCACTGGCGGTCGGGATCGAAGGCGGGTACTCGGGCACAGTAGTCGGACGTCTTACCACTGCACCACCGCGGCGGGACAACGCGTTTCCGAGGCGCTGTTGTAAATTTGGGCAGTTGTATGCAGTTACGCTCTCTGATAAACTCATTTTAACTTACGAACACCATGTGCAATATTGACGGGCTGCATTCTCATGAACTTCCCGGGCGCAGACTATAGGATGCTTCTAACTTTGCATGAATTATAGCGTTATATTGTCAAAACTTTAATTACTTCCAGAAGATAGAGTTTTAAATTATGATCTGAGCATAAGTAGACAAATTTGACTTGACATTTGTTTATTATAAAATTTCAATTTAGAAGTTACATGACAATATTCAGCAAGTTTCATGCTCTTGCTGCAGGCGCAATACTGAAATTTCAGGTACTGCTTGAAGTAACTTGGTGTTCGTAAAAAATACCTTCCAGTGGATACAGTTCCATTGCGGCAGGCTAGGTTTAAAGCAAACGCTTTTGTGCAAATTTTTACTGCAAACGCATACAGCGCTAAGGCAATATTGAAAAGTGCACGTTCCATTTTGGGGCTACGTAGAAATGTTTTCACCGAGCGAGCTCTTATGAATGATAGCAAATACTGGCATCATCACAAGCATGGGAGCTGTGCCTTATTTCATTTTTTCTGGCAATATGTGATAGAGTCAGCAGACGTTTTTTTGCACGACGAGGCCACGTTGGTTGGCGCATATTGAATTGGAACTCGATCATCGCGTATCGATCTTCTGGTTTGCATATAAAGAGGCCCGCTTGCTTACTCAGCGAATGCATTCCTTAATTCAATGGCTGTGTAGAAATTATTCAGAGTGCGAGCCGCATGGCCAGCTGCGTCGTACTTTAACGGGTACGCAGTGTGCTTAAAACTCTCCAGTTTACGGGGCAAATGCTTAGGCAAATTGAACTTTATTCAGCCTCATCTCAGATAGGCAAAAAAAAAAACAATTGCGCTCATTATTTCGGCCCCAAAGGAATAAAAGATTGGGATGGATTCAAATTAGGACATCATTTTATTTTGGTTTTGCATAACTCCTGCGACTAGCCCATGAATATTAACATGATCTGTGCTCAAACAGTGACTATGATATTGCATTAAAATGCTGCTGTAAGTCACTGTGAAGCCTAGTCTAGCGTTTCAAAGTGGACTATGCACTATTTCCCCTTGGACTTCAGAGAAAATCTGAGACGATTACGACTATTACCATAGCACCTTTCTTATTATCCAGCATAACCATGCTAACAAAGCATGTGATATGTTACGATATGTTTAATAAATTCTAGCCCGACATCAAGTGAGAACTTTTTCCTGAAGGATATAAACAAATATTAGCTATATAGAAAAAAAGGCTTCGCCCATCTGTTTAGCTTTTTCCATGGCATGTATCACTACCATAAAATTGATGCGATTGAGTTCGGCGTGTAACTCTCAGCTATTGTCCTTAGAGATAAAAGTGTAGCCGAGTGTGTGTCAAGTCCACTGGACGAACAAACACGTTTCGTAGCAACACATCACGATTACAGCTGTGGGTAAGCCACACTAAAACGAGTAAATGGGTGAAAGGGTTGCAGCAGACACCCGCGGCTACTCAAACGCCATGTATGCGCACTGGTTCTATTTCGACACATCACGCGGAGCCACACGACTTGACTGCCTCCACTGCCCCTCTTCCGTCAAATGCGAGACGCAGCTCTCTGTCCTCCGCTTCATTCTTCATGTTCACGGGAGATGACTATAAACAGTCAAGGAAACTACTGCGACCTGCGAGATCGTGGGCTGTTAAAGGCAACGCTCCAAAATATCCTAGATACACTAAAAAAAAACGGATTTCTATCCGATTATGCCGCTCTATAGATCGCACACCAAATCTTTAGCACTATTCACCTTCGTGAGATCTTTCACTCATCTTACAGCGATCGGTCTGCCGAACACATAATAGGATATATCTTCCTAAATCGAGCTAAATAGATATACACTATGTCTGGCGAACAAACCTATAGCTGGGCCTTTATAGTCGTTTCTAAACTTGAGCTCACGAAAAAAGAGACAAAAAAGGCGAAATAAATATTCAGTGGAAACTTACAATGCCCCGCGGTTGTTCAACAGAAAATTCGCTTTGTAGCTAGCCGAAGCAATAGCCGGCGAGCATCTTGGAATGACGCACCACAAGGTTTAGCATGATGGCTACGATTTAGTAGGAATTGTTTCCATTTTCCATTTTGTTTGTTTTCTACCACGACTGCAGCCGGTTTCACCTGACTCTACCGCGCGCACAGTGATTGGCAGCTCGACGTTTTAACCCATGCCCTGACTCAGCAGTAGAAAAAAATGCAGTGTACGTACTCAGGGTCTCATGGACGCAAAATTATTGTATGCTAAGGGAAATCAATCTGAAAGATGCGCAACGTGAACGGTACATGGCTCTTAAAACGGCTATCTCTTTGCGTTAAGTAGCTGCATTGACGGTGTCGCTCAGCGGTTCACGTAATATCTTGCTAAGGTGACATGGTTACCGGAGAAATGACAGTACCAAAACCCTTTCAGTCAAATTGTTTCCCTGAAATTTTGCTGAGCGCCAATCTTGTCATTATTTCACTAAGACCTAAATATTACGAATACTGTAGTCGCTGATCGGTAATATTGTCCATCTCGGCTCAATATTATATTTTTCCTCAACATGAGCATAGAGGTATGTTTTTATGAAACGTTCTCTCTATACTTTATTTTCTAGATGTGACAACCACCTGATAGTCCGCTATGGATTAGCAAGCGCGTTATGTAGAAAAGTAGACATTTTTCATAGAGTCTGTACGTAGGGCAGGCGGGGGAAAAAATAAACCAATCGAGAGTGCTCGCGAAAACAACTACTTTTAAGGAAAACCAAGGATATGTGATACGCCTGTTGGTTTTGGTGATATTCCCGGAACAAGTTCGCGAGTCTACCTTGGTCAGCTCTGTCCTGTCCACGGCAAAACCATGTATGCGGTTATGAAGTGCTGCTGGTCTGATTGTTACCTCCTGCCAAAAACCAGCTATTTTCACTTAAAAAGAAAGGAGATCCGCTAGAGAAAGATTAATTTTTGCTGAAATTCACACATGCTATCATGACAGTTGAGAAATAATAATAAAGAAAGCAGTTATGTTCAGTCCTTCCAATTTTGATTTGTATTGTGACATAAAAGCGTCATTATTTGTTTATACGTGTGTCTCACCAAAAAAAAAAACATATTACTGTCAAATTTAAATCCTATTCCGAATAACGGCTGGGGGGCGAGTTGATGCATGACGCAAATGAACGGCTGCGCAACACGGACATGTGGTGTCCCTTTCTTGTCTGTGTCCGTGTTGCCCCGCCGTTCATTTAGGTCCTATTTCATGTATTTTTGCATATCGACAAATGGATACTTTAAAAAAATGAGTAAAAATTCTTAATGCTTGGTTCATCACTAATAGCTGCATTACTTTATTTTTCACTATTCCTATTGTGTGTGCCAGGTATGACTGAAAAATGTTGGATCTCGCCTTCTGCGCTATCAGGAACGAATTGTTCTAAAGAGATAATTTTCTCTTCTCACATTGCGGGGTCAGATTCATTACATAACCCGGGTGATATGAAAGTGCACTGAACAAGGGTAGATTTGGGGGGGGGGGGGGGGCGAACCCTCAGTTCGCAGGTCGAGCCAAAGTGTCTTCGCCCAGACGAAGGCAAGTCCACCTGTCGAAGTGTTAGCTTGACCTGCGAGCTGAGGATATCCCCCTCCATTCTTGATCAGTGCTCTTTCATACCGTGTAAGCCATATTCTTCACCTCGTTCTACTATAACCCGGATGAAAAATTTAAGAACATTTGTGCTCAATTGAATGTAACAAGCATACTTTGATACAAATGATCAAGGACAGATCGCTTTCGCGTAAAATATAAATATAAAATGCGAGATAATCACGTTAAATCAAGTGCCGGCATCATAGTGGAATAACTACAATTTCGCCACCCCACATGATCTTTACTCACTGTGGTTTATTCTTGTGATTTGATGACTGGTCATGAAACGTCAACTGCTGCAATGAGCAGTTCGGAAGCATAGTTGTCAGTTGCCCCTGTCTTGGGGTTGAAAGTGCCTCTCTAACTGCAAACACATAGGTGAGCTGTTGAAACTGCCACGCGCATATCTACTGGTAACCTGCGATGCAAGATTCTAATTTTTCTAGAGTAATGAAAGGGGCAGACTGCCTTTTTTTTTTGCTCACCATGAATGTGTTCCAATCCTAACTGCGCGTATTTCTAGGCATGAACTTCCGACCCCTCTCGAAGTCTTTGTGTACCCATCCTCAGCCTAACTATACATGCCGAGAGCCCTGTGCAGTATGCTGTCATCCAAATCCGCCTTTATTGACTCTCACAGTGCGACTTCAGGAGCGTTTCGGGAAAAATAAAGATGATTAGAACTGCCACACGCCAGTCACGCCCACTGTACCTCCTCAAAATTTCGTGCTAATATCCACTTGTCGACAGAACTATACCTTATGCGCATAGTGAAGAACCTACTGCTTTCAGATAAACGTTGGCTCATTTAACAGGGATCTGCAGTTAACTGCAACGCAAGGGTGAAGGTACATCGAAATGTTTGAAGCTCCATAACTTATCGTCACAGTTTTTCCACACCTTAGCTTGAAACGCTAATAGAATCCTAAACATTAAAAAATTCATCTACATTGTTATTATTTTAAGCTTTGGCGGAACACGCAGGATTATCGAAGGCGACTTCGCCCGAAAATAGAGGGGTAATTAACCTAACAATTACGTGAATCTTATACGTACTTCGCAGTTGTCAACTAATGAATAAGTCAGCATAAACATTGTACTTCTTAGATGAAAGTAATATAACTCTAACATTAATGGTGTGATTTTATAATCCACTAACTCTCCTGAGAGTGAAAAGTTGACGTTTAATTTATTAAACCTTAGGTTTTTGCAGTGTCGCACTACGCTTTCTTCTTACTCTAATTATGCTGTCGCCTTTAAGGTTGGTTGGTTGCAAGATAAGCATTACCCAAGAATTTTTCTCTTTAGTGTCAAATTTGGGCATTCATGAAGGAACTTAGTGTGGGTGTCCGGTTTCGGAACAAAATATATATTTCTCCTCGTTGATGTGTGTAAATCAGGCCTCTTTAAATTACCTGGTTTATTCAATCGAGCAGGACTGGGATTTCGATCGCCTGCTGTGCAGAGCTTGTAGGCAGCATAAAACGAAACTACTTGTAAACTGAAAAGTTCTGATAGCTAATAGCCGAAACAAAACATAAAGACCGGACACATGCTCACATGCATACAGAATCATACCCCCCCCCCCCTCCCGCACACACATACCATGATTAGATGACTCAAGCTCTGTATTGAAGGTTAGGTTCGCACAAATGTCAGATCCACTTGTTCCAAGACAATTTCCTTGACTGCCGGAACATTGTCTTGATTGCATGAGTTAAGCCTCTTTAGGCGAGGAGAATTTATATTCAATTGTCAATAACCGAGCCGTTCGCAGGACTCATCCTTTTAAAACTTTTTTCTACATTCGCCGCCCCCACACATCCCCATTTGAGCCGTTGTTTTAGTCTTGGATATTATGTAGTGCTGGATATAGCGATAACAAGAATTTCGGCGTTTCCTTAAGTCCCATTTGATACAATGCTGATGGCTTCTCAACCGAGAAATAGAAACCAACTTAATTACCTGATGCACTATTAGACCTGAAGTTAGCGAACTGTTTTTATCAGTGAAAAAAATTAGTTGTGGTTTAAGTCTGGTTAACCGTATTTGAATTGCGATAGCAACGGCGGAAGCTTCTTTCGCCTGCTGCAATATTTTCCTATCACGCCCTATCAGTATAAGGTGCTACATTATTGGGGACACTCCTTTAAGAGTATGATGCGAGAGCGTACGTTACCAGCGCACATATAAATGAGATGGGTGCAATGCTGCTGAACCGAATGTGGAGCGAAAGCATCAACTGCCGGTGATTGAGCGTCTTTCTTCTTCTTCGCGGCTGTTCAAAGTCAAACGTGGCCCTTTCCAAGACGACGCGACGGGCTCAAATCTGGCGCAGTATTGCTATCGCAATAAACAAACATGGCAGACAGCTAGCCGCAGCTGAGCTCCGGATATTATGCTGTACAACCGCTCGCCCAAAACTAGCATTGCTTTGGCCTGCTGAGAAACGACCTTATTATCTGTTGACTCCGACCGTCGCCTTCGTATTGACAGCTTGCAACACACCATACTCTGTGTCAAGTAGTCAGAATAAGCCAGGGTTAGTCTTGATGGTAAGCGGATTAAGCACGCACAACCTGTTCAGACAGGCATGGGCTGCATTGTGATGCAGATGTCTACTAGAAATCTGCCAATAGTGAAGAAAAACTATTTTTTCTTATATCAAAATGGAGTGAGACAATAATTTTCTCTTCCTAAGCAACCTTGAGGTCAGGTGCCAAAATAAAGCCTCAAATTCAAAATGAACCTCATCAGCTACTGCCTTTGTTCAACCATTGTCGAATGAGGTGGTGAAGTTAAAATCAGAGACATCCGAATTGCAGCGTGAATGGCTGAGAGTTTAAACGTCAAGAATCCTGCTATGATATGGCGTAGTAGCATGAACGTGTTGCCGGCGAAGCTGATTTCTTTCATGCGGCCTGATCTCGAAGTGCAAATGCAGCGGAGTTATTTCTGCCGTCGCCGCTTGCAAATATTTAAAGCCAAATCAACTTCAGCTTCCTAAAAAAGTATGCGCTTTTTGCCGTTTTGCTATGGTGCGCGTAGCAGTCTTGAAGCGGGAACATTTGCACGACGTCGCCTTAAGGCTACGCCACAACATAGTTAATGGTTACCGTTTGTGGCTGCCCTTGCCAATATCCCCATTATTGAACATGCACTTTGTAATTGTCAATCTATTTCATTTTCCTACTAGTTTGCCCACAACAGTTATCTAGAGATTGTGCCGAAATTCAGGTTTTATCAGCTGGTAGATTTTTCCGACATTTCAATCAAGTTATTAAGGGGTCCCGAGAGAACGGGTGTTTTCAATAACTGGAACTGCACTAATCTTCAATGTTGCATCCATGTGGACAGCGACCAACTGTAGACTTGATGGAATGAAAGCTACGGTTGCCACCTGCCTGCTTTTAATAGCGTATTCTTTTTAGGCTTTATGACACCAAATGCGGATGACTCGACCAGAAAGCGCACCTTGCTTCATGGCGCTTTTAGTGAAAAGCTGCATTCTCTTTCTCGGCACATAGATTTTGCGCTGGAATAAATGTTCACCCTGTTATGACAAGAAAAAAAGAAATTTGACGAGAAAAAGAATGTTTAAATGTGGCTCAAACTGGCCGTGATCGTGTATTCACGCCCCGTGGAGCGTTTATTTGAGAGCCTTTGGGGCTTGCGGCAGGAATACATCACCGCGAAACCAGTGTCCCACCCGCTCGCTCGCCTCGAACTGCCGCCACTATTCCTGTGGAGAATCCCCAGAGAGTACTTTTTCTCAGTTCTCCCAATTCAAAGCGTCTGGCTGAGTTTTCCTGCGATGTAAAATGGCTTTACGGAATGGAAATGGCTAACTAAAGTAAATAAAATACATAAATTTGTTTATTTCGGGTAGAAGAGGACGACGCTGTAACTGACTCATTCTCGGTCGAGAGTGCGCAGCAGTGAAGCTCTTCGGTTTAGGTTCGACCTCCAAGGGCTTGTTAAGGGGCAGGGGCGTTGGACGGCGTGGCTGATCCGGGATGCGCAGACATGTTGAAGAACCGCAGCTCACAAAATGTTTTGCAGTGCCATCATTCACACTTACCTGCATTTTCTTTCCTCTTTCCATAGTGCCCATTTTCAACGCGAAATAAAAAAACTGATTATAGTAAGGAAAGCGTATTATCGAGTGTGCACCGATGAAAATTTTCTGCCTATGACGTCAGATAGGGCAAATCTTTTGCATGACCAGCACAGAACGTCATACAGTGATTCAAAGATATTCCGCGCGGCACATTTTCAATCTCTCTCTGTGAGGTTCAGGATTGCGTCACGGCCGTCACTGCGATAATGAGTGTGCTTCTCGCTTCTGATGTAAACGTTGCATATGAAACTTTCAACTCTTGATGTATTTCCATGCGCTAATACGGTTGCGCCAGGGATGTCACCCAGCACATAGAAAGGCAGAATAAACGCCGTTCATATCCGTGAGTGCTCATGACCAATACTTGGACAGTTGTCAAACATGTAAGGTGAACTCCCTTTTATGCTCATGGTGGACATCTTGCGTCTACGAGATGTGTCGTGAGGTTCCACGATTTGTGTTCGGGAGATGTGTCAGGGAGAATCTGCGACGTTCTGTAGCAATGTGTCATCGAGACGTCGCAATATGTTCTCACGTCAACATAATTTCCCCGGAAAGGACGTCGCAATAGGTTCGGATGAAGATGACGAAGAAAAGAAAGTTATGAAATTATAACATGTACAGAAATGCGCAATGTAGAGGAAGACGTGATGACGTAAACAGAAGAAGAGGAGAAGAACGACAGGGTTTCGCAAATAAACTCTTAAGCGAAGCTAATTGCAATCCAATAAGTTTTTCAGTTTTGTGTATACAGAGAAGCCGTCTTGACTCGTGATTACTTTTATTTATTTATTTTTTTTTGTCGGTTTGAGCATGCTGTAGGCCCAGTGGAGGGACATTGCAGGAGGGGCAACATTTGTAAAACAAATTTTAAAACAAAGTACAAAACAAAAGTTTTACAACGACAAAACAAGATGATGAAAAAACAAGATATTTTGTTGGGCCAGTTGGTAAATATCCATTGTCAATCAAAACAGCGCACACTGGAAGACATAGGACAAGATAAAAGGAAGCTACAGGACAATCGTTTGTCCTGTTTGCGCTGTTTTTATGAACAAAAGATGGAGAAAAGTAACAATCCAGCGAACAGTTTTCTATGCCATCAATGCCAGCAAGTGATGATAATGGTAGCTGATTCCGCTCAGTTATGGTGCGCGGGAAAAAGAAAATTTGAAGATGTTAGTTCTGGCAAATAAGTAAGGTGCTAATGATGCAGTGTGTCTATTTTTATTGCCCTGTACTTTACTGGTTTAAGATACAAATTAGGAGGCACTGGCATTTAATAATTCTAGTAGAAAAAGAAATTTTCGCCTTTGCATTCTGCGCCGAAGGTCCAGAGACTGTATGTTATGTTGAAGCATAGGACAGAGGGTGAGTCAGTGGTGCGATATAGAGAAATTATAATGCGAACTGCTTTTCGTTGAATTCTTTCTAGAGCATTAAAATTAGTTTTTGCATTCGGATCCCAAAGAGTGCAAGCATACTCAAGTGTAAATCTAATAATGGGGATATATGCCAATTGTTTATTGTCAGAAGGAGCTTGTTCTAACTTATGCCTAATAAACAAAGGTTACGAAAGGAAAACGAGCATACAACGTAAATGTGTTTGTTCTAGCTAAGGGTATTCCTTTGTGTTACACCGAGGCATTCGTATTGTTTTAGTTCGGAAAGGTTCCGGGCAGGAAGATATGAAAAACAGACTATTCTTTGTGTTAGTGATCGCTTAAGTGCTGTCTTGTCAGTATTTAGTTTCATTCCTCATTTATCACTCTATTTGCTAATACTATGCACCATATGTAGGTTAGAATTAGGTAGAACATAATCACCTGGAACGTTAAATTTATTACACAAGACACAATCAAAGGCAAACAACGTAACTTGAACTGGGGTATTAATGATGCCGGTAATGTCATTGATATAGACAAGAACCAGTAGTTTCTTTAGACACTGCCTTGGGGGACACTTTAATATAGTGGACGTTGTCTGGAACAGTGACCATCAATACTGACATAATGAAATCGGTGAGAATAATAAGCTGAATCTCATTTGATAGCGCACGGAGGGATATCAGTACTTTCAAGCGTATGAATAAGTGTACTGTGTGGAATTAAGTCAAAGGCTTTCTTAAAAGCAAGAATTATAACGTCTATTTATCCGCAATTGTAAAGAATCTGGGAAACATTGTGAAATATGATTGTGAGTTGAGTGAGCAGAAAAAAGGCTTTCCCGAATCTATGCTGGAAAGGCGATAATATATGTTTCTGTTGTCAAGAAATGTTTTTATGTATTTGGCTAAAATAACTTTAGGACGTTTGCATTATGATGATGTCAGCGGTATGGGGAGATAATTGCTAATCAATGTGACATCACCTTTCTTATGTACAGTTACCACACGGCCACCCTTGAATATGATTGTAGACTTGAAGACAAAAAAGAAGCTCGAAAAGTGATGCTAAGAATGTGCCAAATAATTTCAGCATGACGATGTAAGAATGAATTAGGTGTACTATCAGGGCCAGGACTTTCAATAGTATTGCAAATACACCATGTTGTGACATAAGATCATGTACAGGCTGGGAAGAAGAATCAGAGGTTAAAAATTATCCCTGGGTTTGGGAAACACTGTGAAAATATGCATTAAACTTTTCAGCAATATTAGCTCTTTTCTGAGCAGCGCGCCCTCGTGTCTTACCGCAGGCAGGGATTTTCTGTTTTGTTTGCTAGAAAATTCAAAACGTTCGACGTGGTTTATGGACAAACTTCGACAAAAGGGTTTCGATGTAATGTCGCTTAGCAGCTGTAACTAGGTTAGTTAAAGAAAGCTGATTAATTTCGATGATGCTGCGAGGAATACTAGCCTTAAACGTTTGAATCTTCCTTTGAGGTGCAGTATATCCCGTGTAATCCACGGAATTTATTGGCCGGTGTTTTGTTCTTGGTGGAAAAAATTGACTGATTCAATGTGCGCACATGTTTTTAAATTTAGACCAGAAAAGAGACGGGTCCATCTCAACAAAGCTGCTAAGACACAGATCTAAATACTCTAATACGCTATAATCCCTATCAAGCGAAAAATCTTTCACAAGTACGGTTTGGAAGGTCCGGCACGTTCGTCAGCAAAAGATTGCATGTAAAGTGAATTAACTCATGATCAGCCATTCCTCGATGGATCGAAACAGTAAATGTTTCAAGAGAACAGCTCGCAAAAGGAAGAACGGAATAGATGAAGCATGAATACGTGTAGCTTGTCTTACTACTTGTTTTATATTGTTACACAACGAAATATGAAGTAAGGGGTCAAAATGTGCGCAATAGAGTAAGAAGAGGCCAGATCCAAATTATGCCTGGTAAGTTGGAGTCCCTAACCAGAAATACGTTATTTTCTTTAATGATGACATTCTTTTCGGCAGATAGCGTAAAAGAGAACCGGGAGCACGGATAACCACGGACCCTAAATATAGCTTAAGCGAGATACTTTCATGGTCATCTATCTGGCGAGTTCAAGACATATGAATATTTTTTTAAAGAAAAACAGCCACTCGTTCACGTCTTGATAATCTGTCACGACACTATCACTACCAGTACCATTTACGGGTATAATAATTCTGGCATAAAAAGTCATGCAAGTCTTAGATTCAAGTCTCACTAGATAGAAAATATGTCAATTTCAGCGGGCATAAAGCCTTGTCAACTCGTAACTCGTAGTATCGAGGTTCACTTGGCGTCACCATTGCCGGATATCGGCAACTGTCGTTTGTGCTTTGTCCGCGTTGCTTTTTTGAGCAAAGCTATTTCAACATCTTTTGATAGTAATCATAGAAAGACCAGAAATTAAGCGTGGCATTCGTAGCCAGGAAAAGCGAAATACCACATAAATAAAACAAGTGAAACCATGCGGCGGGTAAAATAAGCTACATACGAAACAAACGCTTAATATTTTGCGTTCTTTTCTGCACATTTATGCTGCGCGTGGCTATTGCACGCAGCAAGTTTAGAGCTGCAAAACTAAGAACGGAGCTGTTGTTTTGTTGTGCTAGCGAGGTGGGAAGTAAAATGGTTTTGATCCAGCTTCAGACATCGAATTGGCCAATTTGTGCATGCTGCTATGACTATAAAATTACCTAACAATCCCTTTTACTTCATGAGTGTGCTCTGCTGAAGACACGTCAATACTTGCATGTTTGGATGAGTGAAGCAGGATGGAAGCACATTGTATGCCACAATTTGTGCGCCGTGGCAACGCGAATGAGCTTTGAGGTAGGCGGGTGAAAAATATCACAGAATAACGCACGCATGATCACTTTTTATTTTACCCCCCAAAAAATAGTAACTGTGGTTCACCTCGGTTGAACCTAGTTATAAAGAGCAAAACATAGGCTAAGCATGGCTGTACACGGTTGTTTTGCTTGGTTTAAACTTCTTTGCAGCAAAGAGATGCAGCTAGTCACGTGGTATTACGTCACGAAGACGCCTTCGCTAGGAATGTGCACCTGCAGTGGAGAGGAGCGTGGGGTCTCGTCTTATGACATGGACACAACTCTATTATGAAACGGGCAGCGAGGCAATCGAATGCCGCGGGCTCCGCTCATCGCACTTATAGAGGATGCCATACCATACTCCATCTTACTACAATAAAATATGGTAGCTGGTCGGAAGTCGTGGCATGTCTTGCTGGGCCGCAAGTGTACCGATAGTGTGATAACTGAACGAGGAGAAATCCCACTAATAAAAATGACACTCATTATGCCCGTCTCAGGAAGCGCCGATGTATTCCCACGAATTCGCTCACATCTGGTAAACCTCCGTTCTTTTATGCACTGAGTGCTTCACAGAAAATAAGATAATTATTTAAGCGTCCAAATAAGAGCAGTAAGCACATGACCACTCAAAGTATTGCCAAAAAAATATCAAAGACGGTGGCTGCTCGTTACAGGTAATTCATGCTATCGAGGATTTCGTTTCCGGACAATATCTGGGAAAAAATTTTCTTTTTCAACATATTATTAAAATATCCCTTATAAAAGCGTGTTTTTCATTACGAATTACATCTTCACTTTACGCGCGCAGTTTGAGGCGGCCAGGCCAATCGTGTCCACGCATTCCAGTTACTCCGTTCACACAGGGGTACAGTAAAAAGGTTAATGCAGTGATTAGCCCAAGAACAACTGAACATTTGTAGATGGTCTAGCATGTGTTAAACACCTGGCGGTGTTATACTTGGCTCTGGGAAACCTATCTCACGAAAACAGGCCGAATTTCGTCTGTATAAAAAGCAACTATCTGTTTGCAGAGCTAGTTGATTCTGCCAAAAATAGATAAATGTTCTGGGTGTTCTTAGAAACAAAAAACGGAATGCATTGTCTACAGAATGAAATGCAGTAGGCTAATCCAACCGAACCGAGTATTAAGCCAAAAACTTTGTGGCGGCAACATCCTACGGCTAAGGCGTGGTTGCCCAAAACGGAAAGACTACCCGGTAAAGATTAAAGCTGCAAAAGATTCGTACTGTATTCTTCGATATATATATATATATATATATATATATATATATATATATATATATATATATATATATATATATATATATATATTGCGAGCCACCGCTCGAAAAAACGCGTTTATTTCAGCCACAATCTGGAACGCTGCGCGTGATCTTGTGAACAGCGGTGAATGATGGGAATGATGACGATGCTGCGTATGTACAGGTGAAAGAGGCGAAAGTATATATATATATATATATATATTTTAATATATATATATATATATATATATATATATATATATATATATATATATATATATATATATACGGCTTACTTTTCTCACTTTTCTAAGAGAGAAATCGTATATCAGTATGTCACTGCAGGTGGCAAACACCGTTTTTGCCATTTCAAGAAGTTGCACGTTTAGAGACCTGTTGCTGGCGTAGAAACATATTCTGCCATCCATTCCTTTTTACGTATTCAATCTATGCACCATGCACATTGCTGACAATAAATAAAAACCTGTTATGGTTTTGTAGGTGATAAGTAAAAAAATCGAAAACATTCCCCCAGATGCAACGAGCCACAAAAAAGTTCATTTTTGAAAATTAAATACGGCCATGATGCATCATGTTGCTAGCATTATATTTTTTCTGTTTTTTAGTCAGATTATGTCCTTAACTTCGGGCAAAATTGGGAGTTCTCGATCAATAGGTATATTCTCCACAACGCATCAAATTCCCCAAGATTCGAAAACACCAAAAAAGAAGCACATTTGATTCCAATTGAACAAAATATCATTATAGATCTTTATGAAAATCCCCCTCAAGATTCCTATGTATCTCAAAAATATTTCAGCCTAAAGATGTGCTGCATTATTTTATTTAAAAATATAAAAATAAGTAATAAACTGGGCGCTGCTTTGAAAATTGTCAATATTCAGCCCGACATTCTGGCCCAACTTAATTAAGTGTTTCCCTGAAACATTTTCTGTATAATATCAAGGCCTAGTTCTTTATTTCTGCAAACATTGGTAGCTCAGGACTCGTTTTTCTTTCTGCATATCATTTGGCAACCGGCCAGAATTTGAAATTCCCCAAAAATGAACAAATTTGACTCAATTTTAACACACTGCCGCTTCACTGTTAATTATCGACTTCTCCTAAAACAATCCTAACTAGTTTTTAATGATTATGTACTGAATTGTATTACAATATGTAAGTTAAATATACAGAGATAAGTATACAATTGAACTCATCATTTAATTTTATAGAAGAGATTATGGTTTCCACTTAAGACGTAGGCAATAAATGTTGGATTTAGTATTTGCTGAATTTAGTTAATTTCAACTTATGCAATATCTGAAGCCATCTCAATGCCTAAAAAGTCGCTATCTCTTATTTGCAGCTTTGATGGTTGCTTAAATTGGAATAAATTCGCTATACCTTGTAATAGTAGAACGCAAGTGATGGTTGAACTGTTTCTTTATCATGTATTTTGTTTTTCTTGCGAGGTGCTATGCTATCCAAAACAGTCCCTTATTATATTATTTCATTTTTTTTCTTTATGACAAGAACTGGCAATACTTTACTCTTGAAGGCAATTTTTGTAATGTGCACATAATTACAATCAAAAGCTAAACGCTTTGAAGTATGATAGTTTAGGTAGAATTTTATATTTCTTTACAGCAGCAGCACGACTGAGCCGAGATGACGAGCGTTCTTGTCGACAGAGCGATCTAGAGCAGAAAAAAGGATAGCCAACACGGAGCGAATCCGCCGTCCTCCCTACTCTTAAAATTACGTACGCGGCTTTATCCCTTTTTTGTATCACGGTAGGCTCCGAGACTAAGCTCGCATGATTGCAGGTTAGTACAGCAGTTTCCGTTACTGTCACTTTTCAAGTACCCCTAAGCTGGCTTATCTAGATGTTTCGGTGCCGATTTTAGATTTGGCGTTGCCAAATGCAGCGGGCATTCATAGTTGACGACCAGCGAGCACTTTTGCTGCCCTTGCCACTGCCAAGTTAGTACGCGTATTTTTGCTTGCTCAAGTCAGCCCAATAAAGAGTTATTTTCAGTGCTGCTATGCCTGTTTGATTTTTGTGTGCACTGTATTAGCGCCATCCCGTGCCAATTTCATGCAATATCTCCCATCTGTCCACTGCGGTGTGAGGTGCTCTCGCAATGCCTCTGAAAAATGGCCGCAGCTAAGCTTCCTAATCGGTGTAGAGAGAGAGCACCCTACTCGGACGACGGAAGGCAGCGGTTTTGTTGTCCTACGGAATACCTTTTCTTCAAAGTTACTTTGTGACGCAATGTGCTCATGTAGCGATCATGTAAATGTGGTCACAACCTTCCAGAACCATATCACGTCATCCCCCCCCCCCTTCCCCTCTCCCTCTGCCACCTGTCAACTCGGATACGAAACATCTCTATTCGTAGACGGCTGATGATGGTGTAAGATGACATGACCAAGACGAGTAGTACTTTGTCGGCTGGTTTTGGGTCGTCAAATCTCAAGTGACCATTCTTGAAAAGTCGCGGTTTTGCGACATCTCGAGAATATATAGAGACCATCTAATTGGTCTTTTAAGATATCGCATTGTTTAATAAAGCGGCTAATCGTTCCCTAAAAACATCCGAGTGCATTGCTGAGCTTAGTACAACTTTCGTCCATCAGTTGACTTTGACACAGAAATAGAAAATAGAAGAAATAGAAAAGAACAATTAAAAGCCGTTCTATGCGTGGCTCCCATACAACAAAAATCATATATCGCGGGTCGCCCTTTTCCATTGGACGCCCTTTTCCATTCTAAAGTAGCTTGTGGTAGCTACTTTAGATTGATCTAATATTTATGGGCCTGTCTTGCTTTTATGGTTGTTAATAAGATTTCAATTGCAATCATAGTACTTTAATGAAAAAGCTTTGCGCACGCGCGATCACGAATGTATGTATTCGTTGCTTGCTATCGTAAACAGATTGGAGAAGGAAAATAACACTATTCCACCCCAGAAATAGGTCTGAATTGAATCGCCTTTTCTATTCAAATTTCTGAGTTGGCATTACGTTATGAAGACAAGTTTGCTTTCACGTCTGCGCTAACGTCTCCAACCTTTGCAGGCACATTGTTTGGACGCCTTTGCCCCAAGGTGATTCATTTATTACACCCACAAAGAGTGCTGGGGTCAAAAGCTTGGTCAACACAGAATGAATCATCTGTCCTTTGCAGCTGCCGTTGAGACAGGAAAACAGGTCTTCTGAGGAATTTTCCCAGAATAGATACCCGAAGTTCCTTGTTCATTCTGGCCCTCACCGAAAAGGACACAAAGACATGGCCCACCGACGGCGTCTTTTTGTCTCCAAGCCACACCTCATGTGCCTCGGCTGCTGCATTCTGCAAATGGGTGCAGGGAGCAAGCTTCATGTTTCCATGCCGCAACGTGCCGCTGATGCCGCCATTCACTGGCCGGCTTTGTACCTTTGAGCGCCGCTTTTTGCGGCCACAAGCCCATGAAGAACAGAAAGCTGGACGAGGTGGTTGCTATCCATTATTTAACAGCGCGAAAAACGTTAGCACACGCAACAAGTCGAGCGCTGACTTTCAGCTAAACATTTATTATCACGAACGACACTTATAAATAATCCCACAAAAATAGACGAACGCAAAACAAAAATCACTTATCCTAGTCTTAAGCTTCTTGCAACAAATCAAGAAAGGCAATTTCACCGTTAATCAGTGACACTGACAATGACAGTTGGATTATGTATAAGTTTCATTTGTGATAATAAATGTTTAGTTGAAAGTCAGCGCTCGTGTTGTATGTGTTAACGTTCTCGTTCTTTCGTGCTCTTAAATATTGAATAGAAGCCCAATAATTTGCAAAAAGCTGAAAAACATGGCTTTAACTTTGGCCTGTTTATACCACGTTGCTCACTTTAACGTCGGATCCGCTCTTCGCTGTCGTTAGAGCTGTGCGCCAAAATGTTTACCAAGTAAGTGAGAAAAATCTACGCTTGGACATCATGCAAAAGCATGTTCATCAAGAGTGGTTGAGGTTAAGAAAACGTATTGTTGAGGACTGATTCTATAAAAGAGAAAGCTGTAATGCTGGACAGGATAAAAGATTTGTGGCACCAAATATTATTCTAACCATAATCATTTTGTAGCATGTGATTAATAAAGCAACGCGCCTCCTTACCGACCTGGTGCCCTACATGGTTGCAACAAAAAATTAATAAATTTTGGGAAACACAAACTCCACCTCGAAGGTGTTAGGTCAGGTTTTTAATAGATTTCTTCTGTGGCCTGAGGAGCTACTTGCATGCAACTTCGAAAAGATGGACGCAGTTGGTGTTTTTATCTTTTATTCACCGATAGGTACACGCGTGCTCCTTTTAACCGGATCAGTTGAAAGCGCCTCGGAGACTGAGCCATCTTTTGCAATATATCTGCTCGATATCGAAGCTGACCAACGTTATCCAAGCCTTTCATTATGCGACAAAGGGTGCACACAATGCCGGTATTTTAGGCCTTTGTTTTCTGCATTTAGTGACGTCCAAAGCGTCGAAAAGTTGGCCTCTCCTAAGTGCTTTACCATCAACGTTTTTAATGATCATCTTTTTCAAAAACGGTCTTTCGAGTAGTTGCGAAGAAAAAAGTTAAAAGCCTAGGGGGACTCAACCGCAGTTCAGAACGGCAACCTGCGGGCTAAAACATAATACGCAAATGCATTTTCTTGTTCTCTTTCCACCCGCTAATAATATTACTGAAGGGCATTTTACTTTTCGTTTTCAAGGGTCACATTTTTTGAGGTAGTTGCCTACACATTCCATTTATCCACTCTGCATTTCTATTTAGAGTGGTAATACATTCGGTCTAAAACACAATTGAGGAATGTTCCGATTGGGACAGCAGTTGCTATACCGATATATTGACAACCTCACCTCAACTCACTACGCAACGGTGTACTGAAGACATTGAATGTCGGTTGAATCTACCGCAAAGACTTTTTGTTGTTTAGTTTAACAGGTCGTAAAAATGTCGCACGTTTTACAAGTTCGCACGTAAAAATTTCAAAACATGGCTTCGTGCCAATGGCACATTTGTGTCACGGTCAGTGAACTATCGCTAGCGTCATCATCGAACACTATCGATTATTGTTCTATGCTTCCTCACCATACCGTCTTTTTAAATAGCCTTTAAGAGACTTTAAAAAATTAGAAGAGTGTTTAACCTTCTGTCTGAAAGTTACGCGGTAACGTCTATAACGTCTCTTTCTGATTTCACAAAGTTTCGGCACTGAGAGGCTGGCACAGAGTTGGGAAACAAGTAAACGTCTTTATGTCGTTCGGCCTTTGTGGATAGGAAGGATCAGTATTTGCCTCACTCCACGATGGACATCTACATTACATGAACGACAGTAATTTTGAGTTACATATGTCTCCGGTTCAAACCTCTCTCACAAAAAAGCTTTCATTGTTAAACGAAACAGCGTTACATCCCCCTGAATTTTCTGCAAAGAACGATACCGTTACAACTTTGATTGAAGAGAAGCATATATTTTTTCTGACACGCTTGTCTCAAACCTCGGTTGCAGCGACGGCACCTGCGACACCTTTTGAAACTGAATGGGCTGTAAATGATGTATCGAGTGAAAAGACATTGAGATCTGGCCCTGCACAGTACGATTTTAGGGTCTGGTGGAAAGTCCTATGTTCCACTGTGTACTCCACAAAACCCGCAATGGAACAGTGCAGCACTGCGGTTTGGCATGCTCCTTTTATGCTATTGGAATTGACATCCTGCCAAACCACTTTTACACGGTGCACGTGTTTCTACGGGAAATTTGAGGTGCGAGCTTGTTGCTGGCGTGTTCATGCATTTCGGGTTCTCCGGAAGCAGCCTATTATTGTAGTAGTCAGACATCCCACACCTGAATCACATCATTTATGCTGTCGACCTCGCACTTTGGATCACGCGCGGCAGTGACGGCCAGATTGAAGAGACTTAACGGACCGCCATCGAATGGATCGGAGATTATCTAAGCTCAGTTGGCCTCACCTGCTCGGCGACAAAGTCCGAGTTTAACATCATCCCTTCCCCAGGACGACGCCTTCCAAAGATACTTCCTGACATCAACCTCCAGGTTCAAGGAAACCCGATTCCTCGAACAAATAACATCAGGATCTTGGGCTTGCAACTGCAGGCTAACGGCAGCAACAAAATAACGCTCCAACGCATCGGCCAGTCGGTGGTACAGATCGGACGCCTCCTTAAGCGAATCTCCAACAAGCATCATGGCATGCGAGAATCCAACCTCCTGCGCCTCGTTCTAGCTTTCATCTGCTCCCGCATCCTGCTCTGGTCCTTAATTACGTCTCACTCGTGCCGAAAGCGAACGGCTAGAGGCGTCACTTCGAGAAGCATACAAGACGGCCCTAGGTCTTCCCATGTCCACAGCTACCCATAAGATCATGGCTCTCGGAATCTCCAATACCGTGAGCGAACTGATCGATGCAACCCTCACCGCCCAGTATGAGCGGCTCTCACTCACATGCGCTAGCCGAGCGGTACTGCAGCAAGTTGGGGTCTCCCCGCCGAGATCGGCCCCAAGTTACGCTGAACTTACACCGGAATATCGCCTAAATCTCCGCATGCCTCCCATTCCCAAACGAATGCACCCGAAACGCCACGCCGAGAGACGGGCCGACCAGGCTCGTCAATTCAAGAAACGATTCAGAGGACGTCCGGACGTCACGTATGCGGACGCCTCTTACCATCCATCGAGGTCAGCGATGGTGGCGGTAGCTCTCACCCCTCATCGCAGCTAGTACACAGCCTGCATCATTCGCAATGCAGAAACCGTCATCGAAGCTGAGGAGGTTGCCATTGCGCTAGCGCTAGCCGACCCTAATACCAAAGTCGTCATCAGGGATTCTCAACAGGCTATTCGCAACTACGATGCTCGCTGTGTCTCTCTAGGCGTTACACATTCTACGTTCTACAGCACCCTCTTCCACATCTCGCTTCTTTGGGCTCCAGCCCACGAGTCGCTCAGCGGAAACGCCCAGGGGCACACTTTCGCTCGAGCTCTCAGCTGCCGAGCCGAGAGTATGATCAGCCACCCTGCTTCCGCTGACACTAATATCTCACGCGCTTGTCTACTCACCACTTACACGGACATACTACAGCACTACCGACTTCAAAGCTGCACATATCCTCCCGCACACTATGATCTAACAAGACGCGAGGCCATCCAATGGCTCAAACTACAAACTGGCAGCACCCCGTCTTATACAGCAGGATCTTCCCGGAACAGATAGCCCCCATGTGGGAACACTGCTCAACTCCGACCACTCTCATACACATGGTGTGGACTTGTACACACTACAACACAGACAACTCAAACACCCCAGAAACATGGGAGTCCCTCCTGCGTACTTCCGAGCCAGCAGACCAACACTGGCTTATCCAGCGCGCGTTGGCGGCCGCGGGATCCCAAGGGATCCCCACCGACCTCCTCTAAGCCAGCGCAACCGGTCCTTTGACGGGTTCCGTGTTTTTGGGCGCAATAAAAGAGTTCACCACCACCACCTGTTGTTATTTCAGCATTTGATATTGTCTGCAACAAGGTGCAGCAAGCGCTCCGGCCTCCATTTCCAAGCTGTGAAACTCGCCCTTCTCCTCCTCTTACACCACCTTAGTGTCACCGCCCCACATACTCCCAGTGTCACCGCCCCACATACTCTCCGCCCTCGTCACCGTCCCTGATTCCTTAGAACGTAGCTGTGCCGAAAACAGCAGCCACCGTAATCCAGTACGTCACAAATTCCCGACCGCCTACACGGAAAGCAGACGAGTGGCGTACCCCCGACCGACGGCCGTTATGCTTTCACTGCGGCGAACCGGGTCATGTCTATCGGCGCTGTCCCTACCGTCGACTGCGTCTCGAGGGGTTTTCCGCTGATTCTGCGCGGCCTCGCTACGGCGAACGGCCTCGAGCCGTTGAAGATTTCGTCACTTATCAGCGCCGGGTTGTTCCGTCTCGTCTGCGACAATCTAGATCACCGTCACCTAGGGCTCGCCCGTCGCCATCTGCTACGAGTTCCTCATGGGCAGCGCAGGGCCGATGGCCTGTCCCCGGAGGGAAAACTGAAACCAGCGACCGTCGGAGATAGGCTCGCTGGACATCGCTGCGCGGGAGACCCCCCTTGATGCGGAAACGGGAAGACTACGCATCGACATTGGAAAAGTCCGCGGTTACCGATCATAACGCCACCTCGAAGCCACCCCGACGCACCTTCAACCACGACGAATATCCGCTGAAACCGACGACGAAACAACGCACCTGCAACGCACCTGCAATTGCAGGTGAAGCAAACCGCGTACACCGATGCAGAGCACTCAAAGACTCAGAAGCCTGACATTCGCGAGGAGCTTTCGTTCGACATACCCGTAGTACTGGATGGTCGCCATGTTTGAGCTCTGCTGGATACTGGCGCTGATTATTCTGTTTTTGCAGCCAGTTCGCCGCAGTTCTCAAGAAGATTTTGACTCCGTGGTCTGGCACACACGTTCGCACTGCGGGTGGTCATCTGATTACTCCTCTGGGCATGTGCACGGCCACAGTTCAAATTCAAGAGTCAACATTTGTGGTAAGCTGCCTTGTTCTGAAAAGCTGTTTTCGTGACCTGATTCTGGGCGTAGATTTTCTGCGTGAATATGGCGCAACTATTGACCTCCGGGATTGTAAGATCTCTTTTTTACTGAGCAAGCAGTGGCCCTAAGCGGTACAAAGCGACCACTCAATGTGCTTCGAGTTTATGAGGACAGTGTCACTCTGGCACCCCGAACCAGCACATTCGTTAATGTCGAATGCAATGCCCTTCACGATGGTGACGAAATAGCCGAAACTAACGTCTCGTTACTGTTGACACAAATAGTCTGCGTGGCCCGCAGTTTGATCCATCTTCACCATGGTCAGTCTAAAGTACTTGTTACCAATTGTTCGCACGAGTATCGGCACCTTTTTCGTGGCACTTCCGTAGCTTTCGCCGAACGCATCTCTGATGTCTCCGAGTGCTTGTCCACAGAAACCGTGCCACCGCCCTCATCCCTCGACAATCTCGATGTTAGCTCAGAGCTATCGGTCAGCCAGCGTGACCAAATGTTTTCATTGTTACTCGAATCCAGAGCGTGTTTGCATCGTCACCAAAAGTGAATCAAATTCCCATCGCCAAGCACCAGATCGTGACGTTCGATGATGTGCGCCCAATCCGCCAGCACCCCTACCGCGTTTCTTCGACCGAGCGCGAAGTTATTAGGTCACAAGTTTAGGAAATGCCGGAAGATGAGACTATCCAGCCTTCCAACAGCCCGTGGTCCTCCCCGGTCGTTCTAGGTAAAAAGAAAGACGGCACGTTACGTTTTTGCGTCGATTACCGCAAACTGAACGCCGTAACCAAGAAGGATGTCTACCCCTTGGCGCGGATTGACGACTCTCTCGACCGCCTTCAGCGTGCATAGTATTTTTCGTCCATCGATCTAAAAAGTGGCTACTGGCAGGTTGATGTCGATGAGCGAGATCGTGAGAAGACGGCCTTCGTCACACCCGACGGCCTTTACGAATTTAAAGTCCTACCTTTCGGCCTGTGTTCTGCGCCGGCCACATTTCAGCGGATGATGGACACTGTCCTCGCCGGCCTTAAATGGCAATGTTGCCTAGTCTTCCTAGATGACGTGGTGGTCTTCGCAGAATCATTTGCACAACATCTTAAGCGCCTGCGGTCAGTACTCGAAGCCATTCGCTCCGCTAACCTGACACTTAAGCCACAGAAATGCCATTTTGGCTATCAGAGCTTAAATTTCTCAGCCATGTCGTCAGTGCTGCCGGCGCGAAGCCCGACCTTGACAAGATTGCTGCTGTTGCGGAATTTCCGATTCCACGTGACAAGAAAGCTGTTTGCCGGTTTCTCGGCTTGTGCTGTTACTACCGGCGTTTTATCGATAACTTCGCTGATCTCGCTGAACCACTGACTTGGCTCACCCGGGGAGACAACCCTTTTACTTGCACTCACAAACAAGAGGCTGCTTTTTCCGAGCTGCGTCTCTGTCTCCAATCGCCGCCTGTTCTAGCTCATTTCGATGAGCAGGGGGACACAAAAATACACACTGACGCCAGTAACATTGGCCTTGGGCATAATTTGAACCACAACTCTGTGTAAGCGTCACATTTTTTATTCATCTTTTTGACATTAGCGTTCCCTCTGCATCGAGTAAAGCACCATTTAGGTGGCATCGGAAGAACCTGGATTTCTCCTTTGATTAACTTTGTCGGAGTTGTAGCACATTGCAAGATCTCGTCAAGACTAATCGTTTGGTATCACCCGCATGTATCTACGACCAATGGTTACAAAGATAGGTATCTCCGCTCCCAACAGAAATTGTGACCATTTTGGGCCCCCAAAGGTCGAAGGTGCGATTACCACATTATAGAAACAGTAGACTTAGACGAATAACATTACACGTTCGGACCCAACGAGTTGTCAGACGCCCCTCTGGTGTTTCTGACAACCCATGGAGCCTCAATTTTATCCGAATGCCATAAAAACGGTACCGGTTGAGGTGTTTGTCGGAAAGGGATGTATATACACAGCTGAACCAAAAGTAAGCATTTATATTGCCGTAGTAACGATCCATAATACGCCCTCCTTTAGGGCAGGGGAGGGGGGAGGAGGCGGAATGGGTGTAGGGTTGGGTTAGTGTGGTTGCCATCTTAGGTGGCATCGCTTGACCTAAAATGGGCCGTAGAGCGGCCGCCATCTTTGGTGACATTACGTGCGCTAGGGCGCACGCGGCCTTGATCCACGAAATAAAAACTTCTTCGAGTGATTGGAACATTAATACGTTGTTAAGCGATAAGAGTAAAAAGCAACGATGTATTCAAATGCTCCTAAGGCGAAACTTCACAGGGTGTGAACGTAGCATATCCTGTCTTTTTTTCTCTCTTTTACGCTACTAAAAAGTTTCACACGCGTATAGTTTCATAAGAGAAAATGGCACCACCTCCGAGACCGAAACAAAGGTTGCGAACGCAGCTGCTTCTGCGCGGTGAAAAGAACTATACGACATATGGTGGTAGTCAGTTCTGTGCAGTGTGCGAATGTTTGGAGTGAAAGCTGTACTTCTCCCGTGCAAAACCTCAAGGGCACCTGGCTTCGAACATTTCATTTTGAACTCTCTTGCTGTACAGCGAACATCGTCGTCTTTGTCGAATTCAAACTGCAACACCCTCCCGCGCTGTGCAGTGGACATCGGCATGTCCATAAAGTTTTATGTGCGCCGCTCCTTCATTTAACCGAGGTGAATGCGTCATGCACACAAGCTATATATAGGCGAGTGCGGGCGGGGTCCGTTAGTGCATTGTCGGATAAATCCACCAGACGGTGTGGCGTATATGAAGCCATTCTTTCTGAGTGCAGTGAAAGAAGCCGTGCCAGAGAGGTGCCGAGACCACTAAACAAGGAGAAGCCAGACTAGCCCGTTGTCGATAAGCTTACCAAGCCAGCAAGCACCCCAGGATCGAAACGGCAGCTACGACTGTGGCTGCGGCCATTCGCTTACGGTATTGAAATTTGCCTTTTTGGAAGCTGAAGCTGTACAATTTTTAATTTTAAATCACTTCATGGCTCATGAGTGGCGTTATTAGAGCGTGTCAGTAAGCGTGTCCTCATGGACTGACATTAAAGAAACAAAGTCGTGTCCACGGCAGGAATCGAACCACCACCCTTATTTCCCAAGCCGAGTGCGCTAACCAATATTCTAATCCGACTCCCTGCGAACGTGTCCATATTTCTCCTTGTCTAGCATAAGGCCGCTGGATGCCTTTTACAGAAATAATAGTATAAATATTAGCAAAATGAAGTAAATGAGTAAGTGTAAAAGTTTGAAAACTAATTCGCATAAAATATCAAACATCTTGGCCTGTCTATTGTCGCAACAACAACAGTTTCAGCTCTATGCTTCCAAATTACTCCACTACAGGTTCTGTAGTACATTCAAATTTTTTTCACTCTGGAGAAGTACCCCTCATAAATAATCGCGCACTAATCATTATAGCCTTCGTGTTGTAAGTGTTGCTAATGATGCTTCTCAAAAAGAAAACGCAATCAATCTGTTATTTGGCTGTGATAATGGCTACATGTTAGCGGCAAGGCGGTTGTATTTTTCTTTTGCAGAGTGATAGCCTTTGAAACTTTGAGGGCCTCAACATAGCAAAACATACACTCTAAATCCACCTAAGGTCTACAAATACAGTCTGTTGTGAAGGTAATTGGACTAGTCGTGTTGTTGGACGCGTATGATCGTAATTGGGAAACCGGTTACGAAGGCTATTGGGATGGTGGGGAACCCTTCAGCTTCACAATACGACGAGTTCTTCCTTGCTGCGTCGAGTAAACTGTAGCGAACGTCGGAACAGCGATACGCGGTGAAGTTGTACAATACAGAGTGGAAGTAGCCTGCCGAGGTCGCCTACAGAGGCAGTTGTATTGATCAAGACAGTTATGCAATGTGCTGACCGTGACTGTACAAATGTACAAAGAATTTGCAGATGGCAGTGATGATAGCCTGCTCAGAAACAATAAGAGCGCTTGTCGACGGCGACTACGGACGCCGTTTGTGAATGAGTACGTGTTTTACTCACACTATGGTTAATGGCGTCAGTAGTTGCCGTCGATATGCGCCCAGACCATTGGTGGGCTAGACGGCTTCACGGCAGTCTGTAAATGCTTTATGCAATTTGAACAGTGGCAGTCAGCCCATCGCATCATTGCCTTAATGAGGACGAATGCCCCGGTATGTGACGTCTTCAATGTACTGCAAAACTTCACGTATCGCTGTTCCGACCTTCGCTTCAGTTCCCTCGTCGTAGCTACGAAACAAGGGTACATGATTGTAGCCCGTCCACTCGCTTCGTCTGTTCGAAGTCAAAGGAACTCGTTGCATGGTGAAGCTGAGGCGTCCTCCACTATTTACTGAAATTGGTTTCTCAAGAGCGCTGATGCGTGCGTAGCGTCACTACTAGTCTCATTCCATTCAGGACAGACCCTGTATCTTAATCACCACCGGCCAGGGTGACCAAGGTCTACCATTGTTGACATGGCCGTTGACCTTGACTTCGAACATTGGGTAACGGCCTCTAGGGGGCGTTGAAAGTTCGTGACATCACTTTACTCCCGGTGTGTAAATATCAGGTTGGAGCCACTGCCCAGCCAGATATCGTAGAGGAACCGGGCTACCAGGCCCCTGTACGTAATACCACCTAATGGCGGAATCTGATGACCCTGTGGCATTTCTCGCCGGGCAACGCAACCGGCTAAGAAGTGGCAGTGCCACAAAGGAAGAAAGATCGAAGGAGTATTTAGAGGACCGAGCAACCATTTGTGTACGACACCAAGAAAGAATGCGTTTCAAGCATCGTTGAAGCCGTTGGAACGATATATTCGGTCAATGCAGACTTACTGTTGCAAACCAAAGTAAGCTAAAGTGTGCTAACCAGTGCTGCCGCTCGACAAACTACGTTGAAGAATGGTTAAATCCCACCTAACTTTCTTGCTGATGTTTACTACATCACAGGATAAAACACAATGGATATAGGATGAAAAATAATTTTGTTATCTCAAAGAACCTCTTTGAATGCTATATGCGCAGTGCTATGTTAGCAGAAAGTTAAAATTTTGAAAGCACTCCAGGACCTGCGCTGGGGAAATGCTGCAGCATGAGAATAGTTGCTGCTGTTATAGCTACACTAGGTTGGTCGTTATTATTATATAAGTTAGTATTTTATTCATCTTGTTATTACATAATTTCTATCAATTTTATTTTGCTCACATATACTTCAGTATTTATCACCTTTCTTTTTATTCTTTTACTTCATTTCCGCCAATGCTTTCCAGCAACGTTATGTTAGAGAAGGATAATTACAAACACGTTCACTCTAAGTTGGCGTAGAACTGTTCAACAAAGAAAACGATTTGGCGAAGAATAGTGGTTAGGGCGGTCGGCTTTGACAAGTAAGGATAGATAGTGTTAGGGGCGGGCATATAGCCGCAGTTGGCGCCACTTTTGCTGCGGCCGACGACTGGAGTCAAGCGTGTGCTGGCGAGCGGCGGACACTTTTTACAAGCTCCGTTTACAGTACCCCGGGGCCGTTCCGGATGATATCGGCGTGTTACACTGGCCCAGCCAGACACCCTGGCGCCTCAGCGACAGCCGATGCCATGGAGGTGCACCCTCCTTTCCCCCCTTGCGCAGAGACAGATCCGCGACGGCAGACCAGCGCGCTCGCTATTGGACCTCTTGTCCCGCACTAACTGCTGCATCAGGATAAGATAGTTTGAATGCCAACGGCTTTCTATTCCATAAAATAAGGCACTCGGTCGGTTGTCGAGAGACCGTCATGAGAGTTCAACGTGGGTTGTGCTCCTCGGCCGGAGGGGAGGTGGCGAATCCTCTCTAGCTGGCATTGTTTGAAGATAGTCGAGTGTAGCCAGTTGCTTTCGGCCCCCGTGTCGATGTTGTTCTTTCTGTATAATGCCTGTAAATAACGTAGAAAGCCACATTTCGTTCAGCTAGTCACGCGGATTCGAAGTCTAGACACATTGATTAGAATCGCGACCATAGTGTTGTCGCTTCGGTTGGATCGTACATCGTCTTGGAAGACTGTGGCCCAAGCGGGCTTCCGGCATCCAACATTGGAGTCAGCGATGGGACTGTGAAGCGGCTCGACCCGTCTCCACTGCTAACAATGGTTTGATTCATGGGGTGTGCTGTTTTGTTTTTAAGTATGAGTTCGTGTCCAGCAGAATGTATGCGTACATGCTTTGTCCCCAGGCCCTAATGACTCCGCTATTGAAAAATGAAATGATTTGACATTAAACAAAATCAGAAACTAGTTTTCCCCACGTCCGACCTCCTGTTATCGCCTCTTCTTACTTAGATACGTATTCTACTTGATATTAACCTTTTTTGCCTTTCGTGAAACAAAGGGGGAAAAGCTAGATGCATCCCTAAGTTTAAGCACAAATTTCTAATAAGAAAGATCAGGTGGACACTTGAACCACGCTTTATATTAATGGCGCAATAGCCGCCTATGCTTGTCTCTAATTACACACGTATACTTAATAGTATGCAGTCATAGGGTGCCGTTCAAGGAAAACAGCACGCTACTAGCGTCTGAACCCCATTTCGTTTTTTATCATTACAAGCGTGATTGGCGTGACCTAGTATGTAGCGATTCGAGATCACCTCACAAGTGTAGTTGGTGTGAATCCCTCCTAGAACTTTTCAAAACTTTCTTTACCTCACACCGAAATCTTTATAAAATTATAGCATGCGGTGTCCTTTTTTTCACAATACATGATACATTTTATTCGCTGTGACTCAACACCTGATGTCATCTTTCGGGTGACCGTTGTTTGGTGTTTCAAAATTCCGCGGGAAATAGTAGAATAAAGACGTCATGGCCCTCACCTAATTTTCGGCATGAATAATGCGGTCATGTCGTCCTTGCCAAGTCGAATAATCAAGCTTTTTCGCTTAAGGCCACCGCGCGCGATGCGTACTTCTTTCTTTCCTATTTTCACACACGCTAACGCTACCAGGATAAAACATCATTTCCACTCCTTGCGTAGAAAAATGCGGCGGTATTTTGCAGCTGAATGCTTACTAAAAAAATTCCCGTGTTATTGCGAATGCCCCAGTGGCTCCGCCACCCGTGGCAAATTGTAAATTTCGGGAACCAACCATAGAACTCTTACATAGCTGTCTGAACAAGTAAAAGAGAAAGGGAGATGGGGATTGGGAGATGCATGAAAACGAATGTACTGGCTTCATGCCGCCCGTGAATACCTTTTCATTCACGCGTTGTTAGGGCACTAGCAATACTGTATCACCGTTTGAAAGCCTTCCAAATGGAATCTTTCGGAATTACGAAAGAATATGGAGAAAAGAAATCGAAAACGTACGTGGAATATGTAAAATCTAGGTCTGCTAATAAGATAATAAAGGCACACCGTTTAAAATGGCACTGAAAAATACTATCGCCAATCGTTCTCAGTAGAAAGTTGCTCTCCGGCTCTTCTTTTCTTGTTTAGTATACAGCATTCCACAATGAAAAGCAATAAGCAAATGTTATTTCAAAATATTCCGTTCACTCGATTCCGGCCAAATCATGGATATTTTAACATCGTCCTGAATTTAGTGGCATCGCCGCATAGTGTGAGATGTCAGCGGTTCTAAAGGTATCGATAAAGGCAGCTGGCCTGCGAAAGCTTCGTGTTAACATCAGTTGCTCATTATGTCCATTTATAACACCACAAAACTTGACTGAGCAGAAATGAGGCACGAGGGGAGGAGCCAGGAAGGAAGTGAAGAAGAGAGCAAGGAAGCAGTGAAGGAACAAAAAGAGCAATGTAGGATGGAAAAGTTGACGACTGAGAGGTAGAAATCAAACGAGGTAAGGAGGAAAACATTCTGAAATAGAGGAAAGAAACCGAAGCAGAAGAGAGGAAAAGAGCGGGAAAGAAAGGGAGAGAGTGACAACAAAGCCTACAGGAACCAAATTATTTAGAAACAAAGGAGTAAGGGAGGTGAGGGAAGGAGGGAGGAAGTAATTTTTTATGTGCCACTTTTCACCAGCTCAGTGCCTGCAAACTCGCAGAGGGAGCTTGTAAGAGCTGAGAAGGCGAAGTTATATCCAAGAACGAGAACGATTGGTAGAGAAGTTAACGGACGCGAGATTCCTGCGGTGCAGGAATTTCCAGAATGCGTGCACACAGACATCGGCATAGGCGCCGACATGCCAGGCTTTCCTGCTTGATGTCAGAAGTACTCGTCCTCTGCTCTTCGTAGGCTTTTTATTTTGCTCGGAGTTCCACCTCGAGCTCCTTTCGAGAAGAAGAGGCTTATTTCTACAAAGCAGACATACTCAGGTCGCGCAGAGTTTGAACATTATGGGATAATCGACCTCGCGGAGTTCAGGTAATAAATTTGCCAAGACAGCTGTCGTACTTAAATTTTTTTGTTTAATGTTGCTGGTGGATGTACGCTCAACAGTCCATTTATAGACCAGAAAACTGTGCGAGATTGTAAAATAAACTAGTTGAAAATGAAATTTTAAACTACAAACCAATAACCAAATGATCCAAGACTGCATTTTCTCGGGTGGTAGACTGAAAAAATGTAACGAAAAACCCTCAAAGAATAATGACCTGACAACACAACACAGGCCGCATTTGTGTTGCCACGTCATTGGTTATTGAGGTGTTCTAGTTAGTTTCAAAATAACTAGGTGTCTAAGGTACCAATATACAAAACTATCGCCTGTAATTTGTTCACTCGTTTTGAAACGTTGTGCAGGACATATGTGAAGACATAATACCACACCGCTTCCCATCTTCTAGCGCCACCAAGTGGCCGAATGTCCTCGCGCGTGGCTGAGCGTCGTCCTAGTTTGTCTCGAGCTTCGCTTGAATAAAAAAGGGCAGCGCGGTTGTTCTGTTTGCTACGTGTGTTGGTGACATTTGGTGGATTGTACAGGGTAAGATCCCATGTACGTTGCCCCCGAAGGCGTCAGTGACACTGCCCTTCGACACTCAGACGCCGCTCCCGTCCATAAAGCGAGCCGTCGCCTCCGAGGCCAACAACCAGATTTCGAATCACTAACCACACCGCTGCAAGCTATGACATCTACTATGGGCAGCCAGACAAGTCAGTACCCCAGCAACGCCCCACCGTACGTCCTTCTCGCACCTCGATCACCGCCATCATTCCACGGTGACCAGTGGATGTCGAAGACTGGTTGGCCAGTTTTGACCGTGTGGCCGCATTCAACCAATGGCTCGACGAGCGGAAGCTAATGAATGTGTACTTCGCGCTGCAAGACTCGGCCAAGACGTGCTTTGAGATCCATGAGGCGTCCTTTGTCAACTGGGCAGTCTTTCGCCGTGAGTTGCTCCCAACATTCAGCTCGAGTGCGCGCAAAGAAAACGCAGAGATAGTAATTCGTTCGAGGTCTCAGCAGTCAAATGAGAGCATGGCCATGTTTTTCGAGGACATGGCGCGGCTTTTCAATCGGGCCGACCCTACCATGCCTCAGGCAACGAAGGTATGGCACCTTATGCGCGGTGTGAAGGAGCAGCTGTTCGCTGGCCCCATTCGCGATCCTCCAAGAACTGTCGCAGATTTCGCGAGAGAAGTTACCAGCATGGAACGTTCACTGCAGGAACGTTGTACTAAATACGGCCGTCAGGCAAGCGTAGCGGCCACACCCTACTGCGCGTCCGTGCCAGCAGCTAGGGACGAGGCATTGCGGGAGCTTGTGACGAGCATCGTCCGCGAAGAGCTGCAGAACCTCCACTTGGATGCACCACCTGCAATGAATTATTCTACCAGGGACGACATTCGTGATGAAACCCGGCGAGCGGTGCGGCCACCACCAGGACCACAACCAGAGCCATGCATTATGACGTATAGTGATGTCCTACGTCAACCTGCCCCCGAGCCACATTCATTCCGCCCCGTTGCCGGACCACCGCCTCGGTACTTGCGCCCCGCTGAGCAGCAACAAGATCTGCGCCCTGTCGAGCCGCAGCAAGGCCAGCGTCCCGCTATCAGCAAGGAGCACTTGTGGCGCATGCTCAACAGACGACCGCTCAGTTATCACTGCGGCGAGCCTGGCCACATTCTTCGCAATTGCCCATACCGGAGAATAGGTTTACGAGGATTTCAACCAAACGCCCCTCGACCTCACTATGGCGAAAGAGAGTGAGGAATACCTGCCTGCTAACGAAATGCACCCGACGTCACCGCACCGGCAGTCGCGATCGTCATCCTCGGGGCGTTTTGCGTCACCCAGTCGATACTCCTCTTCTGGGTAAATCAGAGGCACGTCCCCTCGCTGAGAAAACTAAACACGGCGACCTCCGGGGGTGAGGCCGCCGCTACGTCTCAGATTAAACAGCCTCCACCCGACGATTTGACGCGACGGCCTGAGCGGCGACGACATGATCTGACGAACTTACTGACGTGCTGCGAACGCATTGTTTCCTGGGAAATTTTTGTAACCGCCGACAGTTGGGATGTGACCGCACTTGTGAATACCGGCGCTGATTTTTCCGTCATAAGCAGTAAGCGAGCCACGGCACTCCGTAAGGTTCTGACGCCTTGGTCTGGGCCATTGATGCGCACTGCCGGTGGCCATGTGATGACGCCGATTGGCATGTGCACTTGCCGCATAGAGATATGCGGTTTTACTTTCACTGGCACCTTTTCCGTATTACAAGACTGCTGCAAAGATCTGATTCTAGGCATGGATTTTCATCAAGAGTATGGTGCTGTTATAGACCTTCGGAAGCAGCTCATGCTATCGTTTTCAAACAAGCGAGCCGTTGATATCAACACAGGCTTCCGGAAAACGATGTTGCGCCTCTCTGACTACCACATAACAATCACTCCAAGGGCGAGCAAGTTCGTCACAGTCAAATGTGATCACAGCACCGGCACGCATGGCATTGCCGAAGCTAACATGTCACTGCTTTTCACTCGACAAGTTCGTGTAGCTCGGGGCCTTGTCGAACTTCTCCGTGGACAATCCGAAGTGCTAGTGACAAACTTCACGTGTGAACCCCAGCGTTTGACGGCTAACAGGACGGTCGCTTATTTTGAAGAACTTGGAGAGTGTGCAGGCCAGTACGCTTTATCCAACACGTCAGACCTCGACAATGCGACGTCTACAGCCATTCAGAACGATGTGAACCCGCACCTCTTGCCCAGTCTGAAACGCTGCATAGAGATTCTTGTCGATTCGTTCCGCGATTATTTTGCATCAACCTCCAAGGTACGACAGACGCCACTAACGAAGCACCGAATTATAGTTGCTGACGACCAACGTCCACTATGTCAACGTCCTTACCGGGTGTCTTCAAAAGAACGTGACGCCATCCGCCGCCAAGTAACAGACGTACTCCAGGACGACTTTATCCAACCGTCGACGAGCTTTAGGGCTCACCTGTTGTCCTCGTCGCAAAGAAGGATGGAACCTTGAGGTTCTGCGTGGATTATAGACGCCTCAACAACGTCACAAAAAAGGACGTGTACCCCCCCGCCGCGCATAGACGATTCCCTCGATCGCCTTCGTCATGCCACTTTTCGTCACTTGACCTCCGCAGTGGATATTGGCAAATAGAGGTTGACGAGCGAGACCGTGAGAAGACCGCTTTTTTTACGCCGGACGGTTTGTATGAGATTAAAGGGCTCCCATTTGGCCTGTGCTCGGCCCCTGCCACATTTCAACGAATGATGGACATCGTACTCTCTGGCTTGAAGTGGCAGTCATACCTCGTATATCTCGACGACGTTGTGATTTTCTCAGACACGTTCGACGAGCACCTGAAATGTTTGCGCGCTGGTTTCGAGGCTATCCGATCTGCCGGTCTCTGTCTAAAACTCGAAAAATGCCACTTTGCTTTTAATGAGCTCAAATTTCTCGGCCACATTGTCAGCGCTCGAGATGTTAGCCCAGACCAAGATAAGACGGCCGCTGTCGCTTCATTCCCCAAACCAGAAAATAAACGAAGCTTGCGTCGCTTTCTCGGCCTCTGCGCGTACTATCGTCGCTTTATTCACAATTTCTCCAAGATCGCTGAGCCTCTGACCCGCCTGACAAAAGACGCCGAACCGTTCGTTGGGGGCCCCGACCAGGAAAAAGCCTTCAATGAACTCAAGTCCCGTCTCCAATGTACGCCTATACTTGGCCACTTTGACGAAGAGGCCGACACGGAACTGCACACGGATACCAGTAACGTTGGCCTCGGTGCGGTCCTTGTTCAGTGGCAGGATGGTACAGAACGCGTCATTGCTTACGCCAGTCGCACTATGTCCCATTCCGAAATTATTCAACTACGGAAAAGGAGTGCCTCGCTCTTGCGTGGGCAGTCATGAAATTTTGTCCGTACTTGTACGGTCATCCGTTTCGTGTCGTGAGCGACCATCACTCACTGTGTTGGCTGGCAAACCTGAAAGATCCATCGGGTCGGCTTACTCAAAAAAGCCTTCGATTGCAAGAATTTCACATTGCTATCGTGCGCAAGTCCGGCAAAAAACACAGTGATGCTGACTGTCTGTCCCGTGGCCCTACTCCCTGCCACACGGACGGCTCAGACGACGATTCCGCTTTCCTCGGTGTTATCACGACGTCCACCTTAGCACGAAAGCAGCGGCCCGATTCTGAACTTTTGGCCCTCATCGAATATCTGGAAAGAAACGTCTCATCTCCTCCTCAGCTCTTCAGGCTCGGACTGTCGTCATTTTGCTTGCGCGATGGTGTGCTCTACAAGAAGAGCCACGGTCCAACAGAAACTGTTTATCTGCTAATAGTACCCGCCACGCTTCATGACAAAGTTCTTTGTGCGTGCCACAACTTTTTTTCCGGCCATCTCGGTTTTTCTCGCACATCGGCACGGATACGCCGAAAGTACTACTGGCCCAGGCTAGCTGCCGTTGTGCACCGCTACGTCTGTACCTGCCGGGAGTGCCAGCGGCGGAAGACACTGCCCATTAAATCAGCTGGGCTCCTGCAGCCTATCGATCCCCCGAAATTCCCTTTTCAGCAGGTCCGGCATGGACTCTGGGCCCATTCCCGAAGTCCTCCATGGGTAACAGGCCGGTATATAGCGGTTGCCACTGACTACCTCAACCGCTACTGTGAGAGGAAGTTGCGCATTTCTTAATTCACAACATTGTACTCCGTCATAGCGCCCCAACAGTCGTCTTAACTGACAGGGGAACCTCGTTTACGTCGGCACTCACGGGCGAGGTCCTTCGACTTAGTGGCACCACCCACCTCTAAACAACTGCCTATCATCCTCAAACTAATGGATTAACTGAGCGGCTTAACAAGACAATTGCTGATGTGATTTCTATGTATGTAGACGACGATGATGGGAACTGGGACCGAATTCTGTCGTACATCACGTTCGCCTACAACAATGCGCTCCAGGAAACTACACGCTTCACTCCATTTCATTTGGTCCATGGACGCGAACCTTTGACTATGCTGGATGCCATGCTTCTTCCGGATTCTGCTCCCTCCACTGTCGTGAGGGCTCACCAATTTATTCGTGACGCAGAAGCCGCACGCCAACTTGCCCGACAGCGAATTTGGCACCAACAAGTACACGACGCCCAGCGCTACAACATGCGACACTAAGAGGTGACTTACACACCCGGCGATCAAGTCTGGGTATGGAGCCCAATACGGTTGCGAGGGCGCTCTGAAAAGCTTCTGTGCCGTTACTTTGGACCCTACGAGGTGCTCCGCCGCCTCAGCGAGGTGAACTACGATGTGCTACCACAAGGCACTGTCCGCTCCTCTCGGCATCCGAAGTCTGAAATAGTTCACGTCGCCATAATGAAGCCATATCACAATCGGTAAACCGTTTTAGGGTCCAAACCAGAGCCTGAGACTCCCGTATAACTTGCCCCGCTTTTATTTTACTCTCCTACGTTTGCTGGATCGGGTCAATGCCTCTTGGAAGGGGGCCAATGCCACACCGTTGCCCATCTTCTAGCGCCACCAAGTGGCCGAATGTCCTGGTGCGTGGCTGAGCATCGTCCTAGTTTGTCTCGAGCTTCGCTTGATTAAAAAAGGGCAGCTCGGTTGTTCTTCGGTTTGCTACGTGTGTTGGTGACAATAATATGCCACATCAAACATGCATTTTCAAAGCAAATGCTTTTGGGTCATTGTAGGAAGAAACGAAATTGTGAAACACATTAGGTGCGTCAAGAATCCCGCACATATTCCCATCCCCGCTGAAAATTCTTAGTGTCCTGAAGTCGTTTGCTCCGAGGGTGTGAAAGCACGATAACCTAATATATTGTTACAAAGACGAAATTACGTGAAAATGTAAGAGGGCAGAGACTAAGAGTCAATGGTTGATCTATGGCAAGTTCTAACAAGAAGAGGAACCCTACCAGAGTATCTAACTTTTCCGTCTATGAGGCACCATCTGAAACAACCAGGAGTCATTATTCACCCTGTTAAAAAAAAAAACGCATTCTCAAAGAAAGAAATGTTCCAAATGGGAAGTACAGCCATCAGCGGGCGTAATGCGAAGTACATGCACTACGTCAGACGAGCGGTGACGACTGGAACTTCGCACAGTTCCGTCTGCAACAACCACGTAAGTAAAATCTGTTATGGGTCTAAGTGGTGCACAACGAGCTGCTCATCCCCGCCATTGAACGATGGTAGCCGCTGTGGCTTGCGAGCAACGCGCTTCAGTAGAACGAGCTGGTGAAGGCGGCGCTATCAATGGCGGTGGCCGCGGAACTTGTGCCGGGGTTCCCGCGCGAAGGTAAGATTGTGAACCTGTTCGTTCGTTATTCATGCGTGTATGTAAAGTATTCATGTCGTGTATATCAAACATTTCATCTGTATGTTCGTGTGTCTCTATCACAGAGGCTGTAAAAACGCTCCAGAAGCGGTGGAATAGCCTCCGCGACAAGTTACGCCGATTATGCAGCGCGTGACCTGGCGCGTACCGCGCCATACGCTTGGAGTTGTGTACCGCGTTTTTTGCGCGCCGGGGCGCGGTGCTCACTGTGCAGAGTTACGTTTCGCCACCGACAAGTATGACAGCTGACGCGGTCACCGCGCAGCAACACGCAAAGCAGCGAGCGTTTCGGCCATTTCGGCGCCGTCCGGTCGGCCGCCCAACGCTTCCTCCCGCGGGCGCGTCTCGGTGTGTCCGTGCCACGCGCCAAATGTGCGTGCGTGCGTGTGTGGGCAAACGCTGGCCAAACTCGGCGCTGGAGAGAGAGAGAGCGTCACCCTCACCCGTCTGCAGGACGTGGAAGAGATCTATGTCGCACCACTGACGATTGAGTCATCTCGTCTTGTCTGGACTTGCGGGCTCTCCCTTTCCCTCTGAACTGACAAGCCTATAAAAAGCAGCGGCAGACTTCGCTGCGGCAGAGACTACTTGGGAGGCGTCGTAGAGAGGACGTTAAACACCAACTGTGTGAGAGCGTCAGTATTCTCTTCGGGTCAGCTTCTCTGCCCGTTCCTTCATGATGTTGTATTAAACGTTTGTTTTGTTAGAAGACGCCTTGTCTTTGCGGGAACTGTTGATGTCGTCCGCCGAGTAACGGAGCCGCCAGGCCAACGCTACCGATGGGGCCGCGAGCCACATGTAACAACTGACGTCAGCGGTGGGATGTGCCACGCGAGCCCCAAATCTAATAGCAGGCGCAAACGGCGCCCGGCACGTAGGACGCAGCGGTGTCTATGGAGTCGGGCCTTAAATATTACGCATTCCTTGTGGCGACTAAGCACTATTCTAGGATTCTTATGTTCTTCAGTATATGTTCTAATCAGACTGCCAGTGTTGTGTACCGGTCAAATCGTTTTAACAACAATGCTACCAATAACGCGCAAGTTGAACTGCTTGAGAAAGGTTGCTTACCAAAGGGAACAGGCGGTGAGGAAACTTTTTTTTCCTCAATGTGACAAAAAATAAAATGTCGCTTGAACATGTACAGGCAAGAAACAACCCTAAAAATTTCTTTTGTCAAAAAGCCTGTCGCTTCGGTAGAATGTTTTCTGGCGATGGGACGAGGCACATGAAGTATTTTATATGTCCAGCCAAATGTAGGTCACCTGCAGCTAATTCAACACAAGCTCTCTAACCACATATCCCGAAAGCATACTCGACTTTTAAAGATGGTCGTAAGAAATACAGGCATGAACCCTTTCTTACAAACGCAGATCGTGTTTGCGAGTTTTGGTATTCGCTGTTCATTACACAGGTAAATTCGTTTCGTTATAACATTACATGTCTTTTGTCAGTTGACCTAAAATTATTCACTGTTATGCGGACTTTCCGTCTTTATACAAAGCGACCAGCATCGCATCAAATCGCCCTACTTTGTCAATTTTGAAGAAGCCGAGGATTATTTTTCTCAAAAAAGGAGAAGTGTTATGTGCAGGGCTTCCGCAATGTCGTTTTTGTCGTAATGTTCTCCACTTTGCATTAACCCCATTGATAGGAGCCTCTCCCGTTGTCTCGGCTTTATTTTTAAGCTTTGCTGTCGCGGAGAAAAGTTTGTGAAAATAGATTTCATGCGGAGCACTTAATTGAGGTCCTACTTTTAAGGTAACGACCGATTCTGCAGGAACGGAGGCTTTGTTAAGGTCGACCATTATCGTAGGCATTGCTTATATGTGGTTACAAAGTGCATGTGTTGTTTTCTTGTCTTTGCGCAGTATTAGTTATCCCGTCATTATCTATCAATACATAAAAAATACGCCATGCAGTCTGTTATTCTAAAGCCATCAGAACTATGGCCATACATACATATGTAGCTTGAAATTATTATTTATCACTAAGCAACCTGGGTACATCATCTGGCTGAAAGTTTTCTTGCGGAAATTGCTCAATAATCTTCAGGATTTCATCACGCCAAAAAGAAGCGGGCCCGCTTGCACAAAACAATCTTAAGACTGTCTTAGCTAAGTCCAGACTTAACAGGAGTCTGAAGAATAGGCCACTAGCATGGCCGCTTAAGACTGGAGTCAAGACTGGGCTTCAGTCCTGACTTGAATAAGTCGCTTGTATGATTACGACTCTAGTGCTGTCTTGTTTAAGACACAAGGACGCCAGGTGTCTAAGTAGAGAAATTAGGGAAATACAGGGATGCGCTGGCACTGTTCCTGCTGTAAGATGTACACATTCCGTCAATTTTGCGTTGTGTAAAATCCGTGCCATTGCTTATTGCGGCTTAAGATTGTGTTACGAGGAAAAATGCCCCAAGTGATTGCTGAGGCCGTTCTGGGAAGCCGTTCTGGTGAACATGAACCCGAAGCGTTCGACGATCGGAACACGAGCCGTCTTAAATAAGCTTGGTCCTTCTAAAGACACCATTTAAGTCTGGACTTAGCTCGGACTTTATCCTGCAAGCCGGCCGCGGTAACCACATACACTATTTCAGTCTTGTTAAAGAACGTGTGAAAAGATGAAACCGGCAAATATCGCGCAAGTACGACAAAGTAGGACTCGAGGAAAATAGTGCTATATCTTCTTGTAGATTTGGAGAAACAGGTCAAACTGATTAAGCGAAACAGTATCAGGAACGGAAGAAAGGATACAAGACGTTCGTGGCACGAAGGTATGATGTGACGGAAAAAAGAGGAAGATAAAGATAACAGGAGGGTCTCCGCAAATGGCAGCAGTTCGCCTTTCTGGCAGCGCCCAGTGACAGGATGGTCTGATCTCGAATGCCTAGACAGATTGTCGGTCAGCCGCAGCAGTCAGCCTATAAATCACGGCCTTAAGTCGCTACTCATCGCATCACAAATGGCCTCTTGTATTTGCGATTCCTAGCCGGAATGAGGGCAATGGAGTCTCATGAAGCAAACACTTACGGCATAGGAGAACAAAGGGGCAGCAACAGCCCCTCAGTTGGATGGCCAGCACCGACGGCATGGGTCTTTTATCGGTGCTAAATTTCAGAAGGCCTCCTTTTGGATGGATCAATAATCAGTCTTTTTGGGGGTAGTAACATTCACTAGGCAAATTTTCGCAGTACTGTCCCCGTTGTTTGACAGAAACCGGGGATAGAAATTGATGTTTCACACTGACCAAGCAAAGTTCTTTTTTTGCTGTGGTAGGCTCACTCTTGACCTTTAGTAGTCTTGGCTGTGCTGCAGCAAAGGCCTAAATGTCGCCTCATAATGTTCGTCTCCTTGGCACGGTGGAGCTAGAGTGTAGGCAGCTATTGCACTAAAACGACTTCTATTAGGAAGCGTTTTGATTTCCATTAGAGATTTTGAAAAAAAAAAACGTGACAATTCTGCATCTTCAAGGAATGGCAGATTGATTTTTAAGTATGCAGGTGTCCGCTTGAACCTCAACACCTCTCACAGCTTACACATTTGGTGTGGTTCTTCCCGGCCCAAAATCTGCTTTCTGGGCCTTTTCTCAGAGCGTCCTGCCCACAAAACTGTTAGCCAGCGTTAGAACAAGTTTCAAAGCTAGAGCGCTGTGGCAGGGTCATTGCATCCAAATTTATTTACTTTTATTGACCTTCACGCCGCGCTCTTTCATCTTCCAAGATGACTTACACTGCTATGGTAAACTTACTCCGCAATTATCCTATAGCGGCAGCGGTCAGAATGCCATTAAATGAAAAACTGTCTGCTCTGTCAGTGAGCCCTCAGGGCTTGTCTGAGTCTCTCACAGAGACTCAGACAAGCTGGCACAGAAATAGAGCAAAATCTCCTTTATACTTTTAAGAAAAGGGCGAAGACAATACAAGGACGAATTTAGAAAAAGAGAAAATTATTTGAATGAGTCATCAAAAAGAAACAGAAGCGATTGCCGATAGATATATTATTCATATGCTCATAACAGGAGTGGACAATAATTCGAATCGAACAAAAATTTGAATATGTTGGTGAACGACAATTACAAAAAATGGGAATAAAGAACATTGTAAGAGATAAGCGACTGAAAGAAAAATAATGTTGTCTTTCTGTTCCATTTATTCACATCATCGCCTCTTGAATTCCAAAATAACCTGTTATTCAGGGAATCCCCTCGAGCTACCGTTTGAATATGATAGGCTGTTGTGGGGCCGTCCAGAATCGTTGAGGTCACCTGAGACTCTCTACGCGCGCTGACATCACACAATGCGGGGGCGGCTATTGCTTTTCCCCTACACCAGAAAACGGCTGGTGGAGCACGGTTTGAACTCTGGTCTTCAGGTTCACTAGCAGAGCGCCTTGACGAGTGGTACTAAAACGTACTTTCTGCTGTGCCAGCCATATCTGGAAACATTTTACGAAAATCTCGTCTTACAAATAAATTATAAACAAATACCGTTCTCAACCAATGCTCGACAATTGTTGTTTCACCTGAAAAATCACATGGCGTTTTTGTGTATAACGACGATATGTTTTTATTTTTGCAAACATGAAACAATAAATAAAATAGGGAGCTATGGTATTTTGCGTACCATAGTATTGCTGCAGACGTCTTTCTGTAGCGCGCTTCTACGCGTCCTGGTGGTCGTACTGAAAATGACGGCACACGCCAGCGTGCGCTGGCAGAGCGCGAGACAGATATGCTGCGGCTGCAGGAACCAATTCCAGCAGTGCACTGCCCCACAATCGCCTGGTAGAGTGGTACGAGTTAATATATTTTTGTGGATACCAGACGCAGTCTTCAGTGTGGCTCTTGTAAGCCACAATACTAATTTGCTACATTTTTCAGAACTCGAAGACAACAACGAGAAGTTCCTGGAGCTTAAGGAGTGTAACGCAAGTAAAACAGAGGTAAACTTGAAAAAACAATGCATCTGCGACATATAGAGTTGTCAGATGAATATGAAGGCGCCGTAAGTAAAATTACCATACATGCTCCGCGAAGCCGTGCTCAACCATAGTTATATAGGGCAATTTATTCGGACCTTTTTTTTGTTTGTTTTCGGCTAAAAATAACCTTTTAAATTTCAATGCCATCGGACATTTCCTGCAAAGCTCCTTAGCAATCAAAATAAAGCACTCAGTCGCCGCAGCTAAGAAGATTCAGAGCTAGAGCGGCACTGCCTTCCCGTGATATGTACTGGTTTGGAACGACCTGATCCAGAAAGCAGCTGCGCGAAATGAAAATGAAGCCACCTCGAGCAGGGGGCAGCCTAATACTCCATTTGGTAACTATACAGGTCGACGAGAGATCGCAGCAGCGTCGATCGTCATCTGTGAACTCGCGGACGCGCTATTGAGCACTTTAAGTCTAAGCACCACCACTGTTTTGAGCATTCTTCTATGCAAACTATGCCCAGCTGGTAATGGCAAAATTGAAGTCCATCCTTACCACAGCGTTACGACCTTTCCGAGAGGTCATGTCATGTGCTGGAAGGGAAAAGGAGTTGACATTTTTGTTAGTCTTGTTGAGGCTAGTGATTTAACTGAGCGGAGAAAATTATTATGATTTTAGTAGCCGCCAGAATACCACTAATTTATCCAAGGTGATATTGATCACACTGGATAATTTTGAAAGGGCGCTAATTCTATAATGAACATCGGCAGCACATCAAATCTAGGCTTCATAGCTGTGAACTGCGGAAGCTGAAATTAAGTCTTATCGATGACTCATAATTCAGGAGTGTTGAAATAACAAATGCAAACTTTCGTTTGAGGAAGGGGGAAGAGTGCACTTAGGGTAGCGTTTCGTTGCTCACCTGAAGAGCTTCATGAAATAAAGAAAATTGTGGGAGTAAAAGAATAAGAGAGAAACAAAAAGAGACTACCTTAGTGCGGAAATTTTTTTGAGTGGTAGATCTCTACCGCGCACTGACGTAATATAAACACGTCAACTTGTTTTGCAACATCCACTTATTTGCAGGACCATGTGGCGCAACATGGAGCTCCTGATGGATCTTCTATTATTATTGATTGCGTGTGCATAGTAACTACTTGCGAAAGCGAAAAAAAGTTATTTAAGACTGGCCTCAAGTCCGGCTCTAAAATATTTTCTTATTTAGAACAAAAATAGGGTTCCACATAAGCTTTCCGAGATAAGTGCACGATATTTATGGTGAAGCGTACTGATTAAAAGCAATAATTCTTGAGCTCTTTGACCCTGCAATAGATCGCTGAGTATGCAATGAAAAGCTAAGTTTTATAAAGTTTGATTCGTTTTGTTTTCTCACATAATTTACGGTACTTGGAACTCTGAAGCTCTTTGAAGCTTTTCTCCAGTTACGTAGTATATAAGAGAATAGCAAGAATTACTGCAGTTGGAAATATAAATGAATGAGAAGAGCAAAACAAGAGTAATCCTTCTAATTCGTTATTATTTCTTAGTTATGGAATATGAAAGCAATTAACTTACAAGCATTAAAGAGAGGAGCATATTGCCTTTCATTTGTTTCTAAAATTTTCCTAACACGTGTGAAAAATATTCCTCTTCCTGGACTCAGGTTTGATATAATGTTTACTTTATTTGGGAAGCTAGAGTGGTGAGAGAAACCGGAAACGTTTTTCGTAAGCATACAGCTGGGAGCAAGTCTACAACAGCAGCAACATATACTGGAGCGTTTTTAAGAAACTCAGAGGCAACTAACAGTCACTGAATGGCCTGTATCTTTATTAATAAGTTTTGTTCAGCAAGCCACATAGAGCAAACAAACAAATATACACAAATGCTTAAAATCGCAAACATACGGTCAGCTCAGTGCGTCGAGCCAATAAGGTAGAAGGTACAAACGACAGGAACACGCTACGAAGACAGCGCACATGTTCTCTCTTTTTACGACGACTTCATTATTTATGCTTCTATCAAAAAGCGTCAGTGAACAGCAGCAGCAAATTTGCTTTCCTGCCCTGTGAAAGACATGAGCGATATAACGATTTTGTCTTCTTAAACAGGACATAAAATCGAGCGGCAGAGCTACTATCCGTGCCTCGAACCCATAAGCTTGCCTCTCATCGTGCGTTGCTCAATAGTGAGGGAATATTGTTTTACCCCGTCGTCAGGCCCCCGGAATCTAACTCATTCGGCCTGTATAGTATGCTAATGGCAGTACCATATCGCCACACCTGACAGGCAAAGCGGCGCTTGTTACAAACGTGCCCGGTTCTCATTGAGCGACATGCCGACCCTCGTTGACATGGCCATTACAAAAAGCGGTGGAGGCGGGGCAGTGCTTCGCTTTCATTTCAGTCACTTGGCTCTGTCAGCCATTAAGCCAATACGATCTGTTGTACACTGAAAGTGTTACAGTACAGCGTTGTGGTCTGTAGTGCGACGAAATCATTACGGAAGTTATTTCCAAGCATTGTAATATTTATCTTCAAGATGCGAGCAGGTATTTGTTATGCGAAGGTAATCCTTCTTTCTACGAAATATTACACAATATTCACAGCATATTCACAGCCCAAAGAATTTGGTGCCGTGTAACTTCGAAATTGCCAGAGTGCGCTTAACTCTGCTTATGAGCGGAAAAGGCAAAATCCAGTTTACAGCACTGTTTTCGCTAACTGCATCGTATTTGTCATGTCTACAATCAACTTCATCACCATCAGCGCTACTGTTCTCCTAATCAACTGTCTGTACCGTTATTGTCATCGCTACTCTCGTCCTTATCATTATCACTAACTGCTAGTTTGTGTGGCTTTAAGTCCAAAGCAACTCAGTCCATGATAGAAGCCGTAGTGGAGGACTCCGCAAGTGTGGGCCTCCTGGAGTTCAGCGAATATTGCATATATGCTTCGCCCTTTAATTCAACGTTTTTGATGTGGCTCTAAAAAATCTTTAATTACCATCTGTAACCATTTCACTATGATTTTTATTCAATGTTTGTAATCTACATTTATTTGACGGGTTGTTCGCGATTTGGTATCAAAACCACACGCGTTTTTCAAAATGACAGTGGCGTTGCTTCCTTAGCATACGCCTCGGTAGGAACTCGACGCAATGCCTGTGCCATTTCACACTTAAAAGCTTTCTGAAACGCTGTACACAGTCCATGAGGACATGACACTTTTTCCACCTCTCAAGTCCTCTATCGCATCTTTTTTATGTCGCGTGCTGATGGGTGTATCTATGCTATCTATGTTTGCCTTCACGCTGTCAACGATCCTTGGCATCAATGGCAAAAAGTATTTTCCAAATACTTTCTTTTCTCGGCTCACGTGATTTAACAGAGCGAAATTATTATGTGAACGCTTGTTGTACCTACATCCTATCGTATGTGACCCCGTTGTACTACGCTGGCGAGATACCCGTTTCCTGTCATGATAAAGAAGGCGTTTCAGAGGTGACCAAATATGTTACTTGTTTTCGAAAGAATACCGTGAGTGAAGTCAATTTGGACAAATGTTTAGGGCTCTGGTAAAGGGTTTGGTACAACGCACCTTCCCTGTTTGCAAATATTGTAGGGTCTGGTGCACCTGGTAGGTGCATCGGAGTATCGTTAACCACTACAAGATATTAAAATTTAGTGGAGAGGCGAATGGAAGCGTTTGCAGGCGAGACAAACAAATAAGGGTGGCCTTTACTTAACGCGGTTTGCGTAGTCAACTGTAAGCAATTTGGGGATATTGCGAAAGTCTGGTATGTATTACAAGCGCTTCCCAGCTGTCAAGAGTCAGCGTGCCAGTGTACAGATAATTCGTAGATTGCTAGTGGTTTTTGTCTGGCGTTTAGTGTGCGAGCGAACACGTCGCACAAATTTCGCGCAATGAAAGCTTGTAGACTTAGCTTGGCCCATTCATATTTACGACACATAGTGTCCAGTTTTATGTACTTAAGTAATCAAAGCCATCCTTTTCTGCGTATGACTTTCCAAGTTGGACTGTGTCATGTCTTACCGGAATATTTAGTATCGTGTAGTAACATCAAACGAAGAAGGCCGAATTTTTTTTCGCGAGATGTTGTGGCCTAGTTTAATATTTTAAAGTGAGGTCCTCACGGGACTACTTAAGTGCTAACACAAAAGCATCTGTATGAGGACGTACTTGATATAATTTTGCCAGTGCCTGGGTATCTTTGATTACAGTGTGTAGAATAAAGTAAGGATGTCTTAAAGAGAAATAAAAAAAATTAGCTCAATAGTAAAGAAACATTTTCTTCATTCTTTTACACAGTTTTACATCACTTCTTAAACGACGGTTGTGGAAAAAAGCTTCTTTGTCCCGTGGTCGGTAGACTGCCTGATTCGCCATGAACCGTACTTTCCTTAACTGCTTGAATATAGTATTTCTCTGGGACATCTTGCAGATGACTTAAGGATAAAAAGCTGCCAGTCATGCCGTATATTTTACGTTTCTTTACTGTTGATTAACGAGAGAGTGTTCCATACGACCAAATCATGTTGCTTTCCTTCCCCGTTATAGGGAAAACAAGATTTTATGCCCGTGATGCACGTTGGTGAGGATGATCTCACAGAGTGATTAATTTTTTGTAACTTGCCTGAGACCAAACTCTGATGTCCACACTGTGAAACCTGAATGGTTTCTAGATTTGACCGGTCTGGCTAACCTAAACCGTTTCCGAAACTTAGTGTAGCATTTAGGTTGCAACATGACAGTCTTCATTGAGAACAGGAAATAAAAAGAAGCCTGCATGGAGTACTGGTTTGCGTAATAGCTTGCATATAGCTCCATGTTCATTGCGAACATTACAGCAGCCCGCGAGGCAAGAAAGCTTTCGCAATAATAACTGAGGACCTGTGTCTGTACTTCACAACTGTAGCAATTCTACAAAAAAACATCTGCTATAGACAGGGGAGGTCGAGTTTAATTATTGGTTTTGCGAGTCTAGGTAGATGCTTGTCAGGTATCTGCGCCTGACAAGCATATATATATATATATATATATATATATATATATATATATATATATATATATATATATATATATATATATATATATATATATGGTTTGCTTGTTACTAATGGGCCAGAGTTAAATTCAAACAGGATGTTACACAACTTTCCCGATGATCTATTTTATTCCAACAGTTTCGGACGGTGGACCGTTCTTCTTCAAGGTAGAAATGAGAATCTCAATTCTACCTTGAAGATATATATGTGTACACACACACATATATATGTGTGTGTGTGTGTGTGTGTGTGTGTGTGCGTGCGTGTGTGTGTGTGTGTGTGTGTGTGTGTGTGTGTGTGTGTGTGTGTGTGTGTGTGTGTGTGTGTGTGTGTGTGTGTGTGTGTGTGTGTGTGTGTGTGTGTGTGTGTGTGTGTGTGTGTGTGTGTGTGTGTGTGTGTGTGTGTGTGTGTGTGTGTGTCACAAGCTGCCTTACCTATTATAGAGCGGAAGGTGCGGGAGCTTCTGCCTCAAATTTAGAGCAAAACTCCCGGGTCCCCGCCGCTCCTCTGAGCCAGATTCAACACGCCGATGGGGCAGCGACCGCGCGTCCTTGACGCGTGCGCTGCGCAGAAGCCGAGTGTATAAATTGACAGACCGCAGAACGGCCGCGCTAGTCTGCTCTGGGAAGATTCAGTCTTCCGGGCCTCTCTCGTGGCCGCTCCGGGAAAGTGTTCTATCGGGCCCGCGATCGACGCATCGTTCTCCTCACCTGTACGGCCGCCGCTACCGAGCAACCCAGCCTTCGCGCCTCAACTAACAAGAAAGCCGTGAAGATTCCATTTCGCCACAGACTGCTGTTCAATCGAACATTATTTTCGCCTTTGTTTAACCCAACTCTGACTTAATATTTTTCGTTGTGTTTTCTATGTGACTTTTGCCCATACGTATATCTAGAATACTTGCTTTGTTTTCTTTATAGTCTTCAATTCATTGCAGCGTTTTGTTCATTGTCGGGTTATCCTCTTGTCATTTAACTAGTCGTCTTTTATCAATATCTTGTCGTGGCGTTTTATTATTTTTTATTGTACTCTATATTTATGCAGTGTAATTTGAACTACTATTTCTAAAGATTCAATTGTTTGTAAAAGAACGTGACCTATTTGAACTTACTCCTCAATCGCACACCGACACAGGTACTTCACGAGTTTACCAGCCTAACTTTTAAATGTGTTCTTAAGCCTCATAGAGGGAGGAAGGGTAACCGTAAAGGGGATTCCGCGCCTTTGTTGACGTAAAGGCAGGGTTTTGTGTAAATATCTATGGCCAAAACCAAACGCAAGTAGTTTGCCTACGCTGCCTTCAAGAGGAGATATAGAGATCTTACACTGCTTGTATTGACTGAATACGGACGTTGACTACCTTGTCTCGTTCAACAATCGAAAAACAAAAGACTAGCCATGTAGCGTTAGTATCCTGTAATACTTTGAATCCACGCCAACCATCCTTCAAGAAAGCATCAGAAAAGCTTGTTAGGAAGCCTCGCTGAGATGTCAGGTGGTTGTGGGAAGTTAAACAATGTGGCGATGTTCATTGCCATTACGATCTATGTGAATTTCAACGCCTATCAGAAAGAAGAGTCCCGGGAATAGTTTCCACGGCAGAAACTCTTCATTAGTGACGAGAACAAAAGTGAACACATTCAAAGACGTCCACTTTGAACATTGCCTGCGCGGTCGAACAAAGTTTCGCCAATTATTTCTGACTTCGGACTGCCTTTCAGAGTGCGTATAGGAGACAGGGGACAATGTTTCATTTTTTTTATTTTGCCCTCGATCAGATGATGGCGAAATAATGTCTTACACGAGAATTTAAATTAGCTGTCTGAAGCCAGGCGTGATTCATCGAATGTGATTTTCTATATTTTTTTTTCAAAGGATGTTTTAGGTATTTCGTTTACTTTCGCTTTTCATTTCATTTGTTATTGCATAAAGTGCTGAGGTCTGGGGTAATCGCAAACGTCAACAGCAACTCTGACCTTCATGCCTCTCGCGGAAGGGACGCATCTTATATGGCTAACGGGGGTGTAAATGTGTGTGTTCGCGTATCTGCGGCCTGCGTATTTGTGTGTTACAAGGCTAGTGAGAGACAGTAAATGCAGCATTGTGCACTTTCTCAAGTTGTTCTTAACACTTCGGCCTCATAAATACGTTTCAGGCCTCCTTGAGAGGATAGCTGGGTTGGTAAAGCAGCCAAGGCTTTTTCGTATATCTAGCATGCGATTCATTCGGCGCTGTTTTTACAGCGGTACTACCTGTTGACAAATCGTCTTGTTGACAAATCGTTTTTATAATTGCTTCGCAAGACTGAGTCATCGGAGGTGGCAGAATGAATTTTGGGACATTCTTCTTACCTTCCGCCTGGCCTTTCTGCAAACAGTTAACAATCATGTGTAAAAAAATGTTTGCAAGGGCGATCGCAATAAATTTAAAATACACGGATTGATGCATGTTTAATGTCAGTAGTAAAGTTGTATTATTTTTATGAAGTGTAGTCTTAAGTAAGCATATAGGCCGAGCGAGATGAGGGTCTGCTGACATAGTTTGTGAAGCATTATATTTGGTGAAATAAGTAGCATTGCCCATCTTGTCTGTCTTTTTGTGTGAACGTGTGAAACTAGCCGTATTCTATTTTCAACGCGCACATGATTTGCGAGAGGAAACCCCTAAGATTCAGATATCTGTTTTTATAGACCTTTGCATTTTGAGCTCCTTGGGCGCTGCCATATTGTTCACTGGACAGTCGGCAGTGTTCTCAGCGGGAAAGCACTCTGGAAGCTGCAGCGAAACCGATTTCCGAATGTCCAGAGAGGAGAAATTTCGACAACTGGTCGCGACGGATCTGAGGAGTGCCACCTTAGGCGGCTCCAAACCGGGAGTTTTCTAAATCTGCCCTACTAAAACACATGGGTCCGACATTCACGGGCAGGTGCAAATTCTGCGGGCAGTATGCTGACCTATAGGGACCGGACAGCTGAACGGGTGGCGCCGACTCTCGATGAATCGCTCATTCGCTGGAATGCGCCAGCCCCAGCCGGCGCATTGCCAGCGCATTGGAGCGTGCTGTTTGTCGTTGGTTTGTGTGGAAATTGGAAATCCTAAGGTTTAGATGATGTTGTGTGAATATATCTTCAAGAGAGCAGAAAGTTGGGCTAGTTGTGTGACTATGTCGAATGAAACGAAGTCTGGCCAAACAAGGCTGGCGAAACGTGGTGCGTTGTCGGCTGTACTGGCAGCTACGCAAACTCTTCGGGTGCTTTTAAGTCGATCTATTTCAACGGGTTTCCACTCAAGCATGAGTGGCGGGTGACCTAGGAATGGTTATTTCAAAGGAAGAGGCACAAATCTACTTATTTGGTTACTGTGTGGTCATGCAAAGTGGCGATTTTTTAAAATTCCGCTTGCTGCCGGATGCCTTGTGCATTCTGTTCCCCAGGAGTGACGGCACGAGAGTCTCGGAGTCGAAGCCGCACTCCTTCATCTGTAGTCACTTTATTGACAATTTGAAATCGAAGGAACGCAACAGCGTAAGTTACAACGCTGGCATTTCCCCGCCTGTGTACAAGAAAACCCCAGCACGAAAAAAGAAAAGGCAGCTCCACCATTGTCGTTCGGGCTGCGTTACGATCTTCAGTGATGGGCAGAGACAATGTTTGTGCAGCTAGTTTTGCTGACATAATTATAAACAATTTACTTTTTTCTCTTAACAAAAAGAGCAGACATAAATAATTTCTATTACCATGATCTTGTCATTTTTCCTCTCTTCGTTTGTCAACCAATGAAAACCTGCTGAGAGCTCTGCATTGGTACCCTTAGAATTTTTTATTTGTTTGTGGCATGTCCGTCTCGCCTAATAAAATAATTTATTTCAGAGCTCATTCAACACCGCATGGTCACAAAATCTGCTATCGGCTTTATATAAAAGTCGAACAAGAAAACAATACAATTTGTGGAAACGAGCATAAAAGCAGCATTTTTTTTTTTTTAATTTTGAAGGCCGTGTAGCAATTTTTTTCCCCATTCACGTTGCACCTGACACGGATTTACGTATTTTTTCAGCAGCGCCTATTTCCTGGCCCGCCTTATTACATGTGTTTCTTATCGGCGCTTTAGTGAACGTGAGATTTTCTGATTGTGGCGCAGTAAGACAAGACCGTTTTACCTCTCTCAGAAATTGCTTATATGGCCAATATAAGCAGATTTAGCGGCAGTCCGGCAAGCTGCAGTGACAAAGGTGTAAAAGGAATGACTTTCAGTTATCCGGATTCCTTTGCGTGCAAATAGAAAACTACCTACATGGTCGTGTCCCCTTGCACTCATCAGGTATAGAGGTCAGGTATCGGCCCCGCAAGTTCGTGGTACGCTGAGAACGTAGAACACCTTAGTGAACCAGCCATCAGAGGGATTCATTTAACAATAGAATTCTCTCTTAGTGGTCTGTGGCTTATCTTACAACACATCACACTCTGTGTGTGTGTGTGTTTTTTTTTTTCGATTGTATTTAATAGTTTGACGGTATTGGACTACTGCCTTCAAATGTTCCAGGCAGCTGCGGTCAATCGCATTAAAGTTCCGGCGCTGAGAGAACGCCTAAATAAGCAAAAGTCAAATACTACAGAGATCTCTATCATAGCAGGCGTCCGAAAAAAATAGGGCCGCTGATAGCAGGAAATTTTTTTTCTTCTCACAACCTCCGCAGCATGTCGAGAGAGAGGTATTTATAGTATAATATTTTCTAAGTAAATTAATGTAGCAGCTCCGACGTGTTCAACAAGAGCATTGTCGTAAATGTAAAAATGATGCTGAGGTGGTATTACTCATTTGGCTTATAGTATGATTAAGTTTGATAGTCTGAAGGCCGGGTTGAGTGAGCTATCATAGCGTAATAGTGCAGGAAGTCCTGGAAGTATATGTGTGCTTGCTTTTCCAACCATAAATAGTATCCTACTTTTGCCTCGTTTATTTTTCTCCTTTTCCAGCTTTCGTTTCAAGGTTGAAACTGGAATGTCATTTGCTATTATTCTACTCTGAATCGTTTGAGCCTAGCCATTACCAAAAAAAGACAGGTGCAACATCTTTTTCATTTTACATGAACATTGACCATTACAACTACCACTACTACGGCGCCACCGCTACACGTCTCGGCGGTATTTGATCTTCAGGCGGATTTCGACTAGACCTATTATAAGTTGAATGCGCAGTGCAGGCGCAATTCCCGTCTTCGAAGTCGTCTTTACAAGCGCGTAACGAAGGTGTTCCTAGCGCATGGTGAAATTACGCGCGCGGCATTTTCGAGTACATAAAATAAATACCATGCGCCGGGCGGTTAAAAAAAAAAAACAAACAAAAAAAAACCACGCACGCTTTGTTGAGGACGGCCCTTTCTTTTTTCAAGATTTTCCGGTCGAAAAATACTCCTGGCGATTACTCAAAGCAACTCAAAGCTCTCAAAGCCGCACCGCAATACGATGTGTAGGGACATGCTCAAAAACGCCTCGCAGAACGGAAACGACTGCGCCGCTCAGCTGCCACGGCCCTCCGCCGCGGGCGGCGCTGTTCCGCCGAGGTGATGGCGGCGCCATACAACGGGCGCCCGGTCCCTATACCACATGGTGGGGGGCCTGCCAGCAAAATGCAAAAATAAAAGCTCTAAAACTGCCACCAAGGGAGAGCTAGGAGGCGGCCCTGCCCAGCTCGGGCCTGGAGGCCCAGCGTGTCCTGGTCCAGAGAGCTCGGGTAGCGGCGGCGGCCAATGGCGTCCCGGAATAGGGTCTGCCACACAGCTCCACAACAAAACGCGCCTCCTTTCTCAAATATAATTGTAAATAAATGTTTTCTCCTCCACTTCCTCCACGGGTACCAGATGATATCACAAATCTTGTCCAGCTAACGTTCAGATGCTGCAGATAACGTGGCCGATAGAAACCATGAATTTTCTCAGAGCCGGCGCGACGCACGTCCGCACTGCTTGGCAGCTCACAGCGACTCTCGCGTTTCGATGGAGGCAAAATGAAGAAACGTCCATATGCTGTTCGATGTCAGCGCACGTTAACGGTCCCCAGGTGGTCGAAATTACTCCGTAGCCCTCCACTACGGCTCCTCTTTCTCTACTTTCACTCCTACCTTCCTTCCTTCCCTTACGGTGTGGTTGAGGTGTCCACAGAGCAAGTGTCACATATACTCTGGCTTTCCCTTCCTGTGAATCAATTATTATTATTATAGACCGCGGATGTGTTACGCAGGTAGGCAGTGAATTTACATCACAAGCAGCACGAAAGTTTTGTTATTAGCTAACTTGTGTAGAACTAGCAGAGCATTGCTGTCGTCAGAAAGTTTCGTTCCATACGCTTCGTAATTACTAAGCTGAAATGCCTAGGTTCAAATATGTTCACTTGCACCTTGTGTTTAAATCCACGCTCTAATGAGCTTCTGCTATTAGTGAGCAGGTGCCTTATTCTAGGGACGATCTACAAAATATCCTTCGGGTGAAGAGCTTTCTTTTCTCAACATATTGAATTGAAAACTTAAGTAAAATGATGTATTTTTTGAAGGTGATGATTGCCACACGTAGTGACCGTCAGCCATATAAGAAGACAAAGCAACTGAAAATTGTTTCAGAGCTGGATGAGGCTGAAGCTGATATCTGAGTAAAGGTTCAGCTGCAGGTCGAGTTCTCTATGCTTTCGTGGATCCGATGGCTAGCTGCCTTAGGGTCCTCGGGCTCCTTCAGGACAATTGTTTATGTTTTCCAAAAAAAATCTGACTTCGTTCCTGATCTTTGACGCTAAACAGAAACATAGGCATAAGCTGTAAAGGATAAAATTTTGACAGACAAAAATCTTGCTGCATGAAATATTTCTGGCTCCCAAGTGACAGCTCTATATGGATCATTTGTGAATCAACATAGCGCGCTTTCTCGTTTTGTTTAATTTCGTAGCATACCTGGAACCTTTCCGACAATCCTCACTTCCCAACCCACTCATTTTTAACAGCAATTTAACAGAGTTTAATAACTTCAGTGAACGTTGAATAAAGCGCTGCTTCTAACCAGAAAAAAGCGCAACTTTTCATTGTATGATTTTAGGATCAGATTTTCCGGTACCTAACTTCTCTCAAAGAATGATTTGCGCTTGAACCTTAAAAAATGAGATCCCTTGATTTAGTACATGAGCTATTCTAACAGAACAGTTCTCTGTGGAGCCATGAATAAATGTTTTGAGGGCATTTTAGTGGATGACATCATGCCGAAATGGTTGTTCTCCATCTGTTAATTTCCGTCATTGATACGTCACATTAATACAATCTTCGTTGCATTGAAAATGGCAAAAATTTGAACCAAACGAATTTAAACATAGCTGCCATCAATTCATGAGCTTTAGGGTAATAGTGAGAAGCACGCTAAGGCTTGGAATAGCGAGCAAAGATTCTGGTTCCGATTGGATTAGGCAGCAAAAATTTGTAGGAAGTTTGCTGCGCTTATAATGTTGTGATGAATAATTTAGAAAAGAATAAAATTGCTGGCTGTAAACACGCTACCCTATACGCCATGCGCAGCGCCTATAGGGGCGCCACTGAAAGCCACGTAGCGGCGGCCGTCGGAACCCGAGGCGGGCCTCATGCGGAAAGCGTGGTCGTGGTGCGCGCGTCCGATCTGCCGTTTGTGCGCATCTCGCGAGCACTTCCGTGGTGACAGTGTGCACAAGGGGATCGCACTTTATAACAGTAGACATGTGTTAGATACCACGGCCGTCTGGAACTACATCGCCTCCATATGCATCAAGTGTCTGCTGCAGACGAGCGTCAACAAGGTTGCGTATGAAGTGGAGCTCAATTGAATGCCCCGCTTTCCTTTCAACGCCACGCTAATTAATTAATTCCTTGACCTATGAACCAATGCTCTTTCTTTGCTTAATGGTACACGCTTGCTTCGTTTACATGCAATATATTACTACAGAAACTAGGCAGTGTCGTCGAAACGGCGAGCGGTTTCGTACCGGTGCGACCACAGGAAAAGCCAGCGAGCTTGCAAACCAGCATTCTGAGCATCATAAAAATAGCGCATATTGGGTTCCTGTAGCATGCCTGCCCTTTCATGCCTGCCCTTTACCACTGCCTGTACAGCATAGATTTCGCGTATTCCGTCGTCGAAAAGGCAGAGCGGGTAGATAATTTCATAGGGGAGTAAAATATCAGCAGAGGCAATATCTGAAAAGCTCCATCACAGGCCAAGAACATACTAGATTTAAATTTTATATCCGATTTTATTATTGTAGTATCATCTTCATTTCATTTGTATCACCCTCGCGCCCAACTGCAGAATTACAGCGCGCTTTCAAGCTCTAGAGCCGAACACTGGCTCTGGTCTTCAAAGTAATGGCATGGCAAGTTTCAAAACGCATATTGAAAAATATCTGTTCAATAACCCGCCGCAGTGGCTCAGGCTACTGAGGATGATCGAGTTATCGGGACTGAAGTCGACCCCGCCTCCCGCGTTTAATTAGGTGGAGGCGAAACGCAAAATGCAACCGTGTGTTGTGCGATGTCAATGCACGCTAAAGACCGTATGGCTAAGCATTTCACACATTTAATGCGTATTGTATATTCCCGACAGCGGAGGCAACCAAGTTTAAACTAGAAGTGTTCACGGGAGGTGCAATGACAAGCAGAAAACACTGAAAACATAGTTATCACTCAGCCCTGCCACATGGCAAATTTGATGCCTTTTCCATCGAATGATGTTCGTTCAAAATGATATTTGTTTGCTGCTACACGAGAAAATATAATGACATTCGACGAAAATAACATTAGGTATCGAATGAGTTTGAGGTACTCATCCGGATGCGATCAACGAAGAAATGTGTTATGTCGACACCGGAGACTCGGTGAGAAGATACACCCAAAATAAACTAGAAAAGTGCCACCTGCATTAAATACTACCGTGCTCCTATAATTTTGCAGCTAGTTATCTATGTGATATATGCCAAATAGCATCGTAAAAAAATAAATAAAAACTGGCACCCATAGCTGCCTGCCAACCCGTAGCCACCGCACTCAGCGCGGGCGGAACAGGTCGCTCCTGCTGCCGCGGTCCGTCGACGCCGAGTCGCCGGCACGGCAGATTTCTTTCGCCACCTTCAGAAAAGCATGCTCTGTTCATCTTAAATAATACGCGCTTAATTTGAAGAAGGAATCTGAAAAAATATCTTTACTGAGGATCGCTTATGTAAAGAGATTTTGGAAGAAGTGGTTACAGCGATACACGCAAATTTCTGCTTTTAGCAGCTGCTGCCGGTGTGACGCAGCTCATCCGATTTCGTTCTCTAGTTCCGCTGCTAAAGTGTCGCCGATGTTCCACCTTCCGTTTACTGTAAGACAATTTGTGAGACAATTGAACTGATAGTAAGGCAGTTTTATGAATTGAAAATTTACTTTTTCCAAAGCACTTCCAGTCACGGCTTTTATTCGAAACCATTTATGCGTTTAGGCCTAGCGACGACTAGGGCCTAGCACACGGCCCCAGCGCCGTCGTCGGCCACCTTCGCGGGCAGCGTCGTTGCGGTAAGCTCGCGGCATCCGATGTGGCAAGTGTTACGAATTTGCCGTATGCTTTCTTGATGAGGCTAAGCTCGAGCATTTTCGACGGGCCTTAATACGCCTATAGCGAACGATCTGGCGAAAACGTACGGGAGGCAACGGGGCTGTATATAGCATGCTGCGCCGTCGGACAGTACACTAAATACTTGCTATTTTACGTGTTGCTCTTGACACTTGCATTAGGGCGGAAAGTGTACGCTTTTTGTTGAATCTCGTACGCATTTCGCAGTCGAGCGCGACGTGCGTACCTTCCGTACCCTTTCGTAAGCAAACGCCGCCGACACAGCCGTTGACTTCGTTATTGATAGTCCTAATTAAAAGGTTGGTTACAAGGTATGCAAGACATGAATGTCAATTTAAAGGCTGCTTTCGTTTACAGCGCCGTCATCTTCGCAACATATTGAAGGCACTCCAATATTTGCATATCTAACACGGTTAATTACCATAATTTGGAAATGGCATTAGCTTTGGTCGTGTAGCAGCGCGTCGAAAAAATGACATTAACCTGGACGAATGTCATTCGGTGCGATTGCTTCCTTTCTGCGCCGAACAGCTGCGATTCACGGCCGCCGTCGTTCTCGTGAAGCATCACTGGAAACTTATATACAAACGTGTTCCTGGCAAGGTTTTATGTGTGTTCGAAAGACCAACTGCGCAGCAATTCTTCCCGGCAATTGCTAAATGTTGGCAGCGGCGTTATACCTGTTAAACCACTACCAAAGACGAAAACACGACGCGCGCGCATAGACGCTGACGTGAACAGCGGCCGACCGAGCCCGCCTGCGCTTTGCGGCTTTGGCGACAGGCGGCATTGTCGGCGTTTTGCGCATCGCGTATATGGATGGTGAATATTTTGTAAGAAGCTCACCTGAATAAATAAATGTCAATGTATCGGCTGTTTTAAGGAATGAAAAAATTACCCACTTTAACGGGCACAGGATCAACCTTATCGAAGGCTTCGCTTCATCAAGTGCTCTACAAGCCGAAATATTATGGCTTCTTGTGGCATTTCGAAGCATGCCAAAATACTGCTAAAATTAAGGCTCAAGAAACAAGCCCTGCCTGTTTAGAATCTAGAGTGATTATTTTACTCTCCCCGATCTTTTTCAAACGGCGGATGACCCAAAGATTGATGTTAGCTTTTAAGCGAAGCGTATACAACTCGTTTGGCCGAAAACATCTCGGCGAAGTAGAGGGCACCGAGTATGGGAAATATTCGAGCGGGAAATCATAATTGGTCCGCACGTTTACGAAGTCACGACGACATGACCTCGTTTGAAAATTTCTAACACCCCACATTCAAAATAAAGCGAATAATGAATTGGACATGACTTCAAACGAAGAAACAAGCAACGGAGTGGCCCTAGTTCAGATATTTCAGAAATCGCTAGTAATTAAATGAAATATATTTTTTTTGCCACTCGGGTTCAAACCCAGGAACCCTACCTGCTATTAGACGGGCAAGCAACGCATAGGCCCCTAAAGATCGTTGGTACAAAGCCTGTTAGAGGTGCGTATGACTTACTACTGTATGTATGACCTACTATAACTTATTCTCGAATGTGTACTAACGATACTATAATAATAATGGTAAAATTCAATATAAAAATAAGAGATAAAAAAAAATTCACACTGAGAAAAGACGGTGTTAATAGCGCTCTTCGCATCTACCTATAAGCCGAAGTTGAAGCGTCCCCCTAATGCTTTACCGTCATTCTTCACCCTTACGGAATTTAAATAACAACGGTAATGACAAAATCTAATGTCGAAGAGAATATTATCTATACCCTTCGCAGAAATTACGATTTCAAAAGGTGACAACGCTATTTTCAAACCTGAATTAAACTGGGGCAGATGGCATGAAATGACTATCTCAGAACATAACACTATATTTCAGTTTATCGGAAATAATGCAGAAAGTTAGTGAACTGTCAATGCAACACCATCTTCTTCAACTGTTACGCACTGCGGTGCTATGTCGATATTATTAGGTGCGAATATTGATAATTGAGGACAGTGAGTGTAAACAAAACACAACAAAGGGCGGAAAAACGAAGCCCTGCGTGGCGTAGCCGCAAAGCAAATAGGCACTCGCTACTCAATCTGGGCCCTTATATGAATCAGGATAATTGTATGCACAGTTTCTGAAGCATCATGTTGGAGACAAAAATAAAAATTAGAACTATTTAAAGAAGAAAAAGCATGTGCTATGTAAAGATCGGAGCACAAGAAGAGCACAAAAGCAAAAATTTGAAGCTAGATAAAGAAAATAAAGTGATTTATGTAGTTTCCGAGCGCTTGCAGGTGAATGCCAGAGTCTGGTTGACTAACGGCTAACCTGATTTGCGCTTCAATCCAAGAAGAGCGGGTGAAAGCAGCTGCGATGAGGGGAAATGTTGAATTTTATTGCCAAGCGTTCGCCATGATAATGTCCGGTTTTCATCATAATTGACCAACATATTGCGTCTAGCTCATATTTTATTGATGTCTGATAACACTCCTATTCTTTTATATGAGCTGACGCGGCTGCAGAGACATATAATCCTGGGCGTTTATAATATACGGAAAAGCCCGCAATGCACAATAGTGCCTTACAGCTCAGATTTAAGGGAAAGGAGTGATATTAAATACCGATATCCGAAATGTTAATTTTTCCTGTGGAAGTGGAACAAATGCTAATGTTTTCCATTTTTATTTCGAATTGTAGAATAAATTTACCTTTTATTTATAGTAAATTTTAATTTATCGAGTTCCCATAATCTTATTAGTTCATGTCTTTCTCTATCTTTGACTTGGTCACGATAGTAAATACTTACCGAACTCGCGTCCACTGCCTTGGAACATCCATCAGCTAAGATGCATAAACCAAAATCCCATACACTCTTGAATACATTTGGCTTCAGGAGAGAGATGTTCATGCAATGCAGATTCGGCACCGCTTATCCTTCCTTGGCACAATATGCATTCCATGACGGAAAAGAGTGGTGGTAGTTTTTCTTGTGAGAATATAGACTTTCCAAAGTGGAGACGTACACTAGCGTAGACGTATACCAGTTTAGGGGACGCCTTTTGCAGTGGCCATATATTTGCATTCCCTGCCACTGCGCGTGCGCAAGGGGCTTTCGGTAAACCGGTACACGTCTACGTTGGTACGCACTCACTGTGCACAGTCTATTCTCTATTCAGATGTCAGTGCAAGTTAAAGAACCCCAGGTGGTCGAAATTTCTGGAGTACTCCACCACGGCGTCTCTCATAGCCTTAGTCGCTTTGGGACGTTAAACCCCACAAACCAAACCAATCTATTCAGCAAAAGTACCAATCCACTTGGTAGCGCGTAGCTGTTGTAAACAGGTAGGTATCTGCATCAGCGCTTTCCCACTCTACTAAATTTCTCTAGTAGAAGGCTGCAGAAGAAGTCAATAAATAGAGCAATGAGCTTCGGTCAATGAGAGCACACAAAATGAGAAAACGTAAGCAAAGCTATTCCTGAATCGTTGCTGGCGCCTTAAAGCAAACAAAAGAAGCAAAAACAAATAGGAGAAAACGGGGAAAGGAAACCACACTGCTGTTCATGTGAATGATAAACAGGCGGAAATCACTGACGACCCTTGCTGGCAGTGTGAATAAATTCATCCATAACAGTATGAGCGGATATTGATTCGTCCTTACAGCCAGGCGAGCTCTGCTTGCTTTCTTCTAGATTTGCAATAAATTTCACAGTTATTTTAGTGAGAATGCTTCATGCAAAGCGCAAGATATTGAGCAAAGGCAAAGAATTACTGATGTATCTGTTTGGTTCAGTTTGTGGGGTTTAACGTCCTAAACCGACTCAAGCTATGAGAGACGTAGGGTGCCTGTGGGCTACCTAATGTAACTGTGCTCCATTGCCATCAGTGATAGACAACCGATACCAAAGCATTAGGGCGTGCGTTAAGGAGGATTTTGTTTTCTCAGAGAAATGTTATTTTAGATTTCATTCATCCAAGGATTGTCCACAAAGAGTCAGGGTCTCATGCTATTCAAAATCTATTTTGCCGAAACCTTACAAAGCTTCCGCGCAATAAGTAACTTGCACGACGTTCGGATAGCTTGAACCCTTTTTAAGTTGGATATTTAACAACAATAAGGTATCTCATTAAATTTACTTTGGCGGTTTAGGCCCTTGACCGGAACTGCCAGTTTCCTGAAAAAGAAAAAGCGACAGAAGAAGAAAGCTGCATATACGGAATAGCAAAGGCCAATGTTTTGCTAGCGGTGCGCATAGGTGAGCCTTCCCATAGCCATAAATTTCAGCTCGTTAATGTCCCATAATGTGTTGCCGTTATGGCTAGTAGTAAAGAAGCAATGCTGCTGTCATTTCTCTAACGCTGGTTATAGCGAAGCAATATTTTCTCTGCGCGTCATGCCAAAGGCTTCGTCGTGACTGGAAAATTAATGAGGTAGGTGCAGGTGGAGTGATTTGTAAGCATGGTGGTAACTGTCAAGGTCTGGAAAAAGAATAATCCATTGGTCAAATGATAAACTATCTTATTCGCTTTTTATGTTCCTCCATGTATAAGTAATCAACGATATTTATGCTTTTTGCTATGTAGGTCCTATTTGCCCGCTCCTGTAAGAGCCAACTAGGCTTGTAATATTCACAAATAAAATAGTAATAATGTTGTGCCTTTCGTTAAAACCCCAGATCCAGGTGTATGTCATTCAATAATTTATTACCTCAAGCTGTATATGAAAGAGTACTTTACAGAGGTTGAGGGGGAGCCTCACCTCGTAAGCTAAGCGAAAGGTTCGAGAAGGGGACATAATGGCACCGTAGTGGAGAGGTCATGTAATTTCGACCACCTGGGGATCTCTAACGTTCGGAAACATCGCGCCGTAAACGGGTGCGTTAATCTTCGCTTCCATAGAATAGCGGCCGCCGCTGACGTGTTTGTTAGCTCTCCTTTGGTTCAGCAGCCGAGCGGCGGTGCTCATGCAGGCAGTATGGTTGGACAGATAATTTTCATCACGTTTGCATATCTACTGCCCGGCAAGCGGTTCCAGTTAAGGATTGTTAGTTATTTTTAATTTGAATAGGTTGACAGCGTTTAGAGCTCTAAAAGGGAAGCGGGATCTGGCAATTTCAACCGCTTGGGGTGGTTCAATGTGGACGAAAAATATGCGTGCATGTTCGCGTACCTTCGTTTGTACGTCGGTCTACGCGCTGGTATGTATGTATGTATGTATGTATGTATGTATGTATGTATGTATGTATGTATGTATGTATGTATGTATGTATGTATGTATGTATGTATGTATGTATGTATGTATGTATGTATGTATGTATGTATGTATGTATGTATGTATGTATGTATGTACTGTCGTACGTTCGTACGTACGTACGTACGTACGTACGTACTGACGGCCGGACGGACGGACGGACGGATGGACGGATGGATGGATGGATGGATGGATGGATGGATGGATGGATGGATGGACGGACGGACGAACGGACGGACGGACGGACGGACGGACGGACGGACGGACGGACGGACGGACGGACGGACGGATGGATGGATGGATGGATGGATGGATGGATGGATGGATGGATGGATGGATGGATGGATGGATGGATGGATGGATGGATGGATGGATGGATGGATGGATGGTTAAGTAGGTAGGTAGATGGGTGGGTGGGTGGATGGGTTGGATGAATTGGTAGGTGGGTGGGTGAGTGAGTGAGTGATGTGTGGGCGGGTGGCGGATGGATTTATCTGTGTGTGTGTGTGTGTGTGTGTGCGTGTGTGCGTGCGTGCGTGCGTGTGTTTTCAGCCTACGATAGGCACATTATTGCTCCTACTAAGGGCCAGCTCACCCCTTTTCATCAGAAGACTGAAAGTAGAGGAAATACGGTCAGTAAAGATTCCAGAGAGGAACGGCAGTTCGAGGTGAGTTCGAGCGCTTGATATTCTACGCATAATTGTGTCTGCAGATAAACGCCTGCTATTTTGTATCGGCCCATAGGCCAACTTCCAGCAGCAAGCGTAACAGCATGTCTTGTCAAAACACATCGAATACAACTGCCAATTATGAGCAACCGTTATTTTACACGGCCGTATTTTCATTCGGAACGTACAAAAGGGCAAAATGAAGCAGAATATATAGCAGTGGGTGTTTTCATAGTTTTTATAACTTGTATATATTTCCAAATACACACATTTCTCAGAGCAGCTCGGTCATCTAAAGCCTGAAGGGGTCAAGAAGTTTTACACGTACAGATTTTTTTTTGCGTATCTCCACATCCCCTTCCAGCACTTTCACGTACGGCTCGTCTACCCCCTGATTTCGCAATGCACGCATCACCGCCGAGATTTCTACTGAGTCAAATGCTTTTTCGTTTTCAATGAATGCTATGTATATGGGCTGGTTATATTCCGAGCATTTTTCTATCACCTGATTGATGGTATGGATATGATCGATAGTAGAGTACCGTTTCCGAAACCCTGCTTGATCCTTTTTTTGATTGCAGTCTAAGGTTGTCCTGATTCTATTAGCGATTACCTTAGTAAATACCTTATACGTAACAGACAGTAAGCTGATTGGTCTGTAATTTTTAAGGTCCTTAGAGTCCCCTTTCTTGTGAATGAGGATAATGTTTGCATTCTTCCATGGTTCGGGTACCGTCGATGACACCAGGCACTGCGTATACAGGGTGGCCAGTTTTTCTAGCATGATATCCCCCCCGTCCTTCAGCAAATCTGTAGATATCTGATCCTCTCCAGCTGATTTCCCCCTTTTCATAGTTTCTAGTGCTTTCTTGTGCGTCCTTCGTCACTGAACCAGTGACGAAGGACGCAGCTGCTCAGTGGACGTTAGAGGCCGAACATATACTTTATTGATTTGGACATTTCTCTAAACATTTTCAATCATTTCTCAAGAAGATAGCCGGCGCTTTAATTCAAGAAAGTAAGTTGTCGGAGCTACAAAGGCTTATTAACAACAGAACGAAATTTTTTCTCACAGTTGTTTTGTTTCCGTGGGTGCTCAGCTCCCACTGAGCACTCCGATACAGCATCGTATTCATCATATAAACGGAGCTTCCCTAGCACCGCGTTACCAGGTTCAATTGGTCGGGAGAGGTTTAAATTCCTTCGCTGAAGCCTCATCCACAAGCTCAAAGTGACTTTGCGTAGCAGAAAGGAGACTATGGCTGCTTTGAACGAGCAGCGGTGCGAAAAAAGAAACGGAAGACAAACCTAATCTTTCAACCAGACAGCTCACTGCACGAAGCGTACGTGTAAACCGCTCGAAAAATCAACCTCGAAGAACGTGACCCGCTTCGTCAACAAGTCCTGCGCGCCAGGCTTCATTTCGAAAGAGAGGCCGACAGGGCTCAACTTCCACGTTTTATACTAAAGCGGTCGCGACACCGAAGACAACACAATCTCTGGCCCACGTTTCAAGAATGCTGGAGCGCCTCCGGCTTTGCGATTTTGCTCTCTTCAAATCCAGTCTCTTTACCAGCGGGTCCTGTCAACCTTGATTTCTGTTGGGAATCAGAAAAAGAAACGTACACACAAGTTTTCAAACGCAAATCTCCAGGCGCCTTTTTGAGGAAAGGGTTATTTCAGTGGTGTTGACGGCTGACCTAAAGGGCGGAAGAGAGTGCTGAGCATGGGAACCACTTTGCGCGCAGCCCGAAGGCTTTGAGAGCTGCTCAATATACAAGTAGAAACTGCTAGAAAAAGAAGACTTGGTCATGCCGGCGTTCTGCACCCGACAAGCGAACGCGGTCTTCTTACTCTGCACAAAGCGCAGTTTTTTCTGATTCGCTTAAAAGAACATAGGTATCTATGAAAACATTTCTTGATTACTTTTTACCTCAGGTTTTTTCCTGTCACAGCGGTAAACAATGTCTGATGTAGGTGTTTTTTTTTTTGTTCTAGCTAGCTCGAAGGAAACCCATCAAGCCAGAAAGCAAAAAAATAAAATTGGTTTATAGGTAGGGAAAGGCGCAGTATCTGTCACACGTGCTCTGTGGACACCTGAACCGCGCCGTAAGGTAAGGGAGGAAGGTGGGAGTAAAAGTGGAAAAACTACTGGCAGAAAATAAATGACAGGAATAGGCAAATATTTCTTTATTTAGGAACTACGGACTGAACCATATTATTCAATTGTTTATTTCTAATCAGTTGCATTATTTGTAATCGGTTGCATAAGTTCAATAGGGAAAACTTCCGTTGGCGCGATTACTAAAGAAAAAATTAAATGCGATATCGTATATCTGACATGTTGATTCTATGCTCTTGCAGTAAACTAAACGTACGATTTTACCTTGCCCTTGGTTTCAAGCAAAATGTATATGAATTGGCATGCAACTAAAGCATCATAGTGGCGTATTTTGCACTGTTACCTGAGCGTGTATCAGGCTTGTTTACAACACGGTCATACACGATAAAAAAAACTCAAGAAAAAAAAGGGTGCCTTTCTTCCGGAGGTGAGGGCAAGCTTCTCGCAACATGCCAGATACGCAACAATAGCTTGCTTACAAATTACCGGAATTCAGTGGTGAGCAGAACTGTCTCCAACGAAGCAGGACGACAATGTTTATATAGAGAATTTTCAGGTCACGATTGGGTTTGATGGCATGTTGACGAAGTATGCTTGGGGTAGAAATACAGAAAATTAAAGAGCACTGCAGAATCTGCATTGCAATAATGTGAAAGCACGGATGCTGCTGTTGGTTTGCGTCTAGTTGCTTCTAGTTGCTTAATTCACTTCTTGTTTATCTCATTTTATTCTTTGGTACTTTCAAATTGCGCGCCAACCCCTTCCTATGCCCTTTTTCGGCTCTACTTCTGATCGCGTGACGTCACGTCCTTAACGTCACCCCAATTGACTGCCTTAACTACTTTAGTCTTTGATACTTTCAAATTGCGCGTCATTCCCTTCCTATGTCTACCCACATGTCGGCGAGAATCCCTACCACTTACTACACAAGCAGCGGCACGACTGAGAGAAATGACGTTACAACATCCTAAAATAAGGGCGTAAAGAAGAGTTGTTAAGGTTACGCTCACGAAGAAACATTTTCATGGAAGCACTACCTACGCAGATAATCTTTATTCTCATCCGAAATTTTCATTTCAAAGCAGATACATATATGAAATGTTTAAAAACATTTCTTTCCACTATCATGGCGGCTCGATCTGCCTTAGAAGATGCCTGCCCAAGCGCGTAGAGGCCAGCAGGAAGCGGTTGATGCCACTGTTTGCAGACACGGCCGCGAGGGGTGCAACATATTGGTGAAGCTTCGAGGCAGGTGTACTAACAGGTGAGAAAGTTGTGACCATAGGTTAAATTGCTTGTTTGTTTACTGCTTGTTTTGCTTAAACTTCTTGCTCTGCACATATACATTTGTTGAAGCAATTTTGCTAACTATTTAACCCTGTAGGGACCGCGCACACACACGCACACGCGCACACGCACACGCTCACACACACACGCACACACACACACACACACACACACACACACACACACACACACACACACACACACACACACACACACACACACACACACACACACACACACACACACACACACACACACACACACACACACACACACACACACACACACACACACACACACACACACACACACACACACACACACACACACACACACACACACACACACACACACACACACACACACACACACACACACACACACACACACACACACACACACACACACACACACACACACACACACACACACACACACACACACACACACACACACACACACACACACACACACACACACACACACACACACACACACACACACACACACACACACACACACAAACACACACACACACACACGCACACACACACACACAGGGGCACGAACACACGCATGTTAAGCTAGCCTCTAAATAAAGAGCGGAAAAACCACAGCGCCCAAGAGAGAGCGCCCCGCAGTCAAATCACCGAAGGCGTCTATTTTGGCAGTGTCTGTGAATAAGCCAGCGCATTAGTTCGTAGATGGCAGAACAATTTTTGTATATTAAAGCAATTTGCGCAGTGCACATTACAAATAAATATTTTTGAAACAACTGGAAACACCATGCCCGGAGAGGCAAGTGCAGAAAAAGCGGAGAAAGAGAAGCAAGGAAGTTAGACAAATATACCTGGAGGAAGCGCCGCCGGATTATGCATTCATTACGTGAGCAAGGTGAGAGCCGGTGCATACCTGGATAGGCGCAATGACAAATAGGTCTGGAAGTGAGCGGCAGTGCTGGTGCGCTAACTTTATAAGTACTAGCGCTTTCGCTGAAAACGTAGGAGAGTAATCAAGTTTTTTTTTTCATGTGTATATTTTCTAAATTTTTACCGCTTGCAGTCGTCGGTGCAAAAAAATGTGTAACAAAGCATTGTCATATAAGGTCAACGTAAGAAAAGATGCATCGTTACTACAGCGAAAATCGCGCTCGGCCATTAGTACTAAAGTGCGCAGTCCTCCCAGTGAGCATATGGTAATGAATATTTACTGACTATTTTTAGTGCATGAATATTTTCTACTGCTTCACGGTAGTTATAGAATAGAGGGAAAGCAACATGAAGAGAACGAATCATTAAGGTAATAGTAATAATGACAACATTAAGCAGCTTATTTTTCACAAAAGGAAAACACAAAGCGCTCACAAAAAAGCAAAATCACAAACTCCAGAAGAGGCGATATGTAAGATTCATTGTTATTTCTTTCGTTGACTTCAATTGCCGTAAATCATAGAGCATGCCCTGTTTGATCATTAGACACACATCTTGGGGCAGTGTTTGCGTTTAGCCTTTGCCATCGAAGGCACTGCGATTTGAATGTTTCGTAAACAGTCGTTACCATGCGTCTCGGTCCTGCATGATTGAGTTTTCCATGCACGTTGTAGAGCAAAGCGCCGACTTTCTCTAGCAGGAAATGTTTCACTCTGCCTATGGCCGTGCCAGAGAACCCCAAGCACCTGATCTTCTTAAGTGCGGGTCGTAACGGGCCTGCCCTATGCATTATGAATGCACGAGAATATACAGCGTTCAGCCTGGCTAACTGTGGTGTTTACCTGGTTTCCGCGGGATCTTTGCTATAGGATGATTCGTGCTGTCTCTATCTACTTCCATTTTTCTGCTAAGAGTGGCTCGAGAACAATAAGTCGTTCACCGCATAGACAGAACAGCAAAGAAGGCAGCAGTAGACACGAAGCATTCTTACAATAAGATGATGTATTCTACAAAAGTTCAGCAGCCGCTTATTGTGACCTGCAGCCTAACAGCTGCTTATACTGTTGAGCTTAACACAAGTGAGCACAATGGTGTTACCATTTGGCGGTCGTGTTCCGCGTATGGGTGATTCAGCTCGTCATAAAGAAACACCAGCATAAAGAACAGAGATATCAAGACATAAGGACAACATTCGATTGTAGACTTCGTTTTATATTATCTATTCAGTCTTTAATGACGATAATAGGCACTTAGTACAAATATGCTTATGTGTTCTAAAACTGCCTTTTACGCCTGACAGTTAGAATTCAACTAAGCCGTATGACCCACTATTTTGAAAGGCAGGAACCCCTGCATTGCAGTCATATGTAAGATAATATCTCTGCTTTTTGTTTTTATTTGTGACCACTTGTACGGTCCACTAAAGCTAGCGCCTGTCCATGATCTCACCTATCACTACTTTCATTTGGCCACTTTAGGTTTAGATCCTCTATTCTCGAGAAACTTCGGCGTTGGTCGCACTGTAGACGTAAGCAAACATTTACTAGCAGTCGTTTGGCTGGTAAGAGTGACATTGCCTGGCACGAATATCTCGGAGACTTTAGTTGCATTGCGAAACGACACGACATTTACAAATTGGTAAGTGTTGCTACCAGCCCAGCTACCTTGAGGAAAGGATAATGGAAATCGGAACCGAAGCATTTACATGCCGTTTTTCAGACAATACCTCTGGGCTACTGAGGCAAGTTTCTAAGAGTAAGTGAAAGGACCACATTATACCTATGCCAGTTGGGTTTTCCCATCATGCATACAGTAACTCAGGCTGAAATATTGGCCCATCGATTAAGATATAACAAAGATTATGTATGCGAACGAGGAGCAGCGAGCAGAGCCGTGTGATACCTTTAAGCCGGAGCTTAAGTACGCTTCAAATGTTTTGTTTACGGGACAGAGACTTTACGCTTAAGTCATTGTTTAACTCTGTTGTTTGTGCAGTACATTCCCATTGCAAGCTGACTTTTCCTGTGGCATTTCTTTCCAGCTGGAGTTAAAACTTGGCTTTTGAGAACTTTGCCAGATTATCGTTTTCCGACAGTACTACTGGCTACCAACAGTTGCGTCAGATCCTGTTGTGCTGCCTCTACTGGCGGCCGGATGGTTAAAGGAGAATGTGTGATTGTTGCAAGGCTAAAATAGCACGGCTGACAAGTGTCGTAGACTTCAATAAGAAAAAACAAAGAGAGGCACAAAGAAGCACAGGGAGAAAATAATAAAGGAAAGGAGGGTATAATAATTCTGTGAAATATTTTATCACTAAGACACAACTCTTTCTTTGAACGGAAGGCATTTGACTTCGCTTTGTGCTGTTCGTGCTTGTTCACGCCGCCCTGCAGTGGAGCTATCTCGGTCCTTGGAACACGAAGATAAAATGATATAACTTTTACTTGAAACTAAGGTAATTGAGAACTGCAAGACATAGAGTCAGTTTTGAATTTAACTGTGCATACTTCCTTCAATCAATAGTCTTGATTCCCTCTCGCACTATACAGAAACATTATCCAGTTTTAAATATTTTTAAATATACTGGACAGTTAAATCGCAGAGTGTACACAGTTAAAACAGTTAATTTGGATGAAATTGGAAGACATGAAAGAACAGCACAAAACCGAACAAAAGTTTGAATGAAGTGTGTGCATACTGAGCAAATAATGAATACCGAATTAAAGGGTTAGGTGAAATTCAAATTGGTGCTCCAGCTTTCGGCTTTCCCTTCAGCTTCGGTTTCCGGAAGTACTTGTTATTTGCATGCAGCCATTCTTTACAGCATTGTCTCAAGATCAATACGGCGCTCAAATACCGAACAATACCAATGCGCCAACATTCTAAAGGAATCGCGTGTCTGTCTCGGAATTCAAGAGGTTCGCAGGCGCCCAGCCCCATTTCGAAAGATGAGTTGCCCTATTTGGCAGCTTCGGGCAATGACTACAGTTTGCGACAGATAGTTTAAAACAGGCAGACAGATAGGCAGACGAACGGACAGACATGTAGCTGGACGAATGTGCACATAGAAAGAAGGATAGAAAGGCAGACATTCGGACGGTTGGATGGGCGAACTGACGGACGCCTGGCAGTCAATCAGGCTGGCAAAATGCGCTACTGAAGGAGATTTTGCTGATAGTGTGAAGCTTGATGAAATATGTGCCATCACTGGGTTTAAAGGGACGGAACACTGGCCAAAATGTGTCATGAGATTTTGGTGGAGATGAAAAGATCTTGCCTCCATATAGTACTGATCGAGCAGTACAATATCAAAGAAAAGGAGCTTTACAATTTTAATTTGCCATTGAAAATCGCATAAAAACAACAGAGGCGCTATCTAGCGGAGAAACCCTAGTACTTTCAGTGCAGACTCCCACATGACTACATGCAAGCAAAATATCGCTGATTTTCGTAACTGCAGATTGTTCTTTTTTCTTCTTGGAGTGCTTGCCATGATGTATTATAGATTGCGCTCTCTCCAGTGCGCCCTGAAAAAAAAAAAAAAAAAAAACACCCCTTCTTTCTCACCGCAAGATGTATGCTTTCAGGTTTTGGCGCTATCTAGCGGAGAAACCCTAGTACTTTCAGTGCAGACTCCCACATGACTACATGCAAGCAAAATATCGCTGATTTTCGTAACTGCAGATTGTTCTTTTTTCTTCTTGGAGTGCTTGCCATGATGTATTATAGATTGCGCTCTCTCCAGTGCGCCCTGAAAAAAAAAAAAAAAAAAAAACACCCCTTCTTTCTCACCGCAAGATGTATGCTTTCAGGTTTTGCCACTAGATGGCGCCACAGTGTTTGTAATTTCGTGAATGAAGCAATGACAGTGCCCACTAAAACTTTCGTGGACGAGGGCGTGCGTGATTGTGCCGTAACAGCATGGAGTGTGAAACTGAAAAGGACGTTACTCGACTCAATACTGCCTGGCGAGTGAAAGTTATATTTGTTTTCGGTACGTCTTTTTTGTCGACCACCAGTCGTCATAGCGGTCGCTGCTCATGGTTTCCAGCATCGGACTACATAAAAACGGGCGCACGCATTGATCGAAAAATTTCCGGTGAAAATTTCCTACAGCGATTCTAGCAGACCCGTTATGCAATCGATCATTTTAAACATCAATCTTTCCACTGCGGCGAAAAAAAAGCGAGACCTAAATTCCAGTGTTCTGTTCCTCTAACGGGAATATGAACATTCCTTCTGTACTGGCGGCGTACAGCAGCATATAGACATAATAAAGAGGAATTAAAGGAAAAAATCTACCTAAGCCAAAATATGGTCCACTAACTATGTTACCAATGCAGAATGAAACCAAGAAACGTCTTAATATTAAGTGGAGCGCCACAAAAATTCGCATCTAGCTCTCCAGAAGTTGGGTAAAATTAGGAATTGGTTCGGAGAGTAGCCATTTGATTACATTTGACTGGTCGATGTATGTATCTTTTAGCAGCTAAGCAGCTTGTAACCATGGTAAGTAGATTTTCCTTGGTGTGTTCTGAAAATATATTTTTGCTTTTGTTGGGCATCTAAAAAAGCACTTCAATTAGCAACATCTTATGACATGCTCGTACATGCGCTTGTAGGAAAAATGACTAGAAAACTTTGCCTTGATATATATAAGATGTACATTCGATCCCCGATGCATCGAACTAGAAGAAGATCGCAATATATTTTAATATATCTATAATTGCATATACAAACCAATCCAAGACTTGAGCTCCAATGTAATAAAAAGGCATCCATACGATATATTCAAGCCAGCGGCATGATTTTGCTGCATGCCGGCATACTCGGCAGCCCACCACTCGTGCAGGCTTAGCGACTCTCATGGTGCAAGTACGTGCGCCTACCCGTCGGGATTCACATCACACAGGGCATATCAATGCCAACAATTGCTCTAAATATTTTGCCGAGTCATATAGAAGTGTCGAAGCTCACGCTGCTCGCATCTATCGCCTAGCGCCGCGTGGCGCATGCGCGTTGGGCTTGACGCTGACATTAAAGCTTGTGGGGATTCACAATCCCCTTCTTCCATTATAACGCTCGCACGTAATTAACACGCGTGATCACGCGCGCTGGAAGAGAGGTTGGCGGAGGAGAAGGCACGCAGGCCACCCCCCGCCGCCTCCTGGTCTCCTGCGGCGTCGCGGCCGCGGGCTTCCATCTTTCCTGCCGGCGTAACTGGGAGACCTCCTCTCCCGTTCCGAGTGGACGAGCGCGTCTGTCGCATCCCGCTCGAGGTTCTTCGGCGGTTGAGCGCGCACGCGCGCGGTTCATGATTTCCGCCGAGAGTACATGCGGTAGCCACAACAGGAGGAAATATGCGACAAGATGTCATGGCATACCCCATCCAAGGCCTTGCGGACATCTACGGTTACCAGAGCACGAACTAGATTGAGGAAGGATGGCTTTACATTTTACATGCACTCTACTTGTATATTCTTGCAATAGCGATAGTTGCTGGGCCAGATGGTGGACCTTGAAATTTTAGTAGAATAGACAGAACACCATGAAAAGATATGTTCACAAGAAGAGACGTGACACGAATGTCGCTGTCTCTTTCTAGTCTCTTCTTGTGTATCTGCGCCACATTTCTATTCTTGTTGACGCGATGTAGTATCTGCTGGCATCCTATTTTTGTTAGTTATCGCTCTATCTCACATACTTTATTCTTACTGTTGAAACATAGTAATTTACTGTGTTAAGCGGGGATCCAGGCACTGGTAGCGGGCACTGGTAGCGAGCAGGACCGGACCGGGAGTGGCATAGCTTGCAGTCAACTGGTCCGCAAAATCACTTCCTCTTCTTTTTCTCGGCGATCTACCCACCTAATCGGAACTTCGTCTTTACAATCTGGCCCCCGCAGAAAAGAAGAGCCATCCTGGCGACTTAAGGAGACGAAAGGAATGCGGGATCGTAGTAAGGATTCAAACGGTCAACGTAAACAATCTCACGCCCACGGCTGCGAAGGTCGGTGGAAGCGCCTAGCGGTTCAAATAGGTAATTGACGGGAGAAGTCTGTTGGAGCACCAGATAGGGTCCGTGGTACTTGGAAATAAACTTGCTGGTCATACCGGGTGTTGTCGATGGGACCCAGAGCCACACGTGAGCACCGGGAGAAAATTGGTGGACTGCTGTCCCTGTGCGCTTTTTTCTGGGCTTGCTCGTCGGAAGTGAGTGAGCGAGGGAGTTTGCGACATTCTTCAGCGTTCCTGGCAGCTGCTGAAAGCGATGTATACTCTGTGATATCAGGACGGTAGGGAAAGATGGTGTCGAGTGGAGACGAAGGTTCACGCCCGTACAGCAGAAAAAATGGCGAGAATCCGGTAGTTGCTTGAACGGCGGTGTTGTTGGCATAGGTTATAAATGGGAGAATCTTGCCCCAATCGGAGTGATAGGAGGCGATATACTTGGACCTCATGTAACCTAGTGTGCGATTGAAGCGCTCTGTCAGTCCGTTGGTTTGAGGGTGGTACGCGCTGGCTGTCCGGTGGATGGTTTGACATTCACGTAGGAGCCCTTCGACAACCTCGGATAGGAAAGATTTGCCTCGATCACTTAGAAGTTCACGGGGGGTCCCGTGTCGCAGAATGAAATTATGAAGAAGAAAGGACGTTATAGTGGGTCCGGTGGCATCCTGAAGTGCTGCTGTCTCCGCATAGCGAGTAAGGTGATCGACGGCCACGATTATCCAACAATTTCCTTCAGATGTGTACGGCAGAGGTCCATACAAATCGATGCCAACACGATCGGATGGTCGGTATGGGCACGGAAGGTGCTGTAGTGGAGCCGGCTGATGGAGAGGAGGCGGCTTGCGATGTCGGCAATGGATGCACGAATACACATACTTACTGACGAAGGTATACATACCGCGCCAGTAAAAGCGCTGTCGCAACCGTTCATAAGTCTTAAATACACCCACATGGCCACACTGCGGATTGTTATGGTAAGATGCGCAGATATCACTTCGGAGGTGGCGATGTACGACGAGCAGCTACTTACGGCCATCTGGCATATAGTTGCGTCGACAGAGAAGACGGTCACGAAGGGCGAAATGCTGCGCTTGACGACAAAGGGCGCGAGGAGCCGGTGAAAGTGACGAGGTCGTAAGAAGATCTATTAGTGATGTAAGCCACGGATCCTTGCGCTGTTCTGGTGGCATGCCGTCGATGGACAAGGAAGACAAGGCGGAGCTGGAGGCAGGGGACAACGGAGCGTCAGGCGACACTCGCGAGCGAGATAAAGCGTCTGCGTCGGAGTGCTTACGCCCTGTACGATAGATGACTCGGATATCATACTCTTGTAGTCTAAGCGACCAGCGGGCGAGACGGCCGGTGCGGTCTTTTAGTGAAGACAACCAATATAAAGCGTAGTGGTCCGTAACAACATCACATGCGTGCCCATACAAGTATGGCCGAAATTTCTGAAGCGCCCAAACAATTGCCAAGCATTCCTTTTCTGTAACCGAGTAGTTGGTCTCGGCCTTGATCAGCGTTCGACTTGCGTACGCCACAACGTATTCATCAACACCGGGTTTTCGTTGGGCAAGAACAGCGCCGAGGCCGGCGTCGCTGGCATCGGTGTGCAATTCGGCAGGAGCAGCCGGATCAAAATAGCGCAATACGGGGGGTGAGCTAAACATCATGCGCAATTTCGTAAAGCAGTATCGCAAGCCGGAGACCAGGCAGAAAGATCTTTGAGGGCGCTGAGAAGTCGCGTCAGAGGAGCAATGATGGTCGCAAAGTTCCGAACGGAACGCCTAAAATAGGATCATAAGCCTATGAAGCTGCGCAGTTGCTTGATAAATGTTGGCTTCGGGAACTCAGCGACAGCGCGGAGTTTAGATGGATGAGCAAGGATGCCATCCGTGGACACTGAATGCCCTAAAATAGTAAGTTGGCGAGCGGCGAAATGGCACTTTTTCAGATTGAGTTGCAGACCAGCGTCGCTAAGACATTGCAAGACAGTTTCAAGGCGAGTTAGGTGGGTCGCGAAGTCGGGTGAAAATGCTACGATGTCATCCAAGTAGCAGAGACATGCGTTCAAAGGCGGCGGGCGCGTTACACAGGCCAAACGGCATGACGTTGAGCTCATAGAGCCCGTCGGGAGTAACAAAAGCTGTCTTGGGGCGATCGTCTTCAGCCATTGGAACTTGCCAGTAGCCAGATCGTAGATCGATTGAAGAGAAAAATTCCGCTCCATGCAAAGTGCCCAGCGCGTCGTCTATGCGTGGCAGCGGATAGACGTCCTTTCGTGTGATCGCATTAAGTCGGCGGTAGTCCACACAGAATCAGATAGACCAATCTTTCTTTTTGACTAAAACAACCGGGGATGCCCAAGGGCTACTGGAAGGCTGAATAACACCTCTACGGAGCATCTCATCGACTTGCTCATCAATAATGTGGCGCTCTGAGGCTGATACATGATAAGGATGTTGGCGTAACGGGGCGTGCGTACCTGTATAGATGTGGTGGGCAACAGTTAATGTCCGACCCAAGGATGGCTGCTGGATGTCAAAAGAAGTTTGGAATCGGTCCAGCAAGTCGAAGAGCTTGGCGCGTTAATCTGGGGCGAGAACACTGTCGATGGCTTTGTCAAAGGCAGCAAGAGGCGATGAAGGATACGAGGAACGAGGTGTGCTAAGGGCACTTATGCTGTCGGAAATTCTGTCGGCACAGGCGGAGAGAAGCGGCGGGACGGTAACAAAATTTTCTGGTCGAACAGGGTCGGCATGCCCAACCCACTCGCCCCATTGCAACGTGAGTGGATAGAACGAATCATTAGTAATGGCTAGTTCAGTGCGGCCGCTTCGTACGCTAAGGACGGCGAAGGGTAGGGGAAGACATCGTCTTGAGACGAAAAGGGAAGATGGGGGGAAGAGCACTGTACAGTCATGAAGAGAGGCACAGTTTATAGGCACAATAGCGGCAGATGAAGGCGGGATATCAGTAGCATCCGCAACGTGGCATTTGGCTTCCCCAAGAACGTTAACGTTGGTCGGTGTGGTGCACAGCGGAGAAAGCTCTACTTCGGCACGAGCGCAATAAATTACTGCGCGATTGCGACACAAGAAGTCCCACCCTGAAATAATGTCATGAGAGCAGTCACGAAGAACGATAAAACTGATGACGTAGAGAACGTCCTGACTGGTGACTCGAGCCGTGCAGGTACCGAGCGGTTTGATGTGCTCAGCAGTGGCGGTGCGCAAAGAAACCCCAGAATACGGCAGAACAACTTTTCGTAACAAGCGGCAAAGTCTAACATCAATAACCGACACAGCAGCACCAGTATCTACAAGCGCAAGAGTAAAAACATTTTAAATGGTAACTTCGATTAAATTGTTCGGTGGCGAAGCAGGACTTTCACTGTTCGACGAAAGCGCAGTACTTGGCTGCGGGACTGCGTCTAGTGTTTTTCCGGCATTGGCGAGGTAGAATGGCGGCGAATCGCCGACGGAGAGCGACGACGCGGAGAGGTTGAGCGGTTGTCATGCGAGAAGTGGTCAAAGTAGGATGAGGGCTGAGGGGGCGGACGGAGAGGGGACGGCGGCTGGGCGTAGTTGACCGGGCTCTGATCGAAAGCGTACGGTGCTGGGCGACGGCGGCACAGGCGTGAAACATGGCCAGTGAGACCACATGCAAAGCAAATCGGCTGATTATTAGATGTGCGCCAAGGGCGTAGAATAGGTTGCGCACGACGCTGAGTGAAAAGTGCCCGCTGAGGCGAATCGTACGATGGAAAAGGCGTAGGAGGGGGTGGTCTTGCGGCAGCCTCAGCATAAGACAGTGGACTGGGTCCGGGCGTCGGGACAGCGTCGGCATGAATGAGCGGAGCTGTGAGTGGAGCGTCATGAAGAGGTGGTTGTCGAGGGGGCGGAAGTGCTTCGGCAACTTGTTCCTGAATAACCTGGCGTATGTTCGAAGCGAGGTGTGAGCTGGATCGCGGAACGTTTGAAATCAATTATAATTGCCGGGCAACTTCTTCCCGTACGAAGTCTTTGATTTCTTGGATAAGTGCGGAGCTGACAGTGCCATCAGACATAGCCGTGATCGTGCCATCAGGTTGTCGAGGGACGACGCGTTGGCGACGAAGTTCGTCGTAGCTTTGACACATCGTGACATCACTTACAATGCAGGGCCCTTTGGCCATGAGAATGTTGAATACGCCTTCATGGATGCCCATCATGATGTGGCGAATCTTCTGAGCTTCAGTCATGATGCATTTACACGATGGCTCAAATCTAAAACGTCTTCGATGTAGCTAGTGGAGGTTTCTCCTTTCTGCTGCACCCGCTCGCGCAAACGCCCTGCGGTCCGCGCAAAAGCTTGCGGACCGCAGGGCGACCGAAGAAATCCACAAAGCCAGATTTGAACGAGGCCGAAATTGGAATGTCAGTCTCGTGATTTGTGAACCACCACTTTGCGACTTGTGTGAGGTAGGATATCACGTTGTTAAGCTTCGAGATGTCATCCCACTTATTGTGGGTGCTTACGCGTTCATACGACGAAAGCCAGTCCTCCACGTCCTGTTCTGATCTTCGGTACCGCTGAAGACCGGCGGGTCCCGCTGACGAAGCACCCCGGAGCATGGAATAGAAAGGGCCGAGGTAGCGGGGCCGGTGGTGTTAGTGCTGGAGTCAGTCATTGAGGTAGGAATTTGGCTGCTGCGGAGCTCCAGGGCGAGGAAATGGAAGAGAAATCCCGCACATCCACCAAGTGTTAAGCGGGGATCCAGGCACTGGTAGCGGGCACTGGTAGTGAGCAGGACCGGAGCGGGGGTGGCCTAGCTTGCAGTCAGCTGGTCCGCAAAATCACTTCCTCTTCTTCTTTCTCGGCGATCTGCCCACCTAATCGGAACTTCTTCTTTACAACTGCAATAGATAGTTCCTGACTGCCGAGAAATGAAATTTTTAGGGATCTCCAAAACCATGTTAATTCATGTTGCTCTTTTATTGCAGTATTCAACATTATTTTTTATTCAGGCCTAGAAAATGCAGAAGGTGGTGTTTGAATATATTAATATTAAAAGCCTTGTCGAATGTGCTTTTCTTATTCTAGTGCTTTTCTGTCTTTCTGTTTTCCTATTACTTACGATACAGAAACATTGTCATATTAAGCTACCGTCTCTACATTACGTGCTTCATTGCATTCTTCCTCTTCCAACTTATTTGGTCTCAGAAAGCACCAGTTTTGGATCGCTTGATATAAGTAATGGACGCGCCTCTAGTACAACGCATTTATATTTCTTCTTCTCACCCTCAACATGGCTAAAACGGCTCTACTACTGCTAGTAATGCCAAAAGTATGCATGCACCATGTCTTTTGAGGCTGAGCATTGATATAAAATATAAAATACAAAAGTCATGCTGAACATCCTCTCAATCGCCATCATGACCCTACCAGTATCATTAGAATTGTGACATAGGTCATCATATATCTCTTTATAGCCTCCATATTCCGGTTACCACACAATGGTTGATCCCTCATAACCTTTGCCTAAGTTCACTGCGGGCCCTCTTTCATCGCAAGCGTACTTTAAAAGGTACTAAGAGTAATGGCGCACCCAAGAAAGATGCAATGTTTTGGGCTGCTGGCAGATAGTGGCGCCGCCTGCTAACAGATATTAGCCCTTCACAGCTATTCGATTATTTCGTATCGCATTATGGCAGCCCATCTCAATGCCGCATGTAGCTTGGCCATCTCGTATAGACTACAAATCAGGCCACAACTGAGGCGCTTTTCCCATACGCTCTCGTGGCTGCTGAAGCTCAACGACAAATATATGCTCTTTTCATGCGCCTCAGAGCTTTTTGGCGCTCATGTTTCAGTTCACCGCGCCTTTATCGTTTCACTAATATTCACGCGCTGCGGAATATTTGCGGTGAACGGCCCGTAGGCATCTTGACTGCCAGATTATTGCAGCTTCGCCACTGCAGCAAGAATCAAATCCACTGAAAAGAGCATTCAGTCGAATCCAGTGTCTGTGGGAATAAGGAATGGCAGTGGTTGAATTATAAATACTTCAGCACCCGAGGCACCAAAACGGCAGAGACGGTTTATTCTTGCTGAAATAAAAAATCAGAGCATGACCACTGGTGAGAAAGGCCGTTAAGAACTGCCAGATCCTGAAATTACTCCAGCTGCTGCTTGCTGCATCACTGCCGCAAACAAGCTAGACACCTTTTTTTCTTCGTACTAATGGCACCTTTGTACACCTTGTAGAATATTTATTTCAAGGCGCAGAAGGCAAGGAGTGGGAAGCGTACGCTCACGGAACCCTTAATGCGGCCATCAAAGTAATGGCTGCCGAGGTAACCCAATTCAGCTCCGCTTCTTGCTGCAGCGTCATCGCAGATGGCGCTTCTGTGTCTCAGCAGCTTCGCTCGTTGTGTTGATGTGCACCTCCTGTGCTTGCAATCCAACAATACATTCATCACCTTGACTACGTGCTGAGTTTTAATGCTTGTATCTTTTTCTGGTGAGCCTAGCGGAAAGAAAGAAATCCAGAAGTTATTTTGCGTTTCTTAATTACCCACGCTGAAAAACGAGCGCGTGCACGTAAAAATGGACGCTGCACTGTTTCTACTCGCTGCTGCTGCATGTTACAAATTTGCAGCAAACATTATGATCAGCAGCCACCGGTAATTCCTGATGTGCTCATCTGTACGAGGCACAGAGACACGCATCCATCGTGACCGGAAGAATGTTATGAAGCAGAGCGCACATTAGTCGGATAGCGTGATTAGTGCTCGGACCGAGTCTCTCCTAATTTCTCGTGTGTCGAGAATAAATGGATTGCGACAAAGAATAATAATTCAATTGCACGCCTCGGTGCAAGCTGCGTATCAATGAAGAGACAAATGAATGTGCAAGGATTTCCTAAATGGAGGCACTGCGAAGAGCATGCAAAGTTTAGGAAAACATTCAGCTTATACACTTTCACTTTTGCACTGATTAACTCGCTAAGGAGATGTAACTTATTGGGGTTTTTGAGCACCGTATAAGTTAGATGCGCAAAGTATTGAACGAAATATGGATCATCCGTGCCACATTATCATTACGTTTAGCTCGAATAGTGCCCTTGTGTGCATAGTGTCTACTGTTGAAAAGAAGAGGAGAAATTTCTATCGGAAAAAAGTAGTATACCACAAGCACAAAACCAGATTAGGATATCGCTCAGGGGAAACAGCGAAAAATAGCCCAGCACATAAGATTGCTGTGTGAGTTGAGAATGCGTTAGATCTACCTGGCCGTTATGCAGGGCTGAGGTTCCATGGTTGCTGCCTTTGTCGCCCTGTCACTTATGGTGGGATGTGTTGGCCCCTTTTTTGTTGCATATTGATTTTTATATTTTCATAATACGTTTCTCACCGGACTCTCCACCCCCGATAAACGCCGTTAGCCACTCTTGGAATTTACTACCATAGCCTAATGAAGCTTTAATAATTCAGCCTCCTTATTACGCGTTTGCATGATATCATTGCTCCCGTTTTAGGTCTGATCTTACCGCTGTCAAAAACGGTGTGTGTTATTTCTTGCCTTGTTATCAGAGACGAGAAGTCTGATGCAGCTCAGGAGGCGCTCTACTAAATAGCACGCCCGGCTTGTAACTGAGCAGGGAGCGATTCGATTCGTTTTCTTACCTCTTTATGTTACCGCGGACGAGCAGTTCAGTCATAATGGATAGGCTGTAGCAGGTAAACATGGAATACTCTCTGCAGTATTATTATCCTCTTTCGTGTGAGAGAAATACCAGCTAGACTGCACAGCGCCGCGCAAAACTGGAAAGACCACGTGATCCGCTGCGATAGGTGGTTTTCTATATACGATTATGCGCCTGACAAAAGTACTCGGGCAGGCGCGCAAGCATATCAGGGATGTTACCACCTGCAAATTGTGAAAACAACCGCTGCACCGTCAGGAAAAGCTGGCATGGATTTTTGTCACATCGTGTAGTCTCTCAACGTTTCTGAAATACTGTACGTAAAGGTGAAGGTGAAACCTTTGCCAAAGTCTCTCGTGGATATGCAATTCTGGTACGTAGTCGGCGGCTGACGCTTGCTATACTACCACCGCTAAATGGTCCTATGATGCTCTCACAGGGCGGTGAAAATGCCGTAGGTGACAATACCTTTGCACTGAAACTTCTTATTAATACTGCACCAGGTTTCGAGCCGTCACGTGTCCCCGGTGGTCACCACGCTTGGCCTTGAACAGCCGAGCAGGTGATACACCGTTGCCTAGAAACCGCTTCAGCAGAGCTCCGCCAGACGGCCACATCAGCGTGCCGCGCGCTGCAGCGGCGCCGCTGCAGCGCCTAATAGATGGTTCGCCATCGCTTCGGCCTCACCGTGATTGGTTTGCTATTGCAGGCTGCTAAAGAGAGGTGTAGGCGACAAGCTGCGGCAAGACAGTGACAACAACTTGCACAACAGACAGTGGAATAACATGAAGAACGTCGTGCTAAGTGTCGTGCACAAGATGAGGCTCGGCGACTACGTTAGATCTCTGAGTGCTTCCACCTCGCCGGCTACCGATGAACACATGATCGCTCAGGAACACCGCAATGCCACCAAGCGAAGACAGCGCGCTGAAGAATCGCCGGAAGAACAGTCGTAACCATTTTGTGTCATGTGTTACTCTATATGCAAACTATGGAACCACAAAAGCTACGCTACAAGCGGACACACAAGCGTAGCCATACGGCTATTATTAACGCAATTTACCAGGCTTAACCAGAATTGAGCCACTGCCAGTTTTTTGGGTTGACTTGCGCGCGGAAGAGAATTAATTAACCCAACAACGTCGATAGCAGAAAGTGTGCTGGTCGTTCGTTGAGCTAGAATCTCCTTCAACTCGTTAGCACCAAATTTAAAGTCGGCGAAGAAACATCTAGATTAAGCCGCACGAATTCATCAGAGCAATTCAAATTGAATTTTAAATTGCATGCCAGTTCTTTCCTATGCCCTTTTTTCTCGACTTCAGGTTGCGTGACGTGACAACTTTAACGTTACCCTAATTGACTGATTTAATTAACTATTTTAGCACTTGATTCAAATGTTGCGCCAAGCCATTCGCTAATAAAACCATTTTTGCCTTTACTGGTAAATTGTTTGCCTCTAAATAATTATCTACTTAACTTATGGGCCTAATCATTTTCTCGCGCACATTACGTCACCATCAATCGATTGACTTCCCAATTACAACTGCTTTGCGTGTTTTGCCTCTATATATAGTTACCTAGTTACCTTATTGGTCTTATTATTATCTCGGATACAACATTGCGTCATTCTCTATTGATTGACACCACTCATGAACCCCTACCACTTCTCAATTACTCACAACCACTGCAGACAACTTTTGCTTCTTTTGCCTGTAATTAAAAACCTAATTAACTTATTAGCCTACTTATCTGTTCTGGAGCAACATTATGTCAGCCTCTATCGATTGACACCACTCATTCACCTCTGCTACTTCCAAACTACTCACAACTGCTGCGGACACGATTTTGCAGACGCGGTCTGCGGACAAGGTCTGCGGGCAGAAATCTGTGAACATAGCGAAGTAACGCTTTCGAGTTAATAAACTGATTTTCAGTAAAGGGTTGTATCTGTGGCTGTAGGAAGAAGGAAAAGAAAATGAACGGGCCTGCTACTGGCTCTGTAGCTTAGCCATCTCCGCTGCCTCGTGAGAGAAAAGTAGAGAAGAACGAAAAAGAAGAGTGAGAGAAAGACGCGCCTCCCAACAGCCGCCGTCCACCACCTAGCGGTGGCGGGTGCAATGACGGCCTAAAACAGATAAAAATTCGGTGGCAGGCTAGCCCCGCCGCAAGCGGCGTGGACCTTCCAGTCCCAGCCAGGGCCAGGTCCAGGAACGGCCCCCTTACACACCTCCACTATCCTAATGAAGGGGAGGCGTAGTGCATATATGTCACAGTTTTTAGAGCGCAGCTCTCTGGTGCCCGTTTCTGCGATTCACGTCGTCGTCGCCGTTGGCGTCGCTGTCGGCCTCATAACCAGTTCCGCCCTCCTCTCAGCTCCCCTCCTCCTCCGTAGCACTAGCCAGTACCAATGTCTAACTAGTCCCTAACCAGTATTATCTAATGATTAGCTAGTCCTTAACTACTTCTACTTAGTCATTATTCATGACTAAATAGTCATTATCGATGACAGATGACTATGACGCCATCACATGTGGCGTAATCGACCGTGACGTCATGACCAGATGTGACGCCATCTTGTTGCCACATCCGGCCATGTCTACTAACCAGAAGTGTCAATAATGTCACATCCGGTATTGACGCCATGATGTTGATGGCGTCACCAGCAGATTCACGCTCCTCGACCACATATTCTGCGAATGCGCTAGCTCCCCTGGGGATAAAGCAAATATAACTTGTAGAGAAGCCTGGTAAGCCCTACTGCCGCGTGCGAGGAAGAAAAACATATATTTAAACCCAATAACTAGGCACTGGTGATTAGGTGGTCGTGCCATTTCAGGCGGCCTCCTCAGTCCAGGATGGCGGCAGCTGCTGCTATACCGCGCGCCCGCTCGATCAGCCGTTGCTGATCTTGCAGGTGTGAGCTAGACAGAGCAGCTTCCCAAGAGGAGACGGTGGGATGGGGAATGGGCGGGAAGCCTTGCGGCTTTGGACACGCCCGTATGGAGTGGTATAGGATTGGTTTGGTGCTGGCGCATGATTGGCAGATCGAAGGGTACCGCGCGGGAAAGAAAAGGTGTTTGTGGTAGAGGTTCTAGAATGTTTGCGTTGGAAGTTGTTACCAGGTAGTGGCATCTGCTCTGGAGAGGGATTTGTGCGGTGCGGGAAGTTGTTGTCTGTAGTATTCGAGGGTGAGTGTGTACGTGAGTGGTTCTGTGGTGGTTGATAGCTGAGATCTTGATGATAGCCGCGAAGCATCTTCCTCTCCGGTTTCCGTATTAGCTGGTAATCGGCCCTCTTCAGTCTTCCCTCCTGGTGCCCGGCAAGTTAGTTCACGGGCGAGTGCGTGGGCGTGCTCGTTGCCAGAAAGAAATACGTGACCTGGTGCCCAAAGTATTCGAATAAGCGGCGTGTGCGTCTTTTATTTTCACTGACGAAAGATTTGGTGGGTTTTGCGAGACAGCAGACCGGTTGAGAATGCTCGGCATGCTGCCTGTGAGTCTGTGACAATAGTGCAGGTTTTCAAGTGTTTTTCCAGGGGGTTGGATGAGATGTATCGGATGGCGAGGGCTATGGCTGTCTCTTCAGCCGTTCTGATCGAGGTCGTGAGGATGGAGCCTGTTACTTGCAAATGACCGTCATCGTTCGTTACGACCAGGCTCGCGACAGGTTCGCCGCGGTAGCTTGTTGCGTCGTTGTATAATACGAATTCATTACTTAAACTCGGGCTTGCCGTCGGCCCGCGTTAAGGTCTGGATGCATGTTTTTCGGGATTGGGGCCACTGGGATCTTTGCTGTCATTAAGGGGTCTATGGGCTCCGGATCTGGTGGTAAGGGGGTGCTGGGGGCTGGATACCCGAGTCTCGCGAGTAGGGCACGTCCGGTGCATGTGTTTCGTAGTCTAGTTACTTGTCCTTCCCGCTGTGCTTTAATTAATTCTTCCACCGTATTGTGGATGCCTAAGTGAAGAAGGCGTTGAGTGGCCACGTAGGGAGGGACACCCAGGGCCGTCTTTACCGCCGACCGGAGTGCCGCATTAAGTTTTTCTAGTTCTGCCCGATTGAGGTGATGGTACGGGAGGTAGTACGTGAGGCAACTGATGATGAGCGCCTGAACTATGCGCAGCGTGTCCCTCTCCTTAAGACCGCTTCGTCGGTTGGAAACCCGTCTTATCATGTGGGTGATTTGAGACATTTGTTTGCGGAGAAGATGTACTGTGTGTGTGGCTCTACCATTAGATTGGAGGTGTAGCCCCAGCACCCTAAGCCTCTCCACTTGTGGTATTGGCGCACCTTTAAGGAAAAGATCGATCTCTGGAGGCTGTTTTCTCCTTCCATGGCAATTCTTGCTTATAACGAAGAGTTCGGACTTCTCCGCTGCGCAGGTTAGCCCGCCGGCGGCGGCGTGCGTCTGGACCACGTCGATTGCTTCCTGAAGCGCGTTTTGCACGTCGCCGTCAGAGCCCCTCGTGAACCAGATTGTGACTTCATCCGCGTAGAGAGCATGACGAACCCGGGTGACGTTGTCTTGCAGAGGTGTCAGTTTTACCATCGCCACATTGAAAAGAGTCGGGGCGAGGACCAAGCCCTGTGGCGTCCCTCGGCCTGTAAGAGCGATATTGTCGGAGCGTAGTTCGCCTAGTCCTATGGTGGCCGTGCAGTCCGTCAGAAATCCTCTGATGTAGTTGTACATCTTATTCCCACAATGGGGCAATGCCAGGTTGTCAAGGATGAGGTCATGTGCAACGTTATCGAAAGAGCCTTTTAAGTCGAGCGCAAGTATCGGCTTCGTTTGCAGCTTGCTAGGATGGTCCATTACTTCCTCCTTCAGTTGCAGCATGACATCTTGTGTGGATAAATTTGGTCGGAAGCCAAACAGCGTGTCCGGGAAGAATCTTCGTGCTTCGAAGTGGGGGTGGAGCCGGGATAATACGATGTGTTCGAATAGTTTTCCAATAGACGAGGTGAGCGAGATTGGCCAAAGAGTTGCGAGTGAGAATTGTTTGCCAGGTTTGGAAATGAGCGTAATTTCGGCTTGCATCCACTCTTGAGGGAGTGCTCCCGTCGTCCAGGCTTTATTGTAGAACGACGTCCACTTTGACAATGATTGGTCGTCCAGGTTTCTAAGTACCTTATATTGGATGTCATCCGTACCCGGCGCCGTATTCTTCGTGACATTTTGTAGACCTGCTCGGACTTCGGCCTCTGTTATGTCAGCGTCGAGTGGACTGTTCTCGTCCTCGTAGGGTTAGTCCTTGTACTGGGGGCGCGGGCCAGAGCTGATGTAGCGCTGTTCTAGTTGGGCGAGGACAGCGTCGTCGTCACACTGTTCCTTGCGCAGGAGCGTACGTATCGCCTGGCTCGTCTCGGATTTGGATTGTTTGGGGTCTAGTAAAGAGACGTTGGGTAGCGATCACTACATAATAACCTCCGATATTGAAACAGCCGGCACCCGCAAGGTTGGTCGCAAGATAAGATTAACCAACTGGGACTTCTTCCGCAGGGATCGGCAGACAAAGGGGACAGCGACGGAGAGAGGGTGTAACGGGGTAAAAGGAATACCCAATCCGCCCTCACCTCTGCCCCTTCCGGAATGGGTGCAAGAAATACAAAAAGACCTACGACGAGCTACTACTACGGTCTCAGCCACTACAACTGCACCTGACGTAGACAACCACCTGCTGCACCTGTGGGAGGCTCGCAGGGGGCTCGTCAAGAGGTGGAAACGGCAAAAACACAACAGGAAGTTGAAGCTAAGAATAGCCCAAATCACTGCCGAAGCAGAGAACTATGCTGCCGAGCTGACAAATAACAACTGATACCGCTTCTGCGACCATCTCCAAGGCACTCTCGGCATGGCTCGTACGTGGTCGCTGCTCCGCGTGCGAGGTCCCTGCTCCACAGCAGCAAGCCATTCGACTGGCGGAAGAAGCCGCGAAGAACCAAGACCTCTTTGCTGCTTCTCATCGCGGAGGTCCCGGCTCCTGTCCCTCGTGCGGGGGGCGGGGACAGGGGCCTCTTTATCTGATGAAATAATAAAGTTATCACATCACATCACGCATATACGAAGCTGACCCCAATGGGCGTTCGATCCTGGCGTCATATAGCGCGTTTCATTGGCGCTTCCTCCAACGCCGCTCCACAGAACTTAAAGATATAGACGCAGTACAGAAGGCATTAGCGGCGTTTAAAATCGGTTGGCAGCAAAGAAAAGGCGCATTATCTGTCACAATTCTTTGCGGTCACCTTAACGGAGCTGTAAGAAAAAGAGAAAGGTGGCAGTGAAAAAAAGAGCGAAAAAGCTGCCTGTTGTGGAAGGATTCGGACGACCACAAAGCTTCCTTCATGGCAGTCAAGAACTGTTAGTGGAGTATTTATTGAATGAATATGTATGAAAAAGATAGGAAGTAACGTAATCGCCGGCAGACTTTTTACAACTCCGCTGCCAGCATTAACGCAAGGCGAGCGTGAAGAAACAAACCCTGCAGAAGTCGGATGCACCCATTTAAGTATAAGCCTAACATCGGGATGCAAACACCTAACACATGTTTCAAAAGTTGCAAATTGCCTTCCAAGCACAGAGGTGAGCTTGTCGCCAATAACGCGAGCCGTGCTATAACACACTGTAACACATGATGTGCACTGCGGCGTCACTTCAACTACAATTCTGTTCTGATCTCTCATTTGCACATGGGTTAGGCGCAGAACTGCGATTCCAGCGCGCACATTGCTCCTGACACAAATTTCAACACGTGGATAGAGAGCCTTCAATGCACGCTTATAGTGGTACCTGGACGTTTCAGCCTCACGTCTATCGAGACTCAGTGCAGCGCTCTGAAAATGAGAGGCTGATAGACAATCGCCTGACAGAGACAATTTTTCGCTGCCTTGCATCTCAAATGGTGGCATTCCAAGGGGGTATATTCAAGAAAACAAGAAACAAAAGCTATGAGCATCTTCGTTGCGAAATGAGTTTAAAGTTTTAGCAAATCTCCATGCTTCAGAGCACGAACGAAACATGACTATCTGGACAGTTGACTCTGGTTGACTAAAATGTTGCCATGCCCCCTTCAATAGAAAAAGGTAAAGCTTATTACATATGCAGTAAAACAAGTCGTACTGCTTTGACTAAGGTTCAGCTTGAACCAAACTTTTTTTTTTTTTGCGGACCCATGAACCGCGCCGTGTTCGAAGGGAAGAAGGTGTTACGAAAGTGGATGGAGTAAAAGAGGAGCCGTAGTGGAGGGCTAAGAGGTAATTACGATCACATGAGGATCTTCAACGTACACTGACATTGCACAGCGATGGGTGGCTGCTCCTGGCCCTAGGGGACTGGGAATGGTAGGTCCCCGCCGTTTGAGGCGGAGGCTAGCCTGCCACCGGTGGTTGTACCTGTTTTATGCCGTCACTGTACCCGCCACCGCCTCGATCGCGGACGACAGCTGTTGAGGCACACGTCCTTCTCGCTCCCTATTTTCTGTTTTTTCTTTCTTCGCTATTTTCTCGTCTGTCTGCACAAGGCAGCGGAAATGGCTGAGCTACAGAGCCAGTAGCAGGCCCGTGCAGTTTCTTTTCCTTCTTCCTGCAATCGCAACAACGACAACATTGCACAGCACACGCATGCCTCTCCGTTTCGCCTGCATCGAAATGCAGCCGCTGGTGGCCGGTTTAGAACCCGGGTTCTCCGCTCTTCAATAGTCGGGCATCATAACCACTGCGCCATTGCGGAGGGGATAAGTATGATACACCAGAACTAAATTAGGAGCTCTACACGATTTAATAATAATAATAATTGGTTCTAATAACGAGATTTGTGCTTTTATTTTAACAGAGAGGAACGTCTTCACTGTCAGGCGCACTCTGGAATAATAAAAAAATGAAAAAAATTAGGCTCAATTCACTAAAATATCATGCCTTGCAAAGCTGTTCAAGCATGTGTTCGCGAGACGCAACACATCCCACTGCAATGCCGCTTGGCGTTGTGGGTAAATACACAACTAAAAGTTGGATCGTCTCTTAGATGTCTCCCAAGAAGAGAATGGCGCAAGCCTACCTTTCCTCCCCTATCATTTGTCTCTCATCGTTTGCCTCTTATTTTCATTCCTTGCAGTGCCACGTAGAATTACAATTAGTTTATAGGAAAACTAAGGCGCAGTATCTGTCTCTCTCTGGCAAGTGTATTTATACAGTACACCATCGCTCCTATCGCGTGGGATTTCTTGGAGCGCGTTCAAGTGTGGCATTTCAGGTAGCAGGAACGTTAGATAAGAAATAATCGCGTAGAATCCCGCGAAATATGACAGATCTCGCACCCGGACCTCGTGCACAGACTTCGCGCGCAACACTCGCGCACGAGATTTCGTTCCTTGCCGTTCGTTTATTGCCGTTCTGGGTGCTAGCGCAGTGAACCACTATGAATAACTAACGAGGCCAAATTCTCGCCATTTTACCTAGAAATTATTTCGCCCTAAAACATATCGCGACGTGTCTCTTCCTTATGTATGTTGTTTTCCTTATGACACAAGAATGAATACACACAGCAGGGCTATACTTGCCCTATAGCCGATTAGCACATGAAGTTACATGGGTTTAAAATTACTGCACGCATTGCACCATTAAAGAAAAAATTGAGTAGACTGAGCTCCATTCTAAGTAATGATACAACAGAGCAGGTTTATATAAATAATAATTATAATAATAATAGTATAGTGTGGTAATCTTCGTCATCATAACCACTGGCATGCATTGCGTGCTAGCGCACTCGAGGACGAAGAAGTTGGTCGCTCTCTTGGTGATTCGCTACGCCTGACGCTCCGCTGCGAGTTCATCCTGAGCGGCTGGATTCATCTGGGGTGACTGAATAAACACACCCCTACAATTGGTGGAGGTGCGGCTGATTACTTTCTCATCCACCCTGGAACTAAGAAGCCGCACATTGCCCTCTGCTTTCACTATGCCGGACGAGACCACCTCGACATCGGCGCCCTTCCCAGCCTCGCTCCTGTGTTCTGGAGTTCTACGGAAGCGTGATCCATGCCTCTTCATTGGCACGGCCGACCAAGACGTCGACGATTGGTTGTCGGCGTATGAGTGTGTCAGTAGTTGCAACAGATTGGACGACACTATCAAGCTAAGTAACGTAACCTTTTACCTGACTGACGTGGCGAACCTCTGGTTTCGCAACCATGAGGCAGACCTACCACCTTGGTGTGCATTTAAGAAGAATTTTGCGGAAGTGTTCGGCCGTCCTGCATTTCGCAAGCTCCTAGCAGAACAACGCTTGCGTGAGCGCACTCAGCATGCCAAGGAATTATTTACCAGTTATATAGAAGAGATCGTTGTCTTGTGCAAACGTGTCGACCCGCTAATGTCCGAAGCGACTAAGATCAGAAACATCCCGAAAGGTATCCCTGAGGACTCGTGCCAGATGCTCTGGGTTAAAAATCATGCCCCCATCAGTGACGTGAAACTTTGACAGAGCTACGAAGAGCTCTCTAAGCAGCGCGCTTCTACTCGGTGGTCCGGTGTTAGAGACGATGCCATCTCTACACTAGCACTGGGCGGTTCTACTCCATCAGACGACAGCCCTTTGATTCAACAGATCAAAGCCTTCGCTCGAGAAGAGGTCGCTTGCCAGCTATGTCTAGTCCCTCAATTACAAGATACTGGCCGCCTTGTTCCTGACATGGCTACATCATTGACCCCTGCCTAGGGCGTGTTACGCAAGGCCACACCGCTGATTCCTCCCACCCAGCCCTGAGCAGGTGCAAGTAACGGCACCCCTGACGTACGCTCAAGATGCGGCGAGGCCGCTAATGCCAACCGCGCCTGTTTCCTACTAGGCCACCGCTTCCAATCATCCTTCGCCTTTGCCTGGGTCATGGTAGAGGAAGTATTCAGAGACTTGGAATGGGAGAGGTTAGGGATACGGGTAGATGGAGAATACCTCAGTAATCTGCGATTTGCTGATGGCATTGCCTTGCTAAGCAACTCGGGGGATGAGCTGCAAATAATGATTGATGACCTAGAGAGGAAAAGTAGAAAGGTGGGCTTTAAAATCAATATGCAGAAGACTAAGATAATGTTCAACAGCGTCGGGAAGGAACAGCAGTTTGTATTAGATAGCGAAGTACTGGAAGTAGTAAGCGAATATGTCTACTAAGGACAGGTAGTAACCGCAGATCCGGACCATGAAATCGAACAAGAAGAATAAGATTGGGATGGAGCGCATTTGGCAAACACTCGCAGATTATGACTAGCAGCTTACCGGTATCGCTCAAGAGGAAAGTATACAACAGTTGCTTCTTACCTGTGCTCACCTATGGGGCTGAAACGTGGAGGCTAACCAAGAGGGTTCTACTTAAGTTGAGAACAACTCAGAGGGCTATGGAAGGAAAAATGGTAGGGGTAACATTAAAAGATAGGAAGCATGCAGAGTGCGTCAGAGAAATAACTCAAGTTACCGACATTCTAGCGGAAATTAAGAAGAAAAAATGGACATGGGAAGGACATGTAGTGCGAAGAGAGGGTAACCGATGGTCGCTCAGGGTAAAAAGCTGGATTCCAAGGGAAGGAAAGCGTAGCAGGGGGCGGCAGAACATTAGATGGGCGGATGAGGTTAAGAAGTTCGCAGGGGTCAAGTAGATGCCGCTAGCACAGAACAGGGTTAAGTGGAGAAATATGGGAGAGGCCTTCGCCCTGTAGTGAGTACAATCAGGCTGCTGATGATGATGATGACATTTCATGCCCTTATTTCAAGGGTACTCCAAAGCCCTACGGAACCTTAGCGTACCGCGGACAACCGGCCAATCTGCTATTATTGCGGTCTGCCGGCCCATGTTGCACGCCTTTGCCGCCAACGCCTTCCACCTTCTCGCCCTCACCCCTGAAACTACTCGTTCGACACCGACCAGCCCTCGCCGAGAGCCTCACCCCGTTCCGACTTTGTATCTCGGGCAATCACTCCCTCATGTAATACCCCTTCAATGGGGCCTTTGGGGTTGAAATAAATCAATAAATAAATATACCACTCGCCGTCCACCGTCCCTGCTTCTCCGACGTTCTACCGTCGCTGTTGAAGGAAACTAACAGTCGCAGTTTCCGGGGTAAGAATTGCGCTTGGTTTGAACTCTTCAAGTCCTCCGTCTTCTCCCGCTAACGTAATACAAGTGTTTGTCGACGACGTCGCAATACTCGCTCTTGTTGACAAGGGCGCTGCCGTATCCATCATCAGTGAACCTCTTGGTTGTCTTCTTCACAAGATGACCACCGCACTGTGTCCGACTTTTTGCTTCGCGCCGCCTCATCCCAGCGCATTCATCCCTCAGCGGCGCGCACAGTCCGTGTTCTCAGCGAAGACGTCTTATAAATCCATCTAGTGTATTGTACTGCCTCACTGCTCACACGACATCATCCTGGGCTACGATTTCGTTTCTCCTCATTGTGCCGTTATTGAATGCGCCCGTGCGGAAGTTGCCCTTTTTCTTGATTGTGATACTATCTTTTGTGACGTCCCTACCCGGTCTACAAAATTCCCTGTCGCCAAAGACACAGACATTCTTATATTTTCGGCGGCCCTCGTTCCACTCGTGTGAAAGTGTTACTACTTAGACTGTCTTCTTGACACCTTCCGGTGCCGCTTCAAGCCATCCCTGCCTCCTGCTTCCATTTGCTGTTCTCAAGTTCAAAGATGGACTTAGTGCAATATATGTCTCGAATCCATTTTTTGTACACGTCCGCCCTGCTACACGGCGAGTGTCTCGGTCGTATTGACAAACTTGAGCCCGCGGATGTAAATACTCTTCCTGCACTCCTACTTCATTAGACGTTAATGTTCTCAGCTCTTGCAATATAGCGGCCGCTGCGACACTCCCTATGTTCTTCAACAAGCTATTGATGCAGATCTTCCACCCACGCAACGCAATCAACTCGCTGCAGTCGTACAGAGCTTCACTTCTGCCTTCGACCTTCCTCACACTGTTCTGGGTCGCACGTCTGTCGTTACGCACACAATCGAGACTGGTACAAACGCACCTTTACAACAACGTCCTTGTCGCGTGTCGGCCTCTGAGCTTCAAGTCATTGCTGATAACGTGGACGACATGCTTCGCCGGGGCGTCATACAGCCATCTAACAATCCACGGGCTTCTCCAGTTGCTTTGGTCACCAAGAAAGATGGTTCCATCCGGTTTTGCGTTGATTACCGTAGGCTAAACAAAATCACGCGCAAAGATGTATATCCTCTGCCGCGAATCGACAACGCCTTGGACTGTTTACAGGGAGCTGAGTATTTCTCCTCTTTGGATATTTCTCCACAGGATGTTGTGGCATACGCCAGCCGGACATTGATGAAAGCATAGTCGAATTATTCAGTAAAGGAAAGAGAATGTTTTCCCAATAGTTGGACCATCGAAAAATTTTGTCCCTATGTGTATGACCGACCGTTTTATGTCGTGACCGATCACCACGCTTTGTACTGGCTGGCCTCTCTGAAAGACCCATCCGGTCGCCTTGCTCGCTGGGCTCTCCGTCTCCAGGATTATAACATTCATGTCATTTCTCGATCAGGTCTTAAGCGTACGGACGCGGACGCTCTTTCCCGCTCGCCATTGCCTAGGGATTCCTCGTCTGGCCACGTCTGTGCTCATGATTTGTCGACTCTAGCCACTGTCGACATGGCCACCGAGCAGCGGAATGACTCGTGGATCAGTGCACTTTTGAACGTTCTTTCAAGTCGCACTCCCGGTCATTCATCCAAAGCACTCGTCCGGCAAGCCCACCACTTCTCCATTCGTGACGGTCTTAACTATCGCTGCAACTATTTGCTTGACCAACGGAAGTGGCTTCTAGTCATCCCGCGTCATCTCCGCGCCGACTTTTGCGCTGCGTTCCATGGTGACCCACTGTGTGCCCACGGTGGCGTGTTGAAAACCTACACGCTCCTACGTCTGCGATTTTACTGGCGTGGAATGTACCACTTTGTAAGACATTTAGTGCGCACTTGCGAATCTTGTCAACGTCGAAAAACTCCTCAGAAGTCCCCAGTTTCGTTGCAGCCGTTACCCTGTCCTTCTCGTCGGTTTGACCGTGTTGGCATAGATCTCTATGGCCCACTTCCTACTACTCCCGCTGGAAACCGGTGGATTATCGTGGCAGTAGACCATCTTACTCGCTACACTCACACATCACCGTTACCCTCTGCCTCCGCAATAGACGTTGCTTTGTTTCTTCTCAACAACGTGATTCTTCGCCACGGGACTCCCAAGAAACTACTCAGTGACCGCGGATGCGTTTTCTTGTCCGACGCTCTTGAAGCCCTACTGAAAGAATGCCGCATCATCACCACACCGCTACTTTTACCACCCTCAGACGAAGGGCTGCCAGAACGCCTCAACCGTGTCCTGAGTGACATGCTGGTCATATACGACAATGACGCTAATTCCAACTTGGACCAGGTTCTTTCCTTCGTAACCTTTGCTTACAACACTCCAATGCAGACCATCACTGGGTTCTCTCCCTTCTTTCTTCTTCACGGGTGCGAGCCAACCTGCACAATGGACACGATTTTTCCCTACCACCCTTATGTCGCTGAAACGACGCCACTCTCGGACGTCGCCCAGTACGCAGAAGAATGCCGTCAACTCGCTCGTTCGCTTACAACGGAAAACCAGTGGCAACAAAAACACCACCGTGACACCGGCGAGGTTCTTCATATGCACCTAACTCCCTGGTGTGGCTCTGGGTCCCTGCCATAACCGTCGGGCCTTTCAAAAAAGCTTCTTGCTCGATATCATGGTCCATGCCTAGTCATCCAACAAACCTCTCCTGTCAACTACGTAGTTAGCCTGTTACGCCCTCTGCGAACTTGCGTTGCTGTGGACGCGAACAGTTCATGCGAACCGAATCAATCCTTACTACGATCCGTCTGATTTTCGGGCTCCATAATTCGCCAGGATTGCTCTTTCTCTACCCGGGGTGAAAATTTAGTGTGGTAATCGTCGTCATAAAAACCACTGCATGCATCGCGTGCTGGCGCACTCGAGGACGAAGTTGGTCGCTGTCTTGGTGATTCGCTAAGCCGGACGATCCGCTGCGAGTTCATCCTTAGCGGCTGGATTCATCTGGGGTGACTGAATAAACACACCCATACAATAATAATAATAATATTAATACCAATCAATCTTTATTTAATATGCGCAGAACAACCATGTGGTCTTCATGCAGCAGCACAAAGAAAAAAAATAATAATAATTTGTTCACAGGAAGAGAAAGGCGCTGTATCCGTACAGTGGTTTTTTACACAAAGCTGCTGTTTGGTCTCACATCACACCATTCATCCTCATCGTCATCAGCATCCCTAGCCAGACTATATACACGTACTACAGGACACAATCCCCTCCCATGTCCCTGTAATAAACCCTGTGATATGCCAGCTGCATCCATTTGGTCACCAAGTATTTCTTAATCTATTCCGTTCGCCTGACTTTCACCGCCCCCTGCTATCCTTCGCTTCGTTAGGAATTAGGCCTGACACTTATGAACCAGCGCTCCGATTTTCAAGACAACAGTTCAGCAAACACCGCACAAACATAGGCCCCCGTCCTCTTACTTCATGACATCTTAATCAATGTGCACGTGTAGACTAATCGGTGGATTGCATCTGAAATTTTACTTTATCAGCTTATAAACTTCATTCCTGGAGATGGAGTATCAGTACTCTGTATTTTCGAATTCCGACTGAAGTACTGAATTTTTAGTTTGCGTACAATCACTTAATTGCAATGTGAAGTTGTTTGAGGCTTCTGCCAGTTTTCATTTCACATTGCAAGACCTGAATTCAGTTTATTTGATTTCAGTTCATGGCTTCGCATTTTACGTCGCTATCTCGGCACGCCGATGCGCATTTTCCACTGAAAGGTAGCATTTAGACTGTTACGATGGGTACAGTTCTAGCACATCGCCTGACGGGTAGGGTAATTCCCTCACCTCTTGCCCATTCGTCACAGTATTCTTCGCGAGCGCATTGTCGCCCCACTATTACCCTCTCCAGTTAGTGTCCCTTTTCTAAATTTTCTTTCTTCACCCCTAGGGTGACAGTGCTCCTCCCTTTATTCCAGCGTTAAGAATGCCCGAAAACCTTTCTCTGACAATGGCCTGTGCGTGGGGAACTGTATCCGAAGTAGCGTGGACTGTAGTAGATGCATGCACTGCACCTAACTATTATCCCTGAATCAGGTTATGTCGCCACTGTGCACGAATTCCTGCCTCACAGGGAAGCCGACTTGTAGGTTTTGCAACTAGTCTGTAATAGCATGTCCAGCAGGGCCGGAGCCTTAAGTGTGAGCGCTGGGTGGGCTCAGGCAATTTCAGTCCCAGGCCGGGCTCGGGCTCAGAATTTATGCCCGTGCACACCTCTAGTCGCGTCGGTTGTGTGGCGCACGTTTGGCGCTCGTTCCTGCTTTTAATTTTGTTCTTCGCAACGTGACACTTTGCTCCATCATCAAGACTGCATGAATCATCAGTATACATTTTCCGGTCGTTATGCTAACTGATCGCCCCACCGCCTGGCACAGCTATGTTATATCATGTGTAACATAGAGTTGCAATTAGTCCATCTTTTGAGACAGCTTTCAATGAAAATTATAGGTTAATGAAACAGAGAAGAGCCGTGGTATGCTGTTATCGTGTTTTAGAGGCATCGATTTAATGGAGACTTTCTTTCCTTGCATTTAGGGCTCTTTGCTCTATAACACCCGCAGTACAGCTGCTCCACTTGTATCATCGCACTGCGCTTGCACAAGCAATCATCTGCCATCAAAGGGGTGCTGCCTTAATGTGAGGAAGACATCATCAACGTTTTGGTGCTGCATGACCTGTCAACAACAGTGGGAGGCTTGCCATGAAACATGCTGTATGTAAGGAAACATTGCCTCGGTAGGTATGACACAATGCCTTTGTTTTTCATTATAGAAAGGCTTTTAATGCTCTGCTGGCGTTTTGCTATATGACTGCGCGCTATATGACTTTTTCTGGCTTTTTAGCTCAAGACTTACTTGTTCAAGACGTCTTGCCCACCAGTATGCAGAAAATAATATCCTTCATGTCCCTGACAGTGCTTTAATAGCTGGTGCTATATTTCGTTGCTTTATTTTAACAGTATGTGACTATTTCAAGTTGAGGCATGATTGAGTGGACCTGTGGTGTAAAAGCACAATAACAGACATAGCTTGTTGAAATGACGAAGTAGTTGTCGTTTGCGTAACACGCAAGTGCAAGCTTTAGGTGATGGAATATTTAGCATACTTGATTATGTTCGCATTACAAGAATTCGCAGGAAGCATGTATTGAGGTTGCAGAGAAGAAAGCCATTCAGTATTGCTCAGGTTATTTGCCTTCCACTCTCCCTTCATTACTGCTGCCTGCACTGAATGTATTTCTTCATACAGATATGCAGTTACTGACTGCTTGTACATTTCTGGTTGCCTACACTGGCTTCAGCCATGTAGATGTAATATTACTTTGACCTAAAACAGGCTATTTACTTTGCTCAAAGTGACCATTATAAATATTTCTCTCTCCAAGCCATTGAGATTCGCCATTAGCTCCCAACTCGCTTTATTTGTAGCTGCAATGAATTTATTCTGTAACCCTACAGCAAGATATTTACAGAAAGGAGATCATCATGAAGTACTCGTTCAAATTTTGTAAATTTTAGAGAACATTCTGTTTGTTTTTGCATATGCCTCTGAGTTCGGAAAACAGAGCAGACTTCCTAACAGTGCAGGAGGGGTGGGCTGCAAGGCAAAAGCAAATTATTAGTGCAGTTGCTCATTCAGGGGTGCATTGCTTGTGCTTTTATTGCTCTTATATATGTGCAGCTTTGCCTGCATTCTTGCCAGGGCTTTCCCTATAATGGGTGGTAGTGATCTTGCCGCCTACCTCTCAGGGGGACTGCCCTTTTCCAACTACCTGCCCACAACTTACTCACATCCTGGGCTTCAAATTTGTCATACTCAAGGACGAATTTTTGTGTTTGATGTTACCAGTGACGCCATTTAAGATACGCAGTGTGCATCACTGGTCCATTAGTTTCATTTCGGGATGTTGCCACCCCTTATATTCCCTACTCATATTTCTTTTTCTATATCTCCCTTGTAACTGCCAAACGAAATAAGATGTATAAAACTGCCAAACTCCCGCAGTCTCTGAATGCTATGCCAACAACAAAAAAGCATTTGCATGTCTTAATAAAAGTAGAAATGATCCCCCGATTTTTTTTATTGTCTTGTCTAGTCAGACGGTTTAGTGAACTGCCACATGACCAAGCAAACTGCAACTGTAAGTGCATTGAGGAGTCATGCGTTGGAGCAAGCATATAGATTTTGTGTTGCTAAGCTGCTTAACTCCAAATATTTTTTCTTTGTCAGATAATATATTTTTTTAGAAACCTGGATAAGCCAGAAGAAAATAGATTGGATTCTTACCAGCACTATTACTTGTTACACATGCGTTCCACCCATGTATACACGAACTCGGCAGAATTGGGGCGAGTACGTCTATCGAGTACAAAATCAGTTGTGGGGTTCATGTATACACAGTCGGGTCGAGTAAAATAGGCGGCGGAGCGGGTCGCGTTAACCCGCTTGCAGGGGGTAGGCTAATTCGCTTGACCTGCTTATATAAAGGCATGTAGACGCTGTCCAGTCAGGGAGTCTAGTTATGGGGAACTCTGGGATATCTAGGAACTCTGGGAAGGCCTCTTGAGCGGCGACGAGCATCACTCAAATTGAATGCTTTTTAGCGCTCATCAACGATAAAAAATAATCGCAGCTCTCGATAGTAAAAGGCAATGGGATCAAATACGAGTAAGAAACTTGCACAATAACTTCGAATCGCGATGCTACGCTCTGCTACGATACTTACTCACTACAAAGCGAGTTCATGTAGACATCAGCCGGGTCGAGCAATGATGACCTTGCTTACTCAACGCTGATTCAACCCGGTGCTGTCGAGTCCATGTATACAGGGCTATTGTACTTGTAATTTTAGGTGAACTCTCAGTTCGTGCATTGCACATTAAATTTGAGCGATATTGGTGCTTTTTGCATATGTGCTGTTTTGTTCTACAAACAGTACTATTTCTCCAGACACAATCGTATTTTTAATTTGAGTACAAAATATTGTTCATTTTTCAAAAAAAATTTGTGAGGCTGTTAAAAAATTTTGATTTTGAAATGAATTCACAAAATAGCAACATTTTATAGATATTGAAATATAAATTGTGTGCGAAACAACTTTTCAGCTCAGGATTAAACTGATGTTTCAAGGAACTTATGATAGGCTGAAAATGAAAAATCGCTGTCATGCTAGATGTATCCCATAGTCACATCAAGCATTGTATTTTAAAGTGTGCTTAAGCAATGAAATTAATATTTGGCCTCAGATATTCAGGCAGAGTACTGTTTTCTGTACAAACAACTACTATGAATTGGTTTGAAGAAATCAGGTGCCCGAGCACCACACCTGGCACCTGGATATAAAATGACCCATGTATGCCTAACTGAAACGAATCTTGCACATGGAAGGTTGCCCATGGTATGGCCATATGATTGGCTGTGATGAGGGAAAATGCATACCTGGTAGGCTGCTAGCTGATAAGAAAGTATGATATCATTGTACTCAGATCTAGCATAATATTTTCCTGCCTATGCAAAGTAAATTTCTAGTACTTGCTCAATTGCACATTGCAAGCTGACTGTAATAATTTTAGCTGAACAAGCATGCACTGTATGATAAAGTGAACTTCTTGTTGGGCTTGTTGGTATTTATTCATTATAAATTAAAGGCGCCAAAACAACGCACGCACAAAAGAAAAGAACGGGACAGAGTGCCACTCACAACTAATTTATTGTGCTGAACAAAGTACATATATATCTCACTGCCAGCACATGCGCAAGGAACACATTCAGCATCATGTTTTTTTAGGATAAGCTATGTTCAAGAAATGGTTTCTCAGAGAAAGAGGGTGTGGTATGAGGAATGGGCGACAAATCATAAAATGTGTCAAAGGGATTACTCCTACATCGGACAAACCGGCCGATGTGTTAATCAGCGAATCCGGGAACATGAACGTAACAGAGAGCGAAATAAAGATGGCCCCAATATTCCGAAGCATATCAGATCCTGCCCTTCAGGCACTTGTGAACCACATTTTTCTGATGTGCTCATTCTTGCAAGGAGTGGCAATGCGATGGCCAGAGAGCTAATTGAAGCGTTTTATATTGGAAAGAAAGGTAATTTGTGCATCAGTGACACGTCGATGAATCTGTATAATGCTGAGAAAGCATTTCTTGAACATATCTTAAACTATATGATGCTGAATGAGCTCCTTGCGGATACGCCGGCAGTGAGATATATATGTACTTTATTCTTCGTAATAAGTCAGTTGTGAATGGCGCTTTGTCCCGTTCTTCTTTTCTTGTGTGTGTGCATGTTGTTTGGTGCCTTTAATTTATAATGAGCACTGTATGAAAACTATTCCTTGGTACATTACAAGTAAGGCAATTGTTTATAGTAGAATGCAGCTAGCAATAAAAACTGTGAAAACTAAAAAGCTGGAACTTGAAATGGTACGGTTATTGTAAACCACACAGGTGGGTCTCATTCTTCACTGATCTTGAGAATATCATATGCGTACAAAGCCTTGAGAATATCTGCGATGTACACATCTTCCTAAGTTAGCTGATTGAAGGTAGCTTGATTGATTCTGTCAGGGCAATGATTTCTGTATTCTGGCCGCAGTAATGTATGTGTGCCTGTAACTGGTGTACTGTAGAAAAATATTCTTTAATGCGTTCTTTAATATCATCCAGTTTTACATGTTTAGTAATCCATATTGTCTATTGCAGGAATTTTTAAGGATTTTTTTAAAAATTGAGAAGTTCTGGACCCTTAACCGTCATATTTTCAGGAACTGTAATTCTATGTGAACACTGAGCATCCACCTGAAGTTATCGGTTTCCCGGAAGCAGGTTTTTCCTTCCAAATATCTTTCTTTTGTATCTTGAATGGATATTATCTTGCATGTATATTTATCATCCCTACTTCATAAGATAGTGCGTGTCCTTGCAGGCCTAGAAACCTGTCGCAAAATACTCTAAAAAAAGAATGTGTGGCAATAGGCCTTCAATATATACAGTAGAACCCCTTTATAGTAAAGCCACTGGGGCCAGCGAAAATATTTACTATATCATGGTCTTTACTGTATCAGTGGTCTGTGATGACATGGTCCTGAAAGTGCTGTCTAGTAGTTAAATAAGCACTTACTGAACACGTCTTGTTGCTGCATAAACAAAAACTGAAATACCTTCCCTCTCACTTTTATCATCTCTTTGTGTGATTTTTTTCATTATAAAATTTCTCTACATCATGTGGAAGTGCCTCTGAAGCATGAGGACGTGATCACGAATGCAACCAAGTTCGATTTCATGTAAAAACTAAAGCCTCTCATGAACACGGTGTCCCTTTTTGCTCTTTATCTCTTTTAAAAGGCATTAAATGATAAATTCGCATGACACTCAATTGCTGTAAGACCGTACTCGCTGCACCTCCACTTTCTGCCTCCACTGCCTCATGATTTGTGCTGCACATTGCATTGAATGTTGACCCATTTCTTTCCCTACCCTATTTCTTGCTGCACTCTTACTCCTTTAATTTCTGAATGGAACACACCGCCTCCTTGCTATGTTTGTAGACAGCTGTACGTTTTTCCTTCTTCGCGCTGCGCGCTTTCCCTCACGGCGCTTAGGTTTTTGTAAAGTAGGCTTCTTCTGACTGCTGCTAAGCCCAGTAGTAAAGCCACCTAAACGAACACTCGGGGTTACTGTTCTGTTTTCAAATACAAAAAGTCTTGGCCTCGCGATTCTAGGTACTGCGCGGGAGTCGTCGTCATGGCCAGAAGCACTTTAAGCGATTTTTACCAAAAAAATCTATACTATAAAGGGGGAAAATGTAAAGTTGCCTATGAAAGATGAACTGGGACTTCAGTTTGACTTTACTATATCAGAGTTTTTACTATATCCGAGTTTACTATAGCGGGTTTCTGTATTTTGTACTCAATTGTATAGAGCACCCAGACTTCAAAAATGTGTTTGGATAAGTGTTGAGAAGGTGATTTTGGATCTTATGGTGATATATGCTTGTTTTATGTGCAGATGTCATTTGTGAGACCCACGGGCCAATCTCCTCTACAAACTGTTCCTGAATGGTTGTTTCCTGCGGGGTGTCCAGCTTACTACCCGAGCCATGCGCTTTCCCCGCCCCCTCAACCTCATCACTTGATCCATTGACCCTTCACTGTCAACTACCATGCTCAACACAGTCCACTGCCATTTTCCATCCATGATGGACACTGCCCTGGAATGCACCCATGCTCAGAATTCTATTCCTGCAACACCTCTAGCACTATAAGGGTTAGAGCATCAACCCTGCTCAACATGTCCAGCCCCTTCCATCATGATCAATGCACACTGCACCCCATCACCTCTCCCTGCACTACCTGGTCATGTGCTGCTTAGTGCCCTGTTTTCAATTGCACCTACTAGCCCCTCCCATATTAACCCTTTACCCAATGCCTCCTGCACCGCATTTTGGCCCTCTGATGTCCTTGTGGCATGTACATGTATATGAGCTCACAACAAAATGTTTGCGGAAAATATTTTGCTTGCCCCATTTAACTGCATAGTTTTTATGGCTCCTTCGGGAGATGACATGCAAGGTGGTATTAGGAAATGACTGCATAAGAAAATCACAATTGTCAAACTGACAGTTAAGCAAATAGCAGCAGTAAGGGCCAGGGTAAAATAACTGCATGGCTAAAGGTGCCTTAACAGTGGCAGTGACAGTGCCACGTGTGCCGATGAATACTTGTTGCATGCCAATAAATACCAATATGTGATACTTATTGCCAATCTCACATGTACCAATGAATACTAGTGGCATGCCAATATGTGACAGAAGGGGCACGGCCAGCTGATAGCCTATGTTGGCAGTGCCAGGACAGGTGCAATGTTGGCATACAATCCGGACCAATATATAAAAATGTAGTGATTTCTCAAAAAACAGTGTTACGCCAATGTTGGTACAAATTTTTGTCGATGTTGGGCCGGGGTTGGTGCGATGTTGGTGTGGTGCCTGGGTTTGGCTCTAGTAGCTCATACTAGTGTAGGGACAACTGATTGTAGAAGCGTAGCTGCTGGGATACTTGGGGGCATGGTTGTGGAGAAACAATTGCAAAGACACGCGTGCAAATAAAAAATAAGTGCACCGCTGTATTAGATACCGGATCAACGAAGTTGAGAAAGCATGGAGGAGGGCGAGGGTGTGCAGGTTTATATGACCAAGAGGTTTTAACACAGTTTCCAATAACATTTTTCAGCATCATGCATTCACAGATTACTAACTCCGCTACACCGAAAGTAAGCAGGCGGCTCCATACTTCAAGTAAAGCTATGGCAATTTTACGCCGCTTAAAAAGCAGGAACTAACATTTGGCCATAAGCGAGGGATCCCGTGCAGATGCTATGGAGTTAACATATTTTCTTCTCGGGGAGTTATTTTTGCATTTTCCGCCTAGTACTCGGCCTATATTTATCGCATTTTACCGTATCGTATGCTTGGAAAAGGACTCTACTTTCCTTCAAAGCCTGTTTAGAAAACGGCTTCGAGGTAAGTGTCATGTACTCCTCCCCACTCCAAGGCATTGATCCCTCTCGCTTCACAGCGCAACGCCCGAGATCGTTTGTGCAACGCCTGCGGGGGAAGCCTTCTTCCGCCATCGTTTGGAACTCAACAGATGGTCTTCGGATTGCCTCCTCACTTAGCGCAGCCTTCGCACTCGTCAGCACCCAATAAAAAAGAAGTGTGGAAGAAGGGGCACATTGCAGGAGCAAATAAGGATATACTCTTGGCCCTGCATCGATAGAACACGCTGGAAATTTTCAGATACGTAGTTCATATTGATTTTTATTATGAGAATCTTTTCAAACAACAAGGTTCCCGACAGAAGCATTGCAGCAATAAAGAAAGTTCAGGATTTTTTCTTGACAGCGCTTTCCGTCTGGCTTTATATACGCAAATACACTAAGCCTTTTATGTTTTTCTAAATTATTGTGTTTCTCGCAGCTAACTCCTAATCTGGCTACTGACCAAAACTTAATTGCGGAATGAGTGATACATACCTATAAAACCTCACTCTGCCCTTAGTGACGGACAAAATATGGGAGAGAACCGCACTTCCCGTGGCCCTTGCGGATTCTTCTTACTTGAAGGATGGCTATCTTGGTCCAAGTGCGGAAGTGCAGAGACAAGGTACCTGAAGGCAGCGGTTTTTATTGGTAGCCACGCAATATACGCATTAGCAAATGCAGACGCACACGAGACGATAAACGACAGGAAGTTGATAATGCATTTTAATATAATTCGTCGCCGCTTTCTCGCTTTTTGGCGTCTCTTTCTCTTTGCCCGTTGTCATTTCGCCATGAATAAAGGGGAGTGTTCCTCGGAATCGACGTGGCCTATGAATACCATATGGGTACATGTGCAAACGCTTTTCCAATCTCTTCATCTAAGACATGTTTGAGTGGAAATATAGGTTTTCATGCATTTCCACGGGCATGAAGAAAAGAACGAATAGATAATTGTGCTGAACATGGCTTTAAGAACATGCTAAAAAGAAAAAAAACTTAATCGTTATTGGTATTTCTGTTAAAGGCCTCGAGAGTGACTTTCCCATGCAGTTAAACAAAATTACTAAGCTATTTTAACGGCTGTAGCGCGATAAAATATAGTTGTCAACTCAGCATGCAAGTTAAAGACATCTGTTCAGTTCTTAGATTCTATTCTCGCGTCAGAAACTACAGATGGCCTTTTGACATCAAATCATGAATGCATAAATGACATAAATGCATGTTTTAAGTCGAGTAATTTACTTGATGAGAGTACCTCGCCAGCTCATGCGAAACTGTTATTTATTGTGGCCACAGCATTCACTAATATGCTTTACTGTCTTGGCTTCGCCAAGCGAACGAACGGCAGTGGACAAGCCGTAACATACATATATCATCGTGTTCTCATAATAGAAAATAAAAATAACCTGACGCGAACTTGTAAAACTGAAAGCACCTTTTATAATTTTCCGGTGTTTTAATTTCAGTCAATGCGCACCAGATTGCTTCCCCATTTCCATTAACATTTCAATGATTGACTAATCACAACCTTAATTTAAAAATGCGAAGGGTATTAGACAATTTACCCAGTGAACACTGCTTAACGATAACGCTTCATATACAGCAAGTGCTGCACAGTTTTCGTAGCATAAACATCATTTTACATTGCCGTTAACCGCCTCCTTCCGTTAACACCCATCGATATGTGCTCGTGCGTATGCGCCCTGGAGCTTCTGTTTGTTTATGCGTGTGGGTGTGCGTGCGTTTTTGCTTGTGCGCAAGCATTTGAGCGGGCGTTTGTGGGCGCGTTTTTACACGTATGTGTGCATTGGCGCATGTATCTATGTATACGTGTGTGCGTGTATATATGTGTGTGCGAGATTTTTTGTCGGTTTTGTGTGTGTGTGTGTGTGTGCGTTCGTTCGTGCATGCGTGCGTGCATGCGTGTAATGTGAAAGCGATCCAGGCGACCAGTATGGTGGCAAGTGTAATCTGGGACATTGGGCATCCAATGCACCAAAGCGCCCCCTCAGACCGTGTGGTTTGAAGACCTCCGGCCAACAGCAAAATTCTGTACACCATAACATCTTCACGCAGGCCAAGGGCAGGATCTCCTTTGTGTGATGACACATGCTCTAATGGGTACCTTTGAAAGTGTAGGAATATTCTGACATTGAAGCTGCTGGTAATTAGGTATTTGTATCAATTACTTATTGTCTTCAACCGTGCGCTTAATTTTTTGTCGAGCGACAATCAGCAAAGAGTGTACTTTTTTACATTTTACTCTGTTATGAAAAAAGCAAAATTATAAATACGAGAGCTTTTAACACCGTTCAAGTCTGATAACCCTTTTCTGATAAATAGGGTGCCTTTAACATATAGTCAAAATAATGCATGGCTAAATTTTACTAATAATTTATTGCACTCAAAATAAGTAACGTCCCACTCTTACATAAGTAAATAGGAATACCGCTTCGACAATATGGTGAATACCAAGCCGTGCTTTGCAAGCACTATATAAAAAGTAAAATTGGCGACAGCTAAGCTGAAAAATAATAGAACGAATTAAAAGCCCTCCGCATTTTATACGCATGTCTTGTCGCACGAGATTTTAGGCACTGCAGATACCCGTTCTAGGAGATACCTGAGGAATAAAGGAACCAACTTTCACCTTGCCACTACCAAACAACATTCACTGGAATACCATCAGGCAGGATTCATGCCAGTAATGACCGATGATAACGGTAAAAAACACTTTAGGGACAAAATTTTTCTGGATGGATGCTGCGGGTCCTTACGATCGCATAACAGCGGAGCCGTCATTCCCCTATGCAGTACGGTCGCTTCGCTAACATTTTTAAATTCATATATCACACAAATGGAACAAGCAGGGAAGGTATTACGCGCAAAAGAAAATTGAATCCATGGCAAAGACACCGACTCTCTAATCAAATACAGGAACTACATGTCACGCAGGCCATCTAACCTCGCTTGGAAAATCCGAAGCCAAGCCAAGCACCAGACCTCCTACAAATTAATCATACTGGTATACCTGGACATCAGTGCGCAGAAGAAAGCGAGCTTGCACATGCCGCAGCCCCAGCATTCCTCTTTTTGAATATATTATCATTCCACTCAAATCACCGAATTGAACCCGTCACTAAATAATAACATGCTCCAATAGGTACTGTTAGCGAGGCAGACGTTCCCGGTACCCGATAAGAGAATCGATAAGTCATAAAATTTCTATTTCTGGCGCTCACAAATTCTGTCCTAAATTCACCCAAGTAGACGACACGCTATAAACGCAGATTCCTTTTCATCTCATTGCAAAATTTTGCGGCCACAAAGAAGACTGATATGTTCTTGCCAAGAAACCTAAGCCTAAATTCGTAATTTGAGCGGAACAGGGGTCTTTTGGAAGACGCCCAGTCTCTAGCTTCTACCTCGCGGCCCGAAAATCGTTGGTTGTAAGAGATGTTAAACCTAAAAAGCGCATAAAAACAACGGACAGCAGCAAGAGACAGACACACGAGCGCTTGTCTAGCACATGTCTAACCAACTCGCCCAAACGCTGCCATGGTTGTAAGAGCTCAAACAGTGAATTCATTCAGATGAGTTCTGCTAGAGAACCGAACAAATCTGCGGCCTTTCCTCCTAACCCGTTACCTTTGATTAAATAGTCATTATGTCAACTACAGCTTCGATGGCTGGAAACCAACTTTTATTACGGCTGCAGAATGGGCCCTAGCTTTATTTTAAGGACCTAGCCAAGAAACACACAGCTGCCCCACATGTATTCAAGGTGATATATAAGGAACGCAGCAACAAACAGCCCCGTCGAACAGCCCATAGAATAGCCTACTTGGTAATTCAATACAATAGTTCAACATGTGCCCATCCTATCCAGTTCTGTGTAAATATACTGTGTTCAGTTGGATTATGACAGCTGGGCAGCGGTTATTTCATCCAAAGACATTATAAAACTTTTGGCTGCGGTACCCTTGATACATGATCACAATGTGTTTCACCTCAACAAATGTTGCTCAGACGATATTAGTTGCCCATAGCACTAGAGCCATATAGTGTGGCCGCTTGAAAATTGTCTTGTTTGCAGTCATGCCGAGTCAGGTAAAGTAAATAGTCATAAAATCATTATTATAATACTCATAAATGCAGCAAGCCTCTGTTGTAACGCAAACTTAGTTGAGGGATACTCATAAATGAAGCAAGCCTCTGTTGTAACGCAAAGTTAGTTTAGGTGGCCCTCCTTAGCCGTAGCAGTTGCCAAGTAGTCGCAGGCAAAACCCGTTACACTGCATAATGTATAAATATATTGTTCTCATTCACTGTATGAAAAAAAAAACGATTAATATTCTGGTTCATCCTACACTGGGCGGTTAATGCGTTTGAGTAATGCACAATGTTCCAATCCCTTCCGCTTCTGCAACCCGAACAAAAGGACTCTGGTCGAAGACGAAAGAACGACACTTGAGCGCGTAGTTGTTCGTGAACTGCCTTAAGCGTTATCGATCTTCCGGAGATTGCCGAAACTTTATGAGCATCGTAAGGCATATGGAGTGCTTCTCTTTAATTGCTGCCCTAAATTGATTTCTCGCCCCTTGTGCGCACCCGCTTTTGTAATACGTGTACTCGTGGCTGGCCGCAAAATTGAGTGACCGTTACGCCCAGCGAGCCAGCCATTTAGTGGAGGAACAGAAACTGTAACTCGTCAGATTATATATAATGTACACAATAAAACGAACAGATACAGGGCGAGCTTGACACACAGTTCCTATACTTGCGCCTTTTAGCAGGTCTGCACCGCAGAAACAAAAAATTACAAGGGTTCAATGCTGCTGAACCAAATATTGAGCGAAACCATTACCTGCGGGTGACTGAGCGTTCTTTTCTTATTCTTCTTCAGCCCACATATAAAGCCCCGCTTCAACCAACCGATATGAACGTGCCTTAGTGGCCTATAGGGGTAACGTGAATGCCAGGGTCCTAGCAGGCGGATTCTGACATAACCATCCCATGTGAAACGAGAGACCCAAGTTGGCAGCTCCTGCCAGCCCGTGTGTCACGTGGGTAAGACTTAACTGCGGCCGGGTCAGGCGAAGGCTTGAAAGTGCGAGTAGTATTGCTTTCGCAATATAATAGTTAACATTTTTTTGGACTCGTAATGACTGCCTTGAATGCAGGAACACGTCCAGGTTTGCGTGAACATCTGCGCTGAAGTCCTTTGTATGACACGCAACCTAAATTGGGTGCTTTGGAGTTAATGAAAATGTTTAGAAAAGCGAGGACTCTCCTATGCGTCTTAGGCTTTCCCAGTTGTATGCCATCATATCAACTGTTTCGCCTTGTAATAAAATAAACAAGCGGCTTTTCAAAACAGTAAAAAGCAACCACTTTTGGTGCATTCCCTTTCTGAACATAGGTCTCTCCCGACTGATACCGACTGATAAACGTTGAATATAGCGACGTATTGTATATATTAACTTTTCTGTGTACCCTTGTGTCGGACCAGAATGCGGAGGGTGGTTCTTATCAAGAACCGCCAGAAGCTATAATCAGCGCTGTCCTGTCATCAAAGTGTAGCAGGCGGACCGTGCCACGGCCGCAGTCAGGCGACTACTCTTGCTAGTGTTGCAAGCAGCAAATTAAAGCTAAAAACAGGGGCTTCTCTTAGGGAGTGTGCTTACCTTGTAGATTTTTATTACGCCAAATCTGGTATACGGAGCTTCGCCCGCTATCGTCCCGTTTCAGCCCTACCCCTCGTCAGGAATGTCCATCATCCTCGATGTCCATCTGTGGACATCAGAGTCTACGGGAACTACCACCTACTGTCAGCCACACACAGCACCGATCTGATTTTTACTCATCGCCAGTTCTTTTTTTAATCCTGGCGTCTTCCCCTTCTTTGACGCCTTCTTTCCGCGTGACCACGTGCTTACTTGTTCCAACTTCGCAGCCCTAATCTGATCGTCGCGACTGGGCCTTATGTCCTCACTCTTTGTTACTTTTCTCTTTGGCGTGCTCATCACCAGCATACCCGCTCCTCCACGTTTGCCGAAGCGTTTTCTTTCCCTGCGTTGCACCTTATCGGCTTCAGCTTCGCGACTCCTCAGAACAAATATTTGCTCATTCATTCCTGGCAAAACTACTGCACGTGCTATCAAACGCGCTAATCTGTTCTTATGATACCTTGTTCTATTTAAAGAAGTATAAAGTATAAAAACAGATTAGTCAACCCAAGTCGAATCTCCAGACATTCATGTTTCATTCGTGCAATGTAAAATGAAGATTTGCTAAATTTAATAATTATTTATTTATTTATTCAATTTAGTTCGCATGACGAATGTTCATCGCTGTTGTATCTTGTTTTCTTGAATAGACCTCCTTGGTCTGCCAACATTTCAGATGCAAGGCTCCTCAAAGGCTATAGCATGGCAGGCGTCATTCGTGGCAAGCTCGCCGCTTTTCTATAGGCGGCAATTTGAATTTTGAAACTTTTGAAACCTGCATTACGCGCTTGCATCTCGTTGTTAGGCTTATACGTAAATGGGTGCATCGGACCTCTGAAGTGCGCTGTGTCTTCACGCTCGTCTTGCGTTAATGGCGGCAGCGGAGTTGTAAAAATACCATTTCGATTTCGTTGTCCTCCGTGGATTCATATACTTGTCGCGACAGCAGTAAAATAAATGTTTGCAATTGGAATTACAGCGTTGCATGAGATATCTTATACTAGGGAGCTGAGCGAGCTGAAAACAATATTCTAGCCGACTAGCGCTATCCACGTTGTCGGCGCTCATACTCAGTATATCGAGCTTATCCCTCAGGTCATCAGAGAAAGCTTGAAATAACAACCCACCGTGGTTCATGGTTAACTCCCTGCCTAGCGCACAATGAACATATATGGCGACCGCCATTTGTCAGATATCATTTGGCCTTATGCAAATAAACGTGCCACATGGTACAGAGACATGCAGCTCCCACCATACCTGGCATTCGTAAAGTTGAATCTTCCACAACGGCTCTTTCCCGCTCATCTGGCTAATCAGTACCATTTTCTCGAATATGAGGTTTCAAGGCTGTTTCACATCCAAGCGAAGAAGCTCGCAAATTCGGCCGCGGTGGCTCAAAAACATGTTTCGAGCTGTCGCGGAGATCGAGCTGCGAGAGCGACGAAGTTCCAACGAGTTGGAAATGAATCGTTCTTTCGCTGCCGCTCGTCGCTGAATTTGCTCAATCGCTTGCATGTGAACCGGCCGTCACGCTCATTTCTAGCTAGTGATCAGAAGACGTTCGCTGTCAAGAAGTCGTGACCACGCCGAGCAAATCCGGTTGTTTGTGTTATCTCGTTAAGCCAGAAACACTGATTTATATTCTTGGGCAAGCGCTGAAGGAAACGCGGACTTCACATTTGGAAAATCACCAAAACCCAAAAATATCATTCAAGGCATGATGTGTAAGCCTCCGTTTGTGGGTTTAGGGCCTGATTCGGCCTCGTGACTAGCAGAACGCACGAAGAGGACAGCTGAGGAAGAAAAGAAGCGGACGTGCCGTTTAGCTGCAGCAGCGCGTGTCATCATGCATCACTTAATGATCTTATAATAAGTTCCTCTAATAAAACGACTAAATTGAATACTTCAATTTATTCGTTTTATTAGAAGAACTCATTATAATATCATTAAGCGGTGAAAACGAATAAATTGAATACTTTAGCCCCGCCGGGGTTGTGCAGTGGTTACGGCGCTCGACTACTGTGCTCAAGGACGCGGGATCGAATCCCGGCCTCGGCGGCCCATTTTCACTGGAGGCGAAAATTAAGGCGCCCGTGTGCGGTGCGATGTCAGTCCACGTTAAAAAACCCCAGGTGGTCGAAATTTCCGGAGTCCTCCACTACGGCGTCTTTCATAACCTGAGTCGCTTTGGGACGTTAAACCCTACAAACCGAACCGAAATTGAATACTGTAAGGCATGCACCCTAATGCTGCAGGCTATTTAAGTTTTGTGGTATGTATGTATGTATGTATGTATGTATGTATGTATGTATGTATGTATGTATGTATGTATGTATGTATGTATGTATGTATGTATGTATGTATGTATGTATGTATGTATGTATGTATGTATGTATGTATGTGATGAAGATGGACCCCTTCGCTGGATGCTGACGAAGAAGTAGTCTGTGGAATGGTTATCGCGCCGATCGTCGTGCTGGTCTGAATCGCCCTGCTTCCTCGCCTACCTCGATGCCGTCCTCGACGTGTAAATTAAACCTGCTGCTACATTTTGTGGAGGGACGGGGTACGAAGCTTCAGCGTGAGGCAAGGTTATCATGCCTTTCATACCTTGACGACAGTGTGTTCTCGCCGTATATTTGCGACCCACCTCTCTCGCCTGAAGCAGGTCTTGACATGTATGCGAACGCCGGTTTCCAACTAAACTTGAAGTGTTCATTCGCTGCTCGTGAGCCGACCACTGTAGGCCACGTTGTGTCCAAAGGGGGTATACGTCCTAATGCTGCCAAACTTCGAGCTGTGACTGCGTTTTTGAAACCTACTACCATCAATCAACTAAGGAGGTTTTTGGGCCAGTGCTCATACTTTTGGCTTTTTATACGGAACTTGCTTCCATTGTCGCCCCGCTGACAGAGCTTCTCGGCAATAACTCAGATATTTCGCTGTTGCCACCAGCATGTGACGACGCCTACAACACCTTGCGCCGCCACCTCACAGCCCCACCCATCCTGCGCCATTTTGACCCTCAGGCGCCCACCGAAGTGCACGCGGGCACCAATGGTCGGCCTCGGCGCTGTGCTTGCTCAGCTCCCCTCTGGCTATGGTGAATACGTAGTCGCTTACGCCAGCCGTACTCTCATGAAAGGCGAAGAAAACTATTCTGTAACAGAAAAGGAGTGCTTAGCCATTGTTTGGGCACTAAAAAAGTTTCGCCCTTACCTTTACGGCCGTTCTTTTGAGGTATTAACGAAACATCATGCCCTATGCTGGCTTGCATTGCTCAAGGACCCCTCCGGCCGCTTAACACGGTGGGCCCTTTCTCTACAAGAATACAATATTCATGTTGTTTACCGATCTGGTCGCTAACATAAAGACGCCGTCGCTTGTCTCGCACCCCGCTTCCAGCCGACCTTGCCAGCCTCTCTGTTTTAAACTCCGTGTATTCATTGATTGACGTCAGTGTCATGCCCACTGAACAACGAAAGGATCCATGGATCCCGTCTCTTATTGACTACCTTTCCAATCATTTAGCGATTACCCTTTCAAGCGCCCTTCATTATCAACCTTCCCACTGTGAGATTCGGGATAACTTCCTTTACCGACGCAACTACAACTCTAGTGGACGGAAATGGCTCCTCGTGATTCCGCGCCATCTCCGGGCTCAAATATATACAGCTTTTCACGCAGATCCCCAGTGCGGTCACGCCGGAGTTTTCAAGACGTGCACTCGAATCTGTCTTTGCTACTCTTGGCGCGGTATGTACAACTCGGTTATCAGGTACATTCGACCGTGCCTGACTTGCCAACGCCGCAAATCTGCATCTCACTGATCGGATGGGGAGTTATATCCTCTCAAATGCCCGCTTTAACCCTTTGACCCCACTGGGATTGACCTATATGGCCCTCTTCTGTACACACCTGATGGCAATCGCTGAGTCATCGTCGCCGTCGACCACCTGCCGCGATAAGCTGAAACCGCGGCGCTCTCAGCTGCAACAGCCCGCGATGGTGCCGGTTTCTTATTAAAAAACTTCATTCTCCGTCGCGGTGCTATTAATGAATTGCTCAGTGACATAAGCCGTGCTTTATCTGACGTCGTTCAAGCCCTGCTCGCTCAGGGCAAAATCATTCCCCGGACTTGCACCGCCTACCACCCGCAAACAAACGGCCTTGCTGAACGATTTAAAATCCACACTCGTTGACATGCTCGCGAAGTACCGCGGATCCAACCACATGAACTGGGACATTGTCCTTCCTTATATCACCTACGCGTACAACACTGATAAGCAATCCAGCACTAGTTTCTCTCCGTTCTTTTTGCTTTACGGTCGGAATCTATCTGCTCCCCTTGATACTGTCCTCTCCTACAACCCTGATGCATCAGAAGGTACTACAGTGACCGAAGCTGCACAGTGCTCCGAAAAATGCCGCCAGATTGCCAAGACGTTCACGACCGACTCTCAGTGGCGCAAAATTATCGCCGTGACACCGATCAGAAGAATGCACCACACTTCGAGCCCGGCTCTCTAGTGTGGCTATGAGTTCCATCCGGCAGCCCTGGCCAACAAAACATACCTCCAAGTATCATGGGCCCTACCGTGTCCTTGAGCGCACTATATTGTTGAGCCGCTTACGCCATCTTCCGATTTGGGACACCGTGGCCTTGAGACTGTGCGTGTGCAGCGCCTTAAGCCATTCTACGACCCCAATGTATCTTCGTCCCCTTAAGTCGCCAGGATGGCTTCTTTGTCTCTAGGGGGCATTGTGAAGAAAAAGATGGACCCATTCGATGGACGCTGACGAAGAAGGAGTCTGTGGTATTGTTATCACGCAGATCATCGTGCTAGTCTGAATCGCCCTGCTTCCTCGGCGACCTCTACGTGTAAACTTTCGCCTGCAGTATGTATGTATGTATGTATGTATGTATGTATGTATGTATGTATGTATGTATGTATGTATGTATGTATGTATGTATGTATGTATGTATGTATGTATGTATGTATGTATGTATGTATGTATGTATGTATGTATGTATGTACTGTGAAAAACTGCGCCGAAATAAACACACCACAAGAAAGAAGACGGGACAAAGGTGCTTCTGAGCGCATTAGTTTACATATTCTTTTGATATGTCCCCACGACGGTTTTACAGGGCCGAAGAGAGCACTTACTTCTTCGGGAACGAGCCCCTTGCGCATGCAGAAGGCACACCTGCTTGCTTGGCAGGTTGCGTCCACGATGTGCGTCAATAAAAGGTCCTTAGTTCGAGAAGAAGGCGGAACACAAAAGAAAGGGCCCACTGTAGAAGAAAGATACTGCATTAATACCGTTTCTTGGGCTAGTTGGTTCATATTTGTACTGTGAAAAACTGCGCCGAAATAAAACACACCACAAGAAAGAAGGCGGGACAAAGGCGCTTTTGTCACGTCACGATGGGCCGAGTATCTTCAAGTCTTTCGATATCGGTCTCAGCTGGTCACTTTGCAGCATAACGCAACGAAGGTTGTAGGATTACAAGCAAACAAACAGTGATCGCGAGCGATTAAAGTGATTGCGCGCTGGATAATACCTTAGCATGTGAGCTCTGCTTTTGTGAACGAGTTCTCTCGTTGGCGTCCTTTTCTACAGCCGCTGCAAACTAGGGCCTGTGAAACGGAGCTGTGGCACAGCCTGTGCATAGCTGCTCCCGGTATCTCCACAGCAGAAAAAGCTGGATGTTTCACACGCAAGCTGAAAGGGAAATTTTGATGTTTTGAGCTTTTTTTTAAGCTTATTTATGCGATTTTTCGAATATTTAGCAATGTGTTTGTGCTTCCAATTTTATTGCGTAAGCAATACTATGACATCCAAAGCGGGACCATGGGTGGCTGCAGCTGCGCCGTAAAGAGGCTGCTACGCTGTGAAGAGGCGTAGCTACGGCCGCCTGTATAAAAAACTGCCAGCCATGAAACTTCAATTCACGTTACCCCTATGCCACGGGCGAGAGCTGCCAACTCGAGTCTCTCGTTTCATATGGGAGAGTGATATCAGAATGAGCCTGCCAGAACCGTTCGCATTCTCTCGCGTCATACCTTTAAAGGATGAGCTTGTGTCCCCAATAATGTAGACTAATAGGGCGTGATAGGCGAATAATGTAGCGGGCAAAAGAAGCTTCCGCCGTTGGTTTCCCAATTCATCCAGGGTTAACCAAAGCTCAACCGCAGCAAATTTTTTCTTGATTGTCGCAGTGCGATTCTGGTAAGTTTCTTGAAGGGTCCTTGTCCTTTTTATGTTGCACGTGGACTAAAATAGCCGTCCTTCAGAGTTTAGATGACGTTGCAGCACATTCATGTTGCCAGCGCCGCAAAATGTAGCTTTTTTGCGAGGGCAAGTCAGCCCCTAGAGTGCTCCTTTTCGCAGTCTCAGACCTTAATTTCCCGCCCCACTGCGGGACAAATTTTTATAAAGTTATCATAATGTATAAGGTGTTCACTTCCATATATTGCGTCCGTACAGAACCGATGACGCCGTCGCCTAAGTTGGTACAAAATGATTTTGATATATTAAGCATAATATACAATGTATGGTAATGCAAACTTAAGCACCATGAAATACAGAATGGGGATATTAGATTGGGGTCGCGACAGTTAGGGGCACCCTGTCGTAGCATGTTTACTTTACAATTATTAAAAATATATGGCGACAAAATAAGCTGAAGTTACGCCCACCAAAATGCACAATCACATCCTCCACAGATACATTAGTGAAAATGCTCTCTGAAATCTGAGTACAGGGCTCAAGTGTAATGTACTGTAAATTTGAGTAATGAAAGCCTGAATGTCGCTCAGTAAATATCGGGCAGCCACGCATTATTTTTCGTATCTCCGGCTACAGTCTCAGATGACTAGCGATGCAATAAAAACTTCAATAATATGCCCAAATTTCAGTGTATTGTAGCTCGGGATAATTGTAGTGCTGTTATATCTGGCCGGACGAGCAACTCAAAACGTGTTGCACGAATCCATTTAGTGGCGTGCGCAGCCTGAACTACCTTGCCGCTCACTCTCTGGGGCCACTTGTGCGTTGTCGGTAAACGAGCATAGAAATCCTTTCACAGTGCTTCAGTACCTCAGTATAAGCATGACGCACCTAAATCCAGCTGCGAGACGATCATGTGTAAGCAGCCAACCATGGCTCTACTGACAGAATTGCATACTTCGTAACTGTCAAACTTCTGCATTTACGGATATGAGCAGCGGGCACAAGGTCTTTGCTTCGACTGCGCGTAAATAATGAAATTTGCGTGGAATCAAGACACTTTAGTGCAGCCCTTTGATCGCTGTCCCCTAATAGGCTGTGGATTCCCTAGCGGTCGCTTTTGTCCCCAAACCAAACATCGACGGCAGATTCACGACTATTAGGAGTTTTCAAGGGCTCCAGTAGAACTAAATATCTCTACGCCCTTGTCCTTTTCCTGAAAGAGCTCCATGCTACTGACAATTTGGCATCCGTGGTATTCGCGGCACACAGTTCATGCACTCGTCACACGTAGCCGTTCGCTGCCATTCCTGCCTTTTTCTTGCATGGCCCAGTTGTACTGTACTCGTGTGAAAGACACCATGCTTTCGTTCCTTGCTCCACATAAGCTGTCAGATTAGTAATACGTTTTTTTTTAAGTTTCGCTCCTGGCTAAAGACAAACCAGTGGAAACTACAATGCTATAAATATAGATTACTTTTTTTTTGCTACCACATGACACCTGGCAGCAAACTAACCGATCACAGTGCTTGAATACGTGCTGTTGTGCTGGATCCGCTGTGGTGGTGCAGTTATTAGGGCGCTCAGCTACGGTGTTCAATGTTGTGGGACCAAAGCTCTGCTGAGGTCAACGACGCTGGCAGTAGAGGAAGAACCCCGCCAGAAGCAGGCCATTGTTTGGGATATATTTTGTAGTGCTCGAGGTACCACTCAAGTCACGTCCAAATTATCGTTTCCATGACCTTTGCCACGCAACTGGCCGAAGATATTGGCCCCGCCGGTGTGGTACAGTGGTTACGGCACTCGACTACTTTGCCCAAGGACGTGGGATCGAATCCAGTCCTCTGCGGCTGCTTTTCGATGGAGGCGAATAGCAAGTGCCCGTCTGCTGTGTGATGTCCATGCACGCTAAAGAACCTCAGGTGGTCGAAATTTCCGAAGCCTTCCAATACGGCTTCTCTCATAACCTGAGTCGCTTTAGGAACTTAAACCCCATAAAGGAAACCAAACTTTTTTTCTGCAGGCTACATTCTATGGAGCGACGAATATATTTGCGTGAAAGCCTATATAACATCGTTAGATTGCGTCGAGCTATTTTGGTGATATCAGTTTTGTGTGACTCCCTTTCTTGTTTTCGATTCCTGTTTTTACAATGTCTGTGGGAAAAATATTCAGAGACCTACGTTCTTCGAAAACCGTATTTCTCTCACCTGAGAATATTCTATATTCTCGACCTTTTCATGGCCGACCAGGGTTCAAAATAGGAGCTGTTTTAGAAGAAGCATTAGGCGAGTCATTCATGCGCCACCGCCTTGTTTGTGGTATAAGATATCACCTAGAAGCAAAAACGCATAGAAGAACCCAATTTATTACCGCTACACTAAGCTACACACAAAAAATAGCCGGCGACTTACGCTTTTCCTTTAGGAATATAATGCCATGCTGATTGCTCGATCGTGTACACGTATTCGGCATCGAAGAGCACTTGAAGGTTAATTCTTATTTCTCCTCTCCTCCTCAAATAAGCAACCCAAGCTGGGAGCTCCTCTCAAGATTATGGTAACATATCTCATTGAGTCACACAAGCATCGAAGAATCGGTGTCAGCTATCACTCGCAAAAATGATGCCTGTGATGTTTCTCTAACAACACCGATGCCGACAAAGGTGTCACCGATGCCAAGGGCTGAGGTTCGGGGCGACGAGGACTTTCAGGATACAGCGCTAAACTCTGGCCTATCATACTGACATCTGGAGTTACTTGCCTAGCCAATTCGGCTTGCAACTCTGGGAACTAGGATCCTCGAGTTACGGTGCCACTCAAGAAAGGTACACATACCCTTGATTTTTTCTGTCTGACAATGATGTCTGGCAAACCGGTGTAGGTAAGTCTACAGCTGTATACAAAGAGGTAAAACGCTGCTTCGCAACAGATATCTCCCTGTATACATAGTTTCAAATGCTAGTTGTTTTGTTAGCTGCTTCATTACAGCGGTTTTTCTTGTATCTTTTTCGAACAACAATGCATATTTTTTAGTCCATTTTAAGCGCTGCTCTAGTGCTACCATTTCCACTAAATATTTAGACATTGCTATTCTCTCGTCCGCAGTTTTGCCTACAAAAATATGGCATTTCTTCGTGACCTAATGCGTAATTCTTGGCATGGCCATTCAGGCGAGGGATGTTTCGTTCATTAATGGAGGTACAAGCTTCGTGCTGCAAAACAACAATTCTGCTTTCGTAAGTTTAGTATTTGTTTCGAAATCATAAAAAGGCTGAAAACCAGAATGAACATTGAGTTCAACTAAGTTATAATCTCCCCACCTAGTTGCAGAAAGAGTAAATGAAGATAAATTACGCTTTGCGATCTTTTTAGCGTCCTCGTAAAAGACCCAATCTTTTTACTGCTTCTATATCCAGTTGTGTGTTTCATATTTTCATCTCATTAAATTTGTAAGCCCTTCGGTACACAGAAAAAAGAGTAAAATTAGATGTTCGGGCGAAAAAGATTTTTGCGATGAAATTAGCCTGTCTTGTAAATTTCTTACTATTTCACATATCTGATTATTTGTTTTATTACGAGTTCTAATTCTGTCAAACCATTACCCTTAGTTGTGCTTGGGAGCTATGTGGAGCCGCTGCCTTGTTCTCACCTGCAGTGTGGTTTTGGGGATGTGTTTAAGTTCATTTCGGCCTTTTCAATCTAGGTGAAATCCGATGTCATTCAACCAGTTTATTCAGTATATGGAAGCTGTGGCTCATGTTTTTGCAAACCTAAAATCTGTTCGCCAGCGGCTGTCACTCGTGAAGCATTTTGGCAGTGAATGTTTCTTTTAGACAATATTGCGAGACGTGTTTTTAAGCAGTGCCATATACTTTCTACCTCTTTCAGGTATTTTTGCGCCATTTGGAACAATGCTGGGAAATACACCGCTATGCAAAATTTGATGTTAAAGCATGTTTAGTAGGATCTAGATCTCTTTGAAATATCATGATTCGTTTCCTTTTAAGACACATTCCTTGCATAATGTTACGGGAAACGCGCTAATTCTAGTTACGCAAAAGATTTTGTGATTATAACAAATTGACCTGCCGTCTATTGCACGGCGAAATAGAAGTTTGCTGCTATTGGTAAGCTCATGCTTGAAAAGTTTGCGTCATCAGCGGCAAGTTAAAAAAAAATGGTTTAATATCACGAAAGTCGAACAGATGAGTTGGCTGAACGGAGCATTTATTGTAGTCATCAACGTAAGGTAAAGAATATAGCTTTAGCACTGCGCTCTTACGCGAGATATGGGAAACTGGACAGTGTCATTTACTAGTCCTGTGATAAACGGAGATGGAAAAGCTCGGCCTGTGCTTTATGTCTTGATAAAAACCATAGGGTCAAAAGCTTCAAACGTACATTATTTAGGACATTGCATAACAGTCCTCAAATGAGTTTCTACTGTTGGTGATAAATTGCATTTTTTCCTTTGTCGCTGTTGCCTGAAAAATTTTCAGCTTCAAAGTATTCAAGCAAACCGACCCGTGGGATACACGCTCACTACCAGTTTATATACTTAACTTTATGCAACGGTGTCCATCACACCGATTGTTCCTTTCGGATGCTGATCATGGTACAAATGCTCGCAAGGCACGCCAGATCGTTATGCCCCTAAACAACTCCTGAGTGGTTTCTTGTTCATAATATTTTGTGGAGGACAATCACCTTTATATAAGTATGAAAAGGAATACTAATCATAACGCAGGTATAATTTATTAGGAATATAGAAGTCCATTTAACAGCTGACTAGAAGAATACTGTTGACTTTAGGTAGAAACGAGAAAAATTTAAAACCTAACAGTAAGCATTCTGCTTCCAGAGCAAATATGTTGAGCTTGATTATTAACGGGATAATGTTGCATAGAAAAAGATCGACGAAGCTTAAGAAATTTAGAAAATTGAAGGTAGCAAACGAAAACAACTGCTATAAAACAACATGTGCTATAAAAAAAAACAGGACAACAAAGGACAATGTGTTCAAGGGAGACGACCACATTAAGAACACCAAATTGTTCAAACAAATTATGAGGCTGATGGGCAAATCAGGAGGCCGAAACAAATTATTCTTGTGCGGCAAATGAGTGGGAAATTTTTGAAATCCTGTAACACAAGCAGATTGAGGAAGCGGTCATACGTTACCTAATACCTGCCGAGTTTTTTCGGAGTAGAGAAGGCACGCTAGAAATCATTGCTTTATACACAGTGCACCATTACATCTAACACTGGAACAATAAAAACTTCCACTATATCTCTAGCTTTCAAGAGCGGGATGAAAATTGTATTACAAGCTACAGATAACCTTTTAAGCACTTCATTTTATACAAAGTATATAGAACTGGACTTCAACAATGAAATTACAACCACCTGAGGCTTCATTAAGTCCATCAAGCTTGGCATCTAGCTTTTCAACGTTTCTGCGCTCACTGTTTTCCCGAGACCTTTCCAGCCTCACAGCGATGTCTCAAGAGGACCGCCAGGATGAAAATCCGGGCACTGGTCACCAGTGGATGGTGGACGCCAGGCCTCGCAGTAGAATCTCTACCTAGCAGGCTCATGAATTTCGTCCAATCATGCTTGCTCATTCATAGTTACACGGCAATAGAAGAGATTGAAACCATAGTCGTTTTTCAGCGATGGTGCAGAGGTTAGGGCGCTCGAAAGCTGTGCTCAAGGATGCGGGATCGAATCCCGACCATGATGACCGCTTTTCTATAGAGGCGAAAAGTATGTGCTATATGATCGCATTTCATGTTAAGAGTACCAAATGGTAGAAATTTCTGGCGGCCTACACTACGGCATCTCTCGTAGCCTGAATCGTTTTGGGACGTTAAACCCCATAAAACCCAATCAAATCAAGCCATAGTCTAGGTTAGAGTACAGGAAAACGGCTAGTCTAAGCTAAATTATTTGCATTAGTCGGTGCACTGCCGAAATCATTGACTGGCGTATGAAATGGCGGTAGTTTGTGCGCTCCTGCGCCTTAGGGTGGACAAATCTTGCCAATCGGTCAAATTGAATCAGGTGCTTGGTGAGCGCTTACTGGAAGCTTTCCCAGGTTAGCTGCTAACGCTCAGAATCACAGAAAATGCGGCCCTCAGGCATGCCAGTTTAAGGTTTGGTCGGCTGTACAACAAAGTACCCGTGACAGAATGCAGATTGAGGGGCCTGGAAATTTCTGCCGTGCGAAAGGGACCAAGCACGATTGACGCCCGCGGTATTGACATTATAGCTATGTAAAGATGACCCCAGCAGAGGGCAACTGCCCATCGTGAAACTCACAAAAATGCAAGCTCACGTTCAATGCTGCATTGTGAAGTTATTTCATTGTCCTCATATCTAAACCTGCTCGAGATGGTTTCTCTTCAGATCACGGAATTCTGGAATTTTCATTTTGCAAAAAGTCGCTTATCACCCCTTAAGTGTAAGCAACGTCACTGTGTATACTTTCCTGAAAAGATTTGTTAGAGCGCCGGAGCGTCGTGTTATACTGGCTGGAAAAATTTAGGTCCCTTGCTTTCATTTCTATGCATCTTCGTTTCTGCTCAGGCTCTGAATAAGCAGCCCAGTAATTTCTGAAAACTTTTGATTTATTTGCTCTCCACAGGGCAACTGGAGCCCTTCGAGAAACGGAAAGAACTGCGCTAGCGGGGCGCGGACATACAACAGGAGAGACGCACACAAACGTAGTGTGTGCGAGAAATATTCCGCATCCGTTTACCGAAATTATTTCCTTGCATATAATTATGCACCAACCTTACCGAGAAGCTCTACTGTGCTAGACACGCATGCCCACATCTATGTGTGTTTCGCCATGCACCCGATACCGCCGAGTCAGGAAGAGGCCTCGAAGGTGTTATAACGCGACTATTATACGTCGAAATCTATTTTGTATTCTACTTTCCGGTAATCCTATCGTCAAACGCGAACCAAACGATGTGCAACTTTCCATCGAACGTCTATAGAGCTAAATGTACCATTCCTTTATGTTAACTTACCTTGATTATTTCATCTTTCCCTCCACTTCCTATTTTCTAAAATGGTCTCGTCTCTCCTCACTTCGATCGCTTCCGAAAACCATTATTAATTTGCGGACCACGGAGCTAGAGTGCTGAATTTTGAACAAACACTTTTAATAGCGCAGGAACAAATAACGTAACGCTCCCGTATACCATTAGGTCAACAAATATAATGCTAACATAATGCTAACCGTTTTATGGAGCATTACGTTAGCACTACAGGCACAATTACAGCGATTATCGCCTATTATCAAACCAGCCTTTAAATAACAAGGAGACAAGCTCTTACCGCATCGAGCCGTCACTTGGAGCTCAAATGCCGCCAACACACCACCATCGACGCGGTGGCTGGATTTGCGAAACTGCGTTTTCTGCAAAAAGAGCAGCCTTCTCTTTAACTAGCAGGAGGTTGAGAAGGAATGGAATGATGCATTGCTTTTCCACTTCGCTCTTGTAAAAGAATGTTTGCGGCATTGTTGTCGAGCTTTCGTTTTGCTACCACTCTCTAGGGAGGATATTCAATAGCTCTACGTGAACTAGGGTAGGACAAACTGCATGATGGACTGCCTAAAGATTGCCAACATTGTGATGAATTTTTGATGACATCTTATAGCGCTGCCGAAGCACCAGCAAAAAGCAAACGAACGGTTCCGAACGCTTCCAATTCCTCCTAGTTTAGTTCGGGGCGCCACCACATACTGGCACCGATTCATTAAGGCTGCCAGTACCCCTCATACGTTTCGAGAAAATATTACTCAGTTTAAATCGCAGCAGTGGTTTAGGCATTTCGTAACCATACAGATTGAAAAAAATATTACAGTCCATTTAGCACATCTGGTCAAATGCTGATGTTGAGTATTACAACGTGGCTTTTGAATTCGCTTTCGCTGCGAGGCAAGAACTTTGTATTAGACATAAGGAAAACATAGGCGAAACCGGAGAGTAGTGCGCTTAATGGTAGCTCTCTAAACATTTAAAGCCGTTTAAAGCAGCTTTTTTAAGAGAGCCGTGCCAAAGGGATGCGCTTGATTATATTGTATTCAGAAATACATTATCGGATTATCAGCAGCGGCGATACAAAGCCGCTAACGCGCAGTGGTCTGAGAATCATACCTGTTCGGATTGTCACGCGATCGAAACTCAATCACTAAGCTCTCCAAGCCGTAATGATTATTTCAAGATTATGCATTATAGAGCATACGGATTTCTCAGTGAATGAAAACATTTTTGCTAGAGTGGTGAAACTGAATATGTAAATGTGATACTAACTAGTTTCAAGGCATAGAAGAAGGCGACACTAGAATCGGCACAGGATAGAGCGCTAGCTGTGAAAGCAGCAAATCACCTGATTACCGTGTATTACCACGTCCTACTGGTAAAGTGACAGCCGCGTTATGATGAAGTTTGCAGGCTCTCCTTCAATCTTTATTGCGGCGCTCCGGCGAACTGCCACTGCCGGGATTTGGTGGCTCTGTGCTCTTAGTTCGAGTCACCGGGCTCTGTCCTAAACTCTGTCGGGCTCGAACCGACCTCACAGAACATCTTCCCCACTCCCCTAAGTACAATGCCTCGACCATACTAGAGGACGAACTGTGGCCAACAAAATGACCCGCGCTTGCTATCCTACAGCATGAGACGCCGATCACACGGGAGGGACCCGTTGCCCAGCGCAGTCGTTCGATGCGCCCATGCACCCAGTCCGTACGCTATTTGTGGTTGTGGCCTGTGGCTGCGAGCCAGCATTCACCAAATCCTCTTCGTTTGAACTTGCCGAAAAGCATTTCACCACATTACCATCTCTTTTCTAATTCCCTTTCCAGTGATCACCATGTCGTACGTCCCTTCGTCAATGCCTCGCTTTAGGTAACAGCCAGGGAAATATCTCGATGTCATCAGGTCTTTCAAACCGCAACGCCAATTTTTTTTTATTTAAAACAGCCCTCACAGTTGACGCTGACGGCTCTCAACTTTGCACCATAATATGACGCTTAATATAAAAAAGTGAATACCTACCATATTCAATAAATTAATCGATTACGAAGCTTTTTAACATATGTTCGCCTATGCAAAGAGCCCCGTCTTCGCGGACAGGCACAGATGTTCATAGCAAAATTTTGAAATTACAAGTTGAAGACAGTTACGTCAACCGGTTAGCACACATATGAAACAAGATCATAAGAGCAGCCATCCGATACTCTACATAAAAACACAGTCACTCGTATCTATTAAGTACAAACCATTGAGTTAGGGATATTGAGACTAAAGAAAAAGCGGGGAATAATAGTGAATATCGCGCAGTCTGCAATGGAAATCCCTTACCGCTCGAAGGAGGCAAGGATAAACCGAAAAAACGAACGGGAGTGAAACAAAGAAGACGACGAAGAGTATCAGAATGGCTATGGACAATGAGGAAAGGCGGAAAGAGAAGCAATAGTCAGTAAGGTTAGGAAGCAACTTTCAAGAAAATAAAAAAGTGTTTGGAAGCACTCATATAATTCTTAATTGCGACTCTTTGTACTAAATGGCCGCTTTTATACTCATTCGCTTCTTTTTTTTCTCTTTTCTTTTTTCGGTCTTCTCTTCTTTTTCTCCTTTTCTTTACTTTTTTATACTTTTTCATCTTTTGGTTATATTCCCTTTTTATAGTTTTTCCTCTGTTTTTCTTTTCTACTACTTTTTCCTCTTTTACTCAACAGAAGTTTTCAATGTTGTAATGCAATGAAGGGGCCTGACATAAAACCTTTGCAACATTTTCGCATTGTTTTTACTTAATTTTGATGCATTTCTCATAATTTCGACGTCAGTGACTTTTTATGACTCGAAACTACATTGACATGCAAGGCCATATCCACGTCGAAGTGAGTTTTGTTTGCTCTAATAATTACCTAATTACTCCACATCAATTACATTTGGCAACGACATGTTTTTATTCTGTACCTCAAAAAGCATTATTGTAATCATAAACCATGTCATTTTTCGACAGGGGCGGTGTGACACCCTCTGCGGATGGACACTTTCTGGGCACACCATGAGTCAATAAAGGCTTTCGCCCTAATAATAGAATTACGACTGTAGTACACGCCCGGAGGGTGGATATAGTACGGCAGCTTGCCAGAATAAGAAAGCCACAGCTGCCTTCCCGCACTTTTCCTTAGGGAGTGGAAGGAAGCGATACCCGTGATGATGATGGCGGCAGGCAAACACTACAGATTAGAAAACACAGCTTAGGTGTACATGAATCCTGATAGCTAAGCTGAGCGTGTCTCATCAACTAGTCAATGAATGTAATGGACGTTCAAACAAGGCTCTCCGGATTTTTAAAGAAAGTTAAGAACAGCTCTACATAAAAGTAGTTTTTATCTACCAGTTGTGCTATGAGCAGTCAAAAACGGTGCAAATAATTTCGCCGTAAGCCCGGAAATATTAAAATTCGTTAATTGCAACCATTTCAGTGCAGCCAGCGCGAATGTTTGCATTGAAAACTTAGAGGCGTTAGAAAGAAGTTTTTCTATTTTATCAATTTTTCTCTCATGCACTAGTGTTCGGAGTTATACATGTTTAAATGTTGAGTCTATTATACTAAATTACGAAGGAAGCACGCGGTACAAAGAATAGAGCTCATTCATTGCGCGAGGGAGGTGTTGCCTATTGCGCTCTGCCTAAAATGGTATGGAGTTGCAGGCGACACCGTTGGCATGCGTGATATCTGCACTCCTTAAAGCTTTTTCCTTGAAAAACTTCGATTCGTTTCTTTTCTATTCCAGACGAGTCTTTTTTATTATGCTCCTTACTTCTGCCGTTTAGATGACTACAGATAAGATAAAGGTGCTGAGGGCTGATAGACGCAATAAGCAAAGAACAGTCCATATTGCTATACTGACCTCTTTAGTCCCGTCAATAAGCACGTTTAGTCATTTCCATCATGCAGCTGTCATGCACTTCTCTTTTGAGAAATACCAAGTGATTCGTTATATCTGAAAACTGCCAAATGTGCTGCACCCCATTTTTTGTTTACTATGCCTGTTGAAACGATGGTTTTTTTACCTAAACCGCTATGAATTCCATGATTTGTCCCACGTAGATAGTTCTTATTCTAAATTTGCGTTTCATGCTCCCATAAAATACTCACTAGCATAATGGCCTTACTGAATAAGCCTCTTATAGGTGCACGTTGAGTTCACTGATATATTTAGTAAACGTACAATATAAGGCTTCGCAATCCAGCATGCGACGCTGCTTTTCATCTTCCTAACGTTAAGCTTGAGACAAAGCTAAAGTGCACAAAATCATTTCTCTACAATAAAAACTATTGGCTGTTTCTTAATTAAAGATTTTTTCGCGTGAGTCTCAGTCGCATTACTTGAATGCGATTTCGCTTATCTTACAATAGGACCTAAAGGAAGAACTCGTTTAGACGGCTCGTTTAAGCCCATAACCATTCCACTTCCATGTTTACGCTAGGTAAATGGCTCAAATCCTTAGTTCAGCCAAATTGCTGCCATTCTCGCTACCGGTCGCATTAAATGAATGAGCTTCTACACTGACCGTTACCCACGAATAGCTGAAACGATAAGTACATTTCACGAAAATACCGGAGAAGAGATGCAAAAGCCCCGCCGCTGCACTGATGTGAACCGGTAGAGAGGTGCTTTTCAAGAATGTTTGGACTTGATCGCCGACGAGTGTAGTTCGTGGAAGCATCCTTATATAGCTTTGCAGTAAGGAACTGCTTTCAGTCCCGCAGATCAACGATTCTGGAAGCAGGGAAAGCATTTATGATACTATTCCTTCCTCGAACATCAGTGGTAAATAATCGTACCTCGTCATGACCTCCTCCAGTGCTCTTGATGCGCACGAAAAGAACGGCCATTCTTCAGAAGGCCCCCAGAAAACTCGCAAAAGTACGTACCTGCGTTGAGTGGACTATTCCCGCCGGCTTTCTGATATCTGGAGGAATGGCCAGTGCTAGCCCAAATCCGGCCTAAAGTGATGCCCCTTTACTCGGCGGGCTCATCATAAATAATGTAGACGTTTGGTGACTTTCGTGCGGCACAGAACAAGGAGTTGTAATTGCATTGAGAAGTTGAGAAGTGTTTCAAAACGATGCTCGCGAAAGTATATGGGCTTTGCGGAGTGTTCGTTCTCTAAAGCCGGTTTACGTTTTTCGTGTTCCAACCCGGTACACGTATGACGCTTTTATGAAGCTTGTAATGTCTGCATACCTGGTATATACACATTTTACAGCGCCGTATCATGAGGGCGGCCATCTTTGATCACGTGACCCCGCCTCCATTACAGGCCTCCTGATAGTTTGTCAGTTGGCTTATCGCGGTGGCTGCGGCATCTGCTGCTGCGGTTCGGATAACTAGTGTTTCAGCTGATCCGACTCTGACAAGGTGGGAAAACGACACTAGGCTTTGGCCAAAGCTTCAAAGGTCATGTGAGTACCGTAAATAAAACTTGAAGCGTGAAAACTTGAATACGCTTCATGTCGCGGAAAGCCTCTCGGCTCTGCACATCTTTGAAGCTATGAATGGGCCCGATCCCATTATTTTTTTACGCTTGCGTTTTGTTATTTTATTTTTATAATCTAGAACGACAATTTTTAATGCTCCTGAGGCAGTGCAGGTAGGTTTTACATTCGATAAATGCATGCGGACATCGCTCCCAACTAGTCGCCTCTTGCAAGCGTGTTCTGTTGTTGATGCTAGCGGTGCTTCGCAAACCTGAAGTATCTGTTACCGACTCGTTAAACATCAAAATGCGATAAATTAATGTGTGCTTGTTCATATGAGCGCGATGGCGACCCGCCAAGAGAATGATCGTTTTCACGCCCGATGTTAACATCGTATTCCCAACAACATACGAATGACGGTCCTAGCGATGCCTGCCTAGAATTTAACCCCGCTGCCAACTCTTATGAGAGCTTAGCTTTGCGTTCATGCTAGTCGTGCACAGCTTTAGCTACAGTGGGACAATGATCAGCAGCATAACCGACAATGCTAGTCCATGATCGACTGACAGTAAACCTGAACTTGCGATGCTTGCGCATTCATTTGGTCGGGTTCTGCAAGCCCCTGCGTGTTTGACTTGCAGATGGTAATTTCGCGTGTGGTTCCCTTTTTGTTTGCTATCAAGAGATATAAAGCATTATCCCAGGCATCGCAAATAAATGTTGCCAAACGTTTATAAAAAAAGGATGTTGAGAGTTACATGGCACAGACTGCGGCATTTTTGTTTGTTTTACAAGGTTAATTATTGACTAATTGGCTCAGTTCCTCACTACTGCCTTACAAATAAAGTATAAAGTTGTAGACAGCTTTAAAAATAACTAGCAACTGAGTTTTTACTAAGTTATTGCATGTGCGGCATTATTTACTTGCCCTTTGAAACCTTATCATGTGACGAGTGGCAGGTAAAAAAAAAAGTACTTTTTGTTATTTGTTGCATAGTGCAAAGATTTCAGTCAGTTGTTTATTCAAGAGAATCTACAACTTCCATTTTGACAATTCAGTCTTGAAGCCAATAATTAAAAATTGGAATTAAAAAAACACGAATTTATTTACAAGCCGGCAAGGTTCGCTTCACGGTCACACATCCGTAATTTAGAAATGGAGCGAGAAAAATACTGCAGACTAGGTCATGCAACTCTCAATCGCTCTCAATTGTTTTAACTGGGCTTAAATGTAGTGGATTTTTTTTAACTTTAGCTACATATAGCAAAGACAGCTGGTGCGTATATCACACAGCAGGCGTATCGTTGATACCTTGTTTATGCACTGCTATAATTTGGCCTTTGTTTGTTCCGTTGTATACGAATACATGATTACTGCACAGGACATAGATATAAACCCGGCACATAATTATCGAGGGTTTGCCGAAGGACTAAACCTTCTTGACAATGAGCACGTTGGTATGGCACTGCGTAAGCGTGACTCTGAGAATTGCAGCATAAAGGCAGACATAAGGTCATCGCAGTCAGCCACCAAAGCATATAACACTCTGGTCACTTTTGGAAGTGTCTTTTCAGCTACTTGCAGCTGCAAGGCAGGACTCAGTGGACGATGCAGCCATGTTTGTAGTCTTTGAATTAACCTTGTAGAGGCAACGAGCATGGGACTGGCTAGTACCTCATGCATTGACAAGGCATGTTTGTGAGACGCATCCACAACACGCAATGTGACTCCTGGCACGATAGGAGCAGTGTGTGAGCACCAGAACAAGCCCGTTCAAATGCTAGCGTTTCTCACTCAAGCCATGATGGAGACCCACTTCGCTAAAGGCCCCTTAAACATCAACAAGCTGCATGGCACATTGTTGCATACAGTTGTAAATCCAAAATGTGTAGCCCAGAGTAAATCAGGAAATACAGGTAAGGAAGTTGTTATTCACGTTCCCTTCGTATGATAACCCAGCTTAAAAGTAAAGCAATTAATTGTGGAGCTGTTGTTCCTTTGAAGTTTGCATGCTGCATTCAGCATTATGTTTAGAGCCATACATGGTGCGGTAATTAATATATTTTTCTGTTAAATATATAGTTTCCAATCTTTGTGTGCCAGTAGTGTTCATTGCTTGCATTGCTTAGTATGCAGTAAGTTTTATGGAATAACAAGCTGACAAAGTGAACTTATTTATTGTCCATCTCTATTTACGTATGCAGGTTCAGTCCAGCCGCATGGTATCCACAACATCCAGCTTACGTGCCAGCCATGTAGAGAGTTCTTTGATAACCACGTGCTTGCTACTACAGAAAGTTCCGCTAAACTTGCTTGGACGATGTTTATGTTCTGCCGGGAAGAAAGTGACACTATCTCCTTGGCAAAGAAGTGGATGATGAGAAGACGTACTTCAGTGTAAAAAAAGAGGAGTGGTGAAGCGGAAGTGTGTTCAGATCCATATTACAGTTGGTAGTGTGCGCGTGTGTTGAGCCTCTTCGCTTGTGTTTGTTGTGCCACATTTCTGGGTGTTATGCCGCTAAACTGTTAATACTTAAGCAGGGAAGTAAGGCGTGGTTTCAACAGCGACCTCTGCGCATCACAGCTAGCGAAGCAAGGTTCATCCGGGTCAAGGCTGCCCAAATAAGTTAAAGCACACATGAATCCAAGCTTTGCTGGTAATGCAAGCACGCGGAAAGAAAAATAAAATGGAGATGCCCACATTTTGATATTGTAGAGCTGTAAATTCTGTGATTTATAATGTGGACATTCTCAGAGAACAAAATTTCATTTCAATGCTTAGGCATCAAAGTTACTGTAATATTACTTTTCAGAAACATATCACTCAACTTCAACTTAGCACCACTCCAAAGGAACGAAAACAAAAGAGACTAACGTGATAATTATTGCCTATGCATTTCTTTTTTATGCATAGTGAATGCATTCCTCACCTGCTGCGCACTGAAAAAACCTTTTTCATCAAACACAAGCACCGCTGAGTACCATTACGTTTCAGGAAAGTAAGATTGTATTCACTCCTAGCAATGCTAATCAGTCAATGAGGAGTGAATTAGAATAACTGCAATGGCACGTAGGAGTCAAATTTTGTTAGCTAACACCGTTCTTGCTGTGTAGGAGATGAGCTACCAATATGCTGCAGATGAACCTTAGACATAAGTCACCATGCAGTATTCTCTATTGCAGTGCAGGCAGAGCTAGTTTTTTTTCTTTGCCAACTTCACCAAGGAAACTAATTCTTTGCAAGCGGTTGCTACTCATGGCTAAAATTTTTATGCACCAATAGAAAAAATTAACTGTACACCAACCATAGCAGCGCCGTTACAGGAATGACAGTATTGCCATAGTACAGGTAATTTCTTACTGAAAAGTGTTTCAGAGTAATTTTAAAAGCTATGTAAATATTGCAGAAAGCTTTGACACGATATGATGTGAAGGAAGTATGTACTTAACTGATGTAGACCATGTCTTGTTTAAATCCCTTTTTTCTCAAATAATGCAGACATGGCCATGCTTTTCAGTTGGCATACTGGAAATGTTCACTGGAAACGTGATGAATAAGCACAAGGGACAAGAACATATATAGAAGAGGACACACACAGTGCTCCTTGTCCTTTGTGCTGTTCCATCAAACATGATCTACCAACAAGTCTGTACCTGAACTCGTGTAATCCCCCTATCTGAATGTGTGCACTGAGAATTGAATGACTATGGGTGATTAGCAGTATTTCTACTTTCATGCATCCCATCCATGCTAGAACTTGGTGCAGGTCATTATATTTTCTAGATGTTGTACCTTCGTTAAAGTACAGCAAGAAAATAGCATAACGGCAGATGGTGAGTGTTCGTTGCTTTTCTCCCATGAAGGTATGGATCACAGTGTGAACCACAAGCTTGTGCATGGTATGAGAAAACAAAGTGCACACGTCTTGAAGAATGCGGGCTTGTGCGCCCTGCAACACCATGGTTAGGAGCCAGCCCTGATGGTTTGGTACCAGAAAAGGACCAGCTGTTTGAGATAAAGAGCCCTACTCCATAGACTATTCAGAAGCATGGCAACTTGGAAGCACTTCTAAGGAACGGCAAATATGACGTTGTTTATAATAATGATGTGCTGGTACTTAGTAAGAGAGGAAAAAACATGATATGCAAGTACGACTTCAGCTGTCCTTCTGCGAAAAAAAGCTGTGCGAATATAATATTTGGTCGCCCAATGAAGGCTACATAGTGCCGTTGTACCGCGATGAGGAGTTCATTAAAACACATGTTCCAAGTTTGGCAAACTTTTATTTTGAACACTTGCTCCCTGTGCTTGCCAACAGTAAGAAGTAATGTAGTTGCAAACTTTTATTTTGAGCAGTTGCTCCCCATGCTTGCCGACGGTAAGAAGTAATGTAGTTTTTGTATGCGCCGTCAAATATTCTTGAAATAAAACAGTGTTCACCCTTTGTGCACATTCACCGACTTATTTCTGAGTAACCATGTTCCCGTCTCCTTCATGGCTTAGCATTTTCACAAAGAGTAGATTGTTGCACAATATGTAGAGTTTAAAGTCCCACCACCTGGGATCATTAGCATTCACAGACATATTACAGCACATAAGCACCTTTTGCATTTAAAGAAAATGATTATATTGGAAATCAACTGCCAATAGCCACAATACAGCCAGGGCGATGACACCAGCAATCTGAACAGCCACAAAAAAGGCTGAGCCGTGCATGAACCTTTAAAAAATAAATATCACATTTGAACACATTAAAGCTTAAAGTATAAAAAAAACATTTTCCATGATAATTCTCATCTAGTAGGGTACTTCATTGGCTGCGAAGACAATTAAACTTTGACACAAGTTTTAAAGCAACTGCAGCTATTTCTTGGCTTCTTGTGAGGGGACCTGCTTAGATTCCATGTCTGCTTTACTGCACAAAAGTTCTGCCAAGTCACGACTAAGCCAAGGAAGATACTCCGAATTAAGTTTCATTTAAGGTGCGTAATACCCTTGAAGAATCTTCCTCGGATACATATGCAGTTTGCGAACACAAGGTATGTATCCTGTACCACCTTAGAACAAGAGGTATGTATCCTGCACCAACACCTTATAACACTTTATTATATTCCTCTACACTCCTGTGAAGTTCAGTGAACAAAACGTATTATTTTTTTTCTGTGGGCTAATATGTCCTCTGGGTGCGGGGGGGGGGGGGGGGGCGGCTTTGAAAATCAGAAGTTGTAAATAGCTCTTAAATGGTTATCTGGATAGGGGCGGCTAGAGATTTCGAAGGCCACATACAACTGTTATAATGTCGTCAACCAGTGGCTTTTTGGCAAAAAGGGTTGATAGAAATTTTTCGATGAGCCTAAAGCACTTCATCCTCCTAATTGAGCACTCGACAGGAAAACCAGGCCTGGCCAGGCGGCGCGATTCGACAAGCTCTGGGCCGCTCGTCTGAAATCGACTTTAGAGAAGGCAGGCAGCATCAGCTTCACCCCTGTAGAATGATCACTTATAGTGAAGCCCCGATCAGCGAGGATTGTGTCACCGGGTGTCAAGAGCTTCAAGAACCCACTCTTTAGTGCTATGAAGCGGTCACTTGCACGCCCACGATATGACTTTAAAACGAACATTACAAAGCCACATGGTGAGATTACATCTAGGACCTTCGCAGTATTATGAGATTTATACCGGCTGTATGTCTTTGTTCTGCGCTGCGAGTTACCTGGCCGCTCAATGAATATTTCAGAACAGTCAATGATGCATGTTGCACTCTCATACCCACTAAAACACTCCGGCATAGCTGCTTTGACTGTGTCTCTAGCAAGCCAGAAAGTAAGATGACGTCTAGCAATCTTTACAAGCTCCGACAAAACAGTATAGAAAATCCGACTGACTGCAGCAGTGAATATCGCAAAGCGATATCTGAGATCATGGACAAGAAAACCCAGCCACAGACTCATCAATATCACTAGCACATTATATCAAAGGGTATCGCAAATAGTGTTTTCATTGCGCTCGCAAGGGCCCTCACCAGCTCATCAAATGAATCCTTCGAGAGCCCTGTGAAGAATCTGAATGTGTGTGGCTGCAAGGTGAAGTAAACAGTTAATGCTATTTGGCATGCTGATTCAGTTGAACGTTGAGATGAGTTTGCATGGTATGAGTGGTCCCTGTCTCCTCTCACATCAACTTGAACTGCTTGCTCCATCTTTTTCAAAGCTTTGCATTTGCATCTACATGGCGGGCAGCCCGCTGCAGTCCTCTCTTCGTTACTCTTGCACAGTAAATGGCACAGGGGATTAAGTAGCTACCACATTCCTACAATGTGAACAACGCATATGCGCCCATGCTCACAATTTTCAGTGTCACTGATTGAAATGTGCAAGCTAGGCACACAAAAAAGAGCAAGACATGTCTTATAATACTTCTGACACAATAAGCTGGATTAGAGGACACGTTAAAACAACCGAACGTGGTTGAGAGGGCCCTTCCACTGAGAGCATTAACTATACGTCTAGTTGAAATCAGTAAACATGCTCTGATTTGCACGCCTTCTTTACAGGCATTTGCCACATTCCGAGCCTCTATTTACAACATACCCTGGCCTCCTACCAAATTGGCTGCTTCAAAATGAGGAAGACGAGACGTTTTTTGTGGAATTTGTTAAGGCAATGGTGGTATGCATAAGGCAGCAAGGGCCTCAGATAGGGGCAATTCGTACGCACTTAGGGCTAACTCACAAGAAATTTTGCCGACACTTGTACACAGGCCAGATCCAAAGCCAAACTCTAATCAAAAGTCAGCCCAGCGTCATACCTAGCTGATCTCTGGTACGTGACATTAGGATGAGCATTCTCTGCTTCAGACACGCTCTGTTCTTGTGCAGGGGAGTGCTGAACAATGTTGTTTTGTGATATAGATGCCCCATTTCGACTCGTTGCAATTCTAGGTGGGATGACCACTCATGGCTTTGGCACTTTTCTTCCCATGTGATTGACAGTCCAGTATGTAAAAAAATAAATATACATATTCTCTAGACAGATATCCCCAAAAGAACAGTAATTGAGAAAGCGTACAGGTGTTCCAAGATGCAGTATTGGATATGGATTGTCTGGTGTGGGACGGCCATCAGTGAACTGAATAGAGCACACCTGTAAGGATAATGGGGATCTTACAAAGGTTCATTGGAATTCAAAAATTTGCAGAAAAAAAATAAAGCACACTCTAAATGCGCACTCTACTTCTTGACTCAGTAGCATGCGCTGAATACGATCACGACCACATATTGTTCCTCTAACCACAGCGCATAGCATGCTTACAGCATTTAAAGGCACGTGATGCAAATGTTAAATATACGTGATAACGCATCCCGGCACCATATTTGCTGTACGCGTAGTTCACATGTCTGTCACCCTCACACGTAAAATTTAGCTCAGTTCAGTCGTTCAGTCGTGTCCGACTCTTCGTGACCCTATGGACCATGTCACGCCACGCTTTCGGGTCTCTCACTATCTTCCTAACATCACATACCTTCCGGTACGGTCTATACTTGTTATGCGTACATGAAACTGGATGAGGTCTTGAAGTTGGTGATCTAATCAGCTACACTGTGCGCTGACCTGCTAGGTCACATTTAGCAAGAGAATCGCGTGGACCGCGTTGAAAGGCACCCATTACAGTAACCGTGAAGCAAATGCTGCATTCTGAATATGGTTGACGAAAAGCGATGTTTAACATCGAAACTATGGCGGCAGGCAATACAAAAATGACAGTGAGCGCGTTGCCCGCCCATATGCCTCTGCAGCGCACACTGCACAGAGTGATTATAAGCTGTCTCTGTCTTCCGTCGCTAATTCGGCCGCGGGCGGTTCTTAACGTATCAAAAACTTCATATCAGTATGCATGCTGAAGCAGCCGAAAGCACGCCGTCATGGTTTCAGTGGCGGAACAGTTTGTTCATGCAGCAGTGTTGTGTACTTACCCTCGCAGACTTTCCAGGATCGAAATCTTTTCTTCTCAGATTTGCTATTCAGCGCTCACGGACGAGTTTAGTGCGTTCGCACCTGGGAAAAGGGTGCATGGGGAACGGGCGCACACAGGGGCAGCCCTTGTGCCGTTCAGGGTCGTGAAGATTGCAAATGGTCTCATCACAGATCTTTCAGTCTGTGTCGCAGTTTCTGCAATCGACAACGCAACATATTTTTTCTCTGCCTTTCCACGAATTGCTACACAGAAGTGAAACAACGCATGCAGCAGCCACCCGCGATACACCCACTTTTCTATAACTGGGAAGCCCGCAACGGCGCCGAGCGCGGCTAAGCCTGTGGCGCCATCTCCTCTCGAACGAAACAACTGCGCGCTGTAAACTGTCTATAGCATATTGAGAGATCAGAGGTGTTCTCTATATGCTTATGAGTATGCAGCCACGAATCTTTTGCATAGCCGTCGCCCGGCCCCTGTAATCAGGCATTAAAGTCCTATCCCAACAGAAAGCGATTTGATGGTGTCCTGCAGCAACTTTTGAAGTTCGCAGAAATTTGCCGGATGACTTTTGGGGGCGTTGCCCGCACTGACGTTCCGGGCACGCTCAAAAATCATGCAGTATGTTGGCGCTCATCCCACAGTTAGCGGCAAACTTCATTTCTATGTTTACTTACACCCTGGCGGAGGGAAGCAGGGCTTGATAAATGCTTCCATGGTATATTCACTCTGTAGTTGTAGTTGGTACCAAATGTTGGTAAATTCCTCTTCTAGATCTCAACCTAACTGTACGCCTATTGTGGCTCTCAAAGCGGGGTGGCCTATGCGTTTAGCCTATCGCACAGACATGTGGTTTGCACATGGCGGCAGGGTTTTGACTGGCAGAATTTACAGAAAAAGCATAGTTAGTGTTCAAAAACGAAGAAATAAACTCGACATGCGCTATGTTTAGTTACAAGCAGAGAAAACAAAGATGTATGGAAACAATTTTTTTTGCAAAAATGGTATCCAATAACTTTCTTTGTGAAACGACTCTACTGTGCTAGATATCCAGTTACCAGGTCATAAACGGAATACATCAATGTGGAGTAAGCTATAGGATGAAAAATAGTGATGAATAATTTTAAACATGTCTTCATCTACCAAAAACTACTTGAAGGTACGTCTTGATGACAACGTCTTACTGCAAAGGTGGTATTTAGATTCTTGAAGCGTATGGAAGGAAAAGACGTCCTAACTTTATTATTTTAACCATTTTTCTTTTGTTTTAAGTGACTTCACTGTTACAATATGCGGCTGAGAAACAACACCATCGCTTGATTATTTTTTTAGTGAAGAAGATATGTAGAACACTGTTCTTAAAGCCATCATCTAAACCCTTTGTATATTATCCCGATCGGCTTCCTATGAATAAACGTGCGCAAAACTTAATCAACGTGATTTTTACTTCAGCCTCGCGAGGACGTTGCAGTGGTTTTTTTACCAGTTCGGTGTCTTATGTAACTGCGTGCGATCTGCTTTATTGATGATACAAATAGAGCTGCTCTTTAAGTGCAGACACGACAATTCGCTTATCTATTCTGCAACACGGTTTATTACACCAAGCTACTGCGCTCTACAGTTGACAAAACGGGAGTTTCGGCTCTGCCGTACCAGGGTGGTTCGGGGAAGCTAGAGCGTCTGCATACCTTCTGGTTTCAGACGCAGTCCACTTCGTTGTGCGTGGTGTTTAGAACGTAGGCGTCGTCAAAGGAAAATGTAGAGATATAATGTGTGTGTGAAATGATCTACCTTTGGCGAAAAATTCCTGTTATCGTTTAACCCGCAGCGTTAAATTCGCAGCATCTCCGACGGCAGCTTGAAAGTTTAATGGAGAAACGCGTCAAAGTAGCCCTTCACATTCTACTGTTCAGTTTGGCAAACTATTCGAATTCTGCATTATAACGACATCGTTGCACGCATCAAAATGCTTATATAAAGAAGCAGTTGCGTACTCTTGCAGATCTGAAAGTCTTGTAGGCCTCATTGGCCTATTCTTTTTATTTATATGATCTTACCCTGGGCATGCATTTATATGGTAATTTCACGTCAAGCTATGCAATGACGACACATTTATCAATAGTGACTGGCTTTGCATACGCGATCAGGTCAGACGTGTGCAAAATTTGTTAGTCGAAACAGGACCTTTGTGCTTTCCACTTCATTATTTTTAGTGAAACATCGTGTCAGGAAAGAATTGTGTCACCGATGTAGGTCAAGCGAAAACATTAGGAGCGCGCTTCGGCGTCAAAATAAGAGCTTAGATGAAAAAGTGCTTTTGAGACCGCCCTTTTACCCCGCGAATTTGTTGCATTCCAAGATGGCAGAAAGTTTGTAGTTGGCTAAAATTTTAGATTGTTTGGTTTATGAGGAAAGGAAAGCAAGGTATTTGTATCATACCTGTGTAGACAGGTCTAATGAATGGTATAAATTGGCAGTTAATATGTAGCCGCATCGAATCCATAGGAAAACGTCATCCAGCTTAATAAGAAGATAAATGCTAAATGTGAAGAAAAGCCTTGTGATATTATCCTGAATTTTGCAAAAAAGACGATTGCTTGTCAATTTAAATAACAAATCAAGAGCCTATTTTTTAGTCGTATTTTTCTCAATTCCGCGTTGCGTGACGCGATGGGGCGAGGAGCTTATATTTTTTCAAGTATTTTGAAACAAAAATGCAGCTATATTGAGCGCATTGTTATATTCTTTTTTAAACAAAGGTTTTGCTTGCTCATTTACGTAAGGACCATGCAAAGGTTAAAAAATATGAAAAATTACACAAGTTTAACGTACGGGGCCAAGTCCGCCATACTATGCAAAATCGATCGTATGGCATAGTGTATGGCATACAGATGTGTTTGAAATTCACGCTATCTCCTAGACACCACCTTCCAGAGGTGCCCTCGTGAAGAGGTTCATGATGTATTCGGCGAAGTTGCCATTAGTTGCATATTGCTGTGAACCATTCAAATACTTATTTTTTCTTCTTTCGACAGCTGCCAGCATGCAGTCTTATTGTGTTTGTAGCGCACAAATCCATTCTCTATTCTTTGTTGAAGATTGCTCTCGAAGACGCAGCTTGATCATTTTCCTGGCAGCACAACATGCGCCAATATGTATATCAAAGATTCCAGCCACTCACCTGTGTTTCTGCAACAGTTACGGTTATGTTAGTCACTACTTGCGCCTTGATCTAAACGTTTCTTTGCCGCCTTTAATTTGAGTGTCAACGGATGCGACGAGCATTCGTAGATATAGGACCATTGAGCAAGCTACCTGCTATCGCCGCCGATCGCCTAATTCTTTTGCGGGAGCAAGTCAACCCAATAAATGGTTCATTTCAGCTGTTACCATAGAGGAAAGATTTGGTACGGAGCTGACACTTCAATGGGGCCCAGTGGCCCGACTGAGTATAGCGCACCAAGCGGGGGCTATAAAACTTCCGCTCTCAGTCTGAGGCGCGTGGTTTGAATCCCCGTATGCGTTGCATGCTGGCGCACAGTTTGAAGGCTAGGAAGTGGTGCCGTCCTACCACGACCTGTTGGCACATCATATGTGTTCTGCACAGTGTGATAATTTTCTATTTCTTTTCAGCTTCAAAAATAACAATGCCAGTGCTGAATACCAGCCATAAACGCTGCGGCGTTACAGCCCTTGTGAAACAGCAGTATTGTTAACAGCGAGGTTTTATTGCCTGGAGGACTAACGTCGATAACGTCAGTAATTAAGGCAAATGATGCGTAACAAAATAAATGCTATAGATTACAATGCTCACAATACACTCGCGGCTCCTTCAGAAAGAGTACCGTTTATTTTATTTCGAAAACGCATTTCAAGCAATAAACTGCAAGCCGTCTTTGGTATTATTCCGCAGGAGACAACACTGCTTCGAGATTAAATGCGCGCACCATCCCCACATCATATTGTGCGTTTTGGAACGACACTAGAAAATCCCAGGAGACGGTTGCGTCTTTCTTCCTTAGCATAACCTTCTTCAGATATGTTCAGAAATGATTCTGAACATAAATATGCTGGAAGCCCGAAATATAACGAAAAAATCGAGACTGATGATAAAAACTGCCTGCCACTCATTTCACAATGAAAAGTTATCCAGTACTCATTGAAATATTCATAGCTACAATGCATACTTTTAAAATAAAAAGGGTCTCTCTATTATGTGTTTCAGTACAGCCTGGGTCTTTTTAGGGCACTGAACCGTATAAACCACTCAAGTTTAGCATCCACTCTTATCACATGGTCTTATCACTCTTATCACATGGTCTATTTGTTGGATTGTGAAAATATGCAATTCTGTTATTATCTCTCTGGAAACATCGGGGACATTTATTTCGCGCCATGTAACACATTTGTTTTAGGTTGAATAACAGTGCTATCACTTTTGAAATATATGATGTGCACATTACGTCGTGTTAGATGGTAAGCGAAAAGTGAAAGCCCGACAAATATATTGACTTGTGGGATGCGGAAGATTGCTTCGGGCTCCATGAACGTATGCTCCAATCGTTTCACCAGGCCACGCAGTAGAGACTGCCGGGTCCTGGTATCAGCTGGAAAGGTTACAGAAGTATTTGTAATTATTATGCACCTCTTTACCGAAACTGTGTATGCATGCGAATGGTGAGAAAGATGTAAAAGGAATAAAACTGGGTGGCCCATGACGTGCGCACCGAAGCCTGTCATGAGCTGCGCAATTCAAGGTGAGTAGGGGAGGAGCGATCTTACGTTATCCATACGCGGTAGCCTGCTAATTTTTGTTCGATAGCTAATTATCGTGTGTGTTTTGTGCGCTTCTTCCTTCGAGCGCTCACGCATGTGGCAACGCATTTGGCCGAAACTGAAAGAAAAGTACAAAACGAATATATATATGAGCAGGATACTGCGACAACTACGCAGTAGTTATGTAAAAAATAGATCCAGGCGCAATCCGACTGAAAACCAGCCAGCGTACTAGACGTCAACTGAGATAAATCCGAAGACTACAGAGAAAAAACCGGGCACAATGTTGCTGGAAAATAAAACGGTGATTCACCTTCATCACACTTTTAAATATTTCTTGTGGCTTGAATTGCGTGCAAGTTTTATCACGTAATCAAAATAAGTGTGCATCCATTTCAGTCCTCTGTAGTTTGAGTAATATATACTCAGAAACTGCTATGCTAGAAAAGAGCAAGATCATTTTGGACCTTAAACAGCTCGCTAATGAAAATGCATCTTATATTTCGCCTTGTTTGACCGAAAATAAAAGTCACTAGTCACAATTCTTAAATATTGATTGCAAGCAAATAATCCGAATAAACTTATATCATAGACCTCAAAAAAGAACGCACAGTACAGCGTTAAGCCATTTTGTACAGTTACTCAAAAGTTCGTACCAGCCCCGTAGTATGCAGTGGCACACATATAAACCAGGGACTGCGCCAAAGCCGCGCTGTCGAAAAGCTACCTTTATTGGTCCTGAGATCTATGGCATGATGTGATGTATGATTTACCTTAATGCAAAGGAAGACTTCCTCATTGGATTCTTCTCGTTTGGAATTATCTCATACGCATCGCACACTAGCAATCGGGGGAAGAAACTTTGATAAAAGATCTTTGGTTTATTGCAGTCATTTCATTGTACCGAAATGAATTCGAACAGGAAGGAAGCACAGCAGGGAGTTGCAGATGGCTAGGTGCCCCGATGAGATCTGGATGTTAGCGTATGCAGTTTGGCCGCACCTCGCAAAGGGACAGGCTAAAACCATAGGAAGAGGCTTTTTTTTCCTTGTTCGCCTGGTCAGCCTGATGGTGATGACGCCTGGTGACAATATAGCTCTAAAAGAGGCTGGAAAGAAAAAGAAGGAATGCAAGTTCGCGTACTTGCGGAAAGTACGTTTTAAGATGCGGAAGGGGAAATTGTGCTTGAATTGGGTCTCGATAAGTAAAGCTGTCGTTTTGGTCTTCGATAAAGCTGTTTCACGGCGCGTGGAAAAAGGTGGTAAGGCGGCCTTTGCATTAGCGTATGGGAGTATCTGATCAGGTAATATAAGTTAAAAACAAAGCGGAATATTGCGTGGCATCTCCGGCATCCGCGCACCAGGTAACCGTTTATGGATACTACAATAACGTGCTGAATGAAGGGGAGCATGCATGAAGATTGAAGCACAACCGAGATAAAGATGTTCGATCGTCGAAAGGGGGAAGTTCTCTTTCGACATAGCCACAAGCGTTTTCCTGTTTTGTTAGAAGTGGACAGAGAGAAAGGTGAATTATTTAGGAAATTCACTTTCTCCGTTCAGTGCAACAGCGGTAAGCAAAATTAGTGAGGAGGTACATCACTGGTACGTGAATAATAGACGCTAGGTAGATGAGACTTCTTAATGACTGCAAATGACTTATCTGCCTTTTAAATTACAGGCCTAAGTTGGTTTGGGTAAGACCCCGTGTTTGAACTAAGATTTAAGATAACGACCTCATTGCTTATTTCTACACAGCTTACCCTACTAGCACCCACATGGCAGGTAAGGAAAGCTGCATTGTTCGATAAATCAAATCTGGTCGTCCCAAAACCGCATTCGAAACTATCACGATCATAACGGCTGTCGGTCCACCAACTAAGCCCGTGAGGCCTATATGATATGGCAAGAAAAAAATACTTAAAACAGTTAGGAATATAAATACAAATCGTGCTATTCTATTTGCCATGCATATTTCCTAATAATGTTTCCTAAATATATAAGAATTTTAAAAAGCAGTCCCCCTATAGCAAGCACCAACAGAAATATAGCCTGCCTATCCTGCCATGCTCAAGGCAAGCACCAAGAGGCGTTAAGTATAAATACCCCATTATTATTAATTCGTTTTTTCTGCTATAAAGCTACGTTTTTAGCTGCTGCATAGCTTCCTTACAGATCAGTGATTGTGCTGCCGCATCGCAACCAAATTATATAGATGCCACTCGTTGCGTTCTGTGAAACAACTTTACTTACCTGAATTCAATGGTTGGTTTACGAAAGGCCTTCATTTGTGAAACTGAACGTATTAGGTTTCCCTTTTAAATGTTAAAAATAATAAACTAAATCAAACAATCCCATTCGCGCCACTTGACCGCACGTAGGCAGCTGAAAACAGTTCGTCTGTATTGAAACTGTGAGTTTTGTCAAATGGCGACATCAGGTGCAAATGATTGCAGGGCAGCAAGCGCGCCCAAATGCCTTTTCTTCCCTTTTGTGTGGCCGTGCATGAATTTCCGTTACCACGCCAGTGCTTACCTTAATAAAGGCGAGCACATATCGATCTGTGCTGTTCATCTTCAAATTACTTGAAAGCTAAACACACACAATGGCTTCAACAAACCAATACACCGATGAAAGCGATTTCTTTGCCGAAAATCGAGACAAGAAAAAGCACAATTTTATGCATTGTGGATTGCAATTATTGCAACACGTTTTTAAAACAGCACCCCACTTTCTGCTCTGCCGTCCGTGAAGAAAAAATCCCTGATACGGATTCGAGATCAATTGCGCCAAAGCCTTGAGTTTTAATCTTCGTGATAAATTATTTCAATTTCTGACAATGTGGGAATCTATCCTGCGTAAAGTATTTAAAAGTATCCAGAAATTACATATTTGTGCCGTCTCAAAAATGCTAGAATTTTCAGCCAGGAAAGATAGCACGAAAAAGGTTCTTTAGCACCTGCTGCCTATCTATCTGTTCCTTGTGTGAGGAAGCAGAGAAGATATCAAGGATCGCCTACATTAGCTGAATTATAAATCATACCAGGTTGTTGCTATCAAAGAGACTTGGAAACCTGCCGGTATTCGATTGTACGTAATGCTAGGCGCGTCTTTTATCCACTGAAGGAAGTTTTCACTATTTGTCACCAGTAGTGAGTGAGCACCCCTTATATGATGGTATCAACATTTATGTACTGCGTAGTGCAGATGTCTGTGGAGTCTATCATTTTTTTTTTTCATTCGCACATGTCTAGGTTTTATAGCCTAAATCTAAATTGAAGCGAAAGCAAATCTCACGGACAATAGTGACGATTACGGCCGAGTTACAAACGGCGAGCTCTAATCAACATATATGTGCGGGTAAGATTAGAGTAGGCAACATTATATTAGAGGACGTCAAAAAGCAGTTGGAGAATATCAAAAGTTTTCGGGGAGAGGTATCAGCCCCTAATCTAATAGCATGATGATGCAGCGGTAATATGTTCCCTCTGAGACTCGCCTTCTAGATCTTCGTTCGCGTTTATGCACTTAACCAACTCGCGGTGCCTGTATATGTATTTCATATGCCATCTCCCACATCGTCACCCATCATGACCTTCTTTCTCCACTCCGTCCCCTTCCCCAGTGCACATCAGTAGGCCAGATTTGAATTATTCCGGCCTACCTCTCTGCCTTTTCCTTTCAGTAAATCCATCTATCTATCTACGCCAAAGACCAGCCAACGCATATACGGCATTAATGTAGTCGTCTGAACATGCATTTGTGGTCTAAGGATAGCGTTTCTATCGAGATTCAAGGCAATCGTACTCCCCCATTACAAAGGCCGTTCTCAGTTGACAGCTTCTGCCAACACATACATCCCAATGGACCAATCAGGGCTCACATTGACACCTCCCCCCTAACAACTTCCGGATCCCGACGCCGACAACTCCGACGCAGGATTTTTAGGACAACCGGAGTTTCAACATTTTCATGCTTGCATGTATATTTGACAAGTAAGCTAGCATTTACTACCATCTCTTTTCTGCGTGAGACGAGGGAGACTTCTTTGCATTGCATTATTATTGAAGCAGTTGCTCCGCGATATCGTTATTGGGCTGCTGTCGAATGTTCAGTTTGAGAACCGGAAACGGTGTGTATCTTCTTTTACGGCTTTGCACAACACTTGATTGCGGCCTAATCGGCTTTCTGCCATGCTTAAAACAAAGTGATTCCGAAAGCACTCTCATCGCCCTCAATTAAAAGCTTTTATATAGAGGGGCCTCAGAAGACAGGACTGAAGGTGATTGCAAGGTTCTAAAGGGAAGCAAAACTTACTCTTGAGAGGTGATCTTTAAGTCACAAAATAGTGCCCAACCGAGATTTAAGAGCACAAATAACGAACAACTGAAAAGTCTTAGACATTTCGCAGTTCTTATTTTACATTAAAATAAGAACTTACATTTAATTGGACAGATGGACTCGCCGGAATGTTCAACTTGTGGCCTCCCAGAGACTGTTGACCATATATTATTGGTGTGCCCAGCGTATGCGTGCGAAAGAAGTGTGCTAGCCGCTTCCTTGAAGCGTTTAGACAAGAGACCTCTGTCGAAGGAACTGCTGCTGGGCGCTTGGCAGGACAAGAGGAATAGTGTCCAGGCAGTGCGTGCTCTTTGCCGTTTTTTGTGCGCCAGCGGACTTGATTCGCGCTTGTAAAACAAGCTACTGTGTATATGTATTTCATATGCCCTCTCCCACATCTTCACCCATCATGACCTTCTTTCTTCTCTCTTTCCCCTTCCCCAGTGCAGAGTAGCAGGCCAGATTTGAATTATTCCGGCCAACCTCTCTGCCTTTTCCTTTAAATAAATACATCTATCTATTTCGCAGTTCTTGCTTTCTGCCGAAGGCTCAAATGTTCTCATTGCTTGTTTTCCTGAACGAACGGACACATCCGAAGTAACATAGTTGGACAATTTTCTGCACAGTTTTGAACCAAGAAAGGAGAAAAAATTATTCTTTCATTTCTCTTAGTGAGTGAGGCAGCTAGAGTGTTGGACGAAGTTGAGGAATGCACGCATTGTTAGCAGATTTGGCAGCATAGAGAGAGAGAGAGAGAGAGAGAAAGAGAGAGAAGGCAGAGAGGTTAACCAGGAAAGCTTCCGGTTCGCTAATTAAAAAAAAACATGTTACGATGGCCCCGCGTCTCTTGAGACCAGTGCATAGCAATGAATTCATGACGTTAAGGACTCGATAAATGCTCTTGATGGATAAGTGGATGACATATGCGTATTAAAGAAAGCTCCCGCGGAAAGTATTTGGGGGTGCTTGAGCTGGATAGAGACGAAAGGGACAAGTTGGCCACAGGTTGGTTACAGAGGTGACGCGAAAGTATATCAAGGCGGGATGCGATATCAGTAACGTACGTAATTGAATCGCGATGCCCGAATTAGCAAAAACTATGACATGCTGCTTATGTTCAATTAGATGTGGATTTTGTCATCCCACGGCATCAAAGACTTTAGACATGTGCCATATTTTTTTTTTTAACACGTCGCAGTATTTCGTTAGTAAAGCAGCTGTCGACTTTGCTTGCTATTCGTTTTGTTTGGTAAAATGACAATACAATTTTGGAGGAAACTTATACTTCTTCATTCATTCGTGACATTCCGAAACAACTGCGTTTTCGTTTAAATATAATTTTGTTTGATTCTGTTTGGTTCTCTGTCGTTAGAAAATTTTACAGTCGCCGGCATAGAAACATGATCTTCATATATCCACAATAGAAGTGATTTTCAAACCAGGTGACAGCAGGGAGATGCAACGTTATTCAAATTGCAATGGTTGAAAAGCAGGCTCATATCCTAGATGTCACAACTCAAGGGTTGGCAACCCACTTTACAATAGCGTTCTCATGGCATCATCAGTAAGAGCAATCAGCGCAATAACACCAGCCATTACTTGCGCTTCTGCCGGCGACGTCGGGTGTGTACGTCAGTTGAATTGTTTCCAATCCTAGTGGCATGCATACCCTTGGAGACACTGGAAAGGTGATGTTTACCCACACTGCATACCATGAAAACATCGTGAATGGGCGACCATAATGATGTTCAATTAAAGCGAACAGAGTGGAATTCCTGCGGATGCGCCGGCCTTGCTGTAAACGCCTTTCGGTAAAGCCATCGTCGCTGGGCGAGTAAAAATTTTGATCAGAGGAGCTGCTTCTGAGTTCTTTCCAATAAATAGGAAATCAAGACAAAACTGGCTCTCAATGTAAAAAATTGGCTGACTCTAAAAGCAGTTAACCCAAGCATTAGTTTAGCCTAGTTGCCTCGAATATTGCTTTGCTCAAGAGTCCGAACGTCTGGCAATGATGTTAGACGTAAGCTCTCATCAAGGTTCAGTTGATGTGATCTGTTAGCGTCGCAGACGGAAGTTTACGAAGACAAAGAAGTGCAACGCACAACGTGAGAGTGTTGCTGTCGGAACCCATTCGCGGTAATGCTCATTTTAATGCACATATATATATGCTATCTTTCCCATACTCACCTGAAGATCAGAAATGATTCTGAACGCCTGGTTAGGCATTATGAAGTCCTATTTTGGCACTAAAAGCACGCCTGGTATCGGCACCATTCCACCGGCTCAAAGGAAAACGGTTAATGTTTTTAGACCTGCCGCGTCTGCACATTTCTTGCATGATTGGCTACAGACTACTCCATTTACTGCAGCACTTATTGTTACACGGTAATTTACTCCTTTTGTATTTTGCTTGCCATTCGCTTATCAGGCCATACCTCTAAGTAAATCAGAGAGAGGTTCCAGCAAAACAAAGAAAGGGGAAAAAGAGCCATCGTTAAAGCAGCGATCTCTGCAGTCGAGAATATGCTGACTGCTTTGAGGCGAACTGAAACAACCAGCCGCCGGTAATGGTGTGCGATTTGAGCGTCCAATGTTAGGTGTTCGGCCTCATTAAGCGCCCCTAGAGCAGAACTGTGCGGCGCAGCGCGCTAATGAAATTAGATTCGCTCGCTTCCGATCAGAAAGAGGGCGAATACGATGGAATCGTAAAGCGCTAGGAGGGGAGCGCCGAACGAACGTGCAAAGATTTGGTTAGCTTGGCATGCAGCTCGATGTCATTCCGCTTCAATTACTTGAGCACATGCTGCGAGTTGCACAGAGTGCGCGCCTTCAAAGAGGCTAAACATTCTGTGATCTAATACTTCCTCATTGAATGCCGGGGTATCCTGTAGTAAAGTTTACCTTCGTGCTAGACTTACTGTGACGATAATATCGCACTCGATGCCCAATTGCATTTTAAAGATAAGGCTACATGTAGTGCACTCATCATCTCAAATAAATTTGACTCCTAAAAAGACAGAACACTGGCCAAAACATGTCGTGAGATTATGGTGGAGATGAAAAGATCTTGTCTCATATAGTACAGATCCAGCTCTAAAATATCAAAGAAAAGAGGCTTTACAGTTCTAATTTGCCATTGAAAATCGCATAAAAACAACTGAGGCGCTATCTAGCGGAGAAACATTATTATTTTAAGTGTAGTACCCCACGTGACTACAAGTCAGCAAAGTATCGCCGATTTTTGTAACCGCACACTGTTCTTTTTTCTTCTAGTCGTGGTTGTCATAATTTATTATAATTTGTGCTATCTCCAGTGCGTACTTAAATAAAAGCCGACCCTCCTTTCGCATCGCGAGAGCATGCTTTCAGGATTTGCCACTAGATGGCGCCACAGTGTTTGGAATTCCGTGAATGAAGCGATGATAGTGCCCACTAAATCTTTCATCGACGAGGCGTGCGTTATTGTGCCGTAACAGCATTGTGCGTGAAACTGAAAAGGACGTTACTCTATGCAAAAAACGTCTGATTAGAGGTTTGGCTAGTGAAATTCATATTTGTTTTCGGCGCGTCTTTTTTGTCGACCACCAGTCATTATCGCGGTCGCTGGTCATGGTTCCCAGCATCGAACTACACAAAAACGGGTGCATGCACTGATCGAAAAATTCTCGGTAAAAATGTTCTACAGCGTTTCTACCAAAACTATTATGGAATCAAATATTTCAGACATCAGTCTTTCCATCGCGCCGAAAAAATTTGAGACCTAAATTGCAGTGTTCTGTCCCTTTAAAGACTTAAGCACTTTCTAGTAGTTCGATTTCAATCACCGAAAAAGTGCGATACTAAAAATATGTAGCTTGAAAACCTTGTGACTCTCATGCGGTAATGCTTATCTCCTTTTGTTTGCTGTGGCCCATCTTAGCATTTTTATCTTGCCTAACACACTCGTAATTCTAAACAGCTCACCAAAAATGGTCAAAGAGCGCATGTGTCGCCTTTTTGTCATTTTTCTGCGTTTTCCTAAGGCATAAATAGGTTTCTATATCTAGCTATTTCTATAGCTATATCTATAGGTTTCTATATCTATATCTAGTTTCTATAGCTATATCTTAGCTATTTGTTTAAAACCTGGCATTCGTAACGCAACAAGCTAGCTCCTTTTAATGTTGCCCCTACTACCCGAAACAGTGAGCATATCTTGCTCGCGTGCGCTACCTCCTAGCCATGTAAAGGTCAGTTGACATGGGTCGAGACGGTGGGACTTGATTGCGATATACAACCGAGAGCCAGAGGTGTAAGCTTGGAAGGGGACTGGAAGCGGCAAGATGTTCGGTGAATATGACAAAATTAAGTAAACAAATAGTTAAATAAATGTTTTTTTATTTATCCTTTAGGTTACCGCTGTAAATTTTGGCACTAAAATGTTTTATTTCCGTACATTGCTTTAAAGGCACGTTGCTTTCTGTAGTATAAATAGTTGATGCTCCAACATTCTCAGCGGCAGCGGCCACAGTGTTTCCGCAACTGACTTTGACTATGGTCATTTGACCTTTGCTTTAACGCGGGCCCCAGCATACCGCTCAAAATCTCGGCATTTCTTGAAATCTTTGCGTGCGACTGCTTGAGTTCTAGCAGTTTCCCTTTTAGAGTCATGCTACGGTATTTTCGGCTTCTATGTGTGCTCATATGAAGGGCGAATTGTTTTTAACTCGCGTTGTCGGCGACATTGAGGAGACGCGTCGACCATACCAAGGGCCGTCTTCCGGGCACTGAAATGGAAACATCCGGGAGCCAAATGAGTTCTTACGAGAATTACCGAGAGAAGTTCTTCGCTCTTGTACATGACCGGCATACAAACACTCAATGCTGCCGAAATTCGCTACGAAAATTATTGCGTAAAATTGTTTCTCTGTTTATGCTGAGATATCACTTATTTATGCGTTTGACTTACGCTCAATTTTAATTTGTCACTTCTTTTCCCACAGTGAAAAGGCAGATACATGCAATTAGGATCTTGGTCAGGGCTAGTTGGTTCATAACTATCACGAAATAACCAAAGCGCGAAGAAACAGGACACAGGAAGAAGACACAAGACGGGACTGGCGCCATTCCCGTCTTGTATGTGTCTTCTTACTGTGTCTACTTTCTTCGCGCTCGGTTTATTTCGTGCAGATACATGACAGCACGCACTTCATTATTATCGCTTGGCTGTGGGAAGATTTTTAGTGAGCCGCTGCAGTAAAATAAACGCTCCAGGGTGATAAGAGATAGAGCTCCTGAATAAATATATTCATGTGCTTTCAAAGGCGGACGACGCGAAGAGACCGTTTCCCCGTCGTGTCCTCGAATGGCTCCGTTAATCCATTCTTGATTACGAGAGAAGAATTGATTTTTGGCCGTTTAATCCCTAGTGTCATTATAGCTTTTGGAGCTGCTCCCATAAAATGACGAAGCAGTTTTACACGAAATGCGCAACGCTTGCGAAGCACTTATGTGCCACTGAAAGGCGTGAAAATACCAACAGCCATTAAAGTATAACACTGCGACGATAGAATATTCGTTCCTTAGGTGTTGCAGTTATGATTGGATATCTATGGTATCCAGAAGGGCATTTCGTTACACTTGTGATGTAGTGAAAGATGCAAATTTCACATGATTTTCTTGTAGTTGGCACGAAATTTACTCGTTTATGATGAATAGTGTTTATTTTTTCTAAAACCAGTCATGAAACTGAGCGGTTATGCATTTTCGTGACCGCAATGTCACATATTGCATGATAATTTGTTGTTTTCGTGGAAGTAGCATTTATTTTCTCAAACCTGATTAATAAGTCCTTCATACTGTCGACTACGGTTTCTGAGTAGCAGATTTAACATCGCTTCATGTTTTTCCAAAATGCAGGCCTTATTATCTGCATAAGCATTCCTGTAATCCGAAATATTTTTCGTTGATACTCAGGTGAATTTGAAAGATGATGTTATAAGACATGCTTTTGATGCAGATAATTAAGAAAAAAATATCCAATGCGAAATTCTTGTGGCACACCAAAACGGGACGATAATAATTATAATGATGTCATTGCGCGTAACAAAATTAACCGTAGAATCCCTCCGTACACAATTATATATCGCCGTAGAAGAGAAGGCTGCAGAAAATGGGAGAAAACGAAGGACGAGCCAGTTGCCTGACAGCTTCGTGACATCAGCAAGTTCTTAAGGTTTAAGAGGTCAACGAAATGACAGCAAAATAAGCAATAGCAAATAAAATGAAATCAATGAATTAGATGTGCGTCTCAAGGATTACAGGGCCACCTTTTATTAAAGTATACAAATTCTGTTTACGCGGATCAAAACAGACGCACGCCACGTTTCCACCTCTATCGCAAACTGATATCAGGCACCACATTCAAAGCCTGTTTTTTTTTTTAAATGCTAGTCACAGCCTCATGCCATGGAGAGGGCTGGACCCTCGCAAATAGGGTAAGCCTTTATGTCCTACAGGAAGGTAAAACAGAGGTGTGCGCAAAAAGGCACTGGCTGAAATCTGGGCGACGATACGAAATGGTGGTCATTTATATTACAGATACTTGGATGGTAATACGAGAGGCGTGATTAGGCGGGGAGGCGTGATTAGCCTAAAATTAGAGAACAAAGAAAGCTTAGGCAGCACACGTAAGAAGCAAGTGGTCAAACTCGGCCACTGAGTGTTTCACTCCGGAGAATATATCTTATCTGCTCGTGGGCGGAATACGTTCAGAGCTTGCACAACGGGCTCCTGTATCAGGCGCACCACTCCGGAAATCGGCTTGTTCTCATTACAACTCCGAATGATGCCATTATTTGGCCGCACTATCAGGTTTGCTTCACTGATGCCTGCTAGTGGGGCAGCCAGCCATCTTATAGAGTACGTTGAGTGCTCTTAAGGAGACGTGGAAGTGCGCGCTACATACAAACTCTAACGTGGAAGCACGCTTGGTGTTCCTCTATGGCCGCCATTTTCCCTAGATACCTCTCGCAGGCAAATCGCACAAATGTCGGGGCGATTACGGAAGGTACAAAAACGTGCGGCAGGTTGCATTAGGAGGGCATCTGTAAAAGCGGCACGAAAGAGGGTAGAATGTTGGGTCAGTGCTGTGCGGCGATCTCCAGCGTTTCTGCTTTTCCCGTTTAGGTTTTCAATCGTTGTTTGCAGTTCATCCTCTCAGTTAATTAGCAGGACAATGTCATCAGCGAATCGCAGATTAGAGAGGTATTCTTCATCAACCCTTATCCCTAACTGTTCCCGCTCTGTCACCGAGTACTTTATTTAAACAAGCTATGAATACTACTGAGGAGATCGTGTCTACTTGCCTGACACCTTTCTTTATAGGAATTTTTTTACTTTCTTTATGCAGAACTATGGTTGCTGTGCAACCACAATATATATCTTCCAGAACTTTCACGTACAGCTCGTGTACCCCCTGATTTCGCAATTCCTGCATGACTGCCGAGGTTTCTACTGCGTCAAATGCGCGGGGCTTTAACTAGGCTACTTAATGTTGTAGAATGGCGAAAAAGGCTGAAATTTAGCACAGCGCGACTAATTTATCAAGAACTTTCTTTGAGCGAATCACCAGAGCTCTTTCCACGCGTAATCTCTAGAGAGGTTGCATAATGTATTTCCAGCTGGTTGAATGAAATTGGGTGCGTAATTATTCCACTGTTATTAATGTACTAACTTTTACTAAATACTTTTGTTCTGCATATCATGCACGCGTTACACGTCACTGTCACTTTCACAGCAATACTTATGTGGGCTTTACAGTTCACGAAACTGTGCTACTAGATGGGAGCATATTTTTGCCAAGTTCGCAGTAGTTAATTGCGTGCGTGTGTTTATATTTGATTTTTAAAAGAGATAAAGTAAACAATATCCAAGCAGTGCTTCGGTTTAAACATTGTAAAATAATTGGACAACAAATTTGGAATGAAATTTCTGGAAAGTCTTCTTCAAGTTGAGACAACAATATTGTCATAAACCTCAATAAACCTTAACAATATTATTTATAAACTTTTACACTTTACTTTAGGAAAGCGCGTTTTATTGACTCCGCGTCCGACAATATTCGAACATCTTCAGTATGTAATTTACCTGTTGCATACACAGTACATTGTGCAAAACGTACTTGCAACAAATCAGAAAGCTATAGTATAATCATTTGCAAGCTCTGAACGGCCAGAAAATCACATTCCTATTTTGTTTTAAGCCTAAAAAATGTGACACTGGTAATTAAAAAAACATTACTTCTCATAAAGGACAAGGAGGTCACGAGGAAAGGAAAAAGCCTATTTCACTCTTGATTGACGATTAAACCACATCATGCAGATATATAAGAAGTTCATCAAAAGTGAGCGACGATAGGAAGTCTGCTTTCGAACTGCTTTAAAAGCGCGTCTCGACCATGAACGTTGCTTCGACGAATAGTCCGGTTCAGTAGAACGATTGACGATTTATTGCCGAAAAGATTTAATATTTAGGCAAAATGGTAGGGAAGGCGCTGAAATGAAGCAATTCAAGCACAACTCCATGAATCCAATTATACTGTGAGCTCACAACATGAAAATTGGCTGTGAAAAGTTACACAGTGCTAGAGAAAAAGTCGTTGCTCCGCTAATTACGCAGTATACATACAACGGAACGTATCTATCGTAATAAATATATTATACGTGAATAAATATACTGTAAATACATAGATACGTAGTATGAATAGTCGGTCTAGAGGTACGGGGTGATATGAGGGACGCGTATTCAAATAATGAAAAATGTGACCTCATGACATTGTCCGCTTTTTCTCTTTGTGTAACAACCCCCCTCCCCCTCTACAAAAATGCATTCGGGTAATTTGTAGTATCATGTCAAATAAACAAACAGATGCATAAATTGACATGCGATTGAATTTTGACCTATGACATCTCATAAATGTTTCCTGATGTTTTTATTGCTAATACTGCCCATACTATTCACATGACCTCTTCATTCTATGCATACATACACGTCTAAAAACCGGGGAAGTTAGTATTACTGAAATTAATAAGAATTTCTAAACCCTGCAAAGAATCTATGAGTACGACTGCCTCAAATCAGCCTGTCCAGACACTTCGCATATGGTATGCACAATATCTGGAAAGTTTCACGTTTGGAGCCACATGACATAATTTGCATCAAAGAAGCATTTTTCCAAGAACATTTTAAGGGTAAGCCTAGTTCGTTTTTTAAATTACATACATGAATGCAGATGAAACGTCGATGAAACGTCCCCCCCCCCCCCCCAGCCTTGATAGAAACATTAAGATAAAAAATTGACATAGCTCTCAATTTTATCCAAACCGTTTTATATCAGAGTGTGACCAAAACTACGCGAATTGTCTAAAATGTGAGAAGGTCCAATTTAGTAAGCACGGATGTCCACTAAGTTGTGAATGGCGCTTTACCGAACATGGCATTACACACAGTTGAAAACAGAACTTATGCAATTCCCTCTTTGGCCCGGCCACAGTTGATCAGTTGTTACCACACAAGACTGCTGTACCCAAGGAATCCTGCCTGCGGCGCTTTGCTGCGGGTGAGTCGCTTTGGGAAGTTGAAAAAATATACTACCAACCCCTGTGAATTTTTCTTCATGCGAAATAAACTTGTCAAACATGTTTCATGATAAAAATATTCTGCATAAGCCGGCACAAGAATATACTTTGATACAAGAAGCAACTCTGATGATTCTTCGAACCGTCCAGCGCTTCAACTTTGGTCCGAAAATGCTCAAACAGGTACCTCTGTTCTGTGTTCAAAAAGTGCTGAAAAATTATAATTTATCCACTCATTACGCGTGCCCAACCGACAGGTGCTGTTGTTAGTACCAGCTGGCTACGCTGTCATCACTAACCACAATAGATCGTTAGAACATTGCATGTGGATCATTACTAGTGATTTCAGCACACGCCATTTACTATCGGGAAGCACCAGAATCAACACCAAAGGAAATAATCTCGCGTTGTTTACTTCCGATAATGACCTGTATGTGCTGACTGATGGCAATCCGACCTACCTACGCGGCTGTAAGTACAGCTGTTCCCAAGACCTGACAACTTGGTCTCTACACCGATATGTTCACTGGTTTTCTGATATGGAGACCCATGGGAGCAACCAACTTACCTAAAAATAAACGGACTTGGTGTACCGGCTCCAGCTAAGCTCGTGGGCATTGACTGGATGATATTTCAAACGTATATACAGCAGGCGTGCAAAGAGTTCTTCACTTGCAGGTTAAAAGACACTATAGAATTGCTATGACTTTTAGTCATCACATCTCGTCATATAACCTAGGTAGTAAACTTTGATATCGAACCAGAACTACGTGCTCTTCGGCGGCGAGCAGAAAACAATACGGACGAACCAAGAGCTTAACTGATCTTAGAGCGGCTAGCCGTATGCAGAATAAAATCGGGTAAAGAATGACCAGACTGGAGCACCGCGCGGGACGTCCTTCTGTCAGCACTTGGATCCTCGAAAGCCCATGCCCTCATCGGGCAGACTATGCGGGGCCATGGGGTGCATCTGCAGCAAAGACAGCCATTTTGTGGTTTGTCAATATAACATGATCGTAAGCAGATTGAGATAACACAGATGTGTGTAAGAAAATTGCCGGTGCAATGACTCTCTTGGGTTACCAGAGTGTTCCTCCTGCCTCACAAGAATAAGCGATGGATGTCATTTTTCCTCGTGAGGAACTCAACTCTGATTCGGCGGTATGCAGGCATTCGTCTTCACAAGGGCAACATGAAATCTTATACGCTCCTCTCTCTCATCTTGCCCACGACACGCGAGAAGAGCGCAAACATAATGACTCTTGGCACGACCTAGTGGCCTGATAATCAATTAAAAGCAAGGAAACCTCCACAATAACTCACATCCTACCAGCCAATATCTTTGGTTTCGTTTGGCTTGGTTTGTGGGGTTTAACGTCTCAAAGCGACTCAGGAGACACCGTAGTAGAGGACTCCGGAAATTTCGACCACCCGGGGTTCTTTAACGTGCACTGGAATCGCACAGCACACGGGCGCCTTGCTTCTCGCCTCCATTGAAAAGCGGCCGCAGAGCGAGCCCGGGACTCGATCCCGAGTCCTTGGGCACAGTGGTCTAGCGCCGTAAACACTGTACCACACCGGCGGGGGCCAATATCTTTGGCCAGTTGCGTGGAAAAGGTCATGGAAAGAAATTTTGACGCGATATGAGTGGTACCTCGAGCGCTACAAAATATATCCCAAACAATGACCTGTTTTTGGCGGGGTCGTTTCTCTACTGACAGCGTCGTTGACCTCGTGTCCCCGGTTCAACGACAGAAACAAATGAAACGGCTGTCCGTGACACTTTTTCTTGATTTGAAAGGTTCCTATGACAATGTGCACTAAATCCACTGGAAACTGTGGGCATCGGTGGACGAATGTTTTAGTGGCTAGAGAGTGATGTTGGTTCGACTGAAAAAGAGTATACCCGCCGTGGCTAGCCCCAGGGCAGTGTGCTCAGCCCTACTTTTGTTTAATTTTACACTCATCACCCTCCCAGAAAACTTCCCTTCCGCAGACCAGATATCAATGTACGCCGATGATATCTGCATCTGGGTCTCCACTGTGGCACGTCTCCAGATGCGTGCAAGATTTCAAGGGCAGCAACAATAACTGCACGTTATTTGCAGAAGGCAGATCTCAGCGTTTGACCGGGAAAATGCGCGCTAGTGTCCTTTACACGCAACGCTGTGACTCCATATCTGGTATGCATCGATACCAGATACAATCAAAGATTCTCAATGATTCTGATAGACCGTAATCTATCATGGAGCCCGGATTGCATCATTTTAAAAAGAGAGCTAACATCCATCGCTCCCTTAATACCATTTCTTGACGGAACATCAATGGGGTCGTCGGTTCGGTCAATGCTGCAGTGTAATGAGCCCTAATTTTAGGATTGCTGCAGTACGGTACGACCGTACTTGGAAACAAATTAAATACTAATTTGCGCGCCTTCCAAGCGGTCTATTGTAGGGCCCTTCGAGCATGACTGGGCCTCCCTCGGACCGCATCGATATTGGATAGTGTTGCAATCTCTGAAGACCACCCACTTTAGAATTATATTACGCTAGGTTCATTACAAATGCACGACATATTAAGAGTCCCACAGCATCCTCTCAAGCAGATGCCTCTGCATAGAGCACATACTGCATTTGCAAAGATCATAGCAGCGCACCAGTCACCCATCCCAAAGCAGTTCACACCGGCAGTACCACCTCCGTCACCACTATGGTGTCTCAGCTCCCATGCGTGCGCCGTGATGTTCCGGGAATATCGAAGAAACTGAATTTGTTAACGCCATCCTTAAACAACAGACACTGGTCATGCTACGCAAAAACTATTGGAACCGTACGCACGTCTGTACAACCACGTATAATGTATAACCACTACTACTCGGTAGCCCTACTACTTTTGTCTACGCCGTCGGTTTTCCAGCGAAAGAGGCAAAAATTTAACATCTAATTTTGCATAAGACTACCTCTACTGGAGCAGAATTGGCCGCACTTCGTGCTGCTCTAACGTATATGCCTAAACAAGTACCTAGCAAATGTTCTGTGATCGGTGATTCTAAAGCTGGTCTACAATGTCTTCAATCTGCCTTGAGGCATCAACCATGAGCAACCTGTAGCAGAGGTAAAATATCTGCCCCCCCCCCCAGGCATTGGAAGAGGTCTACGAAATCATCTTCCAGGCGATATTGTAATTGTTTCAGACGACGTAGCTGATTATTCTGCTCGATCGGCTCACGATACAACCAACCTTTATTATACCATTAACAAGAACCGACACAGCAAGGCGCCTTCGACTGCTCCCCCGAAACGTTACTATACAACCATAGTCTACGGCTGAAGCCTGGATATTCCGCTTACACCACTTTGAGCAATTCAACTGCATGTACCATCCGGTTTCCCCCGCGGTGATGCTACAAAGCTGATGTTACAAAGATGGTTCTACTTAAGTTGAGGACAGCGCAGAGGGCTATGGAACTAAAAATGGTACGGATAACGATAAGAGATAGGAAACGTGCAGAGTGGGACAGATAAATAACTCAGGTTAAGGACATTCTAGTGGAAATCAAGAAGAAATGGTCATGGGCCGGACATGTAGTGCGAAGAGAGGATGACCGATGGTCGCTTAGGGTAACAAATTGTATTTCAAGGGAAGGCATGCATAGCAGGGGGAGGCTGAAAGTTAGGTGGGAAGATGAGGTTAAGAAGCTCGCAGGGTCAAGCGGATGCAGCTAACCCAGGACTGAATTATTTGAAAGAATATGAGAGACGCCTTCGCTCTGCAGTGGGTATAATCAAGCTGATCATGATGATTGCTATATCGTTGTTATGGCACTCTCCAATGTGGGAGCAGTGAGGGTCTGATGAAACAAGAAACGGTTGTGCATATACTATGTGACTTCCTTCAGTGTGAGCGAGAGCCTGCCTTATTGGCTGCTACACTCCGCCAGTTGTACTCTTGCCCGCTTACAGAAGCTAAGACTCTGGGCCTTTGGAAGACATCATTATCAGAAAGGAAAGCGGTGAAGACGCTCCATTTGTTATTTCAAGATTCGGGATTGAGTTCTAGACTACGTGTACGCCCTCTACCCATTTTTACTACAATTCTCTGGACATCTGACAAACTCTCTTCTTAGTAGCTTTTTCTCTCGATTTTCTATCTTCGTTCTCTTCCCTAGATTTTTCTCTCTATTTTCTATCTTCGTTTCCTTCCTTAAGTGAAGGGTAGCCTACTGGATATCGCCTAGTTAACCTCCCTGACTGGCCATCATTCTATTTCTCTCTCTCCCTCTCTGGTCAAAATGTGGGAATAGAAAAGCTAGAGCGTGAAGGCGTAATTTTCAGCAGTTCCGCTTACATGTGAAAACACTGCCGACCTGTTTAGACGAGTGATCTTCCTTCCACTGTTTGCCTTCAAAGTCAGACATTACTAACTACAGCGGCGAGAGCTCGAAACAACTGCTTTTTTTCTACATTTTGTGTCTCCTCTTTACATAACAGGATATGGAATTGCGCCTACGTTTCCGGGACGAAATTTGAGAAATACAGGAGGGAGCAATCGTATAGGACATAGAACCGTTACGGCTCCAATACAAACAAAACAACTGTAAGCTTGTACGTTGTCCAGCAAAAGCTAGGAAAAAATGTAAATGGAAAGCCTTCCACATGTTGTTGTCACCTGAATTCCCAGCTGCACAGAACAAGTGTCAGGTAGGCCTCCCACTTTTATGTGTCAGTGACAAGGAATGTTGAGAGGCCAGTTTATCGAGCAACTTTATAGTGACTGTTGACATGCGAAATATCAGAATCCACAACGAAGAAAACTACCGTCTACCAACACGTCCTCTTGTCCGCTATCGTGTTGCAATATACGGCACGATATTTTAGGAACAAAAAATATTCAGCAAGACCTTCCGCTTGAGACTTTCTAAGGGATGCGAAAAGAGCAATATCAATGGCATCCGGGGGCAAGCGTATCAAGTCAGACAGAAACACACGTTTCCACTTTTCTACATGCCCATTCTTTTTTTAGGGTTATTTTTATGTTTATTTGTCAGAAAGAAAAAGCAATACCTTTTTCGTTAAAGTGATGGAACATAAAAACCAACATATTTATAGCAACAGCTGTGCTCTTCCAACCGTACTACACAAGCAGATTCTACTTACGTGCACTTATTAACGGTCGCACGTAAACATTATTGGACAAAGAAGGTTGCAATATTGAAACTTCTCTCACACTACGGGTGATAATAGATAATGAATTTGCTTAATATTTCCTAGCAGTTCAGAACTATCGCAAAAATTCGCAAATTATGCAGATTACCTAATGAAGTTGTCTTTATACATGTGTTTTTATGGGGGGCGTTGGCTGTATCAATAATCAATTACCAAAATAATTACAATTTGTCTCATAGTGGTGCCACTGTGGTAAGGGCCCCTGACAACTGAGCCAGGCAGCTCTGAATGACTGGAAGTAAAAGGCGGGATACCCGCGCGCTCTGAGATATATATGCGCTTTAATGAACCCCAGACGCCGAAATTACCCGGAGGCTTTCACTAAGCGTTCGACGTTGACTTAGTCGATTTTTGATGTTAAATCGCTGAAACCCAGTGAAGCGATGAACATTTGTATATAGAATGGCTTCTCCTGGTCAAATCTTCGCATTGGCTACTTTTAACCATAAACTCTGCACACAAACATTACAAAATATTTGCTTTAATAGTGTAACTAATTTTTTTCAAGATATTGTCTCAATAGTTCTTGCATATACATCTTACAGCAATTCAGTTTGTATAGCATGCCACATCTAGGCTAATCATACACGTACGTGCATATTTTAGCCATTCACTGCATTCTCCGTTTGCTATGCACAGCATAACAACGGTAGCACTACGCAGCATCACTACGTTAATAAAGCAGCTGTTGTTGAAATCCGTATAAGAGATCATTAGACTGGACAGCGACCAAGAGGCACACCTCAATTAAGAAACGAATGAGCTTGAATTGCTTAATGCGCAGAGGTTCCATGTACTAGGACACAAGTTTGATATTTCTGGTTAACAGTGTGGTTACATTGTAAACAAAAAACATAGATAACGTAACTTCCAGACCGTAACGCCATTTCGTAGGATGAGAGTTATTGAGGCTGAGGTGGATTTAAATATAGAGCATATTGTAAAGTAGCAAGAATTCTTAGACGTGTCACGCGGAAATAAATTCCTGCACTTAATATTTACAAATATCTCATCCCTGCTTGGGAGATAGAAAGAATACAGTAATATGCCTTGATATTGCGCCGAGAAAAGCAATCACTTCAAAACCATTGCAGAGGAGTGAATTTCACACTGGCGCGTCATAAGTCTGCGGACTACTTCTAACTACAATCGGGGCAGTAAAATGGTTTATTCATTTCATTCACAAGTAAATATCACAGCGCCATCTACAGGTGTCTCTATTTTGAATTTCAGCCACTTACTCAAGACCATTGTAATCAGCCAAAAGGTAATACCAATTATCCCAAGTAGTGATTTTAGGCCTTATTCTGTTCAGCGATCCCTGCGATTTAACATTGCATTAAAACGGTTACTAAAAAAAAAAAGAAGCGGGTGCTCCGGAAAGGAAAGCTTAGCGGTAGGCACGATCACTAGGTTGCTTATCAGACATCATGGTGCACTGAAAAGCGAGGAACACGTTTTTTTTTGTATTCTTTAGCAAGATTCTGCCTTCTTTACTCATCACAGAAACTCAAAAAGTTGTGAAATATTGTTAGTCGTAGGATAGCCATTATGATAACCTTATCTGATAAAAACAGCGTTCTCTCACGTACTGAAAAATGCTGCAACACCTTTCGTGAAGTGTTTTCAAATATTATCGCGAATGCAGTCTGGTTTTCAGCCCTACATAGACGTTTTCAATTTTCTTCTAATGGTAACGGTTATTATAGCATTGATCGGTGTATAGACTTAATTAGTAATAAAACTGTCTTCACATGACAGCAAATCACTATTTTCTTTTAAAACCCCGCTTGGCGTGTTAAGAAACGATTGGAAGGTGAGGAGGGGGGTACCGTTATTTGAGCCCGATGACGTGGCTTCCTTCTACTAAAGAAAGAATAGTTCTCTTAACCACCATTTCATGCAAAAAGTTTTGGACATAATTTATTCAAATGTGGTCAGTTCCCTTTATTATAACTTTCTCTTTAAGTCACATCAGCATAGTTTCCGGAAATAATTTTCATGCGATACCGAGTTCACATCTTCACTTACCATCTTCTTGTAGCGATAGAATGTGTAACCTGCATTGACTGAATATTCTTTAATTTTTCCAAGGCGTTTGATCTTGTTAGCAATTAACAACTTTGTTTGAAGCTTTGCTATCTGCACATTGAACCTAATATTTAACTTATTGGATCGAAAATTTTCTTCTCAACACATGTATATGATGTATACAGCAGATTCTTGAGCTTTTTACTGCGAGCGCTGCAATCGGGAGCCACCAGCAGCTCGAGCATGCGCAGACGCTCGAGGGGCGGAGTCTAAGCGGCGTCGTCTGCTACGACGCTCGGCGCTCGCCGGGAAGTGTACCACTCGGGGCAGGGCGCAGTTTTGGTTGTTTTGCGGAAACTAAGCCGATATGCTGCACTAAATTTTGCGACGCCAGCCTGTGGGCCTCCATTGCCAATAATGGGCCAGTAAAGACTTCCCTTCGGAGCATGTGTCACTTTTTCTTTATTAGGAGGAAGTCGTTTGGGAGCAGTTTTTCGTTTAGTAAATTTTTCGGTCGGGATCAAATAAAGACCGAGCACACTGCGCAAACGTTTCTGCGTTTCTTTGTAGTCGCAGCGTATTGCAGCAGCAGACACAGTGGACAAATACAACTGCTCGCGGTCAGTATCCCGATGATTAAAAAAAAAGCATGCTGTCAGGGGAAATTTGCACAACCTCAATTTCGCAAATGAAGGCCAAGAGGCTGGCGTCGCAAACTTTTAGTGCAGCATATCGGCTTAGTTGCCGCAAAACAACGAAAGCTGCGCCCTGCCCCGAGTGGTACACTTCCCGGCGAGCGCCGAGCGTCGTAGCAGACGACGCCGCATAGACTCCGCCCCTCGAGCGTCTGAGCTTCGCGTGAGCCGGCATATGTCGGAGCACGAGTGATGTGAGGCACGGCGCACAGTAAGGGAAAGGAGCAGTATCTGTCACAATTGTTTCTGTGGGTACCTCAACAGCGCCGTATTTGAAGGTAGGAAGGTGGGAGTAAAGCTGAAAAAAAAGAGCGAGAGGAGCCATAGTGGAGGGCTGCGGACTAATTTCGACCACTTGAGCATCAACGTGCGCTGACATGATGGGGCTAGGACAGGTGGGTCACCGCCGCTGGCGGCGGGGGCTAGCCAGTCACAGATTTTTTATCTGTTGTAGGCCGCCATTGCACCCGCAACTGTTTCGGTGGTGGACGACGGCTGTTGTTGCGGCTCTTCTGTCTGCACGAGGCAGCGGAGGTACTCCCCTGATGGGGCTGGGGCAGGTAGGTCACCGGCTCTAGCGGCGGGGTCTAACCTGCCACCAAATGTTTATCTGTTGTAGGCCGTTATTGCACCCGCCACCGCTTCGGTGATGGACCATGGTTGTTGCGGCGGGCGCGTCTTTCTCTCCCTCTTCTTTTTCTTTCTTCTCTATTTTTTTCTGTCTGCACGAGGCAGCGGAGGTGGCTCAGATACAGAGCCAGTAGTAGGCCCGTGCATTTTCTTTTCCTTCTTCCTACAGCCTCAACAACAGGCAGCGGAGGTGGCTCAGTTACAGAACCAGTAGCAGGCCCGTGCATTACATCAAACCGCATACGGACGCCTCTGTTTCGCCTCCATCGAAACGTGGCCACCGCGGACTGGTTCGAACCCGATACGCCGGCATAGGAGGAGGAGGAGAAAATATTTAGTTACATTGATTTGGGAAGGGAGGTGCGTATGGTTGGGGTGCTGAGTGGCAGGATCTGCTACTCCCCTGATGGGCTGGGACAGGTGGGTCACCGCCGCTTGCGGCGGGGGCTAGCCTGCCACAGAAGTTTTACCTGTTGTAGGCCGTCATTTCACCCACCACTGTTTCGGTGGTGGACGACGGCTGTTGTTGCGGCGCGCGTCTTTCTCTCCCTCTTCTTTTTCTTTCTTCTCTATTTTATCTTCTGTGTGCACGAGGCAGCAGAGGTGATTCAGCTAAAGAGCCAGTAGCAGGCCCGAGCATTTTCGTTTCCTTCTTCCTACAGCCACAACAACAACATCAAACAGTATACGGACGCCTGTGTTTCGCCTCCATCGAAACGTGGCCACCGCGGTCGGGTTCGAACCCGGTACTCCGGCATAGGAGGAGGAGCAGAAACTATTTAGTTACATTGATTTGGGAAGGGAGGTGCGTATGGTTGGGGTGCCGAGTGGCAGACCCTATTCCGGGCCGCCATTGGCCGCCGCCGCTGCCCGAGCTCTCTGGATCAGGACACCCTGGGCCTTCAGGTCCGAGCTGGACAGGGTCGCCTCCCAGACCTCCCTAGTTGGCTGTTTTATAACTTTTATTGCGAAAGCGACAATACTCCCATTTTCAGCCCTTTGCGTAGCCAGGGCCGGTAGACACAGTTGACCTTTTATGGCCCCCAGATGGCTGTGACGTAATACCAGCTGGGCGAGATGGGCTACCAACTCGAGTCGTCGGGTGGCGGCGGTCGCTAGGTACGGTGCGCTGCGGCTGGAGCCGCGCTGCTACCGATCGGAGGCGCTGCTGTCACCTCTTCTCTCGCAGTTGAGTGAAGGAGGAAGAAAACGATGGATATATAAATGCTCCCGCTTGCTCAGCGTAGGCAGGAGCATTTATATACCCATCGTTTTCTTCCGCCTCCTCTCAACTGCGAGAGAAGAGGTGACAGCAGCGCCTCCGCTCGGTAGAAGCGCGGCTCCAGCCGCAGAGCGCCGTGCCTAGCGACCGCCGCCAACCGACGACTCGACTTGGTAGCCCATAGCGTAGGCAAAAGGCTATTCCCCTGATGGAGCTGGGACAGGTACGTCACTGCCGCTTGCGGCGGGGGCTTGCCTGCCACCGAATTTTTATCTGTTGTAGGCTGTCATTGCACCCGCCACCGCTTCAGTGGTGGACGACGGCTGTTGCGGCGTGCGTCTTTCTCTCCGTCTTCCTTTTCTATTTTCTCTTCTGTCCGCACGAGGCAGCGGAGGTGGCTCGGCAACAGAGCCAGTAGCAGGCCCGTGCATTTTCTTTTCCTTTTTCCTACAGCCACAACAACAACAGCTGAGGCAGGCTGAAGGGTGGCAGTTTCTGGTCCTACGTGCCTGGGACGGTAGGTCACCGCCGCTTGCGGTAGGGGCTAGCCAGCCACAGAATTTTATCTGTTGTTGGCCTTCATTGCACCCGCCACTGCTTCGGTGGTGGACGACGGCTGTTGTTACGGCGCGCGTCGCGCCCGTGTGCTGTGCCTTGTCAGTGTACGGTAAAGAACCGCAGGTGGTCGAAATTTCCGGAGTTCTCCACTACGGCGTCTCTCATAGCCTGAGTCGCTTTGGGACGTTAAACCCCCAAGCCACAAACCAACCAACCACCTTTCTCTCCTTCTTTTTCAATTCTTCTCTATTTTTTCTTCTGTCCGCACGAGGCAGCGGAGGTGGCTTAGCTAATGAGCCAGTAGCAGGCCCGTGCATTTTCTTTTCCTTCCTCCTAAAGCCACAAGAACAACCGCTGAGGCACTCGCATTGCATCCTGATAAACAGAAAGCAAAGTCAAGCCTTCTCAATGAAGCCAGGAAACGATAGCAGGCTACAGAAACAGATGACTAACGGGAACAGCGTCACGTTTTACAGCGCGCTCAATATGCAGCTAGACGAATACGTCTAGCTGCATATTGAATCGTCCTCAACCGGTGACGACTCCGAATATAATGTAATGAACGCTTTGAATAGTGAAGACTCTTTGTCGACGTGTTCACTCAGCAGTCAATAAAATAGGAATGCAAGTAGGCGGCAACTACCTGTTGCTTTCGCAACATACCGTGCTTAACTAAAGCTAAACCCCAGCTAATTTTATTACTTTTGTATTTTGCTGGCTGGCTCACACCATGTGGTGTAGGTCAGCATATTACCGACGAATTTGCACCTACCGGTGAATGTCGAGTCTCCGTATGGCGGGATTGAGAAAATACCCGGTTTCGAGCCGTCTAAGGTGGCACTCCTCATATCTATCGAGACCTTTGGCGAGTCCCGGGGGTGTCCTTCTGCAGAGGCATAGATAATTTGTGAAGTCCGCGTAAGTTGTGAGCGGGATTGGTATGGTCGCCTCGGTAGAACCGGAGGATTGAGCGGAACCCTGGGGCAGGAACGCTCGGGCAGCCGCGTGACAGGTCTCGTTCCCTTCCACACCCTGGTGACCGGGCACCCATATAACCTATTTTTTATTAGTAGCCGGATCTGAATTTTTCGTATGTGACAGTAATATTCTGCGGGCGAGTGGCGCTATCCTACCCCGCGCGTAATTTCGGCAGGCCTGTTGCGAGTCCGACATTATGTAGGCTGCGTCGCAGTGGGTGGCGGCCAGTGCAATTGCCACTTGCTCCAACATTAGCGCGACGTTAGTTTTTACTGAGAGCCCGTTCACCTGCCTTCCTTCGCGAACAACAGCAATGGTGCAGATGCCATCCTTGGTGGGACCCGCTGCATCAACGTAGTATGTGCCTGTCTTACTGCCATAGTTACTTTCTATAAATTTTGCCTTGGCTTCACACCTTCCCTTATTATACTCCCAATTCATGCTTTTGCATAGCGGCTTAACCGTCAAAGTATTTTTCCACACTTCCGGGATGTCCACTTTGATTTCTGTGGTTGGGAGAAGCCCAATATTGAGGTTTCGGAGGACTTGCCTGTCGTTGCTGATCACCGACAGCCTAGCAATTTGCTTGTTCTGTGGGCCTCAATCAGCTCCCCTATTGCATTATGAATTCCTATTTGGAGCAGACGCTCTGTAGACGCGCTGACCAGGAGTCTGAGAACCTTTTTAACCGCCGCCCGAATGATCGCGTCGAGCGTAAGGCGGTCGCTCTTCCTCAGCTTAAGTAGGGCGCCACATACACCAGAAGACTAACGAAGAACGCCTGAACCAGGCGAACGGTTTCTTTTTGAAGAAGTCCATCGTGCTTGCATATTATCCTGTCAATAATCCTACTAACTTTTTTGCAGGTTAACTTCAATTATTTCAGGGATGTGGCATTTTTACTGCAGTGATCAATTTATAATTCTAATACCCGAAGTGTGTTCACCTCTGGTATCGAAATGCCGTTTGAGTAAATGTGTATGTATTGTCCTGGGTCGTTATGCTTGGCAACGTGCACAAGTTCTGATTTATTCGTAGCGCACTCTAGACCCCACTCCTGAGCGTAGTTTTCTACTACCAAGGCGGCCTCTTGGAGGGTCTCCTCCATCTGTTGGTGGTGGTAGAAACATTTATTGCCAATATTGCAGAGGGGGGGGGGGCGTCTCCTACATGACATTTGAGAGCCCCTCCATGTACGCAGGGCCCTCTTACAAAGCAAATGAAAGAACTTGGAGGGCTATCCGAGCAAGAGCGCATGTAATGATCTTGCGCTGGTCCTTATAGGAGGTACTAGTGAGTGGCTTCTCCCAGTAATCTAGGGCCTCCACTGGTGAAGGAAGATTAGGGTATGAGGTGCAGGTGAGCAGTGTGTGTAGGAAGTCGCCAGGTTTGCCACAGAGCTTGCAGGAAGAAGAAAAATGGTCAGGAAATTGGGCGTGGCGAAGGATGGGATATGGGGCTGTGCGCGTTTGTAGCTTGCGCCAATGGGCAGCTTGTGTTATTGTGAGATTCAAGGCAGGGAGTGAGTGCGTAAGTCCTATTTTCGTGGTGGTAGGTAAGGATGTCACGAAAGAAGAGCAGGCATTCCCCGGAATCTGAGGAAGTCTGTTCTTTCCCAGCCTTGAAAGTGAGACCTCGAAGCAGGGAGTGAGCCTGCGCATTACCGGGAAGGCCCGCATGCGCGGGTATCTAAATAATGGTGGCTGTCGTGGTTGCCAAAAACGCAAACGCAGTGGGTGTTAAGGGACGCTAAATCATTGGCAAATTTTAAGACAGCTGTTTCAGAATACAAAATTATTTTCGCGGCAGGTGGGGATTTCATGGCTAGCGCAATGGCTGCCCCCTCCGCCTCTGTTGCAGAATCGATGAGAATTGAACAAGCAGAGAGAAGGTTTCCATAATTTCGGTAACTGTTAGTATCTTACGATGGGTGTTTGCATAAGTGGCCGCGTCTACATATGCTACACTCGGGTATTCTCCGTATTATCTGTGTAAGGCTTGCGGCCTGGCTGTTCTAGGTTTCCCGTCCCGTTCTGAGTTATTGGGTTATTGTTTTTAGGAAGGGGGTAGGAAAATGTTGGAGCGAATAGCAGGAGGTAATGGGGTGCCTTTAGATGGGAGTCCTTTTGAGGATATGTGTAGAGAAGAGAGCAGTGCGCGACCTGCTGGTGTACGCGAAAGGCGGGCCTTCTAGGCTGTCAGCGTGGCTTCACGGGTTCTTCATGCGTATTATGAGCTCCGCGTTTGAGTACGCGGAGTGTTGAGGTGCTGGGAGGAAGGCACAGGGCTATTTTTGTGCAACTTCGGAGCAAAGCGTTTACTTGATCGCGTTCCTTGCTAGTGAGGGGTAAGCATGGAAGAGCGCATGCGACTCTGCTGATAACGTATGATTGTGTGAGGCGAAGTGTATTTCTTTCACGTATGCCTGTTTTCTGAGGTGCTTCACGACAAATGAGCCGAGCAGTTTTGATGAGTATGGGTCTGGACTGCTTTCATTACATTGCCATGTGCTCCATGTGAGTACAGAGTCATTCTTAGTACTCTGATTTAGTTATTACGGGAATCGGTTTTGTGCCGAGAGTCAGAGTGATAGGTGGGCTATCAAGATGAGTGGATTTGGGTCGGTAAAGGAAGAGTTGAGAATTAGACGGTGAGCATGTTAGGCCTCTCTTCTTCACATAGGTGTGAATAGTTTTGAGGGCTGTTTGAAGGTGAGTCTCTATGGTGGCGTCACTGCCTCGACATGCATAGGCGGTGATGTCATTCGCATAAAGTGGGAAATATATTTCTGGAATCTCAGAAAGTTGTTTTGGGAGATGAATAAGGGCAATGTTAAAGAGTGTCGGTGAAAGCACCGTTCCTTGAGGTGTTCTCCGAGCACCGAGCTTGATGTTTGAAAGCGTATGAGGGCCCAGTATGAGACTCGCTGTTCGGTTGCTGAGGAAGGTCCATATGTAGTTATACATGTGGCTGCCTACTTGTAGCGTTTGTAGATTAATAAGATTGGCAGAGTGTGTTACACTACAAATGCTTTGGTAAGGCCGACTCTAAGAACGGCTCGTGTATCACGAGTTTTTTAATCAAGAATATGGTGCTTTGGCTGTAGAAAAACATCTTGAGTGGCCTGACCCGGACGGAAACCACACATGTAGTTTGGCAGGAGCTCCCGTTCCTCCAGAAAGCTACTTAGTCGTGTATAAATGACATGCTCCGTTACTTTTCCGACAGAAGAAGTGAGGGAAATAGGTCGAACATTGGTGGGGAGAAGCGGTTTGACTGGTTTTGTCTACTACTTTGCCTCCTTTCACTGGGCCAGCAAAGTGCCTTGTTGCCAGCATTCATTAAAGTAATTGGTTAAGGCAGTTATGGAGGGGGTGTCTAAGCTGCGCAGAGTTTTTTTGGTTATACCGTCTAATCCAAGAGGTGAGGAGGTATTTAGGTTCTGAAGTTCTGCCATTACTTCTGGATCAGTGATAGGCTGACTTAAAAGGCCATTAGGAGCCCTTTATATTCCGGATGGGACATCAGTTGGTGAGGCTTAAAGTATGTATCCTTGAAGTCTTCAAGTAGCTCTGATGCTGGTGTGGGGATAGTATGAATTAGTTTTGTGAGGTTATGTCTCTGTGGTGTCATAGATTGAGATGGGTTTATGAGATGTTGGAAGAGGTTCCATGTTTGAGGCAGGCTCATGTTACTATCGAGACGGTTGCATAGCGCTTCCCAGTTTTGCCTCAAAAGCGTAGTCGGTCCAGCCTACGGCGCAGGGTCCTGTTCCATCTCTGACATTGCCAGCGTCTTTCAAGATTGGCTTTAGCTTCCCAGAGATGTAGGAGACGAGCATCAACAGTGCCACTGGGCAGTCAATAGGGAGGTTTCGTGTGACTGCCTATACATCCTTCTGTAATTTTGTAGCCGAAGCAGTGATGTCGGTAATTGGAGCAGCTGTCCTGGCAATCTGCATTTCGGAACGAAATCTCACTTGGTGATAGTGGATCCCCTAGGTGGATGGTGAAGAAGGTGAGTATTAAGAAAGATTTCAAGGATGCAGTGATCACTGCCTAAGCACTCCTTGGTGTTGCACCAAGTAGCTGCTGGGAGCCGGTACGTGAAGGTAAGATCCGCTGCTGTGTCTTTACACACACTTTACCCCACACACACGTGTGAGGTAAGTGGAGTCAGTGAGGAGAAAGAACCATGCCTGTTGCGCAGCGAGTCATACTCGTGAGAATCACGTGAGTATCCCCATGCTGTATGCGGTGCGTTCAACTCACCCACAATCAGGAAAAGACACTTGTTGGCAGTTTTAGCCAGCGTGAAAAGAAGATCGAAGTTGGTATGTAGATGTTTTAGGTGACTATATACATTGAGAATAAAAAGGATCTTGGTCTGTGTATGCGGAGGGACCAATTCCAGGAAGAGATGGTCGAGATCTGGCATGGCTAATGTATGAGTTATAGTAGGGACTGAGTACCGAATTAGAAAGGCAACATTGGAAAGCGTAGCTGATTAAGGAAGTAATGCGACATAACCTGGGAGGGTTATAGGATTGGTGGGTACCTACAGAGCCAGGACGTCAGGGCCGGTTGAGCAATAAAGACGTTGTTGAAGTACTTTGAGTTTTTGGCCAAATCTCCGGCCGTACCCCTGCCATATAGTTATCATTGATCTAGGTTTCGCCATAATGGATATAGACATAATGGAAACTGCTACAGGAAAGGAATGATCCTGTACAGTGGGAATATGGAGAATGTTTTGGGTGGGAATTGGGTGTTCTTGTGCAGCAGGAGTGGGAGAAGCACACGAGCCTATTCCTTTTGGGCTCCATCTAAAAGTGACTACCGGGGCTTGAGTTGATCCCGGGTCTTGGGCTCTGCAATCCAGTACGGTAACAACTGATCAGCTTCAGCGGGGCTATAGAAGTGGAATAAGTGTCTGCGAAGACTTAGACATCTACCAAGTATGGGGCGGAGTCCTTATTGACCGCTTATTTTACGTGCGCAATGTTGGAAATGCGTGGAGAAGGGCAGCATTCAGTTATTTCTGGCCTCAGCCTTTTTGTCTAATGCAGGGAATAAAAGCTGATTATTTCAGGCCGGATATCGGTGTTTAGATACGGAGAAACGAAAGTGCTGAAAGATGATAACCTATGTGCTGTCAGTAAGTTCCTAAATTGATTATGAAGGCTACAGAGTTTTTGTTTAGCAGCTTTACAATAATTATTATGCGGGTAAACCCTGAGTAGATCTTTTTTTTTTCTCCTCAAAGTGCTGAATAACTTTAGGTCAGGTCTTCAAGCGGACTAGGAAGGCTAATTTTGAGGGAGCACTCTGTTTTCTGAAAATATACTTTGTTATATAATCACCTACTTTAGAATGGATAAAGTTGATACGCTCTGCGGAAAACTCCACCCTTTGGAAATCTTACTTTGTTATAAGCATTTGCTGTTTTGGCAAACCGTTTTTTTTTTCGCTAGAAAGGCACAATTAAAAAACATCTGATCAAAAAGGTTTGCTATATATTATGTTCGCTGGAAGTCACATTGGTAAAGAGATTGAATAAGATTTCTCAGCGAATATATTTAGATTAAACGAGCGGCAAAATAACCGGAAGCGAAAAAAATTGAAACTTCTTATCTCATTTGGAGATAGAAATGTAAGAATTGTGAAATTTTCCAAATGCTTAAATTAACTTTTCTCCCGAGAAAATTGTAATTTTTGCGAAACATGTCAAAAAGATATTCGTTTGCGAAACCTTCAAAGAAAATAATACTTCGAAGGGCAGGAGAGTATGCATATATTCATGAAATGTGCAGCGAAGTTCTTGTTTCACTGAAACGGGAAGATGAATAAAGTTCCGCTGTTCAGTAGAATACGGAGACCAAAGTATCTTATAAACCTAACTTTTTTTTATTGCACCGAGAAATGAATAATAACGCTGTGCAGTCCGGGAAAATATTCAGATCTATATGTCACAGTAAAGTTTGCGAAATGAACTTAATGTTCTTTTGCACCAACAGTCGACGTTTCACAAAGAGAAAAGTGTTCCGAGACATTGAAGCGTTACCGAACCATTGTCATGATCAGAACTATACTGCTTTGATCAAGTGGCGTGAGCTCTGAGTACTGCTTTCCTCGCGTTCATTTCGCAAAGGTACCGATGGGAGCACAGCTCAGCATGCCCATTTTCACGGACATGGGTCGTAATAGTTACAGTTCATTAAATTGCTGTGCGACTCCATCTCGCAAACTGGCACAGTATCCTTCCTATCCGGCCTCGCTCGCTAAGGAACTATGCTTGCATTTGGTGAAATCCGCTCGCGTGCATGAAAGCCTGTGTTATTTTGTACCGTGTGTGTCACGCTGTAGAATTTTCGCCCACTGTATTTTTACGGACGCTTTTGCTAAGATGAGTTTAAGTATTAAATGAGTGTGTTTACGTTCAGCGTGGGACATCCACGTGACCTGGCCTTCAGCTCGCGCTACGAAAGATTAAAAAGCACTGCCTGGCATCGGCGATGACGATTGCTCTGCAATCATTCAACAACACATGTTGTAGCGGCTTTCTAAACAAACATAAACCTACGCCTAAAGCAAGCAATCACAAGACCTTGAAATTGCAGCAAGAACTGTTCGGTTTTTCAGATTATTACTTTGCTGAAAAACGCGTTTTTTTTTTCAAATTTTCAGTATTTTTTGTTTGGGCCTTTACTTATCTAATTAGAACCTAAAACCCAAAGCCCAACATTCATATGTTAACAGGGTCAAGATGGACTGTAGTGCAGTACGTTCATGTGTGCGCTAGCCACTGCTGCTGAACGACACTAAACGGTCTGTTGGAAGTGCCGAAATACCCCACCTAGCTCAGACAAAAAGAGCAACTTTCAGAATTTTACATAAAATCTTCTCCTCAACCATGCGTTTTAACCTTATTTTTAGGGTAAATACATGAGTATGCACTGCCTACAGAAAACAAGGAACGATATGGTTTCCGAAACTGAAAGTTTTGTATGCAGGAACCGCCGTTCTCCACACTGTAAATAAGGGCGAAGTTGAGAACTGAAGAGCGGAACTTTAGTTTTGCATGAGCAATTCCATTAGCGCGTCTTCTGTCAGAAACCGACGGGAAACAGGTCCAAAGTTATTTCGCTGTGACGTACGTTGCTGAACATCGCCAAAAGATCAATGAGAGCAGCTAGCTGACGAGAAAGCATATCTCTTCGTGGTAACAGTTGTCTAGTGCCGTGTCTGTCCAATACAAATGGTCGCATGAAAATTATTTCGACGAGGCGCCGCGGATTCGTGCCTAGTCTGAACAATCGTGAATAAATTTTATCTTCTCGTACGAGGTCATGAAACATCTTATGCAGCATTAAAGGATATTTTCATGCATATTGCGTTTTTTAGTAGTTTTTTTACGACGTTTGACATTTTCCTTTTAATGATCGATGTGCAAAGCCGTTGTACTGATGGCTGTGGTGCCAACCCTTTTCGTGTTCTATTCCTCTCCGGTGAAATATAGAAAAGTGCAAGCATTTCCTTTACATCTACATTTGCAAAAGGCCATTTGTATGGCGTCTCTGTACCTACTGTTTCAAAATAGAAATGTGTTCATATACAAAGTAAAGCTCATACCTTAAGGTTTTGGGGCATCCCATTATTTAAAGAATGCATGGGAAATGAATGGGTGTTCCTTAGTCAATGTTCACTGTTGTCGTGTAATAGACAGTGCCCTTGTTCTTGAGTAGAGTTATGGCCACTTTTGTGCAAAATTCTGAATTCGAAAGCATCGTTCCAAGGACGTAAACCCAGCTCGTGTTTAAACAACGCCAAAACGATTCTACAGCTCTCACATGATGTTGTCCGCTTTCCTAATGCTTAACATAGTTGGAAACGGGAAAGTTTGAGTCATTTGAAATTAAATTAAACAACGACAGCAGAATAAGAAGTGAAATGCAAGCCGAACACACATAGAAAGCTACGCGCCATTTTCAATGTTTTACGTTTATTATAATTTAAATGGTTCTGTAAAAAAACAGTATATAAAAAACTGAAAAAATGCATCCTTACCTATAACGTATAGTGCCTGCCATCCCCCAGTAGTTAAAGGAGTGTCGATTCGTTCATTCATGCACGGAAGCAGCACATTTAAACAGTTGACATTCGCTGAGTCTGCCTTTGGGAAGCATTAGGCTCTTGTTACTGGCATTAAAATCACGAAATGCTGCTTTTACACAATTTAGACTTTTCTAGAAGCATATGAGCACATAGAAGAATTGGATTGCACGCAATAAACCCTTTAGGGACAAAATGATTCATATGTGCTATCCTGCCCGTTCCTTTATCTGGTATACAGGCACAACGATGTGCAATTTGTCATAAGCAAACAACGTAAAGCGTCCGCAAGAGCGACCCCCACGAATGCCTTATAGCCCTAAATAAATAGGATGCGACTGGAAACATCGCAGTAGGACATCGGGATCATGCAGCATATAGTATCATTCTTCGCGAGCAACACTGCACTACTTAGTAGCCCCAAATGAAAACTAAACAAGGCAAAATGCTTCAACACACCTGTACCAATGATAACACATTCCGATGCCACCCGCGCGGTATGAGTGGTCTATTCGCTGAAGGGACCATTATTTTACTCGCGCTGACTGAAGCCCTAGCAGAAGAAAATAATTTTTTTGCTATTTGGTAAAAGTGGGAAAGTTAAATGAGCAGTGTAATTAAGAAATGACTAAAAGGCGGCAAGAAGTAACTCTGCTCTGTTCGTTGTGTTGCAATTTGGATTAGACTTTTTTTCACGACTGGTAGAGAGAATTGACGCGAATAATTTATTTTAAAAATTAGCAATACGGCAAGCAGAAAATAATAATCTTCATCATAATTTCAATCATGATTTTATACACTATTTCAAACACTATAAGGACTCATGAGAATTTGCGCAAGCCGTGGGGAAAAGACAGATCCCGATTCTTTCACACACAACAGGGAACTGGAGTCACATGCAGCATGTAAAATAACATCATAACAAAAGTAAATATTCTCGCACAGATAGACTCTAAATGGAAAAAAGTGTAAAGAAGCACTTACAAAAGTGCTGGCAGGCAAAGCAAACCTCGACACTAAACGAGAGCGAATAAGAGCTAGAGTAATTTAGGTAAAATATTAAATTCTCTACTATCAAGACGACCGTGGAAGATAACTCATCCATCTGTTTTTATTATAGTGCAGAACATTATCCCCTTTTTATAAACGACATTACCTCTGGACATGAAAGGGTTATGCAATCAAAGATGATTTGAATTATTGAACAGACGTTTGCCGATCGTATGAATTCCAATCGCTCAACAGGAAAGTTTACAACAGCTGCATCTTACTTGTACTCACCTATGGGGCTGAAACGTGGAGGCTAACCAAGAGGGTTCTACTTAAGGACAACGCAGAGGTCTATGGAACACAAAATGGTAGGGGCAACATTAAGAGATAGGAAGTATGCTGAGTGGGTGAGAAATAACTCAAGTTACTGACATTCTAGTGGAAATCACGAAGAAATGGGCATGGGCAGGACATGCAGCGCGACGGGAGGCTAACCGATAGTCGCTTAGGGTAACAAATTGGATTCCAAGGGAAGGAAAGCGTAGCAGAGTGCGACAGAAAGTTAGGTGGGCGGATGAGGTTAAGAAGTTCGCAGGTGTCAAGTGGATGCGACTAGCACAGGACCGGATTAATTGAGAGAATATGGGAGAGGCCTTCGCCCTGCAGTGGGTATAATCAGGCTGATCATGATGATTGCTATATCGTTGTTATGGCACTTTTTAATGTGGAAGCAGTGAGGATCTGATGAAACAAGAAACGGTTGTGCATATACTATGTGACTGCCTTCAGTCTCAGCGAGAGCCTGCCTTATTGGCTGCTACACTGGGAGAGGCCTTCACCCTGCAGTGGGTATAGTCAGGCTGATCATGATATTAATTATGGTGATGATGATGATTAATTCTAGAAGTGAGCGATGAAGTGGCCTCTAGGTCGAGGCAATTTATGAAGCATGGCTCCAATAGTTGAAAGACCCGCTACGTTCACGCGTTAATTTCTTGACGTTCTCAGCGCTGGGCAGCCCCACAGCAAGTTCTGAACGTCGCCTTCAAAGTTTTTACATTTGCATATCGGACACCCTCGGCAGCCACATAAATGCCATAAATGCGAGAAAGAAAAGGAAGGAGAGGAAGAAGAAAAAGTCGAGGAAGAAAATAAATAGAAGTGGAATAGGAAGAAGACGACGAAGAACAGGAAGAAAAGAAAGAAGTACAGGAATAAGTGAAAGAAGAGTGGAGAAGAAAGTGGAAAAAGAAAGGGTGGTATAAAAAAAGGAAGAGCATGAAGTGGGAGAAGAAAGGAAGAGGAAGAAGATGCAAGGCGGGTATATCTACCTTGGAAGATGTAGGAGGAGGCTTAATCACCGGCAGCTGCACGACTGTCTGGCCGCAGCTCACGGGCACGATCTTCCAGAGCTCACTTGACGATCGGCTAAGTATTGGGTTGCTGGTCCTAGTTTTGTCTTTCCCCTTTGCTTCTTTTTTTCTCTGTTGACTAACGCACACGGTGACGGTGTCAATTTAAGGTAATGTCGACGCAGTCCTCCGACATAGGGCGCTCCCCTTGGTCGGCTTCCCTTCTAATCGATGATCTGCCCTTGGAAGCTTTTCAGAGCTCCGGTGTCCGCAACATACCTGTGGCGCTCGTTCTTACGGATGGTGGCACCATTAAAATGAACAACCCAGGAGCTGTTCGAGTTGCCCTTCAGGAAACCATTTCCTTCTACGAAGGAATAGCCGAGGTGCGCCAATTTGGTCGCGGCGGGATTCGTTGCCGTTCACCAGACCTGTCATGTATAAAGGATCTGCTAAAATGCTCTACTTTTGCATCTCATCAGGTAAGCAGTTTTATCCCTCCGCACCTGGCCTGCACAAAAGGTCTAGTCCGAGGTGTAGATTCCTTATTAAGTCCAGAAGAAACCCTTGACCTTCTTTCCGCGGCAGGCGTTGTTGCGGTCTATCGCTGTAGCCGGGAGGTCAATAAGGTTCGCGTGCCGACAGAATCTGTTATTGCTACCTTTTGCAGACACAGTCTGTCCTTCGGGGATTAAAGCGTGGCATTTATAATTCAGAGTAGATCGCCTACCGTTAAAGCCTCTGCAGTTCAACAACTGCTGGCGTTATGGCCATAGTGCTGGCGGTTGCAAATCCACTTTGCGGTGTTGCAAATGCGGCGATGCCCATAAAGCACACTTATGCTCTGATAAAAATGTCAAATGTTGTCTTTGCGGCGGACTTCACTTAAAAATTCTTTGGAATGTCCTTCTAGAGCGCATGAAATGCAAATTCTGGAGATTATTGACCGCAAACGTTCCTCGAGGCGTAAGGCAATTCAAGAAATTAAAGAGAAAGCTCATGGGTATGCAGGTGTGTCAGCCCGTTCTGAAGCATCTATAGAATCCTCGATGTCTAAAGCCATAATAACTGCTGTCGAAGCAACCATGACCAAAATGGTGGATAGTATTGTGACAACAGTCACAGAATGCACATACAACGTTCTGGAAGCTCACATTTCTCAGGCTGTGCAAACTACTACGGTTTCTCCTACGGCACCTGGGCATTCACTATCAGTGCAGCACTCATTAGCTGCAATGTCTTGCTCGCAAAATGAGTCTCTTTCCGCATCAACTATGCAAAATTCCGACAAGTCAGACGAGACTCATGATGCAGATATGGGAGAGACAGATACGCGAATTCTTAAACGCAGTAGATCCCCGTTGTCAAACCCGTCATCACCTCGCCCACAGGCAAAATCAAAAAAGCAACAGATAGGCTCTAAACCAAAGGAAAACATTTTGGGGCTGACTGTTGTTGCTGCCCGGATTACATAACCATAGAAACGTTAAAAGTTCTTCAGTGGAACTGTAGATCTCTTCTTTCCGCTACTACAGATTTAGTTTCAGTTCAGTTCAGGCGTTCAGTCGTGTCCGACTCTTCGTGACCCTATGGACCATGTCACGCCACGCTTTCCGGTCTCTCACTATCTTCTTAACATCACATAGCTTCATCTGCAATGCCTCGAGAATGCCATCTAACCATCGCGTTCGCTGCCTACCCCTTCTCCGGCGACCCTCAACCTTTCCCAACATCAAATCTTTCTCCAGCGACTCCTCTCTTCTCATCAGATGACCAAAGTAGCTGAGCTTTAACTTTAGAATTTGACCCTCCAATGAGCAGTCAGGGTTTATGGTCGACAATATCGACTGATTTGATCTTCTGGCAGTCCAAGGAACTCTTAAGAGTCTTCGCCAGCACCACAATTCAAACGCATCAATTCTTCGGCGGTCAGCCTTTTTCACAGTCCAACTCTCGCATCCATACATCACAACTGGAAAGACCATAGCACGGGTTATACGGATCTTGGTTGGCAGACTAATGTCTCTGCTCTTTACTAGGCGGTCAAGGCTAACCATTGCTCTCTTTCCCAGAAGCAGGCGTCTCCTAATTTCATGGCTGCAGTCTCCTTCCGAGGTAATCTTGGCGCCCAAGAACAGAAAATCTGTCACAGCTTCCACTTCTTGTCCATTGATGCTCCAGGACTTGATAGGGCAAGACGCCATGATCTTCGTCTTTTTAATGTTCAGTTTAAGCCCAAACTTCTCACTCTCTTCTTGTACGCGCATCAGAAGTCTCTTGAGTTCCACTTCACTTTCTGCCATTAAATTGGTATCATCCGCATATCTAAGGTTGTTGATACGTTTTCCAGCAATCTTCACTCCAGCTGAAGACTCGTCCAGACCGGCCTTCCTCATGATGCACTCTGCATATAGGTTAAATAGGCAGGGCGACAGTATGCAGCCTTGCCTCACCCCTTTCTCAATCGGAAACCAATCAGTAAGACCATGCCCAGTTCTGACTGTGGCCTCTTGCCCTTCATAAAGGTTCCTGAGGAGACAGATGAGGTGAATTGGAACTCCCATCTCTTGGAGAGCTTGCCACAATCTGCTGTAATCTACGCAGTCAAACGCTTTCGCATAATCAATAAAGCAGAAGTAAATGGGTTTCTGGAACTCTCTTGCTTTTTCCATGATCCAGCGAAGGTTGGCAGTTTGGTCTCTAGTTCCTCTGCCCTTGCGAAACCCAGCTTGCACGTCCGGAAGCTCCCGATCCACATACTGCTGCAGCCTACCTTGCAGGATTTTTAACATCACCTTGCTAGCATGCGAAATAAGCGCGATCGTGCGGTAGTTGGAACAATCTTTGGCACTGCCTTTCTTTGGAATGGGGATGTAAACTGACCTCCTCCAATCCTGTGGCCACTGCAGGGTTGTCCAAATCTTTTGACATAATGTATGCAGTGTGTTAACAGCGTCGTGGTTGAGGTTTTGAAGCAACTCAGCTGGAATACCATCAATTCCGCTAGCTTTGTTCTTAGTAAGGCTGGCTAAGGCCCATTCAACTTCACTCTTCAGGATGCCCGGCTCGAGATCAGCAATCACAACCGTCCTATGTTGGGTTTGCACATCCGGGTCCTTCTTGTACAGTTCTTCTGTGTATTCCTGCCACCTCTTCTTTATCTCTGAGGCTTCAGTGAGGTCCTTGCCTCGTTTGTCCTTAATCACGCCCAGCTTAGCACAGAAGCTTCCTTTGATATCTTTGATTGTCTTATACAGAGCTCTTGTGTTCCTTAATTGGCTGTTGTCCTCAACTGCTTGACACTGTATGTTCAGGAATGCATTCTTATCTCTCCTTGCTATTTTCTGAAAATCCGCATTGAGAACCTTGTATCTTTCTCTTTCCCCCCTACCTTTTGCCATCCTCCTTTCCTCAGCTATTTGCAAAGCCTCTTCAGATAACCAGTTTGCTTTTTTGCATTTCTTTTGCTTTGGAACTACCTTAGTAGCAACTTCTTGTATTATATCACGAACATCAGTCCACATCTCTTCGGGCTCTTTGTCTTCTAGATCTAATTCTTGAAATCGATTCCTCACTTCCACAGCATATTCTAATGGAATCTGATCCAGATCATACCTGAAAGGCCTTCTAGTTTTCTGCGTTTTCCTCAATCGAAGCTTAATTTTGGCAACAAGAAGCTGATGATCGGTGCCACAATCGGCCCCAGGCCTTGTTTTTACTGCTTGTATAGCGCTTCTCCATCTCTGCCGGCAAATAATATAATCGATCTGATTCCTGTACAGACCGTCCGGTGAATCCATGTGTACAGGCGCCTCTTGTGCTGTTGAAAGTGAGTATTCGCTATGGTCAGGTTGTTTTCTTGACAGAACTCTACTAGCCTCTGCCCAGCTTCATTTGGCTCACCAAGACCGCACTTGCCTGTAATTCCGGATATTTCTTCACTCCCGACCTTAGCATTCCAGTCTCCTATGAGAAAAACGACGTCTGATGATGGGGTGCGGTCTAAAAGGCATTGTAGGTCCGCATAAAATCTCTCAACGTCAGCTTCTTCAGCAGCAGTGGTCGGTGCATAGACTTGGATAACTGTTATGTTGAAAGGGTGACCTTGGATCCGAAGTGAAATCATTCGGTCGTTTTTGGGGTTGTACCCTAGCACTGCTTTGCCCATTCTTCTGTTTACTATGAGAGCGACCCCATTCCTTCTCTTTGATTCGTGCCCACAATAAAAGACATAATGGTCGCCGGAGTTAAATTCTCCCATTCCGGTCCACTTGAGCTCGCTGATACCCAAGATATCAATGTTCAATCTGTCCATTTCTCGCTTGACGATATCCAGTTTACCTTGCGTCATAGATCTTACATTCCATGTTGCTATGTGATATATCTCCTTGCAACATCGGACTTTCCGGTCGCTTCCCGACACATCCACAACTGAGCGTCCTTTTGGCTTTAGCCCAGCCGCTTCATTCGTCCTGGAGCTACTAGGAATCGCCCTTTGTTCATCCCCAGTAACATGTGGGACGCCTTCCAACCTGGGGGGCTCATCTTCCGGCGCCATATCGATAATGGTATTGTGACTGGCCATAGGGTTTTCTTGGCAGGAAATACTGGAGTGGGTTGCCATTACCTTCTCCAGTGAATCACATTTTGTCAGAACTCTCTGCCGTGACCTGTCTGTCTTGGGTGGCCCTACACAGCATAGCTCACGACTTCATCGAGTTTCGCAACAGAATCCAGTCATAATTGTTTTGCAAAAAACTAGGCTTACAACTGAAAAACATTTTCACTTACAAAATTATGGTTCATTCCGACAAGATCGGCAGTCAAGAGGTGGTGGGTTACTAATTCTAGTTTCTTCAAAATTTTGTCATAGGGCTAAAATTTCTTTTCAATATTCTACTTTAGAGTCTGAATTATTGGCTTTAGATTTTGAAATTCCAGGGTTCAGTCCGTTTACAATAGCGAATGTTTATTTCCCTCATGGTGTTCAGGACACCAGATCTCTAAACCACCTGCTAGTTAATTGTCGAAATTCGGTTATTTTGGCTAGAGATTTTAATTCGCACCATGTTTCGCGGGGTTACAAGACAGATCTCTGCGGCAAGCGTCTGTAGGATTGCCTTTCAGACAATAACCTTAACTGCGTGAATTCTGGCTTTCCAACTTTTGTACGTGCTCACAGTCAATCTGTGATAGATTTAACTTTTTCAAGCACTAGTGTTTCTATACTAAATTGGTCGACAGTTGATGGTGGCACCTCTAGCGACCATATACCTATTGTTTTTGATGTTAACTGCCGCTTAACTCCGCCGATATCTCAGTTGAGATCATACGTTAATTATAACCAGTTTCACTCATTCTTGATTTCGTCTCTTGAGTCGGTGGTTAAGGCTACGGAAGAGTTAAAATCGCAAATATTATGCCAGGCTATTGCATCCTGTTGTAAGAAGTGTGAATTCTTAGTACGTGCATCTAAAGAAAATACATCAACAGAACAGCGGAATGCAGATTGTTCGCGTGATTATAGAAGACGAAAGGCTGCATGGAAGAAGCTCCTTCACAACCAGTGCCCCAAAAATTGGCATGATCATAAATTTTTTGCAGCTACATTTAAACGCACAGTCGCACAAGCGAAAGATAACTATGATACTGAGCATTTCAATTACCTTTCCCAATCTAATAACCGACGTGCACTTTTCAGGTTTTTAAAATCACGTAAAAAGATTCCTATCTCAGAAAATTTATCCTCATGTGTATCGACTCCTAAAGAAGCCCCCAAAACAGTAGAAATAATCGGTAAAGGTTTAGAAAAACGTTTTTTGTCAACACTTCCCAAATCCCCTGTTTGTAGGCCCAGTAGATACGGTTAAGGATGTCCCTAAAATTACATTTTCTCAGCTTTTTTTCGATTGTAATGACATTGCCAGCTGCTGCGCCTGGCCCTGATGGAGTAACGTCAAAAATGTTAGAGATACTCGTTAAACAGTTGTCTCCAAATTCCTTGTTAGAATTGGTAAATTACTCAATTATTCATTCTTGGATACCTGGTGACTGGACACTAGCCAAAGTGATTCCTTTACTGAAACATAATGGTGGTGGCTATACTTTGGACAATATCAGACCAATATCTTTAACATCAAACTTGGTAAAATAATTAAAAGGGTCGTACTCCAACGGGTTACCGAGTTTGTGGAACAAAAACATATTCTTAGTCCCTGTCAAATCGGATTTCGCGAAAATGTTCAATATGGAATGCACATACAGACCTTGAGAGTCGAATTCCTCTTGCGCGGCGCAAAAAAAAACGCATGCTGCATTGGTGACTCTCGATATAGAAAAGGCTTATGATAGTGTAAAGCCACGAATTTTATTGCACAGATTAGAAACTCTACGTTTTCCACAATATTACAAAACAGACAATTTTACTGTTCATTGAATGGAGTGCTTTCTGGCAGATATCAACAAACCAGAGGTGTGCCTCAAGGGGCAGTTCTCTCGCCCGTGCTCTTTAACATTTTAATGAGTTCAATTCCCACTCATCAAGATGTTTGCACGTTTGTCTATGCGGATGACATCGCGTTCTTTACGGCTGCACCTGACATTCAATCCCTCAACAGGCGCCGGCAATTGTACCTAAGCTCCTTTCAAAATTGGTTATGTGACTTAAGATTTACATTAAACGTTAAAAAGTGCGCTTTCCTTGATTTCCAAATTCAGGATCCGGTAAATCTTTCTCTAACATTTAAGCAGGAAATTATTCCTCAAGTTAAGTATTTGAAATATCTAGGGGTGATTTACGATGACCATCTGGCATGGAGGGATCACATTGAACATGTTGCAGCGAAGGGGGCTCGTGCTGTGGGTATGCTGCGCAGGTTAAGCAATTCAAGGTCTGCGATTTGGCGAGACGCACTTTTAATGATTTATGTTATGTATGTCCGCCCAATTATAGAATTTGGATCTGTGCTATTTTCTGGTTCACCTGCTTACAAAATTCGTCCGCTTGTTCTTTTAGAGCGGGAAGCGCTTAGATTATGCCTTCGGCTCCCCAAATTTGTGGCTAACAATGTATTATACCTTGAAGCCCGAATACCACCGTTGTTAGCTAGATTACAATTCTTGACTGTCCAGACGTATCTAAAAATATATGAATCACAATTCCACCGCTCCTTATCAATTTTTTGTTGCGAGCCAGACTCCTTTTTTGGAGTCGGATGGCCTCGGTTTCATAATTCTAGTGAAAAATCTGTTTCAACCTTTGCACGTAGTCCTTTCTATCATCCTTCCAACAAAAGTAAGTGCATCGTCGGTTCAAATTGTCTATGATGACATTTTCCCATATAATGCAAAACACTTATCACTTCACATTTTAAATGGTTTATTAGAAGATCATTTAAAAAGTCTTCCCGTTAGCATAATGATAGCAACTGATGCTTCTCAATTTAATGAAAAAGCCGGCGTTGGAATATACTGTCCGCTTTTAGACTGGGCTTTTTCAGTCTGTCTTCCGGATTTTAGTCCAATTGTCGAGGCGGAGTTGCTGGCGGTGGTGCTTGGTCTGCGCAAACTAGACCCACCATACTCAACAGTGGCTGTAATTACAGACTATTATTCCTTGTGCTTATCGCTTTCTTCGAATATGGATTCGCCAATTTTAAACACCTTTCTTTCATTGCTCCCCTGATTTTAGCCTCATACATATAGTGTGGGTACCAGGCCACAGTAATGTGTCAGCCAATGAGATTGCTGATAGATTAGCTAAAGAATCTCTGAATGGCCCTGTGTTGCCCATCCTCCCGGCAACAGCGTACATAACAGCAGCACAATTTTGGAGGCGTGCCTTATTAAGCACGCAGTCTGGATCTGTTTTATCATCGGATCACTACCTGCATCTCAAATATTCCTGGAATAGGAAATCATGTCAATCAAGGCAGACTGAGGTCTCCCTAACCAGGCTACGCTGTCGTATTCCGCCCCTAAATTTCTATATGCACAGGTCTGGTTTGGCGCTTTCTGCGGGGAGCCGGAAACAATAGATCATTTCTTGATATTTTTCCACCGTTTTACCATGACGAGAAAACGGTATTTAGAGAAGCCGTTACAACAGCTGGGTCTTAATTTGAGCAGCCAAATTGTATTATCGTTCGGTGCCACCATGCTTGGCTTGGGCATAGCCACAAGCCTCTTTTTAACGCCATTCAAAACTTCTTAAAAGAAACAAAACGTTTACCTTGCTAATATGCTTTGAATTTTTAATCTGTACATATAAATCTTAGTATTCTCCTACTGCGTGCGTTAGTATTTACTCTTTTTTATTTTGCTTTTACATTTCCTTCTCCATTCCCTAGCATTTATTTCTATTTTTGCGAGGTAGTTATACATCTCCAAATATAATATCTCTGCACCCTAATTCTTGGCCGATCCCCCTGTGTGGGTATGTGCCATCAAATTAGAGGAGAACAGGAACAACAACATCGGCAGCTAATGCTTTTGCCCCACATTTGGTTCTGCAGCATTTAGCCCTTCTCATTTATATGTGGGCTGGTAGATTACTCCTAAAGGATGAGCTGATTTGTCCCCAATAATGTAGCACTTACACTGATAGAGCGTGATAGGAGAATAATGTAGCAGGGAAAAGAAGCTTCCGCCATTGCTATCGCAATTCAACTGGGGTTAACCAGAGTTAAACCACAACTATTTTTTTTATTGATTTTTGATCTACGGAGAATAACGATGCTAAATATTCACCTCTAGCGACAGTGGTTGTGTTCTGTCTACCAGAGACATAACAACGGCGGAGGTGTGTTAAACCAGAACAGCCTCCAAAATAACCCCAGGTGCTAAGCTTATTGGATCGAAAGAGCGCGAACAATGAAAGCGAGCAGTCCTTCAATTCGTATCGATATACAGGCGAAGAATAATAATACCTTTTATTTCCACAGGTTGTCTGTGCACAAAATAAAGAATTTAAAACACACCATTATGAAAATCAGGAATCAGATAAAGATGGGCCTGAAGAGCGGTACTGCTGCCGCAAACATTGCCACCGTCAAGTGAAACATCTTCCCCACATGCAAGTATTCATGGGAAATGTTCCAATAGACATTATCCAAGTAAGCAATTTTCAAAAACGCGTACAAGCGCTTTTTTGTAGCATGTTATTCATTCCAAACCTCGGTATTTTATCACTTACATTAGGTTAGCAAGCTTTTTTGTGTAAATATATTTTGGAGGCTCTACTCACGTGTCGTTCTTACTCTATCACATGAGTAAGTTGCTATAATATGTTCTACTTTCTTGCATATACGTTATAATTTCGGCTACTGATGGGGACATCACAAACAAATGGATTCCAATATTTTGGCTCAAAGTTAGGCCATCAGAAATTGCTGGCTTATTAATGTAATAACATGTGCTCGCTCGAAGCAGAGCCCTGCAAGACCAAGCTGAAATATCAGGAATCTCCTCCTCTTCTTTTCAGTCAAGTGGTCCAGCCACACCACTCATGGCTACAGCGGAAAGGTGAACTTAGAATGTAGGCACAAACGATTAACGTCACTGAGATATAATGCGGCTAGACCAAACATCACATTGCATATGCATGTTTACAGCTATCTCGAGACAAGATAAACTGAAGATAAATGTAACTCTGACATTGGATTGTATATAGTACACTGGGACATGAGCATAAACCGAACATGATTGTAACTCTGACATTGGATTGTATATAAAACACTGGGACATGAGCATTTCTTGTGTAACACATGCTTGTCACCCACTATTTTCTATAGTGCCTTTAGAATTATTAGATTTCACTTCTCAGAGGATTTATATTTTTATTAAAGACACCAAGGTCGAAAAACTTGCGGCGACCAACAAGGCGACAACCGAGGTACAAAGAAAATAGATGCGCAATGCATCACTGCTAAAGCATTTTTAAACTAGCAGCCCACTAGAAACCCCTCAACATGCTACAGTTCCTGCTGCCTGTAGGTGCACCTAGAGTCGGTGCCGGCAGAGGGGCAGCAGAGGCTTCAACAACAGCGGGAGCCACAAGATATTGTGCACTTTGCTTGCATGGTATTTGCTTCGAAGCAGGGAATGATTAACAAAGAAGCTCAGATTGATGGAATTGTTGAACTTGAAACAGTAATGCACTGCATGCTGCAAATAGCCACGAACGAAGAGAGTTCAAATTACGGTCTTATACCCTAGACAGCATTTCTTCCTCTTTATGAGTAACCCTGTAGCAGCCAGCATTTCAGATATAAAAAATTGGTTATTATTGAGAACAAAACTATTCACACTTACAAATTACAATATTATATAAAGAAAGAGAACAATAAAACTACAAAGTGAGACGCATCTAACGGACAATGAAAAAAAAATTAAAAGCATTTCACCACAAGCCCATGAAACAACATGACCACTGAAGCTCCTTGAATGAATTTTACTTTCCAAAGCGACTGATAGTGAAGCGTTCAGAATTTACAGGCAGTGTCATCGCATAGCACACGGGGTGTTAGGCTATTTGCCAGAATTAGTATTGTAATAACTTCTCTTGCCTACGGCATGTGATCTGCTTCTTGAAGTAAAAGTGCTTAGCTGTATGGAAAATTTTACTCTCTTAATGTCCTACCCTGGCTATGAAAGAACAAATTACTAAAAATGCTGACATGCAGAGCATGCTGAGTCAGTATTTTTAGTCAATTTCTTCTTCCGTGCCCAGAGGAGTATATTACGAAAATCGAGCATGAAGAATCTACCATGGTTAATTACAACTTCACTGCCACGTAGCATATATTTATAAATGTGGTTTGTGTAGTTCTGGAAAGGTGTGATATTATGTTGCAACCGGCAATAAAAACTATTCTCAGTTGTGCATTCCGTGTTAGTGAATGAAACGCACTACTGTATTAATCCTACCACATTTATATTACTGTGATTGCATGTGCCTCTTTTTCTGTCACAAAAGTACTGCCAAATATTCCTGCAGCATACATATGAGAAGCGTGCTTTTCTTTAGAGTATGGTAAAATGTACAAGGTTGCTGTCATGAGTACAAGCAGGCAAACTGTACAATATAAGTCATGCCATCAAAAGTATTCAGAGTTGAAACTCATTGTTGTTACCTTTCCATTCCTGTGATTGCGTGCGGCTTTTTTCCTGTCAGAAAAGTACTGAAAAATGTACCTGCAGCATACACATGTAAAGAAGGTTTTTTAGAGAATTGTAAATTGTACAAGGGCGCTGTTATCACTAAAAGAAAACAAACTGTGCATATAAGCATGCCATATAACTATTCACAGTTGTGTACTTAGTGTTGTTTGAATTCAAGGAGTCACAGGGTAAATCATTGTCACTCTTCCATTACTCTGATTGCAGTGCCCTCTTTTTTTGCCGCAACAGTACTGCGAAATGTGCCTGCAACAAAGATATGTTAGGCCTATTTTTTAGAAGATGGAGCAGTGTGCAATGGTGCTGTCATATGTGTACGCAGTGCAGTTTTAGTATAAAGAGGTACAGGATTGATAATTGTTACCTTTTCATTACTGTACTTCCAAGTGCCTTCTTTTCCGTCAGATAAATACTGCGAAATGTTTCTGCAACATACATATGCTAGGCCGTTTTTTTAGAAGATGGAAATTTGTGTGTGTAAGAGTCTGTCACCCGTCAGGCAAACAGACCATGCAGTATTAAGCATGGTGTTCAAAGTTCCTGTCACTCAAAATAAATGTTATTGCCAACTACACTCTGCTGCTCGTGATCATTTCATCTTGGCAAGGAACCTTCATGCTGCCAATTAAGTGTTTTCAGAGCCTCTCTCGTACAGCATAGGCAAAACTAAACACAAAACACCAAGAACATAGATGCATAAGTGCTCTATTTAGCACATTAAAAGAAAGCTTTAACTACACATCGTCAGTGTGTAGTTATTGGAGCTAATAATAACAAGTAAAGGACCATCCAAGTTATTATTCACAGGCATTTCAACTGCATGATTATCTCGTTGGGTGATAGCCTGCAGTAGGGACAGAGGTCAGTGCGGCATTATCGGGTACTTCTTCCCGCCATGTCCTATCGATTAGCCATCCTTGCCAATCAGATGGTAAGCAGTTACTTGTGGGCAATAAACGCATGACAGCATGCTGTTTCCGTCATGAGGGAGTTGTGTAATGATATGCATGCTGATATTATGCGTCTGATATTACTATCTTTAGTTTTAAATAGTCGACATAGAAAACTCCATCTTTGAACCACTATGCAATATACAATTTAAGATAACTGGCCAAGCTCAGCTTAATGTACAGCTAAAAATATTTTTTTTTTTGTTGCTGTGAAAATTCACCGGGTGCTCCCTCAATATCTTGCTGCTCAGCTTCTACCTTACTGTAACTTCCACAAGAAGGGGCAAACCTGCAGGTAAAGGAATACAGCTTCAGCTTCTCTGGAAATCAAGTCGTATTTGCATATATAAACTTGCCATTATTTCTAGCACACATGCTTAAGTGCCCCGCCTAGGTGGTGCAGTGGTTAGAGCGCTCCACTTCTGTGCGCAGTAATGTAGGGTCGAATCCCGGACCTGGCGGCCGTTTTTCGATGGAGGAGAAAAGCAAGGCTCCCGTATTCTGTGCGATGTCAGTGCAGGTTAAAGTACCGGTGGTCAAAATTTTCACAGCCCTCTACTACAGCACCTCTCATAGCCTGAATCGCTTTGGGGCGCTCAACTCCATAAAACATATTCAAATGTAAAAATAACAAATGTGTGAAAGACCGTTGATAAATGGCTATCTGCATAACTGCAATGGCAATAGGAAAAAAGCTATTTCAAGGCTTTGACATATTTGCTCAATTTAAGCATTTTATGGTTGACTGGTGATGTGCAAAATATCACCATATCAAGAAACCCTGTGAGGTGTTAAACCCCTTCTTGACCTTTAGCAAGTACTGTAATGGCCAAGTAATGACCGAAATAATGGCATATTACTTACTCGTACATGCACAAGGTCTCATAATGTATGTCTTTAAGGGAAAATCATGATTCCTTACAAAGCGTAAGGCATGCTCCCTATCTCGGGAAAAAGTATCTTCAAGGATTCCTTGTTGGAATTTTTCAACTTTCTTGAGAAACGGGCTTCGACCAAAATTGCCCTATCTGATTACCATTGCACTGAGGCCCAAATGTGAAAACAAAAACTTCAGAACCAAAGTGGTCTCTTAGGTTGAATACAATGCAGAGGGCTATAGAACGGAACATATTAGGTGTAACGTTACGAAATGGGGAAAGTCCAGAGTGGACCACGAAAATAACTCGAGTTAATGAAATTCCGGCGGAAATCGAGAAGCCTAAATAGGCATGGGCATATAGAACATGTTGAACTGTCCATGTAGTGCAAAGAAAGGATAATCTATGCTTGCTAAGGGTAACAAATTGGATTTCAAAAGAAGGAATGCGTAGTAGGGGCAACAGACAGTTAGGTGGGCGGATGTGATAAGATGTTAGCAGGAGAGAAGTGAATGCATTTTAAAACTGAAGAGGTTAAATTGGAGGAGCATTGGTAAGGTCTTCATCTTGCGATGGGTTGTTTGGCTGGTGATAATGTTTAATGTCAGCATGCAGTGTACATAATGTTCAGGGGGGCTTGATATGGCCAGTTAACTCAATCTGCTAATCTAGCACAGCAGGAAGTACTGCATCGCCCAGTCAACCGTTACGCACTTCCGCATCGTCGTCTCTTCACAATCCCTCACTTCTTAGTTACATGACCCCTTTCTTTGGAGGAACAGTCCCTGCGCTTGCGGCAGACAACTGGTAAGGTTTGATGGCTTGATAAGGCTTGGTGAAGGTGCGAGATAAAACTCGTGTCGATCGTTGCAGAAGCAGGGTGCTGAGTGCCAATGGCTTGCGGTACGGCAGTGGCGAGATATATGTCCCACATGATGACATAAAAATCATATGGGATGATCGTCAGAAGTCCGCCTTTCTGCTGCATGTCGAGAGCCGTATTGAGGGCAGAAACTATTCCGGGGAGTGGTAGCGGCAATAACAGGATTTTCCGAAATAGTGCGGTGTTCATCCGTGGTGTGACCTGTGGAGATCCCTGTGTTAGACAACTTTTGACAGGCGACTTGTCTGATCAAGCAAACTGTAGCAGGAGCTACAAGGTAATAAAGAGCAGGGAGGACCACAAGTGTGAGTGCATGTAATTCTCGGCGCACGATGCGGATGAAGTTACCTGTTGCAGACGGCTGCCTTAAAGTCGCTCAATCAGCGCAGGTGTAACTAACAGCGGTGCTTGGCAGCCGGTCAGAAAGAGGAAATATTTGACAAATGTGCAGCTGGCGACGTACCGCTCAGTAGTTGATCGCTGTTTTTGTCAATAGAAGCGCTCTTGGGCGCGGTGGAGCATTCTCGCAGTTCCAAGATGCCGGGAGTTAGGGTCGTCATGCAAGACTTGTAAAACAGGATAGTATAACCTCCTGGGAACAACCAAGAGGAATCGGGGGTCCGTAGAGGAATAGTTTTACTTCCAGACCAGGCGATCATGCACACAAAATTGGTGTCCACATGACCGATCTTGAGCCTCTGCGAATAGAGGTTCCAAGGTTGTATCCCTTTGCTGTTATTCTATAAACGTGGCGATGTCAGGAAAAATCGGTGATATCGACGTGACGCAGTTCTCTAAAACATCGCCGTCAGAGTCCGTTGTAGGAAGAGGAAGGCGCGAAAGACTGTCTGCATCAGCGTGCTTACCAACAGTTTTGTATGTGACTGTGAAGTCATACTCTTGTATCCGTAGGGCCCGGCGTGCAAGGTGGCCACACGGGTACCTGAGATTAACTAACTAGCAGAGGGCATGGTGATCAATGACAACAGTAAACAGGCGTCCATAAAAATACGAGCAAAGCGTTATGTGGCCAAACCGACAGCGAGGCATTCCTGTATCGTGACAGTATAATTCCGCTCCGGTTTACTAAGAGAGCGACTCGCGTACGCCATGACGTGCTCCTTGCTGTCGCAGCACACTGGACAAGAATCGTGCCAATTCCAACACCACTTCCGTCGATATGCACTTCTGGGGGTGTAAAGGATCAAATTGGCGGAGCACAGGCTGCGACTTGAGGAGAAATTTTAGGTGGCGGAAGGAGTCTCCGGCTTACTAAAAGAGCGACTCGCGTACGCCACGACGTGGGCCTTGTTGCCGTAGCACTGGACAAGAACCACACATATTCCAATACCACTTCCGTCGGTATGCACTTCTGTGGGCGATGAAGGATCAAATTGGGCGAGCACAGGTTGTGAACTTGAGGAGACAATTTTGGGCGGCGGAAGGCGAAGTTGCTCTCATATGTCCACTCGAAAACTACATCCTTATGAAGGAGGCTTGTCAAGGGGTGTGTGATACCAGCAAAGTGGTGAATAAAACGGCGAAACTAGAACAGAAACACAGAAAACTCCATCATCCTTGGGCGTACTGGGGTGTTTGAAGGGCGGCCGCTGCTGTCCTTGGTGGATCAGGTCTGACGCCATTTTTAACAAGAGATGCCCGAGAAATAGAGCTTGGCGTCTTACAAATCAACACATTTTCGAGTTCAGCACAAGGTCCTCTTTGCGCATACAGTCCAGCACAAGAGCTAAACTGTTATTGTGCTCGCAGAACATCTTCACGAAACTCATGACATCGTCCAAGTAACACATACACACCTCACATTTTAAACCGCGAAGTATGGTGTCCATGATTCATTCAAAGGGGGCAGGTGCATTACAGAGGCCCAATGACATCACATTGAATTCGTAAAGGCCATCGGGTGCAAGAAGTGTAGTTTCCTTTTTGTCCGCCGGATGGACAGGTAATTGCGAATAGCCCGATCTGAGGTCAACGGTGGAAAAGTAGGAGGCAGAAAAAAACAGTCAAGGGCGTCGTCTATACGGGGAAGAGGGTACACGTCTTTTCTATTGAGTGCATTTAGACGACAGTATTAAACGCACAAACGCCATATGCCATCCTTCTTCCTGACAAGAATCACTGGGGCAGCCCAAGGCCTCGACAACTCTTGGATAACATCCTTCGTTACCATCTCTTCACTTGTTCATGTATCCCCTTTCGTTCACACGGTGACACTCGGTAGGGCTTTTGTCGAATCGGATGCGAGGCGCTAATGTCAATCCTGTGTGAGGTACGTGAAGCTGGAATTAAAGATGGACCACCTGTTTGGGAAAAGTCACACATGGAGGAGTGTCAACTTAGAATGACCCGCAGTGCAAAACGCTCCTTGGTTGACAGCAAGGGGTCAATCATACGAAGCAATCGCGATTCATCTTGGATATCAGTTACTGCTTTCTCTATGGCGGCGGCAATCAAGTCAACAGATATTGGCGGGTCAGTACTCCAGGATGCAAGTTTCAAATCTGTGGGAGGAACGACAGGTTCAGTAGAACAATTGACTGCCCAGAATGCAATGCGGCATTTGGCAACAGACACCATGGCATAAGGAATCAAGGCATTTTTCTCGATGCAGGTAAGGTGCACCGGTTCTAATGTAGCTTCAGACATGTTGAGGGTGGTTTCGCGGCAGGAAACCTGTACATATACAGCCGAAGATGGAGGCAAAATGGTGTCTTCAGAAACACAAAACATACTCCCATCACTACATGAGCCTTCCATCAGACCAGGGGTAACGCATTTGTCGAGGCTAAGCTCAGCAGTTTTGCAGTAGACACTGACTCCACACATTTTTCAAAAGTCCGGCCCAGGATGACGGCGTGCGTTGATCGGGCGAGCACTGCCATGTCCGCATGGAACATCACCCCCCAAAGAAACTTTAACACTGCACACTCCAACAGCAGGCAATGGTTCGCCACTCACACCACAAAACTGAACAATTTTATCGCGCCTAAATAACACTTTTTCTCTGAGGCGATGCTTAAATGCAGCACTAATTACGGATATGGTTGCCCCGGTATCAATCATAAATACACCATCAACTAAAACGTGGACTTTCTTCCGTAACATCAGCAGAGATAGGGGTATTTCTACACATATCGAAAGTCCAGCTATCTTACCCCCATCGGTCCCCCCGACTACTTTTCCGGCGGCGGTGAACGGCACCGGGGTGATGGAGAACAGAGTGCGCGGGAAGATGGAGGTGGTGTCATGCTTCTGTTCGATGCCAGTGAAAGATCCCACAAAGCTTCTTGCCATAGGTTCTCGGAATTAGAAGGGTAGCGTGAACGCCGAGAAGAGCCAGGATTGTAATCATGCTGCACAGGATAGTTCATGGAGTCGCAGCATGATGTTTGGCGCAAGAATATGATCGTGAGATCTGGCCTGGTTAACAGCGACAGCACACAGAAGGCCGAGGCATAGGTGGCGCGGGCAAGTATTCGCCACTCAGAGTCGCGTCGACTGTGGTCACACCGATTATGTGTCGGCTGGTAGTAGAAGGTCCTTTGCCTTGGGGGTGCCCTCGGTAAGTTACTCTGCCGCAGCTTGTGCGGTCCGCGGTATTTATAGAAGTTCGCTCGATTAACGATGTCCGCTGCATTGAAGTCTGTTGTAGGAGGCGCAGCAGCGGATGCGACGGGGGCCAGCGCTAAGGAACCCCAAGCTAGTCTAGCGACCGGCTCACTTCTTTGAGAACAGTCTAATGGATTGTGGAGGCTACATCGCCATACGATGTTAACATCAGCAGCGTTAACAGGGGCCACCAATGTCACGGCAGCCAAACGTCTAAATTTGGGTTCCATTCGACACATTTTCAGCGTCTCGAACGTGGGGCAATTCTGGATCACGTCAGCCACTGAGTCAAGGCATCATTTGCCGATAAGAAATTAATAGATATCTTCGGTAAACCCTTTAAGCAGTGGCCAACTTCTTCATCTTCAGTTCTGCGAGCAGAGACAAGCTTGCACAGTCTCAGTATTTTCTCGATATATACTTGGTGCATGTTTCCCCAGGAAGCTGCGCTCTTTGAGAGAGCGCTTGTTGAGCTCGGTTTATCCCGCCTGAATCTCCAAAGTACTCTTTTATCTCTCCTACAAAGCGGGCCCATGTTGTGAAAGTGTCCTCGTGGTTGACATACTACGTTAGGGCTGTGTAGTTAAGCGCGAGAACCACGTTAGCTAGCTAGGCGGAACAGTCCAAACTTATATCGACGGCTCTCCCGCAGCTAGTGAGGGAGCTACTCATCCACGTCTTCTCTCGATGAGCCGTGAACGAACGCGGCTTCCGGTGATGCTGCCATAAGCTGCTAGGCACGAAACCTTGGAGCGTCGCTGTCAGCAAAATTCATAGGCACAAATGGTGGTAGGTCAGCAAGACGGTGACTTCGGGGTGGTACAAGGTTGGAATTCGTTTTCGGGATTTCTAATGAACGTCTACCCGGCGCCTTTACCAATATCTTACGAGTGAGATTTCATTTGCCGCAGGACGAACGTCGTAGATCCAGCTGTGTCCATATGCGTGAACAAGCACGAGCCGCTTCTTCCTCGACCTCACCTTCCCTTGCCTCCATTTCTGGGCGTTACGATATAATCAAATGGTGGAATTTCTTGACTAACATTATTTTTACCAAATATGAACACGGTTTCAGAAACACATTTTCGACGTGTTCTCACCTAGAAAAACAATCCATGATTTCGCATCGTCATTTAATAATGTAGACCAATATACGCAATGTTCATGAGTTTTTCGAAGGCATTTGATAAAGTTACTTCTAAAAAGCTACTATACAAATTACATAAAGTTTTCCAAAACACACAGTTGACAGAACGGATAACAAAGCACCTAACCAACAGAAAACAATTTGTTTCTTTTCATTATACTTCTATCCCCCCCTCAGTAACGGTTGATTAGGCAGTACCGCAGGGATTTATGTTAGGGTCGCTTTTGTTTGTGTTATATTAATTAATATTGTGCGAAATATTGTCGAGAACATTGAAGTTTTTGTTGGTGACTGCATTCCGTACTCTGAAATTAACAGCATATTTCATCAATTATTATTATACAGTGCATTTCAAAGAGATTTTTGTTGGTGTCATGACTGCCAGGTGGTCATAAATGTTTAAAAGCTGTCTTTGTGAAAATAACACGTATAGAGGAACATTTGCTTTTTACTACCGTGTTATTAATACCTTGCTTTCTGAAGTAAGCAGCTGTAAGTATTTAGGGTTGTGGATTTCTGATGATCTTAACTGGAATACTTACTAAACTACGTAACTGCGAACGCTAAAGGTAAACGTTTTTTCCTCAGGTGTGCGCTTCCGTTTTCTTCTCAGTCTGTACGTCTTTTGGCTTATAGATGAGTGGTATTACCAATTTGAGATAGGCCGTCATGATTTCGGACGCTTCTAAAAAATTAATAATGTTAAATTAAAAGACGCCCAGAGAAGTGCTGCGTGTTTTATTTATAACAGATTTACCAGAACTTCTTTTACAGATATTTTAAAGAGGGCGAATCTTTCTTTCTTGGCGGAACGAAATCATTACTCACGACTTGAAATTTCATATGAAAATATTAATTGTCATTAGCAGACTGACATGGTTTTAAATAATACATTTCTCTTCCGGATGCTACTCGCCAAAGGCCAAACTTCAATATACGCCCTTTTACTCGCGTAGCAGTTTCAAATATTCATTCTTCCCTCGCACTCAAGACGGTGAAAAACAGCACCCTTTCTGCACCAACATTGTTTCTCTCTAGTTTAGAATAAGGCTATTTTATAAGATTTGCTTAATTGCTATTTACTGTAGCCTTAAGTGTGTAATTATTTTGCTTGTCTGGGTGTTAAAATACTTAGAACATGTTTGTTAGTCGTTGATGTGAGCCCAGCTGTTGCTTCTGTATTATAATGATTTCTATTCTATAACCAGTGCATAGTGCAACTTTTTTTCGGTACGTGGCTTTGGTTTGCTTAAGCCGTGCTTGTACCACCCTGCTAAGAGCACAGCAAGTGATTGCATTACCTGTTAATAAATAAATGTTTTGTCCATATGACCAGCTGAAATTTTTCTAGTGCACGTACGCATTTCGAGATATTCCAAAAGATCAGTAGATTTTACACAGTAACACAAGGAAGGCGGGATAAGTTGATTCCAAACTCTGCAATATACAGGTACTCAACTTTCATGTCGAGCATTCCCAAGCATTCACAGTTATACGTGGTAGGGTGACATCTGCTCGTTTTCAATTCATGACGTGGACATATGAAGCGAAGCATCAGGCGAGAAAAAATTTAGCGCTGATCTAAACAGTCTTATATGCGTGAAAAGGTGCAGCGAAATGAAAATAATTCGAGACGTAGACATCGCACCACACGCAACAAATGGGAATTTTTAAGACTGATATTATTGCATAAATACACATGGTTTCCAATATATATCTGACCACTGCACACATTACAAAAACGTTCTTTAACCAATTTTATTCAAACGGAGTGATCCCGGGGAAAGTTATCCTGTAACAATATCTTTCTTGTACCTTGTATCCTATGCGCGGAGCTTAATTTCTCTTAAAGCTCTGCTTCTTATATTAGCAGATCTTTGAAGCCGATCTTTCTAGCGTGTGTCCTGTGTCTGCTTCTCTTGTGTGTGTTTCCTGTGCGCTTTATCTTTAGTCAAGCAATGCACCATCTAGCCCAATTTCAAGTTTTGTTAAACCCAACCTGATCACTTTTGTGTTGCTATTAAAAACTGAAACATGAGATCAGGTACACCTTAGTTGGAGGCTGCGAAGATTTTGGCCATTTGGGGTTCAAAATCATCATGTTTCATAAAAGTGCCCGCCAGAGTAACGTTTTAAGTAATTATTATTACACATTTGTTTATTTCTTAGCTTCAATCGGCTGCCTTTCTTACATACCTGCCAAAACATCTGAAACATGATTGCAGCCAACATAAACTAAATAGAGTAGAGCCCCGTTACTACCAAACTACCGCTCACTGTCTTTGCCGTCACTGTTCCAGCAATATTGATCTTGGATTCTACATTGAGCTAAGAAGAGTGCTGTGGGGCCGCACTTCCATTGATAAAAAATGCGAAAGGTACTCAGCTGCGGAACACATTGATACAATTTAAAAGAATCTCCCTCACTCCTTCCTTTGAAATTATTCCGGGACAGTTATCTTAAAATCGACGGGCAGATTCGATAGTTACATTACACATTGTCTTATGTCATCACAATCATATGACGTCAGCTAATGAATCCTATATTACTGCTAAATTTTGAGAACCGCTTCCTACGAGCGCAAATCTTGGCAACACGATAATTGTTGGGTCATAATTCTGGTACAGATATGCTTCCTAACCTTCTCGCGCTGTGTGCAACATTTTTTTATGGAGCCTGCATGGGCCCCGTGGTGCCTCAGTACGGCGCAACACACGTAACATGTAAGAGCGACGTGAGATCCTCGCAGCAGCCGTATTCTGAGCAGTCTACGGCGGCACGCCGGGGAGGTCGCTTTAGAGGAAATGAGCCCTAAAAAAAGGTACAACTAATTTTCTCTGCTGCTGGCTGCAACGACACCACGTTTAAGGCATTTCGACCTGGCACTGCGAGCTTAAACAGCACGTTTGTTGGTTTCATTTTGCTAGCCCTCCAATGTCGTGGTTATATCTCCTATGTTAGAAGTCCTGGCTTTTTTGTTTCTCTTGATTTAATGTTGCAAAAACCAGAGCAGTGACTGTTCACGCCGATTTGAATGCAGTTTTTCTTTCGAGGCTTTTTTTCAAGTAAAAGGTCTGGATCAAAGAATACACTCGACCGTGGCTGTTAGGAAACAAGATCAAGTGCACTTTGAAGACAGAAGGGTGGCCCAGCAAAAAATGACAAACGCCTAGTTCAAACCGCAATCTAGATCATGTATTGATGATAGTAGGAATTTTTTAAGTAGTAATGAACTCCAGTCATGCTGGCGGCTTAAAAGGATTGTGTGGCATACATTTCATGGAAAGAATTCTGGGATATGGGATCGTGCAGTGCTTTTTCTTTCTCTGCGGTAAGGAGACCCAGAAGTAAATAAGCAACGCTGAATCTTAAAGCGACATGGGTGTTCCATTCACAAAAAAGTATCAACAGTCCAATTAGCGAAGTAATGCAAAAAAAAAAAAAACTATTTACCGCCCAATTCGGACACCAGAAAGGTTTTACCGCGACTCTAAATTTTCGGCAGTTTTCTTTTTCGAGCCATTCGGCGACGTTCTGATTTTAACACAAATTAGAAAAGCAAAATCGCGTCTGTTGGTTTCCGAACTGTGGTGTACTCTGTAAATGATATTGTTCGTGTTTATAGATAACATCACTGGGAAATATCCGCAACTAATTCTTTTTCGCAATCGAGTCGCTCTTTCCCGCGCTTAAAGGGTATTGGTTTTTCAAATATGTGTTACATTGCTTAAAACATTTCGACAGCGTCGGCACGATTACAATTTCTTACATCTCTTGCCTTGCAGGCCTTGCAGCCATGGTTGCTTCTCCTAATTGCCGGTCGCTGATAGATGTTAAGCAAGTGGATCAGGCAAAACATGGCAAAAACGACAAGAACCTGTATGCCTGACCCTCAATCTAAATTTGAGATTCTAGCGGCGTATGTCTGCGCGATGTACCGGCTGACACTTCACTGTAGCTTCTTTAAAAATCCTCAAGACGTCGTAGATATGGACGTATTTCAACTATAAGTTACATAAGTTCTGACCAAAAAAAAATTTGTCTGCCAAAATGCAGGCTGAATCTAACAGATTTCTGCTGACGGGGTAGCGAAAAATGCCCGTTACGGCACAGAGCCATCTCACTCGGATTGGTGGCGCTGAACTCCGATTCGACTGTCGAGGCGTCTATCAGACGCTTGGTGCCGGATGGCTGATATCACCTCATAGCTTTCCCGTCACGACATTTTTTTGGTCCTTCAGTATACGTCTTCTGCCAAGCGTCGATCGTTAGCTGCATGGCTTTGGACGAAATATCATACGGGTCTTCCTTTCCTGGCTTTGTGCTTTGGAGCTAACATTACCAGTGACTGCTTCGTTCCACAGAGCGACGGACCTTATCACCTGCCACCAGACGCCACCTTTAGCGGTTACCTGCCTCCGAAATGGGGCACGTAAAGCGCAATATATTCGCATCTTGACGGCTTCCATTTCGTTAGTGGCTGCAAGCGAAATAACGATTTGGAGCTGCCGCTTTATAGTTGCCGTTTCTTTTTCTCTTCCTGTTGTCTCTTGCGCTTTACCACATCCATCACACGGTGTTTCGTAGCTCAACACACACCAAGCTGTGCTTCACACCGTCGCAGACATTCTCAGTGTTCTCTATTGTGCACGACTTTCACAGCTACGGGTACAGTGTTAACAACCTCATAGTCTTTCCGCACGTCACCATCGAAGTGGTACCATTCACAACTCCCTGCCATTTTCACTCCTTTCGATCGCCCAGAACTTCGAGGCACGAATTTTACTGGGACTTCAATTGATGCGACGCGATGTTTATGTGCTCCTTGTCAGGTTTACCAGGCAGCTCACTATATAGGCTATCATTATGTAACACCCCGCGAGGGGTCTTTAAGGTAATAAAATGAAATGAAATTAAATTAAATTCGAGGGCTACCATGCCTGTTTTGCGTTTGAAGTTCTTCATGCGCTGATTTCATTTTCTTCATCTTTATACTGGCCTCTGGCATATGCCTCACTCACACGTATGTATTTTTATCTTGAACCTTCCGTGGTTTTTAGGCAGTTGTATCAGTCTAATATATTTTTTCTCTGGATTTCTCCCATGACGCATAATATTTCTTCACTCATTTCTCGTTGGACTCACCCGTTGCCGTAAAACCTAGCAGGACTCCATAATCCCACCATGTTCCACAGATGTTGGTTCTGTGCTTGAATATCCTAAAATATATGTTTGCTTTTCGTTTAGCAAAAAATTGGTAAATTCTGTGGCAACAGAAGATAAACCCTTAGGTTGTTAACAGTATAACAGTCCTTGCACAGTGGGGAACATTTTTACGAGCCATCTTTTTTATTGTGCACTAAATGCTCTCCAGCGAAGTAAATTTAAATAATATTATCACATTCTGGCTTGATAGCTTTCAGTGTTATATGAAAAGGGTTTGTAGCTCAGTGCATTGAACATGATCCTGCAATATAGGTAACTCTACTTTCGCGCTGCGCGAGAAGGTGAAAAGGAATATAATGCTCGCAAGTTCGGTCCTCTGAAGGCTCTGCATTAGTGGTATCTTATCTTCGTCGTTTGCAATGAAGCACCCACGAGAGTTTCAGATACCCTCCGAATATCTTTTCTGCGGGACACATTAGGCGATAATCTTATTTTCCAACATATAGGGGGTGTAAAGAAGACAAAGAGCGGAAAACGCTGCGGCATCGCCATCACCATCGCTTGTCTCCGGCGCCCATCTCTCGTGCTGAAGCTGTGCCCTGCGGCTGGCAGTTCGACCCTGCTGTGCCCGAATTACTGGAAGCGCTAGACGTTCAAACGAACTATTAAATCCACATTTCAGGGGCTGATTCTTTTTTACCATTCATTATGCTCCAAAACAAGTCCATACACCTATATGTGACTCGCAAATATCGTAGCAAGAAAGTACCAAAGAGCCAGCATATTTGAATATTAAAACTGCGTACCCGTGCCCGCTCTCTCCTGTCAAATATGGCTGTGGAAGACAAGAAAACGTTTCTCAGAAGCGTGCACAGCAGAAACAGTTTTTGGTTTATCTCAAACCCCCTTCCTGCTAGAATTGCTTCATGTTAAGTAAGTAAACTGAAAGTACTTGACATTTCTCGACTAGAATACATACACAAACGTGCTATTTTACACAGTTTGTAACAGCGCGAAGTTGAAGACGTACTTTACGCCCCACTGCTTTTTAAAGAAGCAAGTGCGTTGGTACTCAAGGTTTACAACTTTCTATGCAGGCTTCTAGCATATCCTCACTGTGAACTGTACACAACCATTAAGAATCCAATCCGCATATATCTCTTATCTCATGAACATTAGAACTACTTAAAGCATTTTTGTTGTCAAAACGTTTGTCTCTAATGCTTTAAATGCATCCCTGGCAGCGTTGCCAGCACTCGCGTTTGTGATTTTCGAGCGAAACTGATTCAAAATTTCAAAGCATACTGTTTAAACCCTGTATCCGCCTTAAGCATATATTTTGCGCTTATATTTGTGTCCTTTCGGACTGGCCATTTTTTGTGTGATGAACGCTGCCTTTTAGAGACAAAATATTTCTTCTCATATCTTTTGTTGGTTGTTTGTGCGCTTATTTCCTCACGTGGAATTGATACTCAGCTCTCATAAGGTTCGGAGTGGCTCTTACAGGACCGCACACCGAGCGGGAAGTCATGTACATACCTGAAAGCATAAGCCATCTTCCTCGAATCGATAATAGGTTTTTCTTAGTTTTCACCAACTTATTAGCGCGAGCTTTCAATTAGGACGTTCACAGTTAGTTGGCTGTGTGCTAGATCTTCAATGAACTGAAACACCCTAGCATCCCGGACAGATAGATGCATAGACAGGCAAGGAGGAATAGGGAGCGCAGGGATATGAAACAGAAAGGCTACCGGTAGTCTATCCCACTCTGGTGAAAAGTGATTATGTAGAGAAAGTGAAAAGGGACGTGGAGCACAGTCACAATTTATTGATCAAGCTGATAGCTGTCAGACAACAAAACAGTGTCCTGTACTTGACTGCCCCACATTCCAGCGCATGCAAGATGTATACATATATGTAGAAGCGCCCAAAGAAACATAATTAGCGTGAAAATTGCCAATGCGCGAAAACAGAAATATATCCTCCTGAGACCCGGCTATGGGGATTTGTCCAATATATTGGACACTAAGTAATCAGACAGTACTCCTATGCCAAGGCATTCATCCTCATAAAACCCTGCAGTCCAATATATTGGACACCTGCTAGCGCCATCTATGCAACATAGATGAAAACGCATTGTTCAAATTCCCGCCAAAACTTTTCAAAAGGGCGACATTCAGCGGCGCGGCGTTTGATGGCACCTGTCGGCGAAGTAAGTCCTTTTTCTCGTATTTCTACCTGCTTTCAAAGCAAATCTTTGATTTTATATTAAAGGTAATACAACAACGAATGTGCAGAATAAGAAATTTAAACTGTTGAAGCGCTTACTTTTATTCATGCGTCCTTTGATTTCGCGTGTCCACTGTGTTGGACGCTGGGACTCAACCCGGTCATTTTGACCGCGCTTTTGCCACGACCTTGCTATGAATAGCAGACGAGTATTGTTGCTATTTAGCGGCTTGCGGACAAAATCGCCTCTATTTGTCGTGTAGCAGACCGGCCTCGCATGTCCGATGAGACAGCTGACGCAAGTTTATAATTTTATAATTTATAATTTTAATTAAAAATTAAATTTATAAATTATAGCATCATAAATTATAAATTTAAAATTTTATAATTTTGTAATATAAAACAATGTTCTTTTGCACCAAATGCCCGCCCTTCTTCTGCATTACAAAGGACAGAAGATGTTTTGAAATTGCCCACAGAAAGTGAAGAAGCAAGCGAAAGTTTTTTTTTTTTTTTGAGCAGACAAAGGCTCGCTTTTACGTTCTTTTTGACCATTTTACCTTAGAAGTTAATAAAAAAAATTGCACACGAGTTTGAGAGCATTATTTGCGGCATGTAAATACATACGCGTTTGGTGAAAAAAGAACGGGTAGAATCCCAGTGTCCAATATATTGGACATCGCACTGAGCCGATACTATCAGGGCTATTCAAAAAACGTTTAACACTTTTCACCTTCATAACCATACTGACTTATTCTGAAAGTTAAAGAAAAATCAGTGCACCCAATGCATTCCGGGTCTCAGGAGGATATAAAAGACTGCTTTCTGTGGTCTTTCTTCCCTAAGCACATTTAGCTTTTAAAACGTTATATTTAGCTCGCTTTCAGATTCATACAGGGTTTACGACAATGCAGTATTGTGTCGAACGAGTTCTCAGGATGTTGAAGCGTATATCCTTTTTCCTATAGACGGTGAGTGCTCTGTGTAATAGCTGTAAGCCTGGATTTAGCTCCACCTCAGCAAAAGATGCCTGTCGCATGTGTATCAGTCAACGATAGAATGTACAGATAACACATTTAAATACTGCGAGGCACCATTTGACCCACAATAATTACCGCAGTGTATTAGTCAAGACCGCGTACCTAAATGATATGCCTGCTCTTGCAACGATTTTGTATTTCATTTCTGTGAAAACGTTGACACCGCAGCACTGTAACGTAGTAGTCACGTACGAGGCCACCGTAAAGTTTAAAATTACCATTAAAATGCCTCAAATTGAATGTATAGGACTGAATCTAGAAGAGTCATAATACCCTAGCTCACGAAACTGAAATTCTTCTGGTAACGGGCCATTGTTAATCGGCCTGCGATGCGGGTATAAACTGCATTCCCTTTAGGCACAGAGCACTTGAATATTCATGGTGGCGTTCCACTCCAGAAAACTAAAAATAAAACAGTATATATAGCCGACCGCCAATTATAGGGAAGCCCTACAATTAGAAACTTTAATACATATAGATTAGGAATAAATTAAAAAAACATGGTTCTCTGCAAACTCGTACGCCTGCATGCCAATAGTCTGCCTCTCTATAAAAACACCGTTCATTTCCCTGCAGTTTTCTGGTCCACAGCTTGCAAAGGGTTCCACTGTGAGCATCATACAGCTTGTACAGCCGTCTGAACGTTCAAAGCCAACGCTGAAGAGCGGGGCAGTTACTGACGCAGGCGCCGCATCGAAGCGTTGGTCACTGATGCAAGGACAAACACTGAAAGTATACTTAGGCGACAGCCGATTGGTGGAAGGGAGATCAATGTTTTTTTTTTATTTTTGCACTGTCGTTGAGCAAGAGACAGTGTGTGTCTTTTGCAGGACCCGTTTCGCTGTATTTCAATCACGGCTTCGGTATCAGACGCACAAAGAAAACACGGAGCAGCATGTTTATTGCTGCAAAAAAAAAATGGCAATCGGCTGCTCACGCGCCTCTGGAGTAAGCCAAAAAGATGAGACTTGAAGGAAATAAGATTTAGAAAAGCATACCACATGCGCGTTTGAATTGTTTGTAAGGTCTGATAACATCTAAATCTGCCGAATAAAGTCGTCCCGCTACTACTAGATTCTATCAAAAAGCCTCAGTTGCTCTGTTCTTTCAATGGTAGATTTTTTTTTCAAACGGAGGTCCGGAGGCCTAACGCAAAAGGTGCATGAGCTGTCGAACGCTATTTCAATTTCCAGAGATAACCAAACTTCAAACTGCTTTCTGTGCTCACGAGAGGCAGGCACCATCGATGCGCTTAGTAACGGGCACGAAATCTGTTAGGCCCAAAAAAAGCCTGGGCATAGGCAAAAATCATATGTATGACCAAAAGGAAGAGGCAGGCAATTTCATCACAGATATGGACAAGATAGTGAAAGTAGCCGAGAAGTTCGATACTGACCTATATTGTAGCCGAAGTAATCTGGACAATGAGATTAGCTGTAGTGAAAGGCACTCAAACGCTCCACCAGTGACGAAGGTTGAAGTTAAGAATGCTTTGAAACTATGATAAGAGAAAAGCAGCTAAGGAAGACTGGGTAGCTACAGATTTGTTGAAGGACGGGGGCATATCGTGCTAGGCCACCCTGCACACGCAATTCCTGGTGCCATTGACGGTATCCGAATCGTGAAAGAACGCTAACATTATCCTTCTTCATAAAGCTTACTGCCTGTTACGTATAAGGTAATCGCCAGCAAAATCAGGACAACCTTAGAATCCAATCAAGAAGATTTTTGGAAAGGGTACTCTACCAACGATCATATCTATATCATCAACCATGTGATAAAAAATGATCGGAATATAACCAGCCCTTATACGCAGTTTTCATTTATTACGAAAAAGCGTTTAACTCAGTAGAATCCTCCGCGGTCATGCAGGCATTACGATATCAGTGTGTAGACCAGCCGCATGTGAAAGTACTTGAAAATATCTGTAGTGGCTGCACAGCAACTATAGGTATAAATAAAGAAAGGAACAAAATTCCCTTAAAGAAAGGTTTTAGTCAAGGAGGCACGATCTCCCCATTAATATTCACAGCTTGCTTGGAGGAAGTATTCAGGGACACAGATTGGGAGCAGTTAGGGATAACGGCTGAGGTATAATATACCTCAGTGATCTGCGATTGGTGATGGAATTGGCTTACTAAATGACACAAGGGATGAACTGAATAAATATTTTATGACCTAAATAAGGACAGCAGAAAGGAAGCCCTAACTATCGATACCCAGAATTCTAAGGATATTTTCAACAGTCTCGGCCAATAACAACAGCGCAATAGATAACGAAGCAGTGTAAGTGGAAGACAAATATGTTTACGCTAGATAGGAAGCAACCACAGATGCAGACCATGGATTATAAAAGGATAGACAGAACAGGATTGCAATGGAGCGTATTCGGTAAGTACTCGCACATTACGACTAGCAACGTACCCGTTTCTTTCAAGTGGAAAGTATATAATAGTCGCATCTTGCCTGTACTCACCCATGGGGCTGAAATGTGGACGCTAACGCAAATGGTCCTATCTAATTTGAGGACAACACACTGAGCTAATGAACAGAAAATGACAGGTGGAATATTAAGAGGCAGGAAGCATCCAGACTGGGTCAGACGAACTCGAGTCAATGGCATTCTAGTGAAATTCAAGAATAAGAAGAAATCGGTATGGGCAGTTTATAGAGTTCTAATAGAGAATAAGCGGCCACCGAAAGGGTAAACAATTGTATAGAAAGGAAAGGCGAGCATAGCAGGGGGAGGCAGAAGGTCACGTGGGCGGATGAGCTTCAGATGTACGTAGGGGTCACGTGGATGCAGCTAGCACACGACCGGGTTAATTGAAGGAATGTGGAAGATTCCTGCAGTGGGTATAGTAGGAATTATTATTATTATTATTATTATTTTATTTTTATTATCATTATTATGAATTGCTTAGCCGGACCTCCAGGACAGGCAGGTAAAATTGAAGAGCTCTCTGCCTGTTGTCAGTCACAACAACAATACCGAGGGCATTGTAGCACGCTCACCAGCATCCAGGTCGAATGGGTAAAGTTTCGTGCTGTCGGCGACACCCACGCTTTGTATTCCCGACTGCAAAACTGGTCGTAGCTCTTGGTCGCCTTAAAGGCTGGTTCACACTGGCGACTCGCGGAGGTCGCGCGGCTCGATTCGTCACGGAGGGGGCGACCTGCGACAATCGTCGATCAACAGGGAGTGTTCGCACCGGAATGCGACTCGCTTCACGACAAACCCGTCTCCGAACGAGATTTGAACGAAGAGCCGACTTTCGCGCCTTTACGGCTTCTGCTACCGCACTCGGGGTAGACCAATTCGGACTCATTTCGATTATGAATATGTGAAATTATCAGTAAGAACAGGATCTTATGGTTATCCCCATGTTTAAGTCTGGTTCGACAGCCAACGCGCTATAGTTCGACGAAGACAGAAGCGGCGGTGGTGTGTGCGCTGTTTATTTATTTATTTATTTATTTATTTATTTATTTCAACCTCAAAGGCCCCATTGAAGGGGCCTTTAAGGTTCTCGCGAAATAGCAGATCACGAAATCGCCTCATGCCAGAGCGTCAAGCACATTACCAAGGATACGAGTACAAACGTGAATTAGTACGCTTCACTCTCGCAGTGCTCCTTAACATGTGTTCAACACATGTGTGCCCAACAACTGCGGGCGCAGTAAGCCGATCATGCACACGCGCGCACGCACTCTTGAATTTTCCCGCCATGGAAGGAGGCAGAAGCGCTGCGGATTGGCTCAGTAGCTTTGCGACTTCAAGTCACTTCGCAAGAAATCGGTCAGCGAGCGACTCCATGACGACTCCCTCAAACAGGTCGCTGGCGACTCGTTCGGGTCGACCCCTCCGTGACTAATCGCCCCCTCCGCGACGAATCGTGTCGCGCGACCTGCGCGAGTCGCCAGTGCGAACCAGCCTTAAAGCCTGGTTCACACTGGCGACTCGCAGAGGTCGCGCGACACGATTCGTCACGGAGGGGGCGACCCGAACGAGTCGCCAGCGACCTGTTTGAGGGAGTCGTCATGGAGTCGCTCGCTGACCGATTTCTTGCGACGTGACTTGAAGTCGCAAAGCTACTGAGCCAATCCGCAGCGCTTCTGCCTCCTTCCAAGGCTGGAAAATTCAAGAGTGCATGCGCGCGTGTGCACGATCGTCTTACTGCGCCCGCAGTTGTTGGGCAGACATGTTAAGGAGCACTGCGAGAGTGAAGCGTACTAATTCACGTTTGTGCTCGTATCATTGGTCATGTGCTTGACGCTCGGGCATGAGGCGATTTCGTGATCTGCTATTTCGCGAGAACGCTAACAACAGCGCACACACCACCGCCGCTTCCATCTTCGTCGAACTATAGCACGTTGGCGGTCGAAACAGTCCTAAACATGGGAATAACCATAAGATCCGGTTCTTCGCTGATAATTTCACATTCATAACTGAAATGAGTCCGAATTGAACTACCCCGAGCGTGGTAGCAGAAGCCGTAAAGGCGCGAAAGCCGGGCCTTCGTTCAAATCTCGTTTGGAGAGGGGTCTGTCGTGAAGCGAGTTGCATTCCGGTGTGAACACTCCCTGTTGATCGACGATTGTCGCCGGTCTCCCCCTCCGTGACGAATCGAGCCGCGCGACCTCCGCGAGTCGCCAGTGTGAACCAGCCTTAAACGAATTACTAACACCTGCTGCCTCCACCCACTTCTTACAACGCCCTGCCGCTTGCTGCTGGTTCAACTCGACGTCAGTTTTTTGCTCTATCCACCCGCGACCCATGCCGTTCAGCGTCCCAATACCGAAGGTGTCCCCTTTTAGCTATGTACAAACTTCACCGCCGCTGTTACCTACGTGGTACAGCGTGCCCGACGAACTATAGCAAGCTAATGCTCCGCTTCTGGATTGATATTGTTAGGGCTAAGGAAGGCACCAAAGGACCGACACAGGCACAAGAACCGACATCTCGCCGACCAACCTCTCTTCTTCTTTCTCATTCCTTATCCACGTGCTTCCCTGCGCTTCCCCGTCTAGAACACTAGGACATCTTTGCGCCACTGGAGAGGGGAGGGGGAAGGGGGGGTCTAGAGTTGAGTCAACGTTCGTGGAAGGGGGCCGGTGGAGGGGATTTCAGTGTCATATAATTCTGATGCAATATGTACGATATTGTATCAATACTAAACTCCGGATAGATTATTTCTAACTCGTACAGATTCTCTTACTCATTTTTGCTACATACATGCAACGACTAGAACCACCTCACGGGTGATATCGCATACATCAACGATTTCGTCCTTTACGAGAAAGCGTTATCACTTTTTATATTTGTCGATGCCGCAGACTGACCGGTGAAGTGCCTTGTTCTGTGTGTGCTTACACTTTTTGTTCCAAGCGACCAAGTTTAGGTCTTGCTTACGTGCTCTGCTATGTTATAAAATGGTCTGCGTATGTGGTTGGTTTTCTTTTTACTCTTCTTTTATTGGCTGCGTACCATTCTGTATTTTGTGCGTGTTAAATAGCCTTTTTCTAACTGTGCCTATTATCTCTTATTTAGTTTTTCTTTCATGCTCAGGTGTTTGTCGATACAAGTACGCCTTTTTTAATTGTTGTATTATTTTGGTAAAAATTGCACGTTAGTAATTTTTACTGATTTGTCTAATGTGATCTGCGTCAAGTGTTCACTGTTCTAGCAGATGTCACCGCGAATTCATTTTTTTTATCACTTTATCCCACTCCCCTCTTCAATGCTTAGGCGAATGAGGGTATGTAAAATAAATAAATAAATAGTGTCAAACAGTTCATCCCTCTCAAAATTATTCCAAGAGATGTTTATATGTAGACACGTTTCTAAGCGAACAGAGCACGCTCTTGCGATCAGTCGATTATTTTCATGCATTTTACCTCGCTTACGTAGTGCTTTTTTGCCCCACATTCTATGTTAATTATTTATTCATCACGAAGGACAAGCAAGGGTTTCCATTTCACCACCAGTCTTGTCTGATTTTGTTCGCCTTTTCGCGGTCGTTTTTTAGAACCATGCAACTGATAAACCAGACCAAATGAAAAGTCCTAGATACAGGCGTACTTGACTTCTATCATTGTGTTGTTCATAATGACAGCAGCTGAAGATGAACTCTGAAAAATACTCTATTCCTGAAATCCACCGGAAGTCCATTGTCTCATCGCCGATTCCATTTTGGCGGCAGCTGAGTGAAAAATAAGAAGAAAGGTGTTTATGCAAGCGCCAATTGGAGCGCAGCTTTTAAGTTATTTCGCCAATTTCCCCTGTTTTCCGCTTCTATCGAAAAGTAGCCGCCGTGGCCACGATTCTCACCTGCTTGCTTGAGTTGAGGAGCAGATTGAAATGCTGAGCCTATTGTTTCGCCTAACACTGATTTTTCCGCCAGATGGTGCTCCATCTGACAGAAAAAAACAACGAAGGCAGCAAGAAATAAAACTGGGGAAATAAGAGGAGTGGAATGCAAAATGAAAAAGATGTTATCAAAATAAAGACAGCTTTGTATTTGGCAGCATTTCTTACAAAACGGTATTTTCGCTTTGTTAGATATATCTATTGTGCACAGAATGTCTTTAAAGACGATATACGCAGGCTTCACAGCGGAAGCCATAATCGTTGAAGTTAACATGCATGCCCAATCTGGCAGCTTATCCTATACTTATCCCTATACGTATGGCTATACTGATACCTATACTCTTACTCTATACTTAGCTTATACCTGTACTCGTACTAAAGTGCTACCATGCTACCGTCCGGCAGTGTTGCTTTGCGCGTCACAGGATACATTCTCACTGTATCTCAGCTAAGCGCACGACGTGAAGCGAGCTTTTTGTAAGTTAAAGTTTCACTACATCGGCTTTTCGAGCCACCAGCGTCACGCGGGTTTCACATTCAAGTGAATGACAGGCTGCGGCTTTCCTTTCATATAAACAAATTTACAATGGAAGCGAAAGCTTCACTACGCTAGGTATAGCAGGCTTAGTGCGACACTAAATTTGGCCTTGAAGTAAAATCAACCTAATTAAGCGTGGGTGTCCACGATCGCGTGGTGTTCCCCAAATGTGCACTGCACCTTCCTTTCTCAAAGTATGGCCCAAACCCTAACCTAAACCTAGAGGCACGCCTGGGTACGGCGATGTCCACACACGTTAAAGACGCAGAGGTGGCCAAATTGCTCCCTAGCCTTCCTCTACGGGACCTTTTCTCTCCACTTCCACTCCCTTCTTCCTTCTCTCAAGTCTGGCAGATATTACGTCTTTCTTTTCTGATAGTTCAATGCACAGTACAAAATAAAAAAAAAATATGAGAACATTAGCTTGACCTGGTTAGGTGTAGGTGCCATTAATTCGTTAGTTCCTTTCCCCAAAACATGATTTAAACAAACATTATTAAAAATTAGCGGGTTAAAAAGCGCGGTTTAGAGAGGCTATCGCTGCAACTCTCACAGCTTTCGTCCTATCACTCTGTTCAAGCCATGCTTACACTTCCACAATTTTTTCGTTGCTGTACTCTCGCCTGGTAATTGTCATGAATGTTGAGCGCAAGTTACAAGCGCAGTTTCCATCGGTACAGCTGTACTGGAGAGACATAATTGAGGTTCTCATGAAGGGCTTCCGCCCGTAATCATGAGAGTACTCAAAGAACTTTGCCGCAGCTTTTAACTTCTTGTCTTCAAAATACGTATATTATGAACACTATATGTCTTCCTACCGAAGAGACACTTGCGCCCAGAACAGTGTGAAGAAGCCAAAGATGACAGAAATGAAAGTGCGCGTAGTCATTTCTACGTAAAACATGCTCGCTGTTGTTACCCATGTCACCACTTAATCTCTTAAGGGAGAACGGATGCTCATCCACAGATGCGGGGAGCGAGAAGTTCGAAACAGACCGCATTTCCTTTTGCCATGGCTCGCTGCTATATGAAGGCCATAACTTAAGGGTAAAAACAAAGCACGCAGTACGGTTGATGGAGCTGCAGCTTCTGCCGGGCACAAATGATATTTCATTCTTACGCTGTGCACATGACAGGAAAGATGAAGCCCGAGGAACAATTTGCAACGGTGTCGTACAATCACAAGTGCACTGTGGCGCAATGCGACGTCGGACGTCAGGCCTTGAGTAATATACGACCCATCGTACAACCCATATAAGCTCATTTTCGGTGATGTCGATTTCACTTCCCAGCGCTGTCATTCAGGGAATCGGGACGTGTCATCTTCCGTGATTTTGGTGAAAATGGTCACGTATACGCCCCGTGAAAAGCGACGTTCACGCTACTGTGGCGGAGTTGATAAGTACATCCAGGAGCGCAGCCTGTCGCGTCGTCTGCTAGCTTTATGTTTCCATATAGTCGTCGCGTGATGTATTCGTTTCCCCACGGCACTTTCATCGTTTCATAAGCAGCATCCACTGGAAATGCAATGTGACACAAACCACGGACATCTCCAGGCAAAGTCTATCTTTAGATAAATGTTCGAAAGCTATTAAAAACGCGCTGGTCATTTAGTTATACGTCCCAGCCTGTCAAGCAATACGACCCATAGCGGACTTTTAGGTATCACTTCACGTTAACAAGCAGCTTGAAATTCTTTTCTTATATTTCGATATGAACGCACTTGAAACAACATCGGCGCGTCATTGCGAATTTTATATCGATCGCTGCCATTCTATTTCGGCACAGGAAATAATATATTTTAGTTACTGCGCAAACCTGTACTGGTTCTTTAATTTGGTATACTGCTCTATATTTTATGGTGCTTAATTATTTCGTGTAATGGAATTGATCCTGAGAATGATATGATGAACATCAGGTATGAGATTTAATCAAATACACTCGGTTGTCCAAGCGCATGATATATGCATTTATTAAGAAATAAACGGGGCGTGTTAAGGCCCGCATCTCTTAATATTTTATTCTTTTACATAAGCGCATACCCCGTAGAGTAGAATTTACCGAATGTTGTAAGCGTTTGTTTTACCGCGTACCGCCCACACCCGACACTACACTTTACGAAAGGTGTCATCGCCACGATCCAATTCAATATGGTGACTAATCCCATGGGAGATGTTTACATGGGGCGATTAATTAAGCATCACCTATTAAGATCATAACGGGATTGTGCTTCCGGACCCTGTTCGCATCACGAATTCAGTGGGCCTATCTGCATTCATCTTTAACAACTGAGCCTTCGCTGCCTATGAGATGCATCTGTCGATCTCGCCACAGGAAAGTACTGGATTCTACTCCCTCCCCTCCCTTCGAAGTACCCAGTTTTATTTTCGCTTTAATTATCTCCTCTCGTTACGGAACGTTGTTCAGAAATTTGTGGCAATATAACATTTTAAACTTTTCCGGAATTTTTCACCGAGAGAGTTTGTTCAAGGCCAACGACAAAGAATTTTTCGCAACACATGACTCTTCGCGATATGTCACTAAAGTCCTGTAAATTCGGCTTGTACAGCGATATACTTTTAAGAGAGTGGGGCTGGGACGATGTAACGGCGGGTGGCGAAGAATATCCAATATATTGGGTCGAGGTAGGTTACGATATGCACACATGAAAAGATCTTGTAAAGCAAAGGCGGGGTAAATGAGAAAGAAAAAGTATACTGCGAGCATCCTGTTGACGCAATTGATCACTAAATGAAGGATATACCCCGAGTAAAGCGGTGCACAACATTCCAGCTGGTCATTTAGCGCTTAATGTTTGTAGAAGGTACTTGTCCCGGAGCACACGGTACTTTTTCCCGGATGACTCCAACAGTATCAATTTTTTCGCTTCTACACAAATGGGTACCTTAATTTTATGCTTCAGGAGACCACAAAAAAAAAAAAAAAAAACTGCAGGAGCTGAAAAGATGCAACAAAACGGCAATTCTAGCAGCGACGCATGAGCAGCGGCTGCTCGTATCCTTGAAGCACGTCTTAAAACGACAGCTAAGCGGCTTTCAGTGGCGCTTCTATAGGCGGTGCACGGGGCGTATAGGCCGATGGAATAGCAGTCGCTCCCTGCTATCTGAAAACCGCTGCTGACATCGACACTAACAGCTTAACCGTGGCGTTATATACAAACTTCATTTGTGACTCAGGCCAGAACTTCCTAAATACGCCGAATCATTGTTGAGCTTGGTACACTTTTAGCTCACTCACTCGGCAGAATATGGCGAACATTACCTGACGCCTCCCCTTAGCTTGCTGAAAATATTTATAAGGAAAACCGTCTTCATAGAAGCATTCATGTATGAAACGACGGTGTGGTCTATTGACAGATTTGTCTTTATCTAGTGCACAATGTTGATGCCGCAAACAACTGCGTTGAAGTGGGGAAGTCCCTGAATGGGACAGCATGTCACAACCGCTGCCTGAATATTTCCGTGGTGGCGAATCTGCGCCCAGGTGGGCGCAGATTCGCCACCACGGAAATATTCAGGCAGCGGAAATATTCAGGAACAGGAAATATTCAGGCACCAGGAAATATTCAGGAACAAACTTTTTTGCAGTGATCTTGCTCGCCTGTTCAGTAGGTATCCGGCAGCGCGGGCGTCTGTCATCATGCCCGGGTGAGAACATTGAGAAACGCAACAGCGTGCAGCCTCCGCAGCCAGCTCGCTTCGAATTTGGTCTCATTGAATAGAAGCGCTACAAAACAAGGCTAACCTGGTACTTACCTGGAAAGTATATTTAAATCTGACCCCCCCCCCCCCCATTTTCACCATAACGTAAAAAAAAAAAACATTTTTCTCACCATCCATTAACGGGCGAGGACTTGGCTTAAAGACCTAACCTGCGGCTCATTTAACTTACCTTTCAAGGTAATCATCAACGTGATAAGCATAAGAGTAATTCGAATGGGACAGCTGAGCGAACCAGAATAGCGGCTGCCTAAATGCTGACATCGAAACTGGTGAACATTTTCGCTTTAGCACAGATATACGGATTCTAAAGTTAATACATTAGCGCGCCTCGTTTCCACCTCGAGTAGGCCGAATCCACCGCACGGTGGATCGGAATGCTGTGCCTACATGTTTATCCAAAATTCATCTGCAGTTCGCGAAGGTAAGGCGCTAAACCAGCTCTAACAGTATTTTCTCACACTTGAGAAACTATAGACTGTCTTCAGCCCGTTATGTCACCCGCAGCCAGCGTTTTTCTTGTAATAATGCACTTTAGATTGTTTCGTTTTGTCACATTTCCATGACATCGCGAACGATGACAAACAAAAGGCGGGCCACAAAAACGAACAAATATGCAACACCTATCCTGGCTACACGTGCAACGTGAAGGCCGCATGGAGCGCCTGCTTAGCGCTTACAGCCGGTCAGGTCACGCACAAGTCGAGCGTTAATGAGGAAAATCCGGTGCCACATTCCTCTCATCCTTCGCGCGTCGGTGCATTTCGGGGCTCGCATAAGCCCGACAAGGTGCATATTTCATGAAGTCTATCTGCCGTGTACACTGTAAATGCTTGTAAATGCTTGTAAATGTAAATGCTTGTAAATGCAAACATGAAAAGCGAACCCAGCTGCGTATCAAGTGAAAGCCATTTGGGAACTATCTACTCTTGAGAGTCTGCGCTAGGAACGTTCCTTGAAGCTAGCCGGACTATCGTTGCTTGTAGAGGAATGCTGGAGTGTGGTATGCAAATGCTTTTTATCTTTTTCCTTGCATTCACGTATTAAAGTTGATCTTCTGACTTGGTTTCTTGAAGTGCTAATGACAGGTTTTGGTTCTTTTTGTCCATGTGCATTGCTATATATTGTCAATTACCATACCATACTATAAATTTGGCAGGGGCTATTTTTTTTAACCCGACTATATAGAAAACACGCAGGCTCTTTTTTGCAGCTGCATCTATATACTCTTTGGTTTGTTTTGTGGGGTTTAACGTCCCAAAGCGACTCGGGCTATGAGAGACGCCCTAGTGGTGGGCTCCAGAAATTTCCACCACCTGAGGTTCTTTAACATGCACTGACATCGCACAGCACACGGGCACCTTGCTTTTCGCTTCCTTTCAAAAAACGGCCGCCGAGACCGGGACTCGATCCGACACCTTTGGGAACAGTAGTCGAGCACCGTAACCACTGCGCCACCCCTGCACCACCCCTGAGGGGTTCTATATAGGCTTTGATCACGTCACGTACTCTTACAACTGTTTCTAAGAAATGCAAATTGCTGAGAGTTTGCCGCCTGCCTCGCATCTGCCGCGCTGGCTCGGTGGTTAGCATAGCCGGCTACTTCATCCGAGTACCCGGGGTCGAGCCCGACTATTTGGAATACGTGCCGATGTTTTTTTTTTTTTTTTTTTTTTAAAGTTTTCGAGCAATGCCACAAACGGCAAAAAGTGGAAGGGTGAGCACAGTCATGGCGAGGTGCGGCACGTCGTCTGTCTCTTCACGGAGAAAGGATGCGATGGGTTGTAGGCTCCCGAGACGTTCACCGTGGCGCAAAGCAGTGGGGTAGTCAATAGAGTTAGAGACCCAGAGCGCAGACGAGCCAGGGGACAGTTTCTATTTTATATGCATCTGCGTTTGGCACTAATTAGGCTCGTACATATTTTTGTGGTTTTGATGAGTGGATTGCTTTTATTGTTGTTTATATACACTGAAAACTGAGTCGACTCCTGTCTTGTACTTTGGCTCCTAGGCAATCGTCAAGTTGCTGAGCGCAACTTTTAGCCCAGTGGCCATTCAGAGTTGCTTTGTAACTGCTGTGAAAAAAAAATGAATTGAATTAAATTGAAATAATGAGTATAGCTTAGGGCAAGAGAAGGCACTTTTGGCCCAGAAATGTAGGAGCGACAATTTGATTGCACACAGTCAGAAGTGATATTTACAAACAGGGAAGAAGGAGGAGGAATGGCAATGTCTTCACCGAAGAAGGCTTCAGCGCATCGACTAGAAGGAGCATTGTCTGACGCGGGCTCGGGCAGCTTAGAAAATCGAACTCCAACTCGAGCACAATCGAATATAGCGGCATGAAGCGACAGGAAATCCCAGCCTAAAATTACAGCGTGTGAGCAAATTGACATCACGACGAACTAAGTTGTATAAAGGCAATTCTGGATCACTATTTGAGCGGTGCACGCTGCTAAAGGCTTGATTTGCTGAGCGTTGGCCATTCGCAACGAAAGTCCTGCAAATGACGCTGAGCGGTCGGGTGAGAAAGGGCGGTTTGTGGAGGCTCACTAGGCCCGGAATACCGAGGTGCCGAAGACCAGTACACCGAACTTTGGGTAGGTGTTGCTGACACTGGGAGAAGGTTTCGGCAATAGCGGGAAATGTGCCCAGCCAGCCCGCAAATGTCGAAAATTGGCAGGTTATTTATCGTGCGCCAGGAATCGCGTGGTCTTGGAGCCGGTCGAAAATAGCGTGCTGGCACTTGCACAGGCACTGACGGTAGAGCGTGAATTGGCAACGGCGTCGGTGTAGGTCAAAGGACCGGCGACAGGCTTTGGGATGACATCGTTATAGGTGATAGAAGCGGCGACAAGTCATGAAACGGCGTCGGCATAACTAAGAGGAGCACCAGCGACAACTGGTGCCAGATGGACAGATGGAAGCGCCTCGGAAACCTTCTCCTGAATAGCCGGCGGCAAAGCCGGGGCCAAATGGTGTAGCTGCTTTTGAGAACTAGGAAACAGCGAAAGTCGACGCGCCATCTCTTGAGGAATAAAGGCTTTAATTTGCTGCAGGAACGAAGGGTTTTCGGCTGCAGGCGTCAGTCCGCAAGCGATTTAACCTATTCTTGGTGCTGACGCGTCAGCGTGAAGGTTTCATTAACGGCGCGCAAGTCGCGCGCTGACAAGATCTGGAAGGCGTCATTGTCCATACCTTTCAATATGTGTTTGAACTTTGCGGTCTCTGAGACGTTGGCGTCCATGCGTTTGCACAGGTCGACGACTTCTTCGATATAGCTTGTAAAGCTTTCGCCGACCTGCTGCAACCGTTCACGCAAGCGCTACTTGGTGAGCAAATTCCTCACAGCTGGGCGACCAAAGACTTCGGCAAGCGTTGTTTTAAAGGAAGCCCACGCGCGGATGTCGGTTTCATCGTTGCGGTACCACAAGTTTTCCACGCCGATGAGATAATTTCTTTCCACGCTGTTCAATTTAATTTCTTCGTACAATTTATTGTAGAGGCTCAACCGTTCGTAAGTAAGCCAATCGTCGACACCGGGCTCATCTGTCGCGCTGAATACAGCCGGGTCCCACTGGCGAAGGGAGCCGGCGGAATTGACAGTTGGACCCATCTGCATGCCTTGATGTTGGACGTCGTCTGGCAATGCAGGTGTAGGAAGAGCGTGGCTACGGAGCTCCAGGACCGACGTTCCTAACCTGCTACTACACTAAATATAGGATGGAGGCTTATTAGAGGTACTGGGACTGGATCTAGAAGCGTTGAAGAAATAGTCCCCGTACAAGCAGGTCCAGCGCACAAACCAATAACTATGTATTGGAGACCGAGCACGGAATCTTCTTCTTCACCTTTGCACGTACATCGCCATCTTTACAATATATATATATATATATATATTAGCGCACTACTAGAGGCCTTTTTAGCTGCGTTACTGCACTTGTGCAAGGTGCTGTCTGAAAGAAGGCACTCTCTTTAGAATTTTTTGAAGGTTAGCGAAGTTGCTTTCATCTATCTCCTTTTTATTGTGGGCAAATAAAAGCACGGAAGCTTAATGACTTTCTTTCTATTTGATCCTTACCTGGAAATAATGAGTGAAAAGCAGTTCTACTCCATGTTAGATCTGCTCTCCTTGCAATTTCTTGTTCTAAGCTTAAGCGCAAATAAGGCTGCTGATGTCCAAAATAAATAAGGCTTTTCCTAAAAATCGAGCCAAGGCGAAACGCTCTAAGCAGATTTCCGGGGTTTGTCGATTAACAATGTTGACTTTTGCTCTGCTTCCGGCAGAAAATCCACCGTGAACTGCAACACCATGCGAGGATAACGGCGAGGAAAGTGCGATCCTACACTGTAAAAACAAAAACACCTTATTAGGTGCTTTCGCATGTCTATAACTAACACCCATGCACCCTTGAAAAAAAGTGGCTTCAGAGTGCCAGTACACCCTCAAAGATGGTGCTTCGGTTGGTCATAACACCCTTCTATGGGGCCAATGCACTGGGGTGTTTTCATCACCTTTACACCCTATTGCAGGGTGGAAGCAGTGGCATTGCACCCTTACACCCCTTGATAAAAATCAGTGCGGATAGCGTCCATATATTGCATTCCCTAATTAGGAATTACTTTTGCCACTACACGTTCCTTAATGGTTTTCCTATGTGCACATTTGCAATCAAGCCTAATGGTATTCCTTTTAACCATCTGTAATGCCAAATGAGCATGTAAAAAGATGCTGCATGCCATTATTTTGACATCTCGAATGGCCCATGCCAGTATGATTTTTTTTTTCAAATTCACAGAGCGTGTTACAAAAAAAATGTCACCCAGAAGGAAACTGGAAGTCTTTTATTCGGCATAGAAGGGTCAGGGTTCGGGCTAGTGGGTGCTCGGGTGCTGGTGGAGGGGGGGGGGGGGGCAGGGGGCACTTGTGTTCTGTTTCTTCATTGATGAGCGCTATGGAACCTCATTTATTTAACAATACTGCCACTCTCCACCGAGAGCCTAGCAGACGGGCAAAAACATACATGGTATGTACGTAAATACCTAAAAAAATGAAAGAAGCAAAACAGTTCCAACAAATTGCAGACAGCAAAGTATACAATTTTTTTCAAAAACAGAACCGAACAATTAAAACAACAGCATGGTGACATTTCTGAAAAAACAACAACAAAACGTTTAGTCGTATGCAACAATAATTGCAGTACACAATATTAATACTATGCTTTGTCAGTGTCAACGCGTGCGCTTGCATAAAATTCGGCCTTAAGCGATGAAATAAAGCGTCAGCAGCGCATCTTGGCTTCGACACGCAGACGCCCAAAAAGAGGTGCTCTATAAAGCAGCACAAATTGTCGGCCCCTTGTCATATGTCAGATTGAACAGCCAAAATCGACCCATTATTGGAACAATACCCTAAGTAGAGTCGATGACTCGAAGAAGCTTCCGCTGCTGAATGAAGGGGAAATGCTCTTCAGCTTCTTTGATGCTGCTCCCAGTATATCCGACGCACGGCGTGGCAGGCTTTTCTTCCTGTTCCTTGATAAAATTGTGAAAGAAGTGCATAACAGAGCAGCTGTATAATTATGCACTGCACCTGGCAAAAAGCAAATTCAACATATTTTCTACTCTATATTTAGAATACGCCAATGCCCCTTTAGTGTACAGCAGTATGCTGGAAAAGGGCCCTATCGGAAACCACTGGTGGTTATCTCACAATTAACAATGCAGAGTATACTGTTATGGTTGGTTCAGGAGGCACAAAGCCAGCAGTCTGATCAAGTCATAAATGAGAGCACATAAGGTCAACCCATTTTTATTCATGCAGCATGCTGTTGCATGGTAATTTTAGATTATGCAAGCTATTTTATCAAACAAAAATGGCTACGCTCATCAAAAGCACCTGGGTTAGAGAACTTCAATGCTGCCCCACGAACTTTTCATTTCACATGAACTGGAATGCTTATTATGATAGTTAAAAATGTAAATAAACAATAAACAGCACTGGAGCACGGTGTTTACTACTAAAATATTAACAGCTGGCTCAATTGAAGGCTTCACACAAGGCCTACAGCATACCCTGCCAAGTAGATACCGCAGAACCCAACAAAAAAAAACGTAGAAAGAGCATACTTAGTCATGAGGCACTACAAAAAAAAAAACAAAGTGCATGTAATACATAACACAATGCATTTCTGAACTTTTGCACGTCTTCTTGTGCTAAGTATGAACCAGCCAAGCCCTAGGTCATCGCAATGCTTCCTGAAGTGTTTACATTTAAGGTTTATTAACAAGGAAAAAGTGTTCTCGCTGCTCTATGTGGCAGCTCTGAAACTTCATCACACATTATTCAGTGAAAGTGTACACTGGAGCTTTGAGTTGAGCGACAATTACATGTGCAACAGCAGAGCATTACCAAACAACCAAACAGCAGAAGCTATAAAAAATGTCAGCACTGAAGCATGGCATGTTAAAACATTTTCCACGCATAGCACATTGTATGCATAGACATCCAGAACATCAGTGGTGAGCCTCAAGAGGCGGCAGGAAGCTCAAGTGTTCAAGAAGTTGTAATCGTTATAGCGGCAGGCAGTCTGAGCACTTTGAAATACTAAAGGTTCGAAAACTAAAAATATGTTGACTAACTTGAAATGCAAAAATAACAATTTGGATTTATTGAGAATGTTTACTATAAATGAGAATGTCTATGACAGTGCCACATGGTTAATTCATTTCAAACTTGGCTAGCAAATTACAGCACTTTTTTAAAACAACTATTAAACTGCATTACCCACCTTCAGAAGCCTGTAGGATACGACAGTGTGGCAAATATTCTCTTGAAGCAGTCTCAGATTATATATTCCAGACATTAGGAACATGTTAGGTACTAGCATGCATGAGCAGGTTGAGAGACCCCTTTCCAGCAAATGCTAAACCCCACCAAGCTGCCTGCAATAGCCATCTGATAAAGCACTGCTGGTCCACTGCAGTAGAGTGCTTAGTCAAATGGCACACTGCACCAATCTTGACATTACCAGTGCTTCATCAGGTGAAACTTGTATGCAATACGACGTGGTAAGCATGTGATGGCAGGAGTCTCCTAAAAGTGCTTTTGATTGTACTTACAGTGCAAATAATCCTTTCACAGCAAAGAATTCACAGTTGTGATGAAAACTTGTGTAGTATTTCTATCTGAATTATGAATCACTAATACGTATTACAAGTTAGACGTTAAACCATTTTAGAAACAAAGAAAATTTGCTAATAATGTCGGTTTAAGGTAGGCTTTCTGAATATTCAAATGACAAAGAGAAAACATGCAAATGATACAAACAACATCCAGAGCTCCCGGCTGGTTCCCAATGTTTGCCAAGAGTTGCAGAATGCATACTGTCTGTACATCTACAATAGAAATAAGTAACACAACAATGGTGTACCTCCTTGCAGGTAAAAAGAGACAGCCGAGTTTTGAGGTGATAATTTATTGTCTAATTTAGGAAGGCAAATAAACAAAATTGAAAACATGTAGAGGCACGCAAACTGAAAGCCAAACATCTGACAGCAAAAATTAGCAAAGCTTGTGAAGATTCGAATCAGGTATCACCTAATTCTCTGCTACTAGTTGAACAGATTCGAAAAGGCTGCACCATTACAATGGAGAAGAACAATAGGTAATTTAAATTTAGCTAATGCGAAAATTGTTACATATGAAGAAATGCACAGGCTAGTTATGGTTTTATTATTCTTTCTGAGGCTCAGCCATGTTTTTAGTATATCTATAAGGCAATGCAAAATGGCAAAAACGTAGGCATTAGCGAAAAACTGCCAATTAGATAGCACATGCAGCAAACAGAAGGAAACAGCTTAATACTTACGCTTCTTTCTCTTTCACGCATTCCCTCAGAACATACTTCGAGCACCCGGGCAATGTCCTTTTTTTCTTGCACGAATGTCCTTCAAAACCAAGACAAGTGTCTTGTTAAGGCCAATTTCAACTGCCTCTTTGCCGTCCTTCTTGATCAGCATGTTGACGTCATGTAAGAACTGCAAGTTTGTGTGAATGGTAGCCATAAAGAATTCATTTTACTCAATGTTTCAAGTAACTGAATATTAAAAATCATTGTACAAAAGCTAAGGCAATTGATGCCTTTGTACATATCTGAAAAAAAAAACTGGCATTAGCAAACAGCAAATACAAATATTTACTAAGGTTAGAAAACTGCAAAAACCATCAGTATTTTGCCACTCATCGCCAAATTGCAAGCAATATTAAGGAAAGTCTAATATAAATAATAACAAAGCAAAAATTATGATCCTCCTTCCCTCAACTTGGCACACGGCTGAATGGCAATAAAATATGTAATATATCTCTAAACTAAGGGTCCCCGCTCGGCTTTAAAAAGTAGGCTTCAATTCTTAGGGACAATCTACAGACATGCATTGTTAGCATATGAAAGTCAAATTATTTTCTGGGCCCTTTAAATCAGTAAACTGCTTTCAACACATACATTACCAACTTTTTAATAACAGTAAGTCACAAATTTGCCTGCAACATGCGCACTGTGATGAGCAAAGAAGGTAAACATATGCGACTAAGGCTATCATAACCGCTTCATATGTACATTTAAGCAAAAGACAAAAAAAAAAGTAAACATCTGGTCAGAATCAAAATCTGTAATAGCAACATCCGGTACAATATTTGGCCACGGGATTCAAGCTGTCGACCTCTACTTGAATGCTGAGGCATCAGTATCGAATATCCATTTATTCTAGTCTAAAGACACTACAAAAATCAAGTAATGCGGTCAAACAGTTATGTTGAAATGTGACGACAAAAATAATGAAAACTAGATGTTTAAACCACATCAGCTGACTTAGCACGTGTACAAGTGCCTTAATTGAAGTCTTGCTGAAAATAAAATACGTACCTAAATGATTCTTCGAGAGCAAAAGTAAACGCCATAACAAAAGCAGCATAATAAAAACGCAAATTCACACTCCATGCAACCGCAAAATATGGTCCCCGTAAAATGAAAAATGCTCCCATTGTGATTAAAAAAGGCAAATCCAGACGCGGGGAGTTAACATAGGCTGATGATAGCGGCATATAGTTTACGCAGTTTGGAATAAACTATTATGCAACCAGGCCGGCCGACCAGCGCACTTCGATGCCGAGAGCACGAGCGCAGAGGCGTGCCGCGCTGAACGGCCGCCGAGAACGAACATAGCCTCCTCGAACAAAAAGTTTAAACAGAAGGGCCGCGGGAGGACGCTCCCCGAGCAGCAGGACGGTGCGCGCATATGCTCCGAGTAAATAAAAAAAAAAGGGGGGGGGGCGGAGGGGGGGGGGGGGTCGCAGCGCTCCGAGTGAAAGAAGACGACAAAGCATGAAAGAGGTTTCAGGAGAGCCAGCGCTAAGTGTAAGCGATAAGGGAGGAGGGGGAAGTCGAGAGTGCTAGGAGAATTAAGGTAGTACGCCAACATGACCTTGCCGCACGAACGGAAACGTTAGAACAAAACCGAGTCGTTGCGAACTGAGCGCAAGTATCAAACTGTCAAGAAACGAAAATCGTTTCGTGAACCTCCTGTACGTACAAAATGCAAGGAAACGTAGCACATACATTATTTCTGTTCAAGAAAGTTAAGACTGATGTTCTTGCGCGAAATCTGCGTAACTCGCCGCGACATCTACCACATGTGCGATGTCATTTTGGCATCCAGGTGAAAACAAGCGCGTGTTTCACGTTTTCATTTCAGCACATTCTGGAGCGTTCCGGCACAAAAAGACACAGAATGCAGCAATCCGGTAGGACACTGTTCCCACAAAGCGCAATATGCGTGAGAATAGGCTTACCTTTACAGACGATTGCGTCAGCCGCAAAGTACGCTGTCCGCCTTCGTATCACCGGCACCGAACCAACCAGTGCGATTTCAGCGCGAGTGCAATGTAGTCGGCGCATATACCTCTTAGTCACGCAGAAAAAAAAATCGTCCATGCCTTCTTCTTTCGAACATCTCAAACATAAAGCGGTGCAGCAGTCCTTCGGCCTGAGCAGAGCAAAAAGAAGCCCGGACACTTGCCGACACGATAAATGTCCGTTTGCGTTAAACATCACATGTAGAAGGCACTTCACAAGCGTACACACTTCTGTAACACATATGCATGGGAAATGCAACACATTTCACGAGGGTACACAATCGAAGAAGCACATTCAGCATTCGCCGAAACGTGGTCGAAACGCACCCGACAATGCTAACGGCCATATTGTGAAATTTGAAAAGAGCGTTCGTAGCTACCGGCGGCCTCCTGGCGGTGAAATTTTGTTTCAGTTTCTGTTTCATTTTTAGAAAGCACTCGTGCGTAATTTTAATTTTAGCGTTACTTTTGGTGCTTTATTTAGATGTTGGGTTATATTATCAGCGCCGCTTGTGTATAAAAGGCTACGAAGTTACGCAGCCATATACCCCCAGCATGTTAGGTGATATTGCTTGCCCGTAACACCCTAAGGCATATTCTCCAACCAAAGCACCCCTTTGGCATGCAAGAGGTGATTTCCAATGGCACGAACACCCTAGACTCAGGGTGTAATGGTGTTTTGAATCAGACAAATGTCCAAAAATGTGTTTTTGTTTTTACAGTGTATGAGCTTCTGGACGACCGACTCTTTCAGCTTGAAAGAGGTGACAAACTTTTCTTTAAATCAGTATTACGCAGCAACAAGCATGTACCACGAATTAGTGACAAAAATGAAAAGTAGTACGTTTATATCTAGAGGTCCATTTGTCATGAACCTTATCCGAAAAGTTAAGAAAACCGTATCGTAATTTGCCCAATTCTAGTGCGTGAGCAGGAAATATAAGCTAAATGATAACAGCAGAAAATATTCTTTCTGAACAACAAAATAAACTACTGTTAGCGCAATATCCTTACATATCTGATCGCTAAGCTAGAGTGCAATCTAAATGGCAATAGAATAAAAAATTGAATGGCATTCAGAGTCGAACATGCAGCTGACTAGCGATTAATATTTCGCGTAACAAAATGATGCTCGCTCGTGAAGAGTCTTGGGCAGAATAATATAAGTTATCCGGTGTTTAGAGAAACACGTAAGCTGCCGGAACTTGAAACTAGAGATATGAGAGAAATAAACGTTTTTTTTTTCAATTTGTTCACTAAGTTTCGTTTTTACTAACTAATTTATTCGGTGCAAGTTTTTTTAAACATTAAAAATAGGGACTGCACAGCACAGCAGTCAAGAAGTAGGTAATGGCACTTTTCTGCCAGCTGTAATCGTGCCTTTTATGAACTGGAACAGCAGAGTACAGAAATTCGGCCTCAATGCCGGGTGCAGAACGTACCTTTTAAAAGGACTGAAATTCTCAAAACAGCTTTAAGAAACTAACGGCGTAGATTCCAAAGCAACAAATCTAAAGTAAAGGCATTTCACAGCGCTTCAGAAAAGTTTCTATTACGTTCAGCCCTCCATGCTGATGGTACAAATCAAATGCAGCATAACAACAGAAGAATGTGCAACACTAGTATATAGTAGCCCACCTTTCTCTGCGCAAACTGATATCCTGCTGACCTCTTGAACTGGTGGACTTCGTCCGCATATGCATGGTACATCAGATATGACTGAGTAGTGGCTAAGCTTGTGGCCATGCGTTCTTCCACTACGTTTATTTCTGGCTTTGGAAAGAATGAGACAACAAAAATGGCACCACACAGACTGAACTTGGATATAAATGTCCTTCGCAAGCTTTTAAGTTAACAGCTCGTTGGTAATCAGGTCCGCAGATGTTTGGTTTTTACAACAAAAGTTCTGAGCGGTTTATGACAACAAACCTGTTGGGACAACAGAAATTTCTTTGTTAACATTCGAGTTCTGTTTTTACACCAGAAAAGTAGTGCGAAACTACAGGCAAAACTACACAAAATTGCCACAAATCATCACAAATGTCGACGTTTCGAGATAACCACAGGATATTTTATCGAATTTTTGGTACTGTACTCTCGTTTTTTGTTTGACTGAGGAAGGAATGGCACCTTAATAACTCGCCTGTCGATGTATGCATTCTGGAGTGGTTAAATATGAGAAAGATTTAATAGCCACTTGGTCACAAGTGTACACCCCATAATAACGTATGCCTTATGATAGGATTGGACGCATTGGTTGATGTAATAACATACCTTATGACAGGGTAGGACTGAATGTTGGTGAGGTATCAACATTGCCTAAAAAGCAAATTCTCGTCAGCCAACATTGAATAAATACACGAGGCTTCGCAATCCTTACGAGACATTTCACTCAACAACTGAAAACCAATAAACGGAACCAAGAAGATATATTGACATTCGTCCTGCCTGTAAGACGAAATTGTCCCTGAAGCATTGTCCCGCCGGTCATGAGCCGTGTAGGGATCTTTACGACTTGGGATTTGCGACCCTTAAGACCTCAACAGTGCATGGGGGAATCATGTTTCATGTGCATTTTGTTAGGCGTTTTTTGTAAATAATGTCGATGCAGATACTAAATGTGTCTTTCCCATTTTCTTTTGTATTGCACATTTCGTATTATTAGAATTATAAACTTACGAACATTGGTAGATTAGGCTTTGTTACGTGAATCCGATGTGCGTAGAATATAAAATACCAAGATGAGGAGGTCTCAAAATGCATTGTGTAGCCTACTTTGTCATTGTGTGCTCCAGCTTTTGCAACAATTTATTTTCCACTTTCATTATTTGATTTTGTGATCTAGAAAGTACCACACGATGCGCCTCCCCCATTTTCTTACCGGGGAACGCTGTGTTATGTGGATGCTTTTGTCTGCAATGCCGTGTTTTCCAATGCCGCAGAAAGAAGGGAATAAACTGGAAAACAAAGGATGACTTAGGTCAAGCGAGGCTGTTGCTCGACATTTATGTCGCTGGCAGGTTTCTGCTTCGCCAGGCAGCGCCAGTCACCCGTGATTTTCCGATCTCTCGGCACCCACCACAGACAAGGTACGTCGCCCTCGGCGGAGACACAGGTAGCCTACACTGTAAAAACAAAAACACCTTTCTGGGCATTTGTCTGATTCAAAACACCCTTACACCCTGAGTCTAGGGTGTTCGTGCTATTGGAAATCACCTCTTGCATGCCAAAGGGGTGGTTTGGTTGGAGAATATGCCTTAGGGTGTTACGGGCAAGCAATATCACCTAACATGCTGGGGGTATATGGCTGCATAACTTCGTAGCCTTTTATACATAAGCGGCGCTGCTAATATAACCCAACACCTAAATAAAGCCCCAAAAGTAACGTTAAAATTAAAATTACACACGAGTGCTTTCTAAAAATGAAACAGAAACTGAAACAAAAGTTCACCGCCAGGAGGCCGCCGGTAGCTACGAACGCTCTTTTCAAATTTCACAATATGGCCGTTAGCATTGTGGGGTGCGTTTCGACCACGTTTCGCCGAATGCTGAATGTTCTTCGATTGTGTACCCTTGTGAAATGTGTTGCATTTCCCATGCATATGTGTTACAGAAGTGTGTACGCTTGTGAAGTGCCTTCTACATGTGGTGTTTAACGCAAACGGGCATTTATCGTGCCGGCAAGTGACCGGGCTTCTTTTTGCTTTGCTCAGGCCGAAGGACTGCTGCACCGCTTTATGTTTGAGATGTTCGAAAGAAGGCATGGACGATTTTTTTTTTCTGCGTGACTAAGAGGTATATGCGCCGATTACATTGCACTCGCGCTGAAATCGCACTGGTTGGTTCGGTGCCGGTGATACGAAGGCGGACAGCGTACTTTGCGGCTGACGCAATCGTCTCTAAAGGTAAGCCTATTCTCACGCATATTGCGCTTTGTGGGAACAGTGTCCTACCGAATTGCTGCATTCTGTGTCTTTTTGTGCCGGAACGCTCCAGAATGTGCTGAAATGAAAACGTGAGACACGCGCTTGTTTTCACCTGGCTGCCAAAATGACTTCGCACATGTGGTAGATGTCGCGGCGAGTTACGCAGATTTCGCGCAAGAACATCAGTCTCAACTTTCTTGAACAGAAATAATGTATGTGCTACGTTTCCTTGCGTTTTGTACGCGCAGGAGGTTCACGAAACGATTTTCGTTTCTTGACAGCTTGATACTTGCGCTCAGTTCGCAACGACTCGGTTTTGTTCTACCGTTTCCGTTCGTGCGGCAAGGTCATGTTGGCGTACTACCTTACTTCTCCTAGCACTCTCGACTCCCCCCTCTCCTCCCTTATCTCTTACACTTCGCGCTCGCTCTCCTGAAACCTCTTTCATGCTTCGTCGTCTTCTTTCACTCGGAGCGCCCCCCCCCCCCCCCTTTTTTTTATTTACTCGGAGCATAGGCGCGCACCGTCCTGCTGCTCGGGGAGCGTCCTCCCGCAGCCCTTCTGTTTAAACTTTTTGTTCAGGAGGCTATGTTCGTTCTCGGCGGCCTTTCAGCGCGGCACGCCTCTGCGCTCGTGCTCTCGGCATCGAAGTGCGCTGGTCGGCCGGCCTGGTTGCATAATAGTTTATTCCAAACTGCGTAAACTATATGCCGCTATCATCAGCCTATGTTAACTTCCCCGCGTCTGGATTTGCCTTTTTTAATCACAATGGAAGCATTTTTCATTTTACGGGGACTATATTTTGCGGATGCATGGAGTGTGAATTTGCATTTTTACTATGCTGCTTTTGTTATGGCGTTTACTTTCGCTCTCGAAGAATCATTTAGGTGCGTATTTTATTTTTAGCAAGACTTCAATTAAGGCACTTGTACACGTGCCAAGTCAGCTGATGTGGTTCAAACCATCCAGTTTTCATTATTTTTGTGGTCACATTTCAACATAACTGTTTGACCGCATTACTTGATTTTTGTAGTATCTTTAGACTAGAATAAATGGATATTCGCTACTGATGCCTCAGAATTCAAGTAGAGGCCGACAGCTTGAATTTTGTGGCCAAATATTTTACCGGATGTTGCTATTATAAAGTTTGATTCTGACCAGATGTTTACTTTTTTTTGTTTTTTTGCTTAAATGTACATATGAAGCGGTTATCATAGCCTTAGTCGCATATGTTTACCTTCTTTGCTCATCACAGTGCGCATATTGCAGGCAAATTTGTGACTTACTGTTATTAAAAAATTTGTAATGTATGTGTTAAAAGCAGTTTACTGATTTAAAGGGCCCAGAAAACAATTTGACTTTCATATGCTAACGATGCATGTCTGTAGATTGTCTCCAAGTATTGAAGCCTACTTTTTAAAGCTGAGCGGGGACATTTAGTTTAGAGATATATTGCATATTTTATTGCCATTCAGCCGTGTGCCAAGTTGAGGGAAGGAGGATCATAATTTTTGCTTTGTTATTTTTTATATTAGACTTTCCTTAATATTTCTTGCAGTTTGGCGATGAGTGGCAAAATACTGATGGTTTTTGCAGTTTTCTAACCTTAGTAAATATTTGTATTTGCTGTTTGCTAATGGCAGTTTTTTTTTTTTTTCAGATATGTACAAAGGCATCAATTGCCTTAGCTTTTGTACAATGATTTTTAATATTCAGTTACTTGAAACATTGAGTAAAATGAATTCTGTATGGCTACCATTCATACAAACTTGCAGTTCTTACATGACGTCAACATGCTGATCAAGAAGGACGGCAAAAAGGCAGTTGAAATTGGCCTTAACAAGACACTTGTCTTGGTTTTGAAGGACACCATTCGTGCAAGAAGAAAGTACATTGCCCGGGTGCTCGAGGTATGTTCTGAGGGAATGCGTGAAAGGAGAAAGAAGCGTAAGTATTAAGCTGTTTCCTTCTGTTTGCTGCATGTGCTATCTAATTGGCAGTTTTTCGCTAAATGCCTACATTTTTGCCATTTTGCATTGCCTTATAGATATACTAAAAACATGGCTGAGCATCAGAAAGAATAATAAAACCATAACTAGCCTGTGCATTTCTTCTTATGTAACAATTTTCGCATTAGCTAAATTTAAATTACCTATTGTTCTTCTCCATTGTAATGGTGCAGCCTTTTTGAATCTGTTCCACTAGTAGCAGAGAATTAGGTCATACGTGATTCAAATCTTCACAAGCTTTGCTAATTTTTGCTGTCAGACGTTTGGCTTTCAGCTTGCGTGCCTCTACATGTTTTCAATTTTGTTTATTTGCCTTCCTAAATTAGACAATAAATTATCGCCTCAAAACTCGGCTGTCTCTTTTTACCTGCAAGGAGGTACACCATTGTTGTGTTGCTTATTTCTATTGTAGATATACCGACAGTATGCATTCTGCAACTCTTGGCAAACATTGGGAACCAGCCGGGAGCTCTGGATGTTGTTTGTATCATTTGTAAGTTTTCTCTTTGTCATTTGAATATTCAGGAAGCCTACTTGAAACCGACATTATTAGCTAATTTTCTTTGTTTCAAAAATTTTTTTACAGTCTAACTTGTAATATGTATTAGTGATTCATAATTCAAATAGAAATACTACACAAGTTTTCATCACAACTGTGAATTCTTCGGTGTGAAAGGATTATTTGCACTGTAAGTACAGTCAAAAGCACTTTTAAGAGACTCCTGCCATCACATGCTTACCACGTCGTATTGCATACAAGAGTCACCTGATGAAGCACTGGTAATGTCAAGATTGGTGCAGCGTGCCATTTGACTAAGCACTCTGCTGCAGTGGACCAGCAGTGCTTTATCAGATGGCTCTTGCAGGCAGCTTGGTGGGGTTTAGCATTTGCTGGAAAGGGGTCTCTCAACCTGCTCATGCATGCTAGTACTTAACATGTTCCTAATGTCTGGAATATATAATCTGAGACTGCTTCAAAAGAAATATTTGCCACATTGTGTTATCCTACAGGCTTCTGAAGGTGGGTAATGCAGTTTAATAGTTGTTTAAAAAAATGCTGTAATTTGCTAGCCAAGTTTGAAATGATGTAATAATTTTAATTCTTCTGAGATTAGGTTTACCACATTGGTTGGGAGAAAATACTGCTGTGTTTCAAGGTTCATGCTGTATAAATATAATGCCTTCAACTACAGATGCTAACATTTCATGCATTAACCATGTGGCACTGTCATAGACATTCTCATTTATAGTAAACATTCTCAATAAATCCAAATTGTTATTTTAGCATTTCAAATTAGTCAACATATTTTTTAGTATTCGAACCTTTAGTATTTCAAAGTACTCAGACTGCCTGCCGCTATAACGATTACAACTTCTTGAACACTTGAGCTTCCTGTCGCCTCTTGAGGCTCACCACTGATGTTCTGGATATCTATGCATACAATGTGCTATGTGTGGAAAATGTTTTAACATGCCATGCTTCAGTGCTGACATTTTTTAGAGCTTCTGCTGTTTGGTTGTTTGGTAATGCTCTGCTGTTGCACATGTAATTGTTGCTCAACTCAAAGCTCCAGTGTACACTTTCAATGAATAATGTGATGAAGTTTCAGAACTGCCACATAGAGCAGTGAGAACACTTTTTCCTTGTTACTAAACCTTAAATGTAAACACTTCAGGAAGCCTTGCGATGACCTAGGGTTTGGCTGGTTCATACTTAGCACAAAAAGACGTGCAAAAGTTCAGAAATGCATTATGTGTTATGTATTACATGCACTTTTTTTTGTAGTGCCCCATCACTAAGTATGCTCTTTCCACGTTTTTTTTTTTGTTTGGTTCTGCAGTATCTACTTGGCCAGTGCAGGGTATGCTGTAGGCCTTGTGTGAAGCCTTCAATTGAGTCAGCTGTTAATATTTTAGTAGTAAACACCGTGCTCCAGTGCTGTTTATTGTTTATTTACATTTTTAACTATCATAATAAGCATTCCAGTTCATGTGAAATGAAAAGTTCGTGGGGCAGCATAGAAGTTCTCTAACCCAGGTGGTTTTGATGAGTGTAGCCATTTTTGTTTGATAAAATAGCTTGCATAAGCTAAAATTACCAAGCAACAGCATGCTGCATGAATAAAAATGGGTTGACCTTATGTGCTCTCATTTATGACTTGATCAGACTGCTGGCTTTGTGCCTCCTGAACCAACCATAACAGTATACTCTGCATTGTTAATTGTGAGATAACCACCAGTGGTTTCCGATAGGGCCCTTTTCCAGCACACTGCTGTACACTAAAGGGGCGTTGGCGTATTCTAAATATAGAGTAGAAAATATGTTGAATTTGCTTTTTGCCAGGTGCAGTGCATATTTATACAGCTGCTCTGTTATGCACTTCTTTCACAATTTTATCAAGGAACAGGAAGAAAAGCGTGCCACGCCGTGCGTCGGATATACTGGGAGCAGCATCAAAGAAGCTGGAGAGCATTTCCCCTTCATTCAGCAGCGGAAGCTTCTTCGAGTCATCGACTCTACTTAGGGTATTGTTCCAATAATGGGTCGATTTTGGCCGTTCAATCTGACATATGACAAGGGGTCCGACAATTTGTGCTGCTTTATAGAGCACCTCTTTTTGGGCGTCTGCGTGTCGAAGCCAAGATGCGCCGCACGATGCTTTATTTCATCGCTTAAGGCCGAATTTTATGCAAGCGCACGCGTTGACACTGACAAAGCATAGGATTAATATTGTATACTGCGATTATTGTACCATACGACAAAGTTTTGTTGTTTTTTTAAGAAATGTCTCCATGCTTTGTGTTCATTGTTCGGTTCTGTTTTTGAAAAAAATTGTATACTTTGTTGTCTGCATTTGTTGAAACTGTTTTGCTTTCATTTTTTTTAGGTATTTACGTACATACCATGTATGTTTTTGCCCGTCTGCTAGGCTCTCGGTGGAGAGTGGCAGTATTGTTAAATAAATGAGGTTCCATAGCGCACATCAATGAAGAAACAGAACACAAGTGCCCCCCTGCCCCCTCCCCCCCCCCTCCACCAGCACCCGAGCACCCACTAGCCCGAACCTTGACCCTTCTATGCCGAATAAAAGACTTCCAGTTTCCTTCTGTGTGACATTTTTTTGTAACATGCTCTGTGAATTTTGCAAAAACAATCATATGTCAAAATAATGGCATGCAGCATCTCTTTACATGCTCATTTGGCATTACAGGTGGTTAAAAGGAATACCATTAAGCTTTATTGCAGATGTGCACATAGGAAAAGCATTAAGGAACGTGTAGTGGCAAAAGTAATTCCTAATTAGGGAATGCAATATATGGACGTTATCCGCACTGATTTTTATCAAGGGGTGTAAGGGTGCAATGCCACTGCTTCCACCCTGCAATAGGGTGTAAAGGTGATGAACACACCCCAGTGCATTGGCCCCATAGAAGGGTGTTATGACCAACCGAAGCACCATCTTTGAGGGTGTACTGGCACTCTGAAGCCACTTTTTTTCAAGGGTGCATGGGTGTTAGTTATAGACATGCGAAAACACCTAATAAGGTGTTTTTGTTTTTACAGTGTAGTATCAGGCTCCGGTAACACAATGCTCTTTGCCGCCCGCGGCCGCCAGTCGTGCTCTATTTGCTCCCCGCTTCCAAAACTGCTTGAGAATTTCGTTCGGCTGTAACGTTAGCACTGTCGTGGTGCAATACACTGAGTAGACAGAAGTTAGTACAAATTCAGCGCTTATAGTCTACTCAACATGCGTTAGTTAAGAGGCTTCCAGAAACATTTCGACTAATTAATTAAGGCGTGATAAAATTTTGCGAAATGGGCTATAAGGTTGTACGAAGGATCCCTGATTAAGATACATTAACAATTTCCAATTAATGTTCTAACAACTAGCTAAACCTACTGTCAACAGCTCTTATTAGCGGTAACCTGGAAATTAATATTACCTATAAAAAATCACACCGACGATTACAATACTCACTTTTGGGGAAATTTGAAGACTCCTGAAGACTCCTTTCTCGTCGAAAAAAACCTGGTGCCTTCGTCAGTGGCGTAATCGAGAAGTATATATTCGTTCAGTGAAGGACACCCCAGGTAGCACAGAATGTGGGGCCCCAGTAGGTCCGATGTAGGCAAGTGGGGCTGGGGCAACCATCATAAAACCTGCATCGGTCCCCGATGGGGCAAATGTGGGCAAGCCCCATTTGGGCTTGCCCCTGCTCCTCCTGCATAGGTCCCATAGCGGCGTTTCTTGGGCTAATGCAGAGCACATTCTTGCATCCAGACCACAAGGGTCCCTTGCCGGATATTTGAGGGCAATCCAACCGAAATGTGGGCTTTTTATGGGAAAGCCCTCATAGATCCGAAGTGAGGCCGCCCCCATTAAATCTTTGTGGGACCAACATCGGCCGTAGTGGGGCAAGAAAACGCACATACCCACATGCTGCCCAAATCGGCCCCTTGTAGGTTACTTGAGGGCAGGTGAAATATGAATAAGGGCTCAATTTGGGCAAGCCCTCGTGAGGCCCAAATGAGGCAGCCTTAGCTAAACCGCTTTAGGTCCCACATAGGCTGTAATGGGGCTGGAAGGCGGGCGTGCCCGCATGGTACCAAAATCGGTCCTTTGTGGGGAATTTGAAGGCACGTGCAATAGCAAGTGGGCTTTAGGTTCAAAACCAACACCCAGCCCAATTGGGGCTGCCCACACAAAACCGCTGTAGGTCCCACATCGGCCGTAATGGGGTTAGAAGGCGTGCGTGCAATTGTGTAATCATTGTTTCCAACTTTTATTTGCATTAGATGTTGCCCTAAATTACTGTTATAGATGATTTGTATAACAGTTGTGGCCATGTTTAGTCGATTAGAAATTTACATGGCTTTAGTTCTCGCGCTCGTGCAAATTGCGCTACAAATACTAAAACAAACTGATTGCTAACTGTTGCCTCTTATGTGGTTGCTTTGGACAGCCTGCAACTCGCAGTACAATATTACTGTTCAGAACACACATCTCCATAGCCTGAACTAGATGTACATGAAGTCATTTCGGCTAGATGAATGTTATGAATTATTGTAAAAATTAATATTGTGGCTGTTTAGAAAGTGCAGGCATGTATAAAGTAATTACTTAATTATGTGCCTAAATATTGATTGGGAAAACTTGGACTAGGGCTTTCCATCAATTTCCTACGTCGGACCCCTATGAGAATAATGTGGGCAAGCCCAAGTGTGGCTAGCGCTATAGAACCCGCATTGGTCCTATGTCATTTTCTGAGGGGCTAACTGAAATAAAAAAAAAATGTTCCTCCAAAGCGGCTGCCCAAATCGGTCCAAAGTAGGACCATCGCGGGGAGTTGGCGGGATGTGCCCTTTTAACAATGCCGGAAAAATGTGGGCAGCCCCGCAAGGGCTGCCTGCATCGGCCCCTAGTGGGACCAATTGGGGCATTGTCGACAACCCGCTTCGGGCCTACGTCGGCCCCTCTTGCAGCACCCACATTGAGCCCACCGGGGCTGTCCTGCATTGCCTACATCGGGCCCACCGGGGCCCACCCTTCATAGCCCACTTTGTGCTACCTGGGACTGTCCACACTCAAACAGTCCATAGTGGATAGATGCGTGGATGGATGCTAGGAGCGTCCCCTTTGAAAAGGGTTTGGTGATAGCCCTCATCATGCTAACCTTTCTTTTTTATGGTTTTTACCTTTGATAACACTTCAACTTTAACGACTTTACCTTTACACATGGATTAGTTTTAAATACCCGTGTTTATTTCGATTTAGCTTCCATGTGGCCCCTATTCCTGCTATTTATCCACCAATCTTCCAAAAGTCTCTTGCTAACAATTACTTCCGATTCCCTCACGCTTCCTTTGTTACTTCTAAACCTCAGGGCCCCGGCTAGGGTACGACTATGTCTCAGTCGACATCGGGGTGGATACTGCCGCACTCCAGTATAAGATGTTCAATACTTTCAGGGCATGTACTGCACATCACATAAGTTTCATTTTCTTGTTAAACGTTCTGTTGTAGCTTCTGGTTCTGCGACATCCTGATCTAGCTTCAAAGCGAAAGCAGCGGCCTCTTGAGTTTCATAGAAGGTTTCTGTCTGAGTCCCATTTTCTATATTTGTCTAGGGGTGGCTTTTTTTTCAGTGAATTATTGAAGTTTTTACCCTCTTTGTTCTTTACCTGCCGTTCATTGTTATTTATTTCTCCGTCCTGCCTCCCTAAATACTTACTGGTTAGATTTCTGATCATTTTCCGCCACTGTGAGTCAATGCTATTTCGATATAAGTACTTAGGTCCCCACCTAGTGTCATCCATTTGTCTGAGCTGTTCTTCGTAAAATATATTGTCCCTGAGCCTCTCTTACCTCAAAGGACGCCCAGGCCATGCCCCTCTAATTGCTTCGTTTGTAGTTTTTCTGTGGGCTACAAATGCTAACCTTCCCACAGATCTTTCATTTATTTCTAACCCCGACTGAACTTCTGCCCTTAAGCATAAAACAGAGTTCCCCAAGGTAAACCTCAGTCTTTAAAAATACTCTTTAGTACTTTCGGCTCAGCAGCGCCACATTGACATCAACCAGACAAATTTTACGACGAAACATTATAGCGCTATTCCCACAGGTTATGGTTGAGTTGGTAAAGGTACTGAAAAGTGCGCATGTTTTGTCTTAAGAGAACAGAGAGTAAGTAATAAAAGCGTTAATTCATGATGATTCCCTGGTGCAACGTATTACCGCTGCGATTTTGAGTGCGAGAAGCAGTCAATCGTGTCCCTTTTCCTGCTTTTTCTTAGCTCTCTCGTTTCGTGACGCTTCACCAGACATCTTTCATAACATGCAAGAAAATATGTGGAGACAGTTTAATTAACTTTCTCCTCAAATTTTGTTGTATGTTATTTTGTTGCAAGATCTTTTGGGAAACACACTTAGCGTGCCCCTACTCTGTCATGCCGAGAACTTTGCGAGATATCAAAGTCTAGTGTGATCATAGAAAGTTTAACAAGACCGAGGAAAATCTTGTTCCTCAGGTTGGCCACTGCTAAATGTGATAGGATGGCCCCCTGGCGCACCCTTTAGCTTCACACCTGTTGCGCCCACGAAGACGTCGATGCCATTCAAGCCAAGAACGGCCGCCAGAGGACTCTACTCTAAAATGAATTAACGTAACGATACGCTCAACACACCATGCCAGCAATATTGTTTCTGCATCGTAGCAATAATAAAACTGACATAACAGAGGAAATGAAATACTAATTGAAGAATGTTTAATCACGTGATAATACAGTATCAGCATAAAGCTGAGTGGGAAGGGTAGAAGACAAGTTTGATATAGAAGACTCCTGTATTCGCAGATCGCGCGAAGAGGAGAAAAACATGAAGGAGAAAGAAATCTTGAGCTAATATAGGTATGTAGAGTACAGTGGCTTAGAGCGTAATCCATAAAAATAACATATAAGTGATTCTTAGTATACATGCGATATGAGTTCAAAGATGAGATAGGTGCATTTTGTCAGAATGCGCCATGTATAATTTGAAGAGTAATCGTGGACGCGGGCGATCGTAGAGAAAGCAAACAGCAATGTTTTAAACAGTTTATTGCCATTTCGACTGTGGAACAGCCTTCGTAAGAACAGCCGAACAGCCTTCGTCTGAATAGAAATTCTCACGAAGGCTCTTCCGAAACGTCAATAAATTGTTTTAAGCGTTGATCTTCATTTTCACTCCCTCTATATATATGCAGACATATATTCATGTATCTTTACGAGCCCCTCGTTTCTCCTAAATACTGGATGCCCCAGCTAAATGTAACCAAGGTTCTAAAAACATGGCAGCGCAGTTTGATTAGTTAAGAGCTGTCCAGGGTCCCCTACGCTCCTCTGCAGTATTTTTCTTCAAGAAAGATAATTAATCAGTAAAGTCAATATGTATTAAAATGAACATGCAAATTAGCGATGGAACTTGCAAAGGTTAAAAAAGGTTTTGAAACGAGCTAATCAGCTCTTTTCAAAAACATTTAACATTCGCATGTAAAGTTAAACTTAGGTCCATGTGATCGGATTGCTTCATAGTGAGCGCCTTCTACAAGCTCGTCCGCGCGCCTCGTCTGCGTAAACCTGAGAATGCGATCCTTACTTTTGTCTCACCTACTCCATTTCGTTTTTACTTTAGTTACAACTACAGCCTGCCAACTTCAAACTTCCAGGGGCTAAGGAGCGGACAAATAACGTAGGAATTGGTGAGTGAGCGTGTTCTAACTGCCTTCCAGTAGCATCTTCCCGGCTGGGTGTTCGCACAGAAGCATGGTGACAAAAAGGTGTGTCTCTTGCGCTGCCACTATCTCTAACAAGGCACTATCTCTAAAGAGTGGAGCCCACTATAGAGATACGCCACGTGGTATCTACAGAAGGTTCAGTGGCGGAAAATTCATGCTAGGCGTGATGGAATTGCGTGGTTTTATTCGTTTTCATGCGGGATATTAGAAAGTTGCTACTGTAGAGGTTTGATGACCATGGCCAAGGCAAGAATGTAGGAAAGCGGGCGAGGGGTACTGCAGAAAGAAATAGAGGGCAAGCAAAATTGTTTAGAGAAGTCACGGTAGAGAAGAAGCCCGCACTCAGTAATTTACCATGGGAAATGTGTGAGGAGTAGGAAAGATCAGCCAGGGCTTATTAATTGGAAGTATGGCGGTTAAAATAGAAATGTGTTAGGAGCGGTGCACGCTCCTTCGGTTCATCCCCACTCTTTTAAGCGGTCGTACTACATTTAATAAAGGTGTGAGGGTTCTCATACATCGGGTTGACTTGAGTGATTTGTGTCCCACCATAGACATTTCATTCCATGAATCGCATTGATGCTTTGATCGCGTCAAATATTTTTGCAATGTAATAAAATGACTAGCCGATTTATGGCATCGTATAATCGAAAGTGACAGCTATTTGTGTTCGCTGGGAGCTCACCTCTATTTTTCCCGCACAGAGAAGATTTGGCTTTAATTTTTGTGTTTTTGACGTTGGCTTCGGAAAATAATGTGTGTCCTTATGCGTTCATATTGCCGCGAAACCTCTGCGAAATTTCAAGCCTCCTCATTTGTCGCCAACGGCATTGTCATCATTACGTAAGATCTGGTGGAGGTGTTGAATCCCGACACCGTGACGGACCCCTAAGATGGCATCCGTCAAGGAGAAAGCACCCTTGGTTTTCGTCCAACCCCGTGAGCCCCCGTGCTTTCAAGAACGACCGGACGAGAACGCAGTAGACTGGCTCGACCTGTTCGAACGCGTGTTAACGTTAAACGCCTGGAACGACAAAACGAAGCTAAGGCAAGTATATATTGCTCTTGGAGGATCCGTCCGTATATGGTTTGAAAATCGCGGTGCAGCTTTGAAAGATTGGGAGATTTTCAGGACTGAACATGACGACGGCCTTTGCAAGTGTCATCCTCAAGGAACGAGCCCAATCCCTCCTTCATTTCAACTCCCAAATGCGCCTATCCTGGTGTACGTTGTGGAGATGAAGCGCCTCTTCCGCCGCACAGACCCTAACATGACCGAAGGCGAGAGAGAGAAATTTTTAATGCGAGTCGTTAAAGAGTCGCTTTTTGCAGGTTGTCCGAAATCCGCCATAAACCCGTGGCGGAATTTTAAACCGAAGTGTCTATCATGGAGAAGACGCTGTACACCAGGATGCGCCACTACCAACGACCACTTCCACCGGACTACTGAAGCCACTTCCCCAGCGCATCTACAAGCGGAGAGAACCTTCGGGATCTCATCCGGAAGATAGTGCGAGAGGAGCTCCGCCGATTGCTGCCATCATCGCAACAATCCTAGGTGGCGACGCTAGCAGACGTCGTCCGTGAATGAAGTCCAACAGGCTTTGGGCGTTCCTCAAGCGACGGCTCCGACGGCAACAGTACAAGAATCAGCAGCGAGGAACTATGCTGCTGCATTACGTCGTCCTGTATCTCGACGCGACCTCCCAAGCATTCGTCGCTACCATCCTTCTCCCGAAACCAGCCCCTTTCTCCCCACCCGCCAAGTCTCCCAATGATCTCCATGTCCCAGGAAATGCGACGCCTGGAGGACGTCTAACCGACCGCTCTGCTTCCATTGTGGTTAGGCAGGATGCATCCTCCGTCCCTGCCTATACAAGAATTAGGGTGGGCGAATAAAAGGATGGAAAAAATAATTGTGCCCTCACTGCCTATACAGGCGGAATGGCCTCCGTGGTTTCGCTGTCGATGCTCCACGACCCCGCCCTGGCAAGCGACCGGAGGATATCGACGACTCCCTGCGCAGTGAAGCGCATGCGTCGCCAAGACGTCTGTCACGCTTCCCATCGCCGTACAATGCCGATTTGCGTCGCCGGGCCGCGCTTATGGGCAAGGACAGTCCCCTAGCCCCCATAGAGAAAACTTAAGGCAGCAAACTTTGGAGGGGAGGCTGCCAAACGGCGAACTAATAAAGATCCTCAACTACTGACGACGAGTGACGATGCATCAAGCAATACCCCTCCGCTACGCACAACGAGGACATCGACGACCACGCGACCACGCGCTAAACTAACGCCGATGCCGAGTGAAGCGACAGCAGTGTGCCCTGGCCGCGACCTGAGCAAACGACGGAGTAGAGATCGAACCCCGAAGCCAACATGCAATACCATGCAATGCACGAACAAGTGACCTCTCCGTTGCTCTCGAAGGACGCACGGTTGCCGCTCTAGTGGACACCGGAGCCGACTACTCTTTCATCAGTGGAGCTTTCACCGCCCACCTCAAGAAAGTGACAACTACTTGACATGGCCCGCTAACCCGCACCGCTGGTGATAACCTTACTACACCGTCGCGGCAATGCACAGCAACGGTTACGGTAAATGGACGTACCTACCCCACCAGCTTCGTCGTCCTACAGCAGGGTTCCGCGACGCGATTCTGGACATGAATTTCCTGAACGAACATCGGGCAATCATCAAACTCCGATCCAAGCTCATCAAGCTCTCGATAGAAAACGCCATACCTGCTATGAGAACTTGAACTCATCACGTCGCGGATCCATTCCACTTGCTCTTTTTCCGTCTGGCTCAGGTGTTGATAGGGAAGACTACGTGGCTCTGCTGAAGGAGGAAGACACTTGAGCGTGTCTTCCTCCTTCATCCCCTTTCTTCTATAGGTCACTCGCCTAATCATTCTCGTTATCTGGGCCAAAGACCCAGATAGCAATCTGACTGTGTGGTTCGACCTCTGATTGGATTGAATCCACATTCTCAACACTGTCAGCACGTGCACTTCTGGTATGCGAGCCCGGCTGGCATAACGGTGAGGTCAACTTTACTGTAGTATTGGGGCTTATATAGAGAATTTCAGATTTTTCGGGCGAACGGGAAAGTCCCCTATCCCTTGCCTAGCTGTCGACGCAGACCGCGGCTGCTTGTAGCCTCTCCTCTTTGAGACCTAGCGGGCCTTCCGTTGTCCAAATTGTTATGTCATTGAGTATATTGCGTGTCGAATGCCGTCTGTGGCGTTCAACTTCTCCGCCAAACCAACCATAGCGACGTTGAAGAGAAGGGGCGAAATTACAAATCTTTGAGGCGTACCCTTGTTAGGCATCCTGATCTTGTCCGATCGCAAGCCGCCGATTCCTATTGTCGCGATCCTATCCGTGCCTATAGGGAAAAGAGAGTTGGTAGAAACGAGAAAGAGATGAAGTACTCCGAGACGGAAACAAGAAATGTATGACTACCAGCAGAAAGGCCAGAACAGATGTCACAGGAGACATTTGCGTGGCTGAAAAACCCGCAACTGAGAGCACAGGAGCTTTCTGTTCCCACACATTACGCAAAATAAGTGAAGTTAAATTCATAGGTAGTCGTTGATGTGACGTTTTATTCAAGAAAACCCAACGCCAAATATCGCATGGCAGCATTGCGGAAAATCTTGCAAGCTGTCTATAATAATGACCTAAAAGATGGCAAAGGAATAGAAAATGTTCGCAGCAAGCGAAGATCCAACCGGGAAGGCGAGACGTGACTAGAGGTGAAAAATACGTGTATTGCAAACGGCCAGAAACGTCCTGGCAAAGCCGCAAAGCTAGATCGATGATTGCCGGCTGGGATGTATTCTCATGCGAGATTCATTCGAAGCTGAATGGGGCACGCTTCGACGCCTCGTAGATGGAGGAGCTAAGTGTGAATCAAGGTTCCGCAAATGCCGCTGTCATGTATGGGTCCACCGTTCGCTGAGTAAAAGGTGTTCTAACTTTTGTGCAAACACGTATTCAGGTCAGGTACAGCTACTGATGTTGAAAGTTTGGAGTAAAGTGAGGTAACGTCTTCTAACTATTGTGAGCAAGGCTAAGCCGGGAGTTGCTCAGTTATGGACGTATATATCATACATTGTAGTAAAGCGTATCGCAATCTGCTGACCGAAGTTCGTGCTGAGAATTTACTGAGTAGGATGGAAAACAAAGTAAGCCTTATGACGGCCTTTGATTACCCCACTATCACGCACACTGACATTCTGCGCAGAACCATATTTCTCCTAAATAAATAAAGAGTTTCTGTTCTCAAAATGTGGATACAAAAAAAGCTTTCTACGGAGAGCTAACACGTGTGGATTTCATGTCGGTTCTAATGTGTCTGAAACTTCTGTATTCGATAATAAACGCTATACTCAACTGAAGATATCGATAAATTAAAGAGATATGAGCGTTTTAAAACAACGTAGAGGGCCCTTTATTATCCTTGAACGCACTTTTTGCTAATTGCTCAATACCCATCTTCTTTAGAATTGTACGTTTATTTCGCTACCTGTTCTCGTTGATAACTAGGGGCACATCAATGTTAACAGCTCGCTGAAAACGTCAAAAGAAAATGCATAGGCCCTTCAGGTACCGCAGTTAGGCGCCGAAAACGCTAAGTGGCAATCAAACAACATTTGTGTCGAATAGTACTTTGAAGAAAGTTGCTGGGGAGAACAGGACGCTTGCTTCGGGCTCAAAAGCCACCTGCCCGCTAAATGGCCTGGCTCACCGCTATGTATTGAGGTTACTCGGACGAGCCATGTCTGTTCCTCATGGTCACGTGAAGTGCGCCGTCAACGCATTAAGGCGTGTGATCCTTCGTATACATGCTCTTGTACGTTGGCAGGTAAGAACATCTCTCAGAGTTCGGGAAGCTCTCATTCGGTCGACTTTTGCAAGCTCCACTTCTCGCATGCCAAAATCAGTGTGATATTGGAAGTGACCTCTAACCGGAGGCGCGCCACAGCCACAGCTGTGCATTTTGCAGTCGCGTCCGTCGCAGCGTTGACAGTCGGGATCGTCGCTCCAACAGCTTGCTCTCGCTAACTGTGTCACGTGGTTCACCCAGTTAATCATCACATGCGTGGTGCTCCCCGTAAAGAGGAGGAGAAGAGTAGTGGCATTCCGGCAGATTCGCGCTGAGGAGCAGAAATGTAATCTCTGCATTTCAATGCGCGCGCTGCCGCGGAGAGCCGACCGAGTGGAGCGGGAAAGCGCCTGCTGCATCGCATGCGCCGGTCATGAAAGTGGGTTATGCATAGAACGCCGGCGCCCGTTGATACGTTAACGCTGGTTGTGTTCGATGCCACGGGTGGTCGCCAACAACCAAAGTTTTCGCTACACATTCGGTTCAGCAGTATTGAACTCCCCTAAAGTTTTGGCACACATCTATCTAGCCTGTTTGACCTGCCTTGTTGCGGGGTAACCGATTGAGAGAACATCAAGGGTAAAGCGTCTGGTCGGTGTGTATGTTATCCTTTCGTATTTAGAGGTGAGGTGGGCTTCTACCAGCCGGCATAGCAGAATGTTCAAGTAGGGTGGTTCTCGGTACCCAAGGTAGCCGTTTTAGACGCGTAGTAGCAAAAGCTTTTGTTTCTATCTTACCGAAACCTCCTCGTGAGTAAACGTAAATTCTATAGGCAAAGTAACGAAGTAAGGGTTCCTCGAATTTAACGCCGGTTTGATAGAAACTTTTTGAAAAAGAATGCGTCGCTACAGGTCGCGAGGGTGATGCTCCCTTTACAGGCTGTATAGAAAGCGAACGAAGAGGAAATAATGTCGAAGTGAGTGCGCCGCTTCATCGGTCGTCTGTGCAGTCTGCCGCATTTCAGGAGCACTACCGTCAGTACCAGACTTCCCAGTGTAACTAAAGAGAAAACGACAGTATTGATCACTGCATAGGGAACACATATGTCTCAAGAATACTGATCTCTCCAATTTAACGCTCTTGCCCTCTTCATCTTTACCTCTGCTTCGTACTTAACTGTTTCCCTCTCTTGGGGCCTGCATAATCCGAGTAGGAGGATAAACCTTTAATAGTGAGGACGTCAGGCAGGCAAGAGCTTCCGCACTAGGTGGCCAGAAACTCTTAAACATTGGCGACCTGCGTTGCAGGCACGAGGGCCCGCAGTTGGATTAGCGGGTCCGAGCTGAGCACACGGGCTTCCCACTGCTCGCAAGTGGAAAGCTGCAGATCTTGTGGAGGGCACGCTCATAGTACATGGTGTAAGTTGGCCCTCTGTTAGCATAGGTTACAGTAAGGGGTGTATAAAGCAGCGTATGCATGGGCGTAGGTGACTGGATTTGGAAAGGAATGCGTCTGTAATTTTCGCCAGGTGACCTCCTCTGCCTTTATAAGAGATTTGTGTCCCAGAGGGAATAGGGTACGTGTTTGAAGAAAGTGTAATGTAATTTCTTGATACGGAACCATACTGTCCCTCACCAACCTCATGAGGGGTTGTCCGTAGCCCGGCTGACGAGTCCACCGGCGAAATTGTGGTCAACCTAATAGCCAAGAGGGGCGTGATGTGCTAATGTCCAGATTAGCTGTATTGAATGGTGTGTCGTCTGAGAGGCAAGCAGCAATTTGAGTGCTATAGGGGATATCCTGCCTTTGCTGTAATTCCTTATTGCGGCTTTCGACTCGCTAATTATAAGGGCAAAGGTTGAGCTCATCGCGAGGGCGATTGCAGCCTCCTCCGCTTTCTCCGCGTCGTGGTAATGACCGAACTGGTGGAGAGCTGTTGATCCTGATCATTTACAATCACAATCGTGAGGCATTACGGTCCGCGTATTCGGCTGCATCGACATAAAGCGCGCCTTGTTCGGACTAGCATTGCTTGCGTAGGGCTTTGCTAGTTTTGGAATGAAATTCAAGGAGCATATTTTTCAGGAGAGGTAGGAATGTAAAGTGAGCTCGCTTACTCGTTGGAAGTGACACTTTGATCTGCCTTTTTGCGGGGTAACCGATTGAGAGAACGTCAAGGATAGAGCGTCTGGTCGGTGTGTATGTTACCCATTCGCATTTAGAGGTGAGGTGGGCTTCTACCAGCTAGCGAAGAGTGTTGTGAACTCCGAGGGCACTGAAGCGCTTCGTGAAGGTATTTATGGGGAAGCCAAGTGCGGACGCGAACAGCCATCTGAACAGGCAATCAACACGTTGTGTTTCTGGTATGTTAAGTTTGAGGTATGGTGGCGTGTAGGTAATACTACTAATAACAGAAACTTATACCAGGCGGACGAGATCAGTTTCCTTTATACCCGAATACCGGTTAGCGATTCGACGTATGAGACGCTCTGTCTGAGAGACGCTAGCTTTGAGGCGAGTGAAGAACACTATGCTTCGGCCGATGTAAATTCCAAGAACCAGCATGATGGACACCTCCGGTATAAGTTGTCTATTAACGTGAACCCGGATTTAGTTATGGACCCCTGTGCCTGTTTACCACGCACGAGCATAAGTTCTGATTTTGTTGGGGAGCAGGATAGACCCACCTTCTCTACGCAGTCGATAACAGTGTCGACTGCTAGTTGTAGGGTTTTTCTATTTCTGAGCAATTTCGTGATGTAACCATGTAATCTGTCCTATACGTCATGTCGTCGGCGTATGACGTATGGGACAGATTGGGTATACGGTAGAGTTCTTCGCGGAGTGATAAAAGGGACAAGTTAAAGAGGAAGGGGGAAAGCACGGACCCCTAAAGGGAGCCGCGGATGTCAAATTATATAGTGTCAGATTTGAAGTTCCAAAATTTAGTTCCGCTGTTTAACCTGTGAGAAAATCCCTTACGCAGTTGCAGGTCCTCAGACTGGGGTTTATTGCGTGCAGGTTGTTAAGTATAGCTGCATCTGCTACATTATCGAATGCCTTGGCTAAGTCAAGACCTAGGATGGCTTCAGTGCTATAGCCAATGTGCGGTTGTATTATGTGGTGGGAAAGCTGCAGTAGTGCTGGGAGTCGAGAACGGAAGCCCAATATTGTGGGTGGACGGAGGTGGCGATCCTCGACATAGGTGTGGAGGCGATTGAGGAGAACATGTTCCATTAGTTTTCCTTTACGTGATGTTAAAAAGATGGGGCTGATGTTTTCAAGGGCTAGCCGTTTGCCGGGTTCACGTGGGGACGTTACCTTCGCTTGCCTCTATTCTGCAGAAATTCGGCCTTGCAGCAAACATTCATTCATGAAATTAGTAAGTGATGTGATTGACACATCGTCCAAGTTACGTAGAGATTTGTTGGTAACACTGTACGCACCGGGGATAGAGTTTACGCGAAGCTTCGTTAATGAGAAGCGTTCTTCGGCCTCGGTGATGGCGGCGTGAAGCTCTGAATGCGAACAAACACCCACCTCTTCTTACATCTATGGTCTGTGTCCACTGAGCCGGAGGTCGTCTACATGGGGCCTAGAATTCCAAGCTGCATGTAGTCACACAAATCTCGTTGTCCACAATGAAAAAGAAACCGAGGCGGCTACAAAACAGCCTGTTTTGCAGTAAAATAAACTTGTTTCCTGATAATAATCTTTCTACTAATTTATATTACCCAACCATACAGACTTCTGTCGAATATTTTCCCTTTAGACTAGACAATCAGGAAGTAATTCCTCGCAGCCAGAGCCCTGCGCCCACACAGCGTCTTTAACGCAGCCAGGCAAGAGCGGAAAAAAGATCTTAGCATAAGCATATTTCCCTTTTCCAAAGAGATGTGGACAGGCCTCGAAAGTCCTGAAACAGCGGAAGTTGGAAAAGAATAAAAATTAATCTCCCCCCCCCCTCCCCTTCTTGCGCTTTGAAAACGTTGCCATGCTTCGAACAAGATGCAACATTTTTCTGGGTGGCCACAGAGCGTCGAACGCGCGTTTAGAAATAATGAGGTCAGGTTGGGCGGCGATAAGATTGTGATGGGCATTGAATAAACCAGTACCCAGGCATCTAGATTTGAAACCTCGTAATCCAGAAAAATTATAGCATGTGTCTGGCAGGTGACCTCATCAGGAACTGAATAGTTGGCGGGTGGCGTTCAGCACTAGAGAAGAAAGAGTGGTAGGACAATCGCAGCGACTGCAGCTTACAGTAACACCACAGGCAGACACCATTGTGTCCTACGCGGCCGAAAGGGGTGTCGCATGCTCCCCGCCAAATTATGAACTTTTCATACGTAAACCAAAATGGCTCCTGTGCAAGCGCGACTTGACTTTTAAATTAAGGTGTACAGTAAAACCGTGCGGAAAGTCCAGCAAAGCAGAATCCTCGGATTTTTATTCAAGCGGACGAATATAAGGACGGAGCTATAAAAACACTTAACAAATATATTGAAAATTCAAAACCACTCAAAGAGGAGTAATTTGCCTGCGGCTTAGCGCACTCTCAAAAAGGTGTTTTTTTTTAATCCTCAGCAAAGGAGTATCTGCGTTACTCTCGCTTACGGAGAGCTATCTAAGATGTTCAAAGGAGTAAACACATTACTTCTTTTAGGGAAGGGGTTCTTGGAGTATATGTCGGGCCACAAAGGAGTTATTTTGGCGTCTAATAGCACTGCTAATTACTTCTTCGAGGAGTATTTCGGCTCCTTCAGTTGATGTAGTTAAAGCAGGTAAATTTAGGAGTAACTTAAATTGAATATGGTGGCATTCAGGATGCCAAATGAGTATAGTTCATTCATTAGGGAGCTCATTGTAAATGCAACAATTCCCCACAAGTCTTATATTAGTGATTTCTGTTCCAGAGCGTCATCACGTAGAGACGTCATCGGTCATGACCGGATGTGGCGCCATCATAACGTCACATCCGGTCATGTCTAATAACCGGAACTGACATTCTCATGACGTCACGTTTGGCCATGACCGATGACTTCATGCGATTAACGCATATACCGACTACGCAGACGTGAATGCCCAGACCATGAGGCGCCGGCAGTCAACGCTTCTCCAATTTGTCTTGCCGACGGTGCTCTTGGCTCGTTCGACGCAGGTGTGCCCCCGACCATGAGACGCCGACAGACGCCGATCGACGCAGGTGTGTCCCAGACTATGAGACGCCGGCAGACATGGCGCTCCTCATGTGCTGCCTTCTACACCGCCACAGCGGCTTCCCCCTTCCCCGCCAAGTCTACACTCTGGAGGGGCCATGTCTGCGAGAGTGAAAGTGTGTCATTGTGAGTGACATTAAACTGATAAGGAGACTTCCTCCACGATGGGCCCACCGTTAACCTAGGGAACCTGGGGAATACGAACCGTTTAAAAACTGTGTGTGTTCGGGCATCGTCAGTTCTACTCTACTCCTACCAACAATGTAAATAAACAGTCTTCGTCCTTCTACTCCCAACTCCTTCGCTCAGCGGCACTTCTTCCGGAGGTGGAGCGGGCGTCGTTGCGGCCGAGGATCCGTCCAGCGGCACTCGAGTCCCACATCTAACACCGCGTAATATTCCAAGATCTTTTCTGCAATTTCTGAATTTAAACTGTGACCCTAGAGGCGAATAAAAGTAGCAGCCATGGCTTCTCATGGAAAGAAGCAGGAGTGTAGTTGCAGACATGCTTCGGCAGCACACACCACTTGCTGAGTCCTGTTTATAAACTTTTAGAGCTGTTCATTTGCGGGAGCCTTTACTTAAGAGTTTCTACAAAACACCAAATTGCAAAGCCAGGGTTAAACTCCACCCTTGCACGTAACGGGGATACGGTCGCCACTTCTCAAGAATTCACTTTTTGTAGATGTTCAGCGATGCTGAATGCTGCGACAGTATGTGTCAGTTCTCGACTCGTTTTTTATGCCATCGAGATAGAGCCATCGTGGCGATCGGATTTTGAAAGATGCAACATGAGAGAGCCACCGCGTATTTTGTGATGCCGGAGCACGTAGAATAATATAAAGTGCGTGAAATAAACTACTAGCCAGCCACTGTGGCAGGACTTATGAACATATGTCCAGCTTTGATATATATATTTTGTAAACATTACATATCATTGCACACCTGGTTTCCCGACATTAACCTTGCTGCGACAGATCACGACGAACGACCGTCTTGACATTAGCGGTCGGCTGATTCAGGTCGGAGTGATTGCTAGTAACGGGTGTGTGTCCTTCTTTGCTCGCTTTTTTCAAGTAATGCCATCAATAAAAGTTCCCATTTCGCTTCCCATTCCCGGTGTCCATCGTCAACGCCCTCGGGTAAGAATTCGGTTCTTTATTAAATTTTTCTCCTGTGCTCGTCCCTTTTTACTTCAGTGTTGCCTTTTAGTCCATGTTTTGAAGTGTATGCAGTTTATTGTTTGCGCTACTTTAGAGTTCTTGCCTGTATTTACATGTTCAGCTGCTAACACAGAAGCAAGCGAACCCGCGTTAGGTTTCTTTCGTCAGCGCTAGTTTTGAGGGAGATCGGTTCCCCTCTGTCTCGACATTGATTTTAGAGGGGGCTCGCGGTAGTTATCGGATTCGATTTTTTTCCCGCCGGGACGAGCAACATATTTCATTCCAAAATACGTCGGTTCACGGTGAACGCCGTGGAAATCTAAATAGGAAGAACACTGCTGGCACTCGCGCAAAGAAAGAAGATTAGGTCGTGCTGTGCGCGTTCGAAGCGTATCATATTCATGATGGCAGACCTATAGTCAAGTTTTCATCGTCTACTTAGTGCATGTAGTTCCAGGCTTCAGATTGGATTGCAAGCTGCTCGCCTCAGTTTCGATTGCTGCTTGATTAGCATGTTCTTAACTTCAGTGTTCTGAGTTGAATGTTCTCTACAGTTTTGATTTATAATCAGAGGCAGAAAACTATCTGTTTAAGTATTCACTTTTCCGTAATCGATACGATATACGCCTTCCTTTCTTAGTATGCTAGAATTTGCAAGTACTCGCTGAAGTCACGAATTATAATTTCGGATAACTCATGAACAATGCATAACGCTGGAGGGTTTAGCCTTTCGTTCGAAGCAGAAACAGGATAGCCTTAAGTGCAATTAGTGTTCCCGTGCTAATCGCAAAATATTCTATAGTGTAATATTTGGAAACTAGTAATATACCGGCACTTAAAATTCAGAAACTGTTCCGCTTGTGCACCCTACCACATCAAGAAGTGTCTAATACTAGGCGTATAACGAAGTTCTCCATGAAACAGTCAAGAATTTCAACAGAATGGCAAAGCGGGCGAGTTGGTGATACATGGTTTAAAAATAAAACTGCGCAAAACACACAGACGAAAGAATAGAAACAGGCACCACAAGCGCTGACTCTCAACTGATTTTTAATCATCGAAAACAGTATATATAAACACAACAAATACAAAGAAGAGCACGTGTGGCTACGTGTTGTCAAGATACGCCACTTATCGCCTATCGCGCAGTAACAGCGAAGGTTTGCTGACGCACAACCTGGTTCTTTTCCTCATCTCAAAGGCTTCAACGATTTCACGTGTCAGCTGCACCGGGTGTTTGCACAAAATGTCGCTATAATGGAATAAAGGTGAACATGATTGACATTCATGGCAATGGTCTGTTAAGTTCGAGGAACGGGCAGATACCTGGGAGCGGTTATGTTCACATAGACGTGTGTTAATGCAACGTCCCGTTTGGCCAACATAGACTGAGCTCACAACTTCTCACTACAAACTTCACATTCATTCTTCCTGATGAAGTAGCTGATTTCGAGGACATTAATAGCGACAAAGAGGGATTGTAATCCAGTGCCATTTCGGAGTATGTTTTGTGTTTCCACCATGTGAAAGATTTGCTGCTTTAATGGTGCGGGTTGCAGTATGTATTTTCGGATGTTAGTCTTAACAATCATTGATATGTATTCCTCGAGAAATTAATCAGCCTCCATTTAGCACCGTTTCTAATTTTGGAGCAGAAAGGTCCACAGTGTATTAGAACTGCCGGTGAACGTAGCTGGTTGCACTGGGGTTTCCCTAACAATAATCACTCCATATGAAGTGGCCTTGAGGCTATGATAGCTGGCACTGGCTGGCTCAGGAAAGCTTCAACCACCTAGGATTCCTTAAGATGCACAGATATCGCACAGCACACGGGCAACTTCCGTTTTGTCTTAAAAAAAAAAACATGCCGCCAGAATTGACCCCGAGTCCCATGGCTTAACGGTCAGGAGCCTAACTGCTAGCCACTGCGAGGGCTGAAGTATCGGTGGGGATGAATATTTCAGTGTGTGCAGTACATAAAAACAATGAAGGAAACACTGCTGCAAGAAAAATATGCCTTTCAGAGACTGATAGAATATGGGCAGCACAAATCAGCATAAATACAATGTTTACTCTGGCCTACTACTATTTTCCTCTGAGTGCAGATGAGGTGCTTGGAGAGTACAGATCATATTAAAGGCTGGCGATCTACACGTTGGTTTGCGCAGCATATGAGAAGGAAAAGCATTCTACATACTCTCAACTCTTCTCCCGTTTTCCTACATATAAAAGTTTGATAACCAACGGTTTAAAGCGCCAACAGTGGATGAAGACAGCTATGTCAGCTTAACAAATATCACTTCTTGTACTCTATGGGTTAAATTTTCAGGCTGCTGTATTTAATATAAGGCATGAAATTTAAATGAGGCCTGCTTTTGAAGTGCTTAGCAGAAGGTGTTTTGGTTTTGTTATCTAACAGAGTAAAGTTGACTTCCGTGGAAAAAAATATCAGATAATATATTTCGCAGAAAAAAGGCCAACTTTTTGTTGAAAAGGCATTTCACTTAATTCCCTTACCGACTTAAGGCTTGACACATTGCAGAAAAAAAGTGGTTATTCAGATGAAAATAAAAAACAAATGTAAATAGAGGACATGGAGATAAACTGCGTCAATGAATTTGTGAGAGTAGCTTAAAACATCGCGACTGGCTAGCTGCTTTTGCATACTGGCTATTGCAACACATTAGTAACGCAGTGCTTTTGGTGTAGTAAGAATACTAATAAACTGCTGCTTGATAAGGTTGTGGTAGAACATACTATGCTAATGAATATGCGCACCACTACTGACTGCAGTTTGAGCGCAGCTTGACGTTAGGAATCAGCCACCTGCACCGCCATTGTGATTTCACTCGTAACCTGCTGGAAATGTTGAGTCCATCTCTAGCGGTGCGCAAATTATATCGTTAATTTCAATTTAACGGACACTAACTGCTAATGCAAAATTTCTACAGCAGCGGTTTAGCCGCAATGACGAATACGCCGTGCTTGGGGAGGCAAATACCAAAATCTCGGGAGGAACTACGTGACTACGCGAAAACCTCAGCAAGAGTCTTACTGGCAAACCACTCATTGACTTCTGGGCGGCGATAGAAATTTCATGTTTCAGCACACCAGAACAACCTGGCAGCCGACGCATGCAAATCTGTTCGTGTGATACCTCCAATCATCTCGTTCGCGCGAGAGGCTTTACAAACTACCATCTTTGTTCGTCAGCAGGACATGAGTTTTTCTAGAGCATAACGCACTTTGCACACCATAAAATACTTGAAACGAGAGCTAGAAAACAGGCTCGTTCCGATTCTTGACCAGCTAGTTTAGCACTTGCATGGTTTCCTGTCATTCCGAACACAGTGCTGACATTGTATCAGAGTGGCGACAGGGAAGCATCTGATGCAAAATACTTATTTCGCTTGCCTTCACCGTTCAGCCGAAGGAACCTGAGCTTGGCAGCAACGGCAGTGAAATTTACTTGGTTGGTCTCCCTATTAAAAGGTGGCTATTCTAAGTTGGACTTTTGGACTTCTTCATCGCCTCTTTATATAGCCGCCAACATTCCTTCTAGGCGATGCAACCTGTCATGAGGTAGTCTGCCATGCCATGAGCAGTGATAGAATAGCCTTCTTGACACGGCAATTCTTTCAGGAAACAATTTAGTGCTGCTTGGCAACCATACGACAGAAACTCGGCCCATGTGCCTGAGAAAAATGAAAACAACTTCATGGCGGAGGACAAAAAACATCCTATGAAGTAAATGAAGACAGCAAAACTTGTCGATGGTATGCAAGCTAATGCTCACGTGCCACCGGCATCTCCTTAACGATAATCTCTCAGTACGGCAGATATGTTACCTTGATCTCTTTTTTCCTAGAGCACAGTTGAAGAACAAATTAAGAAAAATTGGTGAAACTTGGGTCAGCGGAGTACGCACTCGACCGTGAGGTCGTTGGCGGGTTTCCGCTTCAAAGGCCAGTGCCGGTTGTCGAACACCCGCCGCTCTCTGCGTATACGCCGTCAAGTCACGTAGCCATTGGCGGCCGCTCAAAAAGCCAGCATTTGGAAGCGTGGCACAGGCCGCTATATGTGGCGTTTACTGCTTTCGTTTACTTCGCCTTTTATTTATTTTAGACTATCATAAACCTTTCAGTAAAGATAGTGGCCCGCTGCACTAAACATAACTAATGATCAAACAAAAACTGAATTAATATTTAGCTTCTCTGCGGAGAGAACACCAGTTTATTATAGGCAGTGCTGTATCGGGAATGTCAATGAAACACACCCAAGACAAGCAGAAATTAAGCACAGATAGGGATCGTGAGAAGGATGTTTTCTGTAATAAAAGTTTTGGGCACTTTAGCTCACCATTTAAGAGTGTGACGCGATATCGTAGGCTACCACCAACCATACGAAGCCCCACTTTAACCAAGCCGAATGAATGTGCCAGCGTGGCCTATAGAATAACGTTAATGGAAAGATCCTGGAGGGCTGATTCTGAGAAATACGCCAAAAATCGATGTTATTGTTCTCGCTTTTGTTAACTGCGCACATAGATATATAAACTGATATCTGGAATACCCAATGGCTAAATGGGGAGACAACTATAATATTATTTTCCAGCAGTTCCCTTCATACCGTACCAAAGGTATGATGAGTGCAGAGACAATATTATGACACTTCGGAATGTAGTGCGACTATGGCCATGTGAACATATGAGATATCAAGTGCGCATTCGTGAAACGTTTTAAAAGCTAAAGCGTTCACAACTACCCTCTGAAAGCTACTTCGCCGTGTGCGCAATGCTGACCTTGAAATAAGGCGAAACCAAGTGGCAGCTATAATCTCACTCAGTCGCCGCCGCCGCAGCGGGCTCTGAGGTTACCGCGCACTTACCTCTGACTAGTCACGTGACATGGATGATAGCAGTCAACCGCAGTATGCTGAAGCCATGGCGCTGGCTCTGTCTGGTAGCCTTCGCTGCCTCTTAACCAGTGCCAAATAAGGGATCGCAAAGGCTCTCAACAATTTATCGGCCACAGTCGTCAATGGATGGTCCAGGCGGTATGACTCGTCAGTTATCTGCGTCTCAGAGATTACAAAGACGACAGGTCGTATCAGACACTCTAGTAGACGTATCACGCCGAGAGACTGTCACACAAAGACGAGGAGAGGGAGGACAAGTAAAATGTTCGGCCGGTTAAGACGAAGACAAGTCCACCTCTCGAAACGTTGACTCCACCTGCGAACGAGGCTTCCGCTCTACCCCTGGTTTATGTTTTTACATACCGGGCAGCCATCTTCTTTCTCTCGTTGTACCTGGATCACTTTAGCTTTGATTACTTTTATCCAGCAGGGTTAAACCTGTCACAATTTTTCAAATAGGAAGTGTACGCTCTCCCTACAGAAGCTATTTCACGTGTTTAGCGTTCGCGACTCTCCCGTATGATGAACGTGTCTAGCCTACGGGGCGACGCGCATCAAACCAAGACGTCTCACTCCGAAAGGAACTCGTCGCCTTTTTGCTAGATTTCGCAGTAAATTAGTTATTTGTAAAAGGTGCATGGTGCGCTTGCAGGACCTTATCTCATATACGGTGACTTTCAGGAGCATGAAATTTCTTCATTCTTCTTATTTCGATTCATGACTACATAGAGAAACATACTTAAACAGCGGATAGTTCAGCCGTTTAGCGGCAGAACATACGTAAGGCTCTGACCACCCGCTAGACGGCAAAGCAATGTGTGCTTCCACTTCACCTCATTACATATATCCCCCGCATTGCATCCAAGCGTCCCATTTCCATATAGACGTTGGTGCTGCACCGGTCATGTGCTGCCGGTTACGCTCGCCTCACCGCGCTATTTCACGCTTCGCATCGTTTTTCCGGTAAATTGTTTTCTTTTGCATGCAGAATCATTTTTACATTTCTGCCGTTAAACGCATGTTATCAAACCGTTTGTTATGCTTTGTGAATGTATTCCGCACGTGTAACATAGAATATGAGAATGTGAGCCGTGAAGAAGTTTTACCGCGTAGCTATCCGTGTGTTCCTGCGCCGTCTTCTCTGGAAGAGCGTATGCATTACTTCCAAAGCGTAATTGTACAAAAATCACTCGACGCACCTTCTGTTTAAAAGTCAGAAGTTGTTATCTGCGCCTCACCCGTATCGTAACAAAAACACATTATTTGGCGCGGCTTGAAATGTGTTACGCTAATTTTAAATATTTTTGCGTAGGCTATTTATTCATCTCACTCTACATGCACGATGCGTTTGCCTTGACCGGTTCGCAATCGCTAATTGTACTCGACGATTTTATTCTCATTTATATAAATTCTCGTTGTGAAGCGCAGGTGCCTGTTCATCGCCTGCATTTTTGAGGACGTCTACTTCTTTCGCATACAGTAGGATTTCGGTAATAATGATACGAGCTGTTGTAACCCCTTTTTTTTTTATTTCTGCGGTGAACAGCGGCAGGCATACGAACTTATCACTTTGCTTGTAACGCAAAGAATGATCTAAGCATTGCTGCTAGTATTTTTGTTCTGTTTCCGCATTCTCATCCACCGGGCCCGGTTTTATCATTTTTGCCACGCACAAGATGGTCCGAGAACCATGTATCTCTAGTGATTGCAGCAACTCGAGCCTGCTTCCGTACAGTTTCTGGTTGTAATGCCTTCTAGCTTTCATTTAAATGTTATACTGTAATTTCTTACGTTTTACTCTTTGTAATATAATGAATTTTATAATGCTATTCACTATTTATGTGCAATTCAAAAGGGAAAAGAGAAAGAATAAACTTTATTGCATGAAGCTACTGCTTCTTATTGTGCGGAACAAAGGAACACGGCTCAATACCGGCACAGAATATAAATAGAATAGAGATGATCTCATTATCCCAACCTCCATGAACTACTGCCGCTTTGCTTAGGTCATTTGAAAATCTTGGTGGTATTTTCAGTAAAAATGTGATCTGCGACTTTATTTCTTGTATATGTATGGCATGCTTAGAAACAAACTAAATAGAAATGAAGCCATTGCACTCCTTCACTATAGATGATATATCGTTCAGTATTCTAATAGCTGAAGGTAAATGAGCTTCGAAACAATTCCTATCAAAGCCGAAACCGGAACAGATCGAACTAAAGCGTAGTCCTAAAATTTCGCAGGTCCAAAATAGCAGTCTCACCAGCCTGTCGGGGCGCTAGTGGCAGTGCACTAGCTCATCCGCAGGGCCCTATGGCACTGTCCGCTCTTTATGAATGTTTGTATAAGGTGACTGCGTCTATCGTAGTGTAAAAAAAGCAGGCAGGTTGAAACATATTGTTTCAGTCTGAGACACCAGATATCGTTACTATGCATACACTGTCACCGCGACCTCTTTTGCCTATCCCCCAACTAAATGTACGGATTTCGCAAACACCGTAACCAAACTCAATATGCTAGTTCAGACTTCAGAATATTATTTCACTGCTTGTTTTGTAATAAGCGTCTATTGACGTTCTTTTGCACAAATATGTATACACACCATAGGCAGATGGCCTGAAGACGACGTGGTACAGAGGAACATGCTCTGTGCATGCTTCTGATTGGCTGAATAGTTGTCTTAGCGTCCGTAAAGCGGCAAGGCAGTTATGGGATGGAGTAAATAAAGAGCTCCGAGCTGTTTAGAAATAGGCGTTGTTAAAATTTATGCTTTTGGACGGAAATTCCCGCCCATCTTTGCTAAATTGCTTTTACAATTCAACAGAAGTCTTATATCCAGACTTCCGAAAACTTGGCATTGTTAACTTGCGGCTTACAGCATTTCGATAATACATTATATGGATGCCCTATGGAATTAAGAGAAGAGTTCCCATGTCTGCAGGTTTCACGGTTCCGATGCAGTTACTCAATTAATTATCGGCCGTCCCTTTGCCTTATCATGAATGAAATATGTATATATATTTACTTTCACCAGGACTTGCCATTATTTTAAAATAAATGCTCTGATCAGAATAAGGTTTGCTTGAAGGAGCAGTAAGCGACAAAAAAGAAGAAAGTTTCTTTAACAGGTTCAAATTTCCACTTGGAACCAGTGAACTCAAGCAACGTTTCTTTACTCAAGAAGAATGCGCACGCTGAACAACCAACCAGGAGCGCTCAAAGGCCACCAAAATAACAGCGCCCGACCGGCAATTTTATTTCCTTATCGGACATACACACCTAAGCCTCTCTAGCGTGGTTTTCACACCTATCTCTGGCTTTGATAAAGCCTATAAAATTTCACGTATTTTGCGGCGCGTTGTTAAATTTATTATCTAGAAGGGTGCGAAACCGCCTTACCACCGAAGCTGCACAGGACCGAGACAAAAAAAAAAAAAAAAAGACTTCCTTATTGACTTCCCTTCCTTGCTCCCATGCGAACAAGTTTATCCCAATGGGAACTAGCAGCTTTAGATTAAAAGAATAGGGGCGACGGATGAACACTTAGTTCTAACCAGAACAGTGAAACAGAAAACAGAGACACTCGAGTAGTGAAAGAAAAAGAGGTCCAGTGCGCGGCGAATTAGGGCGGTGGTTAGAAGTAGGAGGAAAGCGATAACATCGGCTCGTTCCCTAATGATTCCGAGACAGCCAGAGAAAGGAAGGCATGTCGCCGCACAAGAGATAATCTAATTCAGCCAGTTACCCGTTTGTTCCGCGGGCGTTGCCTCAGGGTGAGATATGGGCCCAATTTCTTCCCGTCTAGTGGATCCGCCAACTGTAGTCACGTTTTATTGATTGCCGCACCAACGGCAGGAAATCGCGTGCCTATTGCCTGCCATGTTATGCGCGATATGGCATCCCTTCTACGGGCCAAAGGCGGCTTCGCCAACTAGCAGGCCTTTCCCGGCACACGCACATCAGAGCTGCGAGAGGTTTTCTTAACCAATGGCTGCTTGTGCACCTCTGAACAACGTTTTCGTAGAAATACCGCATGCACAATTCGCCGCTGAGTTGCATCTAAGCGCTCATACGTGATGTCCAGATTCTTTTAAGTACTTCAAGTACAGTTTGGTTATATAAACGTGCTTTTAAATCGGTGTTGTAAAACGTCAGGGATGTTTTGCGGGCTTAGAAGAAAGCATTACAAAAAGCTATTTTTAATGCGCTTCCGTTTGAAGCTAGATATTCCTAGAAGAAAGGGTAGTTTGAGGAACGAAGCTTATCTATGAACACGAAATCACGTTGTGTTCGTCATCCACTATATTTCTCTTAAACTAGCATGGTAAAGCGATTGTCACACGTAACGGAAAGCTAAACCGATATGCCCTTCACAGATGCACAACTCTTAGACTGTAATCAAAGTGGTTCCAGGTATAAACAGAATGTGGTCCGGGCTCACAAGCGATGATGTCCTCAAATGCACCGTGCTAGCCACGAAACATTCGTATTAGATTGATTGAGCTATGTTCTTTATTCAAAGGTCATCGCGAATACACTGATCGAGGTATCTGTGCGGTCGTGTGGCCCCACCTTTGTCACGGAGGTTGAGGCACTACTGATTCGTTCGAAGCCGACTGCAAGAATGCTCGACCATCTACTACAAAGTCCTTTGGAGAACCTATATTTTCAGTTAGTTGCCGCGTGGAAGTTTTATGAGGTTCATCCTGTGTAGCTCCAATATTAATGACGCTCGCAGGTACAATTACTCTGGTTCCAACAGTGCCCGACATACCCTTTCGTTGATGTTGTGGCTAAAAAAAGGCATTTTAAGGTCATGATTTCCGCAGTATTTGTTTCAAGACGACTAAACAAATCCTGTGTGTAACTTGATAGCTCTACAAGAATAAGATGAAGGTGCCGTCTATAGTACTCACCTAATTGATCCCATTTCCACCTCCATCTAGAAATGCTGCCATCAAGCGTTATTATTAAAAAAACTCATCTAAAAAAGAGCACCATTAGAGGAGCGTGTTATGAGGGGCTAGTTGGCAAGGAATTGTATTGAAGACATAAAACTACTGCAGGAGACAACACATAGAAAAGAAAAATACGCTCGTCCTATCTGCCTATTTTCTCTGTCCTGCCTCCTACGTAGTTTTATCTGTTCTGTAGAATACCATTATAACAACATTTTCTAGTGCATCAGATGCTAAGAATGATCTGTTCTGCATTAAGAAATACTTTTTTTTTCATTCTGGTTAAAGCGCTAACTTGCCAAATATAAACTTTACTTCTCACTAAACAAATTATAAACGTTAAACTATCCTTGCACCGATCAAAAACGTTAGCCATCGGCAGGCGCAGCAATCCCGTTGGCCGCTTCGTTGTTTGCTCGATTCGACTCTAATAGATTGGCTGGATTTGTTGTTCGATGGTCTCGGTAGCCTGCCTGGCATGGCTGTAGCCTCGATATGTGGCGACAGTATGGATGGATGGATGGAATATAGGAGCGTCCTATTTGAAACGGGGTGGTAGCAGTAGCTATCATGCTCGTTTTTCTCCCTATATCTTAATTATTGATTTAGATTGGTTAACTATACCATCATTCTATTTATAAAATTTTTGTTTCTACATTACTAACATTATGTCCCTTCTCTGCTTTTACGCCACCAATCTTCCAGTCGTTTTTTGCTAGTTTCCACCGCCGGATTATTCACCCGGCCACTGGTATCTCTAAACCCCAGAGCTTCAGGAACAGTGACTGCGCTTGCATCAACTTCCGGAGGGATACCATTCCATGGATACCAGACGGATACCATTCCAGATGGATGGATACCAGATTCCACTTTGCCATGCCGCCTGGTGGATTCTCCCGACACTGCTCTCGGGGTATCGGCCGCAATCGTTCAGATGTCGCATCTGATGTCGTATTTACTAAGGTTAAACGAAAGGGCGACGAAGATTAAACTTTATAAATAGGACCACGTTTCTGCACAGTGCGACAGCCTGTTGCTAAATGAAGACGCTCATGCTGGCTTCACATCACGAAAGTGTATTACAGTTTTACGCAATGTGTGATCGGCTGCGACGATAGCTTCAAGGTTTAGCAAAGTGTTGGCTTCAAATAGTCGGGTGCATTGAGCAGCTATTTGCAATGACATTGTCCACCTCCTGTAGATTGCGATCGTGACTTCAAGAGCGTTGGCGATACACATGACCATGCGGGGCTAGTGAAAGCGCCGCTAAGAGCCCGGGCAGTTTATTTCCGCCCAATAATACGTGCATTGTGCAAACAAAATGTATATCATGTTTTACCGAACCTCACTTTCTCTCCAAAAGTTTCTGATAGTCACTGCGTATGGGGTGTAACGCAAGAAGGGTTTTTGTATGTTCGATTCCTATTCGTTCAATTTCCCCCTGAGTTTTTTTCCCTGAATGACTTTTTCCCTGATATACTGTCAAGAAAGGGTTTCTACAGTGATTTAATTTGAATGCACTTTCGCAGAACCATGTACCGTTCTTTGTATACTGGTGGACTGTGAGATGAAGTACTCTAAAGAGTGAAAAAAAAGCCGCTCTCGCCGTATACGATGACTTTCTTTTATAAGCTATATAAACTACTTTTTCCATAAAATACTCTGGCAATTAAAACGTAGTTCAGAAGAAGGGGCATATTTGTTGCTACGGTAAATTGAAGCTTGTGTGCGTGTCCAGAAACCACTGCACAATGTTTTTTTTTTAATTGGTACGATATAATACTGGTATTTAGGTTATGCAATGCACTGAAAAAAAAAAAAACAAGACTTACATTGACACCGCACTCTGTACGATACTTTATTACACTGCCGTTGGTTTATGAGTCTTTGGCATGTTCATTTCATTTGAATTACACAGCCTCCGGAAAACCAGCTTGATGGAACGGTAATGGTAATCTATTGTTTCTAGTGTTGGTAGTAGCGATTATATATTGTATATACAAAAGGAAAGAAAAGGTGTTTGCCAGCCCCGGTATCTGCTATCTGAATATCTGAAGCACCTGAACTGGGCCGGCAGAAATAAAGGGATACCGAGGAAAAGGTAGAGAAAATGAAAGAGGTGAGCGATGGGGAGAAAGAAAAGGGTAGGTAAAAATAAAATAAATATATACACTATGGTGCAGTATAAGATTGCTTGAGGCCCACCCGCAAATGTCTTAGGTCACTGAGCACTCGGCACATAGGGCTGGCCTCCGCAATAGCTCTGCGTCCAAACTTATCACTACTCATGCACTTGCACACTGTACAAAACACTGGCGGCTATCGTGGGCGATCGGCCATTATTGTGCGAAATAGCGCACGCGTAGCGTTCAGTCACAACGCGCACTATCTGGCGAGGTGAAATAGGCGGGTCATCAAGCCCGCCTCTTCGATATGCTCACACAGGCTCACGTGTGTTCGCTCGCGGACGCGCGCACTGTCCGGCGGCCACAGGAGCACAGCTACGCTGTCCGGGATACGCTCTGTAAGCCGCCAGCAACTCACGTCGTTGTTCGGCTGGCACGGCGCAGTGCAGTAGAAGATGTTCGAGAGTTTCTACCACGCCACGGCCGTCACACACGTCACTGGTGGCAAGTCCGTGGCGCATCCGTCGTTCCCCAGGCTACACACATCCAATGAGTGCACGGAGGATCATTGCGCGGTGCAGCCGAATCAGCGAGGGCCGCTAACACTATGAATGCGCTCACCTCTTGCGATGCGTGGGTCGGGGTGCTGCGTCCGGAGGTGGTCGTCGATTACCGCTCGCACGTCCTCCAAAGCGACTTGCTCGTCGCTAGGAGAGAGTTCATGGGCTGCAAATTACAATTTCTGTAGGATGATTGTTCACATAAGGGAAATGCATGCAGACGCCCAGTGCGAAGCGGAATGGCACTCACATTTAATGATGCGCTCGGCATTCACCCTCGAATAAAGCGTTTGGAATTCGTAAGTCTCATTGGGCGTCTTGTTGATCTCGTGTTGTTTTCCTAATAACCTGTATATAGTTTATGCATATTGAATATTGCTTTAATGTAATAGACACCATATGAAAAAACAAAAACCGTGATAAAACAGTGCTACCGTGTCATGGGCAGGTCAGCTTAGCTACTCGTTCTGGCGCAGGTCCAAAACTCCCCCGCGGCAATGTTTTTGCACAATTTCGTTACAACCGAGGTCATTTCGTACACGCTGTTGCTGTGCGATAGATTACAAGCGTTGCCATGGGGACCACCATTGTTGGCAAATTACTAAATAACGGGACTAAGAAGAACGGGAGCAGTCGAGCTGCTGCTCTTAAAATTACTATTCTGGCATACGCTCCGCTTAACGCACGCCAGTTGATTGTTGAGCATTGTATTTTAATGGTGCTCTTCAGATACAACTGGCCGTTGGAAAAATGCTCTTTAAGTGGAACTGATCTAACACGGCGCTTTCAATGGTCCGAAATTTGCTTTAAAGTATGCCTGCATATGCCACCCGTTCTCCCAAAGTCTGCAATATTTCTCTATCGCAAACTTATCACGTGTAGCACACGATGTGTAATAGAATATCTAGATAACTGAACGCACATCTGGAACAATGTATAAATGTTACTAGGCTCGCACTGAGGGACTATATGAAACTTGAACGCGTCCAGCTTACACGTTCTGCTTGTACTATATCCTTTGCTATGTATCTTAATTGCAAATAACTGTCACAGTTTACGTGCTTTTTCTTCTACGTACTACAGGCGTCAAATGAAACGCGAACAGCGGAACGTGTGGCAATATGCCCAACTGAGGCCGCTTGCCTGTCGTTATCACAGAGACGCGATAACTTACTTTTATTTTCTTTGGCGTTCGTTTTCTGTTTTGCCATTGGAGCGCCACATTCCAATTCAAATTTTAATTCTGCTAACAACGTTTACATGGAGGACAAGAAAAAAGCTGTCAGAACAGCTTGAGGAGCCCTGATCCCCAACCACACGGGCAGCAGAGGAGCGTGCCGCCAAGGGAAAACAGTATAATATGACGAAAACATACAGGATTCATAGAACATCGTTTAAAAAAGGAACATTATAAAGCAAAGAAGGTGAAGTCACTATGTTACTTCATTGTACAAATATTGAGCGCAGGTCTCTTGGCAATATACGATAGATGTCAGTGTCAGTTTTTTTTAAATATTCGATTTAGAAATGTGTCATTGAAATTTCAACATCTGATGCCCATAATTTGTTTTACACTTGGCTGCATGCCACCTTTCAGGATGGCGTATATTATAAACATGGAAGTTTTATGTAAGCCGTGCGAGGCTTGTTATGGCATCATTATTTTTTAATACACCAAGTTTATACATGCGGAATAACTTGTAATCAGAAATTGATGAAACAGGAATTATGTTGTGCTTCTTAAATAAACCTGCAGTGTGAAACAATATGGAACTTTACACGCTAGGCGTAAAGCTCCCTTTTGTAAGACAGCAAGTTTGCTAATGTTTCCTTCTGTGGTTGTTGACCAAACCAGAAACGCGTGACTTAATAAAGAAGAGAGTAAAGAATTTTATGTGAGAATGTTAACAAAGGTAAGGATGGAGTAGCAGTGGCATAATGTAGCATAATGCTGATCGTCCTTGACTGTTTATTAATAGTGTAGTTCACGTAATCATTCCATGTCATGTTTCGTGAAAGGTACACTCTGAGTGATTTAAAAATTTCAACCAGTTCGATTTCAGAGTTATATAACAAAATATGGGGCAATTGTACATTCGTGTGGGGAGGGTGAGAAAACAGCTTTCGTTTTATTATTGTTTAGTTTTAAGCAGTTTATTTGAGCCCATGCATCAATTATGGAAAGCGCGCTATTGGCTTGACCACCCAAATCGGCACATGATCTACCTGAAAAAACAAACAGTCTGGTGTCATAAGCATAAATTATGTAATGTGCGGTTTCATAAATGCGGACTATCTCATTGATGTAGAGGATGAATAGAAATGGCCCCAAAATGCTTCCGTGTGGGACACCTGTTTTAATGTATTTTATTGAGTAATGTTATCCTCAATGTTGTCAAACTGAGAGCTATATTGCAAGTAGGACTCAATTAAATTGTGTACGATACCTCTTACGCCATAATGATCAAGTTTGTCTGGCAGAATTTTAAGATTAATCAAGTCAAAGGCTTTTGAAAAACCCAGAAAAAGCCCAAGTACCACATTTCTGCAAAGTTTTCTAAAATGTGTTCCTTTTGGTCAAGTAATGCGAGTTCTGTAGACTTGCTTTTGCGGAAACCATACTTTATCACGTTGAAGCGGTCAGTGAAAGAAGTCAGGCGTTTCAAAATTATTTTATTCAAACATTTGAAAAACACGGGTAAAATCGATATAGGGCGGTAGTCGGACAAGACATTTCAATCACCCTTTTTAAATACAAGTTACCTTTGCTATTTGCATATTGCAGGGAAAATGACCTGTCGACAAACAGGTAATAAAAATATGGGTAAGACAAGGTGCCAATAGATCGATTACGTGCTTTACAGGCTTCATTTGAATATTTCCGGCATCTACGGCTCTACTAATGTCCAGAGATAAACATGTCGCTACAGCCTCACTATTTGAAGCTCGTTCATACTTACCACCAATTACACCTTGCACATCGCTTTGATAGTGCTTCCACCTATGCCATGATATCAGCATCTGGTTGCTCGCGAACAGCGCAGGCTACCGACCGAGAACCGTCGGTGCGCTACGTGACGTTTTTAATCACTTTTTTTTGTCATAAGCCTCTTTCGCCAGAGAAACCACGCGGCGACAGTTGCGATCGCTGGTAAGTATGAATGTGGCACTCCAGTGGCAAAACAAGAAAACGAACGAGAAGCAAACTATCACGAACCGAAAATTCGATCTTCAATCTGGTAACGACAGGCAGGAACCTTCAGTTGGGCCTATCGACACGCGTTCCGCTGTTCGCGCTTCATTTGACGCCGATAGTACATGCTTTCGCGCTGTTCTTAGTTCTGTTAGAGCGCATCCAATCACTGAAAGTGAGACATTTAAAATATAATCATATAAAGATATTTGATTAATGAATCGTTTATTTTATTTTCCTGATACGTATTTCACTATATACGCATATTCTCTGCTTTCCAGCCATTTTAGTGGATCTAAAAACAAGTTCCACCATTTTTAGAAATTAAAACTCTTAACGAATAAATTTTACTCTGTGCTCTAGAGACGTAGTAACGGAGCTGAATCAACTTTACACTTCGTATTCTCGTGAACAAAAGGCAGTTTGCATCTACGTTTAACCAATAAACATTTCTCCAATGTTAGCTAACGAATAGAGAGTGCTCGAGCAAAACATTTCCCACATGGAAGTGGAAAGTTTATTCTTTTTCAATGGGCAGTTTCATATGGTGTCACGGACTGAAGACAGCCAAGCCATGCACTACAATAAAACTTTTCCGGGCCTGCACAGGAGGCGACTCCTCGGTTCAATACCGACGCAATACCGAACAACAGTATACGGCGAACAGTTTTTCTCCTAACACAGGCAGTAGTGGACTCCGAAATAATATTCGCTGCTCCTGGCTGATAGAAGTGCTTGTCTCATCTGGGTCCGAGTTGGATCTTTCTTGCGAACAATCGTAATAGACGCGAGACTAAAACAAACGCGACCTAAGGAGGGCACGAAGAAAATGAATTTCATTTCGTCAAACTGCGCCACCTTGATCGAGGGTAGGGCCCTTACCGCAGCAGTCTAGGGGCATCGACGACTTCTCGGATCTGCCGTAGGCGACGCGGCTCTACAGTTTCTTGCCCCAATGATTACGATCGAGAAATCGAGCGAAAGAGGCAGAGGGGGTGGAGGGGATCATATGAATCGGAGCGCTCCGGAAAGAAGAATAGGAACAAAATGTCGCTGAAGACATGTTAGACAATGCTTTTCTATTCGCTTCTGGTTTCTCGAGAAGGTGCATTATAAGGTGTGCAAGAAAACAAACTAGAACAGAGCTGGAGGTGAAGACAGGAATGATGAACTCCGCGGATGGGGCAAAGAAAGCAGTAACTGGCTCAAGAGTTCTTACAGCGACGCCCGAGCTTGTTGGTTTTCACAGGCTCATTGTTTTCTTCTTCCTTCGCCAAAGCTGCCATTTAGCCGAATGTTCCGAGAGCAGTTGAGCTTGAGAAAATTATACTCGAGCTTACCTGAGAAAAACGAGGTTCTCATGATCTTATGAGAACGAAAGTGCTCACTAGAAGCTACACGTGATAAAGTACGCGTTTACCACTATATTAGCAGTTCGCTAGATTAAGGGGTGAATGTAATTCGCTTTATTTTTTCATTTTTCCTTGCAAAGGAAGAGTTGAATAACATTTCTTGTGCAATAATTTTTGAGAGTGACGACCAGATGAATTCCATGATTGGGTTAAATCAAATCGGTCTCATACACATTCCTGATTACAAGTTCTGGTTCCCAGCTGCTGCCAGAAGATTTTCAGGAATTGTCCAAGATAAGATATAGCTTTCAGACTTCCCCATCGACAGAGATTATGCTCACGAAACAGCTTTAAATTGAGGTTCTTAACTTTTAATATCCTTCGCGTCTGCTTGCTCATGCTGGAGGTAAAAGCGTAAGCGTAGTGTGCGGGTTAAAACCAGGGCCCGCTTGCACAAAACAATCTTAAGACTGTCTTAGCTAAGTCCAGACTTAACTGGAGTCTAAAGAATAGGCCACTAGCATGGCCGCTTAAGACTGGAGTCAAGACTGGGCTTCAGTCCTGACTTGAATAGGTCGCTTGTATGATTACGACTCTAGTGCTGTCTTGGGTAAGACGCAAGGACGCCAGGTGCCTAAGTAGAGAAATTAGGAAAATACAGGGATGCGCTGGCACTGTCCCTGCTGTAAGATGTACACATTCCGTCAATTTTGTGTTGTGTAAAATCCGTGCCATTGCTTTTTGCGGCTTAAGATTGTGTTACGAGGAAAAATGCCCCAAGTGGTTGCTGAGGCCGTTCTGAGAAGCCACTCTGGTGAACATGAACCCGAAGCGTTCGACGTTCGGAACACGAGCCGTCTTAAATAAGCTTGGTCTTTCTAAAGACACCATTTAAGTCTGGACTTAGCTCAGACTTTATCGTGCAAGCCGGCCCAGGTTGTTTCTGTCTTGTAACTAGTACCCTCGTTGGCTATTATGTGGGCATACGCGAGTAGATCAAATACTATGTCTCATATGTTTCGTCCCTGTCATGACTCGTGCTTTGCTGGTCTTGGTTGCATGTGCGATTATCACTATTTTCAGTAAGAGTGGGACCATTGGCTATGACCGCTATGATCCTCACTATGTGCATTACCGAAGAAAACAACATGGGCTAACGTCTCACAATTACACTTCTCATAACTAAGGGAAACATGATACTGATTATTTGCGATAGCAAAGTAGACTGGATTTCTGCAGCTGCTCCCTCTTTTATATTTTTCTTTGACGAGTTTTCACTTAAGTATTTTATTCAGAGCCTCTGAACGACACCAGCGGTTATGGCAGAATCAAAAAAGGAGCGGGGGCGTTTTTAGGAACGAAGCATCGCCATCTTCGTGCTTAATTCACTACCACCCACTGTGTTTTCGTTATGACTACTACCTGTTCCACGCAGTGCGCTGAAAGCCTAGCCAGTTACAGGGCAGAGACATATGGCCGAACAGCTACCGGCATAAGGATAGCAGAGATTATTGAATACAACCCAAGTCTGTGCACATATCTAACATCTATTCGCTCGGGTAACAAAAAAATGACAACCTATTTACTACATGATGGCCTTTAGGTCAATCACCCATTTTTGTCTGAAGGTATTAACGTGATTCCTTTGGTTTGTACAAAAAATCCCCAGGTCCTGATTGGCTCTACATTTCTAAAATAGATATTTAGTGTATATATGTTGTCTGGAACTGCGCAATAAAAGTGCACAAGAACGAAAGTTTTGACCAATATTGAACAAACTGCCTCCCAGAATGATGTTATGTCGGAATGGGCAAACAGATAGATTGGGCCACATCTAGGGCAGCATTCATCGGGTTTGTCGGATATATTATCTCCACATTTCTGCTCAATGTCCTTCCTAGGATTGCCGAACAAGCGCTCTTTGATGCTTACACCCTTGTGAAATGCAAATAATTCATCCTTTCATCATGAAATTTTGTTTAGCATCGCCCGTGCATTGTGGCGACTAGAGGGAAAGAGAACGAACAAACAAAAAGAAGAGAAGAAATATAGCCGCCCTCTTATCCCCTATCTCCCTGAGTGTGCGCGAAGTGCCCGCTTCCATTGCCGACTTGTCTCCAAAGGGCGCTGCGGGAGCAAGAGCAAATGAGGCTGCCGCGAAGATATATTGATCCCTTGCTACCACAAAAGGCTCCGGGGCCCCGTAGGTTTTATATTTTGTTTTTGCTTGCGGGTGTATTCCCCGTTCTTTCCTTCTTCTACGCTCTTCATTCTGGTTTGGGCAGTACGCCTTTGTGTTTGAGGCTTCGCTGGTACACGCAATCTGCCATCCGCACCGCCAATATTTGTCCTCAGTTCATCGTAAGTCCGTCTCCTTTGATCACAGATGTCTCCTCTCAGGGTTAGCGTACGTTCGAAGACTACCTCTGAAATCACTACTGCATCTGCGGTCTTCTCCATTGTGCCTAATTCAGACCGTACTTGCGCAACTGACACCATGTTGGTCGAAAGCAGTTAAATTAACTGCGACTATTTCGGTTCGAAAAAAAAGAAAACTACAAAAGTTTTTAGTGTGTATGCTCTACGAAAATATCAGCTCATTCTTCCAGGCTTTATTTCGGTTTCACCTGTTTCGATGAGGGGAACTCGTTATCAATAACACGGAATAAGATGGTTATATTATTAGAAAAATAATTAATAATCATTGAAACCAAGGTATCCCATCGGCTATAGCAACAGCAGTTGAGCCCGAATGTTCGATAGCTGTCGCTCTGATTCGTAGAGGCAAAATCTTGTTTCTTGGAAGATTTTGATTTTAGACTCGCACACTTGCTCGACCCCCTCAGCTTTCGTTAGAAGGAAGTGAAGCTTCATAGTTAGCTACCCATGATGGACATGCACTGAAAGTTACGTATGACAAGGGATAGAAGAGAGTAGGCCATTCACTTGTGGTCTGCTTTACTACGTGCTCTCCGACATACATAAATTAGCCGAAATTAACTCGGACCTGCTCAGAATGACAAGATCGTTAGCAAAGAAAAAAAAAACACTGTTCCTAATACGAAATGCTAGGAGGCACCAAAAAAGGATACACTAGTGCACTGTACGTTGTATGTATGAGCAGTGCGTCCCGAACTGTTGCTTTACAGATTAAACTTTTTGGGCCTCTAAAATTAGTTGTAATATGTGCCCACTTTAGTGTGCTGTTTGTATTTAACGTTTCAGCATAGCAGAGGAGGGGGGATGCATGATATTGTTTGTGCGGGTAAATAAACAGCGAACACACACCATGCCCTTCCTTGACTTTAGGCACGTTACAGGAAAAAAAGAGAATAGCTTAATTCGACAAAGCCCGCATAGGGAAACGAAAGCTGCGTTATTCTTGGTTATGCTGTCCTGCAAAGCCACGTTAGACTGATCTAGACAACCTAACTTACAGATGGAAGCTTGATTAAGCATTATCAGACACGACTTGCCGCGGGTCAAGTTCTTCATGCCTGTCTGCGAACGTCGGCGGAAGGCCGCCGGAGCACTTCTTCCTGCAACAGACATCTTTATGCCTGTCTGCGAACCTCAAGGACACCACAGCAGAGTCTACAGTAGAGCAATATCCGGCAGAACCTGCAAGGCTAATCCCACCACTAGACAGCAAGAACCTCAATCTTTGAACAAACAAAGCTGTCGAAGGCATTTTGGAGGGGGAGGTCCTAGAAGAGAAGTGAGATTGCCGGTGGTGGCAGTGTAGGGACTCTGTAGCTAGGGTCCTGTAGTACTGCGTGATATTGTGTCAGGCAATGTTATGTATTTGATATTGCGTGATATTGTGTCAGCCATTGTTTTGTACCAGTACGAATAAAATTTGCAAAGTTTGCAAGGAAGGTGAAGCAGAAGGAGCTCGGCGCTACATCTGAGGTCAGATCGCGGCGCCGATGACTTCGGTTCAACGAGGCGAATAATGCCTTCGCTTTAAAAAAGATGACGGTGCATTTGCATATTTCATCAAATGCAGAGTAGGCGCGTAGCGCTGCTTACCGTACTGTAATTTCATAAGCATTTTACTTTCTCTTATGCTTCGGTTTACTTTGTAATTAAAGGATCGCGTGCAAATGATCGACTGTGTACAATTGTGATCGTTATTGTTATTTTTTTATTTCTTGTATTTTCATGCATCTGAAAGGATACAGCCGCGTCCTGAGCTCTCTTCATACCATCGGAAGTTGTTATAAACACCGAGGGGCCCGGGGAGGACTCTAGCGGAAGTCGAGGGAGCGCGACGAGTACACGTCTGCTCTCCGTGAAGACCGAGGAGCGGCTGACGATAAGGGAGATGGCCCGAATTTGAGGTTGTGTGAGCGACACGCGGCTGCTCAGTCCGGAGTAGTACGCACCTGTACAGCATTGCCAGGTGACGGCCGCAAATGAGATACGTGCCATTTTATAATTTCCGGCAGCTTTGAGACTGCTCCGGCTTCTCTTTGGCTAAGACGCTCTGTGTAGCCCACCACCACCAAGGGTCACTGCGTCACCACTGTCTCCTTCGAGCCTCAAGCTCACGGAAAGAGAAAGAGAGAGAAGAGAGCGAAAGAGCAGATGTCAGACCACCACCCGAAATCCGTGGTTGGGGCAGACGTTAAAACCAATATGTGAACAAACTGGCCTAAAGACACAATTATAACTAACGTGCAACATCCGTTTTCGATACGAGTGCAGATTTATAGTCGCAAATTGTTTAATCTCTCAAGAATACCCGTTTATATGCTCAGCTTTTTGTCCCCGGACTCGTGCTATAATGTATTTACTGCCAGAAGTTTCATTAATTCCTCCTTCTTGATGCATTCTTAGCACGAAAGTATATATTGCGCAGTTCAGCTGCTTCAGTGCTTTTCCGCGTGGATTGCAATCTGGTGTGTTATATAGATATGAGAGATTTTATTTTCGTTAAGCCTAACAGGCGAATGCTCTAGCAATCATCATGATCATCATCATCATCATCATCATCATCATCATCAGCCTGATTATACCCACTGCAGGGCGAAGGCCGCTCCCATATTTCTCCACTTAACCCGGTTCTGTGCTAGCTGCATCCACTTGACCCCTGCGAACTTCTTAATCTCATCCGGCCACCTAACTTTCTGCCGCCCCCTGCTACGCTTTCCTTCCCTTGGAATCCAGTTTGTTACCCTTAGCGACCATCGGTTATCCTCTCTTCGCAATATATGTCCTATGATAGGCTCTAGCAATACATACCAGCAAATGAAATTTTTTTTTATGTTATTCCTGTGATTTCTGCCACCTAGTGGGCATAATTTTGGCAATATTTAAGCAATAAAATGTGTTCTAGGTGGCGAGCATGGTTCAATTTCATGCGGTTGTTGAACTCTGTCCACTCGTTCTGGTACCTGCATGCTTCTTGCGGCCGACGTATAATGCCGCATATTTCCAAAGTACACTATATATATTCCAAAATACATCGTAAAGCATCCAGACACTAAAATTACCATTCATGAAGAACGGTTTTCCGTGAAAAGCAGACGTGCTAACCAGATTGCAGTGTTGACGTTTCTTTGCAGATACGACATTTTATTGGCAAAATCCGCGTCCAAAACAGCCCTGTTGTCGCAATTACTTGAACGAAGTGCGAAAGGACGCCCATCTAATACAAGACTAGGAGATCAGGGATAAAGCTTTGCGCCATTGTAAAAAGGCTGCTTGAAAAATGAAGGCCGCCGAAAAACACTACTTTCGGTCGCTAGATTATTCGTTACCTGAAGAGAACGTTACGGTTACTCGTGTAGCATAAAATGGTGTAATTTCCTTCACTCTTTTAGAACACTTAAACGTTGTTCTGCATGGTACAGCTTGGCTAGTTTCGAAAGTTTTGGCACATGAAGCGGACAGCGCTGTGCTAACGGACAGGGTGGGGCGTATGATATGAGATTCGGTCGACCCTTCTGTACTCATCTGCGGCTCAGCAACTGAAATGAAGAGGAGGAGACATAAGTATTCCTGTGTTTATGCTACGGCTATAGATATGAAAGGCAGCCTCCAATGACATTCTGCTTACATGAGCAGAACGGATGCCCGCGCTCGTCCAAGATATTAGCACTTCGCCTCGCTGGCGTACCAAAGGAAAGAGCGCGGCGCATGCAAACGTCCAGCAGCAGAGCAGCTGCAGCGATCGCCGACTGCAGAGGCGGAGACAGGGCCGTGTTTGCGATGAATGCTGAAGCTTCCAGTGGAGCGGATATTGAACGAAGCCTTTTGGAAGGCGCACGCGTTTCGCACAGCGTTGTTTGTCTACGATGTCGTCGTATTTCGGCGAGAGCACAAACAATACCGAGCCGAGCGAAGAACGGTAACAAAACGCAAGAAAATCGTGACCTTTTTTGACCCCGCCAAAGGGCTGAGTAAACACCACTCACAAGACGGAAATTTTATTTTCGCTTCGTTTCGCCGCGAGCTCTTTTCGCTTCATAATTCAACTCTGTCGTGCTGGAGCTTTCAACGCATGGATGCAAACGCAGGAACTAAGCTCAAGCATTCGTTAATATTCACCAAAAACGCAGATACAAGAGACTCAAGAAACTAGAACTTAAAGACGTTTGTATTAAGCACGCACTTATACTTCTCAGTACGAATTTATTGCGGGCATATGATTGCTTTGGCACGTCACTCAAAAACGTTTCTTGCCCACGTGACCAGAATGATATCTAAAGTCACCCGCATGTTTGGGGGGATAGTTTGTTAATACCTTTAATTTGTACAATAATGCAGGCCTCATGCCGCAGCACAATAACGGAACTCCTGAGCGGCGTTGATTGTTTCAACTGTTGATTCTTTCAAATATTTTAATTCTTGGTGACATTAATATTAATATTTTAGATGACACTAATGATGTTTCCTATATCGACTGCTTCAATAGGTTCGGCCACGAACCTATCATCAATGCTCCAAAGAGGCGTACTTCCAGTGGACCTTCTTCTTTAATCGGCCATGCCCTGAAAAATACATAACCTTCACCACACTCAGAGGTCATTGAACTTGCAATAAGGATCATTTTCCTATTTTAATTACTCACAGTAAACCATCCCGTCCTCCACGGTCAATTTTCTACACTTCCAGATTCAACAACGAACATTTTCTTAACGCTAGCAGTAACACGGACTGGTCTCCGTACCTCTCGTCCAGCAATCCGGAGGGAGTAATGAAGTGTTTTTATCACCTTTTTTCCGATTGCATATCTGAGAGTACAACAATAGTTAAATGTAAAAAGAATTACAAATTTCCCCATAATCCATGACTTACAAGTAGTTCATTAAGTAGTATGCGTCGAAAATAAAACTTCTACAGAAAAACCAAGAATCAGCATTTTAAAGCTTCTTTAGCTGCCCTATACGAAAAATACTTCATTGTTCTGAACAAGCTACTTAAACACACGAAACGATCTTACTATGAACACGAACTGTGTAAAAACGCTAACGACACTAAAAGGCGATGGAGGCTCTTTATCGAATTCCTGAATTTATCCTGCGCTAAAAATGCCCCTATTTAAATTAATTTCAATGGTACCAACTACACTGAGCCATCTGACATCGCGAATGCTTTCAGTGATTTCTCTTTTGAGCCACATAACCGACTTCCACTTCCACCAGAGCTAGATTTGATACGCAGTAGTCAATCTTTCTTTTTCCTGTCTCGTCTTGTGAAATCGAGTTAATTATTAATAGCCTCAAGGAAAATAGTCCTGGACTTGATAACATATCCTCACGGCACCTGAAACTTGTTGCTAATCTTTTTTCTAAACTGCTTTGTCATATTATTATACTCATCTTAAAGAATGGCGTTTTTCCTGCTTGCCTTAACAGCGAAAGTCATTCAGGTCTTCAAAAAAGGTGACAGACAAATAATATTGCCACCTAGCGTTGCCAGGTGGCGCACGGTTCTCAGAAAAAGACGATGACGTCGGACTCGTGCTAGCGTTCTGCGGCCGCGTTTGCTGACTGTGCTTGCCGGGATCCAGGTATTGGACCGTTCCTCTCTGAGGACTGTATAACTTTCTTTTAGAAATACGTGACGATATCTAACTATCGCCCAATATCTATATTATCTTCTCTTAGTAAGGTAATTGAAAAATTATTCACCAGACGCTTAGACAATTTTCTAAATAAATTATATTATTACCGCCTGTCAGTTTGGTTTTAGGTCCGGCAACTCTACTAATTTGGCTCTCATCTCTTTAACTGAATTTCTTAAGCATGGCATTGACAATGGCGAATTTATTGGTTGCGTGTTTTTAGATTTCACAAACGCTTTTGATACGATTAACCCTTTCATTTTCCTAAAGAAACTAGAAAGTTATGTCATAATAGGCCCTTTATCTCTCCTTCTGAAAAGCTACTAAATAATCAATATTAATGAAACTACCTCTCTAGCTAAAACTATTTACCAAGGTGTTTCTCAGGGATCTAGTTTCGGATCTTCACTGTTCATATTTTAATTAACAACCTTCCTACTTGAACTAGTCCAACTCACTCTGTTTTATACGCTGACGATGCTACCGTGTCATTATCTAACAAGTTCATTGATGATCTTACTGTTGATTTGAATACCGTTCTGAGTAACATAACAAAATGGTGTCTCAGTAACCACCTGGTTACTAACCCACCTAAAGCAAACTTTTTAATCTTCTCAAGTAGCCAAAAAATTCTTCCGTGCACTCCTACGTTATTCCTCTGTTCTTGCACTATTCCAGCTTCCGATAACACTAAACACTAAATTGCTGGGCATTATTGTTGATTCTGCCATTAAATTCTCAGCCCACCTCGCTCACCTGAAAAATTACCTATGTTTGGCATCCGAGCTCTCATCAAAGCATGCCCATATTTTCTTTGTTACATTCTCTTATCTTTGTAATATGCTTTCATTCACAGTCGCCTCACATGCGGGATTGTCGTTTGAAGGAATACTTACAACTGCCATTTATCTTCTGCACAGCATATACAAAATCAGGCCATCCGCATTATCACCTGCAGCACTCTTCACTAACGCTCGTCCCTTATTATGTGAACATCATATCTTGTCAGTCCACCAGCTCTTTCACTATCACCTTCTAATCGCGTTCAGCTATTGAATGGCAGCCTGCATTTCCAGTTTGTTAATCCGATGCTACTTTCGAACGATAACTTTACAAGATTTGCAGCTAATAACAATTTTCCAATGCCGAAAGTTCGTACTAACGATAGAAAAATGACATCTTTTATTCTGGAACTCATTGCCATTAGCACTGAAAACATATGTGTCCTTTCTCACATTTCAGAATAACTTGAAGTAGTATTTGTTGAATTGCTGATGTTTTATATTTTTTGGCAAATATACCTGTTAAGTGCCTTTGTTTTTGTGTAAAAATACTAATTCGGCATGTTTTGTATATTATAACCATTCGCTAACAATGTGTTATTTATTTTGTTGTAGTGATCTATCGAGGGTCCCGCTGCAGGCTTCTGACAATGGGACCCTCGTATGTATTTTTATGCACTTTGTAAATATGTTCAAGGTAATAAGCTATCACTTTCATTGTCAAAGAACAAGGATTAAAATATTGACAACTGGACAATAAATAGAGGACGAGTAGCAAGCTAAAAAGAATGATCTATTGATTCGCGTCGGGAAATCCGTGATGGCGCATTCTGAACATATTCCGCATAACAACTAGTGAGAGTACCCTCTCCTCATATTAGTGCAACAGCAGAAGCCTGAATGATTGTTCCTTGTTTTACAACATTTAAAACGGGTTCATACGTCAAAGTATAGGCAATAAAGTCTGCTTCGTATTATCATCTGTGGTAAACTTTGGTGTTTAGATACTACGTGACCCGTTGGGGGTATAAATTTTGTTTGGTTAGCAGAACATTCAGTTTCGAAAGCTTTTATAGTTTCATGCCGAAAAGAAATACAGCGTGTTGAAACTATTGACCAGATGAAAAAAGCCGCAGGACAAACTCGGGATAGAGGACGAAGGGGCTGTCCTATGTTTGTTTCTGATGCCTAGCCACTGTGCGCTGTACTTAGTTTATACATGAATTGTTTAGTTTACTCGTTTAAAGTAGGGAGTTTATTTTTTAGCCTAAAAATTTACAGTGTGAAGGAATTCATGATGAAAGAGTCATATAAACCCTTGGTTTGAGAAAAACTATGCGTTTGCGATATTTTTGCTAAAACTGTCGTGTATCATATATTATGGACCATGCAGTTGGAGTGACTTTGCGAAAATAATTACTTAAGCGGATCTAACTGAACTAAAATTACAGTATATATCTTCGAACTGCAATTTGTTTAAAACACATAATTTTTTCAGAGATCTAGACAACCCGGATATAAAAACATATGACTGTAGTATCCGGGGCCCATCTACAACATTAACATTTCCTGCAACGCTTTCTTAACACAAGGCACTGAAACCAGCGAAGTGTCTTAAAGCAGAGTACAATTGGTCGTCCAAGTTTAACTATATTGCCCGAGTACTGAAGGCCGGCCAGAGCGAATTCGTTTCATCATTTGCAAATGTGAGCCTAAGTTTCAAGCTTTCAAAGCCTCGCCGTGGCGCCATCAAGCGTAACGTTGTTGGTTACTTTGAGCAGCGCTCTTATTTTGTAACATTTTTCCTACAGGTTATTTTCATCTCACTGCAATCCCTCTAAAAATGACCATGTTATCGGTAATTGGCTAGCTCATTTTTTTGTTGCACTATGCTCTTCCCATGCGACTTTTTATTTTCTTTTTCTTTGATGTCTTTTGCTTTTGCACCGCAGAATTTGTTGCACTTTATTCTTTGTTGTACTAACTGCACAATATTGTTTTTTTTTTCATTTCCATTAAGTGAACTGAATAGTAAACTCTAGTACACTTTCAATGTTGCTACCCCAGGTGGTCGAATGACTGCGGGATCTTACTTTCAGCTTTGTCATACAATGTGTCTACGTCCTGCCACTGCGTTAAATAAAATGAGCAACGTTGCGCATTTATTTGCTTGCTTTTCTTAATTAGTATTAATTGAGAAAAGCAAGCAATCTTAACTCGGAAAATTTCAGGAACTGGGAAATTTGAGTGCAGTGAATTTTTTTCCCATAATAAATTATGAAATATCATGAAGTGACAAAACATTACTCTTATCTGCATTTTGTTGCATGTCTGATACTCGGTAAATATCCTTCTCACAGTGTCGTGTGAAGGATCGTCGCGGATATGATGTTGTAACAGGAAAAGTAAACCTAAATAATTACCGTATTTTTTTTTTCAGAACCGTAGATTTCAGTCAGAATGAAGAAACTCGTTGCTCTGCCTACAGCAAGAAATAAAAAAACTAAATTTTTTGCATATGTTTAATAAAAATAAGTTAATAAATCGTTCCTAACATTCAGTTACTGCTCACATGCATTTAAAACAGTACAGGCTGTAGTACTAAATTAGGAAGGTTTCTTCGCTTGCAGCTGCGAACAGTTGCACAGTGAAAATTGCGCTTTACCATATATCATACACTGTGCGGTAAAGAACGTGAAGTCAAATTCTTTCCTTCCTAATTCCATCCACTACAGGCATCTATCAAACATCATAAAACTTTTTATTACAGTTCTACGGCGCCAATATTTTTTTCTAATTTATCTCAGTGTCGGGGGCTTAACTTGTGAACATTTGGAAATTTCGTGTACGTTTGATTTCGCGGGCGGCCTATATTTGCTATCACTTCTGCTGCATATCACTACTCTACATTCAGTAAAATTACCCCAGTAGACGAATTGCCATAATTAACGAATAAGCAATTGGCCTCGAAATGAAGCCCAGAAGCCACCTTGGGGTGCAGTGGCGAACGGTCTAGAGTGGATGCGGACTCACGCCATCTGCTATAGACAGGAGTGTGTATGTTTGAGTGCTCGGCCAGGCTTCTGCTAATTGCTTCACTATTCCAGTGTGCTTTTATTTACCTATTTCTAGCTTGTAAAAGAAATTTGGGCAGGCTATAATCTCACTCTACAATGAAGGCAATAATGGTCTATACAGGGTATGTCATGCTGGGTAATAACGCCCTCTGTTGATATTTGGCGCTTGAGATTATTTGCTGCACGTAGTCTCAAATCGAGCGATGTTATCGTTAGGCGCCATGTGAAAGCAAAACAAGCGGGTCGATGACGTTCATGCAGCTTATCTGACTGAGCAAACATAGTATACCTTCCTTTCTGTTAAGAATCCAGCCATTACTGTAGCATGATCCGGCGTGAACACCGCAGAATGCAGATTTGCAGGCCATTCTGCGAATCTCTACGCATAGTAAAGTTAGGTTATTCATCTCGCATGTTAATCGTTTTAGTAAAATCGTTTTGCAGCTTAGTGCTGCTTTTCTCTTTAATTCACATTTACCTTTTTTATTACTCAGAAGCGAAATAAAAAGCGCCCATATCCCTACAGGCTTAACTATCTTGCTTCCCACCTTGCTTGACCGCGTTTACTTTGGTGAAAAATAGATTTAATGCTCGTATTCCGTTCCAAAACGTTTTATATCCGGTCGCTGTTGTGATAATAATGGTAAATATTTGCTTTGCACAAGGATTGCGCATTGCTGGATACTTACAATACTATATACATTTTAATTGTTTCATACCAAAGACTTGTTCTGACTGGAACCACCTTCCCGCCTCCCTCGCTGCCATTATTGACACCAGTCTCTTCAAAACAACCATTGCCAATACCGTTTAATGTACCATTGTTAAAACTGTATAATGTATTCAATTCCCCGTTCTTGTTTTTGTTCCTAATGTGTTTATTAACCAACTCCTCTCTGTAATGCCTTGGAATTGAGAATAAATAAATAAAAAATAAAAATAATAATTTTCTTTTAAAACGTTTTCCCCAAGCAACACCTAGCCCGTACGCAGCGTCTAATATTCGCGCCTTAAACTTCAAGAAAAAATCATTCCAGTCGGCCCTGCATTTATGCGAGTGTGTAATATTACGCTCACTCGGTCAACTTTAGTGGCATTCTCAAAGGTTATTACAATACTGATTCGCCTTTAATCAACAAACCATGCAAAAAAAAGTTCCCACACACTTTCTTCGGTTCCAGGGTATGTTCGACACCTTTATACTGTTCACAATACCGACTTCACTGACATTCGCTGAAAAAAAGTATCCGCCTCGTGGAGTTAATCGAATTTACTCCATTAGGCGCGCTGCACGTACGTAAACAGTGAGGTTTTCTGTGAAGCGGAAATTTCTGCAAGCTATCGGCATTATCTTATTTCGGGGGAATAACTCGCAACAACGGCCGGCGTTGCCAGAATTCACGTGTAGAATTGTTTCTGGCGAACCCGCCCGCCAATACATAGGCTATTTGAACTATACTTTATCAGCTTAATTCTTGAGTTAATGGTTTTATAGAAGCCAGGTTTCTTCCTTAAACCTGTCAGAGCACAAATTATGCGTCAGCGTAGGTATACAAAATGCTAACACGGAATCTTCGTACCCCATTCTGTTGGGCGATGCATTGTGCCTGCCATGGAAGACACGCGCAAGAGCTTCACCTCAAAATATGAAGGAGCTCTCAAAACGTTACTTTCAGGTGGAAAATGTTTTTCTGCATAGCACCGTGTTACAGCAGTGAGACGTTATGACGCGAAATGCACTCGCTGGAACTGAGAGTTAATTTGCCTGCCTGATGCCCATTTTAGGCAAGCGCGCGTTGGTGAAAAGGCGAAAAAAGGAGTCATCTAGCATGTGTGCTGTAACGAAAATAATAGGCCCGTGATCGCGGTACAACGCAAAATACATTCAGAATGACGTCACCACATCCAAAAGGGAAGCGGTTGCATGCCGTGTTTTTTTTTTTCTATATCTACTCCTCTTTTCCGCTGCATTAGAATATCTTACAACGTTTTCTCCAAGATTTAAACGTACAAGTAGTAACCCACAGACCTCTAGCGCAGGGCACGTTTTTTTGTGCTAGAACAGCCGCCGTAAAGTTGAAAATAGATCGGCGCCGCGTCTATTTGTGCAAGTGCCACCGGCTGCCGATCTACACGATCGGAGTGACGGCGGCGCCACCTCTGAATCAATCTCGTAGTGAATATGCGTTTGAAAAAGTAGGTCCTCAAAATATTTAAGAGACATTCGCGATTTTCTACTGACAAGAGAAAAAGTAGAAACGTACTGAAAAAACAAGCCGGTGCATAAGTTGGAAAACAAAATTCTTGAGTGCCACACACTGCCTAAGGGATCAAGATAAATTTTATATCTGCTAGACTGAAATCCTGGAGCGTTTACCTGTAAATTACCGTAGGTGTTTAATTATGGCATCTCGCTCTTTGTTGTGTATACTCGTGTAGCGCAGATTTTTGGCACAAATGTCACACATCGTACCCTAATGACAAACAATAAACGAACAGAAAATTAGGACACGACCGGTTGTGACAAGGAAAAACGATAAACTGCCGAATAAGCGATACGCAAAGATTGTGTTGCATATTGGAAAGGGCAGCTTTGGAGGTTATCCCGCAAAAGGGGATGGCTCAGTAGGCCGAGGTCAAAAGATCGGTGCAAACCAGCCTAATCGGGGGACGAGAAAAATGCGTTTGAAGTCTACAGTGTTGCCAGAAACACACGAGCGGTATTAGCGTCCATTGGCATGTCACTGTCTGTTCCCGCCGTAGCATTGGCGCACTGGTTCTGGTGGTGCGATTTCTACAAATTCCGGCCGTTAAATTACTGTCGGAACCCCTGTTCGAAACGAAATAAACTGCGCACAGGTTATACAATTGATGACATTGTTGGCAACTTCACTAGTGTATGGTGAGAATTTAAAACAGATGCAGTAATGAAATTGCATTGACGTAGGAAGCATATAAAGTGATCAAATAATAACAGGCTAAAGCAGTGCCGAAGTTTATGAGGGTAATTTTTATTTGGCTCTCCTCTCTGTTGGTGCGACTGATAAATGCCCCTCGAAGACAAATGCCCTTGTCGAAATGTCGGCTCCGCTTGCGAAACGAGACTTCCCATCAACTCTTGTTCAGTACTGTTTCATACTAAAAGCTGCTTGTAATACGAAGGCTACGCGGTTTAGATATCGGTTGATTTATTCCCCCACCGCTCTGGATATATCTTATTTCTTTTCCTTTCATAAGGCTAACTTCCGTGCCTCACGGACAGTCCACGCTCAGACCTTTCGCACGTATACCTAGGTCTCCCTCAAAGCGCAGCCCCATTTGGACTTAAGCACTTCTCAGAGACCTCCCGCTTTCGACCTGTATTGTACCTGACCCCCTGACAGTTCACATACGTCATATATAAAGAATTCTACAACATCACTTTGCGCCTCTGCCTCATGAACTGCCAAATTCCACATTTGCAAATGTCATAGCAATGCAAAAGTCGTTCATCCAAAAAAAATTAAAAACTGAATACGAGCTCCCTCTCAACTATGGTGTCTGCGGCTCCCTGTTGTGCGCCTTGCTGTTTCGGGGATAGCGAGAAATTGACTCACGTACTCACGTCTGTGCGGATGGCTCAATAACGTCAACAAGTTCTGCTTGCAGAGTGGTTCGTGCTAAGAGACAGGTGAAATTTAATAAGCTATTTTCGCATACATCTATTCCTATAGGGAAGAACTGGTAGCCCTTCGTATGGCTGTAAAGTACAATTTTCAACCAAAACCTCAAAATCGGCTGTGTTCTGTGACTTAAGCTGTCCTACAATGCTATATTATGCCTTGATCAAGGCGACAATGAGAAACATTCAGCGCAACTAAGACATCTGCAATGCAAAACAATAGAAGAGGTCTCAAAATCATCTTCTTGTGGCCACCAGGCCATATTAAAATTATCAGCAACAACTTAGCAGACGATGCTGCATCGGCTCTCGGTACAACCGACACGGTGCGGATAACAATGACAAGAGCGGATGCAGCAAGACAGCTTCGACTGTTCTCCCGAAACGTCACTATACAGTCGTGGTCTACGCCTGTAGGGTGGACATTTCGTTCTCACCGTACTGACCCCTTACTTTATGAAAATGTAATTTGTCCCCCCCCCCCCCTCCCCCCCGCTGTGATGCTACGATTTTGTAGCATCACAAGGAGTCGCTGGGATGTCACAGGAGTCGCTGGGCTGGGAGTCGCGTTTACAAACGCCTATTTCCACCCCATCTCAATGGCTGATTCTCCAACGTGTGAACAGTGCGGGTATGATGAGACAATTGGGCATATACTTGTGACTGTCCTTGGATTGAGCGAGAGCTTGTCTTCATGGTTGCCAGGCACAACGCTTGAAGAAAGCATATTCTGGGGCGCTGATCAAAACCTTCATCACAGATGAAAAGCAGTGAAGGCATGCCTGAAGTTCTTAAAGGCTCGGGATTGAGTTGCCCAATGTACTTTAAGTGAGCACCCTCTGTCCCATTATTGAATGAAAAACTAATTTAGTTGCTGCTCTGTCATTTTGGGCATCACCTATTGGATATTCTGCCTTTCTATCTTCTTTTTCTCTTGCTTTTCAACGCCAAGTGAGCTTGTATAGTGCACCCAGTAGTGTTGAAAGTGAAGGAATTTGTTTTGACTATACAAAAATGGTCAAGTTTCACAATATTAAAATATTAATTATTTATTAAAATATTAAAATATTAATCCACAGATATGTACGCAAGTCTACTGTTGGTAATCATGCAATCGGCTTTTACATTGCCGGGATTATAAGTGAAGTAAAACTGAATATTGGAATAAATCTTTATTTTGGTTTGTGTCGCAAAACTATAACAAATGGTGAGATTAATCGGCGGATATTTTTTATTTCTGAAATCTTAGGTAGCACTTCACTATTTTGGTGCTCAATTCTATGTGTTCAGTTTTCCTTATTTTTCTGAAATCAAAATGCCTCTAACAAAACTTCAAGGGCTAAGAGCAGCCAGCAGTGACTAGGCCCAAACCCCTGTAAATTCAATTAGCGACTCAACTCTCTAAAAAATGGGAGAAGCAAAGAGCACAGAATTGTTAAAAACTAACAAAGCCAAATTGTGAATAGACTTGTGAAGGACGTTTAACAAATGTATTGACGTGACAACTGCACCAGCAAAAACATCTAGAAAGAGAATTTATCACAACGACACAAGCGCCAGAAAAGAAGGCAGTCAAAATTTCTGCTTACCTGTGTGGTAAAAACAGTTAGCAAATTGCAGTTCTAATTAGGCATATAATAGGAAATCACGTTGTAAGGTCATATGGGCAACATACTCCACTGAAAACAATGAATATTGAAGGTCAGTGATGCTTCTGTGCTTGTAGTTGACAAATATCTTAGAAGTTATGGAATAAAACAGATATCGGTGTTGTGACAATTGATTGAATTTAATGTGATTTCTAAAATGTATGAGTTTCCACAAAGACTCCTTAAAAGCTGCAAGAGAATGGTGACCGAACAAGAGATTAGGTAAACACGCAGTGTTTAAAGAGTTTTTTTTTACTAAAGAAAGGGATTTACTTTGAAGGTCGATAAAGAATGCCAGCAATATGCGGGATCATTTTTATCTGCATACTTTATTTGTGTGGTGTTCGTGTTTGCAGTGGTGCCGGAAATATAGATGGAGTGATGAAAAATGAGACAAAAAAAAGAACGTCAAGAAGCTGGTACCTTCTTAACAAAAGGAAAAGCCAGCACCAGATCCATACCCCCTCTGCTATCGATAGTAATTTTTTTTTCAGTATCATGCTTTCAATCGGAGTGCATTCATAGGAAAAATGACCCCCCATTTATTGGCTATTCGCAATTGAATGTCATGACTTACCTGTTTCAGAATCCGAACATACTCATTTAGATTGTTTTTGTTCGGAAAGTAACCATCTTTGTCTTTGTAGGTTTATTATGGAGACATTCAAAATAGGTCTGTAATAAGAAAGTGGTTGCTCATTCCCATATATCTAAGCGCAGCCGTATTCGCTACACACGAAAGCTTAACAGCTTTCTCAGAAGATTCATAGCCAAAAGAAAAATCGCCGGGGTGCGATATTCGAACTTGGCATCACAGAGTTTACGGAGAAATTGCTCTATCAACTGAGCGTATTAATAAGGAAGGCTAGTAGATGGTAAGCCGATAGCGAGTTTATCAGTAAGTTGTAGTTTGAAATGTATTTCTCCGAAGCTTACTGGAAACTCCCCAAAATGGGGTAGAGTTTGTATTTAAGAAGCGATTGTTTTGCGGCATCCACATAAGCTAAAGCTGAATACTACGCCACCTCGAGTGTTTCCACTAAACTTTGAACTAGTATTTTTTCCATTTCGAGTTAATAATCAATTCGCTCTCATAGTAACACCTGCTAGCCTTCCTGGTTATCTCAGTTTCTAGAGTGACTGCCCCAGAAAATCTAAGGTGCCTGGTTTCAATCCCGCACTAGGATGAATTTTCCTTCAAATACGAAGTTTCAGAGAAAGCTGTTTGGCTTTCCTTTTTTTTTTGTAAAGTAAAAGTGAAAGTTTATAAGCTGGAATATATATATATACAGACCAGTGTCCCATAGTCAGAAGACTGCACCGGGATCTTCGATAGATCACTACAACAAAATAAATAATAATAGCATAGTAAGCGAATCGTTATTATATACAAAACATAGCAAATCAATATTTTTACACAACAACAAGACACTAACACAGGTATTAGACATAAAACATATGAAACATCAGCAATTCAACAAATACTCCTTCAAGTGATTCCTAAATGTGGGAAAGGACATATATGTTTTCACGTTAAAGGCAATGAGTTCCAGAATAAAATGGCTGCCAAATATGTCGTCATTTTTCCATAATTAGTACGAACTTTAGGGAGTAGAAAATTGTTATTAGCTGCAAATCTTGTAGAGTTATAGTTCGAAAGTCGTATCGGATTAAAGATTTGGAAATGCAGGCTGCCCTTTATAAGCTTATAGAAAGTAATTACAAGGTGATATTAAAAGAGCTGGTGGACTGATAAGATATGATGTTCATATAATAAGGGACGAGCGGTAGTGGAAAAAGTGCTGCAGATGATAATGCGGATGGCCTGATTTTGTATATGCTGTGCAGACGATAAATGGCGGTTGTATTTCCCCAAACGACAATCCCGTAAGTGCAGAGTCCAGAATAACGCCCAGAAAGCTTGTGTTATCGGCAGCAGGAATAGTGTAAGAACAGAGGGCTACCGTAGGAGTGCATGGAAGGATTTTCTGGCTACTTTTGAACATTAATAATTTGAAGGGTTAATAACCAGGTGGTTTTTGAGACACCATTTTGTTATGTTACTCAAAACGGTATTCACATTAACAGCAAGATAATCAATGAACCTGTTAGATAATGACACGGTAGCATCGTCAGCGTATAAAACAGAGTGAGTTGGACTAATAGAAGTAGGAAGGTCGTTAATATATAATATGAAGAGTAAAAGTCTTAAAACAGATATCTGGGAAACACCTTGGTTAATAGTTTTAGCTAGAGATGTACTTTCATTATTATTTATTAATTGTGTACGATCTTGTAAGTATCTTATCAGAAGGAGAGATACAGGGCCTACTATGCCATAACATTCTAGTTTCTTTAATGGTTAATCGTATCAAAAGCTTTTGTGAAATCTGAAAACACAGAGTCAAGAAATTCGCCATTGCAATGCCATGCTTAACAAATTCAGTCAAAGAGATGAGAGCCAAATTTATAGAGCTGCCGGACCTAAAACCAAACTGAAAGGGGACAATAATAATAAATTTATTTACATAATTTTCTAAGCGACTGATTATTACTTTCTAAATTACCTTACTAAGAGATGATAATATAGATATTGGATGATAGTTATATATTATTTGTCTGTCAACTTTTTTTGAAGACCGGAATGACTTTCTTTGTTTTAAGGCAAGCAGGAAAAATGCCATTCTTTAAGATGAGATTAATAATATGACAATACGGTTCAGAAACCAGATTAGCAACAAGTTTCAGGTGCGTGATATGTTATCAAGTCCAGGACTAGTGTGCTTGAGGCTGTTATTAATCAACTCGATTTCACAAGAGGAGAAAGAAAAAAAAAGAAAGATATAATAATTAGTTTGTTGCAAGTCTAGCCCTGGTGGAAGTGGAAGTCCGTTATGTGGCTCAGAAAAGAAATCACTGAAAGCATTCTCGATGTCAAATGGCTCAGTGTAGTTAGTACCATTGAAATTAGTTTCAGTAATTGTTAGCGCAGGGAAAATTGAGGAATTCGCTCAAGAGTCTCCATTGCTTTTTAGTGTCGTTAGCGTTTTTACACAGTTCGTGTTCATAGTAAGATCTTTTCATGTGTTTAAGTGAGTTGTTCAGAACAATGAACTTTTTTTTGCTGCGGGCAGCTAAAGAAGCTTTAAAAGGCTTGTTCTTGGTTTTTCTGTACAAATTTTCTTTTCGATGCATATACTACTTAACAAACTACTTGTAAGCCATGGATTATGGGGAAATTTATAATTCTTTTTACATTTAACTATTGTTGTACTCTCAGATATGAAATCGGAAAAACGGTGACAAAAACACTCCATTGCTCCCTCCGGATTGCTGGACAAGAGGCACGGAGACCAGTCTGTGTTATTGATAGCGTCCACAAAATCTTCGTTGTTGAATCTGGAACTGTAGAAAAATGACCATGGAGGACGGGATGGTTTACTGTGTGTAACGAAAATAGAAAAAGGATCCGTAATGTCAAATTCAGTGACCCCTGAGAGGGGTGGGGGTGATATATTTGTCAGGCATGGTCGATTAAAGAAGATCCACTGGAAGTTCACCTCGTTTGAGGTTTGATTATGGATTCAACCCACAGAAGCAATCGGTATAAGAAACAACGTTAGGGTTATCTGTATCTTTAAAGATTAATAATAATATCACCAAGAGTTAAAACATTTTTGTTTTCGAAAGATAGCTTATTTATGTGATATCTAATGCTAACATACACTCCGGTATTTATGAAGATTTGGAGAGGTGAATGCAGCCGAGTACCAACTTTCAAAAGTCAGTAGAAAAGAGAGAACGGTTAGCTTCTAACCAAACACATTCGCATTGCGGTATATTCAGAGCGAGAACAGATCTACTCTGGTAAGAAATTTCAGGAAAAATAAAACTTGCAGCGCCGCCGTCGCTGCTAGACGAGCGATGGCAATATTCTGGAAGATAAGTTGTAGAACAAAATAGATTGCCATCAGAACTGGGTCAGGTCTCGGAAACGCAGATGAGAGAGAACGAGTACGAAAGTGAGATGATAAAATTATCAATAGATGTCTCGTTCTTCCTGAGGCTGCTTGCATTGAAATGGATCAGAAAATGACTACAGTTTGCGAAGATAGGATGAAGCTTACCAGGAGATAGCGGGGTGCCTAAGGTTTAAGCGCCGTCAGAAGTCATGAATGTGTATGAACTAGTGGAAGACCTGAAGGTCTGTTTTTGTACTTATGTGGAAGACCGGGCTCAAATCAGTCTCACTCGCAAGTATGCGACAATTGTCCGTCCAGAGATGCTGTCATTTCTTTTCTTTCTTCAGCAACTTAGCTCTAGCAAATAGTTTCTTGTTGTCAAAGGTAAGACGTTCGTTTGCAAAAATCGTGGAAGTTGAATCTACAGGGAAGCCGATTGGGTCTGTTTGTGAGCGAGCTTTCCGTGCCTTGCGCACGAATTCATTTTTCTTTTCCCGACACACAAAGCGAGCAATGATGGTTTTTTTTTTCTTTTTTTTATAGCAACGCGGTGGACGATGTCATAGTCAGCATCATTTATAGGACACGCAATGACATCACCGATGGTCTCAAAGCACTTTCTTGACATCCTCGCCTGGAACACCTTTTATTTACATACTGTTCGAGTTCACCAACCCTTTTGTGGAGCTTTTCATTTTCCTCTGCCAGCAACGTTTTGGCATTCATGAGGTTGGCCTCCTTGACTTTCATTGATTCCAATTCATCTGCAAATTGAACACTGCTGAGCAATGAAGCATTGTCGTAACCTTCAGAAGCTTTCATTTGTGAAAAAAAGCCTTTGTGGTAATCTTGGCCACCACATCATCTAGTTTCCCTTTAAGTAACAACTCCAGTTCCTCAACTCTCTTTGCGAGCTCTGCATTCGTCGGCATTTCAAACAATCGCGACAACGAACAACAAAAGGTACAAAAGGCAGCTGGCAGCGCCTGCGGCCAGCTGCCTTTAGTTCAACATTTAGTTCAACTAACCTGCGAATCAAATGAATGGACTTAGCGAAGCCTGTAGAAGCCGCAAATGCTGCCAGAAAGTAACGAAAAGCTATAGACGGGTCCTTATATAGCTGGATTTTCGTTGAACCAGGGGGAGTGTCTATCGTTGTCATGATGTACTAGAAGATAAGGCTGCGCAAGCGTAGACGGAGAGTAGCCGTGTTCAGAAATACGCTTAGTGGTGGATGGACAGCTGCAATCTTCAGGTGCATCAGCAGCAGTTCACCTGAAGCCGGTAAACCTGCGAACCAAATGCACTGATTTAGAGAAACCTGTAGAAGCTGCAAATACTGCCAGAAAGTCCCTATAGCTGCGCTTAGGTGGATGCCCATCTATAATCACTTCCCTACAATTCTACTCCAGCTATGTATTTTTCCTTAAATTGTGGGCTATCAAAAATAATTGTGCTTTTCCAGATTGCAATTATAACGTTCACATTAGAATAAAAAACGTCAGCACGCTACGCACATTTTCACGCAAATAGAGGTTGAATGATAAATATACAGGTTATCTTTAACTCCGCTTTAAATGTCTACAAAGACCAAATACTTCCCGACAGGCTGATCAAACTCTGTACTTACTAAACTGGCAGACTGGTCAATTCCTGTAATATAAAGAAAGTTTGTTGCCGATTATGAGGGTATAATTGCCCGAACTTTAGAGTTGCGTCGGGAACTTTACTGTAAAAAAGTATACGGGATTAAAATTTAGGGTTCTCGGAGATAAAAATACAATGAATGAAATTCGTCGCTCATGACACTCATAAAGATGAGAGATTTCCTCTTATTTGTGCCAAAAAGACGTATTTGCCGAATAAATATTTCCAAACATGTTGCAATGCTCTACCTAATTGATAAGTCTATACTTTGCGCTCTGCGGTTTATAATTATTGTTCACCTGTAAACTTATTAAGAAGGAACGAAATTAGCACAGGAAAGGAAAGCTAACAGAAAGAGAACAAAAATGAAGGGAACAAAATCGCAAAGAGAACCGTACGTGTGCAAGAAAGGAAACTACAGTTATCCTGCGTCTGTGACTACCGAAGTCGATAAGCCCGAAGAAGACGTCATTAACAACATGCAGGACGGAAACTGAACGGCCCACAGCCTAAAGAACGTGCGCTGTTTCAGATACGCGATCCCAAGTTGGGAGAGTGTGGTCGGCGGTTTGGGTTCACGCAGCAGCTGCCGCGTTAAACGTCGGCGCACCTCGACTAACTGATAGCCCCGACCCGAGCCCCCAACTCCCTGATGACCTCGAAGCACGGCGCCATTACAAAGCAAAAAGAGAAGCGCAACGAGGAGGGGATGGCTCGAGTGGTTATGGTTTAATGAGATCTGCTCTAGCGCAGATGGGAACTGGCAGACTACGAATCTTATGACGTCCTCGTTGTACGAATGTGTCTAACTCACGCACGGGTCATCTCTGGCAGCATTACAAAGATCTTTTGCAGACTTCTAGATCTCTCCTTGAATAATTCTACGGATATATCTTTCAAGCCAAATGTGAGCTTGGCAAACCCTACAGTTTGCTCTTTTTATTTCGCGCGCGAATAAAAAGCTACATGAAACATTTTGTTTATAAAGTTCAAAGTTGTAGTCTTACATACTACTGGTCCTTAACAAGGTTTGCAAGAATGGAGGCGGCAATATACAAATGTTCTGAGACTCTAGTCTCGTTATTGCAGCATATTTTACAGAGAGTGAAAGAGAGATGCTGTGAGGGACAAAAGAAAAAACAGAATATAGTAAGAGCACCGAACGAAAAAATCTATAACAGTGAGGTAGCACTAGCTGAAGGCATGCCCTGGGCGTTTCAATAGCTTTTATTTAAACTGGGCTTAACATTAACAAGAGGCAGTGTGTCTCGATTTTGTGCCTCGATAAGACACTTGTATAGATGCGTATGGATGCTTTCCCGTCATATAGAACAGTTCATGATCCTCACGCCTATGTTATTTATTTATCTCTCATATCCATGCGCCTGAGTATACTCTGATGTGTCCTTTTTCGACTCCCACTGCCACCGGGTGCCCATCGGTTTCCTTACATGAGGACAAGCCATCGCAGGCCAGGTGCTTGGGTCTCCCGAGTACTTGGCCGGGAAAAGAGCCAGCGTTATTTTCCATCCCAGTATGTGTCACTGTAATAAGACGCCTCGCAGGTAAGGGAATCAGTACTGCACCATGTCACTACACGGGAAAAAGCGCACAGCAAGCGTAAAACACTTTCTTTTTCTAAAGGCGCGCGAAAGTTCCTTGCAGGGCATAGTTGATAGCGTGTGTCTCTTGCAAAGCAAAGGTCGTGATTTAGTCTGGCTTTTGGGGGGAAGACTCCAGAAATTTCGACCACCTGGGGTTCTTAACGTACACTGCAACTCATAGCAAAGATCGTGGGTTCGAATCTAACACCAGACCTAAACGTCGTCTTCATTCAGTAAGCGCAATTATTTCGACATAAATGTTAAGTGAGACATAAAGTGACATTCGGGTCGCATTGCGTAACTTCTTGTATTCACTTTGCCTCCCCGCGTGACGCCATTTTTTTTTATTCAAGTTCAATGCACCTTTATTGCCGCCGATGCCCGCTCCCTCAATAAGACCCTAGGGGGCCTCTAAGGAAGTGGGGCCCCCCGGGGGACGTCTTTCGCAAATCGTCCCGTGCCAGATGGATTACTCGATCTTGCTGCTCCTGAGCCCGGCTCCTACAGGAAGAAAACCCAGGTTCCTTTCTCTGTGATTCCATTTTCACGTGAGCGCTATGCAATGTTTAAATTCTTGCGCTTAGTCTTAAGGCTGTGACGTCAACACCTTGTTGCCGAGTGAGAAATTTCTCATAAAAAAAACTGAGCCTTCCACTGCTAGGGCGTGTAGATTTAAATGCCATCACTTCACCTTATTGCTGCCTTATCTCTATCGTTCGATAAGCGCTCAAACAATCCCCACCGGGAAGAGCACTACCGAAGAAAGTTGATTTTTAGAGGAAACGGGAGCTGTATTTTACGACGATCAAATATCATTGCTGTCAGCTAGAAGCTTCTTAACTGCGCCGAGTTTTAATTGGAATCAGGTAAAAACGCATTCGTCACTTAAACATAACTTTGCTGTAAACACTGAGCTGTCATTGAGAATATGTATCTAGAGCTTTTATATTAGACTGGTTACTGTAACCAATATTTATAAATTTAGCTAATAACCATTTACTATAAATAAATTTGGGTAAATTAAAAATATAGCACGTTGGGACTCACGGTATCTAGCAGCCACCAGGTGGCTCTCCTGGTACAGAAGGTTCTCCCCTTTATAAATCTGGACTAAATTTAGCAACATGTGTCTGCTTTGAAAGTAATATGGAAACCTACTGTATCTGGTTTGAAAGTATAATCGCAGGATGGAAGTCATACGATGCCCCTACAGCCGGCGCCATCTTTAAGAATCTAATCAAAGATAATAAAGCATATAGAGCGCTCTTGTTCATGTCTCTCCATGAATTGTATCCGCTTCTCATCTTTTCTACATGACAAAATCTCAAGTTGAAAGGTAATTAATCCTTCCGCTCCACCACCCATGTTCTGTTTACATTGAAAGGGCAGACGACAGCAATAGGTTTGGTCAGCGTCCTTTTAAAATTCGAGCGCAAGGCTGATAACCTTCGAGGAAGTTTTTCTTTGATACCCATTTTACCTTTTTCCAGCATAATTTAGTATGATTGTTGGTCTTGTTTTGAGAACATAATATATATGTTTCTTCTAGCAAAATCGCTTACCCGGCAGTGACAATTAATATTGCCGAGAACAAGCGGAGCTTCTGTCCTTTCGCATTTTGCGCTAATTATTATATGGGGCACCCTCGGACCGCTCCTCCTGGCCCGTGACTTCTCGTCTCGTGAATTCAGGGGACCAGTCGCCTGCCAGTAGAATTTTGTTCTTTCATACTACATCAAGCCATGGGACCAGTGTGAGGCTCATTACGCCAAAAGTGAATCACTGACAGCGTGGCTGTAAAACAAGGCGTATTTCATAGAAAAAATGCAAGATTGGAATCGCTGTACATAACATCTCAAAATTGTTTGATGGCCCTTTGTTCTCAAGTCTAACTTGTGGGCTTCTTCTGGAATGAATATGATGTAAACGTATGCGCACCCTAGAATCTTTAGAATGAACTTTTCACGGGTCGATGTCTAAACAAGCAAGAAAAACATGCCAAATAGCAAGGACTTATAAATTGCGCTTATATATTTTACTTATAGCCTTCTTAATGACGAATTGCCCACATCACATGCACTGTCAGTTTTAAAATTGGTTGAATGAGTAATCGACATTGATATGAACATGACAGTAGGAAGCAGACTGTTAGGATGTTTTATTTTTTTGCGAAGAGAGGACATTTTCTAATGAACGCAGAAAATAATTTGCTTAAAACGACTCCACACGCTTGAAATGCAGCTTGAAGATAAAAAAATCACCCCACGGTGCTAATAAAATAAAGTGTGAAAGAAGGAGAAATAAAATGCTTGACACTAATGCGGGAAGGAAAGCGCAATAAGCTAAGAAGCCCATGCCAGATGATTTAGCACGTTAGCCCCAAGAATACGAACGCGGCTACCGTAATGAAGTTAAACCAGAGCTTCCGGCAGAAAAAATCGCAGCACATTTTAAAAAACCCAAATCAAAGGCTAGAAATCCATTCAGGAGGCTTGAATATGATTAGGCTTTTCTTATTCTGAGCAAATAAGAGGCTGGACAAGAGGTTCAGAACAAGGAGGAATAATATTTTTTGTAGAATGCACTTTTTTTTTTTACTTTTTCGAGCTGTCAAAGACACCTCACTCTTTAATGGGCACATGCTTACTGGGTACGAATGAGAATGCAGTAATGGTACTGAGGGAAAGCACAAAGGAAATTTTACTATCTTTCTGACTGCTTTCTCCAGCCCTGTCAAGCAGAAGAGGACCAAAACATGAAGATTACTCTAACCGAACGAGAGCGCGAGCAAGCGATATTAGTGAAATTAGCAGCGTTCAACGCACTTCCTCGAGTGCACGACACACATACCATTTAAGTGTTTTCAGTAGTCATCGTTATCTTTGATTAGCAATTAGTTTGAAGTTATGAGCTCACCGTAACAAACATCAAGGCGTCACAAAAATCAGCCTTAAGAAAGGCACACAAGCCTCGCTGACGCATTTTACTCCGCATAACTTTGTAGTGGTCTCCTTAGGTAGTTGTATGCTCGTCCCCTTTCTACGCCTGCGAATTTCTCGGCGCATCTTTTCTAGTGCGTTCCAGAAGGTTTACATGACGTCACCTATCGTGTCTTGACTTCAGAGACACTTGCGTTCACCTGCACAGCGTGGAAGAAATATGTGACTGTCTGTACCGAACAATCGGCGAGTTATTCCCTCATGCCTCAACGCGGTTTTGTTATTTGTAGCTTCTTTTTCTTTTTTTTTTTTTTTTTTGCAGGGCATTACGTTAATATGCATACCTAATGTCCCAAAACTGGACGAACGTGTCCTTGAGAACTAACACTTCCGTAAGGCAAGAAAAAGTCGTCAACAAGCAATGACGGTTTCCATTTTTGTACATATTTTTCTTTTCTCATGTAGAGATGCAAGCAATGTTAACGCCATATTTCAGTGCTGACAACTTACACCTCGTAAATCTAACCATCCCGACCTCATTTCAAACTAGAATTTTGCCCTTTTACATTTACTTTCTAATCTAATAGTGATGATGTCTCTCTCAATTGAATTTGAAGTCGCATCACAGTCACATGGTTAGCATCAAATCAGCTGGGTTGGTTGCGCTGCTTTCCCAGCCATGCAATAAGAATATGTCGTCAGTGGTGTCTATGCTTTTGGAATTCAGTTTCACTTTGGGAAAGTTCAGAGCTTTACTGATGAGCCAAAAAGAATTTCTGGGAAGAAGAGAGAGGAGATCCGTGACTCGTGAATCTCTCGCTGCTCGTGGTACGTGAATCTCTCATCTTTTTTTGTTACTACGGCGGCAATGGCACTGACAGCCTGCGAACGAGGGTATAAGAACAGTGCTCTGAAAATTTTGTTGTTTCTTTACAATCGGGCTGTTTTTCTGGCAGAAGAAGAACAGAAAACCAGTGGCACGCTATTTATGTATATTGTCAGGCAGCGCAGAGGCGAGAACAAGAAAGTGCGAAAGATGCTCGCAGAAGGAAGGATGAGGAAGAGGAAGCTCGGCAACGTTCAGCGAACTCAGCAGGCTACACTGTAAAAACAAAAACACCTTTTTGGGCATTTGTCTGATTCAAAACACCCTTACACCCCGAGTCTAGGGTGTTCGTGCCATTGGAAATCACCTCTTGCATGCCAAAGGGGTGCTTTGGTTGGAGAATATGCCTTAGGGTGTTACGGGCAAGCAATATCACCTAACATGCTGGTGGTATATGGCTTCGTAACTTCGTAGCCTTTTATACACAAGCGGCGCTGCTAATATAACCCAACACCTAAATAAAGCACCAAAAGTAACGCTAAAATTAAAATTACACACGAGTGCTTTCTAAAAATGAAACAGAAACTGAAACAAAATTTCACCGCCAGGAGGCCGCCGGTAGCTACGAACGCTCTTTTCAAATTTCACAATATGGCCGTTAGCATTGTGGGGTGCGTTTCGACCACGTTTCGGCGAATGCTGAATGTGCTTCTTCGATTGTGTACCCTCGTGAAAAGTGTTGCATTTCCCATGCATATGTGTTACAGAAGTGTGTACGCTTGTGAAGTGCCTTCTACCTGTGGTGTTTAACGCAAACGGGCATTTATCGTGTCGGCAAGTGTCCGGGCTTCTTTTTGCTTTTCTCGGGCCGAAGGACTGCTGCACCGCTTTATGTTTGAGATGTTTGAAAAAAGAAGGCATGGACGATTTTTTTTTCTGCGTGACTAAGAGGTATATGCGCCGACTACATTGCACTCGCGCTGAAATCGCACTGGTTGGTTCGGTGCCGGCGATACGAAGGCGGACAGCGTACTTTGCGGCTGACGCAATCGTCTGTAAAGGTAAGCCTATTCTCACGCATATTGCGCTTTGTGGGAACAGTGTCCTACCGGATTGCTGCATTCTGTGTCTTTTTGTGCCGGAACGCTCCAGAATGTGCTGAAATGAAAATGTGAGACACGCGCTTGTTGTCACCTGGCTGCCAAAATGACCTGGCACATGTGGTAGATGTCGCGGCGAGTTACGCAGATTTCGCGCGAGAACATCAGTCTCAACTTTCTTGAACAGTAATAATGTATGTGATACGTTTCCTTGCATTTTGTACGCGCAGGAGGTTCACGAAACGATTTTCGTTTCTTGACAGTTTGATACTTGCGCTCAGTTCGCAACGACTCGGTTTTGTTCTACCGTTTCCGTTCGTGCGGCAAGGTCATGTTGGCGTACTACCTTAATTCTCCTAGCACTCTCGACTCCCCCCTCCCCCCTCCTCCCTTATCTCTTACACTTCGCGCTCGCTCTCCTGAAACCTCTTTCATGCTTCGTCGTCTTCTTTCACTCGGAGCGCTGCGACCCCCCCGCCCCCCCCCCCCCCCGCCCCCTTTTTTTTATTTACTCGGAGCATAGGCGCGCACCGTCCTGCTGCTCGGGGAGCGTCCTCCCGCAGCCCTTCTGTTTAAACTTTTTGTTCGAGAAGGCTATGTTCGTTCTCGGCGGCCGTTCAGCGCGGCACGCCTCTGCGCTCGTGCTCTCGGCATCGAAGTGCGCTGGTCGGTCGGCCTGGTTGCATAATAGTTTATTCCAAACTGCGTAAACTATATGCCGCTATCATCAGCCTATGTTAACTTCCCCGCGTCTGGATTTGCCTTTTTTAATCACAATGGGAGCATTTTTCATTTTACGGGGACTATATTTTGCGGTTGCATGGAGTGTGAATTTGCATTTTTATTATGCTGCTTTTGTTATGGCGTTTACTTTCGCTCTCGAAGAATCATTTAGGTACGTATTTTATTTTCAGCAAGACTTCAAATAAGGCACTTGTACACGTGCTAAGTCAGCTGATGTGGTTCAAACCATCCAGTTTTCATTATTTTTGTGGTCACATTTCAACATAACTGTTTGACCGCATTACCTGATTTTTGTAGTGTCTTTAGACTAGAATAAATGAATATTCGATACTGATGCCTCAGCATTCAAGTAGAGGTCGACAGCTTGAATTCCCTGGCCAAATATTGTACCGGATGTTGCTATTACAGAGTTTGATTCTGACCAGATGTTTACTTTTTTTTTGTATTTTGCTTAAATGTACATATGAAGCGGTTATCATAGCCTTAGTCGCATATGTTTACCTTCTTTGCTCATCACAGTGCGCATATTGCAGGCAAATTTGTGACTTACTGTTATTAAAAAACTTGTAATGTATGTGTTGAAAGCAGTTTACTGATTTAAAGAGCCCAGAAAACAATTTGACTTTCATATGCTAATGATGCATGTCTGTAGATTGTCTCTAAGAATTGAAGCCTACTTTTTAAAGCCGAGCGGGGACCCTTAGTTTAGAGATATATTACATATTTAATTGCCATTCAGCCGTGTGCCAAGTTGAGGGAAGGAGGATCATAATTTTTGCTTAGTTATTTTTTATATTAGACTTTCCTTAATATTGCTTGCAGTTTGGCGATGAGTGGCAAAACACTGATGGTTTTTGCAGCTTTCTAACCTTAGTAAATATTTGTATTTGCTGTTTGCTAATGCCAGTTTTTTTTTTCGGATATGTACAAAGGCATCAATTGCCTTAGCTTTTGTACAATGATTTTTAATATTCAGTTACTTGAAACATTGAGTAAAATGAATTCTTTATGGCTACCATTCACACAAACTTGCAGTTCTTACATGACTTCAACATGCTGATCAAGAAGGACGGCAAAGAGGCAGTTGAAATCGGCCTTAACAAGACACTTGTCTTGGTTTTGAAGGACACCATTCGTGCAAGAAAAAAGGACATTGCCCGGGTGCTCGAAGTATGTTCTGAGGGAATGCGTGAAAGGAGAAAGAAGCGTAAGTATTCAGCTGTTTCCTTCTGTTTGCTGCATGTGCTATCTAATTGGTAGTTTTTCGCTAAATGCCCACATTTTTGCCATTTTGCATTGCCTTATAGATATAATAAAACATGGCTGAGCATCAGAAAGAATAATAAAACCATAACTAGCCTGTGCATTTCTTCATATGTAACAATTTTCGCATTAGCTAAATTTAAATTACCTATTGTTCTTCTCCATTGTAATGGTGCAGCCCTTTCAAATCTGTTCAACTAGTAGCAGAGAATTAGGTGATACCTGATTCAAATTTTCACTAGCTTTGCTAATTTTTGCTGTCATATGTTTGGCTTTCAGTTTGCGTGCCTCTACATGTTTTCAATTTTGTTTATTCGCCTTCCTAAATTAGACCATAAATTATCGCCTCAAAACTCAGCTGTCTCTTTTTACCTGCAAGGAGGCACACCATTGTTGTGTTGCTTATTTCTATTGTAGATGTACAGACAGTATGCATTCTGCAACTTTAGGCAAACATTGGGAACCAGCCGGGAGCTCTGGATGTTGTTTGTATCATTTGTAAGTTTTCTCTTTGTCATTTGAATATTCAGGAAGCCTACTTGAAACTGACATTTTTAGCGAATTTTCTTTGTTTCTAAAAGGGTTTATAGTCTAACTTGTAATATGTATTAGTGATTCATAAATCAAATCGAAATACTACAGAAGTTTTCATCACAACTGTGAATTCTTTGCTGTGAAAGAATAATTTGCACTGTAAGTACAATCAAAAGCACTTTTAAGAGACTCTTGCCATCACATGCTTACCACGTCGTATTGCATACAAGAGTCACCTGATGAAGCACTGGTAATGTCAAGATTGGTGCAGTGTGCCATTTGACTGAGCACTCTGCTGCAGTGCACCAGCAGTGCTTTATCAGATGGCTCTTGCAGGCAGCTTGGTGGGGTTTAGCATTTGCTGGAAAGGGGTCTCTCAACCTGCTCATGCATGCTAGTACCTAACATGTTCCTAATGTCTGGAATATATAATCTGAGACTGCTTCAAAAGAAATATTTGCCACATTGTCTTATCCTACAGGCTTCTGAAGGTGGGTAATGCAGTTTAATAGTTGTTTTAACAAAAATGCTGTAATTTGCTAGCCAAGTTTGAAATGATGTAATAATTTTAATTCTTCTGAGATTAGGTTTACCACATTGGTTGGGAGAAAATATTGCTGTGTTTCAAGGTTCATGCTGTATAAATATAATGCCTTCAACTACAGATGCTAACATTTCATGCATTAACCATGTGGCACTGTCATAGACATTCTCATTTATAGTAAACATTCTCAATAAATCCAAATTGTTATTTTTGCATTTCAAGTTAGTCAACATATTTTTAGTATTCGAACCTTTAGTATTTCAAAGTGCTCAGACTGCCTGCCGCTATAACGATTACAACTTCTTGAACACTTGAGCTTCCTGCCGCCTCTTGAGGCTCACCACTGATGTTCTGGATGTCTATGCATACAATGTGCTATGCGTGGAAAATGTTTTAACATGCCATGCTTCAGTGTTGACATTTTTTAGAGCTTCTGCTGTTTGGTTGTTTGGTAATGCTCTGCTGTTGCACATGTAATTGTCGCTCAACTCAAAGCTCCAGTGTACACTTTCAATGAATAATGTGTGATGAAGTTTCAGAACTGCCACATAGAGCAGCGAGAATACTTTTTCCTTGTTACTAAACCTTAAATGTAAACACTTCAGGAAGCATTGCGATGACCTAGGGCTTGGCTGGTTCATACTTAGCACAAGAAGACGTGCAAAAGTTCAGAAATGCATTATGTGTTATGTATTATGTATTACATGCACTTTGTTTTTTTTTTGTAATGCCTCATTACTAAGTATGCTCTTTCCATGTTTTTTTTGTTTGGTTCTGCAGTATCTACTTGGCCAGTGCAGGGTCTGCTGTAGGCCTTATGTGAAGCCTTCAATTGAGCCAGCTGTTAATATTTTAGTAGTAAACACCGTGCTCCAGTGCTGTTTATTGTTTATTTACATTTTTAACTATCATAATAAGCATTCCAGTTCATGTGAAATGAAAAGTTCGTGGGGCAGCATTGAAGTTCTCTAACCCAGGTGCTTTTCATGAGTGTAGCCATTTTTGTTTGATAAAATAGCTTGCATAATCTAAAATTGCCATGCAACAGCATGCTGCATGAATAAAAATGGGTTGACCTTATGTGCTCTCATTTATGACTTGATCAGACTGCTGGCTTTGTGCCTCTTGAACCAACCATAACAGTATACTCTGCATTGTTAATTGTGAGATAACCACCAGTGGTTTCCGATAGGCCCCTTTTCCAGCACACTGCTGTACACTAAAGGAGCATTGGCGTATTCTAAATATAGAGTAGAAAATATGTTGAATTTGCTTTTTGCCAGGTGCAGTGCATATTTATACAGCTGCTCTGTTATGCACTTCTTTCACAATTTTATCAAGGAACAGGAAGAAAAGCCTGCCACGCCGTGCGTCGGATATACTGGGAGCAGCATCAAAGAAGCTGAAGAGCATTTCCCCTTCATTCAGCAGCGGAAGCTTCTTCGAGTCATCGACTCTACTTAGGGTATTGTTCCAATAATGGGTCAATTTTGGCTGTTCAATCTGACATATGACAAGGGGTCCGACAATTTGTGCTGCTTTATAGAGCACCTCTTTTTGGGCGTCTGCGTGTCGAAGCCAAGATGCGCTGCACGACGCTTTATTTCATCGCTTAAGGCCGACTTTTATGCAAGCGCACGCGTTGACACTGACAAAGCATAGTATTAATATTGTGTACTGCGATTATTGTTGCATACGACTAAACATTTTGTTGTTTTTTTCAGAAATGTCACCATGCTGTTGTGTTCATTGTTCGGCTCTGTTTTTGAAAAAAAAATTGTATACTTTGTTGTCTGCATTTGTTGGAACTGTTTTGCTTCTTTCATTTTTTTAGGTATTTACATACATACCATGTATGTTTTTGCCCGTCTGCTAGGCTCTCGGTGGAGAGTGGCAGTATTGTTAAATAAATGAGGTTCCATAGCGCGCATCAATGAAGAAACAGAACACAAGTGCCCCCCTGCCCCCCCCTCCACCAGCACCCGCTAGCCCGAACCCTGACCCTTCTATGCCGAATAAAAGACTTCCAGTTTTCTTCTGTGTGACATTTTTTTGTAACATGCTCTGTGAATTTGAAAAAACCATCATACTGGCATGGGTCATTCGAGATGTTAAAATAATGGCATGCAGCATCTCTTTACATGCTCATTTGGCATTACAGGTGGTTAAAAGGAATACAATTAAGCTTGATTGCAAATGTGCACATACGAAAAGCATTAAGGAACGTGTAGTGGCAAAAGTAATTCCTAATTAGGGAATGCAATATATGGACGTTATCCGCACTGATTTTTATGAAGGGGTGTAAGGGTGCAATGCCACTGCTTCCACCCTGCAATAGGGTGTAAAGGTAATGAAAACACCCCAGTGCATTGGCCCCATAGAAGGGTGTTATGACCAACCGAAGCACCATCTTTGAGGGTGTACTGGCACCCTGAAGCCACTTTTTTTCAAGGGTGCATGGGTGTTAGTTATAGACATGCGAAAACACCTAATAAGGTGTTTTTGTTTTTACAGTGTAAGCTGGAGTCATCTCTGTAAATAAACTTAACAATATTAACCCACATTAACAGCGTCTGATTACAAGTCTGGCAATGACATCTTTGAACTACAACGTTTTTCTGTTCCCCACATTAAAAATGAATCACTTCAAAAATTTTCGAATACAAATTACATTTACATCCGTGTGCAACTGCGGCGCAGTAGCATACCGGTCACCTCTCATGACTCGAGATCTCCCCCGTGACGGCTCTCTTTTTTTGCCTCATTGCCTCCAGTGTGATTCCTCGAAGCCTTCTATTTCTCTTCGGGTCCTCCTTGCCCTCTGCTGTGTGAAGCTGCCTAGGACGTTAAACAGTTGCTAGTCTTCCGTACAATCTGTGCTTCTTTTTACTTTCCTATAAGTTCGAACAGCTTTGTGTAACGTCCCCAACACACAGTTCACAGTGCAAGAACATAGGCTATTTCGTGCGCATTTCTAATTGTGATGAGTTAAACTCGACAAAAACCATGCTATTTTCTACTTTCGCTAAGTAACTACTACTAAACAGCAAACGGTGATGGGTATGGTAAAATGGCCATCTTTGCTGATAACAAGAACGTTTTCCTCATGGTAAGAAGAAAAGATGAAAGGCGCCTAGAAGCATACGCCAAGCATGGGGTAGCAGAGCCAACACTAAAACGTCAGAAGGGCACGCGCACAACGATGCCTTGTCGTCGCTTTCGGAGTAGAAGGGGAGGGAACGCTGAATGGTACGGGATTCAAGGTTCTGTGCTGCGGACAGCGTCGGCAACCAGGACGGTCAAGCGGAGGCAACACCTAATATATAAGGTAACGTACTGATCATCATCATCATCAATTAAGCCCTTAAATACCTCGGGTCGGATATTACATAATGGAAGGGGGGGGGGGTGGTAACACATAAAACAACCATTGATTGCTTAAGTAGAAGCGCAAAAAGTCTAAAGGCTCGAATATACACACAAAAAAGGAAGAGGAAGTAATTGGTTATAATGAGAAATGACATGCCAGGCGTTCTTTAAATAAAGCAGGGTCACATTCAGTTACAATATGATCAGGAAGGTGGCTCCATTCTCTAATAGCGGCTGCCAGAAAAGATTTGTTAAAGGCGTTGGTAGATTTACGTAACCGCTGGATGTTCATCGAGTTGAACAGACGAGGTGATGTGCCCACTGGTGGAACTAGTAGAGAATCACGGAGATCGGGTGCGTTTTGATAAGGTTCATGGAACAGGCATAGGAGAGAAATGTTGCGCCTTAGGGCTGTTGCGCCTTAGAGAGGTATGTCCTAATACTGCTGATACTGAAGCAAGGGTCATAATATGAAGATATTAAATGGGCGGGGTGATTCTGGGTGGATTAATATTTCTTAATTAGGTACGTCTGATGAGGGTATAAAATTGCGGATGCGTATTCGAGCTTCGCTCAAATGAATGTTTCGTAAACTAGTTTACAAACGGAAGGCGGTGATAGTGAAAGTGACCTTCTAATGAAGCCCAGAATTCTTGAAGAGTCTATTTAAGGCGACCTAAAGCCCACGGATCATTTTACGCCGGTAGCGCGAAAAGCACCAACGCGTCAGGAGAGATCCGCTAAAAGACTCTTGCGCCGCTGATCGACGACAAGGACGACCTGCTGCCGAGTCGTGCTCGTCCGTGCAGTGTCGGCACGGACGATGCCACGGGAAATAACAGTTATGCCGGAAACTAATGGTCCAAATGGGGCCACTTTTACACCATGCTGAGCAATAACAGAAACTAAGACACAGCATTATTGTATGCGCACGCCGGTAAACATTCACGCGAGACTCTCGCGACATGTGGACAAAAATTCCAGAAGCCTGCCAAGAGTCGGGAAGCACGCCTATTCTCTTCAACGTGTTCACATCGTCAGCTGTTTCTAAATTTACATAGTTGGCACCCTAGTGAAACTTTTATTGGACGCATTCATGAAATCTGTTTTCGTTGTTTTCTTTTTCTTCTGAATATTTTACTGATTTGTAATTTAAAATTACTGATGAATATAGCAGATTCACGCGACTGCTGTCAATCTGAAGTATCATCTCGGCAATAATTTCCTCCTGAATTGTCTGCCACAAAAACGAATTTGAATGCCAGCTGTTCAAGTTCACTGCAAGGTCGGAAGTTACGCGGTTCTTCGATCCGCCGCATAGAGCCTAAGTGTTTACCGTCGAAAAACGATGATATTGCGTTGTATGTTTATATCAGTGCGATTTACGATGGGTTTCTACTACATCAATGTCCTGTGTCAAGTCCATCTGTTGCCCGTCAGTTGAGTGTAATAAAGTGAAAAGAATTATCCCCCCCCCCCCCCTCGTCTAGCATGCTCGTATCGAGTTGTCACATCCCTGGGATCCTCTCTTTTCCAAAAAAGAAGTTACCTTAGAAATCGACGTCCCGAGATAAATTACGCAGGTCTTATAACTTCGTGCTTGAGTGCATGAGTCCGTTAAAATGGTGCAAGCCGCCGAGAACAATTGGCTCAACGGATTAACAATGTCTTGGTGTAATCGGTGTAATTAAGAATCAGCAATATTCCAAACGTATTGCGTATTCATTCTAGCGCAAGAAGTAGGGAACTTTAGGTTAACAAATGCGATCCTTTCAACTGTACTTCAAATTTTGTTTTGAAATAAAATTTATTTATCATAATTTCACGTAAGGTAATGAGGAAACTAAGCCCTTTCTGGGATGCGCCAATTATTACCAATATGCATAGGTGCAGTCCGAAGGTTTTTTCGTCTTGACCTCTTTATTGTACCCTAAGCTATACGAACATTTTTTTACTACTATTGGTGCTACTACGAGGACTGCACTCTTAGTCCAAGAACCTTCGCATTAACAGTTATGACTCAAAAACGGGGGTGAAGTTGGCGAACGCTCACTTCGCTAATATCAAAAGCAGTGCCAGTAACAGCAGAGCTTATAATAAAGGCTGGTCTTGATATTTACTTATCCTGGATTCCGACATGGCATTAGGACTTATTTGTAGGAATACAGTCTGGATCTGATTTGCGTCATTGCCCTCATAACTTCCGTGCCATGCCTTCTTTCTCCCTGCTTTCTTTTCTTCATTTTATTTTTTACGGATCGAGTCAAACGTTTCTATAGTAACCTTGCAGCAAGTTGGTAGTCTATTTACACTACGTTTAGCTGCGAATTCCTTGCACCTTTACAGGCGGAGAGGTGCGTTATCGGTACTAGCTGGAGATCGCTAATTTCAACCAGGTCGCTTGGTATGATCATATTTGTCTCAAGGCAAATGTTTACAATCATTTTGTACTTCAGTGTCGCAAACTGATGAAGTGCATCTCTTTTCACTAAGCTGTATCTATTTACGCTGTCACAAGAATTCGATGACCGAGTAGCATGGTGGGTGCATGCAATAGCCGACAAGGTTAACAGCACACAACGTGCTTTTAAATTTGGCGATATACTTCTATACGGAACTTCATCTATCTGTAGAGCGAAGGGGTGCTTGCGATTGATAGCAACGTGGTTGTCGCTGAGAGCAAAAGACATGAAATGGGGCCTTTACTGAAGCCCATTTCCAGCAGACCATACTGCTTTGCCGGTGCCGAGCAAACCGGCTCCACTCACATAACCAGGCAACCTGGGCAAAGCACGAATCACCAAGCCGTTGCGTGACACAGCCGGGAAGAGCTGGCGAAGATTGCCTTCTCACATAACCTTAGGAAGTAGAACAGCCGTTGGAGGCTAGAGCCCTACTGCGCCTCCCGCAGGACGCACGTAACGACCAGGGCCAAGCGAACACGCTATAACTCTTCCGGGACATCGGTCGATCAGTTGCCGGAGGCGTGTAGCTAAAACTCGTTACGCAGTTCTCCTTTCGCGTTTCTGGAAGGGAAGAGGAACTGGCGAGATAGTCGCAAATCTTGGCCTCATAGGGGCACACTTCCTACACGCCCACGCACACACGCACGTTATCCTCCTAACTCAGGTGCGGCAAAGCAACAGCGAATCACGAAAGAGTCGTTGGTCGTTTAATCACCGGTTGCGTGTCTGAAGGTGGCGTTTCTGAGCGAGACAACCCATATGTTCTCAGTCGAGAAAACTTCCTCGGCACTGTCACAGCAGCTACGGGTAAAAATAGCAAAGAAAAGCTCAAATGCGGACAAAGCCCTGTAGTGCACACCAGTTGGGAAACTAGGTGGCCTCGAGAAAGAAGCGCTTGATTTTGATGCAGTCGTTGCGACACCTGCGATGACAAATGGCCCTGCGAAGAAGCAGAGCACCTCTTTGTACGTTCAAACGGTATCAGCAGCACAGACGTTTGAGGAGAGAGATGTCGCAGTAGCGTTTCATTTTTATACCGATATTTTTTGGGCGCTTACGACTCCTGGAAGTGTTATAGTATGGTGATGCTTTCGCGAGCCGAAAAGAAAAAAAGAGGGGCCGCAATCGCATCCTTGCTAGGTGGATAGCCGCTGACAATAAGCACAAAGGTGCGCTGAACTTCGAAAGGCGAAATATCAGTGGGCGTGTATAACACGTCAGCTTGTGTAACTGGTTCCTTTAGTTTGCCCAAGAAGCTTGACCACGGGCTGCTCCAAGGCTAAAGAGAAGCACATAACCATTCTGCGAAAGAGAGAGAAATTGCTGCCACAACTTCTTCTTTGTTGGTATTGGTATACGCTTCATTCCGCTATTTTGACAGAGTCGACTTTACTGTTTTTGGAAAGACTTAAGAAATTGCACCTCGTGATACCTATGGCGTAAATTGGTACGGTTTCCACTTTTAGCCGTTGTTTACTCTGCAGTTCAAACCCGTAAACGATTTCTTGAGGCCTCTTAGCCCACAGACACGATAGCTCACGCAGAACAATTTTTACTCATTTGTTTTTTTTCTTAAACGCGAGCTTTTATGACTACAATAGGAATGTATATTTTTTCATAGTACCTAATTTACTGCCACGCAGCACATCACTGGCTACTAGAAAAGAAGGTATATGTTCAAAGCATCGCGTTTGATGTCTTGAAGTGTAGACATTTGTGTGTGTTGTTTCGGTTGGCTGTATCAATCAACTTAGTCATTGAGATGAATGAAAATATTGTCAATGCCGTAATAATGCAAGCAGAGCCTTCAAAAAGCACATACTTTTCAGTCGATCTCGGGCTAACCTAAAATACAATACCTACAATACGTAGCATTAATACATTTTTAAAATGGCTTGAAATCATTCGATCCCACGGCGGTGTCACTGTTGTTACAGTCTAGTACTGGACTGATAAATCCAAGAACGGCGAAATAGGGAAGAGGGGGGGGGGGGGGGGGGTTGATGATTGCTCCCGGCCGCGTTTCGATGGAATCATAAAGCAGCGCGCCTGTGCACTTTTTTATGTCAGGGCACATTGAGGGACTCCTCGTTGATCGAAATTTTGGGAATCCGCTATTGCGACGCCCCTAACCATCGAGTCGCTTTGAGACCTTCAATCATTTAACATGAACCTCTATTCTTTTGTCTGCGAATAATGTACATTAACTCCCCTTACATAACAAATTTCCTTACAAACATTTTTTCCAAAAGATACAATCATTTACAGTCGATCTTCTTTCTAATGTACTCGAGCAACTCGAAATAATTTGAACATGATATTGTTTTATTTCAATAAAGCCATTAACTAGGACTTTTTGAAACAAAGCGCGAAGAAGCAAATTATACAAGGCAGTGCAAGAATAATAAAATATACATCAAGAACAGCACGTCGGAAGGTAAAGTTTTAGGCCCAACGTCTCAGCAAAGTAAAGTGGAAGGGAATGGGCTGTCCCCTAATGAACCTATGGGAGACGTGCTAGACAGGAAAGTAAAGGTTTGTTAGAGTTTGGAACACACCATCGAAATACAAAACTTTAGGATAAGACACTAAGCTGTTTTCGGGCACTCCCAACCTGCATTTTTATTTTCTTCACAAAAATCGTTTTCAAGACATTAATGCAATAAAGAAAACAAAAAAGGCGGCACAAAATGACTTTACGTGATTGCAAAGGTGGAAGAAAAAAACACAGGTAACATCCCCACTTTTTTACTTTCACCAAAAAAGCAAGCCCAAAAGCCATAAATGTACTCGCCATGGGAAGGGATATAAGGAAGACATAAAGATTAGTATTCCAAGTATACTTTTGTGAGTCAGCAGCTATAGTGGGTAAAATCTTCTGAAGGGTGTTTAATCATTATTCAAGAGGTAATAAAATCTGGCTGCCTTTATTTTTATCGTACATTCAATATCATTTGTATCAACAACGTGCTACCCTCGCGAGCCCTAAAAACGGTTTTCCTCCTAAATCGGACCACACTAGAAGAATACCAGCAAACAAAAACGTAAGATTCATCAATGCAGAGTCTACTAGCAGGACTAAAGCGAAAAGCAATTGCGCAGGCAGTGGTTACGACCAGAGGCAGTACGCGATTCTACGACTGAAAACGGTCGGACAAAAAAGCAGCCTTCAGCAGTGAAGCTTCAGGAACCTATTGGTCCTCAAGTTGCATTCTTGCAGCATTTTTTGAGCGAAGTGATTTCACTTTTCACTATCTACAAGCATTTTCAATATGTCTTAAACAATCTGAACGCGATAGCATTCAAGACCCCGTTGATCGAAAATTTGGAATCAACTGCCGAGCTGACGTTCGTGTTGTGAGAGCAAAATCACGATCATGGCGCTGGCAGACGCTACGTGGAAGCTGTATTGTTCGGATACCAACTGAACGTAGTGTCGTTTGACGTTACCCTTGGCAGGAGCTGCCAACTCGGGCCTCTCCATCCGTAAGGCAGAGTGAAATCAGAATCAGTATGCTATAGTACCGTTACATTCACGTTAGCCCTAGCCACGCAGGCACGTTTATACGGTTAGCTTAGAGTGCGCCTTTATATGTGGGCAGGTAGCCTACGCTACAGCTTCATACTTTTAGAGGTAGCTTGAGTGGCCCAATAGTTTTTTTTTCGTATTTTTATCATTTTTAATTCGTTGTGCGGTGAGAGTACCGGTAGTGTAGTGTTAATATTAAAATGCTGTAGGCCTGTTTCATTTCAAAAAGTGGAGATTCCATTGACGTTTGAAAAACACTGCGGATTATGAATGCTACAGTGAGCGATGAGATACAGGGGCCTAAAATGGATCGTTTCAGTGGCCAATATTTTGTATTAAAGTGCTAATCAAGAAGCACATTAGGTGCGTGTACTAAACTTCGCGTCAGCTGCAAAATCATTCCTAGTAAGACGATTAATCAGTAATGCCACCTGAGGAGCAGGCGCATTATGAATTAATATTGTAGAACCTTCACACCAACGTCTTCTCTGGAGATTGGTTTCCGCTGTATCCCGGTAAGCTGCAATTTTTTTTATTCGGAACACCTTGCAGTTTTACAATACATGAACATTTCCACTTTTTTGCGCGCTCGGAAAATGACTTTTAGTGAGCTAATCAGAGTTATTGCTACCTCGGTTCGCTCAATACCAATACCGAAATGCGCGTTATTATTATCACCACATGTCTCAAAGTTGATGCAAGTGAATTTATAAGATATTGTTATATTTGCGGAAAATTGTGCATTTTTGAGAAGTGACGCGATATTGTAATTTCTCTCGTCTGTGGCTCCCCATCACGGAGCTAGTGTCGCATACATGCACGTTTCATCTCCCCCAATCCCCAATTCCTTAATTTAAGGCTCTTTTATCAAGCGTATACTCGCCAGCTTACTGTGATACTCTAGTTCATTGTGCGAATGAGCCCACCACAGAAATTTTAAAGTTATACTTCAACGAAGTCATACAAGGATGCCTTCGTTTGCTATAGCAACAGCCTGTCTGACTCGGAATGCAGAAGTACCGGGTTCGGTTTGACGCTCATGCATACTCCTGTCCTGCTTGCAACTCGGCCTTGTGACATGTTGGTGTGACAACGCACAGCCCGCTGACATTTCGGGGCCCGGTCATGCGACTTCATAACTGCCAACTCTCAGATATATGATACTGATTTTCCGCTTACAATTTCGAAAGCTATGCCGACTGCCGACAATGTGTTTTCCGCTGGACGAGAATCACAACGCTGTCGCATTAATAGTGGCTCAATTATGTGAAGTCATATTCTTTAGCTTCGCTATCACTGCCCGAGATCCTGAATGCTGCTTCTAAAGCAAGCGGGCAAGAGCTGAGAAACTACATAAAACGAGCAATTTCATTAGCTGTTTAAAAACATTTGTTTTATGAACAATAACATAAAAGAGACATTTCATGTAGTTCGTACATCTTAGCAAAATTTACCAGAGCTGCAACAGGGGTCCATCTTTTCTGCTTTTTTTTAACTAGAAAATATACGTTGGTTCGGTTCTGTGCACGTGGGTTTTTCAACAAATTGCATCTTATGTACGGGATAAAACTGCCGAATAATAAAACCTATACACGAGGCACACTGGTGATTTTGACGGCCTTCAAATTCATAATATGGTATTGCACTCTTAAATTTAAAATACAAAGTCCTTTGTAAATAAAGTTACTAATCATCAAACTCTATAAAGTATTTATTTGATACCTCAAAGGCCCCTGGTATGGGGCATTACATGAGGGAAGGGCATGAGAGTTAAACAACAATGGTCTTGATAGCATTCTTAAAATGGATGGCGTTGATATGATGCACGGCGTCCTGTGGTGGATCATTCCAGTCCCGGGATGACCTGACGAAAGGAGATCTTGCGGTGGGGTCGTAGAAAGTCTTATGGTGGTTAATACTGCTTGTGAGACGATAAGCAGGTGATATGACAAGATTCTCCTAAAGATGAATGAAAAAACACATGAAAGAGGCACAATGAGAACTTTTACGTCGCGTTTCAAGGCTGTGTAAGTAGGCTCTAAATTTTAAAGCAGACACACTGGTGTAGTATGAATAATCGGAATAAATGAAGCTGATATCGCGATTTTTTTTTTTCTAAGGTTAAAGAGAGTTCAGCCTGGTGAGGATCCCATATAGCTGAATCGCATTCTATGCTAGAGATCCTACCACTACAAATGGCAGATACGTATCTTTAGTGGTTTCTAAAATATACGTTTGAAAGTGGTTAAAATAAAATCTACCTGTGTTTCAGATAACGGCTACAGCTGGCAAAGAAGTAGGCGGGCGAGGAAGGAAGATTCCTGCCGCGCAGAAATTCTTGGAATCCGTGAATTAGGCCGGAGCGCCGTAACAAGGAAACCCGCTCAGTGCGGTCGAAGTTGGCGGCAAGACTACACCGGCGCTCAACCTAGCATACCCAGCTGCGCGCCTCATTGTTCTGGCTAATTACACCGGTAGCATCTGAACAATACCTAAACTTGTTCGCGGCCCAAGTTCGAAATTAGCGAGAGGGTTTGTGGCGCCTAGTTTTTTAGGTTAGTTGTTATTCATTCTCTTATATAATGTTTATTTGTGGACTGCTCTTCACACAATCGCTCTTTTGGAAAATGTGAATTATTTTCGATGCTGAAAAAATTGTCGACAATTAAATCTTGAACTCAAAAAAGAATTTGGAATTTTAAGTGTTGATGCGGTATGGAGCCCGAGGGAATCTCTAGCTTTTTTTTTAACTTTATTGCACAATTTAAAGGAATACATTTTCATTTAGTAACATGCACACTTAAAGGCTTCGTTCTGCAGAATATATGGTGTTTGCTGCTTGCAGTGTGAGCGAAAAAGCACGCCCATGCATCTGGCATGTGTCAGTGGGCAGGAGACATTGCCTGGCATTGATTGTTTGGCAGGTAGCGTATTGTCACACTCGTGCAGCATGGGAGTTTAAGTGATGAATCGAAAGCGGTGACTTCGGGTTCCGGAATAATGCATGCTCGAATCTCGAGTCACAAACAATGACAAGTTGTTTTGTCACAACATCGAATGACGCTTCGCTCGACCATTCTTAATTTTTATTTTTTCCCTTCAAGAATCCCATCTTTCGGCCTTTTCTTTACCAAGTTAGTCTTAAGTCAATGATTACATTCGTACTGCTTGATAGAAGCGGGTCCTCCCTGCTATGCCGGTAGTATTTCATATAAGGTGTTGGCTTATAAATGTATCTTAATGAGCATGTGAGATTACAGATGGGCGAATTAATAGATTAACGATTGAGCGCCTCGTGCAGAGCTCGTACGCTAGTGGGCTTTTTGTCATATCAAAGCAGTATTGCTCTTCAGGGATAAACGATTTACAGCCGCAGAGTAAAGAGGCCTCGGAAAGTTAGACATCATTTGAGCGCTATAAACGACATTCGTATTAGGACCTGTGCTGCAAGCGTTAAGTAGTATTATAATTTATAAGGGTACTTCATACCTGATCAAATAATATTTACGATTGTTTAGGATAGAATACTAAGAGCTGATGACAGCACGTAACACTCTCCCTATCTTCCCTTTTTTACCCCCTCGCTCAACAAAACAGAAACTAGTTCTCTGTTGGACTGAAGCATGGGCATTTCGAAGTCATCGCATAAGAGAAGCGTATTAGTCGCGTAGTTCCTTCGCTGAACCGTGCATGCTAATGTTTATACCAGTACCCTTGCTGGTAGTTGGCCCTGGTGCCTTGAAGGCGGCATCATTTCCGTATACGCTGCATAGCCCTAAATAAACCAATACATTATTCTATGAATACTACTCTTGTTTGTGATGGTATCCCTGCGGATAGAATAACTTTTTTTTCTCTTGGAAAAAAAAAAATATTTCACTAAGAGGGACTGCCTAGATATTGGCTACTAATATGAAGTAAACGGCAGCGACACGTTCTTGTCCCCAATGAATGGCTTACCAAGGAAAGTAAAATTTGACGAACGTATTTTGTAGTCTAACAGTGCCAAACCATACGAAAACCACATCTACCATATGCAGAGTCCTCAGGTCCCTAATGTAAGCTCGAACTGGTGAACACAGCTTTGCTGCAAAATTTATTCTCGAGCTTCCCGCGTACCGTATTTTCATCGAGTATAATATATTCTACTCCGCAGCCCGATTCGCACTGAAAATAGCGTGGTTCAAAGAATTTGAACGTTAACCACTGCAGTGAGGACATCTTCCACATATGAACAAAACCGGTCAGTGGATGTTTCTTTTATATCGGGCTGCAAAGAGAGACGCGTTGTCAAAGCGTGCTTTAGGGATGTCTTTAGTGAGCCTGTGCCCGCCACCTACGCATGCTGGTCCCCAAATTCGTTGTGCACCTTACAGGTCTATGTAAGCGCTTGGGCCGCAACATTTTGGCCATACTGAATTCACGGAGCACACCCTATTTTTGCCACATGGTTAAATTTGAAAAGTAACATATCTTATCTATCTATCGGCCTGAAAGAAATGGGTCTACTTAAAGCCTGCGACGAATCAAAATATGTTGTGTGCACTAAACAATGTAACACGTTTTCTTTTGCAGTTGCGAACATAATAAATTAAGAAATGATATGGGCAGTAGTTCAAAGTGCGAGGTATAGAGTTCAACTTGCACTCCGCAGTGCTGAACTGGAGTGGGGCCACTAATTGAAAACTCACCAGATATTTCACTCTGCGATTGCTCTGTACTGCACTTAAACTGTCCACTGGAGGAGCATCCGCAATGATATCATCCATCCCATTTGTGGTCTCAGCGTCTCGATCTTACACCCACCTGCAATGATTGGAGGGTTTGCGTACAGTGCAGTGCCGTGCAGTACAGTGTATGTGCAGTTTAATGGATGGCCAGTGGTGTACGACTGTTCATGCTTGGGACTGCACTCATATAATGGTAACGAGTTACCATGAAGTAGTGCTGAGTCTCAGCAGGTTTTTCGCATAGAGTAATGAATATATTCACACTCTTTGCAGCAATTAGTGGAAAGCAAAACTTCAGAAATCTGCCACGGCTCGCGTTAAAAACTTTTAAATAGACAGAAACAAATAAAAAATAATATTGTGCTATAACTTCTAGGTACTCGTTACGCAACCCTTTTCAAAGAGCTCCATAACTTCAGGAATACAATAAGCCAAGATCTAAAGATAAGAAACGTAGGTTACTAAACAGCGCGTTTCTCCTGGTTTTATAATGATCGCATGCAGTTTGCGATGAGATGAAATAATCTGTCAAGAAACGCAAGTGTAGATGTAACGCAGAAATTCCTATAGCCCATTCACAGACTTGCAGAATCGTGTTAGTTAATACTCGTAAACCACTCAAGTTGGTCAAAAAGCATAAGATCAAGCTTTATGAAACACCTTCACATGTCATCTTATCAAAGGTATGCATAATTCTATTACGCTGCTCCTTTCGATTCCTGAAGAAGTGGTTCTCTATACTGGTTAATAAAATAAAATGTACAGAACCTCACAGCATCAAACATATATTGATTCGTTGTAGATTATCTATAAGCATCAGTATAGAATATATGATGTTATAATTTAAATCTGATTAATCAGATGTCAGAAATTACTTGTTCATATATGATTTGAAAATAACTCGAGTCTTCCCGCTATTTTATTGGAGGAAAAAGAAAATGAATCATGATTCATCTTCCTCTTGGTGGCGTTATACATGGTATTGCAGGGAGACATAAATATCAAATATTAGCCTTTCACAATATTTTAAACCCTTCGTAATATGGCTGCTTAAAAATTAATTGTCCGATAATGAATTATACTGATAAAGAAAAACGTTTTTCTTATATCAATTTCGGTGCATTCCGTATCGTTGTGGACCTCCGAGAAGCTTTTGATTTCGTACAGTACAAAATTCATTTTAGCCATCTGAATAGCTTTGAAATATTACGAATTATCCTGAAGCTGCTGAGAAGTTATTTTGAGTCACAGATCTCAGTATGTGAAACGGAATAATTTTTTTCCAATCGCATGTCGGTTATAAATGCCCGCACTTAGGTCTAGCTTAGGCCTGTTCTGGTTTTTAGTCTGTTTAAAATATCTGCAACATACCTGATTCTACTGATTTAGTGTATCCTACTGATGACGAATATATCTTCTCCACATCTCAACCCTACAAGATTTAGAAACTATCGTAAATGACAATTTGATCAAATAAGATTTTTGTATCTGGGCTATTAATTTAGTTCAAACTTGTCAAAATCAAGTTATAATATTTTCAGACCTATTAATGCCGCCATGGGTTGCCGTACGGTACTAAAAAAAGTACAGCAGGTAAAGACTAAGAAGATTGTGTTTGTTTATCATGTGAACGCTGATAGTTTATAACGTATTACGGATCTTCGCAAATGTGTTGGTTGTCTTTACAGGATCAGTGACTACTTACTAAATTCATTAAAAAAACTACGTATTACCAGCTATTTTCTTTTTCAGTTACTTCAAGGTACACTCGTCTTGGGCACCACAACTTTCAGTAAGTATAAGGAGCTCTTGCTTTTCCAAAACTGACATCCAATCTATTGAAGGTAATCACGGCAGATATAAAAACTTGCCAAAGTCGCCGCTATATCAAAAACATAATTTCTCAAAGCGAACTATGTCTAAAGCGAACTATGTCTACATATTTCGCTTCGTTCAGCATATTTATAGCGACAGACTCTGTTCTATGGTCATTAACAACCTTCCTAGTAGACAGATCCATAGTCAAAAGAGAAAGCCCGTGCTTAACGCAAAGACTAATGAGAAGAGCAAGGGCTAAATTAAAAATTCCAGTTTTCCTTAATAATTCACCTCCAAGCCTCCGGTTTCATATTCAAGAAAATTTGAAAGAAACAAAAATCTGTTAATACATAGTGACCAAAATTTGTTTCTTTGATTTTAGCAAATGCATATTCTCTTTTCTTCTCGGGGTGAATATACGAGATTTTTCTGCGATTTTTCTGCAAAGGCCTACTTTGAGTGTATAATGTACATTAGGTTTATACATGTTTTCTCTCTGCTGTGGTACAGTAGCTTTGGTAAAAATAATATATCCTATAGTAATCATTTAAGGTTTGGCCTCTGTGCTGTACAAAGTGACCCTTGCAATCTGAACCGCATTTGTTACAGTTGCTTCTTTCATCTGAGAAACAAAATAGAGATTGGCTCAAGTCAGTAAACCTGTACTCAACCTTCAGGTAGGTTTCCCTCTCTACAAGTTGGTAAACATTACTCACCAGCTGCGTAGCAGGCGATACGGGCAAGCTAACTACAGTTGAAAATGCGACTCTCAATGTTCACAATGGACTGCAGTTGCTTTGGTTTCAAGCTGAGTAAGCACTTTTTCAAAAGGATAACGAGCCGCCTTTTTAGAAAAGAGAGCGCGTTCGAAAAATTTTGCTGATGCAAATGCTGACCTAAGCCATCAGTCTTGCAAATTCATAAGGCCCGCATTATGAATTAGTAGCAAATTTCTTAGCGTGACATCTAGAGCGTGTGATAAAATTGGTCATAGCTCTGTGGATCGTGATTTGGCTTCAGCAGCCCGTGGTAAAACGTGCTTTGACATTTCGACACTCCTGCCGAAATGAGCATTCAGTTCGCCCGAATTTATGCTTGCCTTGCTATGTGTACCCACTTCTGAAGATTGTCGTGCGCCCGTTTTAAAAGCTGCCACTTCGAAAGTACGTTCACGTCATTTTGACTAGCCTAAGGGATAAATGGAAACTATTTTAAAGATTACCGGTCTTTAAGATGGATTACTCAAAATGCTAACTCGTGTTAGCGTGTTCCCGAACTATTTTAGCAAAATATGCTAAAAAAGCTGGACCTGCTCTGCCAAAATGAGGCCAATATTAGCCGCAGAAATCCTCTGTGCTCATCCAGGACTGCTTTGAATGGAATCAAGAAGCACTCAGCGAGTGTTACACACGCCTCTAATCTCCACTCCGGCAAATTTTGTATAAATATATAGTCAGCGCTTTCCTGTCGTAAGGGACGTCTCTCCTATTTTCAATAGCATTAGTGAACTGTCGCAAAATGCACACTTCAAACTCGCTGGACATGCCTCTTCTTCTGCATACTTTGCGTAAATACTTGAGCATTCACGAATCGGATTATAGCCACTTTTGTTTTTTCAGAACGTTGCAACTTTTCTAAATTATATGTTTACTATTTCTTTCCTGTTATGTTTTGATTCTCCGTGCTTACACCAGGGGTACACAAAATCCATTGCATTCATACATACACTGCGTGTACGGGCTTAGTAGGGCTGCTCTGAAAAACTCCTAGGCGCACGCGTGAGCGAAAAGTGCTAACCGTTTCATTTAAGCGTTTGGGCAAGAGGCAACTGTCGGAGGATTTGCTACTAGGCTCCTTGCAGGACAAGGCTAAGGGTGCCCAGGAACTGCTGGATCTTTGCCGTTTTTTTTGTGCGAAAGAGGACTTGTAACGCGCTTGTTAAGCAAGTTTTCATGCCTGTTTATATTTTCATATGCTTATCCCATATCGTCGCCCATCATGATCCTCTTTCTTCTCCCCTTCTTCTTTCCCGCTGCAGAGTAGCAGGCCAGATTTTAATCATTCCAGCCAACCATTCTGCCATTCCTTTCAATAAACCCATCTATCTATTTCCTAGCAGCAGTAGTTGGTACTGTAGACAGACCGCTCGGCAGCGTCCTTCCACTGCTACTCGGAGCATGCCTCAGGTACGCATGCCTGTTTGCCTGATTGGGTAGGGGCTGGTGCAGTTTTTTGCTGCAGAAGGCGCAAGAAGATAATGTGCACTACAGCGAACATGTGACCGATGTTGGAGCGTGCATGGGAGATATCTTGTCCATACAAGCTAAGGGTTCGCTTCAGGCTGGCGTCTTCAAGCTTCGAAAAATTGAGGAGCTGTTTATACTACGATGCTTCATTTATTACATTAGACTATAGGTGACAGGCGGTTCTTCAAAATCCTCATTCATTTTTACTGCGAACAGTTTTTTGTTGTTTACATTAGAAATGAAGATTTGTTTTAAGCTAAGGCAGTGCTGTCGCGCTTGAGAATAATAAACAGAGTACGTTGTACGCCTTTACCATACGTCAGTACTTCGCAAATTTAGATAATCACGTGCAGGGAGCGCAACAAAAGCAGAAAGCACGGCTGACTGCGTCTGTTTTATTCCCTTCATGTTCTTATTTGTGTTCGCGCAGTTCCATGTAATGGTGTTGACTACACTGATGCAGGCTTCGGAAAAAGCTGCGTTATGAATGCGGAAAAAAAAGATGCACACCGAACACTCGGGAGCGGAATTAAGTGCAGATATGAGCTGCTGACTTGGCTTAGTCGTATGACCGACTAACCATTTTATTAAGTACGCATATTATAAAATTACACATAGTTGGAACAAAAATAAATTTTATGCTGCATCATGACGGTATATATCGTTGGATAGCATATCCCTAGTATAATTTCTGTGGATTTTGGTCGGTTGTAGTTAACTACCATTAACGATTTCTCGTTAATAATTACACTATAGCATGCTGTCATATATTGTTGTATCGACCCTATTGAGCAAAATCACATTAAGTATTGCAGGTCTTGTTTAATTGCCAGCAATTAGGTATATTAGGCAATTTAATTTATACTACAACACCAAGTCATGCACCATTAAGGTGTCGATGAGTACAATCCAGAATCGAATGAGAAACCACGAACGGTGGAAAGCCGAGCTAACTTTCATCTAACTTGGTTCAACCGGGGTTAAATCGTTGACAGGCTTTTTTCATTTTTTGAGAGAAAAGACGGCAGGCAGCGTTGACATCAGGGGCAACGACTAACGAACGTACAGTAACTCGAAGGCAAAATTTTGTGAATCTCAGAGAAGGTTGTTAGATGCTCTTTCTCGATAACGAAAAGTTTGCTTTATCACTGCCCCGTGCATGGAATATGCAACATCTTAACGTCTATTAAAGCAGTTTGCAGTCCGGGCGATTTACTCTTAACTCGCATAGAGGGGCTCATTCAGCATTAGTGGGCGTCTCACTTATTCTAGGATGTAACGCTCAGAATGCAATCCGAACTACGGGATGGGGCTGCGGAGCAAACACTTTGAGCCCCGAATCTTTTACACAGACAGCACTCGGTAAAGCCACGTTAAGTGGCGACAGATATGTGCCTATGGCGACATCGCCAGACTCTTGATGCATTTCAGTGAGGGAACTATGTTCCTGTTTTTGGGTATAGGTGGTGATGCGCAAAGGCGTATAGCGTTAACCGTATTTCACCACGTGCTGTCAACGAGGTCCAAATTTAAGGGCGAGATGTTAGAATACCAACACCGGCGATGGCGAAGCGATGAGAGTACACACAGAGATCTATGAAAAATCGAATGTCATCAAAAGCGAACTGTTTGGAAAATTCGTTTTACGCGACGTGCTTTACAGATACAGAAAGACGCCATCGTTGGGAAGACGTTGCAGAGGACGTTCAGCTGCCCCATGGGCGCCATATTGGCCATTCATTAAGCTAAGCTGACCGCCAATGTATAGGCAAAGCATTAAATGGTGTCAAAACTCTGAAGATTACTTACGAAAAAAATGAATCATCGTTTAAGTATAATTACCCCTGTGCCAGCTAAGATAAAACGGGACGATGCGCATACCCGCACCTGCTGGACGGCTTTATTTATAACATTCCTGCAGGTTCAAGCACATTATTTATGATTTAGTTATAAATAAATATATAAATATGAGCTCGAACATGCAGGGAGGTAGTAAAGGCCGGACGGCATGTTAATAAAATCATTAAATCCATGACGAGGGGAATGCTGTTTTTTTTAGTGACTATCCTCCGTCATTGGCACCTGGAAGGAGATATATATTATGCTGAGGCATGCAAAAGGAAAGAAAAATAAAGAGCCTTTGCCCGTGCCACAAAGTATAACGGGCTAGCCTGGAAGGAGACAGAGAATACGTCCTGTAAAGAAACAACTAGGGGAGCTTTAGTTCCTTCTTTAAGTGTATTGAGATGTCGAAACATAATTATTTCCTGCCAACGGCTTACTTCTGCGCGGTTCCTCATCCGAGTCTATGCACTTTCAAACCGCTTAATTTCCAATCTGATGACCTGGGTCTCTCATATCTTACAAATTCCTTATAGCATATCGTCCAAAGTTACTACGTTATCCTGATACCGTTTATTAGCGACCACCCCCCGTAGCTATAAGGGACCGCTTTAACAAGCCGTACCAAAATGTTTGCCTGGAATACGAATAGGGTGCCCGACTTGGAATACTCGGGGTTTTCAATTCACATTCCCTGCTCCCACCTCAGATGAACAAACCGAGTTTGCTGTTCCTTCCAACTTTGTGTAAGGGTGTGGTATCCTTATATCCCACAGCCCATCGATGAATCGCTGCTCGGCCCTGTCATCTGCTAACTGCCACCTTCGAGAGTTACGCCCTTTAATTTTCTATCATCATGCCGGAAACACAGCGCCGGAGTTTCTGCGGAAAGGGTTCTTTCACTCTATCACTTTAAAATTCCACTACATGTAGCAAGTCGATGGCGTCGTTGATGAGATGGACGGCGTTGGCTATCGCGCATAGTCTGATTCATTTGGCGGCGCACGGTGCACAACCCCATGGAGGTTTACATTTTGTGACCCGAAAACTTGGGACACCCATGTGATGTACGACGTGTGAATTTACCCTTGGTTTAGCATGTTGATGATTTCGCTTTCGGTTTTCGTGGGCACTGTGCAGCTGTGAAATGTTAAGGGCACCAGCGCAAAGAGTCATGGGTATGATAGCGATAAGGCACGTTAGGCGGCCGTATGCAATACCGAGCATAGACAAGCGCGAGCGGAGGGTTCCAGCAATCGCATGATGTCCGTCCAGAACGCATGGAAATGCGAGATTCAGTATAGTATGATTGCGGTGCAAAATTATTATAGAATTCCTATGCTCTTAATAAACATCTATTCAACAAAGTGGAGAGCTGCTTCAGTTGGTAAATAGTTACTTTGAACACAACAAGGTGTAAGGATGAAAGCCCTTTAAAAAAAAAAGCACTGGACGACGCTGAACTTGACGCCACGGACTGCACATCAATCCTACCTAAAATATACCTCACATGCTCATGCACGACAATGAGCAATATATTACAGGGTCACTGATGTACCTGCCACGAATACACAAATTCTTACTCTTGATTCCATAGTGTGCCTTGCAATTTTCCTGCTAGATCAGACATAAGATTGGAAGGGCCTTTAAAAAGCGTAAGACTGAATGCGCAGTTCCTTACTGCAAGAATCATGGAACTTTGCTTTGTCATTATGGAAAGGAGAAGAAATATAAAATCAGCTTTTTATCTTTACTGACGTATATGGCAGTTTTAATGCTTTTGTTTCTAATAATTAGTTTCTAAAGTGCTAGTTTTTGGCGCAAAGTATTATTTAATTTGTGTGCAGGTCCGACATTTAGATACTGAGATATCCACATCCAGTCGAAGGTAAATGCACATTTTGTCTAAGCATGTTCCACTTTAAAACTTCTTAAATCCGAAGCATTCGCTCAGTACTGTTCATAGAAAAGTTGCGGGGGCCTGGGACGCAGAGTTACTGCTTTTTGTAAGATGAGGTACAGGGGGAATATAAGCGGGAAGGTTACCAGGAAAAGAGCACATTTTGTTGCGTTTGTTTGGTTTGAAACATGAACGTTTTGAACAGTATATAATTGCTAATGAAGGTCAGGGCCTAACACAAACATGAAGGTGAACGTATTTCGACGGGGGGATTCTACCCACATATCTTTCGGCGTAATACCACAGCAAGTCCTTATTTGTTACCATCGCTAGCGTTTGTGCAGCGGCCATTGTGTACCTAGAATGCGCACTAGTCGCTTGCGCAATCCCATTCACTGTGTGACAGTTCCAACCTATTCTTTAAGGTAATGTTCATAAACAAACCCCATGCTATCAGGCCTTTACTACTCCGCTTTGAAGAAATATGCCAAGATTTAGGAATACTGGATGCACTTCCAACTTTAGCCCAGAGACAGTATCCATTTCCGCCCTGGTACAGCCTTCCCTCTACATGTGACCTCACACTGACAGCCTTCCGAAAAAATCAAACAGCACACGAACACATATTACAGGAATACCTAGCACTACGAGAGAAGTATATGAACTTCACAGAATTTTTCACAGATGGATCAAAAACAGCAAATTATGTTGGATGTGCTGTCGTGCAAGGCAACAGAGAAAAAGTTGTAAGGCTACCTAACAGTGCCTCAATATTTACTGCAGAATGTTACGCTATGTAGCTGTAAATAAAATTGTGCAACAGAACTGTGAAAAGAGCATAATCTATACCGATTCTTTGAGTGTGCTTACGGCATTACATTCCAAAAATGCAGTTGAGCCTATAGTAGGGAACATCATTCACGGCATAGAAAAAATCACAACGCAAGGCCAAACCATAATCTTTTGCTGGGTTCCTAGCCATGTTGGGATAGATGGTAACGAAGTAGCCGACTCATGTGCTGCACAAGCTCGAACTAAGAAAATAAAGAAAATACCAATTCCCTACAAGGATTGTATTAAGTTAGTAAAAAGAAGCCTGATAGATAAATGGCAGAAAAAATGGAATAACGAAGAGCAAAATAAACTACACACAGTAAAACCCATAGTAGGAGAATGGAAATCATGTACACAGAACAAACGCTTCAGTGAGGTGATTTTGTGCCGTCTTCGAATCGGACATACACACTTGACACACAATTTCTTACTGAGAAAAGAGCAAAAACCATTATGCAAAGAATGTGGAGGTGAGCTCACCGTGAACCACATTTTGATCTCGTGCACAGAACATGAACAGTTAAGGAAAAAATATTTTACTCGATTCTATAATGAACGCATCCCATTCCACCCCTGTTTACTATTAGGAGACAACCCGCTTGTTGAAATTTCATCTGTTTTTAGTTTTCTTAAAGAGTTAGGGATTCTAAATCAGCTGTAATTTTCTAAACTTTTAATTTTCACTCATAAAGAAGCTCAGGAACGTAGTGTTTGGCGCATGATGGCCATAGTAGCCTATGTGCCAAAAAAACCCAACCCAACCCAACCCATTCTTTAAGGTTAAGTATCAGATATGGGATTCTCATCGCTGCACCTGTAGGTTTTCAAAAAAGGCGCAAACATTGAGATAGCCCTGAATTCGATACAACCGCGTTGTCATTGGCATGACCAGAAACGTTTTACTGATTGATCACTGTTACTTTTAGTGAGTGGTAGGTTGCTTGATGAAAAGAAATGCAGTAGGGAATAGAAAAAATTTCTTGTTTTCTTCGTTATTTTAATCCATCGCTCCGCTTAAAAAGTAAACGTAATTACGTTCACGCTCCGGTGCTTTAATCAGACGAATGATTTCAGACACAACCCAAAAATTGCCGTAAGAGGCCTCAGTGCAGTGAATGTTTTACGCCAGCTTCGCAAGAAGAATCCTGCCACTGCGACAGGGTGATCAACTCTTTAATCCCCTGTTCACAAAATATCAGCCAGTAAAAGAAAGAGCGAAAAATGTGTTTGTTTTAAATAGACGATATAGCGAGGAGCGATATTTACGCCACCTTCCCCTAACGTTAACTTGTGACCTCAGTCCACAGCCATCTGTCATTACGCAAGCTGGAGGGAAAACATTAAAGCTCATGGCATAGCCTCCTAGAGAAATGTGTCAGAATGGGGCTGGGGTCCTCGGTGTGCCAAAACTTTTCCCCACCGTAAGGTTTCTGGAAGCGGTTTCCATTGCGCCAGACCTTTACCGTCGCTCTGACTTCCACCATCGCGTCTTCTTCCGCCTGTCCTCTGCAACAGCTGTTAGCCGAGAGTTCCACGGATGTGCACCTCGCATTAATTTGGCTCTGAGAAAGGCGACCGTCGCAGCTTGTTAAGCCCTGCTACGCTGCCTCCGTCCGCGCACTCGCAGCTTTAGTTGTGCAGGAAACACTGGCTCGGCTGACGGTGCTTTAAGCTATGTGGCCACCAGGCAGAGGCCCCAGAGGAACGCCTACATGATCATGAAACAATCTTGGCGCTCGTTCCGTGACGTGCTTTGCTCTAGAGGCCGCAGAAACTAGTTCGTCTACGTGGCTTCTGGGTTCTATAGCAATCCTCGCATACTTACACCTTTAGTGTCGCACTTCAGAAGCTTCGTGTACTGCGTTTTCGTATTCGCTCTTGTAAGAAACGAATAAACTATACTAATATTTCCGTGCTTCTTGGATTAAAACTGCGAACAAGTGGTACGCAGCGGTAGAGCTTGTACTAGTACGGCAAAACGAGATCCTAAACACTTGAAGCGCCGCCACATTTGACACCATATTATACCAATTATCATCCACGATATGCACTCCCATGTACATTTGTAAAGCGTGACATCTTGCTCTAAACGGCGGAATGACAAACGAGCCTTATACAGGCTTGCAGCTAGCGAAGTGGTTCCATTTAGGGATCCATAAATGCTATGGATGGTGAACCAAATTCAGTTCTTGAATTTCTACTGAACTTTGGTACGCCGCATTTATTAGAGTTCAAGAGCAAATTTATTTTATAAATGTGAAATATAAGAGGGTTATCTCTGTCCAAACACTGACCGCGTAGGTGTTTCACGGCATAAAGGATTAAGGACATATTTCATATTCTAAATCATTGCTAGAAATATTGTTCCATGCTTTGAAATAAGGCATGTAAAAGGGCGGAAATGAGCAGAATCCGAGAGCGAGGAGTGGACTAATACATACACCTTTACTTTTTCTGCTACGTTATAATGTGCTTGAAATGTGCAGCGATTTCGGAGTTTCTACAAATACCACATGCTCATGTCTGAACCTCCGGTCTGGGACTATGGCAAAAATGTCTGTTGATGCTATGAAACTAGTGCGTTCACAAGGCGAACTGACAAATAATTAAACTGCTTATGCGTTCTATAAAATCTGCGTAATGGTTTGCATAGGCTCAGGGAAGCCTTTCTTTTGTTTTATCGATTTAATATGAGGATCATCTAAATTATAGGGAATTTCAGGGGCAGCGGCAGGCAGGCTTCATCCTGTTGATGCAAAGTCGCTACGCTAATCTTTTATACATGCCTAAGCTGCTTCTTTCATGGCCTCTTGTTCATTGTGAGAAAACGCACGCGTTGAATTCGAATTACCAGCTATCGCCTTTTGACGTTAGCAGCAACAGAAGGTTCCTCATATTTACGCTAACCTTCGGTCTCCATCTCCTTGATCTTCGTCGCTGTCTTAGAAAAACAATGAATTCAATTCTTATTTATATCGTGACATCCAAATAACGACGGTTGCCTTTCAAAAGGCACTTCGCTGGTGGACATGTGAACAACTAATACAAAAGGCTTCTCTTTCATTGTACATATCACTGATCGAGCGCGCTATGAGTGGTGTTGCTCGCAGCTGAAGTATTGGAAGCCAAGGACGTTTTATGCTCCATTGGGTGAGGGATCTCAAATGCTTTACACTGCGCCAGGTATTCCATAACAACGAGAAAAAGGTTGGATAAAAGTAGTTCGTTAGCAAAAAATAACCACTCTTTCGCGACTACGCCAGCGATACAAGCGCTCTCTACATGGTGGCTGCTTACTAGGCCATTCTAATCGCTCAATGAAAGCAAAGCTGTCTGTTTACCAGCTTACGAGGGTGATAAGCAGTCCGGGAAAATAGAAAATAACAAAGGAACAGACGCATTTCTATGTGTCCGCACGAAATTCTCGGGCTGAGAAAGAGCAGGGGTAGAAAGGGGAACCGAGATCCCGTGCCTAATCTGTTTTATGGGTGCTCCAGATCATGTTTGGGAAAAAATACGAAACGTGCAGATCGTGACCCACGTGCAGGCCATATATTCAGCGTAGGCTGCGAGGGGTTCCTCTGTGACGATGAACACGTGTTTGCTCGGCAGCTGGCTTGTGAAATCATAGCAACGTTTCCATCGCTGCACCTCTTGCTGGAGGGAGGGCAAATGTCTGCAAATTTTCCATCGTGGACACCTGCCTATTCGCTTAAGCAATCTGAGGCTTCCCACGCAAGAAATTGGAACCAAGTGTGGTGGGTTTAAATTCATAAACGGCTGCACTATCCTATAGATATCTATCTCTACATCACGTGCTAATGGTCGCAAATATTTCTATTCAGTGATATCAAACAAACGATACAAGCGAGACAATTATGTTTATTCACTGCTATCAATAAACTAATACTGCTGAACTATTCCGTACCACATTTGCCCAATCCATACGAAATAACCTGTAAGGAAGATTACAACGTGAAAGCTTCACAATTCACCCTGTTAAAAGATAGGGCAAACTCAAACGTTGTCACTGGCAAAATAGTGAACCCTTCGAAAATAAACGTATTCTTCAATTTGGCTCCTCAGAAAAAAAAGACTTCCTTTACTTGTCATTTCAATGAGAGACACCCTACAGAAGCTGAGCCACACTCCATATTTTTTACATGGTCTATTAGTCTAAGCAGACCAACCGCTGGGCCTTGAGTGCGACCGGATAAATTGGTTTTTAGTTTTGTGTTTTGATCGCAATTTCTTTTCTCTCACTGTGTCAGAATTCATGCTGTCTCGATTAGCGACGCTGAATCAGGAGTTATCTGCTCGTTTCATGGCGTGCGCGTAAGCAAGGCATTGAACGTGACTGTTGTCCGGACCGAACACATCTTGTTGCATAGTTACAAGGAGGTGAACAAACAGCTCCCTTTTCGATCAGGATCAACTTCGTGCTAAATTGCGAAAAAGCCTTGAGCTCTTCTTGCATTTTACAATCTCTAATATTTTTTTGCTTCCATTTCTTTCTGCAGTGCCATTTTAAACAGTTTCTTTCTTGTCTCCTAGCTGCCTATCTGCATGTAATACCTGTTCCACAATTTCCGTTTACTCATTCCTACGGGAAGTGGAGAAGCAAGAAAAGAGCTGTAGCTTTTGTATCGACTGAGGGGGAAGTCGAAACTCCTTGTCTTTGCGCTGTTACAAACCGGTTCCGCACGTGTGAAAAGTGCGCACATTAGAGCGCCAGTAATTTGCCTGCGCCCAGTGAACCCTAGTTGCAACGCCCTATGGAGCAAGTATGAAAAACAATATCTAAGTTCATTTCCCCCAAACATCTCTAAATTTGGTTTTGACGCAGATGTGGAAAGAATATTTCTCTAAAATAGTTTTCTGTTTGATACGCAAAGTGCGAAAATTCTTATATTGTACACAGGATGATAGCAATAGCCGATACTAATATCTAAATAATTCCTCTAATCATTAAACACCAAGTAGATTGAATAGTACAGTTTTGAAGAATCTGTCGTCCAGACTGCCGCTTTTTCAACCATTTCACGGCTGACCTATAGGCAGAGATGTGAAGTTTCCGGGAATCTTGAAGGTAAGAAAAAAAAATGTTTTTTCGAAGATACCTCAATGTTTTGAAAAGTATTAATTATCATGAAATAAGCTGCATTAAAACCGAAGTCTGTTATGCAGGAATGCACTTAACGCATTCACTGCTATTCACCTTCACCTGCTATTTTCACGCTCTATTGCCCGACACAGCACACTCCACCCCGAAATGAACATCCCGACGTTTCACGGTGTCTATCAGATAATTTCCTGAATTTATTTTGTGGAATTGTATTAAGTGTTACTTCAAAATAATGCCAATAGGAGAGGTACTAACACAGAATAGTCTTTTTTTATTTAGCGCTTCCAATAGCAGCAATATTGCGAAGGTACAAGATGGTCTGGGCAACCTTCTGGCCCTCGTCTAAGATTTGTCACGATAGATGGATGGAATACAGGAGCGTCCCCTTTGAAACGGGGTGGTAGAAGTTGCTATCATGCTCATTTGTTCCCCTATATCTTAATTGTTTTAGATTGGTTTACTCTACCATCAATGTACTTATTGATTTTTTGTTTATACATTACTAATGTTATGTCACTTTTCTGCTTTTAAGCCACTACTCTTCCAATCGTTTTTTGCTAGCTTCCACCACAAGTTCATTCACCCGTCCACTGGTATCATTAAACCCCAGAGCTTCAGAAAGAGCGACTGCGCCTGCATCGACTTCCCGATGGATACCAATACATTCGAGTATAATATGATCAATTGTTTCTGTGGATTTACCACATACTGCGCATGCGTCATCTTCATTGTTAAATTTCCTTTTGTAGCTGCGTGTTCTAAGGCACCCTGATCTAGCTTCAAAATGTAGGGCTCTGCCTCTTGAGTTATCAAAGAAGGCTTCCAGCCTGAACTGCCTTTTCTACTTTCGGTATAGTTTCACACTGTGTTTCTTTTCCATCTTAGTTATCCAAGTTTTACCTTCTGTGTTCTTCACCTCTTGCTTAACGCTCTTTATTTTTTTGTTCTTGTGAACAGCATACGCACTGGTTAGTTTTCTAGTTATTTTCCTCCATTGTGAGTCAAGGCTTTTTAGGTATAGTTATTTAAATACTTTAGTTGCCCATCTGTTACTCTCCAATTGCCTAGGGCATTCCTCATATATTTTACTCTGAGCTTCCCGCGCTTCAAACGATACCCAGCCCATATCTCCCTGTACCGCCTCATTTGTTGTTTTGCCGTGGGCACTCAGTGATAATCATCCGATGGCTCTCTAATTTATTTCTAATGTCGACTGTACCTCTGATTTTAGGCGCAAAACCGCATTTCCGAAAGTACGCCCGGTCACCATAATTACTTTCCAAATACCCCTCAAAACCTCATACCTGTTGTGTCCCCACAATGCCCTAAGCTTCTTATCCCGGCATTTCTTTGCCCATTTGTCTTAAGTGATTGCTCATGCTTGTCAATGTATATGCCAATCCTTCTTTTACCCATACCCCGAGACATTTATATTCAGCCACTTTGGGTATTTCATGGCCTTGTATTTTAAGACCCTGATCAGTTGAGCCGTTGAAAATCATCAGACCTGACTTAACTGCTCGGGACTTTATACAACTGCAGCCTAGAGCGCCCCCTTCACCTCCGCAATACTTAACTAGAGTTTGCAGTTCTTCCAGACTCTCAGCTAGCAGCACAATATCGTCTGCATACATAAAAACGGGGAGGCGCTGCTCTACCGCCTTTCCGCCTAATCTATACGACGGGTTAAAACCCAGGTTACTTTCTTGTAACCTCCGTTCCAGATTTATCGTATAAAGCATGAACAACAGCGGTGATAGAAGACAACCTTGTCCTAATCCTTTGCATATCTTGACAGCTTCTGTACTTCTTATCCCTTCTCATCTAATTTCTACTTTGTTTTCCCTGTATATTTCCTGTAGGAACTCTGTTATCTCATGACCGATACCTTCTTCTTTTATTATGTTCCACATGTGTTCCCTGTTTACGTTGTCGTACGCCCCGTTTATGTCCAGGAAGGCCAAATACAAAAGTCTATTTCCCACTCTACATATTTCGGTGCATTGGTTAAGCACTAACAGGCAATCATCTAAGCGCCTACCATTTCTAAAGCCGTTCTGAAGTTCTCCCAGTATCTTTTTACTTTCTACCTATTCTTGCATCTTTAATTTGACCGCCTGCATGACCAACCTGTATATAATAAATGTTATGATAATCGGCCTGTAGGATTTTATGCGCATCCTTTCTCCTTTCCCTTTATAAATCAAGTTCATTTTACTCTACCGCCAGCTGTCCGGAATTTGTTTACTCGTTATGACTGTTTCCAAAGCTTCTAACAACGTTTCCTAACTTCTTGGTCCAAGTTTATTACTCAGCCTGATCCGAACTCCATCTATTCTTGTAGATGTGCTTTACGAATATTTTTTCTGCCTTTTTCCAGTTTAGATTGGTCAGTTCTAAGCTGCTTTGTATTCTGCTATCTTTTTTGCTTCCTAATTGGCTGAGATCACCCTATCGTTGCTCCTAAATGACTCGGCTGTAACTCTGTTTAAGGGAGACAGAGCAGTGAACTACATTACATCAGTTACCTCATTATCTTGAATCCAGTCCTGCTTTCTTCGATTCTTTTTACCTAGCCAGCTTATATGGTTCCAGAATTTTCTTGGTCTACCTCTAGTGGCATCGTGTATGTCAGCCATCCAGCGATCGGTGGACAGCTTTATTTTACTTTGGACGAGGGCCTGTACATCAGGTTTCCTTTGTCATTTGGAAGTTTCCTTTGTCACCACATTCACCAAATGGTTCCCATTTTTGGTCTATTTCCTCCTGAGGTACCTGTGCTTTCTTTTTCTCTCGGTGTTCCCTTGAAGCTGCCCGTCGTTGCTCAATGGCTTCCCTGATTTCCTTATTCCACCAGCTCCGTGACTTCCTCTTTCCATTCAAGCTCTTTGCTAATTTAACCTCCTTCGTTTTTTTTCCTTATGAGAAGTTCTACCTGTTTATAATCCCAGTCTTCCATGCGGCTTTTCTTTATTGCTTCCTCTTTGTCTGCTGCTATCTGTGCTATTTGATCGTCGTTTAATTTAGCGTTTACTCTTTGTCTAAGTTCCATTTCTCTTTTCATCAAGGGCCCCATCTGCAGACTAATACGTTTATGATCACTTCCCAGACTACACTCCCCTTCTTCGTCTGTTTCTATCTTTGCAACTTTTCTATAAATTCCTTGCGACATTAGACAGTATACTCAATGATCGTCTGCCTCTTGCGGAATCCCAACGTTTTTTTGTCCCTCGCATTTTGTTTCTCTGTTTACAGTAACTAGGTCGTGTCGCTCACAGCAATCTAGCATTAGCTTTCCGTTACAATCCGTGTATCCATCCAGGTCGCCGATGTGGCCGTTCATGTCCCCAGTAGAATAATACCTACCCCTTCTTCAAACTGGCTTATATTGTCACTAAGACATTCAGCGAGATCCTTGTTTCCCTACCTGCATTCTTGTTATGTCCCTAAATAAACTACTCCTAGCCAGCAATTATTCCTAATACCTAGATATGGTCTTTCCAAGATGATTTTATTCTTTGCCAATTTGTTCCTTCGTGTATCAGCATACCTCCCCCTCCCCCCTTTGTTTCAGTTCTCATTCTGTTACACTCTTCCCAGACGTAGCTTCCTATAAACGGAGGATCTTCTAGATCCTTGAGATGAGTCTCGCATAGAGCGGACACACCTATTGAGTCATGCTTCAACTGCTGTTCTAACTCTAGCAATTTTGCCCTTTTTCAACCTTCTTGCATGTTTATGTAACTGATCATAGTGTTAAATCTCTTTTTTGTACTCTTCTTTCTCGACCTCATCCTTGCCAGTTTTTTGGGCTCAGCCTTCGTTATTACGCTTTCTTTTGCTTCGCTTCCAACTGCCTGTGCACAGAGCCCTCGCGGACCCACTCCAAAGCTTTAGCCCTGAGTGCCAGCCGCCAGCCGATCTCTGCTCCTACCCTTCGGTTAAAATGGATGCCATCCTGCTGAAAAGCCCTGCTAAAACCTGCACTATGCACCTCCCAGTTAACCTCAACCCCTTCGAAACGCTTCTCCAGGCTTAACTTTCTTATGTCCTGGTTAACTGTCACAGCGTCCTTTTCCAGCTTTCTGTTCGTTCTTAGCACCTCCGGTACTGTGCATACAACTATCTGCGCCTGCTGTGCTATCGCCCTGATATTGCCAAATCCTTTAGCTAAACTTTCCACCACTCCTGCAGCGTCACCATTTAGGACATCGCTCAGCCCCGCGGCTACTATCAACATATTGCGCTCTGCGGAATTTGTCAACAGCCTATCATTACTCTCTTTCAGCACTGCGTTCATTGTCATCCCTGAGAAGGTTCCAACTAACAGTCGCTTATCACCCTTTACAGGTTCCATGATATCTCGCTCGCACGTGCTCATGTTGGAATCCCCGGCGATAAGCATCTGGGCAATCTCTCTCTCCCTCTCAACTGTTGGCTCCTGCTTTCGGTTATCTGTGTCCTTCTCCCTGGGATTTTCATTCTTCCTTACTTCTTCCTTTTTTTCCCGAATTCTTAGTAGCTACTTCTAAATACCTCGGTGGTCCGACTCCGCTTGACCTACTTTTCTTATGCCTTCAATGCCTGTGCTGGTCTCAGCCACGTGGCCCGCATTGGATTGTTCGTTCTCGTAACTTCCAATGACAATGTCGGCCATTTTTATTTTTCATTTTAGAAAGCTGTGCCAGCAGTTTCTGATTTTCTGGCTTTAATAAACCTAATTCATTTTCTAAGGCTTCCACGTGAGACACTAAACCGCCCTTTTCTAGTTCAAATTTACGCGCACTCAGCACGCAACACCGGCACAAAAAGACACTGCCTTCCGCTTCCTCTACCGAGTCAAAACGCGTTTTGTTGAGATTAACCTCCGCGTCACGCTAAGTACACGTTACCTTCTTTTGATTGCACATCTTAAACAATATCAACTGAACTTTTTGTACTACGAGTTCTCAGAATATACAGACTGCATAGGTAAGACACAAAAACGACTAGCGAACACGCATTAAAATAAATTCTGGGAATGCGAATAGCCTAGAAAAAAGACTAATTATCTAACAAAATAGTTTCTCGTGCTTGAACGACCTTTTTATTTTCGTTGTATGTTCCACTCAACTGAATCCTAATTGGCTAAGGCGCTAGTACGGTTATTTTACCGATCCATTTCAAGCAACTACCTGAAGAGCATTTTGTATTGATTGCATTATTGCACGACACATCGATGTAACCGGCATCACCTATGTGCGTCAATGCATCACAAGCCCCTGCATTGCAGTCCTGCGCCACAGCACATGAGCAAACGCGTCACAAAAACTGAGCTTCCTCACAATGTGTGTTTGATTCCAGCAGAACTTGGACCAGCCCGCATACATTCCTGCATTAGAATAAAAGAGGCGTAGCACGGCATAACTGTTTGCCGCTCGTGGATACGTTGTGGCACTTCTGTATGGGTATAAAAAGACAGAAAGGATACTTTTGGTGGTTACAGATGGTTTTTGTCAAATGAGTAGCTGCCTCTACTGCCGCATGTTATGAGAAGGTGAGAAAGTTCGGCTGCATGCGCACAAGAGCAGAAATAAGCTCCAGGAGCGTAGAGTACATAGGCTGTTTTCATTTGTACTAACTTAAAGATTACAGTTTTAGTTTGATGACCAGCGCCGCAAATGACAGCAGCAGCGACTAGAAACAGTGCTAGTAAACAAATGTGTCACCTCCAATCCAAGATTTTTTCCCCTAGCTTGTTTTCTTTTAAATAAGTTTTTTTTTTTTTCAGTTCTGATTTTTTTATATTGAAATGTTATGTGCGGTCAATACACCACAATTTCCTTATTATAATTCGCAACCTATGTGTGATCCGCAGTGGCAAATTCTGCCTGAAAAAGTAATTTTTTTCCCTTTATAGTCCGCGCCCACTTCATTGTCCGCAGGGGCAAAATTTTGTTCAAAAGAGTTTTCTTAGTTTGTGAGCGAGCAGTATGCAATGGTTAAGAAAGAATTTTTTCTCAAGCGCTAAAGCTGTGCATTTATTTATACCGCATTGATTCCAGCCCTAGAACCAGTCAAAGTTACCTTTCCTTGGGCTCAACGCTGCTGGGAAAGATCTTGTTCTTTTCGGGGCGATCGCAACTATTCTGACTATGCCAGCTCTAGTGTCGTATTTCAATTCATACATTTCGGAATTTATTAATTATTCGTATTCCTTGAGTTTCGCGCATTTGTTCACACGTACATGCGCTGGAAAGCAGCTACTGTTTGTTACTGTGACCGCATACGCCTGTATGTAAAATTTTATTATATATCTAAGTTGATTCACCTATATTATTTAACACAGCAACATGTCATATGTCGTAGGCGTCCACTCGGTGCACTTTTATTCACTAGGGTGTCTTTCGTGATCTGAGCACTTTTTGCAGTTAAATCGTATAATCCAAAGCCAACGAATATCGGTCGTCACCACGGTTCCCGTACACCGACTGTAATTTTGTGAAGGCCGAAACTGGAGTACAATCTCTATTGTTTTGAGGAAGCAAATATTTACAAAATTAAAGCAGCAGTGGGAAAACAGCACCTGAATTAAAAACATTTAGAAAGATTTTTTTTCTGCACGTAGCCGTGTTGTGATGAGCATAACGGCTCAATGCTAAGTTTTGTGGTTCAACACTTTTTTACGAACAGAAAGAAAACCGTGATGTAAAAATCCTCAAATGAATTTATGTAAAGAGAAATTACCCCGCAGGTTTTCTTATAGTTTTTCGGACGTATCCGTAGAGCACATTTGGAATTATTGCAAAAACACTTCCTCGTCCTATATCTATGGGCCCCTTTTTCGCCGCTGGCAGTAAAACACACATGCAAAAAAAAAAAACATTTTTTTTCCTAACTTCTTACATTTTTTTGGCTCTCCCATACCGCTTTGGAAACTTTTTCGTCCTTTGTTTTTATAGCCAATTTGTAATGTGTTACGGGTATCGCATAAAAGTTAATTAGATATTCCGGCATCGTTATAAAAGAATCCAGCGACCGACAATTCCTTTCGTACAACTGCAAGCTGAAAAGTAATTTTCTGCGGAAGCAATATTGACCTGTAGTGTTCCATTAGCGCCACGGGCTTGAATCTATGGCAGAAAATTGAAAAACCATTAAAGGAAACACCATGAAAACGTGTTTATTACGAATGAAGACTTGTCTTATATCTCCTCAGATATATACGCCTGTACACGCTGAATGCATTAATTCCCTTTGCCAAAAAACGTTGGGAGCCTTATAGATGCAGATGAGGACACATAATGTGTCCCATTCATGACCAACGCATGTTATCCATGTTCTGCTGCGAGCTACATGTGTTACAATTGTGCCCAACAATGATTCAACAATAATAACAGAGACGTACTTATGATGTGTGCCACTCCTAATTGGCGCACGGCTCCATGTTGCGCTGCGCCCATGGCAGGCCACCGCCCTATATGCGTTACAATATGCCCAATATTGATTGTAACAATAATAATGATTGTAATTGTACCAGTGTCATGATAATAAGAACTGGAATTTATGCAGCTTCTTTGGTAGCAATAAGCTGCAGATACGCTGGTTTCAGTCATCGTTTTTGGCAGTATGAGTTCCATAAACGTTCTAAAATTTGAGGATAAAATTTTGCAGCCAACATGCTGATAGGTATTCGTCTCCTTGTCATTTGCTCTTATATGGAAAGTTTTAAAATATAGACACCACCCCGCCATTACTCCTAAAAGACCCTTTCCGGCCTCCCTCTCTCTAAAAAAAACTTGTTCTTCTTACGTTGTAACAAATCAACTCTCCGAGCTGATGCCTGGATTTACAACTTGGCTGGCTCAAGAACATAGCAGGCACAAGGTCCGAGTTTTTGAGTAGCTGGGCGATGCACTCAAAGTAAATGAAGTTTCCAGGCTCATACAGGCCAGTAAATGTTTATTTGTAGATATGGTCCACTGGAGACTTTATATTTAAGCACATGAACGCATACATGTTTGCGCAATAAATTCGTTCGCTGTTTCGTGGTTGTTCATTGTCTTAGGAATTACAATTAGCCTCCGTGTTCACTGCTCTACTGAAGGCGCCGTTTAGGTTCAACACTTTATAAGATCGCTAAAGAGCGCTTTTAAATTCGCTGGAAAGACACGCGCTCTTGAGTAATCTGCTTTTACTTCACTTAGGCACTTTAGGAGGTAGGAATACTACGTCATGTAGTCCCCAGACTTCTTGTTCGAGTCGCTAGGCGAGAACCTTTTTTTTAGTAGCTAGGCAGAAAACAAATAGCACAAAATTAATTATTCTAAAAGCCCTAGATTGCAGAGAACGGCTTTTTTTTTTTTCAAGCTTTATCGAAACGACAATTCCCAAGGGGCCCATATAAACCGGTTTCACCACCTCACTCCTGACGCCGTTGTTCCAGCCTTTGAGATACAACTTTTATGAGGTTGGAGCAAAGCTGCGTTCGGAGGAACTGCTTTTAGTGAAAATTCGAGTCTTGCAGCTGCGAAGTACAACCGGGCTTTTTCTCTCCCAGACAGCACTGCTCCCACTGTCGCTGAGGTTGTTTAAAACCCGTCCAACTCCTGGTGGAATCTCCACGGTGCAGAACAACAGCGCAGGAAGCGCTTAATATAAGTGAAGTGTTTAGGATTGCCTTCTAGCACACCATAGATTCGTAACCCTTCTCTGCTGCATATCTCAAAACGTGCAATTCTATCTTTGTCCTTTAGCTTGTAAGCTGAATAAAAAGGAGGTAGCTCTCTTGCCCAATGGAAAAGAGGCTATCGCGATGCGCTGGTCCGAGCAGATTTCGTCACAAGGCATTTGCTGAAGCATCATTTCGCCTCCTGTATTGCATGTGGCCATGTTTGATCTTTTCGAGGATGCGTCAAGTGACGTCATATCTCGCATCATGTCATTTATGCTACTGAATTTATCCGCTCTTTGTAAGGAAAGTTTAAAGAGTTGCATGTATGTTCCACAACTTAACGATTGCTTATAGAACTAAACGGCGGATTTAGAGCGGAGGTTAGAGCGGATTTAGAGCGGAGGATAGCGACCAGTCTGCAAACCAGTTAAGTTTAGGCTATACTTATGCGCGTATCTTTCTACTGCTCCATCTATATTTCGGCTCCTCTTCTCCTTCAGTGCAAAAATTTCTAGTACGTGAGTCAAAAATAACCCTAGCGAGACAGACGAGCATTCACCTACGGACAAGTACCGGCCCTCTGTTTGGAACAATTTGTTTCCCCTTTGTCCATGAGAACTGATTGAGCAGATATTAAGAGTTTAGATAGCTGATTTACTAGATAAAATAATAATCGAAAGGATGGTACGCAACAACAAGGTTCGAGGACCACTGCTGCGCTTGTGCTGAAGATTATTATCAAAAAACATCTTGATGTTAAATGAAAGCCAAGAAAATCTAACAAATATACTGCAGCTTTCTAGGGCTTCCATGCACGTAACAAAGATATAAAGATGGTGCATAGAAATACGTTTTCGTGATTGTAATGAAAACAAAAGCTCAGTGATGTAGAATAAGGGAGATACGTGCATATATAGTCTGCCCTCGACTGCTCATACTTCCGGTAGAAAAAGAAGGTGCGTTTATAAAGACATTGCAGACATTGCACGCATTGCAGGCATTGAAGACATTGCAGGCAGACATTGCAGACATTGCAAAAAGAAGGTGCGTTCAGAAAGACATTGCAATCGCAAACTCTAGGCCTTTATGCTAGTATAGTTATTGTAGCTCGAGCTTAAATGAAGTGTTGGACTGCAAAAATATCTCCGACTGGGTTAAATAAAGTTTTCATTTGTGTATATAAAACAAAAAACAGATTTGAAAAAAGAATTACCGAGAGGAGTCAAGAAAGCCGAGATAAGTGCTTGCCTTTGCAAAGGCGCACCTGTCTTTCAGGACATCACCTCACATTAAGCAAGAAACCAACCAGTACAACAGAAACGCAAAAACAGTTACGTTCTTGCCTGATCATATTTCAGTTCCGCATTATTACAGAGTATCTGTTCAATCGGCTGAAGTTGAGGGCTTGCCATGAGAGCTCTCACACGAAGTTCTGTATCTGATAAAAAAGTGTATTCATAATGGACCCCATCCGTTTTATCTTCCATCTATTTACAATCTACTTGTGCTTCGCATTTGCACGAAGGATAAAAAAGCAACTGACGGCTCTGAAAACTTGTTTAACGAGAGCCCGAAAGGGAAGCACTGGTTCTCAGCATACGTTTGCAAATATTTGACAGTAACCCCTCTAAGGCAACTCAGAATAAAAACCTCCGTGAGAGAATCACTGCAGCATCGCAGGATTTCAGATTCATGGCGGGAACACGAATGGGCAGCAACTTCCGGTCGATGGTTTTACTTGAAAAGGCCTACATTGAAGGAGCGTTACGCTACTATTTAGCGGTGCTTCAAAGATTATTCCCAACAAGCAAGAAGAGTATTGAAGACGCACGGAACAACTGTTTGCGGGTATGCCTTGGACTCCCAAAGGGATCTCCTGCATAAGGAACACTTGCAAAAGCAGAATGTCTCCCGCTAGACGTTATTGCCGCCCAAGCAACTATGCGCACCCATCTCCAACAAGTCCTCCAAGGGAAGATGCATTTCTAGCACCGTGTCCACCAAACTCACTGCAACTCTGGCTTTGGTCAAACTGTACAGTTTCTGCCCCTCCCTACTATTATTCAGCCGCGTAATCTACTTCCACTTACCTTTCCTCCATGGACACTAACGCCTCTAAAGGTGAGCATGTCTGTTCTTGGCGTGGATGCCAAGCGCCGCATGCCACAGGCCGCACATCTACAAGCCACGCTCGCCTATGTAGTCAAGGAATATACGAAATACACCCACATATGCACCGACGGTTCAATGGCTCACGACACTTCATCCTGTGGCCTTTATGTACCCTCAACAAACCATGTCCTGTCTAACCGGCTGCAGCGGAAGACATGATCTACGACAGCTGAGCTCGTGGCATTAAAGAAGCTCTTTCCTATATCCTGCGTCAAACTCCCGCACGATGGGTTATCTTTACTGATTCCAGAGCCTCTCTGCAAATCCTGAATAACCTGCTGAAGAAAACCAATCATCATCCTGTTTCCTTTGACTATGGGTATCTAAGCAGAAAGGCCAGGAAGATCAAACATACATTCCGACCTTTTCACGAACTCTGATGCATTCCAACTGGCTAAAAGCTTTCTTCCGAAACAAAGTATCGACGTTGGAGCTTCCCGACACAATATTATAAATTTCTTTACTCAACTGACCCACATCTAAGATCAAGACTCCTTCCGAAATTTCCTCGCCAACTAGAAACTCTTTACCACTGACTTCGCTTGAACTGTACATATACAAATGGCTCAGCGCTACTGTTTCGGTGAAATCAACAGTCCGCATTGTGACAATTATGGCTCGATTGAAACTGTGGAACGTATCCTACTTGAGTGCCCTGCGTACGCTGACGACCGTGCGTACTATGAACATAGCATGGAGAAGCTCTCCCCAGTGTCTTTAACAATGAACAGTGTTTTAGGTCCCCTTAGCCTGTCCTAGACAACAGAGACTCGCAACGAACATTTTATTTACGTTTTTGAAAGACATTGGACTCCTTGACAAACTCTAAATTCACCTTGCATGCTTCCCTCAGCCGTTTTTCAAGCTGCGAGCTTTATAAGCACACTTGTCGGATCATGAATTTCATTATTTGATTTTATAACATTACTCCACGAAGCACCTTACCACGTATTTAATGGCCGCATTTTATCTCCCTCTTCAATTCTATTATTTTCCTCACAATTCTTTTTCAATATTTCCCTCGCCAGTTTCCCTTCCTACACAGAGTAGCATGCAAGTGAAATCTGAATGCCGGCAAAATTTTCTGTTTTTTATTAAAGGATTCTCTCTCTCTTTCTCTCTCTCTCTCTCTCTCTCTATAAAAACCAAGAAGTATATGTTATAATAATATCTGGTGGCTATCACAAACAAGCATGCGGAATAGTTAAATTTCTCACATTTGATGACTCTCATTCAGACGGATATCAGATTCCTAAGATGATATCGTATATGCATTGTGAGCATAGAGGAGAGAAATGGGCGATTTATTTAAAGCACGTTCATGTCGCCAAATTTGCCAGCGTTCTTTCAGGTCAAAGGTATGATCTCATTACAGGGCGCATCCTATGACTGAAAGAGACAAACCATTTCTTGATGAACCTTTGCCGGCACAGTATCGCAGGTCTGAAGTCATATCAGTCCGCGTATCAACACTCACTAATGTTGACAGCACTGCATAATTATTGCGAGCGTGCCATCCATTTCTCAATGATTAACACCCCAGCAGCGATGGAGCAGTGGTTATCGCGCTCGACGGCTGCACCCGAGGATGCGGGATCGCATCACGGCGGCGGCGGCCTTTTTCGATCAAGGCGAAAAGCAAGGTGCTTGAATACTTCGAATACTGTGCGGTATCAGTGAATGTTGAAGAACCCCAGTTGGTTGAAATTTCCGTAGCCTTCTACAACGGTGGCCGCCCGAGTCGCTTTGGGATGTTAAACCCCACAAGACAAACCAAACTAATAAATACTTAACAGATACTGAAAGCCGGAAGAAATAATTGTCTGCTGATATTCACGTCGGTCGTTGATGACCAAGCGTCCGCACGACGTTCTGACGCGCTGTCAACCCCAAAAGATGCCGCAGTAAACTACTCTTGAACGTTTCTGACCAGATTCATAATATTTCGTGTGTCTGCGTCAATTCTTATCTCATCATGAACAACCATTCGAAAGATATTGTGGTTTCCTATCTGTTTTAACACCATAAACCGCGCAAGTAGGCATCGCATTTAGATTCATACATGCACAACAAGGCCATGAATCAGCATAGCGCTTCAGCCAATGGGAGCAAGCGATACGATTACCAATCTGCAGGCTTCACCTACGGCCGCTTTCCCTTTGGTGTTTTCAATTTCCTCGGTGTTTCGCGACAGCGGATTACAATGCCCTCGGGACCGATCGGGAAGGATTGTGTTTGCGACGCACCCACGTGTGACAGAATCACATGCGCACGTTGCTCTCTCCTGCTGCCTAAAGGCTGATCGAGGATCAAGTCTGCATATTTCTTTTTGTACTCTACAATCTGTTCCATGTCATTTGTGGTATCTATTTGTTTCTTTCCAACAGCCAGAATATAGTCCGCATCGCAAGGTTCCAGAATAGTGAACTTTTACGACAAAACAATCTGCGTGAAGTGTTTTCTTTTCGATTTTTCGTAGTCTCGAAGGCATGCTCAGTACACGTCCGGAAGCATAACTCTGAGACAGTAAAAGCACTTGTAAGAGGTGTCTTTCGCTGCGCATAGGAGAATAAAAGAGCTTTTTTTTTCTTTTTTTTTGCGCGTTCACGTGGCAACTCTGGAAAATGCAATCTTATATACGCGGCCTAGGAGCTAGTCGTGCTTCTTGCCACTCGCTTTCTTCGCATTTTCAACCTGCACACACAAGTTTAGTTTTTTTTTTTTTTTTTTTTGTCACTCGCTCAGTGTGTCTGTTTCGTGATTAACCAATCTCGAAGTAAAGGTGGGAAGAAATTCTGGAAGAGTGAAGTCGACTGGAGAATTACAGTGCGATTGTAATTCATTATACCATACACGCATAAGATAATGGAGCCAGAAGTAGTGGGTGTAAATAAGGAATTCGATGTTTTAAATCATTTACGCCAACTTGAATGTCACCCGACCCCTGCTGGGAAGCGGGACTCTGGCACGACGGTTGACAATGTTTTTACTCATATTGAGTGTCCGTATGAAAAAGGGCAACATTATTATCACGTGTTCTTGGAGAAATGGGGTAGTAGGTCTAGATGTTTGCAGGAGTACTTGAACCCAGAGGTGAAAAATTAAGGTTACCCAGGCAATAGTATCAAGGTTGACAAATCTTTGTTTGGTTTATGGGTTATGGGGTTTAAGGGTTTAACGTCTCCAAGCAAATAAGTCTTTAAAGGACGCCGTAGTGAAGAGCTCTGGAAATTTCGACCACCCGGGGTTCTTTAACGTGCACTGACATCGCACACCACACGGGCGCCTCCATCGAAAAGCAGCCGCCGCGTCTAGAATTGAATCTCGCGTCATTGGCTTCAACACCTTAACTGCAGAGCCGCCACAGCGTGTAGATTAGTGCAAAGTATATATGCGAGGAAAACAATCTGCACTTTGGAAAAGAGGCTTGCTCTTCTGTTATCATTTTCATTCGTCAGTTCTCAGGTACCGGCAGCCTCAAAGCAAGAAACGATTGTTTAGGTGAGAAATAAAATACTAGTCATTTAGCGCGATGTCGGAGGGGGAGGAATACTCTTAGCCCTATTCCTAGAGCTGCCAGTCATCGGAATGTCTGGGCAAGTAAAGAAAACGTGGCGGAGGCTTGATTCTACCTAATTCTGGTCGTCAAAACGAGCGGAAGCGCCCCCCCCCCCCCCCAACGATGACCGTGGGCTTATGACGACCGACTACTCAGTCAGAATATGTTTGTTCAAGTCTGACCGCTTTTTTCTGCTCGAATGGTTTCGTTCTCTCTTTAGTGTGAAAGCAATTGCACAGAAAAAAGATCAGACACGAGTCTTGATCGGTGAAGTTTAGCTAAGGTGTGCTTTCGCCCTACTAATACTGGACATCCTTCGAGAGCCGCAAGCCGAGCAAGTCGTGCAGTTCGATCGTTGTTAAGTTACGCACGCACTAAAGAATTCTATGGGGCAATTTGAATAGGCAAACTGCGATGAGGCGAAAGCCTCTATCGCGCGGTGGTCCGAAGCCCTCCACTACGGCACCTCTTTATCTCTGTTTTCACTCCCGCCTTCGCCATGACGCAATAGCGTAAGCTACCAGCCAACATATAAAAGCACCGCTTTCACCGAGCCATATGAACGTGCCTGCGTGGCCTAGAGATAATATGAATGCAAGAGTCTTGACAGGCTGATTCTGACATTACCCTCCAATATGAAAGGAGAGGCTTGAGTTGGCAACTGCTGCCAAAAGTAATGTCAGGAAGCCCTACTTCCAGTTAGTGCTCGTCCATGTGGACTGCCAGTTACCGCCTATAAAGCTCCTTAGTTGCTTGACAGAATTTTGCTTCGGGAACGGAGCGACAGCTCGAAGTTTTGGGTGGATCAGGAAGAACGCATTCCTTAGACACTGAATGCCCTAAAAGGGTGAGCTGGCGAGCGGCGAAGCGGCACTTTTCCAGACTGAGCTGCAGACCAGCGTGGCTAAGACATTTTGAGAGGGTTTAAAGACGAGCAAGGTGGGTAGCAAAGTCAGACGACAACATGACAATATGATCAAATAGCAGATAGATATTTGCCGTTTAAAACATCGGTGAGCATTGCCCATCCAGCGTTCAAAGGAGGCGGGCGCATTAGACAGGCCAAACGGCATAACGTTGAGTTCAAAGAGCTCGTCGGGAGTGACAGAAACAGTCTTGGGCCGGTCGTCCTCAGCCATTGGAACTTGCCAGTAGCCAGGTCGTAAATCAATTCAGAAAAATTCGGCTCCATGAAGACAATCCAGCGCGTCGTCTATGTGGTGTAGGGGATAGACGTCCTTTCGCGTGACCACATTCAGGCCGCGGTAATCAATACAATCGAATAGTCTTTCTTCTTGACTAAAACGACCGGGGACGCCCAAGGGCTGCTGGAAGGCTGAAGGACACCTCTACTGAACAATCCCGTCCACTCTCTCATCAACAAAGGTGAGCTCCGAGGCTGAGACGCAATAAGGACGTAAAGGCCTGCGTACCAGTGTAGATATGACGGGCCACAGTAGATGCTCGGCCCAAAGATGGCTGCTTAATGTCAAAAAGTAGGAAATCGGTTCAGCAGGTCGAGGAGCTCTGTGCGTTGATCAGGAGAGAGAGAGCATTGTCGAAGGCAGCATGAAGCGATGATAGGGACGAGGTAGGAGGTGGGCTGAGAGCACTGAGGCTGTCGGAGATTGTATCTACACAGGTGGAGAGAGGCGGCGGAACGAAAACAAAATGTTCGGAACGAAGAGGTTCGGCAAGCCGAAGGCCCTCGCCCCGTCGCACAGTGAATAGGTTGAGAGAATTGTTATAATGGCTAGTTCGGTGCGGCCGCTTCGTACACTAAAGTTGCCGCATGGCTGGGAAGACATCTTTGTGAGACGGAATGCGAATATGGGGTGAAGAGGATTGTACAGTCACGAAGAGAGGCGCGGTTTATAGGCGCAATCACGGAAGATAAAGGAGGGGTATCGATACCATGTGTAACATGTCATTTGGCTTCCTCAAGAACCTTAGCGGTGGTCGGTGCGCTGCAAGCGAAGAAAGCTTCGCCAATAACATGAAGTATCATCGAAGCCAAGTGCGAGCCATACTGCGATAGACTAAGCTATACCAGACTGAATGTTTGGAAGTAGTGACTATTGCCGAGCAACCTCTTCCAGTACGAAGTTTTTTATTTTTTGAATAAGGGTGGAACTGACGGTGGCAGCATCAGCGAAGCACACCGTGCGCCTAAAGGTATTTCGTACAAAAGTAAGCAATGAACAGTGGTTTCGTTTAAGGGAAAAGTAAAAGTGGCATCGATGTGCGGATATGTCTACATAAATACACGTATTTAGGGCAGCAATCGTTCATCAGGAACGCGACAGTGAAGTAAATAAAATGTTAAGAACGGGGTCAAGCACATTTACCAGGAAATCTCAAAATATGAAAGACTATTTCTTTATGGAATTTAAGATCCCCAAGCGCTTGAGGCGGGGCTTGTTTATCCTGCTCTGACAATACACAGCACACGTGCGCCTTGCAATTTGCCGTCATCAAAAAGCGGTCACCGCAGCAGGATTAGAACCTGCCATTTACGCATGAGAGCGTAACACGACCATCAAGAGCAAAGTATATATAGCAAACACAATTTTCTGGTGCTCACCTATGGGGCAAAAAAGTGGAGTCTAATGAAACAAGTTCTGAAAAACCCGAAGACATTGCAGTTAGCTATGGAAAGAAAAATGGTAGGTGTAACGCTGACAGGAGAATATGTGTAACGGTAACAGGAGAATGGCTGAGCGGGCAACCGAATCAACGCGAGTTATTCATAGTCTAGGCGAAACGTAGAACATAGGTCTCTGGGGAGAATCTGCACCGCGGAGACGAGGTAACCAATGGGAGTAAAGGGTTATGGCCTTAACTCGAAGGGAAGGCGATACTAAAGGGAGTGCCGAAAGTTGGGCGACTTGGCGAAAGTTCATGATGAAAAATAGCGCAAAAAATACACGAAGGACAGATAGCCTTGTCGTGTCGTCCGTTCGACCTTCGTATATTTTTTGAGCTATTTTTCATCATTATACTAAAAGGAGGTGGCAGACATTTGATGTGGGAAATAAAAGAGGAAGTTTGCGGGGATGAAGATGTCGCAGTTGACATTTGACTGTGGTACCCGCGATGTGGACTAGAAGCCATTGTCCTACATCAGCAATTTACTTCAACTGATGATGATAAAGAGCTGTGATGAATAAAAAGTTCATTATTTCATTTGGTGGATTACTAAAATTGTAACGACAAATATTTTGATATTTACTGATCGCTGCCCGCATATTGCAGTACAAAATTACCATTGTGTAGTTTCCTTTGTAGCTGTTTTAAAAATACTCAAATATCAACTTTCAGAGTCTTCTATAGAGAAGAGAAAAAGAGAGGGCCGACCTTTTAACTGTACATTGAAGTAATTTTTTTGCGGCGTCCGCAACCTTTCTTGCGAAATATAATTGCTGTCTCTTGTAGCTTGGAAATGTTCTGAGCATGAAATTCTAGAATTCTTACCCATGGCGAAAGAGTATTTCATTCATGCTACTATTTACTCCACATGAATAGGTTTTTCTGGTTTATGAATGATATAAGTGCAAGATCATCACTGACAGGAAGCTTCTAGATATATCCTCATCGCTTACATGTATTGGAAAGCCTGTTGAGCACCTCCCAAGCAGAATAGCCTGTATACTGCTGCATTTGAAAAGGTGATCTAGAACTTATGTCTTTAAATGCAAAAATAAGCACAAGCCAATAAGTCTATAAGGGTCTTTTTTTTTCTACCACATTAAGCGTGGATATTTATAACCTTGCCATCGTTCTATATCTCTGCACATTTCCGAAGAGCACCGGGTGGATTGTGACCAACACTTGCTATGCTGCCAGATTGCTGAAAGCGCAAAAAAGGCTTGCAAAAAACAAACAACTAAAAATGCGGTCCAAGGTGTGATTACTTAGCGTTTTTTATACCTAAAATGGCAGCTGACAGTGATCCCTTTCTTTTTTCGAGAAGTCCCCTTAAATGAGTCCAGCGCTTTTGTTTGCGGCGGCATCTGAAGTGTGGAAAACAGTGAATATTGCTGTCAATCAGTTCCTATGTGCGTTTCTTGTACACAGAATTCAGTACCCTCTACCAAGGACTTAAAGAGGGTTTCTCTCTGCATTCTCGGTAAAAGGATGGGTTCAGTTTTAAGCTTCAGCCCTGCTTAACCTAGTTAAGAGAAACGAAATCGTTATTTTGCTTGGTTTTGCCTAGGTAGGGCGTAGTCTTAGAGATGTGCAAGGATAATTTTGTAGCGGTTAAATTTCCTAGACTATATGTTCGAGGGTGCTTTAAGCTACAAAAGAGGACCCGTAATCCACGCAAAGGTCCAAGTCAAAGGTCGAGTTGAGTTTGAAACAGAAAAATGGCGTGTATAAAACAGGGACAAAAAAGGCACATAAACGAAGAGGACTGCCGCGCGCGCGCGCACACACACACACACATATGTACATATATATATATATATATATATATATATATATATATATATATATATATATATATATATATATATATATATATATACATATATATATCGGATTAAAGTGTTTTTTCACCGTGTGTCACTTTAATCCGACGTTTCGGCCGGGGTCCGGCCTTTGTCAAGGAATGTAGAAAGAAGCTGTCGGTTCCCATTTCTCATATACATGCACAATCGAAGAACACGTGACCAGCCACTGTCAACAAATAGACACCAAAATATTAAAACCTAGATTTCACACGCGTGATGTAATGGCGGTGCAAGGTATATAGACCGAATGACAAGTGTTGCGCTTAGGTCATGCATCTTAATATGTTGCACAAAGAAAAGAAGGTATATCACTAAAGAGATTGTTGTCACTATCAGGGCACAAAACAAAATATCGCGAGGTTATAATTGGTGGAGTACATGTCACATTTAATCCTGCAATATTCAGGAGGGGGAGGGGGGGGGATTGATCAACTGAAATATCATTCTCATTGGTAGGCGACAGTAGCAGATAACACGTCAGTGGAATTTAACAGTGAAATATGACTGTGATTTAGCGCGGTACACACACACAAAAAAAAGTAAACAGTCACTCAAATCGCGGCATGGTGACAAAACTCGATTTTCTGCTCAATGCTATGGGGACAAAAAGAAGCAGTTGAAGTTAACTGTTCGTAACAGTGTTGATAACAAAAGGAACCGTGGGCAAGGTTATTGGATAAGTTGTAATGATCAGTGCATGTTACGGCGGGAAGCAATATGATCGTGAGAAACTGACAAACATGAAAACGATCAGTGCAAGTAAAGCATGACATACTGTGAGGGGCTTTGGGCTGTGACCGTAAAAGCGCAAGCGAAGAGGCAAACAGTGCAAAATGGAGCCAATGTCGAATAAACATAATATCTTTTAAGAAGTTGCCAATGGTGCTACCATTTAGTTAAAATGCTACGACGAGAGACAAGTTAGCTTGCCAATGTTTTCATTCAGACCACAAGAAACCGTGTTAAACTTATGTATTAAAAATGATTCGCGAACTTCGCGTTCATGGTAGGTTCTGAAACCTGATTCCGGTAAAGTTACTTGCATTTTTTCAAAGGGGTGCCTGGTAATTTTTACATGCTTAGAGATAGGAAGGTTAGGCAGTGTATTACAACGAGCTTTATGATTATTAAATCGGTATCTGAAGGGTGTTTCGGTTTGGCCAATGTACTGAATTTTGCAGATAGAACATTCAAGCATGTAAATCACGTTGTCCGTATCACATGAGAAGTTGCCTCGAATCTTTACATTAAAGTTCGATGCAGTGCTGAAAGCTTTCACTGATGTAGTCATTTGTGCACAAACTTTGCAGCGTGTCTTGTTGCAAGGATGGCAGCCGATTGGTGCAGTGGGGATAGTTTTAGACGAAGGTAAAATATCACTGAGGTTCTTGTTACGGCGATAGACAACACGGGGGTCTTGCTGTTAAATTTCTTTTAGACGATCACTTTGCATGAGGATACTATGATGTTTCTTTAATATGCCTGCAACGTTGGGGACCGAAGCTGAATGCGTTAGCACGAGATTGATTCGTGATTGGCCGGATGGTTCCTTTTCCGCTTTGAGGAGTGCTTCGCGATCAAGAAGGCTTGCTCGTTCCACTGCATCATTTATTAGGCGCTCTGGATATTTGCGTTCCATTAGGGTGTTACGAAGGTTGGCACAGTGAAATTCAAAGTCGCGATCGTCTGAACATATTCGTTTAAAGCGGACGGCTTGTCCATATGGGATGCTAGTCTTCCAGTATTTAAGATGGCTGCTGTCGAAGTGCAGGTACTGAGGTCTGTCACTGGGTTTCCGGTATAGACCAGTGATTAGTTTGCCATTCTTTATTGACACTGTCACGTCTAGAAAAGCAATAGTGGTTCGAGAATAAGAATGAGAAAAGTTTATGGCCTTATGCACATTATTAAAACTAGAGATGAATGATAGAAGTTCTGCCTCACCATGTTGCCAAATAAAAAAAATGTCGTCTATGAATCTGTTGTAGTAAAAAGGCTTTAGCGGGTAGTCTTCGAGAAACCGGTCTTCTAATAAGCCCATGAATATGTTGGCGTAGTTGGGACCAATACGTGTACCCATCGATGTTCCGTTAATCTGGACATAATGTCTGCCATCAAATTCAAAGTTGTTAAGTTCAAGTATCAATTTAAGAAGGATAGCCAATGTAGAACCGTCAATATTACTGCACAAGGTTCGATCTTCAAAAGCCTTTACAACTGACCGGATACCATCGGAGGGGGGAATGTTGGTATAAAGTGACGCAACATCCAGAGTTTCGAGCAAGACGCCTTGAGGGATGGTGATATCAGCTATATCTGCTAGGAAATCAGTTGTATCCTTTATGTAGGACTGAAATATAGCTGGAATCTTATTGATTAGAGTGTCAACATAGCGTGACAGGTTTTCCGTTACGGTTCCTATACCGGAAATGATGGGTCGTCCAGGGTTGTTAGGTTTATGAATTTTGGGCAATAAATAAAATCGGCCTGGTACAGGGCTGAGGGAAATTATTGACCTTGCAGTGCTTTTGTCAATTGTTTCACTCAAGCTAAGACTGGATAAGGTTTCTTCTAAGGCAGTTTTAAACTCCTCAGTCGGATCGCTTTCTAGCAGGCGGTAAAAGGAACCATCCGCCAGTTGTCTTTCGGCTTCCGTGATGTAGTCACTTCTGTTCATGACTACGATGGCACCACCTTTGTCAGCGGGCTTTATGACAATATCAGTTTGTGACGCGAGTCGTTTCACTGATGCGGTTTCTTTTCCAGAAAGGTTACGACAAAATTTCTTTTGGGTATTGTAAGCTTTCAGCACATCATTTTGGACTGCCTTAATATAAATGTCGAGGCAGTTTTCTCTTTGAGTCGGGGGAGTCCAGTGATTTTGAGAGGGCAATTTACCATCTTGTACGGGATCTTGCGGCCGGCCATGGAAGTGCTCCTTAAGTCTCATATTGCGGGCAAAATTTTCCAAGTCTTTTAACAATTGAAACTCATTGAACCCACCTGATGCAGGGCAAAAATTTAGGCCGTGCGCAGGGCACTCTCGTCGACATTAGTCAGGGTGAAGTTTGAGAGATTTACAATTGAGGACCTGAGATGGCTGTGGCAACGGAGGCTGAGACTGCGCGGGCCGGGAGATTTTGTCGCGCAAAAGCTTTTTGGATTTCACGGAGTTAATCTCTTCCCATTTTTCTTTTTGTACGCGTCAAGAGCAGCACGTTCTTCGCAAGAGAGGTTAAGATGATTAAGCAGTTGTTTTTCTGTATTAGCTAATGACTTTAGGGCAGATTAGTGGTGATCCAAAATAATGCGCGTAAATTCCAAAGCAGCCGTTGCCGATATCTTGTCCCATTTCGCACTGTTGCTCATAGACAGTTTGGATCTTGCTGGTTTTACATTAACGCGGAGACTACGCGGGGCAGTGGAGCATGCTAGATAAGCCTTTAAAGTCATAACATGCAGTTCTGTACGAATGCGCTTTTCTACTACATTTTCTAACGCGTAGAAATTCGTTGGAGTATTTGAGGCGAGGCTTTTTCTTAGGAACCGAGTTTTTAAGTCATAAGGGTTTTCTTACAGTGTTCGGGAGTTTCTTTCGAAGGTTGTACTGGCGTTTCTCGGTCGAGGCATAGTTAGCTGAAGACGGAGCAGACGTAGCATGGGCTTTGCAAAAGTTCGACTTAGAAGTGGAAGTTCCGGAGCCTCGAGCCCTATAAACACGATTGTTTAAAAACTGAGTATTACACTTCTGAGGCCAAAATTTCGAGAGTCGGTGACAGCCGGGCAATGAAGGCTGGAGCTCTGGGCGTTGGAAGCTGAAGGGTCGGCATCATGATGACCTCTAGATGATACGCTGGGAGCGGGAAGGGCTTCTTCAGCGGGAGCGTCAGAATCAGCAGCATCGAGACCAGGCGAGACTGGAGCAGATTTGGTGTGAGTGAAAATGTCGGTAGTGGAAGAGCCAGGGGTCGGGGCGTCGGGAATAGCGTGAGCGGGAGCCGCAGCGACAGAAGTGACGGAAGCAGAAGCGTCAGCAACAGGCGCATCGATGGGGGCAGCCTCGTCGGGGACGCAGCTGTCCCCCAGCCAGCGTTCCCCGACACGAATGTTTTCAAAACGGAACAGCAAAATTATAGCAGTCTGCAACCTCTCTTTGCCCAAGCCAGCGTACCTACAAGCCGTTTTTTGTGTGCATGATGGCCTCCTATGGAAAAAGAGTTATTCGCCTGTTGGCCAGCGATACCTACTCGTAGTTCCCAAGATGTTGTGCACGGACGTATTGCATGTTATGCATAATGATCCAAGTTCTGGGCATTTGGGATCGGTTCGAACACTCCACCGTGCTCAAGAAAGATTTTACTGGCCCAGAATGCGCTCGACGATTGAACAATACGTTGCCAGTTGCAAGCAATGTCAACGCCACAAACGTTCAACTGCAACTCCATCTGGCTTGCTGCACCCTGCGAAGACCCCGACAGTTCCGTTTGATCAAGTAGGCATTGACCTCGTAGGTCCGTTTCAGAAGTCCGTGGATGGAAATCGCTGGATTGTAATGTGCGTGGACTATCTCACGCGTTACTGTGAAACCGCCGCTCTTACATCTGCTACGGCGCATCAGGTGTCGCTTTTCTTGCTGCACTCAGTCTTCTCACGACACGGGCCGCCACAAATTGTCATCACTGATCGGGGCCGACAAATCACTGCTGATGTTGTTGAAGAGCTCATGCGTTTATGCGCCGTAACTTTCCGACACTCGACGCCATACCATCCCCAGACAAATGGCTTGACTGAGCGCGTCAACAGAACGCTTATCAACATGCTAGCCATGTATGTGGACGCAGGGCATAAGAACTGTGACACCATACTACCCTTCATCACGTATGCATTTAATACCGCCACGCATGAGACGACTGGGTACAGTCCATTTTTCCTGCTCTATGCGAGACCGCCACGCTCCTCCCTAGATACTATCCTGTCCTTCACAAGCCGTGAAGACCCCTGCCTGGCTGAGACCCTCTGTCTCGCCGAAGAAGCTCGGAGAATCGCCCGATTACGGTCTGGTGCTTCACAAGAACGTTCTAAAGTGCGATACAACGCCAGTCACCGGCGGGTCACGTACTCTGTAGGTGATTTTCTCTGGCTACGGCGTCCAATTCGGCGCCATGGCCTACATCAAAAACTCTTGGGCCACTATGACGGCCCATGTGTGATTGTCAAACGCATTAGGGATTTAACTTATGCAATAGCAAACCTGACAGCATCGGGTCGCCGGTCTGCCAAAACCGAACCATGTCATGTTGCCCGCTTGAAGCCGTGTCAGCCTCGCACGACTCACGAACAGCACTGTAACTTCAGCACTGTAAATAAACACCCCTTCGTATTACATCGTAACAATATATATATATATATATATATATATATATATATATTGTTACGATGTAATAAGAAGGGGTGTTTTATTATATCTATATATATATTATATATATTATATATACGTAAAAACCCGCGTATAATACGAGGTTTTTTTCCAACTTTCAGCGTTCCAAATTTCCGCCTCGTATTATTTGCGGATCCCAACCAAAATGTCAAAGTTTTGCGAGAAGTTTTGGTTTCGTTGTTGCCGCGTGGCTACGGCTTGGCTTTGTTATTGATGTGCGGCTACGGCTTGGCTTCATTTCCCTAACGTGGCCGCACCTTGCAGTGGCCACGACGTCGAGGTGTCGTCTCTTCGTTGTTGAGTCGTCGAGTGCGCACGTCAACAGCGCATGTGCTCTCGTGCAAACCACGCTTCGCGAAAAAGGGCACGTTTTTTTCTTTAAGTGAACGAGCAAGATGCCAGGGTCTCGGAAACAGTACTCGGCTGCTTTTAAGAGAAAGGTGATTTTAGTTGCTGAAAACATCGGTAACAGTGCGGCCGGGAGGCAGTTTGGCGTCACCGAGGGAAGCATTCGCGAATGGCGAAGACAGAAAGAAGCCCTTTTTGCGTGCAAGGGAATGCGAAGAAGCTTTCGCAGGCCAAAGAATGGCGCATTCCCGGAAATTGAACTCGCTCTGACGGAGTTCATACGAGAACAGCGAGCAGCGCATCTAGCTGTGAGCGTAGAGCTTATGCAGGCAAAAGCTAGGGAGCTTGCAAAGGAAAAGGGAATTCCGAGCTCCGCCTTCAAAGTAAGCAAGCACTGGATATGTCGCTGCATGTGCCGTGCTGGATTCTCGCTACGCCGGCGAACCTCGATTTCACAAAAGCTGCCCGAATCCTTCGAAGAGCTGCTTGTGGCTTTTCAGCGGCACGTGATTTCTTTGCGAAAGACCAAGAACTTTCAGCTGGGGAAAATAGGCAATGCTGACCAGACGCCGGTTTATCTGGACATGCCATCGCCCCTCACCGTCATCAGAAGGGCTATAAACAAGTTTGTATCCGGTCTACTGGAAACGAGAAGGCGCCGGTTACAGTCATGCTATCGTGCACGGCAGACGGCCGCAAGCTCCCGCCCTATGTCATCTTCAAGCGCAAGGCAATGCCGAAAGGTGAGGAGCTGCCGAAAAATGTCATCGTGAGATGCCATGAAAAAGGTTGGATGAACGAGGATCTTGTCCTCGACTGGGTGAAGTCAGTGTGGTGCAAACGACCCGGTGCACTGTTGTCCTTTCCATCCATCCTCGTGCTGGACGCGTTTCGTTGCCATTTGGCCGACTCGGTGAAGAAGCTGCTACGCGACTGCCGCACTGAACTTGTTGTGATTCCGGGTGGGATGACATCACAACTGCAGCCTCTCGACTCGAAGGACGCAGTCAAGCGATGCTACGCGGAATGGATGCGGTCAGGTCAGCCTGCAGTGACGCCGGCCGGGCGGCTGAAGCGAGCATCGCCAGCCACGCTGTGCAAATGGATTGTGGACGCGTGGGCAAGCATCCCAGAGAAGCTTGTGTGCCGTTCGTTTAAGAAGTGCGGCATCTCAAACGCCCTCGATGGCACAGAAGATGAGTACCTGTGGGATGATTTGACCGACAAAGAAATTTCCGAGGAAAGCGCTGCTGAAATGAAAGTGATTGAAATGTGAGGTCCGATTTCAATAAATGTCTTGTTTATTCTCTCTCATATTATATGCGGTAAAAACTTTTTTTTTCCATTTCGCGTCTCCAAAATTTCACCTCGTATTATATTCGGGTTCGGATTATACGCGGGTTTTTACGGACAGCGCGACAGACGTATATATATATATATATATATATATATATATATATATATATATATATATATATATATATATATATATATATATATATATATATATATATATATATATATATATATTCAGGTAACTCGGTTGGTGGCCAGCATTACCCGTATTTTCGACATTAGATATCCTGGAGTAAATCTCCGTCATCAGTTGGCGCGCCAGTTCTGTTCGTTTATGTGCCTTTTATACCCCTGCTTTATTCGTCCGCGCCGTTTTTCTATTTTAAACAAGTCGAACCAACTAGTCCATACCAAAGTACTCTTAGAGTCGAGTGCTGGTACACCTTAGGTGATAGCATGGTAAAGCTATATAGCCACACGGTGACCTCTGCCTCGTTGAAGGTCAAGTAACCTGTCAGGTTGACCTTAGCTGACACATGGCATTTTGAAGCTTTCGCTTCAAAATGCAGCATTGCTGAGTCCCTTATGCAGTTGGCGTAGCTAGTTTTTTTTTTTTTTCTCCAAGTTGTAAATGCTTTAGACTTTCCCAAAGGTTTAGGATCCTGTCAGTTGTCCTTTTCATTCAGCAACAGCAAATTGACGATGATTATTACAGGCGAATGCATGCAACGACGTCAATTTTTCCATTTAGGTTTCGAATGACCAGGGCTTCGTTTCATTATGTAAGGTAAAATAAAAACATGGACAGTGTTTCTGTGGTGCGCACGCTTGCATATTTGTTGCACGGCATAGAAGTGCTGCCCAAGCGGAACACCGCCTATTAGGCTCCTTGGGGTTCGTCGTGGGATAGAAATAGTTTTTTTTTTTTGCGTCTCAAGAAAGAATGAATGCGCTGAATACGAATGAGAAAGGAGTCTGCGGAGCGCGCGGTATCAGAACAGCGACTTTAGTGCTGCTTAGTATTGCGCAGGAAAAGGTGCGTACATTGGAATGCGAAAAACCCGCTGACTCGCAAGTCGTACAAAGCAATTGAGGCAGTCGCTATTGCAGCTCCATAGTAACGTGTTTCAGCACATAAGCGAACGTCCGGCGGTTTAAGGTTCAGCTCCGAGACTTTCTTCCGAATAGGAAGGCCTGAAATGTTACGAGAGGCGATTCTTTGTCATGAGCTGTTCTGCATTCCAATGTTATTCGTATCGCTACGTCAGGTTACTGCTGAGTTCAGCGTATTGCTTCTGTACACAATGTTTCTGAAGAAATACAAATGTATGTAATTCTGATGATATGATGCTGCGCCGTGCGGCCATAGTTGAGGTTTTGTTTATGGAGTAACTTGGCGCCTTGAGCGACTAACCAGGAAAAACCTACGAAATAAAGTAATCTTTCGCTGGTGAGTTAATTGCTTGGGTCCATTGCATATTTGAGTGACCGCACCCAACTAAATGAGCGTACAGTAGTACTGGAAAACACAAGCCAACGGTTCCTAACTGATGAGAAGAGCTAAAGATTTTTTGTTTTGTTTTTTCACAAAAATGCTGTACAATAAATAAACAAAAAACAAATACCAAGAAATATTTAAAACTTCCCTGGGATTACGCCGCGAAAGTAAAACTTTCGCTGGCCGTGCGTGTCCATAGCCGCGGTTTCCACTGCACCTGTTGAGGGATTCCGCTTTGGACAGCTGCAGTGTCTGCATAGGTGAACATTAACACCACACTCCATGTAATTATCTCCCTGTAAACATTTGTTGTCCCAGCGAACATATTGAACGACTCCTTAATTACTTTTTGTCTCCATACTTCAAGGTCTTCTCACGCATACGCTCAATTTGGCCATGACAAAGTAATTAAAAAGAGGCAGACGTCTCAGTCCACATTTAACAGCCCTTTGTTACCTAATGTAGCTGCACGATACGTCGTGAATACTAATATTCTTCAACATTCTCACAACTTCTGCTACACCGTAAACAGTGGTGCTAGTAGAAATTATTGTGCTTTGGCATCACTGCTTCTGTGCCATTGCTTTTTCTGCCTGCGATTTGGCGAGCGGCATCTAATGCTGGAATATGAACCTTCGAAGAAGCAGGAGGTCTATTGCATAACTTAAGAATGAACAAAAAACAATTAACGCAGCATTTTATTTGCTAATACACCCACTTCTCAAAGCACTTAAAAAGATATGTGAGCTAAAAGGCAGTTTGAAACCAATTAGCGTTTTGTAGGATTTGTGCACCGGAGCGAGACCAAACCCGAGGCATATCAAACACCGGAGGCCAAGAGGTAATAAATACTTTTATCCATCAAAGTGCTTCCTATTTTAACCCCAGTTTTGAAACCTTCGGCACTTGGATTAGTTGGATACTGATCGTAAATACAGTATTTCCGCCTTGGTTGTTCGTTACACACATTGCGTAAGTAATGAATAACATTTTGAAGAAGTTAGGAATCTAATCAGAATGCCACCGTAAAGTTGCCTGTCAAAGCTTGCTTTAGTAATGATTCTGTGGCGTGAAAAGGGTATGCTGACAGTTGTCGACAGGGATAAAGGTATTAATCGTGATATTCACTATGCTCTATCATGGTCAGGCAGGTAACATATTTGAAAGAGGATATCGAAGTTTCTATTGGCCTATATTATCATCGAGCATCTAATCCAGGTAATTGGTACACCTAACTCCAGTTTATTTATTTATTTCATTTATTTGAGGTTTTCTTACAGACACAATTGGTCTCGGATGACAGGGAAAAAGGCAGATACTCTCTGCCTGACACCCATACACAGTACTCATACACAGGACCCATACACATGAGTTGCTTTCAAGCTTCTCTCTTTAGCGGTTTGCTTTTTTTTACGCATTTATTAATTACAGCTCCCGAGTAAATATCAGGTACTGGGGACTTTAGGCTCCTGTTTTTAAGGTGGGAATTTCGAAGTTTATCAAAGTCCATACGTAGTAAGTTGAGCGGAATTTAGAGTTGGAGTTTAACGTATACCTGTCGAGAAAGTTTAAAATATGTGGTATACCTTATATGCGTGGAACGGGGATCATATTGCCATTCGTATTGTGAAGCAAGTCAGAATTCTTATTCCTGAAATATTTCTTTTTTAGGTACCAATATTTTTATTATATTCACCTCAAAAACTCCCTGTGTGTCTCCATAAGCAGGATAGGGGTTGATTCTACATCACAACATTTATTCGAATCGTTATCGCTTTTAATTGCATGCCAGTAATTAGCTCAAGAGCAGTATATATATTTTAAACATTGATCATAACACATGTACAAAGTTTTGGCACCACATTACCTGGCCCTAGGCTGGTTCTACAAGCGAGTGCAGTCTTTTGGGGGGCTTTTTTTTTCTCCTCTATGGTGTTTAACGTGCAATGTTTTTTGTTTGTTTGAGCTGATAATTTTTTCCTACCTTCCTGTTTCATAAATCATGCAAATACACTTAAAAAGTGCAGCTCTGTGTTAATTCCTTTTCTTGCGTTATGTAGCCCTAAGTAAAGGGCACTCATGGCTGCCAGCAAGATAAATTATCCTTGCGGCAGGAGGGGCCCTTTAAAAGGGCCCCAAGGAATAAAAAGAGCGGTTTCAGGCATGCGCTGTGGGCTTGAGATGATTTATTCGAGCCGCATTCTTTGAAGGCGCGCAATTAAGCGTTCTGCGGGGTTTGAATACGCAGTTGCGTTGCATGCGAGCCTCATTCAAGCATTGTATATCTTTACTGCTTCTTTTGTGGGGGGAAGACAGGGGAAACACTCCAGAATATAAAGACTTTCAAAAAAGAAACAAGAAAAAAAGAAAGGAGGCATCGTAATTTTGGTCAGGAATGCGAATTGGCCTGTCATTTTTTTTTTTTTTAATGCAATGACTTTCCAAAATATAAAAGCTGCAGCTTTGCAGTACACCAGCTAAATGCTGCCAGAAAAACGGAAGTTGAACTCTAAATTGCGGTTCCATACTAGAGACCAGACCAGAAAGGCCCAGCCCGACTTATTTGAATTAGAATGAGTTAATTATTTAGAACGAACCTCAGCGCGATGTATATAGCAAAAAAAAAATTGGAAGGCGTGAACGCTCCACATTAAGAGTAGATTCGATAGCGCCTTTAACAGTGGCTTGTCATTCTGCCAATGTTTGGCATTGAAAAACTTGAACAAGGTTACGGGAAGTGTTAACCGTCTAGTTGGTTTAGTTTTTGGAGAAAGGCAGGTGCAGTATCTATCTCACATTCCGGATGGATACCGTCACTTACGATAAAATGCATATAGTTGAAAGTACATATATATTCGGTTCATATTTCGATCGAAACCTATCCTAATAGCAGATGGCGCCAAAAACGTCAAGCGAAACGATATGACATCATCCCGATCGCTGAGCAAAGAAACGGTCCTTCACAATTTCTGTGCGAATTGACATGTATATATTTTCGGCACGTTTCGTTCTTTTCGCTGCGAAAGAACATTACACCAGGTTTTGCCTCGTCGTGTAGCCGGTAGCTGGTGGGCACAAATGGCTTGAACAGCCATTGCCTAGCAACCATTTCAGCCGAGCTCCGCGAGCGCCGCGCCGCTGCCGCTCGCTCTCACCAGATGTTTTGCCTTGTTTTGTGGCGAGACTTCGAGACTTCAGGTTGCTGCAGCTACGCCATGCACGTGAAAAGGCGTAGCTGCGGTCTTCTTATGAAAAAAAAAATGTCTCCACCGGGAATCAAACCTGCATTCCTAGGATCTTCGAAACCCAAACCAAGCGGTTTAACCATGTGAGCCGCGCTTGGATTTTTTTTTTTTCTTCATATCGTGGACGTACTTCGAGCAATTTAACCAGGTCGCATTCCACAACCTGTCAATACACAGTTACACCAGGATGGAGCTCTCACTTTGACCACACATCAACTGAGCCACGCCTGACGTTTGTTTTTCCTTATTGCCGGTCAGCCACGTACATACAGGTATAGACATAACTATCCTACCTTTGACTTAAGCGATGTATTAAATTGTGATTGACGCATTGAGCACGATGGGCCACACCTGGGATTGCGAATAACGCATCTTAAGTCTCCTTCTCTATCGTGAGGATGATAGGCTAGTCAGCGGCGTATTTCGGGCGAGCGTGTACTCAGGAAGAGCGCTCACTTGGGCCTCTCCTTTAATGGGATAGGATAAGCCTGCCATGGCATTTGAATTCACGCTACCGCTATGCCACAGGAAGGAGCTGGCAACTCGGGTCGCTCCTTTCAATGCGAGTGCGATATCAGAATCAGTCTGCCAGAACTGTTAGCATTCTCGTTACCCTTACTTACTCGTTACGTTACTCGTTACGTCCAATGACGAAGCAATTTCTGTAGTTGGCTCTGGTTTATTCCTAATGCATGACAGCGGCTAATACACGATTTCCATAGGGGACTTAGCAAGAAAGCCCATAAAGAACAGCAATTCCTACACAGAATGAAGGAGGGGATAAACCTAAACCTTATGTCGTCACCAGATGTGTCGGACCACATGCATATGTTTAATCTTCGTGCAGGTCACAATCCGCTCGAATTGCATCAAGGAAACGTGCTTGATTGCGATGTACTAACAGATCATAATACTATCATTAACGTTGTACTGGACTATATAGTTAAAACTGTGAAGACTGATATTTGCTTTAACACGTTGCCTAATGTGAGTATATTCTAGAGCGTAACAGAATCGAAAGCTACAGGCAAAAAACAAATACCAACCAATAGCTCAGCCCAATTAAAACGTTTTGTACGTCTAACTCAGTTTAATTGTAGTTGAAATCCTGCTAATTGTTTAACCTCACATCCATAAGTATGAAGTGAAATCGTTTTATCATAGCCAAACAAACGGCTACATGGCTAGCCCTTGGCACATACACTCAAACCTTTTCATCAGCAGCTTGACTTCCTAAATTTACAACATGAGTATAGGACGGATTTGTAAATTTTACTTCTTGTTGACAGTTTCAAAATTGTGCAGTAAGAGTTCTAAATGTCACGTCAACTATTTCCAAAAATGGTCAAAAATTGGGCGAATTGGTACAGATCCATTTTGTGTAGGTCAGCGTGTCCCAATAAATTTTGTTAGTTTATAGTGAGCACTTCTTCTGTCCTTCTTCGTCTCAATCATCGTTCTTGTGGTGTCACAACAAGATGGGTCAACTATTTATGCTACTAATATGGCTAATGTTTCTTAGAAAAGGGCGAATACGGACTGGTTGGTACATAATCACGAATGGAAAGAAACAATGCTACTAAGACGGGACAGGAGGTCAGACAAACTCATGCGCTGACTAGCAACCAAATGATTTATTGTTCAAGTGAGGCAGCATATAAGGAAAAACTGGACAGATGGAAAACAAGGAAAATAAAGCAATCTCACAAGCACACATGCGTATGAAAACCAGTCAACACAGATCAAGATACGCGCATTCTTTTTCAGAGAGAGCTATCGACGGGCTGCTGATGCACTAGGTGACCGAGCTTCTGTGGCTCTCGGAAATCATCCTCGTGGTCTCATCTTTATACAGGGCTATGATAACGGTCCGAATGAGATCAGCTTCACAGTCTTCACATTCAGCACAATGCACGGCAAATTTTTTTTTGCGTGACCTGTTTTCTATATACTTTGCATGTTCATGTAATTGTATCCAGCGTCCAGTCTCACCGATGTAAAAACGAACGCATGACGTCGGAATCTTATAAAAAACGTCATTGCAACAGGGAACAAACTCCTTCTTGTGCTTCTTTTGGCAGCCTCATTCCTTCCTTCTATCCTCGTTCACCCGTTTGTGCAAACCGCTCAATTTGTTCCGGGATATAAAAATCAACCTTAAAGCCTGTCGCAAAACCTGAAAAAGATTCTAAGCAAATATTTGCTTAGAATCTTTTTCAGTTTTTGCGAAACTTGGTGCACGTAGGGAACACGTTATTTTCCTTTTCTCTGGTTGGCCACCATCATTGCACTTGTTCTCGCACATTCGGCAAGCAAAGATTTCGCTACGCTTGACACCATTTTCAGAGGGTATTCTGCTGCAGATAGCCTTTTTACCTGCGCATTAAGGCTGCCTGTTGTTTGGTGCACACTAGACCTTTGTAAAGCGGCTTTCACGCATGCCTTGGCAATCCCACGCTCAATAATCTTAGAATGAGGCGACTGGAAAGGTAGAAGGCTTTTCTTGGACCGTGGCGAGTATATGCAACAAAGGTGATGGTCCAAGTCTAAAAACCTGCGCCTGCTATAATGATAAACTCAGTAGTGAATTGGAGATCATAAATAAATAGTTGGTTCGCAGGAAGGGAAAGGCGCAGTATCTGTCACACTTGTGTCTGTGGACACCTGAACCGTGCCGTAAGGGGAGGGAGGATGATGGGAGTTAAAGTGGAAATAGAGTAAGAAGAGATCGTAAAGTTCGTTTCAGAACACATCAAAAATATATGCAGCAGTTTGCTTAGCTTTATTAGCGCGAGATAAAACTAAACAAAATTAGAAGAGTTCAACGCTGCTGAACCGAATATGGAGTGAAAGCATTAGCTGCGGTTGACCGAGCGTTCTTCTTCTTCTTCTTCCCCAGCCCAGATATAAAGCACCGCTTTGACCAAGTCGTATGAACATGCCTTTGGGGCCTATAGGGGAAACGTGAAGCCAGGACCCTAGCAGGCTGATTCTGACATGCCCGTCCCATGCGAAACGAGAGACCCAAGTTGGCAGCTCCTGTCAGGGGACCACGGACAAGGACACGGCACACAGCGACAAGCAGTTAGACATGGCATATTATTGCTTTCGCAATAAAAATCATCGACATGTTACCGAACTTTAACAACTGTCGCGTCATCGAGCCTGGTTCGAAGATGCTTGTCATAAAAAGCCAGAAGTAGATCACTTAACTCGGGAGCAATAGTAGATCCAATACAGACTCCTTGTTTTTGGATGAATCATTTGTTGTCCAGAGTGACAAAGGTCTACTCTAAATAAAACTGGACTAATTTTAAAAATCTAATGACCTCCTTTCCACGTGCGTTTTGGAGCTTGGTCACCCCAAAAGGGTCAATGCAAATGCTGATTTCTGCGGTAACGGAGCTCTGAGCCAAGGAATAGTAGAAATCCTTCACATCCATCGCAAAGGCGTTCACATGAGATGGGCATTTATTCTGGAGGAAGTCCGCAACAGCCTCGGGCCTCCTGACGAGGAAACGGTCGTCCACTTCTAGATGAGGATGGCACTTTGCTTGAACACGGCAACTTCACGCTGCCAGTGCCTCTTTCGGACACAACTGCGCGGAATAGGCACAGATCTTTCTGTGTCTATGCTTAAGAACACTGACAATTTGCTACATTTTCGGTGCCTTGACTGTCGAGGCTAGTCTCAAGAGTCCGGCTTGCTCAAAAAGCTGAACCGCAGCACCTTGTAGTCTCAAAGAGTTTACAGACCTCCCTTCTCGGAAATTTGCATAAACTGCTTCTTGGGCCTTTTCCTTGTAAATGTTATTGGGCACAATTACGAACCCATCCTCCTTACCGCACAGAAGCCGCTTGATGCGGCATCTTTGATGGCTGCAACAGCGGTAGTGAGGCGGCGTGAGCTTCCTTTCTTCCTATATTTGCCAAGGGATTTCAAACCTTCTAAGGTGCAATATTTGGCCTCATCCGTAGCTCCGTTTTGTCCAGTCGCGGATGTTCACAGAAATTCCGTCCCAGCTTCAACAGGAGCATGCCGATCCTGTCTTCTCACCTTTTCACTCAAGAACTCTTATCTGCCTCCGGATGACCTCCGTTTATTCGGGAGGCTGATTCCTTCAGAGAGGCACGCCAAATGAGTTTGCCACATTCTGCGATCGGATACCTGCAGGCAAGCCAGATTCTACACCAAATGCCTAAGCATCACTAGCAGAAGTTAGGTCTCTTCGGAAGCAGGGAGCAAAAGATTTGGACAACACCGGCGTTTGGCTGCCAATGTAGCGGATTTCCTGTGGGGTCAGGTTGTTCCCGTACTTCCTTGCCAAAGATGACTTCCAGCTGCAGCCCAAAAAGATGTTAAGGTGCTGGGTAACGCCAGCGTTCTCCCGAAGGTGGACAGCCTGCTGAAGCATCCGCGACTGGATAAAACTGACCTAGTTTCATCAGCAACCCATCGATAGCTCTCTCCTCAAAAGAATGCGCGTATGTTGATCTCCATTGATGGGCTTTCTTACGTGTGTGTGATTGTGAGATTGCTTTTGTTTCCTTGTTTTTCACCTGTCCTGGTTTATGCTGCTCACTTGCAGCAATAAATCATTTGGTAGGTGTCAGCGCATTTGTTTGTCTGCTCTCCTGCCCCGTCTTAATAGCGCTGTTTCGTTCTATTCGTGGTATCTGCTTATCTTCACATTTTCGTACCTTCGTATCTTCAGATATGTGTATCTTCACAGCGTATATCTAAGCTTGACTGGCGTCTTTTTTTAGCTTCATTTGGCCTTTTCATTAAGTTTCCCTTTTTCGAGATGGCCTGTTTGCTCACACACTGTACAAGTAGTACTACGCTTTGTCTCATAACTGCACACGCGTCCACAGACTGCCAGAAAATCGGTCTAAAGCTTTTTACAGGTTGGCAAAATCACACTTCCGACCAAAAGAGTACAATGGTGGAACGGGTGGCGCTGCACCGGGTACGTACGAAACGTGCACCCGAACACGAAGAAAAATTACTCGCCTTCACTTGTTCACAGGTCACTGTGCGCTTTACCCAAACAGGAGAAAAGTAGCGCGGAGACGCGGCCTTCCCTAAAGCTATACATATATGCTTTTACAAATTTGCGAGAAGAGGCCACATAAGCAACCAGATTTTACAGCGAAGCCATACGCCGTCTTTGTAAGAGCAAAGCAGCGATAGTAGAACGGCAGTCGAGAAGTGTTTACTATGGTTGTCCTAATCGAAATATATTGACGCTATACCTATATAACTTAACAAATTGAAGGAGTCGCTTTCCTTGTTTAGTCAGGAATTTTTCCTCAGAACAGCCCATTTGGTTTTCACCCTCCCTAGAAGCACCAAAAGCCCCAACAGATTACCTAGCATATTCTTACTCCTCTTTAAATGGAATCATCACGGCCGATGAATGGCAACCGTTCTGGATGGCAGCGAAATATGGATTTTTCGCATGGTATCAAGCAAATCGGTTTGCCACTTTCCGAGCCGCTTTGCGAATGAAAGCAGAACACCCAGTTACATTGGCGGCGATGCACCAACAAAGGCAAGAAATGATTGTAATTTCGCAGAGACAGACCGATGCAGCTTATGAAAAACCGAAATGGGAGATACTCGCACGCAGCACAACCCCCCCCCCCCCCCCCCCTCTTGCTTTTTTAGGGCGGATGCAATGCGGCTGGTGCGGCCGTCGGATTGACTTCACAGTGGTACATGGTTGTTTGGTGACAAAAAAAAAAAAACGAAACGTCGCAGCTTTCGTAAAGCCTATATAGTAACCCTAGCCGTCACGGGTTCCAAATCTCACTACAACTTCAAGGAAGCTCCTGGATTCAGCCAAAAATCACTGGTGATCAATGCAATTGTTGCGCAGCAGCACTTGATTTTCAATTTCGTGTGTCGTTTGTCCAATCAACTAAGTTAATTCAAAACAATTACAATTTTTTTCTTGGCACTAATTATTTTGGAGCCCTTGCTGCATTAATAGCAGTTTTTTGGAGGGTGCCCAGGGCAAGCCGGTAAGTAAATCACGCACTGAAAACACACGGCCGGCTTCAGGCTGTGGCGTTCCACAACACATGATGGGCATAATAAATAAAATACGAACTAATTAGATATTCTATACGCGCGAGCACTCTTCGAACTCGCGACGAAGACGGAAATTTCTCAGCTTCATCTGCCTCTTAATTAGATTCGTCCGCAATCGACGCAGTCTGAACGCCAGCATCAATTGCTGTGCTTTAAAGGCCAGAGTGGTCTTTTCAATTTCGACCCTTGCGCAAACCACTTCAAAGAGCATGCGAACGAAGCGCATGAGGGCTCCTGATTGTTTCCGCCAAAATTTGTACGCGAGACCGCTTTAGTCGTAATAGAGAATAAAAATGCGCTTCAGAGCGCCATCTCGCAAGCACGCTGAAAGTTGCAAAGCGATGGGAGGTTGTAACCCGCACATTGTAATTCATAATTGGCATGCATACCTCAGTTAAAATATAAAAGCGATATCTCAGTCTCAGGTAGTAATGGCTATGCAATCAAAAGTTTCTCGACGGCGCCTGACGCGGAAGATCACAGTTTTAAACTGAACCCTGGTCGACTGAAGCTGCAACTTTGTTTTGGGCCTGCGAAATAAAGCTGTTTAATTGGTTCAGATGCGTCATTTGTCCCCACCCTGGTATCTTCGCGTCGACAATACTCCCCGCGCGACACTCATTCTCGATATATAAAAAAGAATACGAGGATCCGGGGTCGCGAAACCGCTTCATTGCGTGCCTTGTTGCCTGCCAGTTGCTGACCGTGGTGGCGGCCAGGGCGAGGAGACATTCAACCAGCCTTGGCAGTTTAGAAGCGGCGGCAGTCGTTCGCACCTGGGGATTTCGACGCCCAAGCCAGAAGCTCGAGGTGCTTGGGCAGACCCCCCCCCCCCCCCCCCCCCCGCGCGCACGCATTAACGGTTTAACGAGTTATGCTACATCGTTGCTGTAGGAACGCGAGTAGGCATAGAGGCAAAGCTGCCGTTAGCGTTGCCTTCATACTTGCTGAGCCTCCTACCACTCGACCCCTGTCGAGGTAAAATGCCTATCAACTCACTGCAATTAATGTGATATGCCACTAGGCTTGCCTCAACCGATTTATTTTGCATTTTTGCGAACGCTTAGTCGTTCCAGATAATGTTCAATTTGTCCGAAAGATATTCTAAGCATCTCAGAATCGGAGGAAACTACGCTGCCATGTTTTAGAGCATAACCTTGTAGGTACATGTACCAGCCTGCTCCTGAAGTGTTGCTAACTTGGACCCAAGTTCAAGTGTCTGTGTGCTCTCCCGTTTAGGTTGTCTCGGGAAGCGATCAAGGATGATGCAAATGACAAATACCCCAGCCTCACAGGCCGCAGCTACTTCATAGGAGTGGATCAATCTTCTGCGGCGATTAGTGACTGGCCTGAAGCCGACGCAAGTGACACCGTTCGCATCGCCATGGGTTCGAATTCTGGCTCAGAGCAAGAAAGTACGACAAGTTTATTTTCCTGCTGCCATTTTTACTCAGGCGTTTTACCGATCGACGGACGCCGAGTTTTCATTCTCATGGTTTCTATTGTGGCAACGCATGATAAAACAACCTAAAGCCTAATGGACTACAGATCTCTTCCTAGCGCCAAAGAACAATGACTGAAGACGTTTAGGGCAAAAAATGAAACAAAATACAAGCCGGAGGGGAGTCTTTTGGCATCACTAAAGAGCTTTATCTGAGCACTGCTCCGTCAAGCACAACTGCATGCATTAGTCATGCCTACTTTTACGAGAAATCCAGCCGCTCTGTGGAGCGTGCAATTCAGTGCGTGCTTTTGCTTGGCCTCGTTTGCATGGCTTATGATTCATGGGATAAAGTCTTCATAGCATTGATTCTATTTCCCCACTGTACAATTTTTAGATCTCCACAAGCAACAAGAGTGTGATGTACGGTGAATAGCGAACAGTAGACGCATAGTTGTAAGTGGCTTCACCGGCCTAGATTCTTTCCTGCTGTAAACAGGGAAAATCTTTGCATTTTTTTTAGGAAACTTTAAATATCCTGATTTTTTTTCTTTACATCTAGATGAGACATCCAGAAGCTTGAGGCCGTTTTGCCTGATATTTGCCTTTCATATCTTGCCAGAGGACTCCTCAATATCGTGCATATTTTAGCGCTGGACAGGGAGAGGCGAGACAGGTGAGATATGGGCGCAGTGGTAAGGCGACTAGCATCCTTTTGCTCAGGCCGCCACCTAAACCCGTTCTCAGCCGCTCAGGTTTCTTAAGGAGTGGCCTGAACATTATGCATGGTGCGAAATTATTCAGTGCAATTCGAGAGGGCGGTCCATGCAACTTCGAAGGCATTCGTGCGATTCTGTGCCAGCACATACGCGTCCGCGCGCGCACACACACAAACACACACGCACACGCGCACACACACACACACACACGCACACACACACACACACACACACACACACACACACACACACGCACACGCACGCACACACACACACACACACACACGCACCACGCACACACATACATACGCGCGCGAGCGCTAACGCACATACGCACGCCGTCTGGTCGGCTGAGCCATCCCGCTCGTCTCACGTTCGCATGAGGTACGATGGAAGAAAATCTGCCCGCGAATGCATGGGATTAAAACAGCAACAAGAGCCCGGTTGAAAAAGAACGACAAGTAACTTGGTAGAAAGCTTAGAGCGAAGACGCGAAATGAAGAAATTCAGCATAAAAATAAGAATTCACTCAAACAGCTCGGCGTTCTTCGTTTAGATTCTAGTGAGCGGTGTTAGCTGTTCCTCATTGCATCTATACAAAATGGAAAGAAAATGAAAAGCGGGTGTCTTGCTCTGCATCGTGTGCGAAACAGAGCGACGTACGAATTAATGAGAAGACTTGGTCCGACGCACCGCTTTCTTTCTCCTGTTCCTTGTTTTATTGCTTATTTGTTATACTCGCGAACCTTGCAGCTTTTCCAGTGGCATGTTGCCTCTGTGATTCTCCTTCTCTCGACAAGCTTGTGAATCTCACGGGACGACTTGTCCCACGAACCAGAGTGAAGTCCTGTCCAGTTCTCATCTACGCACCCGAGTTCACAGGGAACTTTCCTTTATGCTTTTCCTGGTCTGGAAGGCCGGCTACGCGGCGCTGCCTTCGTAGGAAGACTGCGATCCTTGATTAGGTTTCACTCCCAGACCAAAACGAGGCAGGGTCGCTCGAGTGACGCCGGCTCCGGGTCACAATCGATCAACAAGAAATGTGATGAATGCGCGGTTGCGCTGTCCAAGGCGCTACGTCAATTTTCCTTACTGTCTGGCTGACATTCGATACTCTTTTCTACCCTAAATAGATCGCGAATGGCTGTATTTTTTTTCGTTCAGAACATCCAACTGTCCTTCCTTTACCTACATGAGCCTTTACTCATATCCCTTTCCTTTTTTTGTTTGTGGTGCGTGAAGGCGCTTTCCGTCGGCCCCTTTCTCTATGCAAGTGGAAGTACATCCATACACGAGAGAATAATGAAAAGATAGGCGTCTTTGGGAAGGCAAGTACGGTTTTCAGCTTCACAGATATCGCTTTTACTGCATTCTCTGGGTATGCTAAACAGACATTTTCTTTGTGTTTGCTCTGATGGTAACTGGCACTCCGGAGTATACCGACGCTAACGCGTGGTTTCTTTTATTTCTTGGGAGGGCTCGTTCCACTAGCGAAGCTTCTGCAGATATACATTTTAATAATTTATTGTGATATTTACTCGAGCGCGCCTCCGTCTTTCAGCGCTCAAAGTTTCGCGTTGGACGTGAACAGAAAGCAGCGTTCCACAGCGAAAACCTCCGCGCTCGGAACATATATCCCTGTCGGCCGGCCGCAATTCATCCATTTCTACGCAAGACGGACGGTGATGTTATGCATACCGGTGTTGTGTTCCTTGTCGGCTTCGCTTTGAGTAGAAGCCAGCAGCGGGAACGTTCGCGCAAAATTGAGCCGCCCAGACCTGTGAGGCTTCAGCGGGCTGAATATTTTTCAAAGCCGTCAGTGGTAGGCGTCGACTTTCAAAAGAGGCGCGCTCGAAGAAAATTGACGGGATGCAGCGAGGCCAATTCATCTCCGACAGCAGACTTGAAAGCAGAAAAACTACACTGAATGAATTATGGAGCTGTATGACTGATCAAGCCAGCTAGCGCACGCCTCTCCATGACGGCATCTGAGCCCTACCACGTCAACATGCAGCGAAGGCCTCTGAATTTCTTTCACTTACCTTACTAAGTAACGGTAATAAAATGACGGGTCTTCGTGTCATAAATCAAGAACTCTGCCCGAGGCCCTTCAGAAAGTTCATTTGCACCAAAATGATGCCAATAAGAAATGGCCTGTCGACATGTGTGATCACGTATCCCTGACACATTGTACGTTTCTTAAATCAGTTAAAGTTCGATGCTGTACTGGAAAATTCACGAAGGAAAAGATGCGACCGGGGGTAATTTTGGTTTCCACGAAGACAATCCCTCCTACATGTATAAACACTTACATCTTATATTGAAGAAAAAAGCATATCGAAAAGTGTGTCGTTTGCAAGTAGTAAAAATCACGTGAATTCACCTGGATAACGGATGAGAGCAGTATCGCGAGAAAGGTTGACTCTTTATCGCAAGAAAGCATCGCTAAGAATGACTGATTCTGTAACGACAGCAACCGCGAGAGAAACCCATTCTTGAATCTTAGCAAACACTAAATGGAGACTGGTTTTTCTGTGTCAAACCGAGTGATTCCTCAAGGGACGACGTGCATGAAAATAACCAATCCTGGTTGAATATATAGGACATTCATGAAAGTCATCCAAAAGAAATATGCCCGGTGTATCTGTACGAAAACTACCAAAAACAAAAGGCTGAGAACAGCCCCTAAACGGCGAGAAAATAGATACTGTCTCAACATGATAAATATAAAAACAAGTTATATAACCGTTCCCTATTCAGCGCCACTCCGGATGAGTTTGTGGCTTTTAATGTATATCGAAAGCAGGTGATCTCAATCCTTCATTGTCAGAGAGAGTTCACAGCGGCCGTCGCCACTTGGCAGTGGCGACGGCCGCTGTGAACAGGGATTAAGCATTGCTCTGGATTTTTGCTACAGATTGTCACCGTAAAGCTACGACAAGGACCAGCCGTGTGCGCCTGCTCGGACAAGGATCAGCTGCACCAAACTACATCAGCAGCGTGGCGGTTAGCGACGATACAGCGACATTGGCTATCTGTACGTCAGCATCTACGTCACCGCACCTGCTACAAAAAGGCCTGCCGAGGCTCCCGGAGCATCACTTGGCAGTGGCGACGGCCGCTGTGAACAGGGATTAAGCATTGCTCTGGATTTTTGCTACAGGTTGGTGCTCAGCAACTTTTTGTTATCATCGTGTTATTATTGTCGTCGCTGTGCCAAGCTGTGTTTTTAAGTGACGTGTTTCTACGTACCGGAGACCTACAATGACAAAGGAATTTGCGAAATGTAAAGAAGAGATAAGAAATGATTTCTTGAAGCTAAAATAGGAAATAAAGCTGGAATTGAAAATAGCGCGGGAAGCACTTGAAAGAGATCTCCGAAACGAAATCCGGGAATTAAAAACAGAACAGAGAAACTTGAAAGACAGTCTTGAGTATGCACATAAAGATATTGAAGAGTTAAGACAGAAGCTAAATGCTGAAATAGCAAAAAACGCAACGCTCAAAGCAGAGAATGAGGAGATGCAAGCTAAATGCTCTACGGTGGAAACGAAGGCTGTCGAGTTAGAAAAGCAGTTAGTACATTTGGAGCAATATTCCAGATCCGCCAATCTGGAGATTCAAGGAGTGGCAAAAACTGACAATGAGGACGTGTCAGAAATTCTAACCAAAATCGGCGAACTCATCAAAGAGCCAATCAATGTTTGTGATTTTGAAGCCTGTCATCGAGTGCCAAACCGTAAACATGACACACCAAACATTCTAGTTAAGTTCAAGTCTCGTGCGAAACGTGACACTACTCTTCAAAAAGCAAGAAAGGCTAGAATCAACAACGAAGACATTGGAATCAACAGCAAAGCTGCCATTTACGTTAATGAGCACCTCTGCCCCTATCTGAAACGACTCCTTGGAATAACAATAAAATGTAAGAAAGAACAGCACTGGAAGTCAGTTTGGACACAAAATGGGAAAATATTCGCTCGAGAAAGTGACACCTCAAAACGCATTCATATAGCCCATCAGCAAGATCTTGTCAAGATAGTCTCTACACAGCCCCTCGACTCTTCTTCCTCGCACGAGGAAGACAAACCACCGTCTCCCGATACCTAAGCACATCTGCGCTCACTAAGCACATATAGCGCTCGGCTCCTTTCCTAATGGATTACAAAGAACTTGTTCTTCCACACTGTATAAAACCGCCTTGCTCCTCTGATAACTCTGTATTACAGTTTAATGCACGCTCCGCAATAAATAAAGAAGATAACATTAGCCATCTGCTGACCCAGTTCTCTTTCAAATATAACATTATAATGGTTACAGAAACTTGGTATTATGATGGTTGTTATATGGTTCGCATTGACGGTTACAAAAACTTCACCATTAATCGCAAAAGCCGACGTGGTGGTGGAGTAGCCATCTACATTGAAGACGATTTGAATTACGAAACTGTACCTGATTATTGCCGTGTCACCAACGATTATGAAATTGTAACTCTTCGACATAATCTTGAGATTTTGGCTGTTGTTTATCGTCCCCTCAATGGCAGGTACGGAGTGTTTATAGAATTTTTTGACCAATTCCTAGAATACCTGCGCACGAACAACTTTCACTTGATTTGTGGTGGAGATTTCAATTTGAATATGCAGGATGACAATGCCAGTGTCCATGATTTTGAGACAAGACTTTGTGCAAATGGTTTCACAAATGTTATAACAACGCGCACCCATCTTACAGTGTCCTCACCTTCCACCCTTGATTTACTTATCACAAACACTGAAACAGCCGTGTCCCTTGCCGGTACGATCACTGCAGATATCAGTGACCATTGCCCTGTTTTTATGTTTTATCGTTCCCCTACGAGCTCAAACAAAAGTCGCCATGATTTCATTACAATGCAATATATTTCAAACGAAGCTCTGTTATCTTTTGAGCAAGACATTGGCACATATGACTGGTCCTTTATATTTCTGAAAAGAAATGCAAACGACGCCTACTCGAGTTTCCTTGAAATTTTCGTAAAAATATATGCTGCTGTAAAGAAGACAAAGAACAGAAAAACGCTGCGGCATCGCCATCACCATCGCTTGTCTCCGGCGCCCATCTCGCTCGCGCTGAAGCTGTGCCCTGCGGCTGGTAATTCGACCCTGCTGTGCCCGAAGTACTGCCAGTGCTAGACGTTCCAGCCAACCATTAAATCCACATTTCACTTGGTGGAGGTCAATCTGAGGTTCCCTGTACCAATCTCGCCCTGGAACTTCGCAGCAGAACATTGACTACCCCAATGACGGAGCCGACTTCATTGCAACTACCTCCGCCAGTCACCTGCACAGGTGCCGTTCGTCAACGGGACCCGGCTACCTTCAGTGGAAGCAGCGATGACGACGTCGACGATTGGCTGACCACTTACGAACGGGTCAGCCGTCATAATAACTGGGACGACAACTGTAAGCTCAACAATGTCATCTTTTACTTGAGCGACGTCGCTAATCTGTGGTTTCGAAACCACGAGTCGGACTTTGGCACCTGGGCGAATTTCAAGACGAAATTTTCTGATGTCTTTGGCAGCCCCGCCGTCCGAAAACTCCGCGCGGAACAGCGTCTTCGGTCGCGACTGCAGCGGCCCGGTGAAACGTTCACCAGCTACATTGAGGACATTGTTGATATGTGTCGTCGCGTTGACCCGACCATGACCGAGGCCACTAAAATACGTCATGTCCTCACAGGAATTGATGACGGCGCTTTTCACATGCTCATCTCGAAAGGGCCCACTACGGTCAATGAAATCTATGACCTCTGTCAAAGCTACGACGAGCTCCGGAGGGAGCGTGCTTTGATTCGCCAGCCTCATACATCACTTGCTGGACTAGCCGCGGAGAGGGAGTCATCTAGCCTCTCTGAAGACATCAAGGCTTTTGTACGCCAGGAAGTCGCGCGACAACTGTCCCTGCAGCCCTATGTTAAGGAGTCGTCAACAACTGGCCTTGTTCCGGAGCTTCGCCATGCAATCCAACAGCATGTATCTGAAGTCCTCCCTAATCCTGTTCCTCAACCAGCTCCGGTCGCACCTTCAATGCCGTTACTCACGCCCAGAGTTTCATCGTCCGGCGTTGCGCCACTGAGCTACGCTCCAGCATTCGCGCCGGCTCCTCCTCAAGTATTGCGCCGCACGTATGCCGAAGTCACTTTAAGTCCACCGCGTGAGCCAGCATATGCCTATGCTTCGCCCCCCATGCGGTCGGCACCAACAGCTTTTGCTCCCCCCTTGCTTCCGACACGATCTCCATGGCGCACATCAGACAACAGGCCTATTTGCTACCACTGCGGCATCCCTGGGCACACTACACGCTACTGCAGGCGCCGAATAAATATGGCCTTTGCTGCACGGCCTGCGCCACCTTATTTGGCCCCCCAGTTCCCAGTCCCATCGGGTCCTCCAACAGCACCCCCTGAACCTCCGGACTTCCGCCCTCGTCGTTCGCCATCACCACGTCGCCGCTCCATTTCGCCAATGCGCCGACGACCCGCTACCCAGCCGGAAAACTAACCGCCGCAGTTCGCGAGGCACGAACTGCGTTCCAGCCAACCATTAAATCCACATTTCACTGCGCACTTTCCCTTCAGAACTTTCCGTCCATCAAAAAAAAGATAAAAAAGCCGTGGGTTACCACAGTTCACCTACGTATGATAAGAAAGAAAAACAAGCTCTTTCATGCATTTCTAAATGCGCGTACGCAGATGGCGCTCGAAAATTTCAAGGCTTCTCGAAATAAATTGAATTCTGAGCTTCGGCGTGCAAAGACGGCATATTTTGAACATATTTTCGCTGATATTCCCAATTATCAACCAGAAGCCACTTGGAAAGCCATAAATAAGGTCCTTGGCCTTCGGAATAAGAACAGCGCACCTGAGAAGATATTAGTTAATAATCGTGAACTTTCTGGTCAAGCTCTAGCTGATCACTTCAATCAAGTATTTATCGACAGCATAACGACGGATCATATCCTCCCATTTTCACCCCCTGACATTAATAGCCCTATAAACAGTTTTGTTTGTCTCCCTGTCACAGAGGCAGAAGTCTCAAGAACATTCATGCAACTTAAGAATAGCCAAGCTCTTGACATAAATAATTTGCAAATCAAACCTGTAAAGTATGTATTACCGTCCATTGCTCCTGTTCTCACGCACATTTTCAATTTGATCATTGAGGATGGCGAGTTTCCTTACGAAATGAAAAAGTCTACAGTAACTGTCATACACAAAGGCGGCGACAAAAATGACACTAAAAATTACAGACCAATATCTGTTATACCTATATTCTCAAAAGGGTTCGAAAAAATGTTATCCGTAAGGTTGACAGAATTTTTTGGCCAGATGAAGCTTTTTTCTGATGCCCAGTTTGGTTTTAGAAAGGGGCGCTCGAAGAAGCATGCTCTGCTGATTCTCAAAGAGAAGATCTTAGAGAATATTGAAAATAAGTTGCTTACTCTTGGTCTATTTATTGACTTTTCCAAGGCATTTGATTCACTCAGTCATGACATCCTTTCAGATAAATTATTTTTGTATGGAATTCGAGGAACACCTTTAAACCTTGTCAGATCTTACCTTCGAGACAGAAGTCAGTGCGTACACTTAGGTAACAGACAGTCCTCTTTTTTACCCATTGCAACTGGAGTTCCACAGGGTAGTATTTTAGGGCCGTTCCTTTTTAATGTATATATTAATGACATTGTGACGACTGGGTTAGAGGGAAAATTTATTATTTATGCTGATGATAGTAGCATTCTTTTATATGGCCCAGAAGAAAACAGTATTGCAACACAATGTAACGACTTGCTCGAAAGATTGGTTTTCTGGTCAAAGAATAACCGATTGAAAATTAATCCGGCAAAAACAAAAGTAATTATTTTTCGGCCGAGAAATAAAGTAGTAAGCTTGGCTACCACTCTTCACTGTGATGGTGGAGAAATTTCAGTTGTAAAAGAACATAAGATTCTAGTAGTGACGTTTTCCGATTCATTAACATGGGACTCGCACATCACCAATATCTGCGCAAAACTCAGTAAAACAACTGGGGCCTTATCTCGCTGCCGCTCATTACTTCCAGTGCACACTAAACTTCAAATATATCAGGCGCTGTTCTTCTACATTAACTATTGCAATTTGGTGTGGTTGGTGGTGTGGAAGGCAACACTAAGAAGGTCTACATGTTGCAAAAGAAGATTGTGCGCATTATAGCTAACATTGACTACTTCTCTTCAACTGAACAGTATTTTCCTCAATACAATATAGTCCCGATACAAAACATTTATGAATTTCGTATGCTGCGCTCATTTTATTTATCATCACCCGCTTTCAGGCAGTTCATTACGTCTATCGCATCCTTACAACATTATCAAAGCAATGCCTCTACACGCAGCACTGATGTTTGGCTGATTCCACGCTTCCGCACCAATTACAAACTACAGTCTTTGAAACATAATCTTCCACAAATTCTCAATAAGTATAATGAATTTAGCTGCCCCAACCTCAACCGATTACGGCAGTATTTTTTATCCCATTAGATTTTAGTGGGTGATATCTCCTGCTATCCTGATTTTCAGAAGCCGTTAATATGAAAATGTACTTGTTTCCTGTATGTTTCCCTTTAGAAGCACTATTTGTATTGCATCTTTAGATGTTTTTTTTTTTCTCTCGCATCTATTCTTTGAATGACGTCATTGCTGTTTTGTTGCAAACATGTATCTATTTTGTCCTATCATAGTTGATATTTTCACATGTACAAATCTGTACCATGAATTTTGTGCATTTTATTTTTCATTGTACTGTCCTATGCATGGTAGGCCACCATGCCCTGCCTTGTACATTCGGGCACCTGGGCCTTGTCAAGCTGACATGACAGCTTTTAGCCCAGGTGACCCTTCAGAAGCTTTCTGAAAATAAATTGAATTGAATTGAATTGAATTGAAGGGGTGACTCATAGAAGATTCTATTCTATCAAACAAAACAGTTTGAACACGAGAAGAGCCACATATTGCTGCCCAAGCTCTGGGAAATGACCGGCTTCGATTTAGGGTTTGCACATCCCTATCAGTTTTCAACAATTTTATTTTTGATGGTTTAGACGACCCTCAGGAAAATGACCCCTTACCTACCATATTGAAGCTAACGAAACCTGCATGCATTGTCTCCACGAGGTCACGGCACAGCAAAAATCCCATCACCGATTGCTCAGTTTTTGAAATTAATGCAACCCTAAAAAAAAAAAAAAAAGAGTGCTCAGAAACGTTTTTATAAAAAAATGAATGAGATTTGCTTCATATATATCTGAAAATTTATTTGTCGTACCCCGAACATCCGAACACGCAAGGAAAAAACCCATGGTATGGTGGACGGAGGAATGTAACGCCGCAAAAGAAAGCAGCAAAACAAAGTTTGGGGCATGCTCCATAGATACATGACTGCTCAGAAATTGCTTATATTTGGAAAGACCAGGGCCAGAGCGCGCTACGTTCGTCGGAACGCAGCAAAATCCTCACGGCAAAAATACGTCTCTTCTAAAACAGTTTTATACCGTCACAGAAGGGATGGGAGCAGCTCCGAAAGTTTACACGAAATTACACCCCTTACACGTATCCTATGCTGGCAACGCCCGGAACACGAACAACACTACAAGAACAAGCCATTTTAGGCGTGCATTTTGCCAATGCTTCAAACTTGTCCCACTACACTCAAGCATTTCAAAAGCACCAAACAATAGCAGAAAAACAAAAGCTTCCTTTTAGGAGAGACATAAATGATAATTACAATGCGCTTATAACAATGCAGGAAATAAACAGGGTCCTATCTTCCACTAAAAAGCATGACAAGCCTTGGTATTGTCCACTATGCAAAGCTAAGGCTCCTATAGAAGCTTTCTACCATTCTTTAAAGAAACGTGGACCACTTGCAAAATACCAGAAGCAAGAAAAAACGGCATAATAGTACCCTTTCTAAACCAGGTAAACCTTTAATATAGTTCTATAGTAGTCACAGACCAGTAATCCTAACCAGGTGTATTGCAAATTCCTTTGAAGGCATTGCAAACGTCACGATAAGCTTTTTTCTTAAATCCCGACAGCTTCTGGACATACATCAATGCGGTTTTAAACAGGCATCATCAAAAACCGATCACCTTGTCTGTCTCGACCACTATTCGAAAAGGATTCATCCACACCCAACACTGTATCGGAGTCTTCTTCAACTTAGAGAGGGCATACTATACTCCATAGAGGTTCAGTATCTTCCTTCACCTAGCGGACTTATAGGTATCCGTGGGAGGTTGCTGAGCTGTTTGAGCGACTTCCGAACCAACCACACATTCAGAGTCCGCCTGGGCGCAACATTCTCACTTTTACTCAAGAGAACCGGGTACCCCAAGGGGCATCCTCAGCACAACCCCGTTCGAAGTTGATATAACAAAGGATATTCCTATATCCATAATATACCCAGTTTACGCAGATGACCTTAATATAGTGTGCACCTCTTCCAACATATCTACTTACGAGCGACAGGTACAAATGACATTAAATAAACTCGTTATCTGGGCAGATAAAATTGGATTTATACTTTCCCTTCACAAAACAGTAGCGGTTTAGTTCTCTTCGAGACGGGGACAATACAGGCCAATCCCACACTACATCTTAACCAAACTGCACTACCACTCAACGAAGAACATATATATTTTTAGTGTGCACGTTTGATAAAAAATCTAACATTTTTACCACACACAAACAACCTAAAGAAAAACCTTCCCATGCCCTCAATGTGCTGAAACTACTGTCTCAAGAACGTTCGGAATCTGAAAGGGCAAGCCTTTTGCGTTTTATCGTTCCCTGCTAGGCTCTACGTTAGACTATGGGTAAATATTATTATTGCTCCACCAGATTATTGTACGTAGAACGCTTAGATCCAGGCCATAATCTTGGTTTACTGTTACCTTCCGGCGCTTATCCCCAATAGCCAGCTTTTATGTAGAAACAAAAGAACCAAGAACGGCACTAACTTGTACATACGTCCTCATAAATCTGCACTCAGCCTAAATATCATTCTCATTCTATAGTCACCAAATGCCCATCCAGGATTCTCTTCGGCAACAGGCCCTGTGCAATAAAAGCCTTCTCTTGCGTTTTGATTATTTCAGACCAATATCGCTTCGCTACAACTGGCTCCTTCGCGTGCAATTTAGAAGCTTAAAAAAAACGACATCAGTCAGACCCACACGTACGCTGATAATAAAATTATAATTTATCAGGTTAGGTCGCACTAGGAACGCTACAGAAAAAAGATCATCAAAGCAGTCTAAAGGAATTTCGTGCAAGTTCATTGCTGACCTGTCAATGAAGGAGGAAAAAAAATACTGGTGCAGTTTTCGGTAATGAACGAATTGAAGATCGAATGCTATAAGCTTAATATGAGCTTATTCCATCCTTGTATCATTGCATGCTTGCGAAAAGGTGCCGTTGTGGCCTACACTCAAACGTCTAAAAATAAAAGCGATCTCTGTGGCAGCTTCCCAGACATCTTCACCGCAACACGGTGTTCAACGATGGAAAAGTCCCAGTTTTACAACCACGCGTAACGCTAAACAAACACGCATTTACCTTCGTTGCGCAGCCGTATGTGGTCTGTGCTTAAAGCTGGACGAGCGCCTGGATCACAGCGTGCAAGCTGTGTTGTGTGCGAACAAGGAGCAGCCACAACCATATAGCAAATTAGGCCCTGGGTGCCGTGCACGCCTCCCACCTAAGTTTTCTCGTTTTATTGCAACGCTCCCGCTGATTGTATGTTTTAATCTTCTTACAGCAATAACATGGCAAAGGTAAAGATCCTGTTTTGCTTACTTGCCGCGATCTGCACGTCACGTCGACGCAAGCAGGCACTTTTTTACGATGCATTTGTTTTGTCGAGATTGGGGCAAACGACTGACGCAGTTTCATGCACAATTTCTCTTTTTTTTCAACGTCCCCCTAAGGTCAACCTTGTTTCGTGAATTTTAAACGTGGGAGCTTAAGCACGGTCGGGCTGCAGTGTTTTCCCCTCAGCAACGGTAGTGTCACAGAAGTGGACATGGGATATACATTAGGGGATGGAGCTGTTGCTGATCATGCCTTGACGCGCGGAGCAGTGCAGTACAGAAATGGTGGTCGCTGTTATGAGTCGGTGAATAGGTGATTTACGCACACTGAAGCCACGTCTTTCAGTGGCGGCGTTGAGCAGAGCTGTACAGAATTGGATCGACACCAAAATTACGCATCCACTACTAGATTCCCGGGCAAGTGGAATGGACGCTACAGTCGTGGTCTAGGGCTGCGGAAGATGGAAAATTATGAACAAGGTAATGAGCCAAGTTTTGTCTGGTGCCATTTATTTATTTACATAAGAAAAAATGGCCCTTTTATATGCGCAGTCATGAGCAAAAGTGGTATACAACAGGCAGTTGGTAGCGGAGCACGGAAAAACTGCACTTCAGTGCCATCTAGCAGTAGCTATCTAGGATCAAGGCAATCATGGCAGCGCTCCATTTTATTGATATGTATATGTCGCTTACGCTATCTTTGTCGCTGTCACTAGATGGTGTTCAGAAGCAGCTTTGCTGAGCCGACTGCATGTTGTACACAAATTTTGCTCACACCTGGACGTGCGTGGTTCCGGATATAAGGGTAAAATGAAAAACTCACCATTCGAACAAGTCCTCTTCGGATTGGTAATGAAAGACGTGCATTCTGCCCAATAGAAGAATGCGTCATATTTCGCATCAGATATTTCGTCTGCATTAAAAGCTTTCTTGCTACTATGGAAAATTCAGTTGTAGTCAATAATCATCGCTTTCAGAAATCACTTACTCTCCTTGCGCTAGTCCCCACTTTCTGAGGACAAAATATCAACAAGTTTTTAGAGTTTTGAATATTCCTGAAGAAACGAATTATCAGGAAGTGAAACTGGTGAAAAAAGAAAAAAAAACGCTTTTTATTGCATGGGCTGCACTTCTCCTTTGCTTATGCTCTACGTTATGCTCTAAAATCAACTCTTGTTAAGCATGATAAAAATTGGAAGGGCGCTTGGATAGCTGAATGAAAGCTTTTGATGCGGAAACCTTAAAAATCAACTGTAGGGCACTTGACCTCTTAGGATGGCCTTCACATGATAACTTGAGTAATTTTTGGGATCTCGTTTTCTGGAATTGAACTAACTTCCAAATGGCGAAGCGTAGTTCCTTGTGCACTGGTGGTAACATATCAGTCTCAGACTAACATTCATAAGGAACTGCACAAGAATGCTAAATTGGGCGAGTTGGTGCATTCGCATTTTAGGAAACGTAGCGCAAAGAAGACAAGGACAAAAAAAAAAGAAGGAAACACACACGAGCGCTCGTGTGTGTTTCCTTTTTTTATTTTGTCTTTGTCTTCTTTGCGCTACGTTTCCTAAAATAACATTCATAACTTACGAAAAAACTTAAACAGCTTTGTTCCTTCATTTTGCAATAGGATAAGCAATTTGGTATCATGGCTATAAAAGAAACGTGCCTAAAGACCCGTGTAAACATATAAATTGCTGACTGCGTAAAGATATTTAATCCCCATGATTATTCTTTCTCGGGGAAAGGAAGGTATGGTCGATCCATTCCTCAAAATATCCTCTCCTCTTCTATCTTGCCGGCAATCACTTCTTCGTTACTTGATATCGACACACTTTTATAAATAGTCACTGTGCCACCACTACAGGAGTGGTTTTATCGGCCTCTGAATTACAATTTTCCCACTTTCCCTAACATACTCGCACTGATAGCTCGTATCTAATTATCGTTGGTAACAAGCACTGGTATTCTAAGCTCATGCAATGATGATTATGTTGGCCTTCTGCTTTAATTTCATCCCTTCCGGAATTTGACGGCAATGCCTACTCTCGGCACCTGTTTTTTTGAGACGTCCATAGTCTACTACCTAGCAAATAATATTGCTGGGGCAAGCGCTGGCATTCACAAGGATCCCATTTCAGATCATTTTACAATTTCTGTAATTATTCAGAGACTGGTAACCTGAATAAGCACCAATGAGGACTAAGTGTCAAAAATAGACTGACTTAATGCACAAGCACCTTCAGTCATTTAGTTCTGATCTCATATACCACGATGATCGAAATAAAGAGTTCGATAGCCTCATCCAGCTCTTAATAGCGTGTTATTTATTAGAAGCTGAAACGCACCCATGTACTGCAGGGATGCGCCCATTGTTTCTTAAATGACCGAACAAATCTTAGAAGTAATAAAAAAAGAATACTGGTGCAATAAATGGATGTATTTCCAAGGTAATAATTGCTACTTACACCAGTTCAAGAGCACGCAATAAACTCCTTTTGTTATTGACAACGCGTAATAAGGTATATTACTCGGGGCTCATTCGCCTAATTTCAGAAAATCCGGTGGAAACAATCTGGAAGACTGTGAACATGGTTAACACCTTGCACCGGAGAATATTACTCAAAGGACCGTCAACAACTTCAACTCCTACTTTAGCAGAAGTGGCTCAACACACCTTAGCTGCAACGATCTGCACTGACAACAAAATTATTACTAGTCTTGTTCCAATATCAAAAACATTTATTACGCTAGATATTGATAATACTGAATAAAGCAAAGCAGATCATCCTGACAGCATTACTAAGTGCCTCATACACGAAAATATTGTCATGCTTAGCCCAATGTTCAACACGTATTTAACTAGTGCCTGTTCACTGCTATGTATCGCTTAAGTCTGTAAATAGTCAAAGTTGGACGTGTCTCTAAAGAAGGCGACCGACCGCATCCTTCTGACCTATCAGACCCATCTGTGTTTTGAGTGTTAGTGATGTTATTTAGCAGATCCCTCAAACTTGAGGCCAATTTCACCGACGTGCACAGTATTCAAGCTTCTATAGCACATTAGCTTAACGCACATAACAGCCTATTTAGAAGAAAACCAAATAATACTTTTTCAGCGCGGCCTTCATAAAGAAGTTTCTACAGTCACGCAACTACTTGAAGTGATACATGACATATCCTTCGATACTGATCAGCAGAAGCGAATTGACCTCATTTTATTAGATTTTTCGAAAGCTTTCGACCGCGTATCACACAGTAAACTTATTATAACCTTACTGAAAACACTGGATAGTTAACTACCTTAGTAGCTGACTGTACTCAATTCGTCAATATTAACAACGCAAGGTCCGCAACAGCCAATGTAGCATCCGGAGTACCACAAGGAAGTGTTCTAGCCACAGTATTATTATTATTTTTTTATTTATATAAACAACTTACCTGCGAGAATTTCTCACAATAGCAATTTTTTTTGGCCATCGACTGTGCTCTTTACCAGCAAATTAACTCTGTCAATGGCCATGAAGCATCAAATAACGCTTTAACAGCAGCAAACAAGTGGTGCGCTGAATGGCAGGTGACTATTAATGCCAAATCAGTTATTTTATACAAAAAGAACCATGGATCATTTTTTCAACGCATATTAAAAAAAATTCCTCTTCCACCTGTCTCTGAATACAAATATTTAAACATAGCATTGACCTCTGATCTCAGAGGGGATTCTCCAGTTAACAATGACATACCAACCGCCTGAAAACAGTTATTTTTCATTAATAGACAGCACAAACTAGGACCGTCCGAAATAAAATTACTTTCGTACAAAACGTTTTCCATGAAAACGTTTGTTAGGCCAGTTCTAGAATATGCCATTATTGTTTAATTTCCTTTCACAACAAGCTGAATAAACAATTAGAAAGAGTGCAGGGGAAGGTGGTCAGATGGATATGTAAGAAACATAGGTTGACAGGCTCATCAACCGAATTACTCAAGCACGCAGGACTACCAACCCTTCAAAATAGAGCAATACTAGCGCGCCTTTAACTCATGTACCAACGTATACACAGTCACTTAAAGGTCGACTCATCAAGATATATAACGAACTCACAAACTGGACAAATAGGTAATGGCCACATACCCACTGAGCGAGTTTTCTTTTCGTAATACCTTTTTCTAATATTCGTACTTTCCTCGTGCTATATGCCAGTAGGACACCTTGAAAACATTCATTGTTAGGAGTCCATCATTTATATATCCGAGCACGCTTAATGAAAATTAAAGGCTATGAAACAAAAAATAGTAGGCCTAACATTAAGACTGAGGAAGCGTGCAGACTGGGTCATAGAAATTACTCAAATTTCTGGCATTTTAGTGAAACCCAAGAAGAAATGGACATGGGCAGGACATGTAGCGCGAAGAGAGGATAACTGATCGTCGCTCAGGGTTCAGTTCAGTCGTTCAGTCGTGTCCGACTCTTCTTGACCCTATGGACCGTGTCACGCCACGCTTTCCGGTCTCTCACTATCTTCCTAACATCACATAACTTCATCTGCAGTGCTCGAGGATGCCATCTAACCATCGCGTTCGCTGCATACCCCATCTCCGGCGACCCTCAACCTTTCCCAACATCAAATCTTTCTCCAGTGACTCCTCTCTTTTCATCAGATGACCAAAGTAGCTGCGCTTTAACTTTAGAATTTGACCCTCCAATGAGCAGTCAGGGATTATGGTCGACAATATCGACTGATTTGATCTTCTGGCAGTCCAAGGAACTCTCAAGAGTCTTCGCCAGCACCACAATTCAAACGCGTCAATTCTTCGGCGGTCAGCCTTTTTCACAGTCAGTCCAACTCTCGCATCCATACATCACAACTGGAAAGACCATAGCACGAGTTATACGGATCTTGGTTGGCAGACTAATGTATCTGCTCTTTACTAGGCGGTCAAGGCTAATCATTGCTCTCTTTCCCAGAAGCAGGCGTCTCCTAATTTCATGGCTGCAGTCTCCTTCCGAGGTAATCTTGGAGCCCAAGAAAAGAAAATTTGTCACAGGTTTCACTTCTTGTCTATTGATGCTCCAGGACTTGATAGGGCAATACGCCATGATCTTTGTCTTTTTAATGTTCAGTTTAAGCCCAAACTTCGCACACTCTTCTTGTACGCGCATCAGAAGTCTCTTGAGTTCCACTTCACTTTCTGCCATTAAAGTGGTATCATCCGCATATACGTTTTCCAGCAATCTTCACTCCAGCTGAAGACTCGTCCAGACCGGCCTTCCTCATGATGCACTCTGCATATAGGTTAAATAGGCAGGGCGACAGTATGCAGCCTTGCCTCACTCCTTTCTCAATCGGAAACCAATCAGTAAGGCCATGCCCAGTTGTGACTGTGGCCTCTTGCCCTTCATACAGGTTCCTGAGGAGACAGATGAGGTGAATTGGAACTCCCATCTCTTGGAGAGCTTGCCACAATCTGCTGTGATCTACGCAGTCAAACGCTTTCGCATAATTAATAAAGCAGAAGTAGATGGGTTTCTGGAACTCTCTTGCTTTTTCCATGGTCCAGCGAAGGTTGGCAATTAGGGTACCAAACTGGATTCCAAGGGAAGGAAAGCGTAGCAGGGGGCGGCAGAAAGTTAGGCGGGTGGATGAGGTTAAGAAGTTCGCAGAGTTGAAGTGGATGCAGCTACCACAGGACCGGGTCAATTGGAGTAATATTGGAGATGCTTTCGCCCTACATTGGGTATAGTCAAGCTGATGATGATGATGATGAAATAAAATTAACTACTTATATCTCGGTAATCATTGTGTTCTTATTTCATCACGAATTTATTCCTTCCTTTTCTGATTTTTCTTGTAACACAACCATTTGTCCGCCTAATTCTTGTCACGACTCCTCATTTGGTTTAAGTGCCATACGTATTTTTGATGTACAATTTGGTGTTATGTTTTGATATGTCTTTTGGTTTATTATCATTGCTATATTTTGTGTCTCTGTGCTATTGAATGCCTTCCCTGTTACGATCAGCGAAGGTACTGACAGCATGAAATGAATAAACATTATATAAACAAAAGATATGTAACATTTTCGCAAATGTGATATCAAGACGTATTTACAAGTTTCTTGATAAACATATCATTAGCCTGAGCTAAGTGAATTTCGTGCAAACTACTCACCGCTTGCTGCGGTTCTCTTTTAGACAAACAATGAACACGACCTTGCAGAGCAATAGAACTGCTGCAGTGGTATTCTTAGATCTACAGAAAATTTGTACACGGTGGGCAACAATATTCTGAAGGGTAAACATAAGATATACGGTTTCCGAATAATGTTCTCCTATCTATTTAGCAACTTCTTCACCAATCGTCAGCAAATTGCCACAAGAAACAGCGCGAAATCATTATTAACGGTTATAAGCACAAGAGTTCTGCAGAGGTCAGTGCTTGAATTGTTGCTGTTTACACTATATTTTAAAGATTTTCCTCAAGTGTTTAGCGATTCTGGAATGAGTATATGTGCTGAACACACTGCCATCATGTTCGCTGGTGATAACAAGGTTGAACGAGGTAAACAAGGCATGGAATCAGGTTGTTCGGACTTCTTTTAGGTAACAAATTAAAAGTTTAATACTGATACAACTAAATACACTGTTTCATCCACTGAAAAAATCCATACTAACGCTTTTATAAACCGCCTATCGATAATAATGCACTCGCACAAACAACTTCTTTTAAATACCTGGTTTTGTTTCTGTAGTCAGTCTACATTAAAATAATCACTTTATCGCACTGGGTTCAAAGATACTTTATAAATATCTATGAGAAAAGGCGGATTGTGAATGTTGTTGCAAAAAATTAGAAAAAATTGAGACGTGAACAAAATTTTCAAAAGAAGTTTGAAACTTACTATTTTGTCGTAAATACTGAAACTCTCTCTATTAAGTACCTACACTTAGTGTTTTGAATCCTGCGCATCCAACTTATGTCTGTGGATTTTTGCAAAGCCATTATCAGGTTTGTTTGCTTACTGCGCTCTGAATAACATATCCCGTCTTTTACAAATTATGTGCCGCTACCTGCCCCTGTTATCGATTTCAAGTATTAGATCTAGAAGACAGAGAGCCCGAAGAGATGTGGACTGATGTTCGTGATATAATACAAGAAGTTGCTACTAAGGTAGTTCCAAAGCAAAAGAAATGCAAGAAAGGAAACTGGTTATCTGAAGAGGCTTTGCAAATAGCTGAGGAAAGGAGGATGGCAAAAGTTATGAGGAAAGAAAGATACAAGGTTCTCCATGCGAATTTTCAGAAAATAGCAAGGAGAGATAAGGATGTCTTACTGAACATACAGTGCCAAGCAGTTGAGGACAACAGCCAATTAAGGGACACTAGAGCTCTGTATAAGACAATCAAAGATATCAAAGGAAGCTTCTGTGTAAAGCTGGGCGTGATAAAGGACAAATGAGGCAAGGACCTCACTGAAGCCTCAGAGATAAAGAAGAGGTGGCAGGAATGCGCAGAAGAATTGTACAAGAAGGCCCCGAATGTGCAAACCCAACATAAGACGGTTGTGATTGCTGATCTCGAGCAGGGCATCCTGAAGAGTGAAGTTGAATGGGCCTTAGCCGGCCTTGCTAAGAACAAAGCTAGCGGAATTGATGGCATTCCAGTTGAGTTGCTTCAAAACCTCAACCATGACGCTGTTAACATTCTGCATACATTATGTCAGAAGGTTTGGACAACCCTGCAGTGGCCACAGGATTGGAGGAGGTCCGTTTACATCCCCATTCCAAAGAAAGGCAGTGCCAAAGATTGTTCCAACTACCGCACGATCGCGCTTATTTCGCATGCTAGCAGGTTGATGTTGAAAATCCTCCAAGGTAGGCTGCAGCAGTATGTGGATCGAGAGCTTCCGGACGTGCAAGCTGGGTTTCGCAAGGGCAGAGGAACTAGAGACCAAATTGCCAACCTGCGCTGGACCATGGAAAAAGCAAGAGAGTTCCAGAAACCCATCTACTTCTGCTTTATTAATTATGCGAAAGCGTTTGACTGCGTAGATCACAGCAGATTGTGGCAAGCTCTCCAAGAAATGGGAGTTCCAATTCACCTCATCTGTCTCCTCAGGAACCTGTATGAAGGGCAAGAGGCCACAGTCACAACTGGGCATGGCCTTACTGATTGGTTTCCGATTGAGAAAGGAGTGAGGCAAGGCTGCATACTGTCCCCTGCCTATTTAACCTATATGCAGAGTGCATCATGAGGAAGGCCGGTCAGGACAAGTCTTCAGCTCGAGTGAAGATTGCTGGAAAACGTATCAACAACCTTAGATGGAAGCTGCCAGCAAAAGTGGGTCGGAACCATACCGCGACCCGGTTTAGTACGGTTCCTCCAATTTGTTCCGGTTCCGGTTCAGTTCCAAGATGGTGGAACAAAATTCGGGTTCGGTTCGGTTCTGGTCCCGGGCAAAAATTCTGGTTCGCTCAAACCGGAGAGCCCAAAGAAACATTGTTCGACTTGCCGAAGATGCCGCCGTAGTCCAAGAACTACCGGCCTGCAACTAGGGCGACTGTCCCAACCTCCGGGTCTAACCCCCGAAGAGCGGGATAGTCACTCTGTTGGACAAATAAAAGTTCTCTCTCTCTCTCCGGTTCGGTTCTGGTTCGACAGCCTAACCTGTTGAAGCGGAGTTAAATCGAGGGTAATTTTGGTTTGATAGCATATTCAAGTAGTTTCGACAAAACGCCGTCGCCACAGCAGTGGATGGCGGTGGGTAAAATCATCTAGAGAAGTCTGCGACGTCCAAGAGGATGTGGCCGCCAGTGTCAGTGCTGCACGCAGTCAATTTTGACGCCACATTCTCAGGCGAGTTAGACCAGTTAAAGAACTTGTTTAACGGTGGAGTTTTTTTTTCTCAAAAACTAACGCGTTTCCTGCAGACAGAAATAACCAAATAAGTCATCCCTTAGAGTTAGAATGCAAAGGTAGCCTCTCTGAGATGTTTCGTATTGCGGCAAACCCGCATTATGCAGTCAGTGTACGAAAATGCTTCCACTGTGTGAGAGATATCATCGATTTCAAGGCGGTAGCTATACACCATAGCAACCGTACTGCTTGCATAGAACCTGTATCTAAGAGAAGACGGGTCGACGCTGCAATACGCAGCCTGTCTGCTTATGCAGAAAAAATTGCCCACGATTACGTACTTCCTAATGCGAAATTTGAGCGCAGCTCATCGGCAGTTTCCCTTTTTCGATGAATTGAGGCAAAGATTTCGAGCAATACACGTATGTACAATTACAGACAACTTAGTTTTCAATTTTTCACACGTATTCCTTCAAGAAACACTCCACTAACAGTTCTTGGCTGTCATTAAAGAAGCTTTGTGGTCGGAGATATGAAGAGAGCAACTGAATTATTAGGAGGTTGCAGGAAGCAGCGCGTGGGTCAATAGGAACGTTGTGCGACGAACAGATAGCAGCGACTGACTGATGCCGCAGACGTCGCTAGCGACGGAAGCGAGTGAGAACGGGATACACGCACTGTGATTCGCTTAGCGAGCCGGCGTTTCGGCAAACGGAAAGCACCCTTGCCGCCACTAAGGAAAAGGGGGGGGGGGAGCTCCTCCTCTTTCTGTATGGCGGCGACGGCGTTCTACGCAGCACGTTGTCCTGACTCTGCAGCGGCGTCAGCGGCCTCAGTCAGTCGCTGCTAGTGCTGCCTCCGGCGACCCCCACCCCCCTTCCTCCTTTCCTCGTGTTCTCCAGTTGCTGCGCGTGCTCCTGCTCCCATCGTTCGCCGCTGAGTGAACCCACCCACCCCCCTTCTTCCTGTCAGGCTCCGGTTGCCGAAGCGCCGGCTCAAACTGGGGGTCTGGGAGGTGGGCGGAACTGGTTACGAGGCCAACGACGCCGACACGAAACACAGGAACGGGCGCCAAAGAGCTGCGCTCTAAAAGAGTCGCTCATGCCTAGAAGCTCTGCTGACAGAGAGAGGACGTTGTCCAATTGGACATCATCTCTAGGTTTATCAGTGACGTCCGAGTTGTGCAGTCTCATAGCGAAGCGTGCTTCACAATAGGTTCGGGTCGTGCGGTGAAACCATCATATGCATTTTATTTTTCGGTGGCATCTTCGCTAAGCTACAGTAGTGGAAGAGGTTCAATGTGAGCAAGCCACCATTTTGCGAGTTCGCCAGTGGTAAGGATCCTGCAGAACGTTTTGCTGGGCTAGTTGGTTCATTGCGACTTGAGTGAAACAGCGCGAAAGAAGCCTGAAGGCGAACGATCTTACCAGCGGTAACAGTACTTATCAATGACGTGTCACTTCACAAATTTTTATTTGTTGTTTTTCGACAGTCGCCGGCATGTGGCCCTAGCACTGTGATTCTTGCGCACGGATCGATTCTGTAATCTATGTTTGTTCATGCTCGTTGTCTCAAGATGCTGCTTTATCATTTTCTTTGTTGCCCGAGATACGGCGAGATGTATCTCGAAGATTCCAGCCACTCGCCTGTGTTTTTGCAATATTCCAGGCTGTACTAGTCACCTTTTCCGGCTTTATATTTATGTTTGTTTGCCTCCTTTCATTTTTTTTTTGGTACATACTGAACCTCTAGAAAGGCTATCGCATTATTGGGCCATTGACATATACAAAACAAATTGGGTGCAATATAAAAGACATAGCAGCAAAAACTGCAAACACCAAAGTTGAAAACGTAAAAACACAACAGTAGTTGGGTGCTCGGGAACAGCAAATAAGGAGATTATGAATTAGCTATGGCATGCATAAATCTATAAACTGGGAGGGAATGCGCCAGACCACACAATACATTCCAAAGTTCAATGGTACGCGTTAAGAAACTGTATTTAAAGACATTAGTGTGAGCAGAGTGAGGTGACAGATTAACTACTTGTTCACGATGGTATGGCACTCGTGATGTACTGTCGTTTGACAGCCGGTAACACGAATGAACAAGGCAGTGCAAAGAAGAAAAAAAGATTGAGCGTTTGTCGGCGTGGCGGAGTTAGTAATTCGACAACCAACGAGCAGGTTTCCTGCTATCGTCGCACCGAGTTGTTCAGTTATTTTGAGGGCGTAAGTTAGCACAATAAATAGGTAAGTTCAGGACTGCTACGCCTGTGTGTTCGTTTGTGATCACAGCATTGTTACTGCCACGTGACAATATTGCCGCGAAACCTTCAAAACAGTATTTGTTGTTTTTTAACAACCGCCGGCATACAGGCTTATCACTCTGATTCTGGACCGCGTATCGGTTCCGTAATCTTTGTTTGTTAATGCTCGATGTCGCGTGTCACACCTTTATCAGTTTTGTTGTAGCGCAAGATGCACCGAGATCTGTCTCGAAGGTTCCGGCCATTAGGGTGTCTTTCCACAATGTTCCAGCCCGTGCTGGTAGCTGTTTGCGACGTTATCTAGATTGTTCTGTGCAGCCTTTAAATTGAGCGTTGCCGAGTGTGACGGGCATTCTTTGTTCGACGCTCGACGAGCACGTTTGTTTCTATCGCCGCCGCCGAGTTGCTTAGTTCTTTTGCGGGCGCAAGGCAGCCCAAATAAACAGTTTCTTTAGTGCAATAATCGACCCTTCAATTGTGTCATCGACCTTGTCACCACTACGTGACATCTGGTGGAGGTGCTGCCTTTGATCCTTCAGGCGAAGACCCAAGCCGTGTTCCTGTCGCCCAGGAAGACCAGCCTACAGGTCACCGAGCCAGCCGCCGACTTCAAGGCCTACAACCCGAACACGATCTGCTGCTTGACCCCATTCGATCTCGGAAGGCATCGACGCTGACAATGGCCCAGCCTACAGCACCGGTTATTTTCGTCCAACTCCGGGAGCCCCCCTGCTTCCATGAACTACCGGATGAAGATGCAGGAGATTGGATGGACCTTTTCGACCGTGTGGCAGATTTCAACGGCTGGAATGACGCCGCGAAGCTTAGGCAAGTCTACTTTGTTCTTCAAGGACATGCCCGAGTTTTGTTCTAAAATCATGAGGCAACTATGAAGGATTGGGAGACTTTCAAGGAAGCGTTTCTGACTGCCTTTTCAAGCATCGTCCGAAAAAGCCCAGGCCCTTCTTCAGTCAAGACTGCAACTTCCTAACGAGTCTGTCCTGGCGTACGCTGAGGAGATGAAGCGCCTCTGTCGCCGCGCCGACCCTAACATGACTGAAGGTGAGAGAGTCAAACTTTTAATGCGAGGCGTCAAAGAATCGCTTTTTGGAAATCTTGTCCGAAATCCGCCAAAAACAGTGGCGGAATTTGAAACAGAAGCGTCTGCCATCGAGAAGACGTTGTACACCCGGATGCGCCACTACGAGCGGCCAAATCAGCCAGACTACTCAAGCCACTACCCCAGCGCATCTGCAAGTGGAGAGAACCTTCGTGACCTCATCCGGGAGATCGTGCGAGAGAAGCTCCGCCGAATGCAGCCATCATCGCAACAACCCCAGGTGGCGACGCTCGCGGACGTCGTCTGTGAAGAAGTCCAGCAGGCGCTGGGCGTTCCTGAAGCGACGGCTGCGACTTTTCCAGCACAAGAGGCAACAGCGATGAACTACGCTGGTGCATTACGTCGCCCTCCGCCCCGACGTGATGACTTTCCGAGCCCTCGCCGCTACCGGCCTGTTCCTGAAAACCGCCCCTTGGCTCCCGCCCGTCAAGCCTACCAACGACCAACAAGCCCCAGGAAGTGCGACGCATGGAGGACAGCGAACAACCGCCCATTATGCTTCCACTGCGGTGAGGCCGGCCACATTCTGCGGCACTGCCCGTACCGACGAATCGGTCTCCGCGGATTTGCAGTCGACGCTCCACGACCACGCCCAGGTGAACGACCGCAAGAAATCGACAACTATCTGCGTAGCGGTGAGATTGCGCCACCAAGCCGTCGATTCAGGTCTCCATCGCCGTACAGGGCCCGCTTTGCGTCGCCAGGACGTAACTATGATGATAGTGTGCGCGGAAGGTCCCCAAGCCCCCGTAGGGGAAACTAAAGGCAGCAACCTTTGGAGGTGAGGTTGCTCAACGGCGAAAAGACGAAGATCCTCCGCCGCCAACGACCACTAACGACGACGCAACCATTTCATCGCCGCTCCACACGACGACATCAACGACAACACGACCACAGTGCAAGCAGACACCACCGCCCAGCGAAGTAACAACGGTATGCCCCGGCCATGACCTGAAGAAACGACGGAGCCGAGATCAGACACTAAGGCCCACGTGCAATGCGAGGACGCGAACAAGTGACCTCGAAGTTGATGTCGACGGTCGCAGAGTCACTGCCCTAGTAGACACCGGAGCTGACTATTCAGTCATTAGTGGACCATTAGCCTCTCAGCTAAGAAAAGTTACCACCGCTTGGGATGGCCCGCTGATTCGCGCAGCAGGTGCCAACCTGATTACTCCATCGGGACGATGCACTGCAAGAATAACCGTAAATGGGCGTACTTACCCCACCAGCTTTGTGGTCTTGCAGCAGTGCTCCCGCGACGTGATTTTAGGCATGGACTTCCTAAATGAACATAGGGCTATCATCGACCTGCGATCCAAGCTCATCAAGATCTCTGCAGACAAAGCCATTCCTGCTACGACGACGTCGATGCAACACATCCCTCTAAACGTCCTCGACGAAGAATTGAACGTCCCGCCCCGATCAAGTATCGCAGTCTGCGTAGGTAGCGCCAACATCGAAACCGCTGAAAGCATCGTCGAAGGAAATATCCAATTGCTCTTAGAACGAGGTGTTGGCATCGCAAGATGCATCACGAAATTCCGGAGAGGTCAAGCTCAGGTTCAGGTAACAAACTTCACCGAAGAATATCGGCATCTCAACAAGGGCACAACGATCGCCTTTCTCGACGAATTAGCGGACCTCAAAGATGTATTCACCCTCTACGACCAAACGCTGGAAGACGCACCGGACCTATTCCGTCAGCCCACATTTGACATCAACCCGGCATTGACCCACAACAGGAAAGACCAGATTCTCAGTCTGCTTCGAAGCTACGGGGAGTGCTTCTCATCGTCATCGAAGGTACGACAAACACCACTGGCCAAGCATCACATAATAACGGACGAACACGCCCGACCTCTGCGCCAGAGCCCTTATCGTGTATCGCCGCGAGAACGCCAGGCCATTCGCGATCAAGTTGAGGAAATGCTGCGTGATGACGTAATCCAGCCATCGAACAGCCCCTGGGCGGCACCAGTCGTTTTGGTCAAGAAGAAAGACAGCACACTTCGCTTCTGCGTTGATTACCGCCGCTTGAATAGCATAACGAAGAAGGATGTCTACCCGCTTCCCCGCATCGACAACAGTCTCGACCGGCTCTGCAATGCAAGGTACTTCTCATCGATTGACCTGAAGAGCGGATATTGGCAAATTGAGGTCGACGAAAGAGATCGCGAGAAGACCGCATTAATCACACCGGGCGGCCTTTATGAATTTAAGGTGATGCCATTTGGCCTCTGCTCCGCACCAGCCACGTTTCAACGAGTAATGGACGCAGTCCTGGCAGGCTTGAAGTGGCAAATTTGTTTGGTATATTTGGACGACGTTGTTGTCTTCTCGTCAAACTTTGAAGACCACCTAAAACGACTACAGACAGTGCTGGAAGCCATCAAGTCATCGGGGCTAAAGCTAAAAGGAGAGAAGTGTCACTTCGGCTACGAAGAACTCCGATTCCTAGGTCACATCGTTAGAAAGGACGGTATTCGCCCAGACCCGGAGAAAACAGCTGCAATCGCACAATTCCCACCGCCTGCCGACAAGAAAGCTGTGCGCCGATTCCTTGGGCTGTGCGCTTATTATCGACGATTTGTCAGAAACTTTTCGCGGATCGCCGAACCGTTGACGCAGCTTACAAAGGCAGACGTACCTTTTAAATGGGAAGCGCCGCAAGGAGAAGCCTTCGAGGAACTTAAGCGCCGCCTGCAATGCCCTCCTGTACTTGGCCACTTTGATGAAAACGCCGAGACCGAAATTCACACCGACGCGAGCAGTGTAGGCCTAGGAGCCATTCTCGTCCAGAAGACTGCCGGACAGGAAAAAGTAATCGCCTACGCTAGCAGGTCTCTCACAAAAGCCGAAGTCAATTACTCGAAGACCGTGAAGGAGTGCCTTGCGATCATCTGGGCTACTTCTAAGTTTCGTCCATACCTATACGGCCGACCATTCAAGGTGGTAAGCGACCATCACGCGCTCTGCTGGCTGGCCAATTTGAAAGATCCTTCCGGCCGCCTTGCCAGATGGAGCCTACGACTTCAAGAATTTGACATGACTGTAGTCTATAAGTCGGGCAGGAAGCATACCGACGCAGACTGCTTATCCCGCGCTCCCGTCGATTCTCCCCCGAAGGACGATGACGACGACGCCTTTTTGGGACCGGTAAGCGCCAGCAGTTTCGCAGAACAACAGCGATCAGACCCTGAGCTGAAAGCGCTAGCCGATTACTTGGAAGGAAAGACCGCTTCCTCTCCTGGTGTGTTCAGGCGACATTTATCATCCTTCACGTTAAGCAATGGCCTCCTCGTGAAGAAGAACTTTGCACCCAAGAAGACAGTGCAGCTTCTCGTAGTGCCTAAAACCCTTCGGCAAGAAATTCTGCAGGCGTTGCACGATGAGCCCACAGCAGGCCACCTCGGATTTTGCGCGCACGTTGCGTCGAATCCAGGAGAAGTATTACTGGCCGCGACTGCCTGCCGAAGTTTCCCACTACGTGAAGACGTGTCGTGAGTGCCAACGACGCAAGACGCCGCCGATCAGACCAGCGGGACTACTAAACCCGATTCCGCCCCCAATCCTGCCCTTTCAACAAATTGGGATGGATCTCCTCGGCCCCTTTCCATCTTCGTCTATGGGTAACAAGTGGATCATCGTGACCACTGACTACCTTACCCGTTACGCCAAAGCAAGAGCACTACCAAATGGTACTGCGTCAGAAGTCGCCAAATTTTTTGTCGAACAAATTCTCTTGCGACACGGCGCCCCAGAAGTGCTCATCACGGACAGGGGAACGGCGTTTACGGCAGAGATGACGCAAGCCATCCTGGAATACAGTCACACAAACCATCGACGAACAACTGCGTACCATCCCCAGACCTTACGGAGCGCCGGAACAAAACGATCGCGGACATGATCGCTATGTACGTCGACGCTGAACACAAGACCTGGGACGCCATCTTGCCGTACGTGATCTTCGCGTATAACACGGCAGTCCAGGAGACGACCAGAGCGACCCCGTTTAAGCTTGTGTACGGCAGAGAGCCCACGACGACGCTCGACGCAATGCTGCCGCACGTAACCAACGAGGACAACATTGACGTCGCCGCCTACCTGCAGCGTGCAGAGGAAGCTCGACGACTCGCACGGCTGCGTATTAAAGACCAACAGCGCACCGACAGCCGACGATACAATTTACGACGACGCCACGCAGAGTACAATCCAGGAGACCAAGTGTGGGTTTGGACACCAATTCGCCGTCGCGGATTAAATGAAAAGTTGTTGCGTCGATACTTTGGACCATACAAAATCCTTCGCCGCGTCGGACCACTGGACTATGAAGTCATTCCCGACGGAACATCAGCATCACAACGGCGACGCGCACGCCCAGAAATTGTACATGTTGTACGACTGAAGCTATATTACGCGCGTTAAAGAATCTGTGTTGTTTAAACTTTGCAGTGTTTATGTTTAAGTTTCTCTGTTCTGGAACATCGAGGCGATGTTTTTTTAAGGAGGGAGTAATGGCGCGAAACCTTCAAAACAGTATTTGTTGTTTTTTAACAACCGCCGGCATACAGGCTTATCACTCTGATTCTGGACCGCGTATCAGTTCCGTAATCTTTGTTTGTTAATGCTCGATGTCGTGAGTCACACCTTTATCAGTTTTGTTGTAGCGAAAGATGCACCGAGATCTGTCTCGAAGGTTCCAGCCACTTGGGTGTCTTTCCACAATGTTCCAGCCCGTGCTGGTAGCTGTTTGCGACGTTAGCTAGATTGTTCTGTGCAGCCTTTAAATTGAGCGTTGCCGAGTGTGACGGGCATTCTTTGTTCGACGATCGACGAGCATGTTTGTTTCTATCGCCGCCGCCGAGTTGCTTAGTTCTTTTGCGGGCGCAAGTCAGCCCAAATAAACAGTTTCTTTAGTGCAATCATCGACCCTTCAATTGTGTCGTCGACCTCGTCACCACTACGTGACAATATGAACGCCACTGTATTTGCATGTATTTCCCGAGGAAGGCCATATAACATGATACACCACTAGCTGACTTTCAACGGAAGGCCATACAGCTCCATTTGGAATCAAGCAAGTGCTTTTAGTTTAACTTATGCTTGGTTTGTTGTTGACTGTGAAGTTCGCTGAAATTTCTGATGCGCCATTCGGGGTACCGCACAATGAGTACGATGCGAGGTAGTTGCTTCGAGATGTCAGTGCGCACCTATCTCCAGTCGCGGGGATTGCTAAATTGGTGGAACCACGGACGCACGACGCATATTTCCGGTGAGCAGCTCCGTACATTGTTCACAGTGTCTGAATTCATGCAGTCGTCATCTCTGCTACCAGTAGGCGCTTATTGTGCCCACTTGTTTCCCCAAGTGCGCGTAATTCGCTCTGCTTACGTGCACACCTTATATTGAGGAAACAGGTGCACGGTGGCTGATTGTGATGCGATGCAGCGCCAAAGGGTTGTTTGAGCTTCAGCTGTTGAGGAGAGGCGCCTGATTGAGATGGTGATGCCATTGAGCATTTAACCTCGCAACGAGTTTTCTTTAGTAGAGAACCTTAAGCGATTATTCCAGTCGCATATTTTTATCCCGTATGCTCGTGTGCGTAAGAGGAAACGTAAGCAAAGGCAGATGTTATGAATACAGTGAATTTTGTGCGCTTTGTATGTTTGCATGGAATCTCTATGATCAACCGGCAGAAACCTTAATTTCCTTTCTCTAACGATCGACTGGTGAGAAGAGTCGTGTGATTCCTTATTTGTTGCTGTCCCCGCCAAGGGCGGAGACAGAGGCCTCAAAAGGAAGCGCACTGGGTACAATGAGGGCAGATTTCGTCCAGTGGTTCAATCATGTTTAAATAGATTTCTCTTTGTTTCTTTCTTCTTGTTTTATTTATGTTGTAAATAAATAGTTAACCTTTTCTTTTCCTCGAGTAAAGCGAATGTTTGTGAGTCCGAAGCACCAATACATCAAAATCTTGGTTCTCTTGTCGACAAGTATTTTCTCACTCTACAACCTGAACGGGAAACACAACAGTGATGTTCCGCGATATTGTAGATTCGTAGACGCACTATAGGTTGCCGGATTTCGTGTTTTTGTTTTCATAAGCTTTTTTGTTATACATGAAAGATTCTCGCGTGTACACTTTTTAGTGGTGATTCAATGAAACTGATTTCGACACGAGCGTCGTTTTGCATTCTTTGTTATTCTCCTATAGTTCGCTTCTGGCTTTGCCTTTTCACCGCAGAGGACATCTTCACTTTTTGATCGCCTGGTGTATTCGCTAGAACTGGAAACTGGCTTCATTGCTTCTGATGCCATTCAGACCCTCTACGACGCTGAACGTGCCGTAAAAGATGTCCGTTAGGGAACCTTTGTAGCCGTCGAGCGTCACGGGCATCTGTGTAAACCAACAATAGTGCACTTTTCCGCATCTGGTAAATCAGAGAGCCCAGTTGCATTTTTTTTTTCACAGCAGCGATGATTAACCAAGAAGGCAAGGCCATTTACCATGTAAAATTAAAACAAGCTGCTAACGTTAATTTTAGCTTCGGACACGCGATACCCAAACGCCTGACTAATAGTTTCCTTCTTCGGGTCACGCTCCGGCAGCACCCGCCGCCGCGGAGACGCCGACTACATCTCTTACGTCACCTGTGTGGAAAGAAGCACATGATCAGGTCTTGTGTGCTTAGGCGGCCTTGCTCAGGCAGGCTACTTCTGGCCCTTGCAGGTACAGCTGGAAGCAATATGAGAGAGAACACATCAGCGCATGGCCTCCGTGCTCTCTAATGCGCTGCCAACGACAGGTGATAAGCATCATCGGTAAATACACATGCAAAGAAAGCTTGGTCGGCTGCACTTTTTTATTAAGTTCAACTGCCACTCATTCTCATCTTCTGTATGATGGCAATGCTCTGCAAAGCGCGGAGGCCGCGCGATTCCGACCTCCCTCTCATATTGCTTCTAGCTGTACAACTGACGGCAAAATAATTCGGGACATGCGGCCGCCTAGTTCCGTTCTCTCAACGGTAGGCACTCGTAATGGAGAAGATAATTGCATAGAGTAGCCATTGCCATACCGTCCCCTCCTGGCTCTGTTCACGGCTGGTTTTCGGCTATTAAAAATCAAAAACATCATATAGATGTTAGTAATCTACTGAATGCAGGAATTAAAAAAAAAGTCAGAAAGAAATGCATTAAGAATATTTCAACAAACGTTTTTGTGCTCAGGTAAGCATAGTGTTAATACATTGCGGCAAAGAAGCAACGGGAATTGCCGGCTTTAAATTCGCTCTTATCAATTTTGACAATATTCCCGCTATTTGTTGCCAGGTGACGCGGCTCAGAGGGCCCTACCGCTGAGAGAACGGAATCAAGTCACGCAGCTGGCGTCAAAGATAAATATAACGGGATCGCCGCGCCACCTCATGTCGCAATTATATTGTCGAGAGATAGCAGAGCGCATGCGCGTCCTTTCATCATCGCAGCCTTGTCCTTTTTATCGCTTGCAGTGGACGAGCTGACTACTTGCAGAAGCTTGGCGCCGGCGGGCGACTTGTTCATTGCCTACACTACACTATGCGCGCCTTTCGGCAGGGGCAATAAGCGTGTGTAGGTCTCTAGGCTGAGCTAAGACAAATGTACACTTCTGAGCGATTTGTACGATTTCTTTTTGAACATAGCTGTGGCCTACGATTGGAGCGGACATAAATCCGGCCTAAAATCTGTAGGCGCTCATGAAGTGGTGCCTGTCCAGGGGATACCTGCCCAGCGCTACAAAGAACGCGCTGTCAAATGTCATTCAAGAATAGTGAGAAGCCCTTCAAGCTACCCGCGTATACGTCTCTTGCTTTACGACCTTTTATATGCCAAGAAGGATGGCAGAAATAATTTCCTTGCACGGGTGGTCACTTCTCCGCTTATAAATCAGCTGGTGACACTGAAGACATATGCCACCGATGCGATTTCCTTTTTTTTTTTTTGCTGCCACTCAGCGCTGCTTTCACGTTCGTTCTTTAATGCCCAACCAATCACTACACTGATATATTTCTGTTATTTTCTTTGATGGTTTTTGAGGCTTAACGTTCTGAAGTTAGTCAGACTATGAGAGACGCCGTAATGGAGGGCGCAAGAAATCGCGACTACCTGGGGTTCTTTAGCGTGCACTGGCATCGCCCAGCAAACGGGCGCCATGCGTTATTTTCTACTCCGTCTACTACCTTACTTTATTTTACTTGCGAGGGTCTTCGCACATCTAGTGTCATTTGATTGTATTGAAGTCCATCATTTTTGGTTCCAGGGCCTTCTTGTGTTCGATGTTCTCGTTTGTAGTTCAACATCGCACGGTGTCATTGAACCATAAAAATAGAATGCAAAGAAGAGAACGAATTCTGCATTCGGTGCTGGTTTGTGACAACATATTTTATCTGTCTGATTAGGCAAAAGCGGGCAGCGTGATCTTCGCCGTCGATGCGCCCAGACTAACTGTGCGCTTGGCGTAGTGAATAAAGGAAGCGACCACTGAGGCTTAGTGTCGTGCACGCAAACAGTCCGTACACCGGAAGCCAATAAAAAGGGACGATTGCGAAAATGTAACAACGCGCATGCGCATTGCTATGCTTCGATCCCAGAAGTGCAACGTCAGACGGCACGCAAATCCAGTTTTAGCTAACCTTTGCCGACTGTTGCGTAGCGCCGACTTAATTTGCTACCCGTTGTATGTACGTTTATAAGGCTTGGATATGACGGAGCATAATATGTATAGAGTTTAAAGAATTAAAATGGGATAAGCTAGGATTAAAACAAAAGGATCCATGCAATAAAACATTTTGTTTAGCATGAGATAAGGGGCCAGGCGTTAAGCAAACTGTGGCAGTCAACATTTATCGTAATACCAGCAAATTAAACAGTGCAAATTTAGGCGCTCGAATACGTTCCCAAGGACGCGGGATCGAATCCTGGCCCCGGTGGCCACTTTTTGATGGAGGCGAAAATCAAGGCGCCCGTGTACTGCACAATGTCAGTGCACATTAAACAACACCAGGCGGTCGAAACTTCCGGAGCCCTTCACTACGGTGTCTCTCATAGCCTGAGTTGCTTTGGGACGTTAAACCCCACAAACCAAACCTAAAAAGTGCAAAATTAAAATTTTTATTCACTGCACTTAGCATACATGTTTATACTGGAAACTGAGAGATAGGGGCATTTGATGACGATTTCATCTTGTAGAATTTCAGTGGAGGAGGAGGCGGAAACAACTTTATTCAATGCACTATTAAGCGTCGAGAATTTCCTGGGCCACAGTCACCAAGGCCAACTGGTCCTTCAGCTGGTCAGAGGGTAGCAAAGTCCGCCAGGTTGGGGCAGGAGGCTGTTTCACTCGCCTGTATGCCAGGGACATGTTCTTGATAAAATTACAGCTAACCGCGTCTGATTATATATGCATGCGTGTCCACGATACACATCCTGAAGCTCCGCCCTTGTTTGACAGTGAGTGCAATGCTTTGTCTGGCAAGGAAATAACTTTGCAGGTAATGGTGGTAAATGTTTGGTCTTGGCTAAATTACAAATCGTTTGAATAAACAAACGCCCTGAACGCGCTGCATACACTGTTATTGCTAGTTTTGCATTCCAAGAAATGCCGTATGCGTAGGACAGCCATACTTGCATACTCGCTACAAATCCGCACTTAACGCCAATAAAGAAAACAACTGCCAAATAAGAAGAGTAATTATTTTTCTCCTGTCTAGTCTCTCGTCTGACAGAGTGCCTTATGCAAGAGCTGCGTGACAACCGGGAAGGGCTTCTGCCGAGTGCCGTGGTCCCGTGTACGTAATTAGACTCATCAGTTCAGTTCAGGCATTCAGTCGTGTCCGACTCTTCGTGACCCTATGGACCATGTCACGCCACGCTTTCCGGTCTCTCACTATCTTCTTAACATCACATAGCTTCATCTGCAATGCCTCGAGAATGCCATCTAACCATCGCGTTCGCTGCCTACCCCTTCTCCGGCGACCCTCAACCTTTCCCAACATCAAATCTTTCTCCAGCGACTCCTCTCTTCTCATCAGATGACCAAAGTAGCTGAGCTTTAACTTTAGAATTTGACCCTCCAATGAGCAGTCAGGGTTTATGGTCGACAATATCGACTGATTTGATCTTCTGGCAGTCCAAGGAACTCTTAAGAGTCTTCGCCAGCACCACAATTCAAACGCGTCAATTCTTCGGCGGTCAGCCTTTTTCACAGTCCAACTCTCGCATCCATACATCACAACTGGAAAGACCATAGCACGGGTTATACGGATCTTGGTTGGCAGACTAATGTCTCTGCTCTTTACTACGCGGTCAAGGCTAACCATTGCTCTTTTTCCCAGAAGCAGGCGTCTCCTAATTTCATGGCTGCAGTCTCCTTCCGAGGTAATCTTGGCGCCCAAGAACAGAAAATCTGTCACAGCTTCCACTTCTTGTCCATTGATGCTCCAGGACTTGATAGGGCAAGACGCCATGATCTTCGTCTTTTTAATGTTCAGTTAAAGCCCAAACTTCTCACTCTCTTCTTGTACGCGCATCAGTAGTCTCTTGAGTTCCACTTCACTGTCTGCCAATAAAGTGGTATCATCCGCATATCTATAGGGTTGAATTTTAGACGAGCATTTCTATGCAAAATGGTGCGTTAATATCATTCTACAAAATGGAATACTTGCAAAATGCCACTACTTCTATGTTTTAAAAACAAACATGCGCTGGTAACAGCAGTCAATAAAAAGTTAATTGAATTTTATTTATTTACTGATGTTATAATAATCATCCTATCAGTTCGGAGTTGCACGGTTTCATATTTTATATAGGAAAATAGTTTTTGTGCAGTGCTCTTTGAAATTTTCAAATCCTCAAATTCTAAAATTTGTATCCCGTGCGTATGAGTCCTTCCAACGTGTGCATCGCTACTCCTTACGATCATACCCTGCCTCATAGTAGATGCCATTTGACGTGGCCGGGTACCCAGTAGTCGGCCGTAGTGTGACTCAGCAGTTTACACCGTTATGTAAATGACGGACTTGTGTTTCGGCAAGTGTGTCTCATAGAAAAGTCTCCAAATTGTGATCATGACACAGAATAATTATGCAACGTATTGTGTCTTACCACTTTGCCAGGTGACGCCATCCAAATTAAGTTAATGCTATCCCCTTCTTACACGTAAGCCGTCTTGAGTGCCACGGGGAGATATTTGCATGATTACAAAGTAGTCATTTCTACTCTTTTTTCTTTCGTCTATGTGCTGCGTCTTCTCGTGCACCGCTTTCCTCGAATTGCGAAATTAGCGAACGCCGGCGACGCAGACGCTGTGCGCTCCACAACAACGGCGACAAGCAGGCAGTGCGATGCAGAGAGCACGACGCTGGCGTCAGGCTGCGGACACGCCATTAATGCCCGCCCGTTGCCGTATGCGTTCTGGCTGGCAGCGGTTACAACAGCACTAAGAAAAAGGCGGACGTGTTGAAAGCCGACCCGACATGAAGCTTTGGCGTAAGCCTAATGCATGCAAGAAGTCCCAACGTCGGCGAGAAATCTGAACTCAACGGGCGCCGCCGTTTCATTCCAATCACACCGCACTCTGAAGCCGGCCGCTTAAACACTGGCGGTTTTCTAAGGGATCTGCAGGCATGAACAGCTGTCGGCCTGGCGTCAGGTTTAATGTGAACGGAATTAATTTTGGCTAAGAGCAAAGTGGTGAAAGGCGGCTTTAATCGGGCTCGTTGCTAAGCCAGTTCCTTACGAGAAGAGACTTTTTTGCAAGTCGTTACGCTTAAGTGGAATTATTTTCGCGACAGAACATTATGCCATGATTAAATTGCTTACGTGGAACGTAGCACTGAACAGTGGTGAGAGCTTAATTTATCATATGATCCTACGTCATTTCAAGTTGCTTTTTAAGCGAACACAACCTGAAAAACAACCACTGCTTCAAGAAGTCGTGGAAAAGCAAAGTAATAGAGGTTTCAAGTCAGAATAAAGTTCGCATCACTTTAATGACATCACGATGCAAAATTACTCAAGGGTTTCTGTGCTCTCATCCTTTATTTTGAAACGTCAGTAGAAGTTTTCTGGAGATGATGTTTTCAGTAAAGTCTTGCGATTGTCGGTGTTACTATTTTATGTTGGAAAACATGCAGCATTTCACCTCATTTATTGCTCTCCGGGCTGCACTTGCTCGCTAATACACATGCGCACAAGCATTCAGTTAAACTACACAAACGTTATTAAACAACTTCGAGCAAAAGCGTTCTGTGGCTGTTTACAAAACAATATTTCACAATTGTTAAATGGTAGCCCGCCGCGTATTTCCGGTAATATGATTACTATTGTGACATAGCAATAAGCATGCTAGCGTTTGACAGAGATAATTAGAATGATGGGCCAGATTACGGGCTACCATCATCGTAAAACGGGTATCAAAACGCTCATAACACTGCGCTCGTATTTATCGTTCTTGTTTGACGAACACGGCAACAATCAAATAAAGCGGGGCACTGTAAGCGTTTTGTGACTGGGTTTGTGTTGAGCATGGTACGTATTTTGGTCCTATATTAATCAGAGAAGTTAGCTAACATTATATTTCATTCTTTTAACTAATGCACTCTTCGAATTGTTTTACTTCAAATTTTTCATAAAACTGCTCATTCTGTATGAATATGAATGTATAGTTTCCATCAGCTTTTAATTCAGAACCTCATTATTACACTCTTTATCCGTGTTTAATAATAATATAACTGGTTCACAGGAATAGAACAGCGCAGTATCTGTCACACTTGTGTCTGTGAACACCTAAACAGCACGGTAAGGGAAGGGAGGAAGGTGGGAGTTAAAGTGGACAGAGAAAGAGGAGCTGTAGTGGAGGGCTACGGAGTAATTTCGACCACCTGGGATCTTTAACGTGCGCTGACATCGCACAGCATACAGACGTCTCTTCGTCTGTGTGCTGGACGATCTCCACATACTCGTCAAAATGTTGCACCTATAACTGGAGCGTTTTTGGCGCGTATGTAGAAAGAGCCTAAGAGTTGGTTGGTTTGGTTGGTTTGTGGGGTTTAACGTCCCAAAGCGACTCAGGCTATTGGTACATGTTATAAATTAAAATTCCGCTTGTATAAGTGAAAGTGCCACTTATAACTGAAACTTTTTTTGGCACGCAGGGTGGAACAGATTCACATGGTAATTGCGTTTTAAATTAAAATTTGACTTATATAAGTGGAAGTTCCGCTTCTAACTGGAACTTTTTACACGTGTGTAAAACGAGATTAAGTGTGATCTTGCGCGGCTAGCGCGTCCATTAATGCCAAATATGGTGGTACCTAAAAATCACGCGCCTGCAGTTACCGAAACTTGGCGCCCTGGTCAGCTCGCTATTTTTTCAAATAGAGCCACGTGACAGTCTGTCCCGCGACCATACCGGGGTTGCTCACTGTCGCCTGTCAAGCTCATTTAAGGGAGAACAAAAACTCTTTCACGCTTTCACTTCCGCGCCGTTATGCGTTCACTAATTTCCTCACTAACCATTCTAAACAAAAGAATAATATGTAGGCTATGTGCACAAGTATAGCGAACAACTCTCACGCATTAGACTCATATAGTAAACGGTCGCGAAATCAGAAACTGTGAAATTTAGGCAGGCAGGGCTTCGATGCAGATTAAGTGCTCATAGCTGTACATCTAAAGAAAAAGAAACAGTTTTATTTCTTTGATAGAGTTCTTCGCATAAATGATTTAGTCTTGTATTAGTGCACATTTTATGGTCCCGAAGAGCCATTTTTCGATGATGCCAAACATATGAGCAAAGAAAATGTCACAATTAAGCCCAAAGGCACGCAAGAAAGACAAATTCGCTCGATCTCAAAGAGAGCGGAAGAGTTTATACCCCTAATCCGATTATCAGAGTTCAGGGTTCGAGACTCAGTTCAAAAGCTATGGCAAAGCTGGCGCGCGTGTTTGAAGTCACTTTCTGTCAGATGACAGTAATGCTATTGAGAGCTATCGAAGAAATGCCGTATACAACTACGTTACATTCAAAAAAGCAGCACAGTGCCGAAAGATTGCCTCTTCCATCGGCAAACTGCTGACGAGAGCCACATAGAAGCTCTTCGCAAGTGAAAGGGATTATAGGGATATTCAGCCGTCGTCAAGTGCTTTTGTTGCGACTGAAGTGAGTCCCGGATTAGAGGCAAGCACTTCCCAGGACAGATAGTGGATGCTTCAGCAGAAGTTTGTCATTCTCTGTGTGCACCGTTCTTTCCTTGCAAATGCTTTTATGAAAGGTTAAAAAAAGAAATGTCGAGTGCGACAACCACACTAAAATCGTGTATTCGGAAAACATGTTTCACCGTGGAAGGTGTTTTGCCGATTAATAAAAGCTTTACATTATGTGGTCGAAGGGTGCCGAGCGGGTTTCCTTGCTGGCCCATATAGCGATGTGAGGCATTTGTGTCACAAGCTGCACACAGTCTATACTACTGTAATTAACATGCTCCAGTTGGAAATATAGACGGTGGGAACATTTGGCACGCGAACCAAGGCGACAACCCCTTCCAGCTTGCTATTAAAGGCTAAAGATATCAAGCTGGAATGGAGCCCAGAAATCGAATTTCAACTTATGTTTCAAATCGAATGATAAAAAATAGTATAAAAGCTTTACTGTCTGAAAACTCCTTAAGATATGAGGGACGCCATAGCGGATGGCTCCGGATGGACTTCGACAGCCTGGAGTTTATCAACGCGTACTGATATCGTACAGTATGTGGGCTCTTTCCATCCCCTCCCTCGATACACGGTCAGCGGCATAGGGTCGAACCTTCGTCTTCGGAATCAACAGCCGGTCACTTAGGTGGGAAACAGGGCGAGCAGTACGCAGTGGTTTAATACATTGCTTTTTTATTCGGTAAAGTAGTCGCTCGTTCGAAATATAAAACCTGGCTTCGCAGTGAAGCATGTACATCAGTCGTATAAGTCTACAAATACTGTACAGTCAATGAAGTTTATTATTATCACGGCATCTAGGACATTAATATGTAGAAGACTAAGGTGATGTTCAACACCTTAAGGAAGGAACAGCAGTTTAGGTTAGGTAGCGAAGCACTGGAATCAGCAGGCAATTATGTATACTTAGGACAGGTAATAACCGCAGATTCGACAATGATAGGGAAATATCAATGAGAATAAGATTGGGATGAAGCGCATTTGGCAAGCACTCGCAGATTATGACTAGCAGCTTGCCGGTATCGTTCAAGAGGAAAGTATGCAACAGTTCCATTTTACCTGTACTTTCTTGTGGGGCTGAAACGTGGAGGCTAACAAAGGTGGTTTTACTTAAATTGAGGCCAACGCAGAGGACAAGGAAAGAAAAATAGTAGGGGTAACGTTCAGAGATAAGAAACGTGAAGAGTGGATCAGAGAAATAACTCAAGTCACTGACATTCTAGCAGAACTAAAGAAGAAGAAATGGGCATGGGCAGGACGTGTAGTACGAAGAGAGGATAACGGATGGTCGCTTAGGGTAAGAAACTGGATTCTAAGAGAAGGAAAGCGTGGCAGGGGGCGGAGGAAGGTTAGGTGGGCGGATGAGGTTAACAATTTCGCAGGGGTCAAGTGCATGCAGCTAGCACAGGACCGGATTAATTGAAGGAATATGGGAGAGGCCTTCACCCTGAAGTGGGTATAGTCCAGCTGGTGATGATAATCATGACCTAGGACATCGCCTCATGGATGGGCTTCAAAACGACGATGTGCGCAGAGGTTGGCGAGAGTTGAACAAAACTCACAGAGTCGTCCAGTACGAGCGGCACTTCCAATATTGCTCCTTTTACGATACCTGACGCCGGGACACACGACCTAATAGCGGAATCCGATGTGACTGTGGGAATCAACTACAGTATGTTGCTGATTTGAACTGAGAAAATGTTCATATTCGAGACAACAGTTCCCTACAGGATGATTTTCTTTTTTAATTGTCGTTGCTTTTTGAAAATCATAGATGAGCTTGGCATGGATGTGTGAGAGAAACAAAAATGGGCCATGCGTCCAATGAAAAACTGGACATATCGTGCCTTCTACTCCCCAGTAAGCTTTTGAAAAGTGATCGCTCGTCAGGGAACCTGTCCCGTGAGGGAAATTGCGTAGTAGGTGACGCTTGCGCGTGATACGAGCTTGCGCGCATTAGTGAACGCGCACTGATGTGGTTGTCTAACTGTTGCAATAAAATGTCATAATACCTGCCACGCGGTTGATGAGATGCACAATGTTCAAGTATTCCAGAAAGCTTTAAGTCGATTCACCGCCATTCCTAATTTACCTCAATATATCGAAATATTTTCGGCCCATTTTCGTCGTCAGGCTTCTGTATGTCCCTTAAGAACTGCATGCATAGAACTGCAATCGAAACTTCTAAAGCTAGAGTAAATCTGTTTTTATCCCTTGAAGTGTAATGTCCAACGTCTGAGCCATGGTATTTTTCTGCTGAAAAAGCCGGCACGACAGGGCGAGCTGCTTACTCACACAGCTATCAGACACCGCACCTGTTCCGCCCTGCAACGACAGCAGCAAGTGACACGCATACGTAGTTGACGCAGTTAAGTGTTCTGTCTTGATGATGATCTGTTTTTTCCTCCAGTCACATGCCATATGTTTTCCTCTTGGCTCTTATGGGCAGCAATGCTACTGAAGAATAAGCATCCTGGGCACATGAACGGTAAGGCAGGTTCTTTAGTAGACGCCGCGTGTGATTAAGTGACGGCGCGCTTCTCTTCCATCCGGGCTGTTGTTTGCCGCACCTGAGACAAGATAAAAACATGTGTATGTGCAGGCGGCATTTCTGCGCGTGGGAGGGTATGATTTGCGGCGGGCTCGCTACTGTGTCTTCTCTTACCGGAGCGGTTGGTACATGTTAGCGACCACTCATCGACCGACGTCTTCAAAGAGTTATGACGTGTTCGCTATCTTCGGGTCGTTACGAGCTTCCTGATGGGGACGAATGAAGTTGGTACGGTCGCTGGCTGTTTTCATTTTTAGAGTATACGAGGGGGCAATCTTCCTAGTCTCAACGCAGCTAACAATCCACCAGCAGCCCGTACATTTTTAGCACTGGAAGTGTGTTAGGCCACCAATAAAAAAAAAAAAAACACCCCATCAGTCTTCATTACTAGGATGTTTTACTTTGAGGCTTCTGGCGACGAGGACGCATCAAGACACTAGCTACCGCTAGTATGGTGCAGTAGGTGCAGTAAATTTACGGTGCAGTAGGACGCTAATGGAGCGTACGCCACCATGGCAGCTACCTAGGCGGTATGTGACCTTTGAAAACGTTTTGCGATATCAGCGGTTTTTATAATCGCTATTTCATAGTGACAACTCTTAGTGCCGTAGCTACCCATATCTCAGTCACCCGCAATGAAAAGTTGAAAACCACGGTAGAACTGCGGAACAGGTTGGCTCACATGTTCACCTGCAGTGCGGCAATCGCGAGGAGCACCTGTGTCAAAAGCAAAAAATGCTTGCGCTTCGCTACGAGCCAAGAAGCTGCTCGGTTTTAAGCATTAATCTGCAATAGATGCGAAACTTAACGCAAATGCCTGCCAAGCAAGGCCTGAGTACAACGTTGCAGGACGAGTAAGATTCTGCTAGCCCGAATTCTTGACTTATTCAATTATCAACGGTGACTGATGATTGCAATTGCAACATTTTTTCTTTCAATTGTTCTTTTTTTTTTTGTCCTGGCAGTCGGTGGCACAGCCTACAATTTCGCAATCGCTGTCAATGTGTTTCCACCAGCACCCCTTATAAAAGTGTGTTGTAACCTCTATCACAAGGGACGCGGTTTGCGCATCCGAACAGGAACAAGAGGAATGAATAAATTGAGTGAAACTGAGACAGAACAATGCGGATGCAGATGCCTCAGATTCCTACTGCATGTTTAATGTATGCTAAAGATACCCATTTTAAGCTATATGCGAGCTTTGTCAGTGATGGCAGTCTCGTTTAAAGCGACAGGAGCGCAGTTCGTTGTCCGCCATGTTCTTTTTATTGCTGTTGTACATGTCAGATTTACACCCGTACAAATATTTTTTCGTCCTTCAGGGCGTATCTTATGAATATATTGTTGTCTATTCGGTTTCAACTTGGAGGCCATTTAGCGACGATGTCCGAATTACAGTTCGCTGAATGGGAGCAAAGAATATTGGCTGCTTATAAAATAGCAGGACCAAAGTCCATATAGAGTTCCTTCATAGAATACTGAATTACACAGGTCAGAAAACTAACACTGCTGCTGTTAATATATGCACTCTATTAAAAGTTCCTACATTTCTTAAGGGCCAATTCATGTCCTCAGTTCTCCGGTACCTTCCTGGATAGATAGGAATCTTAACAGCTGAAATATGATACTTTGATAAACGCCGCTGGGCTGGTTAATTTGTATGAAGGAGTGAAGTATGTGCTGCGCGAAGTACTCAAGGCGGCGAAGAATATTATGGAGACACAAACTCACGTACATTTCTCTTAATAGTTTCTTCCTCGCACTTGTTACCGCTCTCCTTGGCTTCTGCTTCTGCTTGACTGAATCGCCCTACACTACCGCTCCCATAAAAAGCAAAGGCTAGAGTTCTTCGGAAGAAAATTTCGTTTTGAGAGTAATTTTTTTTTTCCCATGGGCAACAGCTCTGACTTGAAGTTACTAAGTAATTCCACACGGACGTTCTTGGAACACAAATTGGAGTTACTATCCTGTCTAGGCTCATGGAACGAAATCACGAGCGCGAGAGTTGTGCACGTGATCTGTCATATACGGTGAGATTCTGCGAGAGGTGTTCTTGTTTAGCATTCCTGCCATCTGAAATGCAGTGCAAATTTAGCGCCACAGTTCTGTGTCACATTTCGATAGGGATTTCGCGGCCAGTTTTTTAAAAGGGTTTGTGTGGCGCGTCTTCAGTAGATACTGATAGATCGCGATAAGTGGAACTGAGTGCTATTAGCGCCGTTCCTGGGAATTCTCAAACCGGTGGTTGGCGACGAATTCGAGAGAGATGTACACCGTACTTTCATGTGTTCTAATACCAATAATAGGGGGCTAATTTTTTTTCTGTACGGAAACACATAGATTACTTCGCTGCTTGCCCAAAGCACATTGTCTCCTGCGTTCTTGTCTGCTGTTGTGCAGTGCCAATTATGATATCGCAAAATAGGCGATAACACACTTCTTTCTCGTGCGACGTTTGAACGCAGCTTCAGTAAATTCATTGACGGTCTAAAACCAACTCGCGAGTCTAAGAATCAGTTCCTGCTTTTTCCCCATTTTTTCGTGTTCCGATCACTATACACAATATACGAGATTTTCGCTTAGACGGGCGATACACGTACTGAATGATGTTTGATATCTGAAACTGCACTGTCGCTCAAGACACCGTTGCCATCCGATCTCCCGAATGAGCATCGGCTTCATTTTGCTGAACGCACTGCATGAAACAGATATTATGAACTACGTTGGAACTTAGACACGCTTGTGTGTCGCAAGTTGAGGTATGCAAGTGTTTGGCTGCATAAGATGTTTATTTTTTAGACCCATAAGTAATGATTCTATGTATGGTTAAGCTGTTTAGTGCAAGACTTTACTCAGCCTAGAAAAACTTTGAATTTGGCTAGTTTGCAGACGTTCATAATGTGAACAGCGCAAGCTACAAGAGTCAAGTCGCGTGTGCCCTCTTTTCTTGTTTGTTGTAGTTTACGTTGTTTACATTATGAATATTTACTGAGCCTACTTTATGCCTTTTTATTTGAGCGTATTACATTACTTACAGCCCCATAATGTCTCCTCAATGTCAAGGAGAATCGCATACCCGCACATTCAACGTTATATGTCTCACTAAACATAAGCGCATACTTTATTAATGAAGTAGGAAGTTCGCTCCACAAGGATAACCTAATGGATTTTATTTGCGCAAGTAAATACGATGATGCTTATATGAAATAACTTGTTTTTTTGTTGTACGCCTTTCGCGAAAGTAATGCAGGTATACTAATATGGGGGCGCATTAAAATATATACAAGCTATTGAGAATGTGTAAAGTATTGTTAATACAGACATTTTAACTAAGAAGAATATAAATGCGAAACAGAATATAGCCCGAAGATTACAACAAAGAGTTACCAGGAATTATCAAAATACATAAACGGTGCATGGTCAAATGAGGACATGAAAGGCTTGTCGTGAAAATACCAGAAAAGCACTGAAAGTGCAGGTAATGATATTGACGACTTCGTGGAGGTATGTGTAGTATAAAAATCTTATCTGCTTTTGTTACGTCTGTTTTACTTCGCTTTGTGAATAAATATGTTTCTCTGGTGGCATACATTTCCCACTATAACAATCTTCAGTTTCTACAATCGATTTCATTTATTCCTAATTGTCGCGCCCATCAAGACATGCAGTTTATTTTCCTAGAAAAAACACTGCCTCAAGCGCCCCTCTCTAATTCGGGAAGGTTATTGTTGAACTGATAAAAGAGCACAGAAGCAGCATCATCTTCAACAATCTGCAGCACACATTTTTCTTATAAATACAGCACTATGGTGCCGTGATGTCTCCTTGAGGCTATTCCTCTCCTGGTGTTCTCTTCATTGGATATTTATTTTTTTCTTCCTGAAGCAAAGGCCTCCTCAATTAACGAACCAATCTTTGTTCATCCTGAGGCTAGTAAAAATAAAAGCAGATGACGTAGGACTGAGGCTACGTCTTAATTAATGGTGGGTCCCTTGCGTATCTCTTGCCCGCTTCCCTGCATATTTGTTTTCCTACTTTATCAACAAATATTTTGCTTTGAGTTAATTGGTGCCGGATCTCATCGATATGGAAAACGAAGATAACACATTTTTGCCAACTTGATCCGCACCGCTGCCTTGTAGGCTCAGCCGATTTTTTCTTCAAATAAAGCGCTCATAATGTCCTTCAAGGTTTAAGCCTCTTGTGAACAAGGACTTAGCTCTGGGCCTAGTCTCCAAGCATTCCAGCTTTGAGCAGTATGCCAAAGCACACAGGATACAAAGCACACTGCTTACCGGCACCGGCAGTGGTTAACCGCATAATTAAACGTTCGCGGTGTATACCTGGCTTTTTTATTGACGTTTATAGTGCACAGGTCAATTACGCTTATATCGTTTATTAAGTGATGGTGGTGGCTGCTCCTGGTTCGCTTACCCCTGGCGGTTGCAATTGTTGTAGGCCGACATTGCACCCGCCACCGCTTCGATAGCGCACGACGGCTGTTGCGACGCGCATCTTTCTTTTTCCCTACTCTTTTTCTTTCTTCTTTATTTTCTCTTCTGTACGCACGATGCAGCAGAGGTAGTTAAGCTACAGAGCCAGTAGCAGACCAGTGCATTTTCTTTTCCTTCTTCCTACAGTACCGACACTACAGTTTCATTCAATAAATATACTGGTGCTACCAGGGTTCCAGAAATAGGAATAACGCAGAATCCCATTTCTTTGGAAACTGGAGAATTAATCTGGAACATTTTTACCATAGTTTGAATATTTTGCTGCTGTGTAGGAACAAGTTAAAAAATGAAACGTAAGTTCGAACCAGAGACGAAAAAAATATCACGTAGCATTGAAAAGCATCTACCTCTCTTTGCCACAGAGGGCGCACAATGAGATGGGAGTCTCTTCATTCTGAAGAAGGCGCCATCTGAATAAGCAGCTTAATGGATGAGCGCACTTGAAGGGTGCACCGAACCAAAATAGGAATGGTGGGTCTCCGCTATGGGGAACTTGCACTTCTCTCCTGATCACAGCTCTGCATACACAAGCGAGATTCAATGTTAAGATAGACGGAAGAGGAAGCAGGCCAAGCCGACAGCTCCGCAGCAAGCAACAACTACGGTGAGATCAAAGCTCGAGTGGAGACGGCTGCCTTCTATGGAAAAAAGAGAGCCTCAAGGATGTGAGTGAGTTTGGCTGGGTTCATTATCCAAGCCTCTTCAAATCTTCTTGGCGTCTTCTGTCGTGGCATTTTTTGGCGTTTCTTCCTGCTTTCCTATTCACCACTACTCGCTTTACAGTCAGTCCCGAAGAGAGATCGACAAACAAAAGTTGGCGTCTGGAAGTAATCGAGGCTGCTGTAATACTCTGTCATGCGGGTAATTAGGGTAGAGAACCAACAAAATTGAATGAATGCATATTGTTTTCTTGCTCTGTTTTTGTTTTCTCGGCACACGTTTTTAATTTATAATATAGCAACAGATTGGTAACGATTAATTAGTGCTAAGGGACCTGAATACCTTATTAGTACCGCAATAATTAACCGGACGAAAAGAAACTTAGCTACGCTGCCATCAAAATAATGTACTGGAGCAGTAATACAATTAATTCACATAAACAGAATCATCAAGACAGAATGACATTAAGCGTCTCAAACAGAACGTGAACAGGTTGCTTTAAATATCTTTGCTCCGTCTTGCAAGTAGTTTGAAGCTACACGAAAGTCCAAAGGCGACCGGTGTCAGCCGGGTAGAAAACACTACACGAACCCCATGACCGGTTCAAAAGTTTGATAGGCGCATGGGAATACACTCTTGTAGTGCGCGGCACGGTTACTCTCCCAGGTCACCCTTACCAGATATGTTCGGACACAGCTTGTAAAACAGCGCGCGGTAGTCGTTAATGAAATGTTAGGTATTTTAGGATAAAGTTAAAACAGCCACGCATAACGGGCTCAAGATAAAAAAAAACTGATTCCTTGTCGAAGAGCAGGCGTTGTTTGTAGGATCGATGCAGACATTAGTCCGCCGCCTCGCAACTAACACTTCGTTAACCCCGTCATTGAGGCAAAAATTGTTTCACAACGACCCCGACGAAGAAATGTGCTGTCACTGCCGAAGTCAAGCGACCGCTGCTCGTATAGTATGCGACTGTCAACAGTATTCTGACATTCGAGTCAGGGCTCTCGCTGGAATTCCAATTGTCATCCGACAGGCTAGATACATCGACTGGGTCCTTCCGCTGTCTCTCGACAACGCGCCCGTCGCTATGCTCTGGATAAAACTCGGAGAGTTTGTTGACTTTGGCCCAAGAACCAAGCTTTATGGCAGATTTCAAAGACAATCAAACCAGCACCCGCCTCTGCCACCGTGACTGTGGTGGGGCCAGATGCCAGCACGCATGCCACAAGCAAAGGTTCATGACTCAGGGCTGTCAATAAAAGTGTTGCAAGCAATCAATTAACCAACCGATCAATCAATCTCCTTTACGCCGCAAATACTGTAAATGCGTAGTAGTGAACCCTTGCTACCTCAAGGAGACAAGCATGGCGCCTTACACGTGTAATGATCTAGATTTACTCATGGTGTCATCACATCATCCATCACTCTTTGTGATCACGGGGCCTCTTTTTTCTATTATTTGCTGTCATGCATGTCTCGACTTTATTTCGTGGCCTCAAGCCTAGTAAACACTGGGTATTCGAAAGAGTATGTGGAACTTTACCCCAGGTAATTTACCCTCCCCCCCCCCTTCCCAAAACTTCCCGGGAGGACTGGGAGGCGGCCCTGCTCGGCTGCTCTGACCTGGCGGCTCAACAAGCCTTGGTCGAGCGGGCTCGGGTACTCCCCTGATGGGGCTGGGGCAGGTAGGTCACCGCCGCTTGCGGTGGGGGGTAGCTTGCCACCGAATTTTTATCTGTTGTAGGCCGTCATTGCGCCCGCCACCAATTCGGTGGTGGACGTCGGCTGTTGTTGCGGCGCGCGCTTTCTCACCCTCTTCCTTTTCTTTCTTCTATATTTTCTCTTCTGTCCGCACGAGGCAGCGGAGGTGGCTCAGCTACAGGGCCACTAGCAGGCCCGTGCATTTTCTTTTCCTTCTTCCTACAGCCACAACAACAACAAACGGGCCGCGGCCCACGCCAATGGGCTCTCGTAAAAGGGAGACCACCAAGTAATTGTAAGGGATGGCCTCTTAAGGACCGCTCGTGTACTCTCCCTGTATATGTATGTAAAATAAATGTTTTTCTTCATTATCGCCTACAAGTAATGATAATGAAATTAGTTCACAGAAAGGGAAGGGCGCAATATCTGTCACACTTGTTTCTGTGGGCACCCCCCGCACCGTAAGGGATGGATGGATGGAAAAACTTTATTTTCGTCAGAGAGCATGTATGGATGAATCCGTGTTAGATGGCCATCAACCCATGGCTGACGGCGACCTGGGTGGCCCACTCCACGGCCCTGGTCTGGACGACCGAGTCTGAGCTGGCCAACACGGCCTCTTACTGCTCGAGGGAAGGATCACGCATAATATCCGCCGGTGGCGGTGCTATGCTACAGCTCCATAATATGTGGTCACAGGCTGCCAATTCCTGACACCATTTGCACTCCGGCTGAATGTCCGGGTAGATTTTGCTCAACACTTGTGGGTTGAAGAAACATCTAGTCTGCAATCGTCGCCAGACGCATTCCTGCGCCTTCACCAATTGCTTGTCCGGGGCTGGGTAAATCCTCCGCTCAAGTTTGAAATGATTAGTAATGTCATGAAAGGATACCAGCCCATCTCTCGTGGACCTTCCCGGAACGTCCGGCTCCCCTACTCGGCTGACGAAACCTCGAGCATCCATGTGAGCCGTCTCGTTCCCAGGATTCCCAGAGTGTGCTGGTACCCATACAATTTCCGCCTCCGTAGTCCCTCGCCCCGTGGCCCGATTCAGCAATCGTGCCGCTGTGACAGATATTCTGCCCCTCGCCAAATTTCGGATGGCTGTTTTGGAATCGCTGAAGATCAAGTCGGCATTACTACTAGTAATAGCTAGAGCTATCGCCGCTTCCTTTGCAGTTTCTGGGGAGCGGGTTTTGACTGATCCGGAGGCGATCAAGCGTCCCCGCCCGTCCACCACCGCAATTGAAAATGCGTCCTTGTCCTTATACTCGGCGACATCTACATAGACTGCCCCGTTGTACTTCCCGTACTTAACATGTAAAGCTTTGGCTCTTGCCTTCCTGCGGTCCTCGTGATGCATTGGATGCATGTTCTTGGGCAAAGGTTTTATGTACAAGCCCTTGTGCATTTCCCGCCTAATCTGAATTTTAGTGTCACCAGCTGGAGCGTCAACTCCAATGCCGATCCTTTCCAATATGTCCCTTCCTGCTTTTGTTTTTGAAAGCCTACCAAGCTGCATCACCAAGTGCGCCTCCCGTAGTTCTTCTAGGGTGTTGTGCACCCCTAATCCCAGCAGCCTTTCGGTAGAGGCATTGTGAGGCAACCCAAGGGCCGCTTTATACGCCTGCCTATTCATAGCTTCCACCTTGCCTTTTTCCGTCGCGTCCAACTTCAAATAAGGCGTCGCATACACTATTCTACTGAGCACAAACGCCTGCACCAGCTTACACAAGTCCTTTTCCTTAACACCTCTCTTACGATTGGCGATTCTCCTGATTAGCCTCACGGTAGCATTGACCGTATTTTTAAGCCTTTTCAAGGACTCGCTATTCTTCCTGTTAGTCTGCAGATACATACCCAGGATCCTGATCGTTTGGACCTCAGCGACCGGTACGCCCCCCCCCCCCCTTTCACCTCTAAAGGCGGCGGCGGCACATAGTGCCTCGCATATATCCCTCTTGGTTTGTCCCTCAGCACAAAAAGCTCGGACTTGGGCTGAGAGCACGAGAGTCCTGCTTCCCCTGCTAGCTCCTCAACAATATCCACCACGTGCTGTAGAGTTTCTTCCAAATGTGCTTCACTGCCTCTTGTTACCCAAAGAGTAATGTCATCCGCATAAAATGTATGTTTAAGTCCCGATATCCCTTGCAGCCTGGGTGGTATCTTGATCAAGGCGAGATTAAATAGGAACGGCGATAATACCGACCCTTGCGGTGTCCCCCTGCCCCCCAAAGGGAAGGGATCCGATTTCATTTCTCCGACTAAAATCTCCGCAGTCCTACCCTCCAGAAACGATCTGATGTACCGGAAGGTTCTACCCCCCGGTCTTATGTCCGATAGGTTCCTCAATATTGCCTCATGGGTAACATTGTCAAAGGCCTTAGTTAGGTCGAGCCCCAAGATAGCCTTGGTGCCCGTGCCGTACCCAGGATTAACCACGTCTTTTTTGAGCTGTATCATGACGTCTTGCGTTGATAAATTAGCCCTGAAACCAATCATTGTTTCAGGTATCAACTCCTTGTCCTCTACATAACCCTGAAGCCTGTTCAGGACCACATGCTCCATCAATTTGGCTAAACACGACGTTAGCGAGATGACGCAGATTCTCAATGCAGAGCTTCTTCCCTGCTTTAGAAATAAATGTAATCCTAGCATGCTTCCAGTCTGGCGGAATCTCCCCGGCCACCCAAAATTTATTCATCAAATTCGTGAGTGCCCCTACTGACTTGAAATCCAGGTTCCTCAGCATCTTATTAGTAACCCCGTCCGGACCCGCTGCTGATGTGGTACGAAGCTGACCCATTGCAAACTTCACCTCCGCCACCGTAAAGTCTGCATCTAATTCAAGGTTTTCCTCTCCCGAGTAATCCGGCAAGCAACCGCCCGCCTCTGCGTTTATGTAACGTCTTCGGAGTTCATGTATAAACTCCCCAGTCGTGCCTTGATACCGATGCACTAACCTAGCCATTTGCCCCTTCTGCGCAGATTTGGTTGCCGTAGGGGCTAAAAGGTGTCTCAACAACTGCCATGTTTTTTTACATCCGAATCGCCCATTCATCCGGTCACAAATCTGCCCCCACTGTTTTCACTGCAACTCCAATGTATACGTTTCAATTTCTCGTTCTAACTTGGCCATCTTTCTACGGAGCACACCATTATGCCTTTGTTTCCTCCACCTCCGAAGGAGACTCGCATGTGCTTTCCACATGTGTAACGATCTGGAGTCAGCCGTAGAGCCCTCCTCCTCCGCTGGAACCTCTTTTGTGGTACTCTTCACTGCCTGCTTGAGTGTCTCAACCCAGGCTCCTAAGTCCTCGCTTTCCCCGGTCACTGTGTCATTCCTGACTTCCCAAAATCGGTCCCAGTCCGTCACTCGAGTTCCTTTCACCTTGTCTTTGTGCTTAGCAGCACTAAATATCGTGGAAAGGATATAGTGATCACTTCCCAGTGGCTGTCCCGTGTTTACCCACTTTGCATCCCTGATACCATTCACAAATGTGAGGTCTGGAGAGGTGTCAATGCTCACGCTGTTGCCTATCCTCGTATGATCTAGCGGGTTGTTCAAGATCGTCCATCGCAGGTCCTGGGCAACCTGCCAAAGTTTATTTCCCTTCGGGCTGGCTCGGACGTAGCCCCACTCCGGATGAGGCGCATTGAAATCTCCCCCCACGATGAGTTGAGACCTAGCCGCTAGCCGTTGCGTCTTTATCAGGAGGTCTGGCAAGCCCACCCCCTTATCTTTTGGAGAAGAGTATACATTAAGAGCAAAGAGACTCTTATCGCCTTTTCTTTTGGGTAAAATCTCCAGCAGGACGTAGTCCTTCCTGCTGCTATCTATGGTATGCTGAATCACTGTGGTGTTACGACGGACTAGCATGGCCGTAAAGACGCTCGATACGCCCCCTCGATCAATCTCTGGTGGTGTAAATGTCTTATATCCCGGTAATTTAACCGAGCCGCTAGCCTCCTGCAAAGCTCTAATGTCCGGCTTATTATCTAGATTTTGTATGTGCAACTGCAGGTTCCCCGCTTGCGACGGAAGCCCCTGCAGATCCACTGCCAAACCTCAATTTGCTGGCGAGGGGCCATGGTGAGGCACTAGGTTCACTAACATCGGCTCCTGGCCGACTACGGGAGGCAATCTAGCCTATAGCATAGCATTTAGGTGTTTAAACATACCCATTACTTGGGTCTGGAAACCCTTTAAGTCATTGGTGAAGGCGTCAAGACGCTCCTCAATCTTGCCTAGTCTGGCTTCGATCTTGTCGACCCGACCTTCCAACCTATCCTGTCTTTCTTCCAGTTTTCCTACTCTCTCCGCAAGGGTAAGCATGTCCCTCCTAAGGCTAGTGACTAACTACTGGCTGCGGCGTGTCCGCCGCCGAAGTTTCTGCTATTCTCTTTGCATGAGCTCCCTCATCTGCTGGCGGCGGCCTTTTGACCGTCCCCCGATTCTCCACTTCCATATCTGTACAGTTATCGTCCACGCTAGAAGCGTTCGCCTGCGCCGCTTTCTGTGGGGCCTGGACCAGCGGCGTCTGTACCCTTTCTACTCTGCCGGTTTTAAGCGCGCGTTCCATCTCTGCCATCCTAGCTTCCATCTTTTTGATAGTTTCGGCTTGCTGCAACACCTGCCTTTGTAGCTCCTTCTCTCGAGCAGTCTCATTTTGGGAGCCGGCGTTTGGCCAGCTCACCTTTTTCCTTGTGGCACTTGGACTTCTTCCATGACCGGAACCTTGCCCTCCTCCTTTGCCAGGCTCGGGTCCGGGCAGTGACGGGAAGGAAGTTGACCTGTCCCTTCTCATGCTATCGTCTCTCGCACCACTAGATGACCGCTTCCTTGGCCTCGAACGCCGCTCTTCCTTGCCAGTTTGGCTCTTGTCCTCTTTGCTGTAGCGATGAAGGTGGGAGTGAAAGTGGATAGAGAGAAAGAGGAGCCATAGTGGAGGGCATTGGAGTAATTTCGACTACCTGGGGATCCTTAACGTACGCTGGCATCGCACAGCACACGGACACCTCTTTTCGTTTCGCGTCCATCGAAACGCAGCCGCCGTGGTCGCGGTACATCCCGGCTACTAGGGCACAGATAATCGGGAGTCTTACCAGTGCGCCGCGTATTTGGGTTTGCTCGGTACGGTGGCCCCGCAAGGGACAAAACGACAAAAGAGACGAAGAAAGCGGGCTATTCCGACTAGGGTCTACCGCCCCCAGGAGCCGAGCAGCCTAGCGATTAGCGGCGCATGCTTTTTCAATGGGCGTCATGTTGGACGCGGCACTAGCTTGAGAGAGCCTATAATACTATACTACTACTACTAAATAATAATAATAATAATAATAATAATAATAATAATAATAATAATAATAATAATAATAATAATAATAATAATAATAATAATAATAATAATAATAATAATAATAATAATAATAATAATAATAACAATAATAATAATAATAATAATAATACACACATTAATATTTCTTTGCTAAATTAAGACTGTGAAGATAATATTTAGCCAGTTAAATCGGTCGTTACCTACAGACAATTCAGTGCCAACTTCGTGTAACGAGTCTTCCTCTATACTACTCTACTACTACTAATAATAATATTAATAATAATAATAATTGTAGTAGTAGTAGTAGTAGTAGTAGTAGTAATAGTAGTAGTGGTGGTGGTAGTAGTAGTAGTAGTAATAGTATTATAGGCTTTCTAAAGTTCGGGCCGCGCGTCCAACATGACGCCGATTGGAAAAGCATGCGCCGTTAATCGCTAGGCTGCTCGGCTCCTGGGGGCGGTAGACGCTAGTCGGAACAGCCCCCTTTCTTCGTCTACTCTGTCGTTTTGGCCCTTGCGGAGCCACCGTACCGAGCAAACCCAAATACGCCCAGCGCACCACCCCGGCGAGGCAGTCACCCACCAGCTGCTGATGGTTTCGTGCCAAGGATAGGAAACATACGCAACTTCAAGCTTTGCTTAATTGCTAACGTGGAATTGCTACTTCCATCAATTAGATACGAATAAGACAAAGCAGAATGTCATCGCATCTCGGTTTGTTCACTTCGAAAGTGATTTGTCCTCGCTGCAGCTCACAATACTTTCTCACGTTAGTAAATTTTTCTTCCACATAGTAACGTCCTTTGCTGAAGAGAGGACAGATCCCTGAATGCGATGTAGTGCTGAGTGATGCCTCCTTGCATCAATCACTATGCTTTCGGGATGCTCTCTCCTCCGCTAAACCCCTACATTGAACCCTGCCATATACCCTTTTTCGTCTCCTTTGGTCCCGAATCCTGGAAATGTTAGACTTACTACGAAAACGCCAAGCCGTTCTTGCCGTTCATTCTCCTCTAGTTTAGGATTTGCATCAGAAATGATGGCACTTTTACGAATTTTGACTTGGACATCGCGTTTGTTTAACCGAACAAAATCATAGGTGTTAATAAATATTCTTCCTGAGCGTGACTTGGGTCTTCCTCTGTTATTTCGTTAAAGAATACGAATGGAAAAATTCAACTGTGATTTCATTCATCGCCGCGATGACCACCCAACTGCTGGGTCAAGGTCCCTCTGACGTCTCCAAATAGAGGCATCTTGTTGTATTAATTATCGCGCCCTTAAATAAACCGCTCACACAGAGCTTTACCTGCGGTCGGGGAAAATGACACTGCCAAATTTCGAGAGCAGGCTGTTCGGCGAACCTTTGTTGAGTTCTCTAAGCTAACTTCTCTCAGCTACGCTGGCACCACAAAAACCTAATAACGACTGCAAGTGAAGAATTCAAATGGCCGCTGTTGCATTGTGAGTTGCGTGCGCCCAAGAAACCTGCACATGGTGCTGTTGTCAGAGATAGACTTTTTTTATTTCTGAGATTTAATTTGACAGGATTACAGTAGTAGCACTTGCTTATTGAAAATCAAGAGGCGCACCCCATCAATAATAACATAAATCCAACCTCCATATTTACCCAGCCCACTAAAGCAGATAGGTGACTGCCCGAACTTGTAAAATAGCCTGAACAGTTTCTTTAAATTTCTAATTTGCGATTCACCTTACCACTTTGCATGAAGCAATCAAGTGTGGCGCTCCCCTCGTGCAAAACCCAAAACGCGCTCAATGTAGGAACGGCCACGGGCGCATCCACAAGGGCATCCATCCGTCAGGCACGTATTCATGATTTAACGTTTCTTAAGCACGCCGAAGAAGCTAGAACAGACACTGGTGACGCCGACTGGTCAACACTGGTGGTGTGGTGTATACGGCACTACGTGGCCATAATAAGATTGCATCTCTCCTTGTGCCACCAGGGCCATGTAATGAAATTTTGCTTCTTTATAACCAATGCAGTCTCCAGCGACTTGCGTCATCGCGAAGTCACAAATATTGACAAAATAGAAGTGAAGAAAAATATAGGAAAGCTTACCGAAACCTACTCATAAATGGTTTCTGTGAACCGCACACCCGCTCAACCCCGCAATGACGATTCGCAGCCCAAGGCGTCCGGCAACTAAGCCATCGTTTTTCACTCGCTCAAACGTTTGTTTATCCTGTCCTAACTCTGCTTCTCGCCTTGCTCCTTCCATCAAGACATTCAGTGGCCCACAATATCTTAAACGCCAGATAGATGCGAAGTGCTAACATATGTCCTACCCTCGGCATCTGGAAAAATACTTATTGAAGGCAGGAATGCGAAAAATGTTTTAATTAAAAAGACCTGCCCCACAGAACAATCAAATAAAAGCAAGCAGAAGGCCACAAACGGTCAATGTGGTACTGCTTATTTCACCAGATTGACTGACACTCATTCATCCCCCTCTTAAAGTGAAGATGAAGGGAGTCTGCAACGCACATTTAGGTTTTTATCAATCACGGCATCCTGTACGTATGGGCGCACCAGATCTCGCTGGCCTCGTGCTTACGACGTCGAAGCCTGCTCGATTTGCTAGCAGTGACTTATAAGTGTGTTGCTATTAGCCAAGTACATGAATGATAACGGCTCAACGTCTGACACCGAGTGCCGCATTTTCCTTTTGCTTTAGGAGGGTCAAGCCTGCCACTGCCAGTTCGTGAATTCCATGAGACATGTTTATTGAAAAGCTAATCTTTTGCTTATAGTTTATTCGAGAGGACAGCAGAATAAAGACTAATAAGCGTGTAGTTAGTTCCTGCGAGCCCCATGTCGTATATTGTGTTTCGGCAACACTTGTCACATTTTCCTGGTGCTGGAGGACTAACGTTTGTTCGTGAAATGATCGAGCGTCTGTGGAAAGCAGTATGTTAGTAGTTCGAAGCAAGAGCTATGCAAGGATAAGATTCATTGGCGTTTACATTTTTCTTGCAGTTGCTGAGAATTCCATGGCTAGAGCTGTCATTCAGATTATAACATTGAAAAAAAAGACAATGATTACATATAGAACTTTCTTACGCAACCGTTAATAGACAAAACGTTAATGCGGGTACAACATTCGTATCGTCCACAATTTATTGTAAAATAACCGCGCTAAACTTTCTCTAGAAAACAAATGTAAGCAAGAAATCGTTGTTTTTCTTCTCTTCTTGTTCGTACAAAGAAAAGTTGCCGCGCCCACCCCCTCTCCATAAAACCAGCTCCTAGAGCAGGCACTGGATGGACTGCATCTCACAAGTATTCTGAAATTATGAATGACATTTTTTTCCGCCGCCGAGGAAAGGGCGTAGTCTAACAACTGTATGTAAGTGGCACTCAGCAATGGGACAGAAATGTGGCGGCAACCAAAATATTGTACTTAAACTGACACTAACGCAGCCAGCAGGGGAAACGAATATAATAAGAATGACCTGTAAGTTATTCATTAGAGACGAATGGGTAAAGGACCAAAGTGCGTGAATGTTATTATTGCAGAAATGACAGAAACAGCGGCTTGGACTAGACCTGTAATTGGAAGACAAAGTAACGGTTGTTATCAACGGTAGCGCTTGTCTTCCAAAAGAAAACAATTATAGAGGGCGTCGCAGAAAGTGAGGTGTTCAGGTGAGATCAGAGAATCTGCGACTATAAAGCCACACCAGATGGCACATGATTTGATTAAATGCATGAATATGGAAAAGGCTTGCTCCGCATCTAGCGTAGTCAGGCTGCTGACAATAATTACGCATCTTGTGTTGGCTTTTTACTATGCCGCTTGAGGGTCAGAGTGGTCTCAAACTTTCTATAAGCAATACACACATGCAAATGGCTCATTTCAGACACATAGTAGAGAAGGAAAATAATCTGGCGATGCGTACACTCTCAAAACCTTACAACACGCTCTCGCATAACAATAAAGCCGCATTTGCAATACGCACGTGTGAAAAACCAAGACCTTTACGCATGGCATCGCTTTAAACGATGTTTAATGCGCTTGAGCGCGGTGAGCGAAGGAAAGCTGGTGCTCCCCAATCGTATGCAAAATTCCTACCTCACTGGGCTGCTATGGGCGTTTATTCAGGGTTCATATCTATTTTCAATACCTTATTCTGTAGTCAGGTAAAGAAATTAAAGGTAAACCTTAACACCTCAACATTATATACCTATTTATTATGCAAAGGTAATACACATGCGCTACATTTCTCCTTCAGGAACATTCTGAAGTCAAAAGCGCGAAGAAAAGAAGTCCCGTTTCTTTACACTTTTAAGGAGACACGTTTATTTCAGCTACCATTATTCATAAAGGAGGATGCATGCGGTACTCACTTGCTCTCTTGCGTGCAGGCAGTGCCACTGTGGAAAACACTTGTGCAACTGGATGCTGGAGGATCGCGCTGTAAATATTTTCCTGTGAAACCGACCTCAGTCTTCGAAGATGATTATGTAGAAACGTGAGACATGTGAAATTAAACCCCAAATAAAGCAAGAAAAGCAATTTAGATTGGTAAGACTGCAATGCAAGAAAATAAAAAATTTACCAACTGACACAATTTACGATATTTAACTTATTGAAACAATCAACCACGATTGAATGAGTCATGTCATCTAGGTAGTCAAGGAAACTATATGTTTGGCAGTGTTCGAAATTGTCTTCTACATAGCCAACTAAGAAGTAATTACGAAAACGGGCCGCTAAACAACCATTAGCTGTTGCATATAAAAATGAGTTGTGAAGAGGCAGATTTCAATGATAAGAACACAGTAAACATTCGGCTTTTTTGTCTGTCTCTCAAAAATGGCATATGATGAACATTCCCTTTGCTTTTTACTATATCTATTGTTTAGAATTTCGCTTAGGTAGTCTCAAATGTCGATATGCTCCATCCATGGTATAAAGAATAATAACTAATACCTGCTATCTGTATACGACTGAACAGGTCCAGACAGTACCAATATCGGCACGAATCAAAAAGAAGTCACCCACGGACACAAACGTGGAGACCAGCCTGGCCCATTTTTATTTCTGTGATCCAAGATACCAAGAAATCGTGTACAGTAGTTTGCGAATGTATTTCGGTTGGATGTTTACGATCGTTGCGCACTATACGAAAAGCCAGACAAAAAAAATACAAATCATGCGATTTCACACGTGAGCACCGGTACAAACTAACAAACGGGAAGTTTTAAAAACAAATTTAAATAGGCTGCCCTCACACAGTAAACACACAATATCCTAATCAGTGCGAATGTATCTTTAAAGTTTAACTGCACTTTAGAACGGCGGTAAGCTTTATATTTGAAATTGATTATCTTTCTTGCTCTTCCCTTTCCTTGAAGCACTATCCCTGTGGCATTATTCTTGGCACCAAAGCACTGTTATCTAAAACGCTATATTTCTTGGTTTCATCCTGATCTTCTCGTAGGCCAGCCTAATATCTCAATCAAATCATCAGAGACCACACGCCAAATGCCGAAAGAAACATGATTAAAATAGGTGACGCGAACTTGAACTGTTTTGCCTATTTCCAGGGAAAAAGTGACGGCGCAGGAATAGACACTGAATGCCTCTCAAAAGCTAGTTCCAGCTTTCCCTAACGAAGGCTAAAGGTATTTGAGCAACTATGTCTGAAAAAAGAACGAGGCAAAGAAGTTGTACAAAAGCTAATAATTTAATATCGGTGCCGTCAAAAACTTACGGTAATATCTAAATATTCATTACGCAGGGGTGATATAAGCACAAGCTTACCATAATGGCAAGACTTTTCGTACCAAAATGCTGGGTAGCCGCCTTTCATTAACCGACTAAACGGAATAGGAATTGAAGGAATCATATATGCTTGAACTTTGAATATCAGACAAGAATGCGTTACAAGAAAACAGCAGATTCTTTATTGATGTGGATACTACGACAGCTGGCGGCCGGAATATCAATAGCAAGAAAAAAAGCAGTCTTGCTGTCGCCTATCCTTAGCTGACATGCGAATCAACTGCATCCTAATATGAGAAGGTGACAAATTATAAGCACCCTGGCACGCGTAACTGAACTTCAAAGAGGTTTTTCACAATTAATCCTTCTTTACACAGGTAGCAAAATAGGTTCGTACATAACCATGATGGCGTCGAAGAGTGGTCAAAGAACGTCGCTCAGTCTAATCAAAAGTAAGCATGTGTTTAATTTATAAGAAACTGAGAGAAAGCTTGGTCTTTAAATGCACACAAAGGATTACTTCTGTCCGAAAGCATTTCCACGTGACTCTGTTTTCACAAGCAGATATTTTTGACAAAAAAATTCACCTCAGTGGTTATGAACAGCTTGAAGGTGGACATAAGCTCACCTCTGCGTGCTTCCAGGTTTGAATGTGGGGCCACCATTTGCATGAATTTCAATTTCAATACTAGAACGCACCCAGCAGCGAATACAGCCCGCGAGAAACTATGACAGCAACGATCGGAAAGAAATCTCTGATAAAGTGTGTATTTTCCTCTCTGCAGCCATTTGCAATACAACGTAACGTTATCCTAATTCCCTTACAAGTAAGAAATGAGCGCACAAGCGCTCTCTCTTGGACGATAGTGAAGATTGAGGAGTGCGGTTCAAAAGAGAAGTCGCAGATTTGCCTGACCCTTTGATGGCACTGGATCGTCGCACTTCTGTCTTCAGAACCACACTACAGACTTGTATTGGGGTAGTTTAACGCAAATCCACTTTGGCGAAACCCCTGTGATCACCACTGCTTCCTCAATGCGCAGCTTTCGCGGAGTCTTTTATTGATGTGCACGGCAAAGAGTCTCCCTCCAGGAAACTCGCTGCTTTTGGGGAGTCATGGGGAGTCTGGCTGACGCCATCATCACTTGCAAGCATATGTTAAATAGTAAAACAGGGGTAATGAATTTGCAAGTATTAAACTTGAGAATACACTTTCAAATAAGCGGTTGTAATTATAGCCGGAATTGTGCCGCGAAGCTTAGTGATAGTTTTCTTAATGTAACTTTCATAAGAAATTTTCGCAAGGCAATGGTTTGCGCTGCTAAATGTTTTCCAAGAGGGGCCTCTGGCGGAACAGTGATAACGTCTCCGTTGGGCGCTGTTCAATAAAACATTATCTAAATGAAAACCAAATGGCTCTAGGATATATTACAATAATCAGTTCAGTTCAGTTCAGTCGTTCAGTCGTGTCCGACTCTTCGTGACACTATGGACCATATCACGCCACGCTTTCCGGCCTCTCACTATCTTGATAATATCACATAACTTCATCTGCAGCGCCTCGAAATGCCATCTAACCATCGCGTCGCTGCCTGCCCCTTCTCCGGTGACCAGGTCTCAACCTTTCCCAACATCAATTCTTTCTCCAGCGACTCCTTTCTTCTCATCAGATGGCCAAAGTCAATAATACTCATGATTTGAGATGCCCACGAAAAGCGAAAGGCTGCGCTACAGGCCTTTCATAGGTCAGGTTCAAATTTTATATTGCTCTCCAATCGAGCAACTGTGCCCCGAGCAGCAAATATTATTATTTCGGCCTTCGTGCTCAGTTTTCGGAAAACCTCAATACTCTTGCCCTTTAGTATAGATAGTGTCGTCAGTCTCTTTTTTGGTATTGAGCCCCAAACTCAGTAACACGCACAAGCTGTAGACTGGCCTAGCACCTTTCATATATTCTTCATATTTTTTTAGTAATCAGCATACTGTGCCATGTGCAATTACATTCTGAAGATTCTTCATTTCGTGAATGAATAAAAGAGTTAGAGTTCTATCCCTAGGATTAAATGTTTTCAAGAGGTTTTTCCATCTTGGGTAGCATCATATATCCTGCCCTGTGGGAAACGCGCAGACCACTTGCAATATGGTTTATTAATGCCAAAATAACCAGACATTCGAGGTGGATGCACTGGCCAGCCAGATCAAATGTATTTATCGGATATAAAAATGAACAGCATAAACTGTTCACAGGATCATACAGGAGTACCACATAACAAAAAAGGATAAAGTCAGTTTCTATGAGCAATGCAGTGAACATAAGTCACATCTTGATATACTAGAAGGAAGTATTTGAAGGCAAACGTCGCTTTGTTAAGGGAGACGATGAGTTTACAGTACGGCAGTAAGGTGGTGATGCACTGTACGGCATGGTACGGCTCTGCTTAATGGGGTATTTTATGATACGGAATGGCATGCCATGGTATATTACGGTATGACATGGTATGTTATAATATGGTAGGATATTCTATGATGCCATGTGGTATAATATAGTATTGCTGATATGGTATCGGCGTATGGCAAATGTTACAGCCAAAACACAAAATGGTTTGTCTATATAATCGCTTCGGCCTTCCCGAGCTATTCGGTGCAATAATGCCATGCGGGAACTGTGCAGTTTGAGCAAAGTGAGATGAGAAAAGTAAAAAGAAATTAAAAACTTTTGCATCATAATCGTTAACGAGATATGTAAACTATATGACTAGTACAGTCAAGGTAACTTCTATGATTCACTCTCCGGCAAGTTTCTATTTAGCCCTCCGTGAGAGTTACCATGCAGTCTTTCCTACATGCAGATTGATCAAACCTAACGTTGACTGACGGCCCACAAGAAATGAAAAAAATATATAGATAGGCGCCTCCAGTGTGGAAACACGCAATAAAGGTTTGACATTCAGAACCTCTAAATTAATGCGCTGCTAGTAAATATCTTCACAGTAGGATATTAAGCAAAGAATGACAGCAATTAGTAGATCTGCAGCTGCGCTTGCACAATCATTTTTCAAGTCTTTTTTTTTGTTTTTCAGAAACAAGATATCACTCACGAAGAGATTACGGAAGCACGCACAGATAAACAGTCACGTGTGCTCACATGGCGCACCTCTTAGTGCGCCACGACAACAATATAGATGCTGAAGCTCAAGGCGACGACCGAAGTCGACATGATGGCCAAGGAAGACGCCTTAGAAGAACCTGAAAAGGAGATTAAGAGCAAGAAATTTGAAAATTGCTTAGATGAAGCAACAATCATTTAAACCTCGCTAAATATTTTCAAATAACAAAGGTGTTAATGGTGAATGTGAAGGCTAACATCTGTGCTGCCGCATGAGAAACAGGCATCAGTGTCATGACCTCACATTTGGGAAATCCCTCTGCTATTTTTTCTCAGCGCAATGGAACAGTGTACGGATGTTGAGGTAAAGCGGCATTACCTGCTCATATAGGTTTACAGTCAGGCACTTGCCGGTTCTCTGTGCTGCTCCATCATCCGACAGCCAACGCCATCACCTACTCGTTGGAATGAGTGTGTACACGCGCTTATTCTGGGGTGAAGTTACCGATTAAGATTTCCAAGCAGGTGCATTCTTTTTAATTTTCCTAACCATTACAAGTAGGAATAAAAGTTTACCATGGACTTAACTATTTGTGGCAGCAAATCTCCAAAGAACTTCAGGAACTCGAGTGCAATTTGCTTAAATAATGTTTTTAAGGAGGCACTCTGACCATTTTTTCTATCAGACTAGATTTTCGTTGGCGCAGAGGTTTCGAACTCGTGATGAACGGTTTGATAACTTTATCAAATTTGCTACTCTTGACAAAAAAAAAAACGAGATGGTGTCTTTCGAACCTTGTCCAGGAAAGACAGAACAGACGGCCCACTGATGGACACGCCTAGTAACTTTCAATGTTTTCGCATGCATTTTAGCATCTCTATGGCTGTGAATAACAAGAAAGATACACACTGCAGGAAGTGGCAGTCATTGAGAAGCCAAAGCCACAAGCAATTGACTATGCTAGTGATGAAGACTGCTCATCCTTTATGCTCATCTGCTGCCTAAGTGTTCGCCCAAAATGACGCTTAAAAAAATGTCTCCACCGGGAATCGAGCCACTATCCCATCAATTCCCAGCCGAGCGCACAAACCACTTGGCCAAGCTAAGAAATTGTTTTGCTTCTTCTTTCAGCGTGGTATTTATTACGAGCGTTTAAATGCAGGAAAGTGCTCATGGGAATCGTAATCCTTTTTATCTAGTATGAGGACAACGGTAGCGATGACAACGACAAAGCAGACCCTGACAAGGACATTGATAATAGTAGCGATGACAATGACGGTGCAGTAAGTGAAAACAGTCCTGTGAAGTGGCTATCGCCATTTTCTCTATTAGGCAGACTTAAGCGCAGTCCTGTAATTTTTCGGTTTTAACTGCCGTCTGGTTGTGGATGCATATTATCTCTATATTCTTGTTTTGAATATTTTCGCAATGTCTAAAAATCGTCTGGTAATGATTTTATTTTTACTTAATTTGTCCGCAATCACAAAATGTAGACATTTTACATCAAAATCAGCGCAGCTGTATCATGTTCAAAATAATCGCAGCTACGCAAGCTAGCAATACGCAAGAGAAGGTACACTTACCATAAGCTCCAAAGGTCAGCTCTGTGGAAGAAGACAATAAAAACACAATGCGCTCATTAGAGAGAATATTGACCGCAAGAGGGGAAGCATGCGAGTCTAGTTCCTCCTCCTCTTGATGCAGAGGATTGTGAACCTCATGTCATTAAGGTGATTTCAAAAGAAAGGTGTGTATTCTCTGTCATCTGCTAAAATTCCGCTATAAGAAACCAAATACTGATCTCTGAAGACTCTAAGTTTATTCCTAGTAGTGTTTTGGTATCGTAAAAAGTTACAATCTGTATTTCCATGGCAGTCATAACTATTTAAACTGAGCGAAGGAAGGACTCTAAAAGAAATATTTTATTGATCATCGCGTGATTGGGCCATCCCGATCAATATATCTGAGCTTTAACTTAGAATATCTAGCACCATCCTATCCCTCGCGAAGCTGTTCTGTGACTCGAGATATAAGTGACTAACAAATCACAACAGCTCACCATGTGCGTGACTCATTCTGTGCGTCAGGGCGTAGTTGTTGTACGGTATCTCTAGCACGCACTCGAAGAGGTCTGCGAGGGATGGAAGCTGGCCCTCAACCATGTCGGCGTGCAGGGCCACGTCAAAGAGCCCGTCCGGTGCGGCTCTCGTGAAGGTTCGGACTCCGACTTCCCCTGTCGGTTTCCGCGTGCTTCCTTTGATCCGCGTGCTTCTTTCAGCTCTGGCTTTGGATAAGTGCCCTGGGCCATGCACAAAAGGCTGACCGTTTGCTCGGCCGAGTGAGACCTTGGCTGCGGCTCAATCGGGGGCGTCGAGCTGCTGTAGTTGAAATTTGGATACATCGCAATTTGGACACATCGCAAGCTATGGATATTCTCAAATGTGCTGGTTTTTCAGCCTCGAGCGTTGTTTACGATCGCTCGTTTTGTCTACTTTATACCATTGCAGCTTCTTAGCTGGCATATGTAAACAAAATATGTGTCAATCATGGTAAATGAGTGAATTTTACTCTGAACGGTGCTCATATATAGCTTTGATATTTCGGGTAGTAAGGCACACCCCTTGGCCAGGCTATTTATTATGACCTTTGCTTCAGTAATGTTATTCTGAAGCTGAGTGTCTCTGGCAATTCTACATGACTCATTTGGCTTTCTATCAAGTGTCATTTTGCTCTATGCTCTATCACTGCAAACCCTCGCTACTATTTGGCTGGGGTCTTGCCAGCTCTCGCAAAAGGGTCCAGACTATTGCCATTAAAGTTTTTAAATACAAAAGTTTCCCAATGAGTTATAGTTATTCAAATTTAGTTCTGGTAGGATACTCGATCAACTCCTGTCACGGCCTAATTAAAAGAAGACATTCTAAAGAAACTCGACATTCTTGAGGCAATCTCATAACTCTTCTTTTCCTATAATATAAGTAGATTAGCCACTGTCATTGCCCTAAATAGCCTATTGTCGCCTCAGAAATGTGCCCGTTGCTTGTCGTTTGTTGCTTCAAGGGTGTATTTATTTTTCTATGCTTTCTTTCCGAAGGAGTGCTCTACATGCGAAGCAGAGATAGCTGTAGGGCGTTAGCTGTTTAGTGGAGATTTCCCCGACTCAGTGCTGAGAAACAAAGTCGGAGAGCTAAAAGAGTCCACGCGTTAACGCAGTAATCGTCAAGTGCGACACGGAGGACAGAAAAGAAGTGTGCAAAGTTACTTGAAATTTCTTCATAAAGCCATCTGATTTTAAACATCCAGACAAAGTAACTCGACCAGTTTTGTACATGATCTGCGCCTTACGACTTTGATTGCGGTTCCGACGAACCCACTGTGGCCTACTACAGTTACATCGATCTGTGTTCTCGCGTGGTTGTCCTACTTCGCCAATAAAAGGGCCATTTGCGCGGAGCTCAGCCACTGAGTGCCTTGTGACCTGCAGTAAAAGCACGGGAACCAAGTGAATTTTGTCATTGTTCATTCTTTCATCCAGCTGCACGGTGATAATCACAGCAGAATTAATTTGTCAAAAAGGTCATGAAAATACCAGAATATAATCATCGGGCTGACGAGGTAAAGGAAATCATTTACAGTGGGCATGCGACCATTGCCAAAAATGTTATCCTCTTTGAGTTTGGGCACTAAATAGATATGCAGAATCTGCTGGTGAAAATACTGCTTTAAACCACAGTATTTCAAATGAAATAGTTTAATTTTCGCTAAGGACGTCATCACAATTTGGCTCATATATGATAGAAAAAACAGGCCTTACCTCACACCTGTCAAAAGCAACCTAGCGCAGTGTACTGTGGTAAATCAGGAATCTATGCAGCATGAAGGTACGAAGCAGTCTGTGACACTTTTGAAGGCAGCTAGCAAAATTACTGCAGTTGTGGCAATACTTTTCACGGGTATGGTAAAGGTCCGGAGGCTGCAATAATTCCTGCTTTGCAAAATAAGCCGGTCGTCGCCATTTAAATCTTGCAATTAAAATGTACTCAACGATACTTTTTTCAACATTTGAAATTCTAACTTGACGATTTGATAAAAATTAAGAAAACATGTTTCTTCATAATTCTTCAGGCGGAACATCAAATTTTGAAGTGTAAGAAAGCAGCCGCATACGTGGCTAGAAATCTAAGCAAGGACTTGACAGTTGCATAATTGTTTCGTTTATAAAACGAAAACGTTACCATAATTGATTCGTTTCTACAAAATGATTTTGTACGTCCAGACATAGTCACATAAGACATCATTGCCAGAACGCTTCTTTCAACCGCAACCAATTGCTATAAGAAAATTTGCTTAGGGACATAATTAAATCAAATGCATCACCTCTGTTTTGTGCATGAGTTGAAGAAAGCCAGTTGTTGGGATAGAATACTCATTCTCTAAAGAATCATTAGTCTACAGCAGGTTGACTTCCATGCTTTTGTGGGGGCAGGCTTGTTTCCATTTTTCTGTCAATCCTTAGCATTTACACTGCTTCAATATATCCTCCCCACTTCTCCCAATGCTTCTTCAAGAGCATCCCTCTAAACAACGACACAGTAAATTACAGCTGCTAGCCATACCTTCTACCGCGTTCACGCAGCTTCTGGTGCTTAATTTCGTTCCCTCCTGGCTGAAAAAAAACTTCAAAATGGGTGTTCCGGCAAATCTGTTTTAGGGATGGAGAGGCAAAGCCTGTTTTGCCTAAACCTGTTTTGCCTCAGTGCATAAACGGTTCGCTCAAAGCTCAGAGAAACTACCATTCCATTTCTACGTATGCTAAGTGCTTTGAAAAGAGAAGATGGTCCTCAGGCTGGTAGCCAGCCCGCTTCCGTATACATAATAATGCTGATCCTCTTCTAAGTACCATTGCTTGACAAAGTCGCCGACCTCTCTCAATGCAGAGCCTATTTCTAGCTCATAACTGCACGGTAATTCTCGAGGTCATCAGTGAGCCTAGCTTCTGTTCAGCGCTATCAGTGAGTTGAGGAACGCAGGGATTCAATGTGCTGTGACAACCCAAAAAACCGACCACTGCTTTCATACCGGGGATTCCTTATACGGCGCGTATCTTGGCTCCCGCAGTTTAGTTTCCGGCATGCATATTGTAAACGACCGCTTAGACAGGCTTATCGACCTGGTTTGGCAGATGCGCACGTGGTCTTGGATTTCGCATCCACTCACGTTTTACCTTAGTAACGTTCTTTCTCCGTTACATTCCTTTTCCTGTATTTTGTTCACCTTTTTTTACGGCATAAGTTTCCTTCCTCATTTCCTTCTTGCTTCTTGTGTGGTGAAAGCCGCGGGATAGACAAAAACTCATGCGAAAAGGCGTAGGAGACAGCTGACATTATCAGCATATTTACCAGCGAAGCGAGCAAAAAAAAGAACAAATGCTGAAAAAACTCTTTGCCGCGTTTATGTTCCGCATATGAATTATATTTTTATGACACATTTATTGAAGGCCCATTGATTCATGTCTGTTGACAGTTCACCAAGGATTGTTTAATCTCAGACAATTAGGATCTCGGTCTGGGCTAGTTGATTCATAACTATCACGAAGTAAACACAGCGCGAAGAAACAGGACCCAGCGCCAGTCCCGTCTTGTATGTGTCTTCTTTCTGTGTCCTGTTTCTTCGAGCTGTGTTTATTACGTGATAATCTCCGACATCCGTCTATTCCAGCCTTAGTTTACCACAGCGATTTGCCTGAGAATAACTTTAATATGCTTCTGAGAACGCGTGGCAGAATTACTACGTGGGGTCCCCCCAGCTTTATATTTTGTTATCGAGCTCTGTCATTATTATGCACCCATATGTGGTTGTCCAGCGGCCAGCTAGTCCCGAAAACTGAGGCGACGACATGCTGTAGAAAACCCGCTTGACAAGAAGCATTCTGCTCTCCTTTGATTGGTGCAACCGTGAAAGGCGTGCTCTAACGCTATTGTGGGAGCTACATCACAGATATAATCTTGCAACTCCAAGATTTCATTGTAAGCTCTTCACTGCCTTGATTACATTTCCAAATTTTATTTACTTAAATAGTCTTGCTTAATTACTACCTGTACCACCTAATGTTTTTTCTAAACCTTTTTCATTAACATTCACTCGAAATCCATAATCTAGGCATGGTATAACCTACGTCATGGTGAATATCATTGTTTCTGTCTGCGCTAAAACTTAGCTAACTCCTCAGTGTGGTTATGTGCCATGCCTTATGAAACAAGAAGAAGGAGAGAGCGATTAGTTGACATCGCGGAAGTTACACGGTCGGGTGGGCGGCGTGCTGTCTCACTTTGCCTACTAATATACTCCCTTATTTGCGAGCCTTACTCAAAGATATTTTCGGACACCAGGCACAGGCTTTTGTCTGGGTATTTCTGCGCCACAAATATCTCGAGTACTCTGAACATTTAGCTAATGTACTGTCAGCCGCACAAGAACAAAATATTTGTGGTTTCATTCCCTGCTGACACACTCATGAGAATTGCGTCTGATATGTTTTGCATCTCGTACGAAGATACATCCGCTAAACTTCCGGCGGGGCCATCGACCCTTAGGAGGGTCGGAATACGTCACTGTTACTCCAGCATTAGCGGCAATCCTCTTTAGGCTGCTTGCTATGCTCCTAGGACGCAAGCCGAGTCAACGTTTCGACAAAGAGACTGGTCTTCTTCTGGGCCAAGACGAAGACAAGTCCCCTTGTCGAAACGTTGGATCTGCTTGCGAGCATGAGATTCCCCCCCCCCCCCCCCCACACTCAACCTCTCAACCCTTGTTCACTATCCTTTCATATTGCGTAGCGATGTTCTCTCGTTCTAACTTGGTATGCTGTCGACGAGCGGCAACACTATATATTTCCCGATCTCATTCACGTAACCATTACCGGTTACGAAACTCTTGCCCTTTTTCCCAATTTTTGATCAATTCTTAAACCCTTTAGCTAACCTCGCTGACATGGTCAGCCGAGAAGCCTGTGCTTTCAATTTCTTTAGCAGTTTCCTTTAGGATACGCAGAGAAGGTATAATGCCAGGAAAAGACATCCGATTTACTACATTTGATGCCAAGAGCCACTGCAAAATTACAACTTAGCCGTACCTCGTTGCATTGATTCTACCTGTGTTACCTGTTAAATTGCAGTGAGCTCAAGATAATATATAGTGCAGGTTAACGGAAACGCGCAGATGGAAAAGAATTCAGGCCATTCAGCTTCATTCGCTAAATAGGATTTAGAGCTCATCAACGCAAGAACGTAAGTATGTAGTAAAGTGTTTCTTTTGGCACAACACAGCATTTCAGTAAATGAGGTTGAAAAAAGCCACGCTGTAAGTCATTCCAAAATAAATCGACTGTGTGATAAGCTCCCATACTATTGAACGCTGCGACCTTGTGCTTAAAATACATAGGCCACAAATATATTTTGTTAATTTGCTTACCCGGGAAGAAATAATACGTACAGTGAGTTAAGCCACACCATGCCTTAATTATATAAATTTCATTGATGAGCACCTACGCCACACCGTTATTTAAGTTTTCTGCTAAACTGTGCTCTCTCCTGCGTAGGGAAAGAGGGGCAGAGTCTTTCTCTAGCCTCTCTTCCTCTCTCCCTCTTTCGAGTAATCAGGAACATTCCAAAGATCGCAGCTGGGCGGCCAAAATGCTTTCGCCTTGCTGCGCGTAAGTTGACAAGTGCGCCCCTGAAATGTTTTTTCGCGTTCTGAATTCCGCAGTTCTGACCGTGCACGAGATTGGGGCCAAGTGCGTGAATGCACACAGCAATTCTTTTTGTAAACTGATCATAGAAACATTTTATAATCAGCATGTTCTCTTTTACACCAGAAAACTGCGCTTTTTAAATGTCACTATACTGTAACTTCTAAACAGAAAGTCCTGACAGAAGATTTCGCACCATTTGAGGCAACAAAAAATACTACTGCTTAATTATGTTATGAAGCAATTGAAATGTTCGGCGAGTGCCGCCATGCTCATCTTCGTGCCCAATAGTCCTGATGCTTCACACAATCTAGCTGCTGCACAAACTCCTAGTGCAACCTCCAAGCAGATGGCAGTCAACCCCTCCCCCCCCCCCCCCACCTCTTCGCCGAAAAAACAATTGTCTGGTTTATTTGCCTTTTTCTTTATGTGTTTGTACCGTAGCGTGAGTGCCCACGCGACGCCTGCTTTTCTGTGTGCCCGTATGCGTGGATGCACCGACCGGATAGAGGAATGTTTCACGCGCGGATAGGTTTTATTTCGAAACGTTGCCCATCTGACTTTCTGCCCAATTAGATGAACTTCGGACACGCCGAAGAACAACCAAGGCAGCTATCAGGCCTTTCACTATAGAAGCCAGGAACTTTCCGCTCGCCGAAGCCATGTAATTCTACAATAGAAGCGACGTAACGTCCTATATGCACATGGTCCGCATGCGCCGTGTTCAGGCAGGTAGACATCGGGGTTAGTACGGTTAGCAGAATTACACAGTTTGGCTGGGCCTGACCAATTATGCACCAGCAGACAACATTAGCGGAACGTACATCGTGTTGCCGTGTGCTTGACTGAAGTGCCGTGAGGCCACTCGCCGCCAGTGCAGACGCACGTGATTGGTCCGGACGCGTGGTAGCTCGCTATAAGGGTACCAGATGGCGCTAGTTGCTCATTAGCTTTAGTGTTCCTGTATATGCTTTAGGAACACTAATCAGCTCAGCGCACGTCCACGGCGTCGGAAATAATCAGTGCGGGAGCTCTGCTGGTGCGACGGATTTAGGCACTCTGCTAAGGCAGAGGGCAACACGGTGCACGGTCTGCTAAATATTTCTATTCACTGCGGTATGCTACACGGTGCAAATGACGACGCAAGCAGGTAACCACAAAATACCACATTCCGGTGTTGAGAGCGTTGACGCAAAGATGTAGGCTATTTTAGAAAAAGCTGCATCCCTGCCCTACCACTTGCATAATAGTTGTATGATAATTATCATTGTAAAGAATATGCATGATAACTATGCATGATGATTTAGTGAGAGGTACTTTTTTGACCTCGGATCAGTTGTTAGTGTGCTCCTGTCCGTGTTGTTCTCTTCTGTGTTTTCGTGTTTTGTGGGCTGTAATTACGCTTCATTTTGTTAATATGATGCCTACACCTTAGGCTGATTATATTTAATGGACGTTAAAGATGTGCGTTCTTTTACATTTGATACTCTGGAATCAAAAGCCATGTTTAATTAAATAACACTCTGTACATTGTGCGCACACTGAAACCTAGTAATGATACTAATCACAATGTTTCACCATGCTTAATTCGGCGATAAAGAAGGGTGCACTTATATAGCATGAAATTCCACGGGGCGAAAGCGTAGCCATAGCGAGCTGCAAGGTACGAAAAAATTGTGAATATATGCTGGCATGGGGTCTAAATGTTTAAATTAAATTGAATTTCTTTTATAAGCCAGTACTAGTTGCTTCAAGGAAAAATGTTTTTGTACCATCAACTTGGAGGTAACATCAAAATTCAATTAGGGAAAGGGTTTTATTTTCACATCTTGTTACGTAAGATGCACAAACATGTGTATTGATCATGTTTCATTAGGTCCTTATGCTTATAACAACCACTTTCTTTTCTCGCCTACCTTGCTCTGTTGGTGTGGTGCGCAATGCTTCAGATTCTGGTTGTTCATGATCGCATATTCACCCTGCAAGGATTCTGCTTTCTCTTGCTTTCCACTCAAAAACCCGAAAGCTGAATTCCAGGGCCTACAGTACCTGACTGCTAAGTCACACTATGTCGCTGCATCAAGTTTGAAAGCTTGTGCACTGAACCTAAAGCGCTATGATGGCGGCCAAACCCTGGCTAGTATGCCCGCTTCTCAACAGATACGAAAAGCAAGGCGTCCGTGCACTGTGCAATGTCAGTGCCCGTAAAAGAAACCCAGGAGGCGAAGATTTCTGTACGGCATCCTTCATACCATTGGTCTTGTTCAGAAATGTAACCTAGTGAATAAAACTAGCTTGTTATTCTACCTTTTTTGTGTGGGGTCTTCGTAATGAGACCATATGAACTTTTATATGCTCATATTGTATTGACTATTCCGATCTAATAAGCCTGAAACCACTGGCTAGGATTTCATTCCCTTCACATAGCTGTCTCTCTGGCACCTTCCAGCAGCCCCTATGCTGTTGGCGATATCCTGCTGAAAGTTTCAGAAGTGCTACACGCCCCATTGTTTGTGGATGAGCGGCGGTCACAAAGTCCTCAGTGATCGAATCGCGATTGAACGCCGTAGCCAGAGGAGTGTACAAAAGGTCGGCTTGACCAGAATTTGTACATAAATGTCATTTTCAGTGGCGTTGCTTCAATGTTTTTGCATACGATTGCAATTGTAGGCACGTTCGCACTTGCATGGGCCGAGAATCGTATAAAGTCCCCAGTGAACAGCCTGAATTCCTTTTTGCAGACGGAAAATTAATTTGGTGCATTCTGTATTAAAATTTATTCCATTTGCGCCAGATATCAGCCAATAATATGTAAGTGAGTGTACACAATGCCCGCGAGACCACTTACATTAGACTTCCTCTTTATTAAATAGCTCATCACATCCAAAATGTGCTTCTGATTTACCTTTTTTCCTCAAATAACATATCAGAGGCGTGACAGCTAGTACAAAGTGATAACATTGCCGTAGAATCAAATTTAGCTGTGACATTTTGATGCATTCAGTAACTCGTCCCTCCGGATGTTTGTTTTTATATCAATAAGCTTAATTTAATATCAACACCACAATATATGCTAATCACCTTCGTCTGATCGAGTGCTAAAAGTTAAGAATTATCAACATGACATGCTGCACTTAGAAACTGCCGCTAACTAGTCAGTTTCTCTATGGCTGTGGAAGCTAAAACGAGATAATGGTGGAATCCACACTCTCTTTAAAATATGTTCTGACGGATATATGAATAATGTGACAATATATGACTAAATGAGATAAGTACCTGCTATCTACTCAATCTACTCGCCGAGTAATATATCTGGTAGAAGAAACTCAGCCTGGAAAAAAAATGAGAAGGGTTGAATGCTGCTGAACCGAACATGCAGCGAAAGCATTAGAGGCGGGTGAACGAGCGTTCTCCTTCTTCTTCTTTTTCTTCTTCTTCCTTTTCTTCTTCTTCTTCTTCTTTTTCTTCTGTTTCTTTTCCTTCTTCTTTTTCTTTTCCTTTCTCTTCTCCTTCTTGGCAGCTGTTTAATGCCATTCGGGACTGCGGCCACGGGCGACGGGCCAAAACCTGGCGTAGTGTTATAACTAAGCCCTTTTATCGGCAGTCTAGTTCCTAGGTTATGAGAAATAAAAACAAGTATGTGGCAAACAGAAAGGAAATAGAAATATCAGTCTGAAGCACAAGTGGGTATATTTTCTTTGCGATAGGGACTTACGTGCGCTATTACTGATTGTGACGCCCAATTTCATTTGCAGTATCACAACCAAACATGAAATGACGAGGAGGCATGAACTGACCAAACTGTGTTGAAAAGAACTATTTTATATTCTTTAGAAAATGAAATATAAAAAACCCCAAGCATAAGCAAATTCCCATGTATGCCTTCATCTAGAACATAACAGCTGCCTTATTTTTCAAATCGAGTCAAAGCACACATAAAGCCTGTGGAATTGCCCATGCATGGCCAGACTATTGCGCGAATGTTTTTTTTTTTCCTAAAAGGAGGCAATATTCCTGTTCTCTGCGTGGGTTGTGAAAAACATGTTCGTTTCATATTTTCCACTTGAGTGTTGTAAAGGTATCCTGTAATTGTAACAGCATTTTCCAATAGTCGGAAAATCAGAAAGTATTATTTTTCTACTTCGTAACTGTTCCTTCTAGCCACTAAATTTCACAAATCAAAGAGCTTCGTGTTGAAAAAATATATAAGAGGTAATAAGGCTAACTACGTGTGACAGTGCGAAAGCATTATTGCGTTACAGCCGAGCTTTCTGTTCCAGTCTGTCAGCGTTTCAACAGGCAGTATTCAAAAATTACATCTCTACAAACTCAAGTCCCAGCAAACCATAATCAGTCACATACGTACAAATACGGCCAAAGGGACCTCGAATTAATGAATTGTGGAGACGGTTTCCGGCAGCCTTGTATAGTCTTAGCTCGTGCTCTTGCCGTTGCTTGTTGTTGCCGTCTCTGGTGTGCTATCTTTTCTTCTGATTGCTTCAATGCTTCGTTCTCCTCACGCTTGCGACGCTCCGCCGCCTCGACCCTGTTGGCATATGTCCACGTTTACTAGCATCGTCCAGGCTTTTCAAAGTTGAACTTCGTTCGCTCGTCATCGAGCATGCTAAATACAAGCGTAGTACTTGGTTGGGGGAACAAAGACCTTTTCATCACTTCTATCGAGGCTCTTTTAGCACGATGCTCGTATAGTAAATCTGCATACTTGCGGGACGGCCACACAGATAACCAGAAAATGGGACGGCTAGCTTCCATGTGTGTAATGAAGTGTGAATGCGCTGAGGAATGCACAAACAAGCACGTAGAGGTTGTAATTGTCCCAAGCTCCTGATAATGGCCCCCCTTGCTTGCATGCGTGATTCGAGGGGCGGCATCTCTCCCTTTTCACATGCTTCCGTAGGCTTCGTGGTGCTGCCGATGACGATAGGAAAGGGGGGGGGGGGGGGAGAGAGAGAGGTTCTTGCTACCATGTTAATGGCCTGAACAAACGAACATGGCTTCTTGATTAGTGGAACTTGTAAAGCTCTTGCTCTCAAATGGCTTTTCAACAAAACATCAGATTTTGTCAGCGCCATAGTGGACACTTTTCCTGGGTTATTGGCCTTTTCTATATACACAAACAATCGTCTGGGACGTATTCTGGAGTGAGCTGCAATTATGTGTATGCTGCTGAAAAGTATTGTAATCAAGGTTCAGTTATGGTCGCTGAAGTATTACCCTACGCTGAGGATTTTAGAGGCCCGAGAACAGTCGCGAAACATATGCATCCGGATAAAGATGATGTCCTCAAAGGTTTCATTGAGAAACAGACTGAACCGTACATCTAAAGATCCTTGGAACGAACGTATTCAAGTTTTAAAGTTTTCTCCTGTTTATAATAATCCCCATAGCTGCCGCTCCTTTGCCAAGAGGGCCTGGTTGCCTGTTGAATATTCCTTGACATAATGCCCTTTTAATCCGAAATTGCTGAGCCTCTATATATTTCATTTCGCTCTATTCGTGTTTTGTTTCACTCAGACTGAGGAGTAATTCATAGGCCGGCAACAGGAATTAAAAAGCGAGACTTTCTGAATGCACTTTAGCCTATAGTTACGAACCGTTTGTAAAGAACACACCTGTAAATACAAGGCAACGAAAATAAAGCAATCAGGGAACGCCAAGGATTTCCCAGCGTCCCTTGCAGTCATGCTTTATTTGTTTAAACCTTGCTGCAAGCTACTATGACGTTAGTGCTCTGTGCCCTACGAAACTTGCTGCTACGAAAAACAGCCCCCCCCCCCCCCCTTATTTAAAGAAGCACCGAAACAACAACAAAAAAAGGACAGAATACCCATAAAGCATGAAATGCGTGCGCGAACACACATTCGCACACTTGCATGTTGCTTAAATTCAGCAGAATTTTATATTAATTACAAAACATCGCCGCAGTACTCAGCGCAGTTACACTTTGTTTTCAAGAAAATTTATTTTTCTTTTTATCTGCAACTGCGGCTACATTTCTGGTTATTGAATTCCTGAGCGAGCGAGGCTCGCTGTGAACACCTTCACATAAGCAGTCGTATTTTTTGCTGTAATTTAGAAGCTCAAATGAAGAGAAAGATGTTTATGAACGCCAATATAATTTTCCTGAAATGTGTCATTTAGGCGTTTCTTTAATGTTATACACAATGTGCACTTCTATTTTGTCAGTAGAATCACACAGAGTGTTTTGAAAACACCACATTTTTCTGAAGTGCCGTAATTTTGTTGCGAGTTCAGCCGTGGATTGATTCCTTTGTTTGTCAAGTGAAAATTGTTGACGAAGTGCCCCTTTTTGTTCAATGTCACATTGAGAAAATGGCTTCTTCATGTGTCACAGGGTTAGTAGCGATTATATTTACCTCTATAAAGGCAACTTAAGGCCGCTATAAGATTGCTAAGCAAAAGATATCTGCTAAGATATCTGTGCAAACTGTTCTTCCCAAATGAGAATTTCGAGTAATATCGCCGTTTGAGCTTTTAAAATTCTTATCTCGAGTTATTGCAACGAATATGCACTGGTTAAAATTTATGGTCATGTCCTAACGACAAAGTAACTTGTAATTTTTCTCGGTAACAGTAACGCGTTACCGTTATTGTAGGTAACGTAGGGCGGTAAAGCGTTCCTTTTTCTTTAGCGTAACGAGTAACGCATTTAGTTGATTTTTTTTCTATAACGCCTTCACCACTAATTTATTTCAAAACTGTGTATGCGCTGATATTTCGCTGCATTTGACCGTGCCCATTTTCAAACCTTGGTAAACTGCAGCTGTCACTTATATTTGAAGCAGTGCATTTTTATATTTATCAAACTATCGAAGTGCTTTCAAGTCTAAAATTTCCCATCTATTTAGCCCGATGTTTTAGTTTAGAGGACGGGAAGACGGAAAACCTTCATTGTCCGACGGATAAAGGGCAGTGACATACAGATCCCCCTCAACAAGGCAAGGCAATGGCCATTAGCCCTTCAGCTTCGGTGCCGTCTTCGGCCAGTCGGTTCAGTTGGAGTGTGATCAACTGAACAGTAGTGTCTCGCTGTGTTCAGTCTTTATTCAGTTGACTCTCCTGTGATGCCTGGCTGCAGTTCCTGATCACATGATTTAGATCGGCCATATCAATACTTTTTTGCTTTTGTGAAGGTATTGTCATTCATAATAGAAGCTGCATAGTCGGATGTTTGTAAGTGCGTTGGTCTGGAGAGAGGAATTAATTTTGGTTAGTATGTGCATTAGACATCATGAAAGATCTCTTGGCGACACAATGACGCTATTCTGCGACCATGAAGAAAACCCATAAATTCACAACACAGCTGCGCCAATTGCGTCGTTTACGGAAAAGGAAATACAATAGGCACCATGGGATACAGAAGACCTATGAAATAAAAATTACGTGGATGAATATCACTGTATCACTGATTTTGCTGAAGCTGAGGTATGCATGTAATCATAATATTCAGCCCCTTTCTCTTTTGACTATTGTGGCCATTTTAGGTCTTTTGTGTTTAGCACCATGATTCAATCACTGTATGCACCCCTTTTGTAGTTCAAAATTTCATCGCCTCATAGGAAGTGCCATGTAATGAGAGTGCGTGGTCCTACTTATTCTTCTCTATTCTGTCGTATGAATGGCGCTCTATCATCATTCAGTTTTGAACAGGCGCCTCTTCGAAAGCACCTATGAGTTTAGTGCATCTTGATTAAAGAGCAACAGGCGATACTACCTTAAAATGGGGTGCTGTCCGTCACACCTGAATATTATTGATGAGTATGGTGTTAAGGTGGAGGTAGTGAGACCTCCACTTAACAGCATGAGCAGCTTCACGGCTTAACGGACAAGGTGGAAACACTCACCGAAGAGTCATGTCCTGGTGCCGCGCGTCCTGTCCGGCTAATGAGGCTACGATGCACGCCTACTTGCCGCTGCTCCCATGTAGGCTTCAGGATGAGGATGGCACGGTATTGTGAGTACACGTCACGATAGTTCACCGAAAAGACTTCGTCCAGGCACCCCAGGAGCACTCTGAAAGTTTCGCGTACCCTCATCTCGGGAATCAACTGGTACACGGGCTCGAGTCAGTCGTTGAAGAACCACTTAACCGCCAGCTTGAGGTCATTCTCATTGTACACGTACTCGCAGTCTAGCACCACGGGCGTCTCCGTGCCGTTCTGCACCCATCAAGGTACGCGAAGGCGTCGGATATCACCGCAAGGCAGAAGCCTGCATAAAACCAGTTGGAATGAAGTAAACAAGAAGTTTTCATATGACGGTTGCGGCGATGAAAACGGACCACCCAGTAATATAAAAGTAAAATTAAATGCAGCTCAGCTGAACAAGGAGAAAGGCGACTTAAGAAATGCTTACCCTCTATTTTCAATTGCTGCATTTCGTTTACCGTGACAAACTTCTCCAATCGTAATAAAAGTAAAAGCCCCTGTACTCTGTAAAAGCCTCTATAAAATCAGCCTATAGAAAACTATAGACGCATGTATAGAAAACTGCGAGGGAACGCAATTAGAGCACTTTTTTCATTTAAACAAGTACTTGTTTGTAGACGACAATCGAATTGCGGAGCAGTCTTCGATGGGCGCCTCTGGTAAAAGTATTTGCAGGCGCACGAGACATTGCATATTAAGCGTAGACGTGGAAGAGCGTAACCGGACATTTCTCAGTGCCGACAGCTGGAGATGTATTTTTAGTGGTAAAGTTTAATCCCTGAAAAGAAACAAAAGACTTGCATGCTATTTCTGAATTGCGAGGCTGCGTTGGAGCTTAGCTAGGAAAAAGGCAGAAAACAGAAATTAGAAAACACTTTTTCCTCGAGACAATGAAGCTATAGCATAGTTCTGCTACCTCTATTTGTAGAATGCAGGGCAACGGCTCCATGCTTTCAGCTGCAGCAAGATGAGTGCGTATGGCCTGAACGCGAATTTGTTTTCGTCACGATATGCATACATGCACCATACCGAATGAATGCTGGTCTAAATAGGCTTGATTTCTATGTGCTAAACCCTTAGTGATTATTCTTCATTAGTTGAAAGATGCAAACTCGATTCCATATTACTTTTGAAGATACCATCAAGCCGCATTTGTGAAGTCTTCGAGATCCATACCTATATGAATGAGCGAGGTACTGATCATACCCGTAGCAAAAAACGCCACACCAGAGCCAACAGCAGCTAGTAAGCAGCGCGTGGGCCTCCTGAGTAATTGCACAGTTACGATTTTTACCGGGGCATTTTTCCTATTCTTAACAACAATGTGATTTTCGCTCGAACTCACATGAAGTTCTGGAGACCGCAGACCACCTACTCCACAAAAGGCACATTTGTAAGTTCGCATTTGTTCTGCCTTCTCTAAACCAACCGGTAGGTTTCCTCATTTTCTCTAGATAAGTGAGAAAACGCGAAATATAACAAAAAAAAAATACAGGTGTGCATCACGATGCAAACGTTTTCTTACTGGAAAGGACCTGCCTAAACTCATTAAAACACATAAATTTTGCCTCACTGGCGTCGCCATTTTAGTGTATATCTTAGCACTCAACGATGCTGTATAACTCGATGGAGAAAAAAGAGCTTCAAAAAGAGCTTCTGTCATACGGATCGGCACACTCGAAAACAGTAAAACGAGCCATAGCCACAGCAGTATTAGAAACATGTATTACGAACAGTAGGGTAAGCGTGCGGGCTAGTTGGTAATTTATCATGTATGCATAACAGCTCAAAACAGCAAGTCGTGTTTTGCTGTTTTGCGCTGGTATACATACATAACGTATTAAGAAGTCATGTGAACATTGCATGCAATGTTCAGTTCAAAACTTGATTGCACAGTTAGAAAAGGCAGGCTTTCCTAAGACTCTATCTGCGGTACCTGAGACATTGCTTTAAAAATAAAAACTAAAGACTAACAAAGTTTAAGAGGAAACCAGGAGGGTAAACGTTGTAGTCGTTCCATTCTGTCACCATGTTGTGCAAACCTGAAGGAAGTCGACAACAAATTAAAAGTTCCGGTAGTTTTCTCCGCGCCTTGGTGGTGGCTTCCTTGTGCCCTCGGATTAATAATAATAAAAAAACTAAGAAGGATGACTCGCGGAAATGATCATGTCCACTAGTCTGCTAGGTGCAAGGTGTGATTGGTGTACCACATTCTGCTCACATGCTGTAAAGTATATATCGGGCAAACGGGGAGGTGTTTGAACGAGCGTCTCAGGCATCATGAGCGATCACTTGAGTCTGGTAGTAGGTATAACCTCCTGCCTCATTGTAAAACTTGTAAATGCATGCCTCGCCTAGATGAAACTATTATCCTGGACAGAATTTAAAATAGCGTGGCCCGTGAATTGAAACAAGCCTTCATTGCTAAAAGAACGGGTTAAAAATGCGTTAGTGACCTTCGGAAGTTTTGTACGGCATTGAACTGTCTTTTTTAGGAAGCCACTGTTAAAATTTGGGAGATTACACAGACCATGTTTACGACATATGCTTTGTTTCTTGTTGCCCCCAACACCTTGTTGTAGTTAATTTTTTTTATCGGTCTTTTTGTTTAGTATTTCATCTCTCTTATGTTTTTATCGATTTTATCGCTGTTAATGTCTCTGTTGAGCAATACCGCTCCCTGCTTATATACCGTACGTGTCTCATCCAATAATGAATCAGTTGTCAGTAAGCGTTTGTCCGTGTAACTTCCTTGTATTCATTCGTTGTTTGAGCTAATTTATGTCATAACATGCACCAACTAGCCCAGCAAAACGTTCTACTGGAGAAGTGAGCACGCACTTCTGAGCTTGAATGCTGCTCCACACTAATGGCCTGTCGTAGGCAAGCCTGCCCTGTTTCTAATAAAAACACACTGCTAAAGTTTCTGCAATTTCACAGACCGTGTAAATTTATTCGAGATTATTTTTTTTAAATGGGGGTAACGCACAAAACCTACAGTCTCGCCCTTTTACTTTTTTTTCTCTGAGCTTTAAGGCTGGTCACAGAGGCAGGCAGCTGTTAGTCCGTTGTTGCGATATAACAAACCCCTTCGGAAGCTTCGTAATCTAAACCATGTACGCTATAAACAGCACAAAACTTACTCTTTTTTTGTTAATAGGTCTGTAACCGGAAAAGAAAAGGGGGCTTTAAATCTCTGAGGAAACTTCGGTGATGCAGAAAAAAAGATGCGTGGTATCGATTCCTAAGAAGGCTGTTTTGGTGCGCCGCCGACGAAGTTTTAATAGGATCAGCTGTGGATGGTTAACAAGCGTGGCTAATGGGATGCCATGGTAGCGACCTAAAGATCCGCTGAGGGACTGCGTGGGAAGAGAGATGTGTAGGAGGCGCACGGTCTCCAGTGGGAAAAAAGGTGTTCCTGGCTTGGTGGCTTTCCATCCCTTTTATGAAAACAGCATGTCACGAGGCCTAATTGGCCAGACGCGTATCGGTAAAGCCTAATTACCGGGGCGGTGCGAGATTGAGGCATATCGCGTCTGCACAAACTTCATGCTTAACTTCAGGATGCCTACCGGACTTTCTCATTAATTCTCACGCCTCAAAGGGCAAATCAGGCACTTTAATACTTTGATCAAATTCTGGTGCCTTTATAGCATCAACAGATTTGAGATGCGCTTAGGTGCCAAGTATAAATCATTGGCATCTTTTCGATAACAAGCCACCGTGTTCACCTTTACCGTTGTTAAAGCTTCACATAATTTACGCGTGGTTAAGAGGGGAAGTTAAAGAGGGTAGAGGTTCTGATGTAAGATCAAGGTACAGGGTGAGAGTGACACAATGTCGTTGACTGTTCTGAAGGGTCATCGGCATCAAGTTATTATGACTGCATCTAGCGGTTCTAAGAACTGCTCCATTTAGCACAAAGAATTATATCACGCAAAGCTCTAACTCATCACGTTATTGAAGTTGCTTGTCTTCCACATAAGTGGCTTATACTGCCGAGTGTTCACCGCCTCGCGAGCCCTCCGTTCTATTACAAAATAATGTTCTGGTTGAGCACAACTGGGGCAGACAAGTTTTAAGGATTTGCTTACAGCCTGTTCTGTAGCAGACTGTATACAGCGAACTAATTGAGAAAAATGTTTGGATTCTCAGCAGGCAAACAAAAAAATTAGATGTGTGAAAAGATTTCAAAAATAAACGTATCTTGCTTATTAATAAAAAACGTGTTATTTGTTGGTTATTATCAAGCAGTCTCTCCTGAACGCGATAATGGAAACATTATAGCGCCTAGTTGAGAGCCCGTAAGACTTGACAGGTGAGGACAAGGCTGACCACAGGTGGCTCTGAGAAGGGAACAGTAAAAGCGGACGTCTGTCATGGCGGTTGCCGGCGTGCTAGAAATGATTACCAGTTGTCTTTTATGATACTTCATTCACCCACGTTTCGAGTGGAGCGACCTGTGTGGAGAAGTCGGCTGCACTGCGACACTGCGAACGAACGATTCGTGACAGGAATACTTGCGATGTGCAGAAAATTAGTGCGAATTTTGGTTGTATGTGGGCAGGCGCATTTCGACTATTCAAAACGGTCCCCCGCTCTCAATTCTTGGTAGCTTTGACAGCTTAAGGGCTCACTGAAAGGAAGGAAGAGGTGTCATCGATGTGAAGAAGAGTCGAAATGATAGATATTAGGGAGTTTTAGAATAGGGGGACCCTATCGGTTAGGGGGATAGGGTAATAGCGGGGCGCGAGTGCGCATGCGCAGAACCCAAGCGGGCTTTGGGTTTTGGGGTCAGCGGACGACGGTCACCCAATCTCGTCGAAATAGCGTGGACCCTATCGCCGGATATGGTCGGGGAACATGGCAGTGTCCGGCCAAGCGGCGGCCGCTCGCCTCGGCACACATTCGTCGTGCCCGCTCCATGGTGCCACGCGTTCACGACAAACAAAAGGCCAACGAAGCTTGTGCTATATCTCATGATGCCCGGACCACCCAAATTTAAGAGATAAAACGCCCCATATTTGCTGATTGCTTCCGGATTTACCGAGTCGCTAGGCTTAGCGAGTTCGCCTCGTTTGGTTGCCATGGGGACCAGGCGTCGGAAAGCGCGGAAGGTTCAAATGAGGTTGGTAAACATTGGCCGATTTCGTCTTGTCTGAAGAAAAGAGTTTGTATAACTGGTATTTTTAAGATAGCTTTGTACAATGACAGCAGTTTCGTTTTAATAAAATAGCATTGGTTGGCTTTTATATATTTATATGCTTTTCACGGTTTACCGTCTGGACGCTGCAATCGACAAACGCAAGCCCCGCTCCGCTGCATCGGCAAAACCCTATTCTAAAACTCACCGGTCGGCTCGAACGTTGCGCCACGGCACGCTATTTTCTTGGGTGCCCCAAGCCTTGGGTTCCGCTATTCTAAAACTCCCTATTGAATGATCCTTTACCCTCGCGCAAGACGCTTTGAGCTAGCATGACTAGATCCAGCGCAACAGCGATTGAAAACGACTTCAGAATTTTCCCTCTCAACTCATACTCCAGAGCGCGCAGCAACGGAAGCGAGACAAAGATTACCGGCTGGAACAATGCTTCGCCCACAACCTCTTCACCGGACAGTTGATTTTTTTTACTTCCGATTGGAACACTCGCTCCGGCTGCTTCGCTCGCTTCATCTGTTCGCCTACTGCGGCTTCTTTCCAACGTGAACTCGACGTGAAGAAGCGGACGCGCAAAACACAACGAGGAACTCTGGAGCCTCCGATAGAAAGATATGGCGGCAGTAATAAGATAACTGACTATGAGCTGATTTATACATTCGTGCACACCCTGACAGCTGACGGCCGCCTGCATGCACGGCGAACCAGGAATTTACGCGCATCCTGCGATGCAAGCATTTGCCGAAGCTCACTGTAGCCAAAACCAGCTCTCTTATCTAAGGACGTTGACCAAGACTATAGTTGATCGCCATTTGCATTCAAGAAAGCTTGTGAAGGCTGCCGCAGACGGCGCACCGATGATCGGCAGACGTAGTTAATTTAAGTCGCAGTAGCCGAGACTATGGAGCGGCGCAGTAGTGAAGCGCTGATTGGTTTGATACGTAGCACACGTTCGTACCAGAAAAGATAAATGTTATCATAAGCAATACCTGCTAAGGGTGTGACAATGAGTAACAAGTTTCCAGAATGTGAGGTGTTATTGCCCAGCTTTTAGATAGCAAATTGGCAACAGCTCTTGGCGGGCGACTGCGACATGTTTCCGAAAAGTTCGTCTTTCCTGAATGTGATACTTTCTGAACCTCAACCATGTGTGCGAAGACAACGACGTCCCTCGCGCACGCCTAAGGTGATCACGTAGGCGCGAATAGACACTTTCGCAGCTGCCGCAAGTGTGTCCATGACGTTCCGGCAACCGTGGCAGCAGGTGGCTGCAGCGGATGCTATCTTGACACCGGTAACGCTGCAAACGGCAGTGGTTTTAGGAATAATTCCGAAGTTCACCACAGCGCCCCCCCCCCGTCTTTCCCCGAACTTTAAAAAACACTCGTTTAATAATAAACCTTTGACTATGTTACAAGTTATCATACTTTGTGAGATTGCTCAAAACCACTCGTTCTACACCTACACATACCGCCAACCAGAGATATAAGGGAAGCTTTTTATATCGCCTAGTATGGTAATTGTGTAAGCACGCCATCGATATCGCTAACAAAAAATTTGATACGGTATCTTTGGAGATCACAATGCTGGTTTGACTAGTGTGTAGTACTACTGGTTACATTTGCGTTTTTTCTCTGTGTCTCTGCTTTTAAGCAAACGCGCTTCTTCTCATAAACCAGCTGTGCAACGGCGCTTGTCCTGTGCCTTCTTTTTCTTTGTGCCTCGTTCAGTTTGTGCACGCGTATTTACACCAAGAATCGTTTATTTACGCAGTTTTATGATTGGCCACTGTAATACCTCGCTAGAGCGGAATTCTGTAAATAATGCTTTCGCCGCATGCTACATATTTTTGGGGGGTTCGATGTTACATCCGGCTTTCACTTCTAGAAGGGAACAATTTCATAAGAAAAAGTGAATTTACTTTCCTCTTTTCAGCAGCAACACAAAGGATGATCGACACATTTAGGACTAAGAAACGAAACGGGCAACATTTCAGCTTTAGGTTTTCCAGGTGTATTTCGCTTTTTGGATAGATGTGTGTTCCTGGTTTATCCTGTATTCTTGGCCACAATTCCTGAAATAGCTCTGGCCTATGACTATTCTCAAGAAAGGACGTTACGTCACATCAACAAAATTTTGATTTTTGCATCATGCTCAACGTTTGCTCAGCCATTTAGTGCTCTCTAAAGGTCTTCCCAGACTACTTTTCGTTCTTTTTGGCACGACCTAATATGTGCTCGTCTCCTAGCGGAAGCACGACGGCAAGTTCTGGAAGTCAAACAGGGCTACTGCTCCAAACGCGCGCTTCCCAACCCGATGCCATTCAATATACGCTTTGCGAACACTTCATTTCTTGCTATAGCGCCACTGTCCCTGAACGCCAGGCTTGCAACCCGGTTGGCTGCTCTATCACCAAGCATTTCCATATCGCGGAGCTATCTGAGGTGTCAAAATGGCGTGTAGTAAATATTTGACTTTTCGGATTTCATCGTCATATATGCATGCTTCGTACAAGGATAGGATATTATTGGCACTGCTACTTCGCATTTTCATACTAGATGCATTGGTAACAGGATGCTGCCGGTAAAATGACCTCAAACTCAATCGAAGAGCAGCATCTGAACTTTAATCGAAATATTCACTTTCCTATTACTTCGTTCGCGCCACAATCAACATTACGCTCGAGATTTCTTTTGCTCGTCGATATTGTGAGCAAGAGATTCACGTCCACCGACAAATTCTGACCTTTTATGCAGAAAAGCCTCATGTGTACCAATTTCCAGGTAATTTCATAATGATAAATATTCGAATATTCATACTTTTCAGGCACAGCTAAGGAAAGAGTCTGGAATTTCTTTTTTTCGCATCGGTCATGCAGCTTTCAGTTGTCCTCATCGCTTATTCCTTTTTTTTAAAACTCCAATTATGCAGTTCGAAGGGTGAGTTCTCAGAACATCGGTAATATCATGGTCGACCATGACGTGGAAGGTCAACTACGAAGGACTTCATAGACAGAGACAAGGATTTTCTTTCTCGGTTCACGCCTTTTAAAAACATCGCCAGCCCCGTTCTGATATGTTCAATCGCGTGTGCTTACCAACTCCATTTCTGTTTTGAAGTATTTTACCCACTACAAAAAGAGTTGTACATAAATAAGCAGCTATGATCCGTTTGCCCTGAAACTATTCCTTAGTTATAATTTTATGATCTTCCAAGTAATAATCATGACCACTTTTTTTTCTGGAGGTCTCAGCCCCGAAATAAAGTTGTTGACTTGAGTGAACGTTCACACGAAGCTGGTTACGGCAGCTAGAACTGTAAGACATTGGGGTGGATTGAAATGTGGGGAAGCTTCTCAAACTGATATACGCCTTAAAGATGCTCTGTCGTGGAAATGTAGAAACAAGTCGCCTTGTGGCCGGAGTACAGGATGTTTACAACCAGAGGGTAGCGTCTTGTGCTGTAGAATTCGTAAGGAAATGTGAAGCGACAACACATCCGCACTGCCATCTTCCGTATGGAAAGGTCGACAGTAGAGCACGTAATGTTGTCGCTGCCTCATCTCTTCTCTGCTCTCCTACTTATTTTGTTCCTTTTCCGCATGTAAGGAACTGGAGGTCCCCAGAATAACCTCTCTGTCATATTTTCTTCTGTGTACCTGTTTTGTTTTTGCGTTTTCATTTTATTTGACAAAGTGTAGAAGCGCAGTGCAGCATATATAACTACAACTGAATCTCATTGCCATCTCATCATTTGTTCTAACCCACCATGCATTTTTATCGGTTTTACTCTTTGCTTACTTTCTTAAACACCTTCAGGAGTCCTTCAACTATTTACGGAGCTCTGTTCACGAGAACTCTGTTGCAGCTCTATTTATTATCACATCTATTTCGATTCTCTTGCACCCTCCTACAAACTCATGCCAATAATGACCAGGCTTGTTGACAAAATTTACCAGGTACCTCGTGCTGCATTTTTTCTTACTACTGCCGCTTTTTTTATTGCGTTTTCGTTTCTTTTTTCAAATCAGGAGGGCGCAGGCTCCGCGGTTGCTCAAAGCTACCACAAAGGCGGCATTACTTCATTCCTTGCCGTGTTACCTCTTCGTTTTTTCTCTGCTTTTCTTCTCCTTAAATAAAATTATATATCAATCTTGCCAGTGGTGACCAGGCCTCCCAGGCGAAGACAAGCAGGCTTGTCGAGGCACTCTCTAGCGGACCGAAGCTCCCCCTTAACCCTTGTGCGATTTCCTTTCACTTTGAGAAGTCATCCCCTTCACCTTGGTCTATCAAATAGGGTGACAGTTTGCCTTCCTGTCCTCGCTAATATATGCACCCTGCCGTTCAGCACGACCATTTTGCCTACAATCTACATCTAATACAAAAAAAAAAAAACCGCGGCAGAGCTGTAGAAATTTAGGCAAGAGAAAAACTAACAGAAAGATACCTTGTCAAAGCTTCCCTTCTTAGGCTGAAACTTTTTACTGAGTTTGGTAGTTCCGCGTTCACACTGACTTTCTGCATTTGTTACTTTTTTATCTATGAAACACGGATTATTCCATGGCACAACAGGAAAGTGTGGGGCTTGGAATTTCTCAGCTTTACTAGGCTTGTCTCGGTTGAAAAAAAACAAGCATTACGGATTGTAATACTCTATCCATGAACTTACAAGCACGGCTGAGCAATGCCAGTAACATAATGGGAACAAAAGCATACGGCTAGACGCGCAGTTTGGGGACAATGTTCGAGTTCATTTCTTTCACACTGAAGCAAACGAGAAGGAAGGCTGCGAGCGCTAGGCTACGAGGAAATCTTGGGTATAGCCAGGCGAACAATCAATATCAGCAACGTTCATCAAGTTACTCTGTCAATAATGAAGAGACAGAAAATGGGAGTCCAAGCGAAGTAGCCTTCGACATTAGGCTTAATACTGCCATGTCCCTGTGCGCTGGCTAGTGTACGTTGATAGAGACTGACGATGCGGTCATCGCGAAGCACAACGCTCGTCATCAACATATATATAGGCGCTTAGACCAGGCGAAGAAATGGTCGGACGCATCACCCACCGGCCCACCTTGTCAGACGACACAGAATTTGCATTAGCGATGTTAAACGCATCCGCAGAAGAAAACTGTGCATGTACCGCCGGGCAATGTATTCATCACGATTGCGCTACGGGAAGGAGTCGTTCTGGAAAGAAATGAGATTGCCTGCTCCCTCCACGCGTCAACGTCAGCCCTGCAAGACCTTCGTAATGCTTGGCGTAGTCGCGACTCATAACGATTAGTACCTCTCTCCGGAGATTGTAAGTGCCACATGCCAGAAGGTTGGGAATTGCAAAGAATGTTGCTAGCGAGCATTCGACGGCATATGCTATGCCGACGTTCTAAATGACATTTGGTTCCGGCATGACGCCTTCGAGTACAGAAGGAATAGCAATTTCCTTTAAAAAATCAGCAGCCTAATGCAGCAATTATTTATTTATTTTATTTGTGCATACTGCAGCTCCATCTGGAGCTATAGCAGGAATGGGGTGGGGGAGTGCATATTTTAAGAAATGACAAAAGCAAGAGAAAAAATGTAAAAAGAAAAATGAAAAGTGTATCTGAGTAAAATGCAAGTGAAACAGTATAAACCGTCTTTATAGAGACCTCGGTAGGTGTGATATCAGATTTCCTAACCGGCAAGCCAGGGCAATATGGGCGTCAGCCTACACTTAAAAAGTGGAAGTAAGAATATCATAAGTTATTTTACCTGCTCGAGTTTCTCACGTGAGACTTCAACCTATTGGCTCCGCAATGTGTTGTAAAATATGGAATGTTCAAGCAGCCTTACCTTAACCGAAATCGCTTAAATACAGGAAAAAATCGCCAAATATCTCAAATTGGCAGTGACGCCACTATCAATAAGCGAAGGTGGACTTTTTTGTTTTCAATTCAGGGCACGTGTATCTCGATAAAAATATTTCATTGCAGATACCATTGCATACAGCTTAGAATTTATCATTTTTTTGCGACTTTACGCTAAAGTCAGCTGCCAGTCTATTTGGGCTATTAAGCATAAAAAACAATGCAGGCCGCTGAAGTAGAGTAGACATTCCCCAAAAGTCGAAAAAGCATAACACTGACACTTGTTTTTGTAACCTCCCGGGAGCAAGTCAGCACTAGTGTAGGAAATGCACAAAACAGGCGGACAGCCAGAGTCTAGGCAACACGCGAAGGTGCTGTCTGGCAATGTTTGGCAGCTTAGAAGTTGTTAAAGGGAGATGACAGAATACTTCATGGCTGACTATTGACGGAGGTGCAGTAGGGCATAGCTTTGTGATAACGCTACTGACATGAGGTGGCTATGAAAAGCCCCGCAAAATCACGTTTAGAGCAATTTTATTGAATATACAGAGTAAATTCCCGCCCGCATAACATATAGGTACGTATTTGTCACTAACAAAACGAAAGTGTATTTTCATAAAACCCCATCTACGAGTTCAAAAAAATACTCGCGTCTTGAACAACGGGAAGAAGATGAAAGGCAAATTTCTAGCCCTTCTGCTTCCGAGCTCTTCTAGTAGACCATGCTATTGTGTCTAGAAAAATGAGTTTATGCCTTGAGAATCTAAAAACCGCTTTCTTCTTGTTGCTTCTGCTTTTCGCAGCGGTTACATCTCTGAAATGCCCTATCAGCATTAAGTCCTACTTGTTTAAAGTGCCGTTTTTTTATGTTAGACATAGTGATACCTACAGCCGTACATTAAGCCCAAAAACTGCCCTGCTGCCCCCCCTCCCTCCACCCACCTCCAGTGCTACATGAAACGAGAATGGAAATCGCGACAGTACAATGTCCTGAAGCAAGTTGCGAGTGCAAAGAGGGTAAGTGGCGGACAGTGCGAGTATCCAGCTCTCCATCGATCCTACATGGCATATGCTATAAACGAAGGTTGAAATTAATGTATTGCATCAAATGTAGAGGACAGGAATTCAATAGTGAGCAATACGTCGAACCAATATATGACGATGGTTAGGAATTCAGGAGTTCCCGAATTTCATATGATTAGAAGTTTAGAAAGCGAGCCAACATAAAACGAAATTAATTAACAGAGAATTAATAAATACAAGAGCATCAAATGAAAAACAGTAACTTTGCATACACTCTTCCCCTCATCATACCACTTGAGCCCTTGATGAATCTTTGTTCCTTATTCGTTTCGGTAGGCGCATCAAGGTGGTTGGCAGTTCGACAACGACCTCTATCGGCCAAAGAAGTCTGCATGCACGAAATTGCCGCTGACTTCGAAATAGAGATTCAACACAAGTGCCATGAGACATGCGATGAATTTATTTTAGGCGTTCATGACTCTCTCCGTTCCTGACATCGTATAAAAGCACCGATCATGTGACTGCAAATAAATGAGAAAAAAAAACAATTTTGTCGTTAATATAAGTACGCATTTTTAACAAGGATATAATATTTCAAGCGCTGCGGCCAAGACACAAATTCAAATTCAAATGTAGTATCTTAAAAGTCAATTTCAGTGACTTCAAACACAACATGTATCTTTCCACAAATAGAAAAAGTGAGAATTTGTTGGTTTTCTGTCTCAGGCAAAATGCACGGTTATCGTACCCAAAGAGCGCATTATTGACGAAATTTGTTCATTACGTGCTGCAGTCAGTATGAATCAATCCTGCCGTGTAAATATTGTAATGCTGCCAACAATAAAGTTTTAGAAAACTACAAAAGCGGCGAAGCGTGGAAATACGCAAGTAGAATTGCTGCTATTTGAAGGGCAGCGAGATGACAAAAATATGGAACCATTTTAATAAAGAAAGGGCCGGGCAAAAGTTGACATGGGTCAAGGAAGAGAGACAGAAAAAAAGAGGGTTGGCACCCATAAAAAGGAAGGAAAGGATAACCGACAAGAAGCAAAAGAGGAGACTGCTCGCTTTCGCGAGGCCCGGAGGGGGGAAACGATCGCTCGATACATTTTCGCGGCCGCCTCATTTCCGCACGCCACGCGCGACCCGACCCTCGGCGCCACTCGGGGACAAGCTGGCGGCGAAAAGGGGGCACGTGGCACACCACGTTGAACAAAGGAAGCGCTGGACAAAAGCGACGGCTTATTTCTTTATTAATTTTCTCTCTTCCATTCGCATCCCCCACGTCGCAGCACGCTTAAGAGTCGGGAACGAAGGGACAATGAAATACTCCTGCCACGTAGCATTAAGCAGCAAGGTCAAAGTGCAGAACCAACTTAGAAACCACGCGCAGAACATTGTGGCATAACATTTTTTTCTTTATTCAACTGGCCAGCCCCATTTTTATACTATTTCAAATAGGCATATTTAGCTTCGCCTAAACCATCATTTCTATTTTAAACACGTTATACCATTCCTTTCTGCATTATGATCCCTAATGTTCTGCAACAACCATTTCATGTCGCTTAAAAGCTCGCCAAAGCGACAAACATCTAGGTAGCACTTCGATACTGGCTGCCAGGTACCGCTTCTTTGCTGTGGTCTTAGCATACCAAGCAAGACGAATTTCGCGAGAGAAGCACTTTAAGGACTCAAAATTATGCATTGGCACTAAGATGAAAGAGCCGCAGGATCACACCTAGGGCTAATGAAATCATAAAGTGTGCTTTCGGGGGTGTCTTCACATCGCCGCGCCTTCTTCTCCGACATTGGGCGGGTGGTGAGGAACGCTGAAGCTCCCGAATATTGATGATAGAGGATCTCCAAGCTCCACCCAAAGCTGCGTGACGGCAAGCCGATGAAGATAACACATCACGGCTCTTGATGGCTCGATTTACTTGCTGCGGACGCAGGGCAAACGCCCCGTCTCGTGCCACACTCCTCTCCGCAGCGTCTTCTGCTACTGTATCAAAATATTACACCGAGAAAAGTTATATATGTACGTTCTTTCCTTTTTGAAACAATTTCAGCTGGGTATCCCATGTCGGTGTTGGCTGCAGCTTCTCAAAGGTTAAAAAAACATGTAAAATCGAACTTTAAAACCGCTCAACGCAACTATACACGTGTTTGAAAGATTTCTGTCATTCTTTACAAGCACCAACTCTCTCATAATATAAAAAATGTCGTCGATCGTATGGGATTAGATTGTATTTTTTTTTCTGAACCCTTCAAATTAGTCAGATTAATGTAACCCCGTGTATACTGAAAAATTGATTCATGCCAGAGTATTGGCCCATTTAAGTGTAGTATTGAGCACAGATCATGGTACGTCCCCTTCGTGTGCGCGGTGTATACGAGTTGCCTTTATTTTTGGTTTGGTTTGGTAAAACTTTATTTCCCACAGTAGGGGTCCTGAAGGAGATCTGGCTAGACGCCAGGTGTAGAGGGCAGCTCCCAAGCCTTTATCTTGCGGTAAGGTCTATTTTGCCAGACAGGCCAATGTATAAACGTACAACTGAAGGAGCATTTAGGGGCAATTTCATTCGTCATTTATTGACACGTGGCGGTGCATTGCAGGAAATGCAACGAAAGGAAAAAAAATCAAAAAGGTAATAAAGATAGACAAAGCTGCTACCCGCTGATCTCAGAAACTAGAATTCTTTTAAATCATAGAGATAAACTAACGCGAGAAGTTAAGGCGGCCTACTGTATTATGAAACAAGGTAATAGGTGCATCAGCCAGCCTTCTTTCTCCCTTGCAGAGTGTTAAGTTTTATACCTTGATAAAACTTGAAATGGAATGGTTTCTTTTTGACAATCTGGCGGTTCCTCCCAGGTGTGTCTGTTTGTTTCTCTGTATATATATCTCGTATGTTTGTTCGAATGAACTTAATTGTGAGTCTGCGCTTGTCCAGTTCTTTAAGTGAAACAATTTAACACTAGCTTGGAAAACGGAATGAATGAGGCATTTATCAATAATTACGTATTACTCTTACGTACTTTACTTAAATAACTAGACTTTCGGACCAATTAGAAGTCATGATTTCATTACATCGCGCCGGCTTTAAATACGTGCAACACTAAAAAGTTAAAAGAATAAACGCGTATTATTTAGTACTCAGCTCTACGATAACTGTTCATGTTTTTGGCTGCTGAACCTGTCATTACTGAGCTGCTGCTTTTATTAAAAACTTTGCGGCTGTCACCATGGATTAATGCCAGTAAATTTAAGCCTGTTAGGCGAAATTACGTAGTGAACGTAACTATAAATATATCCCACTTTTTAGGTGCATTACGTGTTACCAGCTTTAACAAGCGGCGTGCGATTGTCTATGAAGCTTGTGACTCTGCTGTGTTAAAAAGAAAGAACGTAAATCCTGGCCGGCCCTTTTTCGTTTCGGTTCAATTAGGAAAATACGTTTTCCTTATGGAGGTATAGGTCGTAAGTTATCTCCGTAGAATCACCTCTACAAAAACAGCCACTTACATTCTGTCCCCTCAGACAGCGTAAAAAAAAAAAAAAAAAAAAGAAAAACAAGGTGTTAAAGCATATCAAAGCATTATCTTTCGAACCCACAAAAATTGCAGTAAAGTGCTTTCAGGAACAAACAGATATGGTCACAATGGTTAGGGGCTGTATTTTGACAATGAAAACATGATGCTACTAAACAGGGGAAAAAACAGTTATGGCTTACATTGACGACCGCTGCCTTGTCTTCGAACGCCATTGCGGCGCTGCTTCCCTCACATTTCTTTTCAAAGAAAGCTGGCATGGGGTAATTTCACACTCAATTGATTTTTAAGCACCCGGCGAAATGTCCGCCCCATTGAAGCACAGACAGCAAACGACAGAAGAACCATGAGAAATAACGAGGGAGGTCGCAGCCGCTACGTCTGCAGAGCCCGATATTTCTTTTCGTTGACCGCTCTTGAGAGATCTTTTAGTTCTTCGTTTTAACCGATTCCTTTTTTTCTTTTCTCGTAGCCAGCTGGTGAACCGATCAATAGTTGCCAGTGACCATTGCTCGGAATTACTGCTTTTGTCAAAGTGGTCGGCTCCAAATGTTCTGTTCTGCCTGCTATTTTTTCCTTCTATATTTTTCTGGCTAGCGTCGTCAATCGCAGGCATTGAGTTCAGATGCTAAGAACCTGCACCTCTACCGTGCAAGTGGGCAAAATAATGTTTTTGGTTCTGATTTCAGGAGGTCGGAGAAATGGCCACCTTCTATTGGAAATCTCGCTGTGAACGTGTTTGCCTTATCTGGTTGGTTGGTTGGTTGGTTCATGGGAAGGGAAAGGCGCAGTATCTGTCACACTTGCTCTGTGGACACCTGAACCGCGCCGTAAGGGAAGGGATGAAGATGGGAGAGAAAGTGGATAGAGAGAAAGGGGAGCCGTAGTGGAGGGCTACGCAGTAATTTCGACCACCTGGGGATCTTTAACGTGCGCTGACATCGCACAGCACACGGACGCCACTTCGTTTCGCCTCCATCGAAACGCAGCCGCCGAGGCCGGGATTCGATCCCGGGAACTCCGGCACAGTAGTCGGGCGTCTTACCACTGCACCACCCCGGCGGGGCCCTTATCTGGAACAATTTTCAGTTTTCGCCACAGAAAGCAAGGAGGAAACCGTTACTATGGAGGTTGTAATAATAATGCAGAAGAAGTTATAAAGAGTAATGAAGGGCACAAAAAATGCCCATTAGCAAGACAAATGCTTGGCTATATTCATTCTCGTTATAACTTCGTTTGGTTCTTTTCCTTGCCTGACCCATGTTATGCGGTGCCTTAGAATTCTACAAACCGAAATCTTCTTTGCGCGCCGTTTCCTCATACAAGCGAGAGTGCGCCATGTTATATCTTCAAACTGCATATTGTGGTCTACAGTAGACACTATGCAGCAGCAAAGTAAGGATGAATACAATGACGAATTTTTACGTTCATAATCGGCGTGGTCCAAACCAAAACATCAAGCAGGGTTTCGGAAAAGATTTTTCATTATCGATGACATCCATGATATCAGAAAGTGATAGAAAAATGCTCGGAATATAACCAGTCCTAGTGCATGGCATTCATTGATCACGAAAGAGACATTTAACTAAGTCGGAACCTCGGCAGTCAAGCAGGCATTGCGAAGACAAGTTGTAGACGAGCAATGTACTGGGAAATATCTATAGTGGCTGCACAGCCACTATAGTTCTACACAAAGTTAGGAAATTCCCAGAAAGACATGTTTTAGGCCAAGAGGCATCATCTTCCAAGCACAACTCATAGCTTGCTTAGAGGAAGTGTTCAAAGGCTTCGAATGAGAACATTTCGGGATCCATGTTCCTGGAAAATACTTCAGTAATCAGCGTTGCGTCGCAACAATTTCCAAGCTAATTACCTCTGAGGATGAACTGCAAATAAATATTGATGACCTGGAGAGGAAAAGCAGACAGGCAGGCCTAAAAATTAATGTTCAAAAGACTAGTTAAGGATCAGTGTTATCGGAAAGGAAAAGCAGTTTTAAATATTAGTAGTCGAAGTAGTAGACGAAAATGTCTACTTAGGACAGGCAGTAAGCATAGATCAGTACAATGAAACAGAAATAAGTAGAACAAAACTGAGATATAGCGCACTGTGCAACTTCTCGTATATGTTCTGACTACCAGCTGACCGGTATCTCTCAAGGGGAAAGTATATATAGTAGTTGCATTTTACCCATACTCACCTATAGGGCTGAAACTTCGCGGCTAAGGAAAGGAGTTCTACTTAAGTTAAGGACAATGCTAAGAGCTACAGATCGCAAGGTGGAAGCTGTAAATGTTAGCAGATAGGATGGACTGGGTCAGAGAAATAACTGAAGTTAACGATATTTTAGTAAAAATGAAGAAGAAATTGCCTTGAGTAGGACAAGTATTGCAAAAAGAGGTTAATCGAAGGTCGAAAAGGGTAATAGATTGAATACCAAGAGAACGAAAGCGTAGCAAAATGTGCTGGAAAGTCAGGTGGACGGATGTGGTTAAGAAGTTCGCAGGGAACGATTGGATGCAGCTAGCACAGGACCGGGTTAAGTGGAGAAATATGGGAGCGGCCTTCATTCATCTGCAATCGGTATGGTCCGCTGATGATGACCGTGAATTGGCATGGTACTTATAGTAAAGACGGTAAAATGAAAATCACAATTGCATTTGACATCTACTCATGCGGCACCAAGAGCCAAATGTCATAAACTCTGCAAGGACACTGCAACACTCGATTCCACTAGTGCTACATGAGAAAAACTGCAAAAACTTGAAGTTTTCACGAGCTTAAATAGACATTTCCGGTAATTCCGCCGCGCCACCAAGCGGACGCGCAAAGCAACCCGGGAAAACGGAGCGCCGTCGCGCTCACGTTACTATATACACTCACGTCTCTCCGTCTGTTTCTCCGACTGTGCCGACACTCAGGCGAACCTTTCTCTGCCATCTCGGCTTCATTGCTGCGCTGCTGCTTTCCGCTGTTTTCTGTTGTGTTGTGTCCACCGCTCCTTTGCATCGCGTTGCAAAGTTGGGTGTTGCGTTTTAAATCAATGAATCATCAGCCAACACGAGAAGACCGGTGCTCCGTGGCGGCGCTTGCGCTCGCACTACTGCGGAAACAAATCCCGTCTTTCTCTCCTCACTGACGTGCGTATCTGCTGGGATGCAGCTAGCCTCCTCCTCTCTGTAGCGAGCCATGCAGCTGAAAACGTGTGGAAGGGTGTCACTGATTGTTATGGTTACGGCTCATCCGCTGTAGCGGCTTGTACATGTCACGCTCAGCGGCCTTGGCTTTGTCGTAGTAAAGCTTTCGCTTCAAACATCACGATAAAACTGCACAAAGACTAGCAGCTAACCATCATAGCAATTAGTGCTTGCTGAAATTTGCATGGTATACACTAACAAAGCTCACGAAAAGAAGCATGACGGCAGAAAGCAGCACGCCGTGACGTTTGCTAACAGCCAACGCTGCAGGCGATCGCTCCGTTCTCCCATCATGCTTTGCGCGGATCCGGCAGCGGATGTCGCGGCGCTGCAATTTGTGCAAATGTCTGTTCGATGTGTTGTTAAAGTGGCCACACTACCATTGTGTAAGGACGAGCAAGCAGTTATTCCACAGCTGTTACGATAGTAATTGCGAAAGAAAACGTTTCTACTACCTGAAATTCAATATCTTGTTAAAGTGTTTGCGGACCCAAAGTGTGAGGAGGAGCAAATTGTGTGTCCACAGGAAACGGCTATATTTACCGTCTTTTAATTTCAATACTTGGCATTTCAGGCAACCAGCTCATGCGGGGAATCCTGGAAATGAGGCTGCCCACCAATACGCTCGAGAATTGGCCGGTCGAGCGGTGGCGCATTATCAGGAACCGGAACCCTTCAGCGAGCCAGCCGTATAATACTACGAACTCACTGCACATTACAAAGCAATGAGAAGAATTAACACTCCCACCACCCCATAAAACACTGACCAGACAACAACAAGTAATATGGGGACAACTACAGACGGGGACCCTCCTCAAATCAAACTACCATATCAAAATTCATAAATAACGATATGAATCCCTTCTGCCGGTTTTGCGGGGAGAAAGACAACTTCGAGGATATGATCTGGGCGTGCAAAGCCCATAAGCCTCCTCAGAACTCTTGCCTGATCCCTCTAAAGAAGCTTGGGACAAGCTAAGGTCCTGCGATGACCCTGGCATTCAGTTCAAGGCCATCGAATGGGCCGGCGTTGCCAAAAGTCTCCGCGGCCTGCGGCACGCTAGCTGACTTCCCCTATTCCTCCCACTTATTGTGAATAAAGTTTTATCAGCCTCAGAGGCAACCTAGATAGTAGATTTTGATGGAAACTTTTCACAGTACTAACAACAAAAAAGACTAAATTTAGCCTGGTTAGGACAAGTTCGAACAAAGTGCTCTAGCATTTCACTTTTTAACTTCTGTTTGAGTCTTGTATCAGGATTAAACCTTAGAATACAGCCGTATTATACCGTAGTATGCCGTATTATGCGTATTATGCCGTATTATGCGAAATACGACCCGCAATAGATATAAATCCACGCTTTAACATATCCGTAGGAACGTGCGCCTTCATGGTTTAGGAACAGCTGTCTGGTTTGGGATCCGAGGGTCCCTAAAACTACAATACAAATTTAAGAAACTACAGCACAAGTAGGCCGCTCACGCGAATTTCGCCAAGGAAGTGTGATCTCTTGACGTCATGCAAGGCATCGGCCAATCAGTTCTCGGCCATGTCAACTGCCCCCTATGCATTCCAGAGACATGCTCACCAGGAAGAATGGAGAAACAAAAATGGATCAGTGAAATAGTGTAGTTGGATACATTAGACACACGAAATAAAAAAATAAATAGAAACATTCAGAGAGACCAAGAAATATATGAAAAAACTTATTTGTGGTTTAACTCTGGTTATCACTAGTTGAATTGCGATAGCAACGGCGGAAGCTGCTTTTGCCTGCTACCTTATTCCCCTATCACGCCCTATCAGTGTAAACTGCTATATTATTGGGGCACTTAAGCTGTTAGTTATATGAGGTTTTATGGCACAAGAGCAACTATGGCTATATTGCGCCAAACGCACGCTTAGATGATTTGTTACGTGGAGTGCTTACAGTTATGTTACTCATATGAGATTTAAAACATTGGCTTTCTTAAGAAATGTACAAACTAGAGACAAATCGACAAATGCTTGTTCGCCTTAAAGTAAAGCTTGATAAAATGGAATGTGTTCAATATAAAATACAGTAAAATATATTTTCGTAACATTCTCAAGTTCCAGGCATCAGATTATAATGCCTGTGATTATAATGTGATTTCTTCTCCGCACAATTCACACACTGGTTTTTCTTTGTTTGTCAAGAGAAAATTATGAGTAATGTGTGTGGGTCCTTCGCGTAGACGACATAAAATAACTTCTCTAAAACTTTCCTAATAAATGCCTAGATAATGCTATTTTTGATGCTCTGATTTCTTATTTTCTCTACTGCAGAACAAACAGCTTAACACACTGCAGTGAAGACTGATGTATAAGGAGGTAGTCTTGTGGGGACACTTAAGCTCATTCTTTAAGATTATGACGCGAGAGAGTAAGTTACCAGTCTTCTCCTCCTCCTCCTCCTCCTCCTCCTCCTCCTCCTCCTCCTCCTCCTCCTCCTCCTCCTCCTCCTCCTCCTCCTCCTCCTCCGTGGCTGTTCAAGGTGAAGCGTGTGCTCCGCCGGGACCACGTGACGGCTCGAAACCTGGCGTAGTATTGCTATCGCAATAAAAAGGAACCATGTTTAGTACCCTTGGATAAAGCACTGGCAAAAGCGCTTCCAAACAAATATGTACCTTTTCTTGCCACACTGTACGAAATTTGAGCCATGTTCTCAAAATCTTGCTGTTGCTTAAAAAGAGCTGTCGAGAAATCCCCAGTATAAAATTGAACTGAAATAAAGTGCAGCAAAAGGATGCATGATACACGCACCAGGCGGACGATATAGGCGTCGACGCGCTATTATCCTTGACTCGCACACAGACAACGGAGACGTAAACATCGATGTCATCGTCTGTCGAGGCAAGCTTCTGAAATGGCAAAGCGGATTCCCGCAAGGCCTAACTTTTAAGTTAAGAGGATTCAGCCTGACTGTTGCTAAGCTTGTGAAATTGAAAGCCGACTGGGTTTGCACATCGCATTTAATGTTTACCATCAAACGACAGGCTTAGGGGTGACCGGTGCTTTAGTTTTTGATAGTAGGCTCTCACTCGTATCCCTCGAAGCGTTAATGTTTGAAAAGCATTTGGTTTATGCGTAAAATATATCTAGAGGTCACGATACAGGACTTAAAACCGCGAACCCTTTTAGTAGTGAGTGCACCGAACCTAAAACTGCAAGTTCAAGCCAATTGTATGCACGGATATAACGAAGGCATTTAACGCAATCAGTTCTTTGTGAAATTAATCAATTCGACATTTGAAAACCAGTACAGCGCGTAAATTAATCAGTATTGTCCCGCTAGACAAAGCTCATTGGGAGCCTTGCAGAACGTTTTCTGATATTTTTGTTTCCAGCAAAAATTCTTTATGTGATGTGTTTCGCTCACAATACAAAACTCAATGCAGTTTAGTACACTCGTTTATTAGCTAGCACAGCTAACCGAATAATCGATGTTCAAGAAAATTATTATAGCAATTAAAGAAATTGATTTTTGGGCACATACAAGGCATGTGTTATCTCAATATTTTTTCGATAGTCAAACTCCGTTAGGTCACATCAAGAAATGTTATCCAATTTTTCCCTTCAGTACAATTTGCCTTCATTACGTGTCCAGCAGCGTTTAAGTGGGGCACAAATTTACACATTTGTCGCCGATAAATTTGCGTTTAAAAAGGCGGACGCCGGTGTATTCAAATTTCAACGTTCTTAGCTAAAAGGATGAGTTGGCCGTGAATAAATTCGATGATGGTTGAGAGTCTGAGGCTCACCTAATAAGAGTACTGTGCACTCGTGCATTTACTCTCAAAATAAGCCGATGATGGCGACTAACGTGTTTACAAAAGTGCATGCTCCATTTGAGAGTGGCCGGTTTGTAAGAGATTTGTCCTCAATGTCCCCTTACGTTATTGCAGGCCCGAAAAGAAAAGGCCTGTTTGTTAATATATACCACGAAATTAAGCACAAATAAATAAATACGCCTCTGTCCTATGCGTGCACAGCTCCAGTACTCTACAAGCGAACAGCTTCGTGATCTCCTGTTGTCTGAAACTAATAGCCTCCAATTAAAGGTAGATGTCACTGAATTTTGTTTACGTGAAATCAATGCAGATTAAATTATCAGGGTCAGTGTTGGTCAAGGCAAGGGTAGGAGTGGATGAGCTGCGTGTATCTCCCCCTCCCCCTCACCCCCATCACGTTTTGTTCCGACTTTTGGCATTTAAAGGGCACTTCAGTCAGAGCTCAAATTGATATATTCGTGCGCTGAGTGAGAAACACGCGTCGACACTGAAAGAGAACACATTAGATGAATACGCACAAGTTGAAAACCAGTCTGCCCTAGATAGGGCAATGCAGTACACTCAGGTGACCTGCGTACTTAGCATCTACAGAAATTAAACTACCAAGAGGCCAGTGTTGCAGGCCAGTACACGATAGGAAGAGATAATCTTGGAGAAACCTTTCTATTTAAGATTAATGTCCTAAGCAGCAACCAGGCGATTTACCTGCAGGTAGAACACTGAAAAAACCTGTGAAATGAACGCAGCCGCAAAAAGCGAACACCTTCATTGTGATAGCCCCGAGTCCACATTCCCAGCAAAACCGACTTGCATTTTTTGTTTGACACACAAATCTTTTATTGGCGAAAACCGCGTTCTCTGTCTTTCACAAAAACATTTAACGCTTTAGAGAGCTTCTTGGGTCTGTAACCAAAATACCTTTATGTTCTAAAAAAATCCCCTTGGCCTCGGAAGATTCCGGCAACCAATCAGGGCTTCGCCGGGGCGAGTCACACCCATGTGACATCGCCAAACCGTGGAACAATAAGATAATTTTATAGCTGAATTGCCGGGTGTTCTGGCAGGTGACACTTGTCCTTTGACTTGCCCTAGCTTCTGTGAAGTGTGCAACGTTAAAAGGACAGGTGGTGCTGTGGCAGGGAGTACCGCCGGGTCCTGATTTCATTCTCATGATCCCAATGTGAACCGAACTGTGTCAAAAAGTGCCTCTGAGGAAAGTAAATTTCTTTGGACGGAACGAAAAAGGCGGTCAGTCGGAATCAAAGCGCTGCCTTATAGGCATCGAGGTAGGAGCGCTACTGGAACTCCACTGAAGAGCCTCTGTCCAGTGCAGTGAATAAGACGCCTTCTGTCACCGCTTCATAGAGCAGTGAACATGGCAGCCGTATATTTCCTTAAAGCAACTCAGATAAAATACAACCACTAATTAGCGCAACTAAACAGCCAACCCAAAAGCGCTGCAACCCAGCTCTTCTGCTTAGGAGTACTAAGTAGCGTTACTACAATTTAGAGCTGCAAATTATCGCAAATAATTAGAGCAATGAATATGTAGATAATTACGTAAAATCTAGACAACGTCGCAGTAGTGAGGGTATGCTATCACACCCACTCTTGTAGGTACTTAGGCTTCCCTTAAGTGTTATCGGAAAAGTAGTTGTCGCTTGATAAAAAAGGAATTAAAACAAAAAAAAAACTCACAGTCGAAATGCCAACGAGGCGTAACAACAAAGGAAGGCAATGTATGAAAAACTTACATGAACACTGCTTTCCAAATCACACTAAATTGAAGAAATCCTGAACCCAATTTAGCTTGAGGAGATACATTCGTACACCGTTCTCGAAATGTGTTATATTGTCTAAATCTAAACAAGGCCATAATCTGAACACTTACTTCTTTAGAAAAAATTCCTAATTTATTATGTAAAAAACCTCAATCAACAAAAATGTCAATCATAAATTTAGTATTTAGCCTGTGTCATAATGTTTTTTTCTTTTTTTTTTGTGTCAATGGAAAGTTCTCTGTATTACGGATAGTAACATCTCTGTTATTTATTTTATTTTTTAGAACATACTGTTGGTCTCCTCATCTTGGGACCAACAGATGAAAGTTAACAACACAACAATACAAAAGCCAGCAATCAGGTCTAAAAAAACAAGAAATCCGCATTCATATGCGGAAACATCGAGGGAATAACAGAAGATGAAAGGTAGCCAACTCTGGCGTTCAAAGCATGCGTTCAGACACGTCTGAAGGTATTCCTTAATACAATCATGCACTGGGTACACGATCCAGTGAGAACAAAACATAAGACTATACAGACTGTACATGGTCATCAAGTCTTGCTTGATGACAGAGCTGATGAGGCTGCAAGCTCCATGAATGTTTTTAACGAATGCTGGGCAGTTAGAGATAATATGTGTTGTTAGCACAAGCGTATTTATTAATCGGAAACTCATGCTTGTGGCGTGTTTCTCTAGAACGGGTAAAAACTAATGTAAGTAGCAGGATCCATGTTGAATGCGTTTTAAATTAATTGATATAAAAATGTTAGTCTATGAAGTGTTACGCGACTTGATAATGTGTCTAGGCCTGCGCGGGAAAGCAGCTCCGTGGGAGAGTCAGTGTGCCGGTATCTGTGGCAGATAAAGCGAACCGCTTTTCGTTGAACTGATTCGAGCATGTGTACATCTTTTTGCATATACGGAAACCAGACGGCGTTTCCGTATTCTAAGATTGGACGGATAAGGACCTTATACGCGATTAACTTAGTATCTGAGGTTGTAAAGCGCAAGGCGCGTTTAAGGAAGTATAAACTACTCATGGCTTTTTTGATAATGTTTTGTACTTGGGTTTTGGAGCTGAGATCATCAGAAACTATCACGCGAAAGTATTTCTTTTCAGTTACTGTTTTACGAACTTCGTTGCCTGTGCCATAAGGGAAGCTAAGTTTTGTTTTCTTATTTGCGACTGACATCCCTACCGTCTTTTCCATATTAATGACCATTCGCCATGTATTACACCACTGTATGACGTTGCTTAAAGCTGTGGTAAGCCTTTCTTGGTCTGCTTGAGTGTTTATTTTTTGATATAGCACGCAAACCTCAGCAAAGAGACGCATCTTTACATCCACGTGATATGTTATGTCATTTATGTATAAAATAAATAAAAATGGCGCAAGCACAGAGCCTTGTGGCACCCGAGAAATAATTGGAACAATATCAGACGCATGGTCATTGTATTGCACGTATTGTCGGCGTTCCGATAAGTAGCTGGCTATCCACCTCGTAACAGGACTGTCGCCAAGTATCTTATTTTGTTTGAAGTTCAGTTTGACGTGTGTTACACGATCAAAAGCTTTCGAGTAATCAAAGAATATTATATCGGTTTACTTTTGGTCGTTGAATCCCTGCGCGAGGTCATGACAAATTTCTGTGAGCTGGGTAACAGTGGAAAAGCCTGCTTTGAAGACATGCTGGCTTTGATGAATGATGTTGTTGTTCTCGGTATGTTCTTTAGGAATTTATAATAAAATATGCTGAAGTATTTTTCAACAGGTGCAGGTGAGAACTATAGGCCAATAATTAAACGGGGACGGTACGTCGCCTGATTTGTGAATGGGAACTATTTTGCTATCTTCCATTAAGCTGGCTGACAGCTTAGAAAATATTAGGTGGAGATATTCGCTAATTGGTTCAGCATAACGCTTAAGAAAGCAGTTCGGAATTTTATCGGGACCGCAACTCGTTTTTTTCATTACCGTTCAACAAAAGAGATAGAATCCCAGGTACACTTATGTCGGAACGCCTAAAAGTTGTGTTGACTCATTACTCTGACACAATAATGTTCTTAAAGACATTATTGTCTGCAGGGAATGTGGACTGGAAGTAACTGGTAAATGAATAAACTTGCTGCTTTTCGTGTGCAGGAGAAGTAGCAACCTCATTTTTCCGGTTTATATACCTCCAGAACGTCTCCGGAGAATTGTTGATGAGGGTGTTAAGTGTAGTGCCACAAAATTGTTTTTTCGCCTCATGTACCTTATTCTTTAGTTGTTTTGTTAGCTTACTTATGATTATCTTTAATTCTAAGCTTGCTCTTGCCTATTTCTTTGCCTTAACCTATTAGTTTTTCGTTTCATGTGAATTATATCTCGGGTAATCCACGGGTAGTGGTTGCTTGTGGCCGTCTTTATCAAAGGGATAAAAGTTGTGACGCAGTGCATCACATGCTCTTTAAAAGCGTCAACAGTAGTACTACTATGGACATACACATCATAAAAATATATGAATGAGGATCTTTGAATCGTGCGTGATGAAGAAAAAGTGAACTTCTTGTTTTCTTTTACATTAGAAAATAGTTGAAAATAGTTGCAACTCGCCCAACTCGCAAATTGGGGCTGCGTGTATCTGCACATGTTTACTTCTGTGTATGTATTTAGAGAAATGCACCTTTTAAGGCCGGGAACAGCCCGAGGGGTGCTGGCCTTTATCTTCCAGCAGTACTCGTATACTCTCTGCATCGGTAACAAATGCTTAAATGCAATACAAAAATAACAAATTTCGGTAAATCAGTTGAAGGCCAAGATAGTGCGTGATTTCTCGAAGTTTTTCCACGCCCGTTTCTGTCTTCCTTTATGTTCCATTTCCTGTGATTCACATCAATAATAAATAATTAGGCTCCAAAGGCAACAACACCGTTCACTACCAAGTGATATTAAATCATCATCAATAGGCAGCCTATATCTGCTCTGGAACGATGGCTTCTATATATACCTCCAGTGAACCCTATACTGTGCTAACTGCATCCACTTGGCCACTGCAAAGGCTTCTTAACCTCACTCACTGTCACGAAATCGGCGCACATTTTCATCAAGCCGGTACGGTGCGAGGCCCGCGCGGCGTCGCGTGGAAAGCATGGAGAGAAAAGCCTCCTTCCCCGCGCGGGAGAGCGCGTAGCTTTGTACGCGTTGCCGTCACCCTCTTCCCCATTGCCCGGGGAGGACGGTGGTTCATCGGTCTGGAATACGCCAGAAAATTCCAGAATCTTCTATGGGACCTAGCCAATGACGACGCGCGGCAACGACGGGAGGAGAAGGGAGCGCTATAACCATCGAAACTACGTGTGTGTGCGCGCTAGCTTTGACGCGTGCTAACAAACAGACGCGGCGCGCCCTATTTAAAGAGACCGCGCCGCTTGTGTAGTCAGTCAGTCAGTCAGTCAGTCAGTCAGTCAGTCAGTCAGTCAGTCAGTCAGTCAGTCAGTCAGTCAGTCAGTGTTTTCGACGTGCTCGCCTGTGCTTCGGCTGGACTCCCGGGGATCACCGCCACGGACCTGCAAGGGAGCGGCGCTCGTCTCGTATGGCGGCCACATCGTCACTCTTGAGGCGTCGGACTGCAACAGTGCCCGGTGAACAATTTGGTGTTTGTTTATGTAACTCTCTCGTGTTTGATCTGTTGTAAAGCCTCTGTGTTATTGAATCATTCTGTAGTTGCATGCTTAGCCGTTTGTATTCTGTGAACCTCTCGTCTGTGCATTTCAAGTGGTCTTGTGTATTCCTTTGTATCGTCTCTTGCTGTGCATAAATTGTGTTTTGTTTGTTAAGTCTGACTCCGATCCTTACTCTGGTTTGAACCGGCGACAGCTGGGCACCAAACGGCCATCCCCTTTTGTCACTACAAGGTAGTTGAATTCCGGCTGAGCTTGCCACGCAGGTCGAGGGCATCTCCTTTGCGACCGGAACAGCTACCCCCACTCACTCTAAGGGTGTCTGGGAGTGTGCGCATCGTTAAGGGCGCATCGTTAATAATGCCCCTCTAATTATTAACGGGTGACAATTATTCTGGCGTCCGCGACAGGACGTTTGGTGCACTCAAGCTCAGAGGACGGAGAACGAGTTGGAAGAGTTTACGAAGAGGTCGTAAACAGTCTAACAGCAGAGCGATAGCGAGAGGTACCGCGCTGAAGCGGTTGTGTAAGGTCCATTGAGAGTGCTATGTATTAGCATTAAGCAGTTCAGATCGAAGGTGAATCTCAAAGAGATTATTGCGTTGGGCCTGGAGGAAGGTCTTAAAAGAGCTGAACTGCGAGAATGGGTGGACCGAAAAGAAAGGGAGGTTCTAGAAGAAGCTGAGAAAGAAAGAGAGAGGCAAATAGAAGAACGAGAGAGAGAATGGCAAAGGAAACAAGCAGAGGCAAAGGGACAAGAAGAAGAAAGAGAAAAAGAATGGCTCAGAAAGAGAGCTGAAAGAGAGCAAGAATGACTGAGGAAGCGAGCCGAAAGAGAAAACGAATGGCTCAGGGAACAAGCAGAAAGAGAGAAGGAATGGCTGCAGAAGCAGGCCGAAAAAGAGAGAGAATGGAACAAGCGTAGGCTTGAGAAAGAAAGAGAATACTTAAAAGAGGGAAATATCCTTCAGAAGAAGCTGGCTGAGGTTCGGCGTTTGAAAGGTATTACCGAGCCTCCGGAGGTTACCTTTCCTTATATTAGGATGTACATTATTACAACCAATTCGTCGACAGCCACCGGTGCTGTAGAAATAGCTCCAGCAGCCAGAATGAGGTTGTGGAACAGTCCGTTCCCGCGACAGAAAGTTCAGAAAGAAAACACTTTTCCGGAGCTAAGATTTCTCAAGAAAGTGAGATTGTCCCCTCCAAAATGACAGGTTGCGGTGAAGCTGTAAAGCTAGTTATCGAGCCAGAAACCTCTTTCGTGTTTTCAACGCCTGAAGATGAAGGGCAGGATTGTAGCTCCTTATTAAATGACACCATGGCTGAGTGCATGACTGACCGGGATGAGGAGCTTTCAAATAGTAGTGAGCACGAAAGCTTGGATGAAGGTGGCAGTACAGATCCTAACCTTGAGGATTCAGAAATGGAAGAAATCGAGGACTGCACTGCGATGAAAGAATTCAAAGAAACTTTTGAGGAGCAAGAAGTAAAAAAATGTGAGGACAATGAACTCCCAGTAGAAAAGGAGCCCTGCTCTAAGACGTTACGACTGAAGGTCGTAAAGAAGAGGAAGAAAATGGAAATAATTAAGGGAGAACAAATTGATTCTCAACAAGACGCTCTTCTCAGACAACAATGTTCTGATTATGCGGGTAAAATCGGATCAAACGTCCCTCAGCCAAAGGTGCGGATAAAAGTAGAAACGAAAAGAAACAAATCCAAACCTGCCAAGTCAGGCAAAGTCGACAGAGAAATGTCCCATAGAAAAAGAAGGAAGATGCGGTTGAACGACTGGACGCGCAAGCGCATGGAGAGCCGCCCAAAACGAGAAAGAATGAGACGGCCTGCTCGAAGCGCCGCTAGGCAAGGTAGAGTTAGTTCTGGCCAAGCTTCCGATCGGGAAGCAGAACTCAAGATTAGAGGGAGAAGCGAGATAAAATCGCGAATGAGAGGTATCATTTGAAGCAGAAAAAGAGCCAGGACACAAGTGAGAAAGGAGCACCAGTAATTCGTAAGAAAGAGAACTGGCGCGCTAGGTAGTTTGAGAGGAGCTCACCTGTTCGAAGGAAGAGCCACGAGCCGTTTTTGGAAATATAGGCGAAAGCATGCCGTGGGTTTGTGCGCATCACATTTGAATAACTATGTGTTTCTGTGTTGTTGATTCCTATGTGTATCCGAGAACAGCGTGTTGCTATGTTTGTGAACATCATGGCATTCATGTGTGCATTTTGTAATGTGTTATTGTAGTTGTGAAATTTGTGCAATGTGTGTGATGTGGACATTTGCCCCATATACTTGTGAGCGCATGCATGTGCGCGCGATGTTCGTGGTTGTTGTGAATATTGTGGGACAATATTCTTTAAGGGAGGGGCAGTGTCAAGAAATCGGCGCACATTTTCATCAAGGCGCGAGGCCCGCGCGGCGTCGCGTGGAAAGCATGGAGAGAAAAGCCTCCTTCCCCGCGCGGGAAAGCGCGTAGCTTTGTACGCGTTGCCGTCACCGGAACAGCTACCCCCACTCACTCTAAGGGTGTCTGGGAGTGTGCGCATCGTTAAGGACGCATCGTTATTAATACCCCTCTAATTATTAACGGGTGACACCCACCCACCTAACCTTCTGCCGCCACGTGCTACGCTTTCCTTTATTTGGAATCAAATTTGTTACCCTAAGCGATCATCGGTTATCCTCTCCGCATTGCACATCCTGCCCATGCCCTTTTTTTCTTCTTGATTCTAAATTAGATGCCACTAACTCGAGCTATTGATCTGGACCACTCTGAATGCTTGATATCCATGATATTAGGCAGGAATGTGAAATCTAATAATGCGCACCATAAAAAATACCAAGGGGATATAGCTCTTAAAAAATTTTGTGCAAAAAAGGGGGATTCCTTGAAAAGTCATAATCACGGCGTAAGGTTGACACCATTATGCACTCTTTAAAGACAAACTATCGCAGGTATATCGGGTATCTTTTTAACCGTTTACATATCGTTATGTTAAAACGTGCGAGAGATACGTCGGTACGGTGAGTCCAGGTAGAATGTACAGCAAGGACTGTACGTGACAGAACTCAGTAATAAGCAGTCAACTAAAATAAGTAATCAGCTTCTGTATTTTTATTTTAGGGACCGACATTATATTAAGAAAACGAAGGTCATCCACATAAAAGCTAAGCCACTTTTTAAATTTACTTCAGCGGCAATGCAGTTGGAAATATTTAAAGTAAAAAATGCGCACTTTTAGCTCGTAGAGCTGGCTACCCACAATGCACATTTATAAAACGGCATCGCTTGGCGTTATTTTGGAAGGGAAGCAGCACTAACTGCGTCTGTGGCATAAAAGAATGTGGGAGCCACCTAACGCCCCTTAAGAGTGATAAGGCAGGAGCGTTTGGAGCTAGTACTACTGTAGTGTTTATTTCACTGAATGTTTTTTTTTTATATGCATACCCAGTTGTTCAACGCTGCTGTATCGAAAGTCGAGCGCTAGCTCTGTTTATCTGAGACACAATACCGCTTTCAATATTTGTTTTTTTCATTTTTTCACAAGTAACGATTGCAAAATCATCAGAAACTGCATGACGCCTCCGCAGAAACGTCGCCGCACTCTGACAGATCAAGGTTTAGATTCCACGAATATAGATAGGATGCAGACAACGCGCCGCCTTATTACGCCCGTCAGTTGACTAATCGAAACTGAATACCACTCGCCCATAACTCGACATCCCGTCATTAAGCGCAGCTGATGCGGCAGCCTGCTCATGGGCGGGGTTACCATTCTCTAAATCTCTTTGGGGCAGCGTGCACACCAGGAATGCTCACATTTAGTTGCGCGTAGCACTCGCGATGCTTACCCAGCAACGATGCAGGTAACGAATGCACATGCGCTGATTCGTGCGTAACTCGGCCTATCTTTCAGGCGCACGCACGCAGCAAATCCCGGCGTGCGCCCATCGCTGTGTGCGTTGCGGGATGTGCTGAACACATGGCAGACCGCTGGCCGCCCCCTTCTGAACGAATAGACCTGGCCGCTACTTTATCCGATGCGATAGCTCGCTTTAAATTGTGCATTCTGTTCTATTACAGCCACTCTCATCCACGAGATAAGGTATAATCTACAAATATTGTAGCTTTCTTGATAACGTCGCGAATTCCAAGGTGGTGGACCCAGCTGTATGTACCTCTGTGTCTATCTGAATCTGTATGATGTGGTCTTCATAGCAACCAAGAGCAACGACATGAATTCTCAAGTTTCTTTCGGTGCTTTCATTTCTTTACTTCGTGTAGTTTTTCTCCCAGTAATAAAAAGGTTGATAATCCTCCCATCAATATTTACAGATGAAAGTTTTTCTAAACCAGCGCGCATATGTTTTAACTTACTGACACTAGCTGGTGCCACCGTGCATACCACATGTGGTGGACGCTGCGGCGCGGCCAACTGAAACTGTCGTGTTCGCGCCATTTTCAGTACATGCAACGTAGTGAGCAACATGTACACACATTTACTACGCACGCTCAGCTAAAGGTGTCTTGATTCCTTCTCTACGCAAAGCGACGACGGCGGTGCAACACACATCTGCTGGAGCTCTCCACAACCTCGCGGGCATGTACAGTTGCGCCCCCTACATTGCTTAGGTTGAAAGCCGGCTAGAGAATGAGAATTATGATCCGTTTATTACAATTATTGTGTGTCAAAACAAGGCAATAAAGAAAAATATCTTAGCGTAGCGCATCTTGTATGCAAGATTATGGAACCAAAAAAAAATATTTGTGGCATATTTACAGTGGCATGCACCTTTTACTTTTTGCCGTGAAAGGCATTTGGCGGCTCCACTCTTTGCTTTGCTTCCTCGCCTGAGCGAGCCTTTGCGCATCGTATAGGTGCTAGCAAGCAGTAACTGAAACCGTACAAATCCTTTCTTGCTACCTTCATTCTGCGCTCAAACATGTCATGTGCACGCGTCTCCCCACATGATGCGAGGCGCTCACACGTGCCTAATAGTATCCGAGAGAAACTTTCGCCACAGCTCGCCCTTCAGGCGATCCTACAATGGCAAAAGCCAATTCAGCAAAAAGAATAGGCGAGCACAGCGTTCGGTGGAGTGAAAAATTAGACTCGCGTAGCGCCGCAGGTTGGCAGGCCCAACTCCGATGCACGCCTGCACTGTGTGTTAGGCCCTTAGTGATAATGACAGAAAACAGTATCCAAGGCACCTACAACATGTGTAAACTTCCTGGGGCCGTCTGCATTTCTAATTTCATTTGTTTTTTTTGTATCTGTAAAAAGTCTAGACGTTGCTAAGAGGCTTTTCAAAACTGAGGGCCTTTCAAGCAGTTTGGCTCGCGAAGTCGTACACAAAACTTAAGTTCTGAAGCGCTGAAGGAGTAAGATGCCTCGGTTGGGGTGTTTCAATTAGCAACCTACATTGAATGTCTGTCACACTTGATGAAAGAGACCTTCCTCCCCGCCATGTGCACTTGTCAAATATCCTGCTCGCTCAGTGTCTATACGACCATAAAGAAATACGATGCTGCGTGGTCGCCATTCGTAACTTAAGCCCTGTTTCTTTCTGCCTTGATTAAGACTTTGTTCTCTGTTGTTGCCTCCATTAGTTTTACAGAATTTTTTTTTCCACTCGCCCACGTTATTCTAGCGCTTGCTCGTGTATTTCTTGAACAGAATTAGGGCTTCTGCTATATAAGGTGGTCTCGCTTACCCTCTGCATAGACCGGCTTGGTTAAATCACTTAGCTCCTTTTCTAAGCCGCTGTTACGATTGCTATAGGACCAGTATTTTTTGTTTCCCCACTTCCGTTTCAAGCTCGAACATAAAAAGAAAATCAGCGCTGTCCTTAAAATTGTCATTGCACTCTTTCTCCGTTCTTGCACCTTGGCTACTGACACCTGAAAAGCGCCCCACACCAAGAAGCGATGCATTGAGGCCGCGAATGTTCGCCGGACGAGAGTAGGCCTGGTCCCGGAAGCGAAACAAAAATCTAGTGAAACAAAGAGGGATCGCCCACTGGTTCCCTTCTGCTCCGTGATAGAGAGATAACGGCGGTCTTATCGACTCGAAGAAATTGGTGAACTGCCGACCTGTTTACCCCACAGCCACGACCAACGCTAAGCAAACAGATTACCTTTATCGAGCCGTCCTTCTTATTCTATGATCCTGGCTCTCGGTGCACCCACAGAGGTTTTCAATGGAAGTCCTGAGTTAAGAGCTGAGGACAGAAAGCATGCGGAAACACATGAGCATTTCCAGTTATTTTTCTCCCGCAATGTTACAATCCGACAATGCGAGTATAGTTTAAACTTTGCATTTTGTATTGCGTACTGCTGCTTTAAACAAACGGAAATGATTTGTATTGGGAAAAGGGTCGTAGAAAGAAGCACCTACAGGGACATTCCCATGACCGAGACTGTAATGCAACAAAAATAGGTTACGGCATGCATAGATGCCTGTCGTTTGCATCCCACACCCGCATACCTTTGGGGCAATCTCAGAATGCACCACGTTAAAGCCCTCTCCAGGTGCGTCTCAACGATCGTCGAGGTTAGAGGATTATTAACGATGCGCCCTTAACGATGGCACACTCCCAGATACCCTTAAAATGAATGGGGGTATAGCTGTTCCGGTCGCAAAGGAGATGCCCTCGACTTGCGTGGCAAGCTGAGCCGGAATTCAACTACATTGTAATGACAGAAGGGCGTGGCCGTTGCCCAGATTTCGCCGGTTCAAGCCAGAGTTAGGGTCGGGGTAAGAAGTAACAAACAAAAACTTTATACACAGCAAGAGAAGATACAGAGGAATACACACGATCACTTAAAATGTACAGATAAGAGGTTCACAGAAAACAAACGCTAAGTATGCAACAAGATAGGTATTCAATAACGCACAGATTTTACAACACAGAACAATACACGTGTCAAATAAACAAACACCAAATTGTTCACCGGGCACTGTTGCAGTCCGACGCCTTGAGAGTCAAGATATGGCCGACGAGCGCCGCTCCCTCGCAGGTCTGTGGGCTTGCCAGCTGCGGGTGATCCCCGGGAGCCCAGCTGAAGCGCTTGCGAACACACCGCAATCACTGACTGACTGACTGACTGACTACGCAAGCGACGCGGCCTCCATAAATAGGGCGCGCCGTGTCTCTCTCTTAAGACGCGCCAAGGCTAGCGCACACACACACGTAGCTTCACTTGTTGAAGTGTTCCCTTTTCCTCCCGTCGAGCCGCGCGTTACCATTGGTCAGATGCCGTCGAACGTTCTAGAGACAGCTGGCATCTTCCGGAGTGATGAATCACCATTTTCGCTGGGTGAGGAGAAAGAGGGTGACGCCGACTCGTACTAAGCTACGCGCTCTCTCGCGCGGGGAAGGAGACTTTTCTCGAACGTCGTAGATCCTTCGATGCGGTGCCGCGCGGGTTTCGCGCAGCGCCGGCTTGATAAAAATGTGTGAATATTTCGTGACAGTCGGCAAAGGCGAAAAGCTAAAGCCACTAAGGCTTCAGGTTATCTGTGTTGTTTGAATTCTCAGACACTGCAGGTAGCGACGTAAAACTAAAAAGGCAATGACAACCTTTCGTATTGGGCTAAAATGCGTATCCGCTTCAGCGCGTAACTACAGAACGAAAAGTGAAAGCAGGCCGATTAAGTGTGTCGCAACATTCGGACGCGTCTCTAGCTGTCTTACGTACGGATGAAGATTACGATCACTGATATTTAGGTGTCTTTTGGTTTATAGGCTTTAACGTCCCAACGCGACTCAGGCTATGAAAAACGCCGTAGTAAAAGGCAGCGGAAACTTCGTGCACGTGTAGTTGCTTTACCTACTGTGGCATCGCACAGCACACGAGCGTCCTGCGTTTCGCCTCGATCGAAAAGCCGCCGCTGCGCCCATGATTCGATGCCGCATTCTTGGACACATCATTCGAGTGTGCTAACTACTGTACCGCTGCGGCGGGCTCTATTATTTATTGTCCTTTTTCCTGCTTCAATTGTTAGACACTTTAGACATTTATGACAAAACCATGCAAAAATGAGATCTTAATCCCACTTGATTTTGTTCTTCACGGATGCCGCGTGTTCCGAAAGTGCTCTATATGCGGCCTTCTTTCATTTCAAGACGAAAAAGGCTTATATGGTTAGCGGGAAGGTTTTTCAACTACTTCATTTAATATCTTGTGTTAGCATCCCTTTTACTTTTCGCGTAAATTCATTGCCGGTCCTCGCCAGCTGTCAGCACACTAACTTTCAGCCGTAGATTTGACGCAGCTTTGAATATTTTATTTGTAGGTATTATCAGTAGATAAGAAATAGCTAATATTCTCGCCCGCTGTGCAGAGGAAGTCAGTAAGTTGATGGCATCTCGCAACTATGAGGTGCATTAGAACCATTCCGAAATTATTCTTTCTTTACTGTGACTGGGGGGCACCTATTCTGCACATGACATATCTGAAGTGGAGTCAGATTTAGTGGACACCATGCTCGTCGCTCATGGGACAGCACAACACTAGAGCCCATTTCGCCCGCTTCTGCTTCCTACTAGAATACATTTCTCTGCTAACTATTGCCTAAAGTCCAATTTGCACGGCAATTATAAGTGCATTTTATTTCGCGCGCTAAGAGCTCAAGCAGAGAACTTTCAAATCCAGGACGCGGCGGTCGTTTTTTTGGTGGAGGGAAAAGAGCTAAGAGCTTGTAAAGAGCTGTGCAAAGAGCTTGCAGCACATGCAGAAGAATCCGCAGATGGTCAAAATTACCGGTACCCTCCACTACCATCTCTCTTATAGCCTTAGTCGCTTTGGCAGGTGAAACCCCACACACTAAACTTAACCAAACATGCGCAAAAATTCTCTGCTCTCTGAGGGTGGTTTTATTGCCTAGTGTGGCAATGTCCTGATGCGCGACAGCTATGCACAGACAGGCGACACGGAAATAGCATGAGAGCACAGAGAACCTTTTTTTTTTCTATTTCAGAAAAGGAAAAGTTGATGACTTACTAAAATGAGGTGGATAAGCATGTCTTCACGACGCCACAAGCAAATGCATATTTATTTTTAGATCTTGGGGCCCTAACGTGTGTTTCTCATTCGCTTGTATTGTCATTCTCAATATGGTCTACAGCTAATAAAGAGGTACCGAACAGTGCCCGCGTATCAGCATAAGGTGCACTTTTGTTTTGTAAATTTTAAACCGCTGCCCGTGTTACAATCGTTCTGACCATATCAATAAATTTGAGCCAACTGCTTAGCATGAACGCTTTGCAGACAGCGGTTTGTCTTTACTGACGCTGATTTAGGAGCACATTTTGCTAACAACTCCTTGAAGTCAAAGATAATAACTTTAAAGTGATTCTTATTTACAATATAAATTCAAAAAAGGTAAAAATCAATCTGGTCGGCATCAATCGCGTCCACTGTAGGGACATCATCTGAGGGCATAGCTGTTATTTTTAACTGGTAATCGCTTGCCTGCGCAGTTGCATGTTGCAATCAACAGAACGCAATATTTTGTATTCGCAGCCATACATCGAGCGAATGTAGACCAGGCTAAGAGAGGCGGCGCCGCTAGCATTGAAATGGAAAATGTATTATCCTGTTTTTAGGAGTAAACATTGTAAGCTCCATATTTTTATATCGACTTCAGTTCAGTTCAGTCGTTCAGTCGTGTCCGACTCTTCGTGACCCTATGGACCATGTCACGCCATGCTTTCCGGTCTCTCACTATCTTCCTAACATCACATAACTTCATCTGCAGTGCCTCGAGGATGCCATCTAACCATCGCGTTCGCTGCCTACCCCTTCTCCGGCGACCCTCAATCTTTCCCAACATCAAATCTTTCTCCAGCGACTCCTCTCTTCTCATCAGATGACCAAAGTAGATGAGCTTTAACTTTAGAATTTGACCCTCCAATGAGCAGCCACTGTTTATGGTCGACAATATCGACTGAATTTGATCTTCTGGCAGTCCAAGGAACTCTCAAGAGTCTTCGCCAGCACCACAATTCAAACGCGTCAATTCTTCGGCGGTCAGCCTTTTTCACAGTCCAACTCTCGCATCCATACATCACAACTGGAAAGACCATAGCACGAGTTATACAGATCTTGGTTGGCAGACTAATGTCTCTGCTCTTTACTAGGCAGTGAAGGCTAACCATTGCTCTCTTTCCCAAAAGCAGGCGTCTCCTAATTTCATGGCTGCAGCCTCCTTCCGAGGTAATCTTGGAGCCCAAGAAGAGAAAATCTGTCACAGCTTCCACTTCTTGTCCCTTGATGCTCCAGGACTTGATAGGGCAAGACGCCTAGATCTTTGTCTTTTTAATGTTTAGTTTAAGCCCAAACTTCTCACTCTGTTCTTGTACGCGCATCAGAAGTCTTTTGAGTTCCACTTCACTTCCTGCCATTAAAGTGGTATCATCCGCATATCTAAGGTTGTTGATACGTTTTCCAGCAATCTTCACTCCAGCTGAAGACTCGTCCAGACCGGCCTTCCTCATGATGCACTCGGCATATAGGTTAAATCGGCAGGGCGACAGTATGCAGCCTCGCCTCACTCCTTTCTCAATCGGAAACCAATCAGTAAGACCATGCCCAGTTCTGACTGTGGCCTCTTGTCCTTCATACAGGTTCCTGAGGAGACAGATGAGGTGAATTGGAACTCCCATCTCTTAGAGAGCTTGCCACAATCTGCTGTGATCTACGCAGTCAAACGCTTGCGCATAATCAATAAACCAGAAGTAGATGGGTTTCTCGAACTCTCTTGCTTTTTCCATACTCCAGCGAAGGTTGGCAATTTGGTCTCTAGATCCTCTGCCCTTGCGAAACCCAGCTTGCACGTCCGGAAGCTCCCGATCCACATACTGCTGCAGCCTACCTTGGAGGAGTTTCAACATCATCTTGCTAGCATGCGAAATATGCGCGATCGTGCGGTAGTTGGAACAATCTTTGGCACTGCCTTTCTTTGGAATGTGGATGTAAACTGACCTCCTCCAATCCTGTTTCCACTGCAGGGTTGTCCAAATCTTCTGACATAATGTATGCAGAATGTTAACAGCTTCATGGTTGAGGTTTTGAAGCAACTCAGCTGGAATCCCATCAATTCCGCTAGCTTTCTTCTTAGCAAGGCTGGCTAAGGCCCATTCAACTTCACTCTTCAGGATGCCTGGCTCGAGATCAGTAATCACAACCGTCTTATGTTGGGTTTGCACATTCGGGTCCTTCTTGTACAGTTCTTCTGTGTATTCCTGCCACCTCTTCTTTATCTCTGAGGCTTCAGTGAGGTCCTTGCCTCGTTCGTCCTTTATCACGCCCAGCTTAGCACAGAAGCTTCCTTTGATATCTTTCATTGTCTTATACAGAGCTCTTGTGTTCCTTAATTGGCTGTTGTCCTCAACTGCTTGACACTGTATGTTCAGGAAGGCATTCTTATCTTTCCTTGCTATTTTCTGAAAATCCGCATTGAGAACCATGTATCTTTCTCTTTCCCCCATAACTTTTGCCATCCTCCTTTCCTCAGCTATTTGCAAAACCTCTTCAGATAACCAGTTTGCTTTCTTGGATTTCTTTTGCTTTGGAACTACTTTAGTAGCAACTTCTTGTATTATATCACGAACATCAGTCCACATCTCTTCGGGCTCTCTGTCTTCTAGACCTAATTCTTGAAATCGATTCCTCACTTCCACAGCATATTGGATTCCTCACTTCGACTTGGACATCATCGATTATCTTTTGCTATTTATCGTATGAACGTTTCCAACTTATACAGAGGTACACGACAGTCACAGAAGTTGTCGTTTTACAAATATAGCATATGAATGTATCTTAAATGACACATTTTGCTACTGTAAAAGAAGCCCGAGAACGTAGACCATTTTTGAATTGAAGAGAACTGTAAAAAAATGTACTTTTACCTTGCGCCACAACTCATTGGTTGTCGAACCTTATCTGAATATTTGCGTATAAACGCACCAGCTGTTCACATCAAGTCATTTTTTATTTACACCAAAATGATGTGGGTAGGCCCGGACAAAAAAGTGAAAAAGATTTCACTTGAAGGCAGTCCGAGCCCCCCTGTACAAGGCAGCGCAAAGCAAGGACAGAACAAAATGCTGGACACAACGTCTATGTTAATTCGATAGGAACAGCACAAGGTGAGCTAATCACATGGTTAGGTTACGTTGTTTACAAGATAAAATAATACAGCATGTACATGTAAATAAACAATAAAACTACAATCAAGATTTCGCGGACTGGCATGCTACAATCAGGAAAACAAAATTAATTAACTTTGGTGGAAACAATAATAAAATAACAAGACACATAAGCATTATGCCAACAGAAAACAACAGGCCAGTACAGACGTGGAAGGCGTACAATCACGTTCCTGCCTCGTGCTAGACTTAGTTAATTTCCTCTTCTTCATATTTCGCACAAAGCATAAGTGGCACATCGGTTACATCGCTATTCTGCTCCAGAGCTATATTATAAGCGAAGCGTACAAGGAAAATAAAGTGCACCTAAATTTGCAAGCAGATTTTATTTGCATGAGATCTTGCAGTTCATCCGTGTTTTTAATTTGCTCTTCTATGTTTTAGAAAAAGGTTTGCATCATACCTGGACCTACTACGAGAGAATAACGCTTGACAGCTAAATAGCAGACAAGTGACATTCTGGTAGATTCATATTGAAAAGGCACAGCGCAAAAAGACATGAGACGAAATGAGGAAGACGTACACACGAGTGCTTCCTTTCTTCTTCTTCCTTTCGTCCCGAGTCTTTTTTTTTTTTTTGTACGCAAGCTTGCCATAAGGTATATTATACCGTGTCTTTTTGCGCTGTGCCTTTCCAATATGAATCGATACCAACTCGCCCAGTTGCCTATCCTTCTCAATACATTCTGGTAGCACGCGCCGTTATGTAACTAATTTCAAATTACCCGCGCATCCGTGGAACTCACCTCGGAGCAAAAAGAAAAGCAGCAGGAAGAAGAGAGCACATGGACGGCAGTTCATTTTTAACAGGCGGTTTGAAGCAGCGCAGCTCTTCCTCCAAATCTTTGGTGCACAGGTCCAGGGCGCTATTTAATGCGTACGGTCACATTGCTTTAAATGTCTGTCTTAACGCTGGGAAAGTAAACCCACCGGTTAAATCTTTTTTGGCACGTGTGCGAGGAGTATCCCACACTGACGTGAGTCGTACATTCATTCACTGCATCAAGGACAGTCTGGTCCTTTGAAGAGCACGTACGGCCTACCGCGTTTCCTTGACCGCAACGATAAAAAAACGTGATGCGACGCCGTTCCTTTCGCAGCCGTTGCAACTGCACTTTAGTCCAGCAAGATGCGCAAGCTCAGGGGCGCATCTTCGACCGCAGCGTGGTGTTCACTCGCGCTCGACAGTCGAGGTTCTTTTGAGACTCCGTCCCAAGCCACGTGGCCTTTCGGGCTTGCAGTGACGTCATGGATAAGGGTCTGAGAGGTGGTGCCACCTATCGAGCGGCAGCTGAGAACAAACTCAGAGAACCTCTAGGGACTCCGATCTCGCGCGCTTAGCGCCACTCAATATGAGCCTCTACGTGACGTTCCTTCAATTGTACGCAGTATAGGGAAGTGTTGCCCTGATGGTGTTGCCCCTATCGCCGCTGTAGCTTAGTGGTTGAAGCACTCGGCTGCTGAGAAAGAAGATGCGCGTCGAGTGTAACTGATGGAGAGGCATTTCTATGGGGGGAGGAGGCAAATATAGATGCTGCCGTTTACTATGGTATATAAGATCGAGTTAAATATCCCAAAGACGCCAAATCTATAGTAGAGTAATCGGAAAAGGCAATCATTCCTCCCTGTTTCATATTCTACCTCATCCTTTTCACATTGCGCTGTTGATATTACTACCGAGAAGCTACCAAGGTACTACCGCTTTCTTTTCCTCAAGAATTAATTTTAAAATTGTTGTCAGGGCACTCTATTTTGGTGTGTGTGTTTTTTTAAAGGGTGAGCACTTTTGCTAAGTCGACGTTTCCCACTTCCATTCTTTGACAAGAGTGTAAATGAACACTCAAGGCAAATTTGTGAAATTGGTGTTTCTTGCCGTGCGGTAGGTTGTTCAGAAGCAAAATACTTTCGCTGGCTGCAAAACTGCACCTATACGGTCTGCATTTTTCTAGAGCCGTTTTAATTCAGCTGCTGGCCTCGGTTGCGATAAACATCCATTTCTTAATTTTCCCCGCCCATTTTTGCTTCGCATTTCTCCTTATAAAAAAATGCGGTATTGGCACAGAGGACTACTTTAGGAATGAGCTTCTATTGCTCTTCAAAGTGACGAAACATTCACACAATCACGTCCCACTGCCAGACCCAGGCCTTCGGGTTGGCAGTGTTTCTGCTTTCGCTTCGCAGTGGTTGGTTGGTTTGTAGGATTTAACGTCCCAAAGCAACTAAGGCTATGAGAGACGCCGTAGTGGAGGACTCCGGGAATTTCGACCACCTGGGGTTCTTTAACGTGCACCGACATCGCACAGGACACGGGCACCCTTCTTTTCGCCTCCATCGAAAAGTAGCCGCCGAGACCGGGATTCGATCCCGCATCCTTGGAAACAGTAGTCGAGCGCCGTAACCACTGCGCCACCCCGGCGGGGCATTTCCCTTCGCAGTGTACTGGCGGTCATTACTTTAGCAGAAATATGACAGCTACAAATGATGCATATGTATATTGTTATACACCATTTACTCATTACTCCATGTATACTTCTTTTGTTCTATAATATCAACAGGCAGCTAAGGCTCTAATGATATTACAGCACCGAAAGTTCTGTACTGGGAGGTGCTCCATAGCAAGGGCCGGAATGACTCAAATATTTACGGTGTCTATGCGTCATTAGAAAACACGACCTCTCAAGACCAGCTTTGTTTTTGGACTTGACGCTTACTGATCACACAGCTTTGAAATTTGTAAGGTAATGTTAAAATCACAAAATCTCTGAATAGTCTAAACTCCCGAAGCGCAGCAAACGTTTGATCTTAAAGTTTGTTTAGCGGTGGCACAGAGTAAATGAGACCTATAGCTTAAAACCAGTTGAATTAGCTTTGAAAATGATTGTGAGATTCATATGAAATATTAAGACATGGTTATGAATGTACACCAGTGAGAAGTGTTATATCAGATGCACAGCATGATCGTGCTTCCAAAGTAAGTCCTGCGTTAAGGCCGAGTAGTAAAAGCTACTATATAGACACTATGAAAAGCGTCGTTAGTTGCAAACATAGACGATTGCAAGCGTCAGAGAGAACATCTGCAGACAGACTGAATGTTTTCGTGGAACGATACAATGCGAAAGAAGAGTGCGCGCATAAAACGGTTCTGTTAAAACATGTCTTGTCCAGAATATCTGTGTATATGTGATCTAAATAAGCAACCAGAACGATCAAAAATTACTTTAACTTAATAAACCTCTAATTTCTGCTGTTCAAGAGAATCAAAAAACAATATTGGTGTCAATTGTAAGATGCTGCACTGATTCCGAAAGTTTCTGAAATGTCTCGTGTACTCTAAGTAAAAGGAAGCAAGAAATTCCCTTTCCCAATCAATGCCACTTGTGAAACCGTGCGAAAATGGAAGCATACAATGAATAATTTAGAGAGAACATAAACGGTAAATGCGTGCCTATATGAGCAAGTGTTGTGCTTGGTGTGGCCGCGAAAAAAATATTGAAAAGAAGCAGCTGTAGAAGCCTTTCGACGCATGCAGTCACTAGGTAAATGACGCCTAACCACAGCTGGAGAGGAAGCGGTCTTTCTTTCTATGTAATCGGCTAGCGTTTTCAGCTCAGAGTGTGATCACGGTTTTTCTGCGAAACTGCGGGCGCTTACCGGTGCCAAAAAAGCATCTTCGTCGTCTTCTTTCGCCGGCATATCAACGGGGGCTCGTGACCAGCAATCTGCATCGGAGTGCTTGCGGCCTAACTTGCAGACTGCTGTGATGACGAATTCTTGAAGACGTAGGTTCCGTTGGGCAAGGCGGCCGGAGAGGTCTTTCAAGCAGAGCAGAGCGCGTGGTTATCGCTTACTACCTTGAATGGTTGGCGGTATAAGTACGGGCGGAACTTTGAAGTGACCCAGATGATCGCTAGACACTCCTCCTCGGTCGTCGAGTAATTGGTTTCGGCTTTCGAGAAGGGCCTGCTAGCGTAGGCGATTACTTTCTCCTGTCCGGCATTTTTCTGAATAAGAATGGCGCCTAGGCCCAGACTGCTCGCGTCGATATGTATCTCGGTCTCGACCTTCTCATCAAAATGGCCTAGCACAGAAGGGGGCTGTCTAGAAGTCTCGAAGGCTACCGCTTGCGGTGCTTTCCGTTGAAATGGCACGTCTGCCTTTATAATCCGCGTCAAAGGTCCGGGGAGGTGCGAAACATTCTTCACAAATCATTGGTAATACGCGCAAAGTCCGAGGAATCGGCGCGCAACGTTTTTGTTACCAGGCTATGGAAACTGTGCGATCGCAGCTGTTTTCTGTGGGTCGGGGCGAATTCCCTCTTTGCTGACGATATGACCCAGAAACAACATTTCTTCGTAGGCGAAATGACACTTCTCTACTTTTAACGTTAAACCTGAGGACTTGATTGCGTCAAGTATACTGTACGAAGCCTGCTCAGATGGTCTTCAAAGTTTGAAGACGACAACGTCGTATGAGTACACTAGACAAATTTGCCACTTCAAGCCAACCAACTCGGTATCCATTACAAGCTGGAACGTCGCTGGTGCGAGCAGAGGCTGAATGGCATTACTTTGAACTTGAAGAGACCATCTGGCGTGATAAACGCGGTCTTATCGCGGTTTCTTTCGTCGACCTCAATTTGGCAGTACCCGCTCTTCCGCTCTTCAGGTTCATCAACGAGAAGTACTTAGCATTACAGAGCCTGTTCAGTATGTCGTCGATGTGGGGAACCGGGTGGACATCTTTCTTTATTATGCTATTCAAGCGGCAGTAATCAACGCAGAAGCGAAGTGTGCCGTCTTTCTTCTTCACCAAAACAACTGGAGCGGTCCAGGAGCTGTTCGATGGCGGGATCACGATATCACGCATCATTTCCTCAACTAGATCGCGCATGGCCTGGCGTTCTCGCGGCGATACACGCCAACGGAGTTTGCCGCACCTTCGGCGCTTAAGAAAAGCACACGCTGTAGCTTTCAAGAAGAGTCCGAATCCGGTCTTGTCTGTCTCGGGGTAGCGCTGGGTTGATGTCGAAATCAGGCTGCTTGGCTCGGCTGGGTGCATCGGCTTCAAGGTGGCTGGGGAGGACGGAAATTTCTTGGGTGTCCACTAGCTCGTCAAGGAACGCAATCGTCATGTCCTTGTTCAGGTGCCGGTACCAGATTCGTCGGTGCGGGCAGTGGCGCAGAATGTGGCCGACCTGACCGCAGTGGAAGCACATAGGTCGCTTGTTCGCAGTCCTCCAGGCGCCGCACTTCCTTGGGCTTAGAGGTAGTTGGTTGGCTTGGCAGGAGGGGGCCAAGTGGCAGCTTTCAGGAGCAGGACGGTAGCGGCGAGGGCTTGGAAAGTCATCACGTCGGGGCGCACGGCCACGTAATGCAGCAGCGTATTTCATCGGTCTTGCCTCTTGCGCTGGAACCGTCGCAGCCGTCGCTTGAGGAACGCCCAGCCCCTGCTGGACGTCTGGGGCTGTTGGGACGATGGGTGCAAGTGGCGGAGCTCCTCTCGCACGATCTCCCAGATGAGGTCCCGAAGGCTCTCTCCACTCGCAGAAGAGTTGCTGTAGTGACTTGCGCAGGCCGGTGCGTGTGGTCGTTCGTAGTGGCGAATTCGGGTGTCCATCGTCTCGTCAATTGTAAGCGATTCCGTTTGAAATTCCCCCACAGTTTCTAGCGGATTTCTGACAAGACCTTCAAAAAGCGGCTCTTTAACAACTCGCATTAAAATTTCACTTTCTCACCTTAGGTCATGTTAGGGTTAGTGTGGCGAGAGAGGTGCTTCATCTCCTCAATGGAAACCATGACGGACTCATTTGGTAGTTGAAGTCTTGAATGAAGTAGGTCCTGGGCTCGTATCTTGCCGATGACAATTGCAAAGGCTGTCAAAAATTCAGTCCTGAAAACCTCCCAATCTTTCAACGCTGCCTCATGAATTTCAAACCATATACCAGAATATCTTTCAAGAGAAAATTATACTTGCCTTAGCTTCGCTTCGTCGTTCCTGGCGCTGAATGTTGCCACGCGTTCGAACAGCTTGAGCCAGACTTCTGCATTTTCGCCCGGTCGCCCTTTGAAGCAGGAGGGCTCATGGGGTTGGACGAAAAGCAAGGCTGCTTTCTGCTTGACGGGTGCCTTCGCCGGGCCCGTCACGGTGTCGGGATTCAGCACTTCCACCAGATGTCACGTAATAGTGACAATGTCCTAGACACCAAAATAGGACACATGCTTGATGGTACTGAAATTAACTCTTTATTGGGCTGACTTGCGCCCGCAAAGGAACTAAGCAACTCGGCGGCGGCGATAGGAACAAACGTGCTCCTCGATCGTCGAACTGAGAATGCCGGTCGCACACATCAACCCTCAATTTAAAGGCAGCTCAGAACCATGTAGATAACGTCGCAAAATGTCACTAGCACAAGCTGAAACATTGCAGCAACATACGCCAGTGGACGTAATCTTTGAGACATATATCGGCGTATCTTGGACGGCAAAGAATCTGATAAGCGTACGTATCGCGATATCGATTATTAACAAGCAAAGAACACAGAACCGATATGCGCGCCAGACTTAGTGATAAGGCCGCAATCCGGCGGCTACTAAAAAACAACACAGTTTTGAAGGTTTCGCGGCAATATCAGCAGATCCCAGTTTATATTCTTTTCGTGATCTTCCATAATCTAAAAGTTCATTCATGCATTTCATTTTCGGTCTTTTTGTGATATATTACTTATGCTTATCGATATTAAAATACATTTAAAATATGGGAAGCATGGACAAGTTGGAAAGCTCTTGGTGACAGTAGGAGCTTTATTCTGGAAAATGCGCTTGTTTACACCAACTCTTTATCGAATCGGTCTAAGCAAGCTATTAAATATTTACAATATTTGTAGTCTATCATTTAGCAATGCTTTATATGAATATTTGAAATGCCCTGAAGTCGTCATAAGCTCGCACAACAGGACGGCCATCCAGTACCTGCAGAGGAGTTGCCTTACATGGCAATCTAATGTCTACGAAATAAACAGAGATACTTGCTTCTCGTACCGTTTACGGAGATTAGGAGCGCTACAGATACTTTATGCTTTCTCTGCATTCCTTCATTATGCATTGCGATTGCTGAGGAACCAAGTGTTAAGCAATGAATTGTGATTGCATCGAAAACGGAAGCAGGTACGTTGGGATGTTCATTTATAGTCAGTGCCAGGCTGTGGTAATGGCAGAAGCTTTTTGTAGTTTGACAAAAACCTCTGGTGATAACACTGGCCGCCATTAATTCATCATATCAGAAATACATTGTAATTGTTGGGCTTTGCTTTCGTAATTTAGTACTAATTGATGTGCTACGTGAATACCTCTTCCGGTAAAGGCAGTAGAGATCTGGGATAGGTGTTTTGAAGCCCGGAGTGGGTCTCGGGGAACGATAGCCGCAGCTCCTTAATTTTTAAAAGGTTGAAAACGACAACTGAAGTAGGACTGTGGAAATCTCGGCTAGGACCTGGCTTTCTATAAAAAATGCGCGCCAAACTTCAGTACCTGTATGCGGACTCATTGTATTTCACTTCAAGCGTTCAGCTGGGCCGACCGCAGCTTGTCCGATGTTATCGAGGCTGCAAATACACTGCATAAATATTCGTATACAATTTTTTTATTTTGCGTATAATGGAACACACTCCTTGCTTCACCATTACCGACTCCCTACTGAAACGAATTTACAGCTCTCCAAAAAACCTTACCGTCGACTATTGGTGTTTAAGAGTCCTTGAAATGCAAAAACCACAAAATTAAATAAGAAAAGACAATTTCTGTTCCCAAATGAAGCAGTGCGTTTGAAGCTGAAGTGCTGCCCTTGCATCTCAAACCACTGAAATTTTTCTGTCTTTCTTCACTTTTTTTCGCTTTCCTTTCGTCAGTTTCCTAAATTAATGCGACTTGGATCACGCCGGAAATTTGATATTTTGGGCGATATTTGGATGCTCCCTCTCTCCCCACTCCGCCCATAATTGAAATTTGCAGGTGACCAACTAGATCAGCAAAAATCTCCTCCTTCGACAGCGGCCGAAGATAACGCGGGTATTTATGTCCGTGAAGAAACAAGTAAGAGTGTACTATACATCAATGGCAAGTGTCTTACTTGCCTTCCTTGCTGAGTTTCTATTGGCCATTTAAAGAAATTCAAGAGATCTCGCCTTCGCTTTGCTTCCGGGCATCGCAATTTTAAATTCACAATGATGCCATCACCTGCCTGTTTTGTTCTAAGAGCCATCTACCGTTCTTCGCACTCTGATAAGCAGCAAAAATGTTTGCCCGAAGTGAGGCAATCGCTTAGAGCTTTCGTCACCGCGGGCATTGATGTGCGTTGTTGTGGCCAAAGTGTGAAAGACGCTTGCGGCAGAGTAACAGCTTGGCTATGGTTCCCCCAGGTGGCTGCTACTGCCAGAAATGACATCTCGCTTTGCTTCCTTTCTCGCAACAAAATTCGGCCAGAATTCAGGCATTACCTCTCCTCCTTCCACCCCCCCCCCCCCCCCCCCTTGCGAACAACTTTCACGGTTGGTGATGGAGGCACCGGCTGTAGGAAATCGCTACTCCTCACAGCTAGGCTTGAGGCCCCTTATTTTCCATCGCGTATTCTTTTATTTATATTTTCGAAAATAAGCCGTAGAAGCACCCTTATAACATTTCGTGAGCACGAAAAAGTGGCGAGCCATTGGAAAGAAAATATACACCAAAATTTCTCTTAAGAATACGGGAAGCTTTCCTAGTACGTGCCTCATCGCACAGGTCTCTAGGGGTGGCATTGTCGACGTTAATAATTCCTGAACAGAACCCCCCCCCCCCCCAAAAAAAAAAAAAAAAAAACGGAAACCATTTTCTGACCTAAATGTTAGTATTGAAGCAAAGCGCGTTTAAAACTTCCGTAAGTCTGTCACTTTACTGTAACGGGAATCATTTTTGATGATTGAAATATACTTTTTTTACAGTTACTAATTTCGGGGTGTTGTTGAGAAAACAGACGTAAAAAAGTTTCTTTAGTGTAGGCCTCCCAAAATCGGTACCCTATCATCGATAAAGGCTTGGAATAGCATTATTGTTCATATGCGCAAAGTTGTCAGTGTACAGTGTAAATCGAGATCAGTTGCGCGGGCCGTGATGACAGGAGACTCTGCCGAAGCTCTCACCCGATACACAGCCAAAGCTGCTTTTGCAGGTGATAGCTGGGTAGCGCTTCCTCCCACTCTTCGGTTACGTAATTCATATGCAGGGAAATAGTATATTTTCCCTACATCGTCTTCGTCTTATAAGATGTAGTTTTCAACCGGCCGATTTTCTTCTTGCAAGTTGCAACTGTCACGAGCTCGACTAAATATTGTTGCGTCAATACGCTGCTCTGCGTGGCGCCGCGTAATTGAGGTAACGTAATATTATCTGTGCATAGGACTGGCAGTAATAAAGTTTATCAACTAGCGTCAACCTTGCACTGATGACGTGAATACCCTATCTTCTTATTCTTCCCTCTAATCGCTTTGATGACACCTTCGACGAAATTTTCACAACGTGATTTCATAAAATTAATACCTAAACCAAATTGGGTCTAATTCACTACGAAAAACTCAGTATTCTAAAAAATTTAAGAATCGATAAAGTAAAGAGCTATTGGAAGGTTAATATCATGTGTTAAGACATCAATATTAGGGAAAAAGACTTTTTTCACCACGAGCCTTCAGAGCGGCGCGCTCTTTCAGCAAGCGCGGGGGCCTAAAAGAGGGCAGTATATCTTGAAAACGTCTCTAGACATTCGGAGCAGACACTTGCTTCTGAGATTGCTTCCAAGCTTCCTGTAATGAGGGGCTTTCTCGAGACTGAAGACGCTGAAGGCACTTTAGGATAGATGATTTCACGCGACAAGCAATTTTAAGGAATGCTTTCTAGCGTGCGCACAAGGCAACGCGGCTGTTCAAAGTTATCCTGCTCGCAGCCAAGCTCGATTTAACGCTGAACGCTGTGCAGAACCAACACCACCTAGATTACAAGGCCTGTGCAAGCTTATGGGACGTCATCGTAGCGAGATCATACTGAAGGTCGGCTTCACCCTATGCGGTTGCGTTTTTTTTTTTTATTTAACGCTGCTCTGGAGCTACCTCTTGAAATTTTAGTGCTAGCGATGAAAAGGGTTATATTGGTGTTACCTCTGTTATCTAATATTGCAAGTCTTTTAAAGTATATGAGACGTTTGACACAATCCACCTGGCATTTATTTCAATGGCAGAAATGAAGTTGGGAGGAAATTTTCACCTTCATTCAGTTACTTGAATACACATTAAGACAGGTATAAAATTCATCTGAGAGCACATTTACTGTTAGATGGATAGATAAAGATAAGAATGGTAGGCAGAGATATTACTCAAAACGGTGACCTTGACGACACTCAGTGTAGCTTGTCGTGAGTACGAGGTCACTTTCACGGAAGTGCTGGTCACAAAGCTGTAACGTAAATATAAGAAAAGCTGCTTAAGCTGGGATCGCGATTGCCATGAGTATATTAACGCAGCGAGCTGCTCGGCTTTAAATCAGTCATTTACAGCCGCAACTATGCGATCACGTAGCCACTAGCGAAATAAAATTGTTTCCGTAAGAAAATAATTTAGGTTGCAAAACAATTTTGCCCCGTACTCAAAACAGGGCGAATGCTACTCGATTATTAGTAGCTGTGCCGTCCAAATTGCATGCTCGATATAGGCCGGCCTACGCTTTATTACACTATGCTAAATCAAATAGTGGTTAATGGCAGCACGAGTATTAGGAAGCAAACAAGGACGCTTTCTTACCACAGTGCACTTCATCGATAATAAGTTTTAACACGGCAAAGCCTTTGTTCACGCTGTATTTTGAGCCGTGTCCGACGGGAACTTGTGCACTTGCGCTTTGGATCCACTGGCATAGCTAGAGCGACAGTTTAGCGCACAACAACACCCAGACATTGTAGACACCTTACTTGCAAGCGCCTATGCAGCACAGATTAGGAACACAGCAAACACAAGCTGAAAACACGCACACTCAGGCCGAGTCGTTCCAGATTGCCTTGCTTGCGTATACGCTTGCGCTTCGCGCCGCCGATCTATCCTCAGATCTGACTGTCGTGACGTAGGAGTAGTGGAAAGGGGGACTTGTGCTGGCCTTCTCTTTGTCTAGATGGTGTCGGCAGAACCCTCTAGACCTCTTTATTGGCTACCTGCCGCAGCAAGGAAAGTAAATTTAGGAGCTTGATTCCCTGCCTTCTATCTTTTATTATCATTTTATTTGCAAGACGCATCGCAATTTGTGAAGTCATGCCCAGAGAGAAAGGACTGACTTCCAGTCATTAAAATGACACTAAGCTCCGGCTTTAAGGGCACGATGCGATAGCGTACTTCCAGGCGACATATAAATCCCAGTTTTAATCAAACCGTATGAACGCTCATGCGTGACATAGGCACAATGTGAACGAAAGTGTCCTGGAAGGATGATTATGAATATCAACCTCCCACATGAAACGAAAGGACCTAGTTGACAGCTCCTGCCAAACATGGCGCCAGGCAGCCCTACGCTCAGTGCTCGGCCATGTCAGCTGCCAGATACCACCTGCTAGTGCCATATGCTCGCTCACAGTGCCAACGCTGAACGGGCTTTTTACGCTAGCGCATTAAAACATCCCCGAGTCATGAGACTGCTGGCACTCTCCTTTCTAGGAGCGGAATTACTTTAAAATTTCCAAAGTTATCAAACCTCTTCTTATTATTTAAAGTGCAGGAAAGGAGTGAAATACCCGGCTGGAGATTTGTCTCTTAAAAAACTTTAATTCGCTGTATTGCGATCGATTAACTCACGATGAAATCTAAAAGGAAGACAAAAATGTACCACGAGGAGGTATATGAATACGGGGTTAAATATAATTCTCTAGGCTGCTTGATTTTTGTAAATGTAAAGCAGAAATTTAGATATACAGTGTGGGTCACGAGGCGCTTGCGTATCCGATCATCCTGCTTCTATTGTAACACTTGTTCAAGAAACTTTGCACTAGGAGAGCCCTTTCCAAAAGCAAGGTGCACCAGCAACCTCATGCAGCGAATGTGCGACGGCATTTTCTCTTCGACCGGATCCACCACAGGACGAAACTGCAGCTCCATTATTCTTGGTTTCCTCTTCTCGCGTTCAGAGAAAACAACAAGCAAGTTGTTGACAACTAGGAAAAGATGAAACGGTAGAAAAGCGGTTGAGTGACTACCTCGGACAAGAAACATGCGGTACAGACAAGGTGTGCTTCGAGGAGGAAGTGAAAAACAATCTCATCTCATTTGTTAGAACAAAAAATTTCGAAAAAAACTAGGAGTCGCACTTCGCAAAGCACATCAATACACTGCAAAGACGCAGCTCTGAACGGCGCCCAAGTGGTTTGAAGAACACTACCTATTTTGAATCATTTATGCCAAAGCAAGCGTGCCATGTGCGCTTACAAATCCTTCTGCTGCCGTCTGAAGACATCACAGTAATACGCACAGCGCAGCCGCTTCGGAACCTTTCCGGGGATCAGTGAACAAAAGAGTCGGCGACACGTTAAAACGCATTAAGCCACAATGAATTTAAAGCAGCAACACATTCTCGCGCTGGGCAGTAAGCATCGTAGCTTTAATCAAATTGCAACTGCAAAGCACTCTCGTGCCGTGCATTGAGCATCGTCGTCTTGATAAGTTCCATCCGCTGCGCTTCTTCACTTAACGAGATTTAACCTAGGTAAACGCACCATACAAATACGCCATCTTGGTAAAGATGGAGACCGAAGTAGAGCCACGACAAGCTTTCCAGACCATCGGACAGCGAGAAGCCAGACTAGACCGTTTCAGAGAAGTATGCCAATCGCGGAAGCGAGCCAAAATCTAAGTGAAGCAAACTACTTTGTCTCCCGCCCATAGATAACACTCGTGTTTTGTTTAAAGGCCGGCACGAAGCGAGGCAATTCATTGAGGTTATTTGCCGATTGTGAGCTCCCTAAGATTAGTGTGGTTAATCACGGGTACACCGCGTGCACTCGAGTTCGCTAAGTAATCGGCACGTTAAATAAAACAGTGGCCTCGTACGGCACGTTAAAAATATTTGCCCATTCCGTCTAGCAGTTTGTAGGAACCTTTGATACCTGCGTGCCTTCCAGAAGCTACACGAAAAGTTTCGCGACGTAAGGTGGGCCTGGTACAACGTGCGCTTGCTAGAGTGCGTAACAATGTCTTTTCAAAAATGTGCTCAATCTGGTCCCAGGTATGCTTTAAAAAAGTTCCAGTTAGAAGTGGCATTTCCACTTATAACTGCTTCTGTTCCATTTACATGGCGCCAGATTAGGAGTGCACCATACGAAAATAGAAATGTGTTGCTATTTGCGTTGAAGTCGATGGCAACGTTGTTAAGTTTTCTCAACGGAATAATCGTACTTACTGTTTTTGTGGCATAGTAGCTACTTGCGTGTGTGTGATAATTTTCCTCAAACTACTCATTACTCTGAGTATTCTGTGCATTAATCGGCCGATTCACATAGGCACTAAGCGTAAATAGATATTGGAGCACTTTAGATTGTTGATGCGTGTTTGGGTCATTTAAATTCGAGTTATAGATCGGGTAATAAGCGTTCATGTAACCGTCGCTTTCAGTGACTACGATTGGTGGCTGCTTCCACATTTTAGATAATTCTCTTTAAACACGAGCGGTCACCTGTAAACCAGTTGAACAGATTTTAACACAAAGTAAATTTCTTGTTGCCTGGCGTGCTCGTGGAGTAAGCAGAAAGGCGTGGTTACGTGCTTTCGGTGGCGCAGCCGAGGGCTTCCCGAATTTTTTCGTTCATAGATGCGCTTTTGAAAAGTACATGCTGCTTTTCTGTAAGATAAAACTGCTTCAGTAAATATCTTCACTCTAAATAAGATTTTTTCCAAAACGTTGGTTTTAGTTTTTCCGACTACATAATGTTAAGTTGACTGGAAATCTAGAAAGGAAAACCCGCACAAATGAGTACTAAAATATAATTAACAAAATGGTAACTGTTCGAAGGTGTGCTTCATTTGACCTCCACGAGTGACGCGTGCACTCTTTGAGTTACGCATTTTATTTATGTGGTATTGATTCCATGCCCATTGTAGGGACAGTTCATTGCTAAATCTTTTCGGTAGACCTTATTCGCCACAAACATTTAAGTGAAAAAATAGGGTAAGAAGAGAACTGGACTTAAGAACAAACCGCTATTTTCAAATAACGGTACACAAGCTTTGTCATTAAAGAGGAAGTCTGGATCCAAACACTCACATCTAAGTGGAGCAGAAGAAGTTGAAATTTGTTCAAGCGCTGAGAGCGCTTTTCTGGCTGCCCGAGTGTTTCCTGACGTCTTTAAACAAGCGTGACTTGGGCCCGCCATTTACGCAAAGGCATAATGATTTTGCGTTTACATTGCTCATGCAGGGTGCAGGGGTAGGGTATGCCTGGAGGGTGAAAAATCAATTTGACTAGGCGATTAAAGAGAAGCTTTCCGTCTACCGCCCGAGGCTCAGAGTGTTTCAAGAATCCCACGGGATCGATAACATTGGCGGTCGTTCATGAACCATTGCTCCCCGCCCTGGTGTCGCTCTTTTTCCTTCCGCCCTTGACAATCGCATCACTGGAGGTTGAAACGGTATGGAATTGATGGCTAAATTATAAAGAACTGCTGCTTTCTGCGTTCCCAGAGTAAACGGAAAAAAATTAGTAATGTTTCAGGAAAATAGTTTGCACAAAAATCTACGATTTTTTCATTTTTTTTTTGATGGCACACTACTTTCTTGTCTAATCTGGTTACCGGCTAGATTTTCCTAGGGTGATTGTCTCAGGTTTAATTAAAGAAAAGTAGGACGTCTACGTGGCATTCCGCAACCTTGGAAATCCATTTCCGGTGACCGAGGAGCACGTTGCTTCAGTTAATGTCGGAAGTCATTTAACTTTCTTCGGTGTGGGGCAAGCATAAACACACGTGCAGATGTGAGTGCTGAGCGAATGTCAAGAATTTTGTGTATGAAAACGTTTCCTTTTTATTCCAGCAGTTTCAGCTGTAAAATACAAAACTACCACGCACGGAGTGGTATATTTTGTCAAGGATGTACGTATATGGTGTGAATAATATTATGATGAGGAATTATGAACGCGAAATCCGACGAATTTATTATCCTTGGCTGAAGACACAGTCCTATGGCAGTGGCTTATAACGGAGGCATCGAAGGTGCCTTAACGAGAGCTCAACGCACGGGGCGTGCTTTAATTATTAGAACATGGAATATTGAAGCTAGCGCCGTCAGTGTTCACGGTTACACGCCTTTCTCTTGTGTACCATTCTTCTCAGTGAGGTGATTTTGCGAATTCAATCACACATCATTTCTCTAAAAGCACCATGTAGCCAGTTTAGGCTACTCAGATATTTTTCTGAAACTTTATCGTTGTTAGCTTAATTACACTCACGTCGTGTGTAGCAACCGGGAAAACCGGAAATTGTCAGGAAAATTTCATGCACCGAGAAAAAATCAGAGCAATGTCAGGGAAACCTTCAAATATTTCGCCAAGTCAGGAACAATGGTACGATATATGCTGCGGTTCATTTTCATTTCAAGCTGGCGTACACCAAGTATGCTATGCATGGAGATTATTTATTTCTTTTGCGCAGCGCGCGGCCCCTACTGCGGCCGCGCCGCAAGGCGAGCTAGCTCGATATATTACTTTGAAGCCAGCGCATGGCTGAGCTGCCACTATAGAAGAACCAATACGTACATGAAATGGGTACTCAATAAAATGTGCAGAAACGCTGCGTGAGAGTAGTACGCAACAAAAAGCAGGAATAATCGCGCCGGTAGAGGCCTTTTTACCTTTTATTAGTCCTCTAAGAATATGACGAAAAAAATGTAAAAGAACGAGAGAGGGAGCCCGGACCAGCAAAGCTTTGCTAGGCTTAATCCAATTTAGGATAAAAGAAAAAAAGCTAAACGCACACATTAAAAAAAAAAAAAAACTTACTTTAGATAAAAAAAAACATGCATATAAAAAAAATGTATATACAATACCTTAAAGATACAGAGGCCAGCGGGAAAGCGATCGGCGAGCTGAGCTGCAGCTGAGGTCCGTTGTGACACACCAGCGGTTGACCGCTCATGCCCTCGCGATATCGCCGCAAGTTCAGCGCTTCGTGTGCGCGATAAAATTGTGTAACACTTTTATGTCCACAATCACGAACACGGTATCGGCATCGCATTCCGCACTAACCCCGAAGTGAAACTCGCGTTGGGTCGCGGACTTTCCTAACAGAACGGCAGTGCGCCACTCCGCCGTAGTTGTACGCGGCGACGGCTTTAACTCAGTGTACTGTGATCCGGGATGCATTTTGCGCTGTAATTTGAACCCGCGGTGTCATCATCAGGTAGCGTGGTTGATTTCGTTGTTATTATTTCTGTTTTATGTTCTACATCTGCTATTGTAATGTCCCTCAGCATCCCGACCGTCCTTACCTAGACAAAGAGAATTATGGACTGTTTCTACGGAAGTTTGCGTAGGTTAATACTTTGCGTGCTCGGCGGTATGATGGTTTGAGTCCTGATGAGGACATCATTCACTTATAGTAGCGCAGCTTCTATTTTCCTAGCCGCAACATTGAAGGTGGCGCAAGATATCGTTTGAATTCTAAACTTGTGGAGCGGCCTGACGTCATACCACGTAAACGTCTATGCACGGCACGGGTGGTGGCATTACTATATACCGAAATGGCAGATGTGGCTGCCTGCAGCTCGCCCGATGACGTCAATAAATAACCATGCGACTGACCACTCGACACGCTGCCGCTCTGTGTGCCACCCCAGCTTCCACTTCGCTGTCGTATCGACGCCCGTGCAATATATAAGCGCGGCATCTGCGCTCGCTTCCAGCACTCGTTCCGCACATCCATAGAGGCTGGGCCTATATGGAGATAACGGTTAGGCATAGAAACCAGGCAAACCCATGTGTAACCTTGCTTAACTACAGCTTCCGTTCGTCCTACTAGGTATAACCAAGTTAAGCCACTGTCATTTTTTTAGTTTCTTCTGATTATTAATGATTAGCAGCTCGCGAGACTATAGCCGCGGTGACAATTCGTGTGCAGGCCACCCACAATACAAGAAATACTTTCGCATTAAACCCTATCCCTGCGCAGCACTGCGCTTCAGTAATTGTAGTAATCCGTTTACAGTAGTTAGCCATGCTTCTGGAGAAAAGGCTAATGTAGCAATGATTTGAAATTCATGACTCGGGTAATTTTACACGTATTAGGAGTAAATTGGGGCCGTACAGACAACGACATTTGCAGAGACATGTTGCCATTTAAGCGGGAATAATAGGGAAATAATAAGGCGTCTAAGATTTGGTATTGGCTCGCCCTCTTTCATGCCATTATTTTCTAAAATATAGTTGCCGTAGTCGCAAACTAATGCTAGCGCCATTTTAACGATAAAAATGATAAACGTCCAAATTATAAGGGTTTGACAAGGCAAAACCAATCTAGTGCTGCGAAATTAGCACAACCATTGTTCTAATTTTGAGGCATCAATTCCAACATATTCCTAGATGACGGATCAGTTAGAGTCGAACGACACCTGGCTGCGTGCAGCTGTCGAGTGCCCACCTCAATAAATGATTTAAAACTAATTTCTGGAAGGCGTAACCCTCGGACGTAATCCAACTCACTTCCCTCCGCTGGAGAATGAGTGGCACTCCATTTTCGATAACCGCTTAATAGTCAGCGTAACTATACAAGCTGCAGGACGTGGACACATTTCATATCTGTTCAAATAACCCTCTTCAGCCTATATAATTGCGCCAACGTCTTCTCGGTACACTTATTTAACTGATCTGCTGAACCTTAATTTTTGCCCCAATTCGATACGCTTACCTTCTGTGGGAGTCCAGGTCATTGCCCTATCATGTGATTCTTTTCTTCTGAGAATGTGCTCGGTCTGAGCCAATTTCTTCCTCCTTATCTTGACTGCGAGGTCTTTCCCTGGTCTTTGCTGCCTTTTCAGAACACGTCTGTTACGTGTTTTCCTCATCAGGCTGCATTGTTTATTTTTGTTAGCGTGCGCGCGTTTCTGACCCATGTCTTAGCACCAGAAAGATGCAGCTGTTATGTAATTTTCTTATTATTAATCCCATTCATAATGGGTGAATGCCGGCGAGATGCGATCAAGCCCACATTATTCGCCTGGTAATTTCATTCTCCCGCTCAGCATGAGCCAATTGCATGCATTCTCACACCAGTTATATTGCCCGCATGCCTCTTCTAGGCTCATTATATCTCTTTAGTCTTTTAGATTATATCACAGCATTACTTTTGTAAATAATTATGTTAGACCCACTGTTCTGCATCGTCTCTTAAAGTCATTGATCATACCGCGCAGTTTGTCCCCGGGATTCCTTATCCTACCGCCTTAGATGTAGGCGGTAGTACCGTTTGGGAGGATACCGGTAAGGTGTCTGTGTAGATGAAAGATTTGATTAAGAAATGTCAAAGTATGAAAGCTTCCAATCCAACAGACCTGATGTAATTGGCAGAGGACTAAAAGTAATCATCAAGCGCAAAGTGGCCGATATAAGGAAGTATAACATGGAGAAAAGTGATCATGCTGTAATGGACTGGGGAGGTCTTAAAGCGGTGAAGAAGAAATTGGGCATTGGCAAAAATCAGATATATGCTCCAAAGAATAAGGCCAAAATAGCCAAAGTAGTCAGCAAAATATTCAGATTGGCAGTAGTGAAATAAGCAGTCATACGTTCCGCCACTGACGAAAGACGAGGTTGAGAAAGCGTTAGAAACTATGAAAACGGGGAAAGCAGCTACAGAGGATCAGGTATCTATAGATTTGTTGAAGGACGGGGGAGATATCGTGCTAGGAGAACTAGCCACCCTGCATACACTTCGCCTGGAGTCATCGGCAGTACCGTTAGCATAGAAGAATGCAAATATTTCCTAATCCATAAGATAGGGAACTCTAAGGACCTCAAAAATCACAGACCAATCAGATTATAATCTGTTACGTTTAAGGTACTTACTAAGGCAATCGCTATCAGAATCAGCGGAGCTTTAGGCTTCAATCAAGCTAAAGATCAAGCAGGTTTTCAGAAAGGGTACTCTACTATGAATCGTCTATACTATCAATCAGGTGATAGCAAAATGCTCGGGATATAGCCAGCCCTTATACATAGCATTCATTGATTACGAAAAAAACATTGCCTCAATAGAAACCTCGGCGATCATGCAAGTAATGCGAAATGAGGGTGTAGACAAGCGGTAAGTAACAGTACTTCAAGATATATATATATAGTGGCAGCGGAGCAACTATAATTCTGCATAGTGAAAGTAACAAAATTCCTCTAAAGAAATGCGTTAGGCAAGAAGACACAATCTCCCGTGTACTATTCACAGCTTGCTTAGAGGATCTATTCAGAGACTTGGGAATGGGAGCAGTTAGGGATACGAGAAGGTGGTGAATACCTCAGTATCCTGCAATTTGCTGATGACATTTCCTTGCTAAGTAATTCAGGGAATTAACATCAAAGGATGATTGGTCACCTAGACAGACAAAGTGGAAAGGTAGGTTTGAAAATCAATACGAAGAAGACTAAGGTAATGCTCGGAAAGGAACAGCAGGTTACGTTAGGCAGCGAAGCACTGGAAGTAGTAGGCGAATATGTCTGCTTAAGTCAGGTAGTAACAGAAGATCCAGACCATGAAAGGGAGCAAACAAGGAGAATATGATTGGAATGGAGCGCATTTGGTAAGCACTCGCCAATTATGACTAGCAGTTTACCGGTATCGCTCAAGTGGAAAGTATACAACAGTTGTATCCTAATTGTACTCGCCTGTGGTGCTGAAACGTGAAGTCTAATGAAAAGGGGTCTGCTTAAATTGAGGACAAAGAAGAGGGCTAAGGAAAGAAAAATGGTAGGGGTAACGTTAAAAGATAGGAGGCGGGCAGAGTGGGTCATAGAAATAACTCAAGTTACCGACATTCTAATAGAAATCAAGCAGAAAAAAATGGCATGGGCAGGGCATGCAGTGCACAGAGGATAATCGACGGTCGCTTAGGATAACGAACTCGATTCCGAAGGAAGGTGAGCGTGGCAGGGGTCGGCAGAAACTTAGGTGGGCGGATTAGATTAAAACGTTCGCAGAGGTCAAACGGAAGCAGCTAGCAGCGATAGGGTAATTGGAGGAATATGGTAGAGGCAGTTGCTCTGCTGTGGTTATAGTCAAGCTGATGATGATGATGATCAAAAATTAATTGGGTTTTATTTGGACATTTTCTATTCACTTCTATCTCAAGCTCTTTTCTCTCTACTTAGTTGAGCAAGCAGCGCTGCAGCACCGTAGAGTTATTCTTCCCTGCTTGATACTTTATTGAGAATTTATTTACAATTTAAAGGAGGGACACAGGGCAATGCACCCACTGAATGAAATTCTCAGCACTTCTATAATTGCTCCTTCTGTAGTTTGCCTCCGCAGTTCCACTGGGCTTACTGAGGGTTCGGCTGAGATGAGATAAGAGGGCTCATTAAGGCGAAATGTGGTTGCCTGGGAATTTAATCTGCAGGATTAACCTCGACTTGAAGGAGAAACATAAGCAATTGGTAAAAAGTAGCCCTTTGAAAACTAAAAGTAAGAGGGGAACAGGCCTCCAACGGAACTTAGGATGCTGAGTGTTGTAAATCGGCGCACGTTTTATTAAGTCCCGCCGCTGCAGTGCAGTAATACGACGCCCGACTACTGTGCTGGAGTACCCGGGTTCTATCCCGACCACGGCGGCTGCCTTTCGATGGAGGCGAAACGAAGAGGCGTCCGTGTGCTGTGCGATGTCAGCACACATTAAAAATCCCCAGGTGGTCGAAATTACTGGGATGCCCGTCCACTACCGGCTCCTCTTTCTCTCTTTCCACTTTGGCTCCCACCTTGTTCCCTTCTCTTACGGCGCGCCCCGCCGGGGTGGTGCAGTGGTAAGACGCCCGACTACTGTGCTGGAGTACCCGGGTTCGAACCCGACCTCGGCGGCTGCGTTTCGATGGAGGCGAAACGAAGAGGCGTCCGTGTGCTGTGCGATGTCGGCGCACGTTAAAGATCCCCAGGTGGTCGAAATTACCCCGTAGCCCTCCACTACGGCTCCTCTTTCTCTCTTTCCACTTTCACTCCCACCTTCCTTCCTTCCTTTACGGCGCGGTTGCGGTTTTCACAGAAAACAAGTGAGATAGTTACCGTGCCTTTCCTTTCCTATAAATAAATCAGTTTTTAAATCTTACGGCGCGGTTCAGGTGCCGACAGCAAAAGGTGTGACCGATACTGAGCCTTTTCATTCCTGTCTACTGACTATTATTATATTATGTCAGAGCGGTGAGCAAGGAAACCCGCGGCCTCTTCGCAGAACATTCGAGCAAGTTGGAGGAATGTCTCCTTCTCCGCGCGAGGGGAGACCACCGGCTTTCAGCCACCGGTGTCTACCTTCTTCTCATTACTCGGCGGCGACGGCGACTAAACCGGCCGGAAGGTACTCGCCCCTCCAGAATTTTCGGCCGCGCTTAACCATTGATGACGCGCGGCTCCGCGGCATCAAGAGAGGGCGCTTAAAAGAGCGATGTTACGTGTATGCAGGCCCCGGCATTGGCGCGTCGTAATATACAGACGCGGCGCGCCCTATTTATTGAGGTCGCGTTGCTTGAGCAGCCAGTCAGTGTTAAAGCCAGTGTTACTGCGTGTTAGCAAGTGCTACTGCTCGACTGCCGGGGTCAATCCGCGGTTAGGCATTCCTGCGAGATCTGTGAGGGAGTGCCGCTCGTATACAGGTCGGCCACATCGTGACTCTCCAGACGTCGGTATGCTACAGTGCCCTGTGAGCAATTTGGTGTTTGGTTCTTTAACTCTCTCGTGTATTGTTGCATTGTAAAGCCTCTGTGCTTATTGCGATCCTCTTTATTTGGATGTTTTGCATTGCTTTTCTGTGAATCTCGTGTATGTATTTTCTCAGTGTTAGTGTTTATTGCTCTGCATCGTCCCTTGCTGTGATAAAGCGTGTTTTTGTTTGTTTATTCTTAATCCGACTTTTACTCTGGCTTGAACTGGCGAAAGCTGGGCGCCAAACGACTACCCCCTTCTGTCACTACAGGTAGTTGACTTCCGGCTGAGCTTGCCACGCATGTCGAGGGCATCTCCTTTGAGACCGGGACAGCTACCCCCCCCCCCTCAATCTAAATGTGTCTGGTAGTGTGCGCACCAATAGTGGCGCATTGTTATTAACATTACGATTATTAACGGGTGACAAGTGTACGCAAATTATCGACTGATGTCATTAACCAGTGCGCAATAGACGAAAAGACAGGGCAGCTTGAGAAGTAGCTGGCCGAGTCTCTAGTGAGACCGTTTAAAGAATGCTTACTCATAAAACAGTCACAGATACATTACAACAGAGAGTTCCTATTAATTAGTTGCCAATTTTAGGTAATTGAAATTAGAGCTGATTTATGCAGGTAATTCAGGGTGCTCAAAAAGAAGTAGGCTGCTGAAATAGGATAAGAACATTATGCATAAGGACATTGAGATGCATGGCATAAGAGACGGGCTAATTTATTAGTCAATACGAATAACAAAGTTTCTGAAGGTGATAGTATTTATATACAGCCAAGTAAATCAGAAGAGCCATGAAGAAGACGCCTGTACAGAAAAAGTGGACATCCAGTCACTAAAGAAAGAGAAAGTTTAGAAAGTTAAAAGAAATGAAATTGAATAAAGAGCCGGTGGGTGTTGGGCAACTGCAGATGTCTCGAATGAAGGTGAGTTGATTTCGCTAAAACATCTATCCACCCATAATGCCAATCACGTATGTCGTCAAGAGTAGCAGAATTATTGAAGAACGTGACAAAAGGTTATTCAACAACCGAGGGCAGCGGGAAAAGAAAAGGTGTCAGGAAGTTGAAAACTTATAACCCAACCTTCCCTCCAGACCATTTTTTCGCGGGTTCAGAATACTGATTTTGTGAGCAGATAGAAAAATGTGCATTCTTAAACTTTATTAAACCACAGAGCCAGACTCTTCACATTAAAAGGAACACCTTATTTTCATCATCAAAAGGGCGGTAGAGAAATCACCTCAAAATTCCGCCATATGCGTACAATTCGAATTTTATAGATGTGAAGCAAAACAAACGCGGATAAATGCCTGAAATCCATTCTTGAAATATTTCAGTCGAAAAAGACCAGTATATTCGGCATATGCCGCGCCACGATGGGTGAGGGTGTCTCCAACTATTAAGCAGGGCGGCCTGAGTTTCATCCAGGTCGCGCCAGTCAGTGTCCCTATTGACGCAAACCGCAAGGCGCCTGTGTACTCTGCGATGTCTGCATGTGTCAAAGGACCCAAGTAGGCAAAAATTAGCCCCAGTCTTTCACTATAGTGGGCCTCATAGTCTGAGCCGCCTAGAAAAACGAAACATTCCAGTGACGTATGATGCTCAGTAAGCATGCGTAAAACTATACAGAAACTGCACAAGTTTCTTGTAGTATTATTCCCAGTGCAGCGTGCGTTTATAACAAAGCACCCTCTTTATAGGATAAAATGGGGGAATGGGGAGGAAGGGTTGCGCTTTTTTTTTTCTCATAGGAAAGGAGAGGAGGCAGGGCTCATTTTGACCCTCATTTATCATTATCTCGCTATAGGAACGCCACGAGGGCATGTTTGGTGGGAACGCAGAAAAAGCAGCCTTTTCTACCCGAGTGAGAGGTCTCATAATTAGGTCCCGTCCTTCCTGGCTGATGTAGCAGGACGATGTGTCGGCGAGCAGAGCGGAGAATCCATTACGGAAAGTGATTCCAGAAAAGGTATCGATTCAGTCCAGAGGGGGTGATTAATGCGTCCTGCTTCCTATTAGATCATTAGAGCACATGTTTTCTTGAAATATGAACACCGGTGTTTATGCCTTTGTATTTGAGCACGCTTCACTGACATTGCCTAAATGTAGTCGGAAGTTTATAGTGGACCTCCTAACGCGCACAAGCCGTTAGTTCTCAAGTTTCTGCTCACGACCGTTTTTATCTTTGACAATATGGCGCTTACCCGCCTCACTTGACGTCCTGAAATGTGCACCTGATTGCAGAGGCTAAGTTCTTCTGCAATCCAATGCAATGCAACTTACAACAAAACATAGAGTAACTTATGTAGTGTATAGAAAGCAGCCTGACAGCAATCTTGTGCTACGCGTAATTACTGTACGTGGGTGAATCTTATGCAGTTACACAAAGACGGGCGAGATTAGTCTCCTGATGAGATTTACAGATTACCACACTACAGTATATATTTATAGTATACCCGAACAATCAAGATTGTTCCTTGGACATATGCGAAGTACCCAACATTATGTTTCTATAGTGAGCGAATACTCAGGCACGGTAACCCAACGATTTCGAAACTACTCTGAAAAGTAACTCTCATGCCCGTTTTTATACCCGCCATGCCACACGATAGTTTTATTTTCCCCAAGATTTGAACTTTTATATAGTTCTATTGACAAATACGAGCAAATCGAATTTCCCGATCTCATACGAAAAGTACAGTGAGCAGCAGCGATGTGAATCCAAGCAGTTCCTTATGAAACCCAAGTCCACGTAATTTTCGAACAGTGAGCGACAATGTCGCTACATGCTGGTAAACATCTTGAAGTCCATGTAATGTTCCATGCTTCTTTGCGGTGCTACCGTGATCATTGTGGGTCTGCCAGGGCCTAGATCCCCTCGACACATGCCTAATTCAGCTAGTCACAAATTACGATGCACAATTCAGATGTGCTTCCAGGATTGCTTGCTGATGTCGCAGTGTGTGAACTGCAGGTCAGATTTCAGGAAGCGTTTCCTGGACACTTTTCAAATACTATATTTACATGCATATTGCTTTCGATGCCTATACTTTTTATCCATACCGTTGTGGTCCTCAAACTGAAAGCCTCACAATCCTCCTCGACCAAGAGTGCCGTAATCATGCGACTGCTTTTCCGGTACATTAGAAAACCCAAGTTCATTTTAGTCGAGCGCCGACAGCACCCTGCTGCTCCCCTTGCGGCAAGCCGTAGAGGATATTAGGGAGTTGCACATGGGTACTGCCAGTTTACGGCGTTGTTAGCTGGCCGAGCGAGAAGAATGACGCGCCACAGGATGGTTGCTCCCTCTCTCTCTCTCTCAATGAACGCCTTTGTTTCGATTGATATAAATAACACTATGCCGTGTTTTATGGAGCATAAGAAAATGAAGCTATAGTGCGCCCATCGCTTAAAGATATTTATGGAGTAGGTTTTGTTTCTTCTCGCCTCCTGTCATTGCCTCTCAAGGAGGATGAGCGGATAAGTGAACAAGTTAACGACAGATTCGTAAATTGGAAACTGAAACTTCAAGGCATGCCACAGACGCTAAAGGTAAAAAAATGTAATTTGATCTCTGCTCACCAGAAAGCCCTTGTCGGTGGATTCGTATTGAGTATCTGGTTTCATCGAAGCACTGTATTATACACCATTAAGACTTTTCTTACTCGCAGGCGAAGAGTGCCATGTTCCCTGCGGCTTCACACACGACTTGCCCAGATGCTGCATGAATTCGATTCGTTATAATTTACCTGAAGTTCGCCGCAGGTTTCTGCTTGTAATGATTGTTAATGCGAGCCTTGCTAAGTCGTCTTCTTCTTGAAAGAAGAGCTCCCATTTTTCATGGTATTCCCATAGCAGCTAAAAAATATGCAAATGTGAAGTAGATGATACTTAAATCTGTCTTTGAAATGCAGTTACCTTCCCAAACGTTCCTCAGAAATTGTTAACCAGATATGAGTCTCTGTTTATTATGCGAGTAGGTAAAAAGCAAAAATATCCCCTGAGAACTTGTTTGAAAGTATGTTTGCGCCCTAGTTATTTGCACGAGCTCCTCGCGCCCATTGGGCTTGCACCAATGATGGAGAACACTGCATTTACACAGACGGTTGTGCGTGTGTGAAACGAATATTTTTCAGAAAACTAAGGATGAAAATAATTTAGCCTCGCAGTAAGACTAGGCTGACAGAGCTTAGGAGTCTATCTGCTTGATAGACAGCTCAGCGTGTGGCACTTGAATTCATTTGGGACGCTCGTCTCCTACATCAAAGGATTTTTGGTGGACAGTACACCATTTTTGTCGAAAAACGTTTTTTACTCCGTACAAACATTCGTCTTGAAGAAAGGAATTTAATTAAAAAAGGAGGCCATATACAAACGAAATAAAGCGTTCATTCTAAATTTGTCAGCGGAGAATATCAATAAAATGCACTTTGAGTGTTTGACTTCGCAGTGCCCATAGAGCATGGGGTAAAGAGAATATAGAAAAGGTGCAAATAATAAGAAATACTCAGTTTATTCAACGTCATCGCTGACTTCCGAAATGCATTCCCCAGCCCGTTGGCCTTCTGCGTTGTTGACCGTGTTCACAGAGTACACGTTATCAATAGCCGCTTCAAAGTTCATCAAGTTCGCTTTCCGAAAAGAAAATCCAGTCAAGCAAGCACGTCTTTTATGGCCGTACCGAACACTGCACACTGCTATGCTTCAAAGATGCAGCACGAGAGCTCTGCGCGTGCCAAGTGCGGAGCGGGACTGCAGCAGTGCAAGAACGCGCGATTCCAGTATTCCAGTTTCAATTTTTTCTGCCCTAGATGGCGAGCAGGGTGAAAACATCCTGTTTCCATCGCGGATCGAACCTCCATCAATAGGTTACCCAGCCGGGCACTTTAACAAACTGCTCCACACCCGGCATTTTTTTTTTTTTGCTTCTTAAATGGGAAACTTCCGTAACAAAAAAAAAAAGAAAAACTATTTACTCAAACTTATTCATGTCTCAAGGTACCGGGCTGCTTAATACGAGGCTGCCATATCCCTCACTCGGTACTGCACCACCATTAAAACATCAAAATTCAGTAAGGCACACACATGCATCTAGGTACGGCAGCCAGTTTGAGGTTCTTCACTTGCAGCATATACACTCCTCACCGAAGCACACTGATCCCGAAAAACGGATTTGGACGATCTCGGTGGCTCGCCATGTCTGCACATCATACGGCTTTTCCAAAGACTTAATAGCCCCATTGACAAAAATAGATCATAAGACACAAGTTTTTGTCAACAGGCAAAAATCTAATATTATATGGTGTAATTTTAATGTCCTTCGTAAGAATTGATTGCAGCACATCCCAAAAGAACACAGCATCACGACACAGAATAAAGCAATGGTCACTTGTGTCGGGCCCGTTATCTAGGCGGCAATTCACCGTCCAGGGCACAAACATATCCTTATTATGAAGAAATGTATTGAGAGGCAGTGCTGCTTGTGTAGTTCGAATGTTTTTGTTACTGCCGGAATGCGCATTTTTCTAAAACGCTTTAGAACACTGGCGTCCAAAAACCCCAGATAAGGCTGCCAATGCAACCATGCAGGGAACAAAGACTCAGTGAGAACCTTGGTCATCTGCTTCCTCAGGAGGCTATACTGGTAATCTGAGGAGAACCGCACAGTGAGGAAATTTAAAGTGTAAGCAACCTGCTTAAGGAATCCCTATAAAGCCCTCTCACGAGCCTGCCGAGTCGGTACGAGTAAGGCAAATGATAACTAAGACGCCTAATGAGCACAGCGTCAAGAAACGGGTGGTTTGCCGATTTGAAAAAGCCAGAAAAAAGAAAAAAACGGGAAACAGGTTTATGCACGAACAGGTTAACAAGGCCCACTCCACCAGACTCAAAAGGCAGGAACACGTTGCCACGCCTCATGGTCTCCTAGTGAGAGTGCCAGACGAATGTTGCCAATATTCGGTGTATTACTTGTGCCTTCCTCCTCGCACAAAGCAGTACTTGAAGGCCATACGCAAGCCTTACAAAAAAAAAATACATATCTTCCAGATCTTTGTCCTAGCAAACACTGAGAGTTCCCTACTCATTCAAGCCTGTGTTTGTCGCCGCATAGGTACAATTTCTGGATCCCAGTAGGCTGCACTGTGGCGAACTTGGTGCAACGGAACCCCTAGGTAGCGAAGAGGGCAATAGTCCCAGCATATACAACAAACTAGTTGGCCTAGTGCTCCAATGACCCAACAAAAAGCTTTGTATTTATCTAAGTTAAGAGCCGCGCCTAACACATCGCAGTACTGTTCAGTCAAGTGTAAATCCGCAAGTACACCCTTTTTGTCAAAGCAAAATACGGCGACATCATCAGCGTAGGATAAAATCTTAACTTCACATTGTATCCGTAAGAAACAACGGATAGCTGCACTATTAATTATATTGGAAAAGCAGGGTTCCCGATGTAGGGCAAACGACAATGGAGACAGTGGACATTTTAAAAGAACAGAATTCCAGTGTGTTTGGTTGCGCTTGTCCTTAATAACAATTAGCCTTGTATATGAGTTCTTAAAGCACAGCGTTATGCTTTGAGCAAAACGTCACCAATATTTGCATACTCCAAGACCGCGAACAAGAAATCGTTCCGAACTTTATAAAACGCTTTCGCCAGGTCAATTTGAATCACAGCTATTTGGCCTCTCTCATATGATAGTGTCTGCAATACTGAACGTGCATTATGGATATGTGTTCGAGTACCGGTGCCTCTTATACCACAGTCCTAATGCGAACCTATCAAGTCCACTCCCGGGAGCCTGACACGCACATCATAATTCTCCTCGTCTACTGTGCAGATGAGAGTAGCGATGACAGTGAAGCTGCAGGCAGTGGTAATGACAATGATGACATTAACAATAATAATGATGGTGCATTTAGTTGATAATGATTATGAAAGCAAACGTGATGCAACATGTGCACCAGCAACGATTACTCTTTCTCATTTCTGCAGTGTAGGTTTCACGGTGCTCACGGAATGTCTTTTTTAAATTCCTCATTTACAACCAACAAAAAAATTTTTTTTTCAAAAAAACACCTAGAAAATTTACTTCCACATAAGGCTTTTTTTTTTTAAATTCAAGAATGTCACCTAAAATATTTTTGAGCATTGAAAGACCAAATAATTTTTAAGCTTTCCAGAGGGGCCAAAAATAAAATGGCTTACATTGGTTCCAATTCGCACTTGAGTGTTATTTGTATAACGCAATTTGTGTGCTAGAAGCAACCATTTCCCTCTACTCAATTGAGTTCGCCTGTTACGATTCAATCAAAAACGACAGAACTCTCATGTAAATTGATAAAAACCAATTAAATTCGATGCAAAGCATCCTAAGATAGATTCTTTTCTTCGTAATAATAAGTATCGGAAATGCCAGAGCTCAGCATTGAAGAAACAACAAAAGAAAAGCGAAGTTCTAATCCTGCCTAAATCAGAATGCGTATGGTGTCTCCACAAAGATAATGGGACGAGTGCCATGCGCTCTCAATTTAAGTTTTGTGCTACTCAAGCAAAACACTGAAGGGGATTTTATCTCCGCCAGACATGACCGAAAAGTCGTCGTCGCAAAAGTCGATGCGTGCTTACTCGAGCACTTGGCCGTTTCCTAAAACGCCGAATCGCAGCCTGCGTTGCGGCATAATACTCAGCGCTTTCTTTTCCCCTTTCATTTTCGCCCTTCGCGAACCCACGGGTGCTGCTCCGCATCATCGCCGCCATCGATTCCCGACGCTGGCTGCGACGTGCAAGGTTTCACACGTCAAAAACATTTCGCATCCTTCAGTGCACCCGCACCCTGACACGAGACAAAAGAAAATTTAAAGCACCCAACAATTGCCAGCGCAGTGTTTATACAGAATGAAAGCAAAAAAGCAGCTCCAATCTGACGCGAGTCGATGTAACTTCGGCTTTCCCGCTATACATATATTCTTCATAGTCTTTTTCTGCTTATACTACCGTGTATCTAAAATCGAAGGTATCGGGCGACCTCTATTGTGAGGTGAGGACGTTTTTGATGGCTGGAAGCGTCGTATTTGAATAATATGCGTATTTTGCATGTTGTGCGATTTCTTTCTTTTTTTTTTTTTTTTGCCTGCAACCAATTTTGATGACGCGACGAAATGGAGGGGACTTCACGCATTTCAGTCTTGCTTCGAAAGATTTCTTTTGCTCATAAGGTTTATTTTTTTTTCATTGAAATGACTCGAAAAATATCATTCCAATCCTGAAGCGGAAGCCTGAGTCGCTTTGGGATGTTAAACCTCACAAACCAAATCAAACCAAAGCAATTTTGTCGCGATGGAAATACCCTTCCTTGGGATAAGTTCGTACTCCCTGACACAGCATGATAGCATCAATGGCCACTAGTGAATGACATATCTCATACTTGCACATTAATACTCAGCCAGTTGGAAACAAAGAAGATGTAATCACTGTGGAGTGTTCAAACTACATAGCTACATGTCTTTTTTTAAACCGCTGTAAACTAAAAGGCGGTGGTGCTAAGCTACTGACCAAAAATGTTTTTCACTGGGAAGCGGTTAGCTTTATATTAAAAATTGCAGCTGACTACGAAGATCTGACAATAAATAGGAAATTCGGTATTTTTTAGACCATAGACCACCTGGTGGGAATATGAAAGGTTTTCTTTTCTTTCTTGACACACATGTCGGTTGCATGTTTTACAAGAAATAAAACTTTATTTTAGGTGGCAATATTAACATAGATCTCTTCAGCCTTTCCAGCATCGAGATCACTTTTGTGACTTACTGACAGCTCACGCATGTTCAAATGTTTTACGACTCCAAATCGCACCCAGTGAAACACGTGAACACTTCTGGACGTTTTTATTATGCACTCTAAGAACTCTAGTATTTTATCTCCACATGTGAGTGATCATTTGCCAATATTCTCGGTACTTCGAGGATATACGCTCTAGTGAAAAGATCCAAGGCATGTGTAACCACATTAAAAGGTATACATAGTGGAAGAATCGACCTTTTCTATTTCTGCCTATCTAAAATTGATTGGCAGAAACTCTACTGTTCCAAAGATGCTGACGAGGCATATGGCCATCATATAAAAAAAATGAAAGCATCCTAGAGAAGCTGCTTATCGTACGTGTCTTAAAAGCGACCACGATTAGTGCGTAAGCATTGGGTTACGTTCTAATGTTTAAGGGCGATTCGCGAAAAAAAAAAACTTGTTCGCGCACTTCTTAAAAACAAGGAATCCAGAACACCTTAAATCATTCAAGAAACAAAGAACTAAAACAAACAAACTTTTGCTTACAAGTGAGAATAACGTTACTTCGAAAGCCTTCTAAACGATGAAATATCGAAGCGATCCGACAGTATCTGTTGGCGACTGAAACCTGTTCTATACCGCAATTCACACAGTGATGACTGTCCTGTCAAGTTGACAATCAGTAACGTACTTCTTACTGATCACGAGCTCGCTGAAGCCAGTATTAGCTTTTTTTGGTTTTTGACCAAAGTGGCCTGCAGTAAGCACGACCCTAATTGCAATGTTATTTCAGAAATAGAACACCAGAAAGGGCGCATTTTTTGTTGGCAGTGACTGTGTCTGAAGTCCAAGAAGTGTTCACATCTGTGAAGCCCAGTAGATTTGCTGATGGTAATGGCTTACAGATCCATTCAATTAAGCATGCTATTTATATATTAGCGTCTTTGTTAGCACCTACTGTTAGCTTTTTCTTTTCGACGGGGCATTTTCCGTGCCGCTTGCAAATAGCGAAAGGGTCAATTATTTTTAAAGGGGGCGATAAAAACAATATGTCAAATTGTAGGACAATACCTATCTCGCCAGTCTTTTCTAAGAGAATTGAAAAACTGTTGCATAAAAGAATTATCAGTTTTTGGCAAAGCATCACACATCAACACCCTTGCAGTCTGGGGTTACAAAGCACCGTTCAATCAAGACAACGCTACTAGAAAAAAAATTATCTTGGGCTCTTTTGAAAATGAATGCTACATGCTAGGTATATTAGTAAACTTCTTGAAGGCCTTTGACGAATCTAATCACCCTACTCTTGCAACTAAACTAAACCATTACGAATTTCGAGGTGCATTCTTGGATATTTTACAGATTTATCTAAGAAATTAACAGTACAAAATACGAATAAACGTTTGCGCGTCTAACTTTACAGATCTTGGGAGTGACGCCCCTCAAGGCGTTACTTTCGGATCGCTGCTATTCAGCACCTGCGTAAAAGACGAAGTAAATATTAATGCTGACACTAGACTTATCGTAAATGACGATAATACAAATTTATTTTTTTCCAAGGCCTAGTTTGACTGACCTCGAGTCTAAACCCAATGATGCACTTACGCTGTTAGCAATTGGAAAGCAAAAGCTGTTGCCTTCAGCCCTTAGAATAAGCCAGTAAATGTAAACTTCAATCTTAGCCTAGCTGAATCCACCGTAGAACTGGAGTCCGTTGCAAATAGGCTCGGTCTTTTTCTAGAAAACATGTTGTGGGACGCTTAAATTCAGATGACCTGTTTCAAAACATCTCGTAGTGTTGGGATGCTATCACGCCTGTGATTTCTCCTGCCACAAAATATAAAGTTAATGCTTTATCATAGTCTCTTTTTTTCCTGCACAGAGATATTGTTACATAGTTTGGGGCCCTACTACCACTACCAACGTAGAGAGAATGCATTACTTAGAAAAGAAAGCAGTCCGCAGCTTTTCAAATGCGGTTCACTACACACACATTAAGCTGATTTTTTGAAAACTGGACCTTATCTCTCTACCAAATCTCTACAATTCAGTTTTTGCCTCATCCTATCAGAGCTCGATAAACAATAATGATCCTTATCTCAAAGAACTTGCAGCTGTTAAATCCCGGCACTCTGTCTATAACATAAGAAACACAGGACAATGACACGTTGCACATGAACAAATTATGGTCAGCAGATGCTACGGTACACCTTACCGAGTGTATTAAGTTTTTGAACGGTTTGCTGATTTCTGAAGAAATGCGTTCTCTACTTTAGTAACCTTTCTATAATTCCATTTTATGCGTATAGTATTGCTTTTTCGCGAGTTTCCAATCATAAAAAAATTTATTGCATTAGCTTTCCTCTATAACCTGCTTTTTCTGCTATTTTTTTTTCTTCATTTTTGTTTTCATTTGTAACTGTTGTGATGTTAACGTTCTTATACTTAGTTTTGTTTTTGCTGTCATTTGTGTTATATTTTCTGGCTTGTTTCTGTGCAACTTGCATACATTTCTTATCATATCAGCTCTGCGCCGCCCTGGAACGTGCAGACAAGCTGCAACGCCTTTGTCAAGCCTTTTTAGTCTTTTTGCTTGCCAGCTAGCAAATCAGATCGCGAAAAAGTTCCTGTCCGTTGTGAGTTAACAGCCCCAAACTACAGCTTTTAAAAAGTATTGCATTTTTTCAGGTTAACTATTCTGCTGCCGTGACTTGAATACTTGTGATTTTAAATTCTTTATTTTTTTCACTTCAAACTTTTGCTCATTTATCATTTGTAAATATGCAAGCCGCATCACAAAGACACTCATTTTGGTCAGAAAAGTCAGCTTTCCACGCTGCAGGTAACATTGAGGCCGCATTAAGATTCAGTAGCCTGACAGGTTCATGCAGTTGTGCGGTTCCTGTGACAGCAGTTGCCTGACGCACTGCAGAGCGTTGTAAATCGCAATATGCACGGAGAGACGCAGGGCCGGCATTTGGGGCTCAAACATTCCGACACGCATATTGTATCTTAATATTCTTTTTTTGCATCGGTAGTCGTAGTTATTATGACTCTTGTTTTGCTCACATGGCTCTCCAGAATAAAATATATTGCGCAGAATTCTCGGGAAGAACAGCACAGCATGAAATTGTACATGGCCGGTGGTGTTTCTGTTCGCTTGGCGACCTGCTCATGTGGATAAAAGAGCGTTCTTTGAAGACGCCTTTTCTGCTGCTAATATTTGCACACGCGTTCCTTTCGTAAACCTCATCTCCCGCTCCCAAGCTTCTTGTTTTTTTCGCGCAGCCCGGTTACCGAGGAGGCGTCTTCGCCAAGGGGTTCCCGGAGTTGATTGAGTGCTCAGGCGGCCCTCCTATCCGCCACGCAGTGGATATCGGATACCATTTCTTCGCGTACGAGATCCTGAGCATTTTTCACCATGTCGCGTGCTGGTTGCTGATAAATGGCTGGGAATTCAAGAAAGACGGATAATGCCTGCTTTGGCGACATCTCCGCACTTTCGCCGCGCTGAGCATATGCCCCAAGACGGGCTGTTTTTGTCTCTTCGGTGCACATTTTTCTCTTTCCTTGTGCAGCAAGTATGACTTCGAAGACTATTATGTTTTCAGTATAGAGCGCTAAATTTATCTTTTATAGTGCGCGCTAGTTCTCTTTTGAGTTTTTAATATTGATGCGTGGGAAGGTTAGTCCGAAAAGATTAGTCCAAGATGACACAGCACACAGCACACAAAAAAACAGCAGCGTCAACCTTCTTCTAGCACCAACAGTTGCTATCACTTCGTCTTCTGTCTCTGTTCTTGATCTTCATTTTCTGCCTTCTGAGATGGCATATATGTAACACTACCCCCGCGGCGAAAAGCACAGTCCCGGTGCGTACTATGTCGCAGAACTGCAGTTGAAGTAGTAAGGCTTCATGCGGGCGACATGAACGATATCGGTAAGCGGCAAAGCGGACTGTTGTGTCGGATGCACAGGGGTGACCTCATATGTCACGGAAGTGACTGGTTGTAAAACACGGCAGAGGCCTGTGTAGCGCGGCAAGAGCTTCTCACACAGCCCAACTCGATGAGCGAGAGTCCAGAGTAAAACGAGAGAGCCCGGAGAGTAGTAGAAAATCCGATGACTAGTATCATGGCGTCGTTTTTGTGCGTTTTGAGAGGAAGCCAGTCGGCGACGAGCAATAACACGGGAGGCGTCAGCTCGGGTTATGGCATCACGAACGCAGGAACTAGCGTTAGCGGTGGGAGGCAGTACGCTGTCAAACGGAAATGAATGGCCGAATAGAAGATAGAAGGGGGAGTAGCCCATTGTATTGTGACGGGACGAATTATAAGCGAACGTTACAAATGTCGAAATAATGTCCCAATCACGGTGGTCATCCGATACGTACATTGATATCATGTCCATGAGCGTGCGGTTGAGGCGGTCGGTAAGGCCGTTCGTTTGTGAATGGTAAGCGGTGGTGAAATAGTGCTTAATGGAGCAGTACCGGAGGACTTCGTCGACTACTCGAGCAAGAAAGCAACGGCCACGGTCAGTAAGCAGCTAGCATGGCGCACCATGGGGCAGGATGACGTCGTGGAGAAGACACGCAGCCACGTCAGTTGCACAGCTTGTGGTTGTGGTGGTGGTGGTGGTGGTTGTGGGTATCTACTTGCGCTTCATTGGCCTTTTCCTCTCAGTCACCGCGGGAACGGTGCAAGTCATTAGGCCTATCAGTGCAGCCGGAAGAATTAGGCAAAAAATTTTGTCCGGATAGTCGCTAAAAATAAAGTGACGTGCCTCTCTGTCATTTACAATTGACTATAACATGCTTCATTTGTTATTTAATTTTCGCCGGAATCGTCGCTTTAAACACATCTAATGCTGGACATATTACGTTGGGTGACTAAGGGTAACTATCTTCATTGCTGCAGTCTTCCGGCTAGATTCAAGAAACAGTTCATTAACCCGGAGATCTTACCTATAAGACGGCCTACTGCGACTTAGCAAATACAATGGGCATACGTTTAACAAAAATTCCCTTGGTCGCATTTTACGCGTTTTCAGATTTAAGCCAGGCGCCTGGACGTTTCTGTATATTATGCCATTAACGTATAATTTAAATCTTGGGCTATATCAGTTTATCTTGAAAAATAGAGGGCACTGATGTAGCGCCGCAGGAAAGGAAAACTTCGTTCATTGCACCAAATATTGATCAACGACTCTTCCTTGTTAGCTACTACCATGCGAGAGTTAGTATTGATCGTTGCCTCCCACATCTGTTCACTAACCCATCCAGCAGATCTCAGCGTCACGTACCCTATTGTTTGCCCCCGGGAGCTACCGTACGCTCAGTCCTATGTTCAAATGATTGAAGCAGACAGTGCTGCAGATGGAGAGAGAACTCTTAAATTTTATGAGTTCTTATTTATTTCATGAATAACTGTAGTTATACTGGTAGTGTCTCTCAGTGCAGTTACTTCAGGTCGTTGTTTAAGGCGTGCAAAACCACGCCTGCGATATTTCGAACCATTAGAGAGTGATTCTTTGGGTTTTTCGTAATGGTCTTCCTGCTTCTACGACCAAGTACATTGCTTCACAACCTTCCTTTCAGATTTTGGGGCTACTTTTTTATGTCGAAACATTATTATTGTCCCCTACCTTTTGCGATGAGAGTAAAATGTATTTCCGGTTGTAAGTGTTACACACCGCCTAGTCAGTCGCGGATCGATTACTTTAGACCAATATTTGATCGGGACAATAACAGCTAGACGCCATGTGGGTGACTGCATGTTCGCGTATACTATATAGTTCGCTTTATATAATGTCATAGACCAAATTCCGTGCTTCTTTTTCGTCTTGGAAATCAAACTAGCGCACTTCAAAACAAAGACACAGACGAGATAGGTCGAAAGAGAAACACATAACTTTTTCGTCACTACTCCTCCGGGGTGGCGCAGTGGTTACGGTGCTCAAATACTGTTCCCAAGGATGCGGGATCGAATCCCGACCTCGGCGGCCGCTTTTCGATGGAGGTGAAAAGCAAGGTGCCCATGTGCGGTGTGCTCTCAGTGCACATTAAAGAACCCCAAGTGGTCGAAATTTCCGGAGTCCTCCACAACGACGTCTCATAGCCCGAGTCGCTTTTGGACTTTAAACCCCACAAGCCAATCGTTTTCACCTTTAGAAGTCTTCATACATCAATTTTACCTTCTTTCTGCATGCTATTCATGGCAGTGCGCATGCGTGGCTGTCGCTGATAATTGGAATTGTAATGAAGCACTCTCAGGCTATCCCCGATAAATCTGATGCCTCATTTAGCTTTGTGCACGGCGGGGCTACCACGGGTCTAAAAATACCTAATATTTCGTGTTATGTATTTATTTGTTGTGTTTTAGCTGCATATCCACTACTCTTCACGTATTCATTTTTACAGAAAGAATGAATGATCATATCATTATCGTAATTTTATTTTAAGAAATACATGACATTGTTACATAAAGAGTACACAGTACGTATAATAATTAGCATAGTGGACAACTAATAATTTTCCCATAGTTGAAGCCATAACGACCAAGACGTTATGGGCTCTTGCGAAGTAGCCAGAAGTGCTTCGCGCAAGCAATACAGTATTATTGTTTTCTTATTGCAAAGCTTAACATGAAGTGTTCCGCAGCAGCGATATGGGTTTTGTGACATAGTAACTAATAGATATTTTATATTACCCTTACAAAAATGCATGTTGGATCTCTATAGAAATTCAGATCAGATGTGTCAACATACGCTGTTGAACCTCTATCGATAACCATCAACATCTTTGAAGGTGCTATGTCGACCACATGTTGAGCTTTTTTGGAATAGTGGCACATGTGTTTCTTAAGAGCGCTTTCCAAATTCACACCACCGAAATTCTGCTGATTTTAGGCTCAACTGCTAGTGATGCTTTTTGATTTCTGCTACCTTTCCACTCCTGAACAACAGACAATAGTACACGACCATCGGTTTGCCAGGAGCAGACACAAGGTGACTTTCATTAATGCAAAAGTAGTACAGTACATGTCCTAGCTGCGATCACCACATTCTATGTTCTTCCCGAAAAATCAACAATCCTGTAAGATTAGTGCTGGGTAATTATAAGCGTAGTGAAGCTTAAAAGAACAAAAAAGATTTTAATCTTTTAAGCCGGGCCGTTTCCTGTGCATCCCCGGAGTTTAACACCTTGCATAGATATAAATGCTTCAAAGCTTCTTGTAAAAATATGCAATTACTATAGAGCGACGGGTCTATTTCCGAGAGAACTGGCTGGGATTATATAAAAGCGATAATAACCTGGCCTGCTAGTTCTCACAGGGGAAGGTGATTGTTTATTTGATGGTTGTAGATGCAGATGAGCGAAACAAATAAAATGATATATTCGAGAAGAAAACGCCGAATAAATCTGCGACTCGAAATTCATTTTTTCATTTTTTTTTTCATTTATTTACCCTAAAGGCCCAAGTGGGCATTACATAAGAGGGGGGGGGGGTGGTAACGTCATGAAATAAACACAATGAACAAATCGGAACAGTAACGTGGCGGCATGTAAAAGTGCTAAATATACAAGAAGAAGCAATTAGGAAAAACATGATCACAATATGATGACACGGAAATATGCAAGAAAATACATGACACACAAAGGTTAAAGCAAAAGGAAAAATCGAAACAAAAGTAAACCACAAAAGGTGAAAATTTCCCACTACGCTGTTAGAATATCGTTAAGTAATGAAGTAAACTGGTCATAATCGATAGTATTAACTACAGAAGAGGGGAGAGCATTCCATTCTCTTATCGCTAGGTGTAAAAACGAAAATTTAACTGCGTCTGTTCGTGCAAATGGGGGCTCGATTTTTTTATCGTGGTCAAAACGATGAAACGTGCGTGTGGCGGGCGTAATTATCGGTGCTGAGAAAGAGGTATAGGGTTATGGTATAGTTTATGAAAAAACGCAAGGCGTGATTGCTTACGTCTTCTTTCTAATGTTGGAAGTTTAAGATTCTCTTTTATTGCTGTTATGCTTGAATAACGTGAATACTGACGTGAGATGAATCGACTCGCTCTGTTTTGAAGTGCCTCTAATTTGTTAATAAGATACAGTTGATGAGGACACCAAATGAATGACGCGTATTCGAGCTTCGGTCGTGTTATACAATAGAATCAGTGGCATTCCCTTTGTCTGAAAACCTTTTCATCTGTCCAGCAGAGAGCCAGTTCAGGATCCTCAAAGTGTGACAGGCAAAGCCGTAGCGCTACTCATAGACAGCTTATACAGGTCTCATCACAAGGGCACGCTCGCGAGCTTCAGTGGTTTCCTGAGAACAGTCTGTCGATCTGGACAGAGGGAGGGGGAGCGGTGTGCGTTTACTCTAAATAAAGACAGTGACCTCGCATGAAAGCAGCCCCATCCAATGTTCACAGAGAATCCTTACAGATGTGTGCATAAATGTGGCCTTACTGGGATTGTCGCATATAGCTTTTTAAGAAGAGTCTAATGAAGCACCGGGTAAAGACGTTCACCGGCTCTCGCATACGTCATGATACCAGAATAGTAGAGCTGTCGTCTGGTCCTGTAAACGGCGCAGTAAGTGTATAGACAATAGCGGAGCCCGCTGTGTCTTCCGCTTCAGCATTCTCAATGCACGTCGCATAAATATCGGGAAATTTCTATCAATAAATGTTACAAGGAAGTAACGGAGGCACAGTGGTTGCCAGCGCTCTGAAGTATGGATATATGCAGGAAGCGGAATCTTATTTAGGATGTGGTCATGCAACCAGCGAGCAGGGCGGCCCTAAAGGGAGCGCAACTACTGGAACGTGGAATGAAGATAGAGATATACATTGACAGACAAAAATCACTGCGACCTCTTAGTTAAGATTTTTTTCCCAGTTTTACGCTTGTCCGTTAGATGACGCCAAACTAGTGTGAGATTGTATGACCTCTCCTCATAAGAGTGTCGTTCATCAAATCTAGAGATTCATGAGCTCTCAGTTTGCAGAAAACAATCGTCTTTGAATGTCTCTATATTGAACTTGAAAAAGACTAATGGGTAACACACGTCGAGTGGAAGTCTAGTCTTTGAGCAGGAAGAGATATGCTGCGCACGCATAATAAAGTGGCCGGCACATAAATGAAAATAAATCAGTTGGCACCAAGACACCAAGCCCTCCGCCTCACATCTGCGTTCCTCGCGCATGTCAACAAGTCATCCCAATCCTCACCTTGGAGCGCCGACGCCATCCGTACGTCGCGACCATCGGCCGAGAGCCCGTCCATATCACCGCGCAGCGCCGCCCCAGCACTGCTGCCTAGACCCGCCCAGACGGAACTACCGCCGCCCCACCCCCAGCCCGGACCTGAAGAAAAGTAACAAAGACCAACCGACCAGACCCTAGAAGACCAGACTAATGACCCGCAGGACATGAACACGACAACACCCCCCCCCCCCTCCCCCGGCCGCCCGACGCCACCTCGAGACAGCGGCCCCATGGATGCTTTAGTGGAGGATGCTTGAAAATCTCCAAGGGAGGCAGATCAGCCAAGCATCATTCATAGTTGAGGCCAGCAAATAACGTTCTTCTATCTTTCCTTCGACATCCTCATCGTCGCACGCCATCGTCGACTTCAGCGAAAATATCAGGACGATCGCTCGGTGCCCCCTGAAATGTTGGGAAGAAGACAAGCAGTGGCGCGAGAGGAGCTTTACGATCAAAAGAGGCGCGGGATCACTTTTACGGTTGCTCGTCGTCCCTCTGTGAAGATTGAGAACACATTTAAAAGTTACGCCGGTCAACCAGCGAAGTACGTGTGTCGGTGTGTGATTGAGGAATAAGTTCAAAAAAGGTCACTGTCGTTTACAAAAAATTGAATACTTATAGATAGTAGCCCAAATTACGCTGCATAAATATTAGAGTACAATAACGAATAAAACGCCACGAGAAGATATTGATAAAAGACGACTAGTTAAACGACAAGAGGAAAACCCGACAATGAAGAAAACACTCCAGATAATAAAGCAAGTATTCCAGATAATAAGTATGGGTAAGAGTTGCATTAAAACCACAGCGTAAAAATATTACTAACTCAGGTAAAAGTTAACAAAGGCGAAAACAATGCTCGATTAAACAGTCTGCGGCAAAAGGAATTCTCACGGCATTCTTGTTCGTTGAGGCGATCGGTAGCGGCGGCCGTACATAAGAGGAGAACGATGCGTCTATCGCGGACCCGGTGAAACACAAGACGGTTTCCTAGAGCGGCCACGAGAGAGGCCCGGAAGACTGAATTTTCCCAGAGCGCACTGGCGCAGGCGTGCTGCTGTATATGTTTTTATGCTCTCGGCTGTCTACGCAGTGCCCGCGTCAAGGACTGCGCGGTCGCTGCCCCGCCGTCATGTCGAAGACTGCTCAGAGGAGCGGCGAGATCCCTTTAGTTTCGCTCTATATCTGATATAGAAGATACCGTATCTTCCGCTGCCTAGGTAAGACAGTTTGCGGCAGGAGCCCTCGCACCAGACCAGCTGATAATCATTTGCCATCCTGTTGTCATGTTGACCTGTCTTTTTGCTTGTCACAACGTATCATTTCAGTATCATACTTGTGCTTGTCTACCGATAGGATGATAGTAGCTATGACAATGAGCTGCAATTAGTGATAATGATAATGAGGACAGTAGCAATAATAATGACGGTGCATTTAGTTGACAATGATAACGAGAACAAACGTAATGCACCCCACGCTGCACCAACGCTCAGGCTTTCGTATTTCTGCATTGTAGATTCAGCAGTTCTCTCCGAATTTTTAAAGTGAGATCAGGATTTTAAACTGGTTACTTGCTAACTTCACCGACTCATAGATTTATGACACAGATTTTTGAATGATTGATTTATGTAACCATTCCTCTGATTAATGTTACAAAAAAACCTGTATTTAAATCTTATAACAACAATGTGATCAGTGAACACAGGCCTATGCAGCATATACTCAAATAATGACGTATACAAAAGAACAGTTGATGTTATAACAATATAGTTACGAACGTAACTCTTCACACAGTTTTTTTAGAGGAACTGCACATTATTCGAGCGATTTACCGGGTTGTAAGATGGAATTCATGCGTTATAATAAAAGAAATGCTTTTGCTCTATAGTAGTCCTCGGGATACGCAGGCGAGCTGTTTTGCAAGTAAGCCACCGTACCAAGGTTGAATAAAAAATAGTTATACACCAGAGCGTACAGAAAGAAGGGGCCTTGGATGCGATGGTGTTTCTACATAAACAAATAAAACACTACACCGAGCCCAGTGCCCATCATGTATACATAATTGCCGGACTAAGGATGAAATGTCTATACATTCTGGCTGGTTGCACTGCTGTAACAAACTGCTCCGGTACCTTTGCTTTCAAACGAAAGCAAAACGCAGTAAGGTCTCGTATACCATTAACCTAATGACCTTAGTGCTGAGCACCAATAATAAGATAAAGCGCCCCAAGCGGCACAAACAGCGATTATTGCGAGTGCAAATATGGGGTAGATGCCCTCATCATAATGCAGTGTCTGTCAAAATTATTTTTTCTAAGGACATGCTCAGGCAGTTTAATATATAAAGCGCATAATTAATACAGTAACACACCTCGTCGTCGCATTGTGTGATGTCAACGTTTTCTAGTGGCTATGGGCCGAAAGGACTAAAGCACTGTTTCCTTGATGCCATCGTTCGACATCAGGGGCGCAAATGTAAAGACAAAGCTGCAAGTTGAAACGATCAGAGATGAGGGTCCAGGTATTAAAATGTTTTGGCGCGTGGATTGGGAAGCTGGCGTAAGGACGTGCACCCTAACCTAATGAGGACATTAGCATCGGTCGGCTGTTCTCCGAACGCTTAGCCGCTGGACGTTGAGCGACACGATTCGAGGTTGCCCTCAGGGGTTCATTACAAGGAAGCCGCCATGCCACTCGCCTGGTGCAGTAAGGGCTCATCCCCTCACTCTCTGATTGCTCGCCTCTTTGAGGCTGGCGTGCTATGGCACATAGGAATCGCTTGTTTCTAAGCCAGTTTCAGTGGCGCACAGATTGGTTAAATGGGAATTCGTGGAGCGGCGGATTGGATGAGCGTCAAAGAGCATGAGAGTTTTTGTTCAACCTGCCGTGTGCGCAGCATAACACTGTTTAGAAAGGCAAGTGCTAGGCGCGTTTGCAAACCAGGCCACCAGGCTCACCGGACTGCAATTGTTTACTCCACACCCACTGTGTTACGTGAGCTATATATCTACGTATGGGTAATAAGGACGAAAGAAACCAGACCTGCTGTCCGTGACCAAAAAGTCATAAAAGATAAGTATATAGTATCAGAGAAAAGATTATATTTCGAAGAAAGCCCAGAACAACAGCTGATTAGCCCGACTACATTAGAGCAAACGATAGAAAAGTAGATACAAAAATAGCATAGTGAAGTTCTGTTCCGTTTAAGTTCATTTCGGATGCGATGCGTGTGCGTACATGTTTGTTTACCAATTCAAACAGGACTTTGTACAGCGTAGTCAACATCTTTACTGTTTGCCCACTGTTCGCTCGTCACATACGGCTGGATGTGAGGAGCGTATGGGACACATATGTATGCGACACGTACAAGACCTTTCATTGAATGGGGTTCAGGACATCACAAAATATCTGCACCGATGAATAGAAGTGTGCATTATGGGATATCGTCTGAGGCAACTTGATGTAGCTTTTTTGCTTTCTCCCTGGCAGTTACTAGGCTGAAATGCTTATTCAATGATTATATTCAAACGGCCATATACATACCGCTAATTCCTTCAAAATGCTTACAAATGGCTGACATTATTTTTTTTTTGTGCAATTAAACCACCTTTGCGTTTGCGAAAACATTTACTGCAAGTTTCTTTTTATTTTTTGCTCGATGTGCATCTCTGAAAATAGGCAGAAGCCGACCAGCCCGGCATGAGTAGTGAGCTAAGTTCCTTGATACAAGGTCAGGTGAGAGCTACAAAGCGTAGCCATTTCTCTCGTTTTAGCCAATTTAGGCCTTACTTAAGGTGGCGAAGAAATGCTACGAAATAGGCATGCTGTGACTAGGGAGCAATAATTGTTTCTGGAATATTAATATGTTTTATTAACAGAGCAGGATAGTTTTCACAGAACCATCATGATCCAAGCTGATAAGCTTCCCAACAAAGCTGATGAGGAGAGGGTAAGTTTGATGCAACCAGTGATTGTTTTGTCGCTCGTTGCATCAAGTTTCACTCATAAAGTTTTTATAAGCGGAAACTGCTCACAAGCGCATATTTTCTTTATTGCGAGTTGAGGATCGTGCGTAAAAACAATCTAAGAAGCACTCGCAGTTCATGGAAATCTTATAAGTCAGCTTCTAAGCATACTGTAGCGATCTTGAAATATGGCTTGTTTTCGAAACACACTAAATTATAGATAAAAGGAATTTTGCACGCGCACGTATACAGAAAACATTGCAACTGTATGTTCCATAGCCTCAATGGCGTGCTTGAAATTCTGGAGAGTCCGTGACGTCAATGAAAATACGTACCTGCGTGGGAAAAAGGCGGCCAGGCATCAGCGTATGGAACGCGCTTAGGGAGCTGCTTGCGGTTTCTACAGGAATAAAAGGCATTTTGTTGTACAAATTGTTTTAAAACAAATTTGTCCAGGACATCGTTGGGACTAGCGTGTAAGTGTTAAATTCTGGTTAATAATAATTCGTTTCGCTGCAGTCTTTCTTTCGACAATGGGTATTGAAGGTTCAGACACATTATTTTAGAACAAAACTGAAGCACGTTGCACTTAAGGGCTATCATCAAGAAGGCCTAACTTGTGCGTATATAAGGACGCCGGTGTGAGGAAAAAAAAGCAACATGAATATTTTATTGCACATGCGTAGTGCGCGCTATTTTACGGGTAAATGAGACAAGTCGTAGCACGAAAGCTTTTTAAATGGCTTTCGCGAACCAATGCTGCCTTTAACTTCGATAAAGCCTACAAAAAGAACCGATTGCCTCCGGTATACAGGGAAACACGTTTCTTTAATGAATGCAAACTTGATTACTCGGGCCTTTCTGATGAATCTTAACAACAAGGCGGCGCCGTCTCTTTATGTAAACAATGAATGCTTGAAGAGAAAATTCATGTGAATGTGGCCGATGTTTCCCTATCGCTGTTCGTCGCACTAAACTATGCTCGGACTCAGCCTTGTGAAGTAATAATTTGTACAATGAAGTATTCAAGATATGAAGCAGATATATACTACAGAAGTCATGTTGCCTAAATGAATGTAGAGCTAGAAGAATATTTGCATTTTCATTGAAGGGGTTTAGGATAGGAATATACGAATTGGTTTGTTTCGTTTCTAGTGTTTAACATCCCAAAAGAGACTTGGCTATGAGGAACGCTAGAAAATGTGTTCTTAAAAGCGAACTGACATCGCGCAGTAAAGGGGCGCCTTGCTTTTCGACTTCATCCAAGAGTGGTCGCCGCAGCAGAGGCCTAATTCCGTATTCTGGGGATCAGCAGCCGTAAGTCTTAACCACGGAGCCACTACAGAGGGGCGCATTTACGGTTTGACCCGAAAAGTACGATGCACAGCGTATGTGTCGTAAGTGTTAGAGGCTGCATGTCACATGGTTATGCTGCTTTCTTTCTGTTAATGCGGAAAGAAACTAGCGCATGCTTCCCGCGATACGTATTCGTCCTCCGAATCAGGCCAGAAATTCGTGGTAATCAAGTCCTCGGCAATGGTTTCCTGAGCCCGGTGGTACTAAGATAAGATGGTGGGCCGAGAAAGGCGACGTGATTGATACAGCTTGTTACTGTTCCCACAATCTGCTACGTTATTACCGTCTCCACAATAAATGAACTAAATTTGAGAATTATTCTCTCGATCGTTTGAAAATGTCATTTTTAGGTGAGTGTAACGGGCAATGGTGATAAACAATTTGGAATTCTCGTTGAAATTCAAATGTGATGTATTTTCTTCAAATCCCCATGCCACAACATATAGCTCTAGTTTGAAGAGATTTATCATTTCATTACACCCGAACGTTAACCTTGAACACTTTGAAAATCGCTGCTGGCAATTTTAAGTAAGCACCATCTGCAGGGAAGCCATAAACCTCAGTCGGGTCTTAAAATCGGTTCTTGTTTTTAATTGAGAAATGTTTTCCCGAAATAATACAAAATAAGCAAAAACTAGCCTCATCAGCGCGATAGGCAAGACTGGGATTTTACTGAACGTTTGCCAAACTGCCTAGTGTCAGGTAGGCTCTGTGTAAGCGTCCATGAAGTTACTCAGCAAGCTGGCTAGTCTGCGTTATTTCGTGCCGGAGATAGATGAAGCAGCGTTCTAGCCCTAGGTAATTACCATTCAGGCTCACGCATTTAGTAAGACAACAGCCGGTTGGAAGAGTTGAGCAAACGTGATTAAGCTTTGTCTACTTTACAAACTTATTTCCAGCTCTTTAAATTCAAGGCTTTAGTAAAAAATGAAAGCAATGAATCTGCGTGGGCTGGTACTATTATCCGCCAATCAATATGGGATCATACAAAAATGCAAATATTTATCCTAATTAAAAATTTTAAGCATTAGGTTGTTGGCGTGTGCTATTTCACCACTGGTGAAAGAATGTATGTAATGAAATAAAGTTGCTTTTATCGCATCTCGCCAATGATGTTGCGAAGCCAACAAACTCAAAAAACATTTTCACTGAAGTGCATTAAGAATATGTAACGTAGGAGACACTAACCAACTTATTGGGCTGTATCTTCTCGTTCAAATTATCTTCGCGCATTTTTGTTTGTTCCGGTGAGCTACATTCCCACCAGATAAGCCGCTATAACCAATGCATACGTAGCTTATACAATATGCGATGCTTATATGAATATAACTGACCATCAATTAACGTGTGTAATCAGTGCTTCTAATCATGTTTCTATTGTCGATACGTATATAGCAGAGTTTTTATTTGGTTCACATTGATTATTTTAAACCGAAAAATAATGCCGTGGTTCCTTGAGGAGATTTGCATGTTTACAAGGAAAAATTATATTTCCTCACACATATTTTACGCAAACCTTTATTGCGGGAAGCCAGCTAAGGCAACCTCTAGAAATTATTCCCTTTGAAATAACTTTTTCCTTTAGCCTGCAGTTTTTTGTTCATTGGCTCAGCTAACTTGTGCTGAAAGACATCTCGCGAGGAAGGGGCGGCCTTCGTAATAACAGTGTAGATGCCTTTTCCGTCACATATTCAGAGTTGTTACTTGAGTGAGCCTGAAAGCGATATTTCCATCGCAGGAGCCAGAAGATTGCCCTGTGGACACGGCGTCGTAACGACTAATTTACGTGGTACTTCCTAGATCTGCGTCCTTTCATTCTTCTCCCACAAGCTTCCCAGGTGGCACAAGAATGTTCCGTTATGGTCCCACGCTTCGTAACGCAGAGGAAGTACATCGCGATAAGGCACTTCTGTCCTTTCCGACGAGCGCCCAAAGCTATGCCTTATATTCGCTGATATCTGCACGATAATGAGGTTGCTTTGGGGCTGAGTCGTGCGCATAGCATCTCCCGTAAGTGATCGCTTAGTCAGTTGCCGTGAGCACTACCCTGCTGAACACTAATAAGGGATGCGACGGAGCGAGGATACAGAACCCCTTTTAAGTATCAAATATGAATTTTGCAGTTATTCTCAACTACAACTTGCAAACCAATCAAAATGAAACCATGTGACGAAGACATTGCGAGGTGCTGTGTAAGCCTGAACTGACGTAAAAACAATATTTTTTGTTTTCGTTCGACTGCTTACAGATGAAAACCGCTGTTGCAATACAGTAAAAAATATGAAATTTCCTGTCTGTCAGTTAAACTTGCAACCGAAAGAAAAATAACTGAGATCGTCATTCGAACTGCATTCGAAAGATGAAATTGAATCAGTTCATTTCAGTAGATGACATTTTGATTGCCCCACAATCTCATCGAGGTGTTAGAGCTGCATGGCTCGCCGTTAATGCTGCTAACCCCGTAACTGTCTTCGACAAGCCAGGCTCCTCACAAACCGTCTGCCATTCGACTCGTGCTTCTCATGTGCTTTCTTTTTACTGTGTGTCTGGTTTGCAACGAATAAGGCTCTTCCGAAACCAATACAATAACATACAATTTGTTCGCCAGTTTCTTTTCATACAAGTCTGCTGGTCAGCCTAAGCACATAGCGCTTGTTCGCCGACCTGGCAGCCAGTAGATACATTTAGAGCGCAACTCTTTGGCGCCCATTCCAGGGTTTTGCGTGGTCGGGGGCCGCGTCGGCCTCGTAACTGGCTGCGCCCCCCTTTCATCCCCCCAGTTCGAGCCGTCGCTTCGGTAATCGGAGTCTCGCAGGACGAGGAGGGGGAGGGGGTACACTCAGCGGCGAACGATAGGGGCAGGAGCGCGCGCAGCAAGAGGAGAACACGAGAAAAGAAAGGGGGGGGGGGGGATCGCCGGAGGCAGCGCTAGCAGCGACTAACTGATGCCGCGACGCCGCTAGCGAGTCAAGGCAACGTGGCTGTGTAAAAAAAACTGATTCATTTATAGGAAGGGAAAGGCGCGGTAACTGCCTCACTTATTTTCTGCGGACACCTCAACCGCGCCGTATGGGAAAGGAGAACGGCGGGAGTGGAAGTGGAAAGAGAGAAAGAGGAGCCGTAGTGGAGGGCTACTGAGTAATTTCGACCACCTGGGGATCTTTAACCTGCGCAGGCTGTGTAGAACACCGTCGCCGCATGCAGACAGAGGAGGACAGGGTCCCCCCCCCCCCCCCCCCTCTTCCTGCTTGGCGGCGAGGGTGCTCTCCGGTTACCGAAACGCCAACTGATCATGGTGCGTGCATCCCGTTCTCACTCGCTTCACTCGCAAGCAGCGTCAGCGGCATCAGTCAGTCGCTGCAGTCTGTTCGTCGCGCAATGTTCCTATGGGCCCACGCGCTGCCTCCGACAACCTTCTGATAACTTAATTGGTCTCTTCATTTCTTCGACCACACATTTTATTTCATGACCGCCAAGAACCGTTAGTGACGTGTTTCTCGAAGAAATATGTGTGAAAAAAAAATTTTGTCTGTAATTGTACATACGTGTCTTGCTCGAAGTTTTTGCCTCAATCTATCGAAAGTTGAAACAGCTGATGAGCTGTGCTTAAATTTCGCATTAGGCAGTAACGTAATCGTCGGCAATTTTTTTCAGTTGTCGCTGTTGTTATTGTTGTGACTGCAGTAAAAAAAAAAAAAAAAACGCACGGGCCTGCTACTGGCACTATAGCCGGCAGTTGGTGATTTGGGTAGTAAAAGGTCAGCCTGTTTTGGTGTTTCATAAAATAAAATGTCATTACGCAGCCCTACACTTGGCGCCCCTTTCTTTCTTTCCACTGACTCCCATACCCCTGCTATTCCTTACGGCGCGATACCGGTGTCCACGGAAAAGAAAAATGTGATAGATACTCTTGCTTTTCTTGTAAACCAATTTTTATAAATAATATAACTGCTGGGCTAGGATATTTATTGCTTAATTTCGACTGGAAATGTCTCGCTTATGAAGTGACAATCAATAAATCAATAATAATAATAATAATAATAATAATAATAATAATAATAATAATAATAATAATAATAATAATAATAATAATAATAATAATAATAATAATAATAATGATGATAATAATAATAATAATAATAATAATAATAATAATAATAATAATAATAATAATAATAATAATAATAATAATCAATATTTATTTATTGTGCGCAGGAACAACCATGTGGTCTTCGTACTGCAGCACAAATTAAAAAAAAAGAGAAAAAAAAAGAAAATGCACGCACAAGTTTTACACACACAGATAGAACAAAAAAGAAGAAATAAATAATACATGAAATGAAACTGAGACGAAAAGTCTCACGGAAAGAAAGAAATGAATGAGAAGCATGTCTTATATACACAGTGAGAGAATTGTTGAGCAGATCACGAAAGGAAAAAAAAAGCGATAGAGAGAAAACAACAACAAAAAACTGACATTGATAATAGTAATACAGAAATATACATAAAATAATAATATTAATAATAATATTAATATTATAATAGTAAAGTGAAGTCAATTCTGTAAAAGCAGCCAAACGTTTGAAAGCTAAATAAACGAATAACGCCTCGTAGGAAAATTCATGGTGAAGGCGTGTCTGATGAACTCTGGGCAACATTGTAGCCCACATGCCCGAGAGCTGATTTGTTTCATAGCGTGGAAGGTTAAAAATTTCAAAAGATACGTTACTATGAATACAATATAAATTCCAGCAAAGAGGCGGGAAATTATATTTCTATTACTACGTAACTTTTTCTGTTGTATAGCTCTTTATTAAGGCGCTCATTCTTAGAGACTACACGGGAAATCACAAATTCGAACGGGCTCATCCCCGTTATAATTTGTGATTATACAACACGCATACGGTTGTGCTTGCCTGCAGTCACTCCAGTTCAATCTCGGCGCATCTCGCGATACAAAGAAAGTGACAAAGCCACGTTTCGCAACTACGAGGATGAGCAAACGAACAGCACAAGTTTGTTCCTAGCGCTACAATCACATGATAACGCCGCAAGTCGGCGGCTTGTTGAAAACAACAAATAATAATTCGCAATGTTTCGAGCCAATATTTATGAAATGAAGAGCGGAAAAATTTAATGTCGCGAAAGTGGAGATATCGGCCGATAGTAAAGCGAATAATGAATCATATGACGCAAGTTTCGCAACTGCTCGCTAGAGCATTATGTTCTGGCAGTTCCAAATTGTAAACATAATTTTCTGCTAAATTGGTGAAGCTGCTGTGTTCAGAACAAGCCAAAAATATGTTAATTGAAGTGTGAACATTTCTCTCCGCAAATTAATGAACTGTGGGTATTGTAGTACGTATACTTTTTCGTCTATTATTTCGAGCGATGGAAAATTTTTTCAGGGTACATGAGCCGTGCAAGCAATGATTTCATTTCGAGCTGTGGCGGTTGTGGTAGTGTTTGTATCCTGGCGACGTTAGCACCTTCCTTCAGACAGCACGTACAAAAAGCTTCATTAGATTCTCTTTCCGAGTAACGCAGAAACATTAGGCTCTGCTACAGCAGGCGGTTTCATAATCACCCCTTCCTGGGTTATGTATCGCAACGATGCATGGGCTCCCGTAGGGAGAAATTAATTACCACTGGCGGGCGCAACAATAGAGGCTTTACAATAGTTAGCGCCATCTAGTGAAAGAAACAGAAACTGTGCGCGGCGGCCATGTTTTGCTCAGTCCGCCCGCGACGCTGTCAAAGTGCGCCTTTGTAGAACCCGTGCATGCAGCGAAAGGGGCATTGGAATGCTCACAAGCGATTGTTTCATTTTCTAACATCACAGCAGTCGATGTTAGCTACAAGCTCTGTTCGGAATGATGCCAGCATGTTGTTGCGTGCCCTTCTGCAGGCAGCGCACCGTCGTAGACGCGCACGGAATCAAGGTATACGCGTGTATGCGACCGTTCGTTTGCAGTCCTAATCGGCTTTACAAGGGTCATGTAAAGCATTACTACACGTCCCTCTGACTAGGAGCTCGCTCCCAGAATGTGCTATCACCTAAAACAGCAAGTTTGTTTTGCGCGCTATGGAGCCTTGTGAACTTGAAAGAAAGCTTATGCTGCGATGGAAGACAAGGGAGAAGGAACAATCCATGTGTAACGAACGCTACTGTGCAAATGCGCTCTTTGAAACATTTTGTACGTAGGTGGCATTTACCATTGTGTACTGGATTTAAGACACGGGCATGATTACCGAAACTACTTTTCACAGTCGTACGAAATGGTAGTGCTTGGTGCAGAGAGCAATACGGTTGTCTAGTGTGCCCGAGGTGCGTGTTTCACGCTGCAAAAGCAAGCAGCTGCCAAACCCGTGGCGTCTAGAAAAGCAGGAAAAGATGACATCCTACTAATGGGTTGTAATATGCTCACGTGCAGCCCGTTTCGACCGGTCCACGTCCAGAGCGCGCAGCTCAGGTTTTGTACCTGCCAGCGCGGCCGACAAAATAACGAAGCGTGCGCTTCACTTTTGTGTACTTTTTCGAGTCACCCGATGGTTCGCTAATTCACAGCTACCTGAAATTCACTGGAATTTTTACATATGTCGATTTCTTGTTTATTCCTTCTGCCAGAATGTAAACATTTGAAGCCGTAATCTCATATGAAAGCGCAGACATTGGAAGCTTCGAGGAACTCGGAGGAGGAACTCAGCTGAAACGAAAAGAAATTTGAAAAGTCAACTCACATTACTGCGAAGTTTTTGTGCCTTGTGCAACAGGCTGTGTTCATAAAATCAGAGTTATATTATATTATATCATTATAGAAAAATTAGGGGGTCACTTAAGCTCCGCCGTTAAAGGTATAACGCGATAGTGTCTCTCTCTCATACACACACACGCACGATGTTTTCTTTGTTCATGTGTTATATTTTGGCTCTCTTATTTATTTATTTTATTTACCAAATACTGCAGGTCCTAACTGGGCCCCAGCAGGAGGGGTGAAAAGAATACAAAGCAGTGAAATATGAATTCATCAAAAGTAACATACTACACACAAGTGTATGTTGTTATGTATGCTATATATCTATGTTATGTATGTTATGTTATATTTCTATCATTTCTTTCTTGATTTTTATTTTATTTGACGTTTTATATTTTGATACACCAATACGCTTGTGTCAGCAACAATCGGCTTTCCATTCTGGGCAATTTGACACTTTTGAACACATTCTTCAATTATTTCAATTAATAAATTACACATTCTAAATTTTCTTCCTTAGCATCACCAATCACTGGTTTTTCATTCTGTCACCTTTAAACCCTTACTTTCCAATTTTTCCTTTTTTTAGTTTCTTTATTTCATCAATTAATCAATTATTTACAAAGATTTTATTAACTCGTCATCGCCAATCGCACACCAATCAATATTAAATTACTGGAAGTACAAATTACCATGGCACTTTTTTTTTACGCAGACCCCGATTATTTCCGAGACTAATGCCAACTACTGCGTCGACGGCATGGGAAGGATAGTGCTAAGCGCCAGTCCAACTTACGTCAAATTACGCGCGATCCTTTTATCATAAAATAAAATGCATCCTCGCTCATTTCACCAACCAAGTATCTTCCAGTAGGATGAGCGACGGGGATTGCGCAAACCAAGCAAACATACTCGCGATGATCTCTCATAGGCTTTTAAGTAAACAGCAAAGGCGCACAGATAAAAAAAAAACACATTACAGAACTCTGGATACTGTACCTGGATAGGGATGACGCTGCGGATTGCCGAGGGGCTCATACACGACTCATAGAGCAATTTGTAACTGCGCTCGGCAGCGCGGCCGGTGGGCCCCGCCACGTCTCGGCTGTCAAAATACGCTTCTAGGCGTCGCTAACAGAAACCGCCGGGGACCGAAGAGAGGTCCAAGCACAGCACACAAGGTTAAAACGTGAAAAGCGCGAACAGAACGGCGAGCGCTGACGGACGGACACGAAGCGAACGGATGAAGCGAACAAAATATGGCGGCCAGAGCGGGATCAGCGTGCCGCTCATGGTTGCCAGACGTACTTTTGTAAACCCTCTATTGTATCGACCCATGAATGTGCGTGCGATTAAAGTACTTTGTCTCATCACTTAATGAGTGAAGGTGGCGTTTCATGCATTGTGGACTCCGACCATATCAGCCCTTGACGGAGGAACGTTCATCAGCATTCTTAAAAAGTAGCTGACCGTTTAGTAAAGGCTGTGATTAGAAGGAGATGTTAAAAGGTTGTAAGTGGCCTTGTTTCAGGCATTAATTTGTTTCTAAGTTCACGTTTTGATGTCCGTGCCAATATGACTACTAAACACGAGAACGATTTGTAAGCGGCACCTTACACGGCTCTAATTACAAGCTAGCTAACAAGAGCGAATTACATTAGCTCTCTATGAGTCTGAAAACTACCTCGCTCGCTTGTAAGTGGCATCCTAAGAACGATTACCTGCTATTAGGCATTTATAATGCTGCGTGAGATAATGTAATTGATTAATGGTGATGCTTATTAGGTTGTTGCCGACAGCCAAAATATAAAGGCATACCGCGCATAAATCGCTAATATTGCATTACCACACCATCTTTAGGGACTACCTGCGATAGGGACAGCCGAGGATGTAATCGACTTTGCACTGGGCAATGCCATTTGCCCGTTGGCGTGAAACTTCAACAGCGAGCGCTATGCTCGTGTTTCTCTCCTAAATTTTGGGGTACCCCATGTGGCACAGCTGTTAAATTTTTGAAAAGAGTCGGCTAAAGTTCGGGGGCTTCCATCGCGTGTGGTCCGATTCAATATACTTCAATATCAATTTTAGCCAAATTTTCCCGATGTCAATTCTCGGGTGAAGCGGGCCAAATTTTGGATTTTGCACGGTTTAACATTTAAGGGTCCTATACACCCCGACGGACATGATTCTTGAACATTGGGAGGGTCAAAGGTGAGCATGGTACCGCATACCACATAATGGTTAAAAGCAAGACGCACAGTTTCTATGCTGGGCCCGAGTCACCCGCGCCGCTCTGCTACCGCGTAACGTACTAGGTTCCTCGCGTGTTCAGCACGTCCGACTTGGCCAACAGGAATATGGGGCTCACTGGCGCCATTTGTGGCTAAAAGTTCCAATTTTTGGTATTCGCCTCACGCTTCGCTTTTCATCAAGCTTGCTTGCACTCAAAGGTAAAAAGACTTTGTTGTTATCTAAATAACGTGCGTATTATTTATTATACGGTATGCTTTACCATGTTTTTGGAAAAGAGAGAATATTGGCGTGAGTATGCACTACATGCGCACTCTGAGTTCTACTGTGGATAGTCACATATAGACTGAAGGAGTTGGTACTCGCTCGACCCTGCCAAAACGGCTGTTGCAAGCGGATCCAGTGAGTTTGTAGACAAGCTAAGGGTAAACACCTGACATTTCTCCCGAGGTGGGGGTGGTGTAAAACTTTATGCCATGTTGGGAGCCTTAAGTGGGTACATCCTAATGACGGGTTGGCTCCTGACTACGTGTTGTGGCCGAAAGCTAGTGCTTCCCAGCGACTCCCAAAGCCCAGTCTGCCAGCCGCTTTTGAACGGCCGATTCAAAGCTGGAATCCGCAGTGTCCCATCGATCGATGTCGGAGATTTGCCAAGTGGCTTGAAGGTAGAATTCCGGGCATTTAATCATAATAAGTTCGAAAACTGATTTGGGCGCCACACACAGGGTGCACTGTTGCGAGAATAGTCCTAGATGGATCAAAGCTAAGAAAGCAGGAAATGGTAATATACGAGACTGAAGCTTGCGCCACGTCACCTGCTGAATAAGTATAGCTTAGTCAGAGATTTATGAGGTGAAGGGTAAATGGTTCGTTCATCACGGTTTTGGAGAGATTTTTTGACACGACACTGATGCGCTCGCGAGCATCTCCCCAGGCGGTGATACTACCTGCTCAGCTGATGTATCCTCGAGCAAAAGAGTGAACTGCTTCGTTGCTTGGATGACCTGTATGATCGGGAACCCATATAATTGAGTAGGTATAGTCGGTTGAGGAGAGGGAGGAAAGGAACCGGAAGGCTGGGCTAGAAATCTGACCACGGGCGAAGTTCCGCGCGGCGGATTTAATGCCGCTACGAACGCTCATAGATCCAAATCAGACGCCCACCGAGAAGCAGAAACTCCTACAGAGAGAGAGCGATACACACCAGCTAGCGCTGAACCTCCCAGACCAGTACCTGAGGACGACCCAAGGCCAAAGGCTAGAAGCTTACAGGTACAGTGGAGACAAAAATGCTAAGTTAGAGGAACCTTTCAAACTATAAGAGCTGAAGACGGCCTTATTGAGGATGAAACACGGGACAGCGCCGGGAAGAGACGTAATCACGTTATAAACGTCTAGCCAATCTACCGGAACACGCGTGCCAACCCCACCATAAATATTTTAATGCGATCTGGACGGACAAAGTCTTCTTCCAACCAAGTGGAATACCGCGCTGATGACTTTCGTCCCCAAGGCAGACAGTTCCATAGGTACGGACACTTTCAGGTATATTGCTTTCACGTCGTAGGTAGGTAAATGCTCAGAGACAGGCTATTTCAGTACCTAGAAAACAAGCGAGTGTGCACCCAATCGATGTACGGCTTCAGGTCAAATAAATCGGCTTAGGACGTCCTGCTACAGCTTAGCAGGGAGGTACTAAACCTGATAAAGCAGCCGAACTGGATAAGGTAGTGCTGGCACTAGATCAGAAGGAAACTTTCGATAATGTGACGCACGAGACGATCCCGACATACCTCTCGAAGACAGGGCACAGCGAAAACACCTTCGGGTACGTAAAATGCCCCCTCGCGAACAGACAGACCTACGTGAGAATCTAGAATGCAGAACATGGTCCCTTTCTATTAGGCGCGAAAGGGACGCCACAGGGAGCGCTACTATCTCCGTTCTTTTCAACTTGGCAGTGTAGAATGTCCCGATCCTCGTGTAGAAAGTCTCGGAAGAACAGCACGCGCTGTACGCAGACGGCTTCTCCACTTGGGGCACGCAGGGCTCTGAGAGAAATGAAGACCAGCTTGCAAGAGGCAGCCACCGCTGTTAACGAGTAGGCGAAAAGTTGCGGTCTTCATTGCTCGCCGAAAAATATGCGAATTTGTGCATATCCATCCCTCCAATAAATTCACAGACAAGATAGAATTTTGACTTGGACCGGAACCGATATCCGAGAGAGAGCAAATTAGATTCCTAAGTATTTATTCGCCAGCATAGGCTGGCGAAGACCACCCTCGACAAGCTAAAGAAGGCGAGAGGCCAGGTGGTCGAATGGTCCGCGGTGTCTCAAACACAAAGAGAGACTGAGAAGCAAATTCTCTCTAATACTGGTAACTTTGAAACAAGCAGAATTCTGTACTTGACCCCCTATCTCCGCCTCAAGAACACGACAAGCACATTCTGAAGGTGATCACGCGCCGAATAGCGAAGAAGGCCCTCGAACTCCCGATAACCACGTCGAACCTGAGACCCCAAGGTCTGGATATGACACAATAACACTTCAACTGGCAGACTTATTTGATTTGGGTGGTTGGACTTTTGCAACCTGTTGCTCAAAAGGAGTCACAGAATCTATTTCAGGTATGTATGTATATATATATATATATATATATATATATATATATATATATATATATATATATATATATATATATATATATATATATATATATATAGACTTAAAGTAGGTGACACACGGTAGAAAAAACAACACTTTATTCCGACGTTTCGGCCGGGGTCCGGCCTTTGTCAAGGATTCCTTGACAAAGGCCGGACCCCGACCGAAACGTCGGAATAATGTGTTGTTTTTTCTACCGTGTGTCACCTACTTTAAGTCTATGCCCTACCGGACATATTCGAGCTTCAACCCCCCTGTATATATATATATATATATATATATATATATATATATATATATATATATAAAAGTGAAAAATTGCTTCATACTGTTTCCAAGTTTATTTGTCGACGTTTCGGCAGGAGCCCTGCCTTTCTCAAAACTGATGGTACATGATTCTTGTTTGTCTTCTTATAGGGTTGGCAAGAGGTGATACAAACAATATGGGCACACACAGGTGAGTCAGCTGGACACGCACAACACACACATACACACACAGGTGCGGAGAGCAGGCTAGGCCCAATGGGTCATCAACCCAAGGGCCGCCGCGAGTCATCTGTATACAATACAAGACACAATACAGGCAACCGCGGAACAACCTTAAAAAAAAAAAAAAGTAAGTAAATATGTGGGACAGTAGAATGGTGAAATACTTTGAGGTTTTCGCTAACAGATGTGAGGGCCAAGCAAAAGAAGAAAACAGGTGGGGGAACGTGTTTGCTGCAGGTGGTGAGAAAATTATTTTTCTTGTTCTCACTGGGAGCGCCCAGCGTGATGAAAAAACCAGGTGGGCACTGCTGGTTAGAAGAACCTGACAGCGGCGAGTAAAGTTCGAGCAACTTGCGACGGGAGATGAACCTCAAAGAAAGAATAAAGAAAAAAAAAAGAAGTGAGTAAATATGTGGGACAGTAGAATGGTGAAATACTTTGAGGTTTTGGCTAACAGATGTGAGGGCCAAGCAAAAGAAGAAAACAGGTGGGGGAATGTGTTTGCTGCAGGTGGTGAGAAAATTATTTTTGTTGTTCTCACTAAAAGATGGGAGCGCCCAGCGTGATGAAAAAACCAGGTGGACATTGCTGGTTAGAAGAACCGCTCTCAGGTTCTTCTAACCAGCAATGTCCACCTGGTTTTTTCATCACGCTGGGCGCTCCCAGTGAGAACAAGAAAAATAATTTTCTCACCACCTGCAGCAAACACGTTCCCCCACCTGTTTTCTTCTTTTGCTTGGCCCTCACATCTGTTAGCGAAAACCTTAAAGTATTTCACCATTCTACTGTCCCACATATTTACTCACTTCTTTTTTTTCTTTATTCTTTCTTTGAGGTTCATCTCCCGTCGCAAGTTGCTCGAACTTTACTCGCCGCTGTCAGGTTCTTCTAACCAGCAGTGCCCACCTGGTTTTTTCATCACGCTGGGCGCTCCCAGTGAGAACAAGAAAAATAATTTTCTCACCACCTGCAGCAAACACGTTCCCCCACCTGTTTTCTTCTTTTGCTTGGCCCTCACATCTGTTAGCGAAAACCTCAAAGTATTTCACCATTCTACTGTCCCACATATTTACTTACTTCTTTTTTTTTTAAGGTTGTTCTGCGGTTGCCTGTATTGTGTCTTGTATTGTATACAGATGACTCGCGGCGGCCCTTGGGTTGATGACCCATTGGGCCTAGCCTGCTCTCCGCACCTGTGTGTGTATGTGTGTGTTGTGCGTGTCCAGCTGACTCACCTGTGTGTGCCCATATTGTTTGTATCACCTCTTGCCAACCCTATAAGAAGACAAACAAGAATCATGTACCATCAGTTTTGAGAAAGGCAGGGCTCCTGCCGAAACGTCGACAAATAAACTTGGAAACAGTATGAAGCAATTTTTCACTTTTATGTAACCTCTAGCAACCAAGTACGTCTATATACTTATGCTATATATATATATATATATATATATATATATATATATATATATATATATATATATATATATATATATATATATATATATATATATATATATATAAATATATATATATATATATGAATGAAAGAAGCCAACAGTCGGCGAGGCCAAGGAAAGCATTGGGGATTGTACTTTGTCTGATAATTAAACACAAAGTAGAAGAAAAAACAACGTGCCGATGGTGGGATCCGAACCCACGACCTCCAAATATCGCGTCCGGTGCTCTTCCAACTGAGCTACATCGGCCGCTGTCCCCCCTGCTACTTTCTTGGGTATTAATGTTGTCTGTATACGAACCTTGAGAGTGTTCACCAGCGCCACCCTCAACCAAAGCGGAGGACGTGGAACGTTCTGTGTTACCGCCAGCGTCACGTAGAACGTGATCAAGAGCGAGGGCGAAAGCTGTGCTAGAACCCTCGCACGCTACCTATGGCTTCAAGACTGCCAGAACCGAGACCCCCGTAAGCTACAAGCAGATAAATGAAAGGGAAATGAGGGTGCTCGTTATAATACATGAATGAAAAAAGCCAACAGTCGGCGAGGCCAAGGAAAGCATTGGGGATTGTACTTTGTCTTTTTTTTTTACTTTGATAATCACATAAATGAGTAATGTAATCTATTCAGGTGAAAGATAATTAAACACAAAGTAGAAGAAAAAACAACGTGCCGATAATGGGATCCGAACCCACGACACCTCCGAATATCGCGTCCGGTGCTCTTCCAACTGAACTATATATATATATATATATATATATATATATATATATATATATATATATATATATATATATATATATATATATATATATATATATATATATATATATATTGCTCTCCTCTCTACTTGTAAAACAGGTAGGAAGCTCCGTAGAGCCTTGCGAGAAAACAATTTACCTTTGTTTTAATGTGGTACCAGCGCATCCAAGTAATTATTATCCCAAGCAGAGTTTTCTGGAGAGTGCGCTTTTCTGATGCGTATTGACATAATGAGTAGAAAGAAACTAATATGTATACGTTTCCGGCTCCGAATTAAGAATGACTAAATATACCACAAATATTTGTCATTACAGATTGTGTGTAATGCTAAAATCGCAAGTATATTAGCTACTGCCTCTTCGTGAGGCTATTAGAGCTAGGTGATGGTTAACCTTTGCAAGTAGTGCCCATATGTCGCGTGGACTATGCTGTTAGGCGTCTTGTACTCGGATCCGGCAATGAATCAACGACATTAATTCGAAAGCAACATGAATGAAGGGAAAGCTGTCTTGGGGAATCTTACCACTTATACCCGGTAGGCTTTAAGGCGATAGCCTTTAATGGCTCATGCTCTCTGATCATGTCCTGTTCCTCCGTCAGTCAGTCCGTCCACCCGTCCGCAACGCTTTCGTTATGTGGGAAGCGGTAGCCGGCAGCTGACGTGGCCGAGCACTAACTGGACGTAGGGCTTCCTGACATTAAGTTTCGCAGGTGCTGCCAACTCAGGCCTATCCTTCCATATTGGAGGGTGATATCTGAATCAGCCTGCCAAGATCTTCGCATTCATGTTATCCCTAGGCCACGCAGGCACGTTTATACGGTTCGGTTGTTGTAGTTGTTGTGGCTGTAGGAAGAAAGAAAAGAAAATGAACGGGCTTGCCAATAGGTTCTGAAGCTGAGCCACCTCCGCTGCCTTAATGGACAGAAGAGAAAATAGAGAAGAAAGAAAAAAAAAGAGGGAGAGAAAGACGCGCGCCGCAACAGCCGCCGTCCACCACCGAGCGGTGGCGGGCGCAATGATGGCCTACAACGGATAACAATTCGGTGGCAGGCTAGCCCCCGCCTCAAGCGGCGGTGACCTACCTATCCAAGCCCCATCAGGGCCAGGACCAGCCACCCTTCTCCACCTCGCCGCCTCCGGTTCGGTTGAAGCGGGGCTTTATATGGTGGCTGGTAGCTTATGCTCTCGAGTCATCGCTAAGGTGGGAGTGAAAACAGGGAGAAAGAGGTGCCATAGTGGAGTGCTTCGGACCACCTGCCCATAGAGGCTTTCGCGTCATCACAGTTTACTGATCCAAAGTGCCTCCGAGACTTTTTTGCTGGTTCCTATAAGCAAAACGTGTTAGTAGGAAAATTAAAAACCAACTTCGAGGCTATTGCTAGAAAGTGCTCAGGTAACTACATATGCCTAACTAGATGATGATAGTAACTTTTGCACACGCAGATGACGCAGGATTTATTATACTGTACAGGATGTCCGGCAAGGCGCATCACTTAGAAATGGCAGGTGCAATTATTGTGTTTGCTCCTTTACTATTTAAAAGAATAAATTAACTTCGCGAATGCTCTTTAGCGATTGCGAAATGATCATTTTTAAATGACGTCTCAACTCGCTTCACTCAGCCGGCATTCATATCACAGCCTTGCATGAATAAGCGGCCATCGCGCATGGTTGAACAAAGATTTACAGCGCGACACAAGGTCCACTATTCATTTAGAAGGACTCAGGGAGTGACAACGCGATTGCATTGAACTCCGCGCAATCAGGTCTGAGGCACTTGAGATTACCTCTAATCCCTGTCCGGTCGCCGTCTCCATTTGACGGATAAAGCCAGCAGAGAGTGTACAGTTCTAGGTTGAATCACCTATTTGAAAATGGTTCGATCTCGAAGCGTCTAATTAAACTTTGAATGCAGGATGCAGGTGCGCGCTGGCCTGTACCTTTCCGATATAACTTATGCTTGCAGGACTCCATCAGACACGAGCTTCTTTAGTAGGTAGACGCGGCCATGCTAATGTCTTTCCCTGTCATAGTGAGGCTTGATATAGAGGCGCCTCTTTAATCTGAAGTCAAAGAATTATATTTGCATTCAAAGCGGTGGGGATCTGAAAGAGGCAATTAATTACAAGCTCAAAGAAACGACAGTCGAAAGTATACTTATAGTAATTAAAGCTGCGTGTATTGCTGGCTCAATTTGGCTCCTATAGAACGGCATTCTTGAGATGCTTGAGAGTAATGATATGAGTATCACGAAGCGATTTCACATTTGATAGAACGATGAATATGCCATATGTGTAACGCTTAACATTTCCTCCAAGGAAAAAATTACTCTAGCTAAGTTCGATTAAGCGCGTTTATTATTTTATTCAATATAAAAAGCGCATCATGTGTTGAGGAGCAAGCTATATCGGAAACCTTTATAACTACCTTCATAACTTTATATCACCCGCGTAAGCAGAAACAAAAAAGGGCGCGTAATTCGCAAATGTGGCAATGTGGCCGCTAATGTATGCTTCTTTGTATTATGGAGCTTCTTCTCAACAACAAAGTACCTTAAGCATTGAGCCACCGCAACGAGGGGGGAAGGGGGAGAAAACAAAACGAGAAAAAACAACTGAAGGCAGAACTTCGCATTTCTCCGGACGTCCGTGTACAGTGCGATGTCAGCGCACGTTAAATATTCCCCGGTGGTCGAAATTACTCTGCAGCCATCAACTACTGCTCTTATTTCTCTCTGTCTACTTTCACTACCCCCTTCCTTCCTTCCATTACGGCGCCATTCAGGTGTCCACAGAAACAAGTCTGACAGATACTGCGCCTTTTCCTTCATGTGAACCAATTGTTATTTTTTTCCTCACGGCTAGAAAGTATTGCAAAATGATTGGTTTGGTTTGGTTTGTGGGTTTTAACGTCCCAAAGCAACTCAGGCTATGAGAGACGTCATAGTGAAGGACTCCGGAAATATCGACCACCTGGGGTTCTTTAACGGGCACTGACAACGGGCACGCATTTACTTACTAGTGGGCTGGCCAATAAAGCATGGCTCCCAAATTACTGTCTAGCTAAACGCCACTCTACGGCAGCATATCTTGACTGTTTATATTTTATGGAACGGTTTCTTTAGTTTTGTTTGGTTTAAATTTCAGTCCTGCTTCAACCTTTGTCGGTCTGTGTTTGCGTACATGAACTTTGTTATTCACTTAATCATTTATTTGCTATTTTCCGCCTAAATTAGACCTTCAGCTCTACTGCCGTAGCAGCAGCTTAGTATTCCGCTCCGCGCGGACCGAATCACCATAAAATAATTGTGTTGATGTCTACTGAGCTGTGTTCTATATTTGTGTAGAAACATACCGCTATGAATGAAGTATGTGTGAAGAAGAAGAAGGTGTGCGATGCAGAAGAAGCGAGCGCCGCCTTTAATTATATGGCTTGATAATCTAGGCTACCGCCTTTCATATAAAGCGCCACTTTAAACAAGCTATATATGATCATGCTTACGCTGCCTACGAATAAAGTGAATTCAAGTGTCATGGTATTTTGATATTTGGTATTACTCTTCCACATTAAAGGAGAAGCACGTGTTTGTAGCTCCTGGCAAACGAATCATGCAGTTCTATGGCCAGCCAATACGCGGCCTTGTCAGATACCAGTTTTTGCCTGCAAGCGTCACGATCATGCATATGAAACACGCACCGACCGAGCGATGGAAGAGCGTCTAATGCTTTCTTTTTATAATCGCGGAATGAACAGGCCGTGTTAAAGGCGCTCCTGCTTGCACTCATGAGTTGAAGCTTTAGTGTCCTAGTACTACAACCGTCAAACTGCGTACAGCCTAGCTAAACTTTGCAAAACCATGCTCAGCACAGCTTTCGTGCATATAACTAGGTACAAAACATGAATAAACATCTATCATTTTTTCAACACCTGCTCGTGTCGTGGTGGTGCAGTGCTTATTGAGCTCGACTACTGTGCCCAAGGATGCCAGACCGAAGCTCGGCAGCGGTGGCCGCTATTGGAATGGGCCGAAAAGCAAGGCGCCCGTGTGCTGTGCGATGTCAGTTCACGTTAAAGCGCCACTGGTGGGTGACATTTTCGGAGTCCTCCACTAGACGTCTCTCAAAGCCTGAGGCGCCTTGGGATGCTGAAACCCCTAAAGCTAAGCCAATTAAAATCGTTCAGTCGTAACCCGCATTGCGAATACGTGAAGGAAGCCAACAGCCACTCAGACCGAGGAACACTTGGGCTGCATCTTTGTATTCCTGAAGGAGAAATAATAATGTAAATACGAAGACCGTTGTATAGACACTAGAAAAAAAGCCAACCACATGTCACCCGTGATATACGAACACATTACCTCTGAATTTTAGGAGCGGAGAGAAATTTTCACAGGAGACAACGTTTAAATCTTTTTAGAAACGCGGTTTCAATTCTCAATTTTTGTGACTTTCAGGTTCTTTTTGAAGTTTGGCTCTGTCGTATGCATGTGTTAGATATCAGGCAAATAAGTAATTCAAAGTCTAGGTGTACCGTCTTTGCCAAAAGTAACCAGGCTGCAGGGCCTGTTTCTCGGCTGTGTGGTAGTAAATTCATACCACACCTGAAGCTTTAAATCTGTGAAAACAAAAGGCCAGCGCCTTTCCTCACTTCTGAACGAGTTGTGATCCTCTGGGAATTTTCGTTGGATTTACAATAGACGTGAGAAGCGAAACATGCAGCCTGGTTACTTTTGGTAAAGACGGTACATATTTTCTAGTAGCTCTGGGCTTGAGCTTTTACTATCGGGAAATCATGATCGCTTTGAAAGAACAGTTTACCTTACAAGAGGTGTCACGTTCTTTTAACTGTAATTGAGGCAGTATTCATGTGCACGGAATACATAATTAAGCGACCATGTTTAACCGAGAAGACGACATACTTTCAGATTCAGAAATATATGGGATTTGCAAAGGAAAAAAAAAATCGCCCACTCTTTACCATAACAAAAGCAATAGACGTTTAGGCTAATTTATATGCAAGCTTAGTCCCCACCAGCACATTTGTCTGCAGTCGTCGAAGAAGCCAAATTTCCATATAAATGCAGACCTGAAAAACAAAACAAGAAAACGAACAAACGAAAGGCAGCCTGTGTTAAGGCGTCCTACATGGCGGCTAGGTCGCACGTCGCAGAGCGGCAGCTTTGTAAGAATCATTTGCTCGTGCGAACATCGGTTACTAATACATAAAAAATTCCAAAAACTCCAAGTTTCTTACTTGTTCGAAACGCATTTTTCGCTTCCACAACCTCGTTATTATACCATGCGGTAGTTGGAGGCAAATGTGCACGGCAACACAGATTTCCGGTATGTATTGGGACCGCGACAGCTCTACTACGGCAAAACTTGGCACACCCTGTTTGCAACGCAGCTGTGCTGAAAGATTATAAACAACTTGGTTTTACCCGCTTTAGTCGCTGTGATATGACCATCTTGAAAAGCTTCTAATTTCTTCTATCTTTCGTTTAGCCATATCTGTCGTTTTTAACCATATTGTTACATGCATATTATCCCGCATCAGCAAAACAGTGTCGCTCAAGAGTCACTTTTTTATATACAAGTTACAAGTGCTTGGAGTTGCCTATTAGTTTGAGACACAATATGACTAAAACTTCATTCACACTACTCTGTATGTTATAGGAAATACAGGAAACGCGACTCAGGTCATACGTTTAGAAAATGAGGCATATGTAAGAGAAAGTAAGAGAAGTTGAATGAAGTCAAATTAGGAAAGCTGTGAAGTTTGTCTTTGTAGTCATTGACCACCGTCGAGATCCCATAGTCATTTTCGCGTTACGGCCGAGTTCCCGCATTCTAACAAATAGGTCTCTGGATACGCCGTCAGCAAGCAGCTCAGATGACGGACACAGCATTTCATTGTCGTCTCTTCCGGAATCTTCGCTAAAGCGGGCCTTTTACTCTCCTTTACCATTACGGGGAAGAAGGCTGCTAACATGAAGGATTCAGCGCACATGCTCGCTTACGCAGGAGATGTAATTCAGAGACGTGAGATATGAACAAGTCAGGAAAAATTGAGGATGGGGTGGATCGTCTTATGACTAAAATTGTGCCAGCGCATCCCTGCAGTAGTTATGCTTAACACGGGTATCGCCGCGTATCCAGAGCATGCCCATCGGACAGCGCTTGTGTGCGAAGAGAAAATCGACAGATGGTGTGAACTGCAAAGGTCCGATGAACAGCCTTAAGGATAGGTTTGCTCAGGTGTCAGTGATGATATTAAACACGTTTAGTTTCTCGTAAGTAGCCCCTTAGACCTGCGTGGAGCTCTTACGGGTTACCAGGACGAAAGCACAGGGCACGAAGAGTCTGCGGTGTCTCAAAGACACACGTACGTAAGATTACGATTTTCACGTTGATGCCTGTGCGTTGCTTGCGTATCCATGTGCCCAAGCTAACTTCGTCCAAGGGTTAAAAAAAAACATTTGAGGTGCGCCTATGAATCAACTGTGTGCAGCTGGCAGCCATCTGGTGCACCACAGCCAATGTTTATTTTGATATTAGCGAAATATTTACCAAGATAATTGTTCTAATTTACTAACTCTAGCCTAGGAAACAGGTAGGTTACCTATCAAAATTAGTTACGTTAATCTCAAACTACCACTACTGGCGATTACAGGACAGCTAGTAAGGGTTGAATGAAAGCCTATTATAACAGCGAAGATTTGGGCAGGGGGAATTGTCATGATTTCTACAAATCGTCTTCTCAAAACATTGGCTAAATGGCCGAGCGTTTGTCTCAAACTTTTTGCTCATCTTACTTCATGTTCTAAATTCCGTCACCCTGTTTTTTTTTTTTTTTTTTCCACCATAGATCTTATTTGTCAAGCCAGATGAAACGCATTGAAAGCTGTGCACAAGTTCTGGGTAACTGACAAAATACGTCAATGTGTGAGGCGTTTAAATTTCCAACAATGCAAGCACTGCCGAAGACACAATGTAATTATGATTCAATACATTTTCTTCATAAAATGGTCGCTTCGACAAGCAGGTCGATACGGACATATCGCTCCCGTCAATTTAGAAAAGCAAACGCAAGCTAAAAAACTTGCAGAGCAATTATGTACTGTTCGCAGTCTCTACTGGTCATATCTTCCAAATGCCCATTGATGTATTGCCGACTGAGATTATTTTATCGACATTGCATCCAAGACCACGCCAAAAATCAGGCGTCGGCGCCTTTGTTGGCATCGTCCGCGAAAAATCACGATCGTGGCCCTCACAGGCAGTAGCCGGCAGCTGACATGGCCGCGCGCGGAGTGAATGTAGGGTTGCCTGACTAGCTTTTGCAGAAGCTGCCAAGTAGGGCTTCTGCTTTCATACGGGATGGCGACATCAGAACCAACACACCAGGATCCTGGCATTCAAGCAACCCCTATGCTACGCAGGTACGTTCATACGGCCTGGTTAAGGCGGGGCTTTATACGTCAGGTGGTAGTAATGCTGTCGCCTCATACCCTTAAAGGCAGAGCTTAAGTGTGATCGACATTGGGCTAGCTAGGGAGAAGAAGCGAAGAGACGACACGCATTGGATGACAGGGCACACATAAAGACACGAAAGGCAGTCGTGTGTGTCTCTATCGCTCTCCATCGTTCGCTGTTCCATAAATTCATACATTCGCTCTAAACTACATGTTCTGAAGAAGAGGCTCTGAATGCATCACCACCAAACGTAGCGGTTGTTCTTTCCTGCGCGGAGAAAGCACTTGCCAGGTAGAACTGCAGTGAAATAAAAGAGACATGAAAACCACCCTTTTTACGGAGCCTTTTGCCCCCTCATAAACAGCGCCGGCTTTGCGCTATACCTTGGATGCACTTCCGAAAGAGTTTCTCCTAGCTCTTCTGCATACTGCTCGAAGGAATTAGACTCAATGTTGCCTGCACTAAATGCACTTTTCGTAGCACACACAGTCCATGCCGTGTGTTTGGTATCTACTCTAGTTAACCAATAGCGTCCCTTTCCTGCCTCCTCGCCATTGTTAAGAGCATATCATGCTTTGTTCTCACAGAATACGATAAAGAGAAAGAAAAAAACGTGGATGAGAGTTACATCCTATACTCGGCCTGGTAAAAGTGAAATCGTCGTGTGGAATTAGCTTCGAGAGTTTTATGAATAACGTCACTTGCTGAGCGTGCATTTCGCATGGGCCTATATGTCTCGAAGAGCTTTCATTAGCGTACATACGGCACGTTTGCTTTCAGGAGAGCGACCAAGCGCTTGCATTTTATCATAAGCCTATTATAGCTTTAATATTACCTCATAATGTAGCCACGCTGCCCTTATTTTTGTAATCTAAATATTTCATGACAAGACCCTGAGGAAACTCTTCAGCTGCGTTTACAAATTGCAGGCAATTGTAACTTTGGTTTTGCTTCCTTACTTTTAAAAGCTCCATATCTATTTTCTGAATTTGGTTGGGAAGTGAACATGTTTTAAAACGGTACCCTGGGGAAAACAGTAGTCAGACCTGACGGCCTTTCTTTCCCCTTTTTAAGCCTGGCAACAATCGTGAGGAATGCAGATGATTTCAGGACGAATAACTGTTTAGCTAGAGTGCAATTGTGTAATCCTTTTCTTGGCCCCAGTGCTTCAAATATTTTTCTTTACTGGACGTGCTTCATTATGAGCACTGATAAATAACGTGATAACCACTGCTGTCCTTTATTCGGTCGTTCAGTCATATACACTCTATAGCCTCACTAAGTCTTGCAGTCACTCGCAGCTGGTTTTACGACCCCGAACATAGTCCATGATGATGTATAAATACTTTGCTTGGAAATCTCCTAATATATTAATATACCCAGTCGTGAAAAACTACAGAAAGTTTTCTGATGTTACGACAGAATTTCTGTGCGGTTTTTGACGGGAAACCTGTTGTGGCAACAGAACATTCTGTAGTAAAAAATTTCTGTAATTACAACAGAAAAGTGCTACAGAACTACGAAAAACAGAAATATAATACAGAACTACGGAAAAGTACTACAGAGCTACAGAAAAATCTCGATCGTTACGACGGAACTACAGGATAATTTGTCGTATTTTTGACACAGTTCTGTAGTTTTTTTCGACTGGGTAGAATGCCTCTGAAAATTGTGAACATATCTGTGCCGACGACGGCCCAGTTCAGCAGAAATTGCAGCCTCCTTGCGAAATCAATTTCCTGTCACTTCCACAAAAACGGTGAAAAATATGGAATCAGTCAAGGCGTTTGAAAGAAAAAAACAAGCACGCTATGGATGGCCTCTGAGAGCCTATGCTTCGTTTTCAGATTAGTTTTTTTGAGAACGTTTTATAAGAACAGACAGCTACAAACAGCTCAAAATTGGCTGTGCCATATGCAACCATGTTTATCTCATTCGAAACCTTGAGAAGAACTTGAGACTAATTGTGGCATGCAAGACACAGCAGAGTAAAGGAGGCGCCACAGTTGTCGCCAGCTGAGATTACTACGAATTCAAACTTAAGTTGTCGCCGCGGCCGAGAGCAGGAGACCGCCATGAAAATTCTGTGCTAAAATTGAAAATATATATTTTCATAGAGCGTATGTGTACACACACATGCACGCACACATGGCGAATATACATGTGACATCGTTAAGAGTAGTGAAACCACAAAGTTTCAAGGGCAACAAAGGGCGATGCGTATCGAACAGAGTGCACTCTAGCTAACACAACTCATTTAATAATACTGCAGATATAGGATGCATTGGCCAAATAAATAGAGCTCCTGCAAGTAGAGTTACTTCGTATGGTAATTATTTGAGAGCAGACATTAAAATATTTCAATCTCTTCACGTTATCTCTACAACTTCACAATTTTATATTGAAAGGAATGAAAGAAAAGCGGAAGAAATGAATATCTACCACATATGTTCGCGTGCGCATTGCCTACTGTCATATAGGTTGAGTATTAAGGCGAAAGGCCTAAACATGATATGAGATATTCATATTAGACAAGTACCCCTCATTAGGGTACACGGCAACATCAGAAGCAGGAGTAACAGCAAACCACCGCCAAAGGCCTGTCTTCCGCCCTAAATGCCATACAGTTGGCACGAAAAGTCAACTGGAACGCTTTGGTAACCTATTTTGAACATTTGGCTTATGACAAACATTACATTGGGTGCACTAATATGACTTTTCAAAAGGAAGTTTCTAGAAAGGCACAGCACAGGTCGCGCCAAGAGAAGCCCCATGCGCACCTATAGCTGTAAGAAATGTCAATCTGCTGCAGCCGGTGCCACCCATCACCAGACATGAAACAGGGTCGCCGTGTGTGATGTGGCTGAATTTGGGTCGAGCAGTTGAAAGAGTCAGCGAGAAAGAATGCAGAAATGGGTGCCATTTTCGGCAGCAGCACCCAACTACGAAACCATTGCCAAGCTGTTAGCGAACCGCAAGCGCGTTTACTTTGTTGGCCGCAAAATAAAAAAAAAAATTATCAGTAGTTACGGCGATGACAGCTCGAGCGATTACCATTTTTTACAATCAGAATTTTGTTCCTTTCCTTATTCTGGAAGCGATACACAGCTCTTGCAATTGACGGATTTTGGGAAGAGCTGGGGGCTGCATCGTTGAAGATGGAGAAATGAGAGGGCCCGAAGCAAAGCGAAAAAAAAAAAAAGAAGAAACGGCTTGAAGCACTGCCCCCGCATAAAAAAAAGAGATAGAAATGACACACTTGCCACAAAAAGTCGTGTCCACTCCTATTTGCTACTCAAGTGTCGTAAGTGTCGAACTGGTCTTTGGCTGCTGTCGAGTGGGGACAAGATTACAGCAGGCACTGCTCATCATCTGAAATATTAACACTGAGAGCTTTAGCAGCAGCACAACCTGAGCAATCGCCCTATGCGGTAGGGAACAACGCACGGCGAGTCTATTAACCGGAACGTTTATTTTTGTGCTGCTTTTTTTTAGTTCGCGATTTTATTATTTCCGTAATCTGTAGAAATCTTCTCAAATAAAGAAGTTTTACTTGAGGCGTATAGCTGGGAAGCAGCAAATATAGGCCGCTTCCTTCTCTTAGCGGGTCAAAGTAGCATTTCAGCGTGGGCACTTTGAGCTTGCGCCGCACTAAACTGATGCAGTGTTCCGCCGCTTTAAAGGCCAAGGGCTCAGTAAAGATAGCGACGCCTGCGTAAAACACGTGACAGGAAAATGTGGTCGTTGCTTCCAGCTGACCGCATAGGTTCTCAGAAAAGGCGGAAAGCACTCATTCCTCTGTCGAAGCCACCAGCTGGTGAGAACATTATTTGCGGTTGCCTTGAATGCATCATTTTTGTTTATTCCGAAGATGAACGTATATCCGCAGCAGAATACTTAGTCCGTCCGTAATTTGGTTTTGCTTGAAATGATAGTCTCCAGATGTTTGCTTCTAGTGCGTTTCCACTGTCGTAAACGAAGTGCACGAGTTATGATGTATATAAATTGGAATTATATTAAATTTAAACTATGCTACAATGTTAAAGAAGGTTCCTCTCAGCATTTTAAAAACAAGTGAATACTGGTGATCATTCAGAGTCGTTAATAACCACAATATAATTATGTTGTGTAAATGCACTCCTTAATTTTCTGCCGATCATTTACTGTCATTTTTGGAATAGAGCGCTTGCCAAGCATGCGAGTACATTTGATGTTTTTTTTTTTTTTTTTTGCTCAAGGCACACAACAAGGATACGAAGACACAATAAATTATAAGCAGCCGTTTTTCGGGGACACGTGATAGCATGGCCGCAAGAACAGAAAATTGATCTGCAGGAGAATTTCGCTTCGCGAATGACAAAATTTCTTTTCACTTCAGTTTTAGAAAATAACCTAATAATTTCGTTCTGCCTCTGAAAGAGGAATCATTTGAAATATGTGGATAATCACTGGTTAGTATAGAATGCCTCAATGGCCTGGCATCGCTTTTACGGTACAGGCAATCCTCCAGTCGAGTCGATCACAAGGTAGGTTCCAATTTCTCCTCGGATACACAACGCGAAGTGCTGCTGCACATTGTTTGGAAGAGAATACTGCAGTTACCTGAGATTATGTGCACTTCATTTCCTAACAAGGCAGTGTACATGTAGTTCCAGAAAGTGTTGAAATACTAAACCAAAGTTAGTTACGAAAATGAAGTTAACATGTTTCAACTCTCCCAGCAATTCGTCGCTTCGTGAACGTTGCACGAGGAGGTAACCAAGCGGCCTATTCCTCTCGAGATCGTTGACTAACATTGCAAAAGTGGAGTACTTTTCTGATAAAGGGGATGACTTATTTGGAGGGGTCGCGGAGCCCTGCCACGCTCTTTCTTCCGCCTATCAGCCTCTCTTTTACATGGTGTGCAGCAAAATAAAAAACAAAACAAAATATTTAGGGTGGAAAATTGCGTCCTGGCATTGCTGCTGTGACCATACAATCAGTAAAATTCATCGGGCATGTTATCGTTGCCGGATGTGTCAGCTGTTTTCTTTTTGAGCTTCGGACTACAGCAGAGAAGTCATTTTAGACATTGATGGGTACTCTTTGACGACCGAAGTACATGAAACGTGGAGTGGAGGAGAGGCGCCTTCGTTCTTCAGAATTCTGTTTGACAGCCTGCACAGCTGCAAATAGGATGGCTCCCGGGGTTCTTAAGCTCATCGTAAGAATTTCGTGGGGACGTTGCAGAATGAATGGTGCTAGGCAGTAGATGTCTTTTACAGCACAGGAATTCAGCGCTTTCTGTTGGGACTAATGGCTGCTTATCGGTATTTGCTTGGTGCTCCAGCGGGGGGGATGTGAATATAGACTAACAAGTTCAGATAATCGCTTCTCCACGAGAATCTCACGCTGAGAAGCAGCTTTATAGGCATTGATATTAGTTTTTGTTTAAACATTCTCAATCTTGATGTAAAAGAGATTACTGTTGATGCACAATGCCTTTGAATAACCGTTTCCCTGACAGTATTTAGCCAAGACCGAGGGCGCGTCTCCACTTAAAGCAGATGTTATGGATTCCAGAAAGAAATAGTAAAATTTCACTATTTTAGAGCAGGTGTGTAGAGCAATTTATTTCACAATGGTTGTTTGGCTCAATTACGACCTCCATGAGACTGAACGGAGCCAGTTGAAGGTCTGATGGCGTTACTACATAATATTTAAACATGTTGTTACAAGCAGATATTTTTTTCAACTTTGTAGCGCATCTGTATTGTTCTTTTTTTTTCTCTCTTACCATGATTCTTGCCAACTATGTGCATGTTTTGTTCATGAGCAGATTCAAATACTGAAAGAAACTGAAAATGTACTCCTGAAAATATCTTTTCTGGAAGGCTCCTTATTTATGGTGCAGATATACCCGGTAAACAGACCCAGTGAACCACAAGCAAACTGTGAGTGCAATATAAGCATGCGCTGGTTGGAAGAGACAAGTTACTATAATGAGCACAATTGAAAACGGAAATTCCCCGGTTCAAATTTACATACTGAGCAAACAATGAGCACGTCATATCTTCTCCTGCGCATTAGGAAAACATGAAGTGTGTTGCGTATATAAAACCGATTTCAAAGCAACTTCGTTGTATGAATTAAGAACGGTGCACACCGCCAGAGCATAAATGTTCCAAATATATGGAGTCTTCTTCGAGTCGCTGTGCACTGGTGCAGTGGTGGAAATATATATATATATATGTATATATATATATATACCACACAGTGACCGCGGAATCCTTAGCACAAGACCGGCGGCCAGTGCGCAACTCCAGCGAGTGTACCCCAGTATGCTGCCGCTTGGCTAAAACGGGACGCTGCCGGTGTCGAAGTGGTCCCCAAATCGAAACAGGAGTGACTAGCGGGTATCAAGCCACCCTAGTACGGCATTCGCTATACCGCACTCACGGGACTATAACAGAAAGCTCCCACAGTAACTTCATGCATCGCACAAAGCCTGTTCTGGTTGGTGGCCGTAGCACGAGACAAACGTGAACCCAACGATGTTGTACGAAATAAACTAGTCAGGAGGGCAGCTTGCAGAAAGAATAAATAACCTGTGCTATGGTTGTAGTATTAGACTAAGCAGTTTTAAACTAACACAAATAATAAACTAATTATTATTACATACTGCACTGACTTGCCAGGATGCAATACGCAGTTTATTAGGGAGCGCGGATGAAACGTGTCAAACCCATAGTGCACAAAAATAGAGCCTCAAAGCAGCTATTTAGAACAATATAAATATTCGCCTAAATGTAAACTTTTAATCCTGCAGGTATAAGAACAGTTCTCATGTCTTGTTTGAAAGGTATTCACATGAGCAGACTTCGTGGTGACCCAGTGTAATTAAATGCGACAGCTGTCGCCAAAGGCGCTGTGTTACGAATTCTTGTATTAAGAAGCTCAAGTGGAAAGAAGAAATTGATTTACCAATTTGAACCGCTCCTGGCTCTTAGGTCGTTCCAGACGTTTCGCTCGATTTGAAATTGTGGCTGTTCCTCGCCCCTCGCACTCTGTTCGTGGCCCCAGGTGCAGATGATGTGCTGCAGAAACAATGGATAAAACTCTCATCTGCATTCCTGCTCAATCGCGCATAAATATCCCACTTTGAGACGGTACCTACCGAAGCAAAAATTTTACGCTTCACATTACATGCATGGTTCATCGCACTAGTGTGCTGTGCGGCAGCGTACACCTCAAACATAATACAAAAAGTATTAGGTCGATAAAAACAATCCTCTTGACAGTCAAGGCTGAGTGAAGCAAAATCTTTTTTTTTTTTTTAACTTTCCAATAACGGCGAATAGGTTTAAGAAGAGGGAACAGTTTTCCGCTGAACTGTTGGATAAATATACCTCGGGCATAAAAGTTCGAGTATTCTCATAAACCCCTCCATCCCTAAGCACTCCTTCGCTTACAACCATTAGTATTAATCTCCTGGCCTGGTCCCTGCGCATATTACGTTTCATTCTGCTTAAAATGTCAAGAGTTCTAAATCACCTCGGAATGCTGTCAAATTAAGCATCCTTGTATGATGAGGCAACGATAATTTAAAGCTGGAAGTTCGCGTCTACTCGGCGCAACGCAAGCCACAAAAGGAGCTGCGCTGCTTCCAACCAGAAAGACAAAGTGTGCGAACGGGTTAATCAACTATCGAATAGAAGTTTTGTAGCTCATATCAATTTCGCCTATTTAAGATTTTATTTTCCTGCCTGCTGTATGCTGAAAGGTACGCTGAATTCATATCAGAAGTGCAGCATACGCGCCATATACATGCCTTCTGAGTGCATAGTGTGCATTGTATAACACCAACGCAATAATGAGTATTTCAGTAACGTTTTGGGAAGCATGAAAAGCGATGTAAAAATGTAATGATGAAGTCACGTTTTAACAAAATAGCCATTAAATGACCCAATAGTGGAAGGAGAAGATAACAGAACAAAACATCTACAGTATGCAATCGTTTCGATTATCTTTCGCCTTGTAGTAGCCATATATATATATATATGGCGTGGATCATGTGAGTCAATATAGCACAAGGTTGGAATACGTACAAATTCACGTCATATATATATGTATATATATATATATATATATATATATATATATATATATATATATATATATATATATATATATATATATATATATATATATATGGCGTGGATCATGTGAGTCAATATAGCACAAGGTTGGAATACGTACAAATTCACCATGACTTTGCTAAGTATAGAAGACCTGTTCACAAAGCACTAATTTATCCGCGTTGCTTATACCCTCCTAAAATTTGAAGACGAGTTGGCGTGTTACAAACAGCAAACGTGAAAAATATTCTAAACACGGCACTGAATTCAAACATGCCAGATGATTTTTATTGCCGTTTGGCGTTTTTTGTATAGAAAACACCAAGTGGTCTTGTGTAAGTTGTAAGTTCGTGTGGTTAGCTCATGTTGCGTTTGCAGCAATATAGAAAATATCTGTGTAGTAGAAGATGTTGACTTGTCCCTTAATAAGCTAAAATTAAACTTTTAAGTCACTACTTAATTTTAAGGGAATATTTTTCAAAGTTGAAGATTGCCAACATCAACGGAAAGCTAGCTTTTACTTATCCTAATTGCCACTATATTACCACATCTCACAAGATGAAAATGCCTACTTGAGAGTTTATTGATTGGGCTTTCCCTCATTGCCATCTCGCAAATTGCTTTCGCTGCGCGTGGAATCATCGCCAAAATCAGGTTAGCTTTTTCTCCAGCGCATGAAATACACAAAGTCTTCTGGACTCTATGCACAATGAATGCGTTCACTGTCATTTTATGAAACAGCGCTTCGGAAAAGCCACCTGAATGGCTGCCTGAAAACTCTGAAAAAATAGGGCAAACAGACTCACATACAGTTCGCCCGCTATTAAAGGTGATTAGCGGTTTTACAGTTAGCAACTTCTTGCCCCAGCCGTTCTTAGCGGCGTAAGCCATGAAGGGAGCTCGAGACTCATAAATTGCAGCTGCCTGCAGTTCCCACAGTAAGAGTCGGGGTAGCTTTAGCCTGCGCGGAAATAGACTGTGGTTACCCGCAGCCACCTGCAAGGCTGCTAAATCTGGCCGAATTTCATTACCAATATTGCATCGGCGATCCGGTAAATGCGGTGAACGAGTTAAAACTGAAAAACAAAGCAAGCTAACTCCATGCAGCTATGTAAGCACTCAGCGGTGGAACACGAGTGTTCGGCGTTTTTGTCTAGGCGTTCTATCTTACCACTTATTGCAGAGGAAGCGATAAGTCTAGGCTCTTCGCAGTGGGCTGCAACGTTAACGCCCGGCACTCTGAAAATCGCTCGGTCCTTACTACAACGCCCCCTGCTCCCTCCGATGCCATTACTCGAGTGAAGCATCTTCGTACGAGGAGAACGTGCGATCGGTGCCGCCCTCTTCTAGAGCTCCCTCAACGCGCTTAGAAAGGAGAAGCGGCAGCGCTTGCTCCTTACGACCTTTCTGCGTGGAATCCCGCGATATCTTTCCACGATCGCTATCAATCGCCGAACAACTTGCTACTCGCAGATAGTAGAACACAATGCTGTAATACTGTCCGCCCTCAAAAATGGCCCTCCAAAGCTTGATATTCTTGTCGCCGTGACTGTTGCAAGAAGTATGGCGGGTTGCTGCTTCTGGGAGGAGCGGAAGAGCACCAATAAGCGTGAAAGTGTTTTTTTTTTTTTCACAAAGAATGAACACAGTTTAGACTCAAGAGTTCTTCATCTCATTTTGCAATGGTAAAATGCTTTTCGAGCTTACTGCAGACCGGACTGCCTTTCGCCTAAGGTGCACTCGTGAAACCTTCAGTTTTCTGAAAGAAAAAAGAATTTTACGTCTTTCTGAATTGCTCGTGAATAAACGGTAATATTTGCTACGAGTTCCGGCAACACAGCCTTAAACCCTCGGGTGATCCGTTTCGGTTTGCTACAAAACTGGCCCGTTTTAATTAATTAAATTGGTTCACAGAAAGGGAAAGGCGCAGTAACTGTCACACTTGCTCTGTGGACACCCGAACCGCGCCGCAAGGGAAGGAAGGAAGGTGGGAATGAAAGTGGAAAGAGAGAAAGAGGAGCCATAGTGGAGGGCTACGGAATAATTTCGACCACCTGGGGATCTTTAACGTGCGCTGACATCGCACAGCACACGGACGCCACTTCGTTTCGCCTCCATCGAAACGCAGCCGCCACGGTCGGGTTCGAACCCGGGAACTCCGGCACAGTAGTCGGGCGTCTTACCACTGCACCACCCAAGAATCGATACATGAATGTCTTGCAAGCCAGCCCCTTCCATGTTGCATTCCTTTTGCTCTGCATACCCAATGACATTTCCTTTCTTTTTACCCCACACACGAAGGACTTGGAAAAGCCTTTCCGACGTACCAACTTTGGATCAGAGGCAGTATGCATTCATTATGTAATAATGAATTTCTTGCTACATGTCGAATGCTTTATCGAAACGATATCATTAAACATCCGTTCTCTTACGTTGCACGTTAATTCCGCATATTCAAAATATGAGTTCAAAACGCGATTTATTATTATTGAAACAATGTAATTCAGAAATTTTTAATCAATGTTAGGCTATTTTAAAGAAGGAGTTAGATAGGAATGGAAATTCCATTTGTTGACTGACAAACAGTTGTGAAAAAGGCTGACCGCCGAAGAATTGACGGGTTTGAATTGTGGTGCTGACGAAGACTCTTGAGAGTTCCTTGGACTGCCAGAAGATCAAATCAGTCGATATTGTCGACCATAAACCCTGACTGCTCATTGGAGGGTCAAATTCTGAAGTTAAAGCTCAGCTACTTTGGTCATCTGATGAGAAGAGAGGAGTCGCTGGAGAAATATTTGATGTTGGAAAAGGTTGAGGGTCGCCGGAGAAGGGGTAGGCAGCGAACGCGATGGTTAGATGGCATCCTCGAGGCACTGCAGATGAAGTTATGTGATGTTAGGAAGATAGTGAGAGACCGGAAAGCGTGGCGTGACATGGTCCATAGGGTCACGAAGAGTCGGTCACGACTGAACGACTGAACTGAACTGAACTGAAACACGCATTATGAGGAAACACAAAAATCAACTACAGGCGTGCCCGCTTCTGTCTCAGCATGTCTATGGAGTTATAAATGGAGCAAAAACGAAATAATCGTTATCTATCGATATTTTGTAGTGAAACAGAGGCTTATGTATTCAGCTATTCACTGAAACCGAGAAGGGATTTATGCGTTGCATTTAAAATGTGCATTGCGCAACTATAGTCGACTGTTTCCAGAAGGCCATAAACCAAGTATCACGGCTAATGCAACGCCATAGGGTTAAATTTTTCACACCTTCCTAAAAGTGCCATTTGGACGTTAGCGTTATGAGCGACAAAATCACGTGCTTTCTGCTAGCATGTGATAGTTGGCAAGTGACGCGGTCGCGCACTGTCGTGTGGCATTTTGGGCTGCGTCATTGAGACCACATGACACGGGAACAGCTACCAACCCAGAAAGCTGTTTTGGGAGGGCACACGAAAGGCCTTTCAGTACCCTTTGATACGATGTTAGACACCCTTACCTTAAGTCACGCAGGCACGTTCGTGCGACTTAAGTGACGCGGGAATTTTATCTCTGTAAGACAGTCTTCCACGTAACGCGCTGACTTATTACTGCATGGTATCGAGCAACTGCGAACTAATAGACGCACATATAAAAGGTTATAAATTTAGCTAGTAGCTAAGAGAAATGACTTGAGCGAGGATCTGCAAAGGGGGCTGCCGACGGAAGCGAATAACGGTGTCGACTCATGCCCTCAAAACGTATATCATAATTGTTTTAGTTGGGAATCGATCCTGGTGCAAAAAATTAACACACACAAAAGAGAGAGACGAGAAGACAACGGAAAGGCGCCAGTCTGTTGTCCTCTCGTCTCTGTCCTGTGTGTGTGTGTTATTTGTGCGCCAGGATCTTTTCCAACTTTGTAAAAGATGTTAAACCAACTGTCGAGGCCAGCATGCGTTAAAGACATTAGTTTCCCCGTAATATTTACCAAACACGTTGAACGTCCCGAACGCATTTAAATGTCCTTTGATGACATTCAGAAGACTTGAAAAACAAGATAATGAATTGATGTAGGCCAGCTTTTCAATCGTTATGCCATTGTCATAACGTTTTATTAAGACCACTAAAACGTTCATATTTGTGCCGTCAGCAAATTGCTCAGAAGCTTACTGGAACGTTATGGGTCTCGCTCTCGCTGCTAGATTCGACAACGCTACCAGTTCTGCTATGTTTGCGTGTCTCTGTAAAACACACAGAGATATCAAACAGATTACTTTAAAAAAATCTGCCACATGCACGGATGCAATGCACTCGAAACCTCTTCCACGGCTTTGTGTTTTCATCAAATTATTCGGTTAAGTGACGCATGCAATAATATACTTCGCAAAAAAGCGCACACTCTTCCCTCAACGACATGCACTCTTGCCAAGCATACTCACTAGCTCCCGTTTGGCATGTTTTATATCGAAGCTTCCGAGGTATTGAATGCAAGGGGAAACTCGACGCCATGAACTGCTGCATTTTAGGAAAACGTAGCGCAAAGAAGACAAGGACAAAAAAAAAAAAAAAAGAGAAGGAGACACACACGAGCGCATGAACTGCTGCCTCTCGGGTAGCGTTGGCGTTTTGCCCAACCACTGCTAACCTAGAAACTGTCAATGATGGGGTGGGGCCTATCACCGTTTGTCCAGGAGCTGTGGAGCTACCATGAACTTCGCAGTTGGGGCCTTTGCCTTATTCACGCCAAATCCTTCCATTTCTTCCTAATGTTATCCAAGGGTCTCATTTTTTTTTCCGCTTTTTAATTTTATTTTTCTGTGTTGGGTACCTGAAGCTCTTCAGAGTAATAACCAAGCTCACTAAGAGCTATCCTGATGAATAAACTACAACGTAGTGCACAACGTTGTCTCCTGGCTTTGTCAAAAACCACAACCATGACGTTGGCAGTATTTGAGACAGTGAAGTCTTATCAGAACCTTTTCTGCTAAAACCTTCGTAATTTCAGGAGGTACAATACAAGGACTTTTGATGCAATATTGTTAATTTACATGGTTTTCATTTCACTTATTTCATATTTGTTCACATCCGGCATATCTGTAAAACTATGTCGCCTGATAGTTCTATCCTCCTTTTCTTTGTATATATGTAGTTTCATTCATATGCTTAACATTCTCATGCATCAATTTTAGTGTGTTGTGTAGTTTTAAGGCACATTGGCAGGCTATCATGCTCCAAAAGTAAATTTTAAAATCTGTGCGAGACTAAACGGAATTGTAAACTGCCGATTTTACAGCTTGTTTAAAAGCTTTGCTTCATTAAGGAATGAAAAAAATCTAGGGATCATCAGTGAGTGATTTTCTTCTAAATGTAAGCTTGGATGTAGTGATGCGTTCATTATAAACTTGTTAGGAGGGCTTCTGTCTTACTTCTTCATGTTTTGTACATGTGATTAAGGATGTGATTAGTAGCGAGAACTTCGCAGAGTTCGCATGTACTCAGATCTCGTTTTGCGAGAATGAACTTTTGTGTAGAATTATTGTCACCGATACGAGGGCAGCATAAAACAACTTCTAATAAACGCTCTTGGTGACTATATGATTTGCATTTTTCTATCAGTGGCTTAACCACGTGTTATTTGTTGTTTACTTGTTTATCCCATGAATCCTGTCATCTCAATATATATTTTTCTTGTAGTTTTATGCGAAGGTACTAATCCGGTACTCACTATGCTGGTTGGGCATTCTGAAACCCTTACAGTTCGAAAACTTTGCAGCTGGAAGCAAAATCAACAATCTATCCTGACACTTCTTTGAAAATACGTTATGCTAATGGGTAGAGAAACACACGGCTGAAGAGTAAAGACAAAAGCCTGCGAACGTTTCACACAGCCTTAATCCTAATATTATCATAAAGGTAAGCAGGAACACACCTTCTTCATTCTTTATGTTTTTCTTTTGCATCCAGCACAGCGAAATATTTTTCAGAGGGCACCCCGTACTTATATGCTGGCAAAATTGAAACGGGTAGAGCACTTCTGGTCTTACGATGGCGAGGATCGCATGAAAGATAGTTCTGCACACAATATCTGCGCTACACTTTCCGGTGATTGATAGTACTATTGCTTGCACGCATTCACACTGACTTGCAGCATCGCACGCAAAAACAAAAAGAAAGATTTACCCTGTACCTAGTTCCAACCCTGATATTCAGCAAAGAGAAGACGCTGATAAAAATGAAATTGTTCTGTCGATGAGTACTTTGTCATAGGTAGGGACAGAAAAAAAAACTGCTTGAAAATTGCATTTGAAAACTAATGCTAGTAAAAAAAAAAAAAGCCTACGGAATAGCATGCACTGCGCGTTCATAAAGGTCGTCGTGCTCTTTTGTAGGCGTGCCTGCTTCCTTAGGTGCCAAGGAATGGCTATCCCATTCCTCGTTCTTGTCATTTACAGCCTGTAATTTTCTACTCACCAGTGCAATTTTGCCGTAGGGGCGTTCAAAGCGAGAAAGTCGCGGAAAACGGATGCTGCCATCTAAGCAGGCGTTTCTTCCTAAAGGTGTGCGAGGTGAATTATATCTGCAGGGTTTCGATCGGCCAATGCATAAAGTTGCCTATGAGCATACCAAACGTACTCATGGAGTTTTTAGGCTACTTATTGATTCGCGTAATGCTGAATTTACCGGGTGTTTACCTGCTTTGTGTGTGTGTGCGTGTGTGTGTGTGTGTGTGTGTGTGTGTGTGTGTGTGTGTGTGTGTGTGTGTGTGTGTGTGTGTGTGTGTGTGTGTGTGTGTGTGTGTGTGTGTGTGTGTGTGTGTGTGTGCGTGTGCGTGTGCGCGTGCGCGTGCGCGTGCGCGTGTGCGTGTGCGTGTGCGTGTGCGTGTGCGTGTGCGTGTGCGTGTGTGTGTGTGTGTGTGTGTGTGTGTGTGTGTGTGTGTGTGTGTGTGTGTGTGTGTGTGTGTGTGTGTGTTTCCCTTCAATAAAAGATCAGTTGTCGGTGAGCGCATGTCCGTGTCTTCTTTCATGTGAATGTGTTGTTAGCGCTTCGTCCTTTTTTGAAAATGCTGCACCAACTGGCCCAGGAAAACGTCCTTCTTGTTTAACTGTTTACAGATCGCTGTTTTAAACCCCGCGAAAGATACGTCGATACTATCGGTGCAGGTGTATTGCAACGCAAAACAGAGATTTTGTACGTGATAGAGATTATGTACGTGATCACTAGACCATATAATAAGGAGCCGTTGCCAACTCAGTCAACTGCTTTGAGGTTGGATTTGAACGCACCGGGACTCGTGATTGGATCCGAAATCAGGCCCGATTCTAGGCCACGAAGGTTCTGGCACGGCTAAATTGATATGCAGCACGTTTCTGATATTCACAATTTTCTCGTGCCTTTGTTACGGAAAATATGATCATTATTGGGATGCGTATGTGAGCGCACTAGCATCATGTGCTTAACGTATAGACGTGTCTTTTCCAGGTAACGCGTTACACAAGCCTCACATCGCTGAATAGTGCTCAATACTATTATGGGCGGAACTGTACGTCCTTACGACTTGGTTAAATCGGCGAGTTTTAATAGCTTAGATCGATTATAACATAATGTGATTGCCTACGGCTGTGGGCAAATACGAAATGTGAGACACAATTAATCATGGTTTATAGGACTAGTAACTAAGGCAGCAGTAACGTGGCCGCACCCGAACACGAATTCGCAAGGACAGTCGCAGAAAGGAGCCGTTAACGATAACACTGCCGCTCTGTGCCCTTGAAACTGTGAATTAGCTACTCCTCAATTTACTTTCTTCTAATTGCTCGCTTATACTGCTTGGCTGGCGTCACTAAAGTAAATCCTATGTTTAATCATTGCGACTTGTCGAGAGCCAGGTCGCATATCTTTTATTCCGAAGTGCATGATGACATCATATAAAATATATTAGATACGCTATGAAAGACAATGTACTACATTCAAAAAGAAAAAGCCAAAATTTTCATTCGACACAAAACAAGATACCTTGCTGTTACGACGCGATGGCTATATATTCCGTTCATGACAGGTAGTGGGAAATGTTGAGGTGGAAAAAAGAGAATGTTTGTAATTTAATTTCGTGCGAACAACAAGGGTACTTTAGTCCTTTGCATAAGCAATATGACACACTGTTCAAGTATATTCCCTCTCTCCGCTGTACCATGGCAATATAATTTTTACGACGCTTTGAACTATCTTCCGCTCTGGACGTAAATTTGCACTGTTACAATGAATAAACTAACACTTATGCTGCCATTAGTCTACATGTGCGAATATAGCCTTTTTTATGATTCACGAGCAGCCCGGCGAATCCCTATGACTACCAGTCGAGCAACCGCCGAAGGTATTAAGGAGTCGGAAATGTATCCTCGGACACGTCTACTTTGTTATAGCGATGACCACGATATGTTCCTTTCGCGTGCCGAATAGTATAATGAAATGGCTTGCTTATGCCTGGAAAACTACGGTCCCTCATGCCGAGGATTATTTATGCCATTCCCATTTCTTCTTAGAGGACACGCCGCGTTGAGTGAAAATCTGTGCAGTTGGGCAGAGCGCAGGGGGGGGGGGGAGGGGGCGGTAACAGGAAGGCAAAAGGAGTATTGAAAATCCCCTTTTCAGAAGACACAGATGCACATTTTGATTGCATTGTTCTCGGTCTGGGAGTCTCGTTGTCTGATAAATATTTTTTATATTTTCCGGCCGTACAAGCGCCTCTTTACCAGTTTACGACAAAGTCGGAAGGACGTTTTCACTATAAATAAGCGCTGAAAATGTCTAGCAGGTATACGTGCGGTGCCTATATAGAGTTTCTAGTTAGGAGGTGCAGTTTTGTTATCAGTAAAATATTGTTACGGGGATATATTTAATGTAACTTGCACTGCGATGGACGGAACTCAGTGTAAAGACTTCAGAAGCCGTACAGCATCCACTCTGTCAGCGTCGTCATCTTTCAGAACACTTCGCCGTCCACGCGTTCCTCGGCCGCCGTCGTTGCCTGTGAGCGCACAACTTCGGCCACGCGTTTCCCGGTAACACTATCCCCCCGGCAAATGGCAGCGTCCCGGTGCGTATTAGACATGCGGTATCAATGGGGAATAATACTGCTTCAGGCAGGCCACATGTACGATTTCGGAAGTGGGTGTAGCGGACAGTGACTTTGGGCGCAGCGGTGGTATCTCATAGGCGACTTCGGTCACTGGGCGTAGTACACAATGAGGACCTGTGTAGTGTGGTGGAGGTTTTTCACAGAACCTCACACGACGGCAAGGAAACCATAGCAACACCAGAGATCCGGGGGGATAGTGAACATCACGGTGGTGAGCGTCATAGCAGCAGTTTTGAGCCTTTTGAGAGATGGAGAACTTGGGACGAGCAATCTCGAGAGCAGCATAGGCTCGGCGATGATATCGCGGGCATAAGTTGTGACGAGGCCAGCGGCAGGAAGCAAAGTGTCGAAGGGCAGTAAGGGGTCTCTTCCAAAGAGAAGATAGAATAGAGTACCCAGCAGTGTCATGGCGCGAAGAGCTATATGCAAAGGAGACAAATGGCAGACTAATATCCCAGTTGCGGTGACTGTCGCATACATACATGGCGAGCATTTCAGTGATTGTGCGGGTAAGACGTTTCGTAAGCCGTTCGTCTGAGGGTGATACCCCGTGGTGAATTTCTGGCAAACGGAGCAAGAACGAAGTATTTCGTCAACTCGGGAAAGGAAACAGCGGTCACGGTCGGTAAGTAGTTGACAAGGAGCACCATGGTGAAGTATTACGTCGTACAAAAGGAAGTCAGCAACGTCAGTGGTGCAGCTAGTTGGAATGGCGCGAGTAATCACGTACCAGGTGACATAATCGGTTGCCACAGCAATCCATTTGCTTCCTGACGAGGACTCCGGAAAGGGCCCTAGCAGGTCAAGACAAACACGAGAAAATGACTCAGTCGGGATAGCAATCGGCTGCAGGTGTCCATGGAGGCAGCACAAGGGGTTTCTTCCGGCGTTGACAGAGGTCGCGAGCGGCTACATAACGCTGGACGCAGTGGTAGATTACAGGCCTAAGGAAATGGCAGCGCACGCGGTCGTAAGTGCGTGAGATGCCACGATGACCAGATGTAGGGGTGTCATGCATTTGTTCGAGAACGGCAGAGCGTAGGTGCTGGAGAACAACCAGCAAAATGCTCAGCGCCATCAGGTAGCATGTTGCGGGGGCAAAGCATGTTCCCATAAAGAAAGAACAGGGCGAGGGAAGAGTCATGGCTGTCTGTGCGGAGGCTGCTGATGACCCGAACTGAGGGTTGGGTCCAAGAGCTGTTCGTCGACTCATGGTCTTTAGGGGAAGGGGGATCGACGGGATAACGAGACAGACAGTCTGCATCCTGGTGGAGCCGACCGGATTTGTGTAGAACGGAAAAGGTATACTCCTGCAAGCGCAGTGCTCAGCGGCTGAGGCGGCCAGCAGGATCCTTGAGGGAAGAGAGCCAACATAAGGCGTGGTGGTCGGTAATAACAGTGATGGGTCGGCCAAACAAGTAGCGTCGGAATTTTCCAATGGCCCAAAGGAGAGCCAAGCGCTCCCGTTCTGTAATAAAATAGTTTTGTTCCGCTGAAGACAGGAGACGACTGGCGTAGGCAAGCACGCAGTGTTAGCCGCGGTGTCACTGTGCAAGAATGGCACCAATCCCGTGGCCTGGCCACGATGTCGGTGTTAAGTTTTATCGGGGCATACGGGTTGAAATGGGCCAACACAGGAGAACTGGTGAGAACAGCGATTAGGGTGGAGAATGAGTTAACCTGCTCTAGTCAGCAAGAGAACGGAACGCCTTTCTTCAGCAGATTGGTAAAAGGGCGAGCAATGGCGGCAAAGTTTGGAACAAACCGGCGAATATAAGTGCATAACCCTATAAAACTACCGACGTCAAAGGGTGAACGCGGAGATGAAAAAGCACTGACAGCGCGAACATTGTCGGTGTCGGGTTGCACGCCGGTGGCATTCACCAAATGAGCAAGCACTTTAAGTTCGCGGCGAACAAAGCTGCACTTATTTGAGTTCAGTTGAAGTCCGGCACGGCGGAAAAATGCCAAGATGGATGAAAGGTGACGGAGGAGGCTTCCGAACAATGGAGAGAAGACAATCACGTCATCCAAGTAATATAAAAACGTCGTCCATTTGAAGCCGCCGAGTAAAGAGTTCATCATCCGTTCAAACGTGGCAGGAGCGTTAAATATTCCAAAAGGCATAACCTTAAACTGGTAAAGTCCATCGGGTGTGACTAAAGCTGTCTTCTTGCAGTCTTGTTCGTCAAAAGAGATTCGCCAGTAGCCGCTACGAAGATCGATGGAGGAAAAGTACCGGGCTCCATGTAAGCAATCCAAGGCATCTTCTATTCGCGGAAGCGGGTAAACATATTTCCTTGTAATCTTGTTCAGACGTCGACAGTCGACTCAAAAGCACCAACTGTTGTCTTTCTTTCTAGCGAGCCCAACAGGAGATGCCCAGGGGCTGTTCGAGGGTTTGATTACATTGTTGGCCAATGTCTTGTCGACCTCCTGCTGGATGACTTGGCGCTCAGAAAGGGACACACTATAAGGCCTGCGATGTACATGTCTTGCATCGCCGGTGCCAATGGGGTGAGTCACAACTGATGATTGGCCCAGAGAACCGGCGGCCAAGTCAAAAATGTTGGTGAAGGACGACAAAAGGTTGTACAGGTCCTGAGTGTGTCCTGGGTCGCGGTCGAAGGCAATCTTCGCAGAAATTGGGTCGGTAATTGTGGTGGGGAATACGGGTGTTGGAAGGACGCTGAGCTGGACAAGGAGTCAGTGCACAGATGGTGCAGTCTTTGAGAGGGGACAAGGTAGCAAGGGATAGTCCTTCGGGGAGAACTTGAGGCGACACACTTAAGTTCAGGATAGGAAGGTAGGTGCTGTTACGGGTACCGCGTATGATGAGGTGAGGAAGAACGACGTTGAGGTCGAGAAAGACCTCGGTGATAGGGCAAGCAACATAGTTACCATCAGACACAGCCGGAAAGGTGACAGAGGTAGGTAAACAGCAGAGTTGGGGGGCAGGCGAGTGAACTCGGTGGAGCGAAGGCGAAGGCGTTGGAGCGAAGATAGAGGATGTTCTGAGAAGAGAGGTAGGTTCAAACGAAGAAGCCCGCTGGAGCAGTCGATAAGGGCAGCGTGGGCCGTTAAACAATTAAGACCAAGGATCACATTGTGAGAGCACTTGTTGAGGGATGTGAACAAAACAGGGTTGTGATGACCGGCAAGGGTGACTTGGGCAGTGCATAGGCCAGTGACGGCAGCAGTACTGCCATCGGCAATACGAACGGTGTGCGAAACCGCGGGAGTCTCTACTTTCTTGAGGTGGCGACAGAAGCATGAGCTCATGATCAAGACTTGGGCGCCAATATCAATAAGGACAGAGACAGGAACACCATCCACGAATAGGGAGAGGAGGTTACAGGGCGAAGAAATGGACAGTAGAGGATTTCTAGGTCGGGTAACAATGCAGCGTCACCACCGGGAGCTGCATTAGCTTTTTTCCCATGAAGCGGTCGGCTGAGGACGGTCCGGCTGGCGGGGAAGGAGAGTGACTGGACACAGGGGGAGGCGGAGTGGTCTCGATGCGGGGGGCTCATAACGATGCGAGAAACGGAGGTGACCGCATTCGGAGTAGCGATCAACGTAAGTTAAACGTCGAGGTGGTGAGGACCAGCGGCTGCGGCAGTGGTTAGAGATGTGGCCAATGCGCGAGCACGTGAAACAGATCGGCCGATCGACAGGGGTACGCCATTCATCAGGATTGCGGTATCGGTAGCGTGGCGTGTAGGCGTTGCGGGGCGTAGCGGAAGCACCCATGGGAGGGACGAGGCTCGAACTCTTGTGTTCCACAGTGCGGCTACAGGAGACGCCCAAATTGGCAACCTCTTGACGGACGACGGCTGGAATGAGAGATATAGTCGCTAGGTTGCTGTTATAGAAGGGCGGGTTGGATGCAGCAGGAGCGAGCTCTTCCAGTTCACGACGCGCGATGCGAGTCACGTTTTCAGTGTTAGAAGGCTGCCTTAGGGTCGGCACACCCTCGCACTCGAAGCTAGGGGCGGTGTTGGGGAGCCGGTCGAAGCGATGTGCAATGCGTCGGTGTTTGGCCTGTTCAAAACGTCGACAAACCTGCAGACGGAGTCAACCGTAGAACAATCCAGACAGAGTAAAGATTGAAGGCATGGTCGGCTATGCCTTTGAGGATGTGCCCCACCTTATCAGGTTATATCACATCTTTATCAACCTTTCAGCACAGGGCCAAACGTCTTGGATGTAGGTGTTATAAGGCTCGGCAGATGTCTAGGCAGGAGTGGCAAGGTCCCTTTTGGCGCCGAATGGACGGGCAACCGGTTTTCCGGAAAGGTCACGGAGTTTTTGTTTGCAAACATCCCAGGAGGCAATATCTGCTTCGTGCGTTTCGAACCACACGCGTACCGTGCCAGTGTGGTAGAAGATAACATTGGTAAGCATCACCGTGGCGTCCCACCTGTTGTGGTGGCTAAAACGCTCATAAAGCGAGAGCCAGTCATCGACATTGACCTCATCTGCATCGCAGAATGGGCCAATGTAACGGGGGCGGGCTACGACGACAGTTGGGGTTGCGAAGATAGACGGAGCAGCGTCGGTTATCATCGTGACGGTTCCTAGGGCACGGTCGCTGCGGAGATCCTGCGACAGATAATGTCGAACCCGCTGCCACCACCATGATGTTACGGGGATATATTTAATGTAACTGGCACTGCGATGGACGGAATTCGAGGCATAGACTTCAGAAGCCAAGCAGAATCCACTCTATTAGCGTTGTTGTCTTCCAGAACACTTCGTCGTCCACGCGTTCCTCGGTCGGCGTCGTTGTCTGTGAGCACACCACTTCGATCACGCTTTTCCCGGTAACAATATTTGCGTATTCGTACGGCTGTAGATAATATCAAATGAGACAAATGACCGGTCTAAATATAGCCGTCGTTTAATCACATGAGATGTTTTATCTACAAGCCGCGGCATCCGCTATTATTGAAACGTGCCGTATTCCATTGATGTATTGATACCCTCCCTTTCATTATATACGCGTGTAACACTGCTCAGCATGAAATGACTGGCTACTGTCCGTTTTACCTCCTTGATGATCGAGTTTCGCGCAGCTGTCTCGATACCACTCTTCCTTTCTCCCTCCACAACGAGCCTTCTATCGCCGCCACTTAATGTCGAACCGAGGAAGTTCGCCGCGCGGCCCATCTACGCATGCTGGGCTCAAAGGAACGTTTCAGAATCGCTATGACAACCGACACCTGCATGTTTATGTGCCCGTGGATTTAGTGTTGGTATGGACGCCTCTGCGCAAGGGTTGTTTAGCCCAGAGGCTGTTGTTTCACTTTAGCTGTCCTTTTGGCGTTCTAGAGCTCCTGAGGGACGTGAACAATGTGATTTCACGCCGCACTGAAAGCGGCTGATGCTCACGCAGGACCCAGGTGGTGCATGTCACCTGGCTAAGAAGGTTTCATCCTCGGCACCTTACTTAAACTGCTTGCCCTGCGGGCTTCGTCAGCGAGGGGGGAAGCGTCGCGTGCATCAGAGCTTCAGGAGAAGGAACAAGCTGGAAGAAGAGAAGGAAGGAAGGAGCACTACGGTTCATATATTCAAGATACACGACGTCATGAAAACGTAACAGCCATACGCATCACTGCACACATACCGACCTTGTTTCGCCGTTATAAAGCGGCTGGAATGGAGTTCCTTTTTAATCTTTATCATAACAGATTAAGCATAGTTAAGAAGGACTACCTGAAAACATCCCAGCATCACTCCACCCTAAGTAACCATATTTACTGTATGAGACCAAACTGGGTGCGTTGTGACATGTTTAGATACTCGTGGTTTCTAAAGAGAATCGAAATGTGGAATGCGTTATCAAGTGAAATTGTTAACATCGCTATCCCTCACGTCTTTTTCAAAAACGTTGAACGTTTTTTCGCCAATGAAATTTGTCTTATTTGATGTTCGCTGATTTCCAGTTCCATTGTGATCCCTTTTGTTTGTATTGTTGCTATGTACGAGTGACTTGACCCACTCCTGTATGAGCCTGAAGAAGGCTTACAGTATCAATAAAAAATAAAAAAGGAGAAGAAACAGGAGCTTGTGTGCTTGCGGACTCGCTGCGCTTAGACTACAAATAAACACCCCCGTTACGTACTGAGTACGTGACAGTAATAAGGTAAAAGTCTGTGAGCATTTCTCGTGTAAATATGAACCTACATTTGTAAGCATTTGCAGCATCGTAGGATGCAGGCTATGGGCGCTCAAGAGTTGAAGATTTTTGCCGCTGCTGGACGGCATATTCTGTGCTGGCTTCCTGCTCTGTATACGGAGTATCTACGTAGCTCGAGCAAAGAGCAGAATATATTAAATGGCGTGATAATATTCGCTTAAGCTGTCCTTTTAACTCCTGTAAAATATTTTGTGGTTAAGACGTGCGATAACATTACCATGTTTTTATCTTCTGTGACCTAAACCTGGATGTAATCAAATTACAGTGGACTGAAAACTTGGCAAACAAATATATGAGACGCGAGCATATAAGAAATCAGTTCAAGTAAAGTGGGGCACAGCTGGGAAAGTGGTATGCGGTTTTCAGGATCTAAGGCCGTATTGTGAATTCCGTCGCCTGGTACACAAGCGCACGTCTTCGTATGCAAATGACTTCTCGATATGCATTTTCGAGTTCCTCTTGAAGCAATGCGCCGCGGCGAACTAGACGTCTAGTTGGCTACTTCGAAGGGAACGCTAAGAACTGCTGTGAGTAGCACACACTCGCAACGAATGGTAACCTCACTTTGAATTCTAAAGAATCGCGTGTGTCGTAAATGCCCACGTGTTCGGAATATCTGTGGCCAAACGCAAAATGCTAATGCGGGCAGCTATCGCACAATGTAAAATAGATTACCTTGTAGCCCGCGTTCAGAAATTTGATTTTTCTAGTTGACAATCCTGGGCAGTGTCACTTTGTTTCGCAAGGTTGCTCAAAATATCTGTACAGTGCAGGTGGCAGATTAGCTGAACTTGCTAAGAAAAGTTCTGCATTTTCTTAGTGCGACAAGCGAAAGCTAAATTGATGAATCCAAACTTGTCTTTTTGTGCTCCAGCGTGCGGATTACTTTTACAAAAATGAATATTGGATTTCTGATGCCAATAGAGCATAACCATAATGAGTCATGAAAAATTAATCATGAAAGCAACACCTGTTGTATTCTTGCATCATACCGATATCATAAACTGTTGCTGGGTTTTTGCACCCGGTTTTCAGCATCATACTGACATCATAAAATCCTGACACTTTTCTGACGTAAAAAATCGCCTGAAGTCGTGATGCATGAAGACATCAGAGCAATATAGTTTTGAAGCATCACTTGCACATTGTTTCTGATTGCCTGCGTAGTACTAACGCACATTAGCTAAAAAACATTGCAGTTGCCTCGCCGGGGCGGCGCAGTGGTTACAGCGCTCGACCACTCTGCCCAAGGACGCGGAATGGAATCCCGGTCTCGGCGGCTGCTTTTCGACGGAGGCGAAAAGCAAGGTGCCCGTGTGCTGTTCGATGTCAGTGTCAGGCTAAAGAATCCCAGGTGGTCGAAATTCCGGAGTCCTCCTCTACGGCGTCTCTCATAGCCTGAGTCGCATTGGGACGTTAAACCCCACAAACCAAATCAAAACAAAAAATTTTGCTGTTAAATTTCTTAGTTATTGCCTGACAGAGACGGTGCAGATGACGCCAGATGTTTTTTTTTTTTTTACAAAACTCGCACTAGTATCAGCTCACCATCAACATTTGATGGGGTGTTTTCTATTGGATATACATAAGCAAAAGTGCGGGATATGAAAATGGTTGGATCCGGGAAGTGCATCGGGGTAGCATGCATTTTTGCTTGATTTATTGCTGTATTCTCGACGTTCTTACTACTTGCTACTTTAATAGGGTTGATTTAAGCTGTTTACTGATCCGTTCCAACTTTGAGAGAAAGTGAACAATGTGTATGTTTACGGTGCTCTGAATAGAGCATTACTGTAGCATCTGTGTATTGTTACAAAGAAAATACAAGAAATGCCATTCGATGAATTTTTCATTTCACCAAAGCACTAGTTAAAATATGTAATAATTCACACAGGAATGCATCCAAAATATTTCATTTATACGTCACAAGTATTGAGAATGACCGCAAAAAAATACTCATGAAATCCTAATCAGAACGGAGGTGGCCAATTTTCATCACCAATGCATCAGAAACTAAAGTCAGAAGTCACCAGAAATACCAGATGAGTGTTATGTCTACGATCATTGACTTTAAGACAGGAACACATTGCACATTTTTGTAAGAGGAATGTCGCTGATTTAGCCGAGGATTGCACTAGAATTTAACAGCGCAGCTATCTTGCTTGGGACCATCGAAGCCGAAAATACTGATCTGCATGGAAGGTTACAAGAAATAAACGGCACCTGAAATGTTTGCACATTCATGGTATGTAGTTCGCTTATTTATGGAGCATAATCTCTATCAAACCGTTTGAGACAAATTAATGCCGACCCACATAGAGCGATTTTCCCACGGCAAAGCTTGCGTACATCCGCGCGGCGGCGTGTCGCAGGACGCCAGCGGCCGTTCGCCGCCGTAGAGTCGGGCCAGAAATTTTCGCCCGTTGCCGGGTGATCATCCGCTGTTTGTCGCGACCACCATGCGATGACAACACTTGCTGCACCACCGCCACTCCACGCCACGAAAAACATCAGGAAAGTGTGCTAAATTTCGTTGGTGTGGTAAATAGTAAGCCGAGTGTCAAAACTGAAATCTCGACGATTGCTGAGCCGTATCAGGTCTCCGGTAAAAGTGACAGGTACGATACGAGCAAGTCTCTGCTCACAGCCAGCTGCCGCCGTTGAGCCGCGGCTGCTGCAGTCCGCCTGCACGCGACCTCTGCTAAAAAGTGCAGCCGAAATTATTCGTAGCTTGATTCAATTTTTGGAGAATGGGATTGATAGATGGACAATTCTGCGAATAGGCTTTTTACTATAGAACAAACGTATTTCGTAGCGCCGTCTCATGTGCGATCGATGTGAAACAAAAAAGGGCTAGCGATAAGTAGGGACCAGCGTATGGCCAAAGCACTGTCGTCCGCAGCACTAGCATGCGGCCCCGTATTGGTCAGGTCATGTGATAAGGTGCTGTAAGCGTTGCGAGTTTGCCTACTTTCATAATGTAGCTGAAGTGGGACCTTTTTTGACGTTCTGCTCAACAACACTCGCTCAAATCTTACTGCAAAGAGAGACGCGCCTCCAGTACGCTGCTGCTGCGTCGTCGGACGTGCTCGGAGGCTGTATACAAGCGCTGCCTGGAGCCACTTTAGACACTGCCTACTTTATGTGTTGCTTTTAAAAGTCATTTAGTGTGAAAAGTTTTTTGTTGAAGCGGACCAGCTCGTGCATTTTCTCACTCGGGCGCCGAAGCCGCCACTTTTTTTGCAGCATGTGGTACGGCACGGCGTCGGTGCGTAGGAGTTCCACCGTGCCGCATGAAGGTCGCAGAGAAAGTTCACTCCGTATGGGTGGTCCTTTACACAGGCTACACCAGGTGGGACGCAAAATGGTTTGAAAACAAGATGTATTCATTCATTCATCTTTGTATGACTACTTATACATATGTACTAGTCGACTTTGGTTTTGTCGGTCTAATGAATAAGTGTACTAAGGAAGAATATTTACGCACTAAGTAAGACATCGACCCCATTGCCGTCCGTGTACAAAACACTCCTTATCAGAAATTATTAAAATGAAACTACCATATCATTATTTCGTGGCTCTTTCAAACATTACTGAAGCGCGTAAATGAAGGATTTTCTTGATGCGACTCGTGGAGAGACCTCGAAGAGTAACATCAAGGAAATCCTGAAACTGCCGCAGTGTGAATCGGCGCATGTCCGCAGAAAACAAGGTTGACCATATGTTAAAGTGGCTTCAGAAAATGTTTACCATTTCCTGATAACAAAGGAAACCTTTGCCAGTTACCTCAGATATTATCTACTGCTGGCCCATGTTTGAAGCAATAAACATGCAGCGCATTTCACTCATATTGGGAGGCCTCTCCAGGAGTCCATTGCCTTTCGTTTTTTAGATGTCGAGTCTCCAAAACAGTTAGTTATTTCTTCAATATATTTATCTCATGTAGAGAGTATGTCTTCGTGGTTCTGAAACCGCACCAGCGCTGTGCCGGCAAGAAATACCACGTCCGAGAGTTGCACGGCCGAATCCCAGTTTTGTCTGTGGAAAACATTTTTTTTTAAACACGAAAATACTGTTAATTTTTCAGAAAATATTAAGGGCGGAGAATTAATCAATTTCTGACATACTTAACCTTTGTTATGACAATTTCAGAGACAATCATTGCAGTATAAATGATCAGTGGCTTATCTTCAAGGACATTTTTTTATGTTGTATTCAGCACTTTGTGCCAAATATATACAGTCTCGAAACCGCAATGCTTCGATTATTAGAAAGACGTTTAATTTGCAGCGTATATTAAAACGCACAAAGAAAGGGCAAAATCACCCGACCCTTCCATAGCCCTAGTTATTGAAAAAGTTTCACAACAATCAAAGAAGCAGATTTTAATCGACAAAAAATTTGGTGCCAAGCTCCCATCATTTATTAATACATCACCTAAAAAATTGTAGATTGAGTACTCCCAGTTTTTGCTCTACTGACATGTTTTTTTGATGGAAGATGTGTGCGGGATAATTATGCGCCCTGCGTTGCGTTTAATAACTACTTTAAAACTGTTTTCACCAAGGATAATGGCTATCTCCCGGTATATCCCTGTATAACATATAATTGTGCGAAATCTGTTAACCCGCACATTGTTAACGCTATGCACCAATTCTGTCAACTCCGCCATCACCAGTGTAATTGTGCTGCAGAAGAAGCTTTCCGATTTCAAAAAGCTCGATTTATATCGATAGTGACTCAGTTCTCCTATACATTTGGTATGTGTGTGTGTGTGGGTATGTGTGTATGTGTGTGGGCGTGCGTGCATGCGTGTGTGCGCATTTGTGTGTGTGTGCGTGCGTGTGTGTGTGCGTGCGTGTGTGTGTGTGTGCTTCAGCGCCTGAAATGCGCCATGCGCCAAAATGGATAGTAATGTTCTGAAGATGCCTGGGAAGAATGATGCGGTGGTAGTATTGAACTTCAGTGGAATGTAGCGGTGCACAGATTCTACTGGCAGATTTTTACAATGTAATGGAAATGAAGGAAAATGTGTTGGTGGCATGTGCTAGGGGAGGCTACACGGCATGCCTATATTATATAGTGCTGCTTTAAAGAGGATAAGCTGGTAAAACGACTGAAGCACAATATCGTCGTCATCATCATCATCATCATCATCATCAGCCTGACTATACCCACTGCAGGGCGAAGGCCTCTCCCATATTTCTTCCCTTAACCCGGTTCTGTGCTAGCTGCATCCACTTAACCCCTGCGAACTTCCTAACCTCACCTGCCCACCAAATTTTCTGCCGCCCCTGCTACGCTTTCCTTCCCTTGGAAACCAGTTTGTTACCCTATGCGACCATCGGTCATCCTCTCTTCGCACTACATGTCCTGCCCATGCCTATTTCTTCTTGATTTCTACTAGGATGTCAGTATCTTCTGTTATTTCTCTGATCCACTCTGCACGCTTCCTATCTCTTAATATTACCCCTACCATGTTGTTTCGTTCCATAGCTCTCTTGGTTGTCCTTAACTTAGGTAGAACCCTCTTGTTTAGCCTCCACGTTTTAGCCTCATAGGTGAGTACAGGTAAGATGGTAAGCGGTAGTAATTGTGAATGAAGCAATGTTTAAAGATGCCACTTCGCAGTTTGATATTAAGGCGGACGCCTTTAGGCGCTCTACTCGCGGTGACCGTCCGTCTGTTACATTGAAAGGTTGGAAGAAGAAGAAGAAGGAGAAGACGAAGACGAAGACGAAGAATGTGATAGCTGGCAAACGTCGATGTGCACTAACTGGACGTAGGGCTTCCTGACATTACGTTTTGCAGGAGCTGCCAACTCAGACCAATCCATTCATATGGGAGGGTGATATCAGAAACAGTCTGCCAAGACACTTGCATTCACGTTATTCCTAGGCCACGCTGGCACGTTCATACGGCTGGCTTAAAGCCGGGCTTTATATGTTTGCTAGTAGCTTACGGTATCGCGTCATCGCGAAGGTGGGAGTGAAAACAAGGAGAAACAGATGCCGTAATGGAGGGCTTCAGACCACCGCGTGATAGAGGCTTTCGCCTCATTGGAGTTTTGTGATCCGAAATCTGACTACGCGATTTTGTCCGGTGAAAGGAAATTATTAGCACACATGACATCAAACATAATTCCCGTTCTAAAAGAGGCCGAGATCAGGAACACCTTTGATTGGCAGGCAAGTGTGACATATTTGCAGATACTGTATTGTACTAGGCAGTCTCCAATACGGACAGCTTGTGTCTCGAGCCATTCATGCCTGCCCGTAATGTCGTGAATGCAGTGCTGTAGTAGTTTACTATGTAAAGAGCGACATGTCCACTGAGAATCCTAACTGCAATGCTGTAGAGAAATTCTTTTTCAAAGTTTGATAAATGATACATCGTCACTTGTAAACGCAAGGATTGTTTAACTTTGTGGTGTATCCACTGGTATAAAGCAATAAAGTGGAGGAAAACGTTTTAAGTATAGCCGTTAATTAAAGCCCCGCCGAGGTGGTGCAGTGGTAAGACGCCTGACTACTCTGATGGAGTACCCGGGTTCGAACCCGACCTCAGCGGTTGTGTTTCGATGGAGGCGAAACGGAGTGGCGTCCGTGTGCTGTGCGATGTCAGTGCTCGGTAAAAAGCCCCAGGTGGTCGAAATTTCCGGAGACCTCCACTACGGCGTCTCTCATAGCCTTAGTCGCTTTGGGACGTTAAACCCCACAAACCAAACCAAACCGTTAATTAAACATAATGTCATTCACAGCTTCTGCCGTATACCTAGCTCAAGCGCGTAAATGTCACCGTATTCGTTTTGCATACTTCCTCTCCTTTGAAACAAAAATATCTGCCCTTCATAGTTAACTCCTCAACAAAAGTTCTCAACCTTGGAGGACGAGTGTGAAAGCGCTCGGGGAGATGCGACGATATCGCACATAATGGGAAGCCAAGTTCCGAGTTCTCCATTTTGCGCCCCTTAATTGTTTTCTGTCGTGGCCAGCGGAATAAAGATCAAGGAACAAGACTTCATCATGAGACTCCGGCCCGGTTCGAACATTATGATTGCGAGCACGCCCGACCTGGACATCGCCGACGTGCTCAGGAAGATCGAAAAGCTCACTATAAATGACCAAACCTATGAAACCAACAGCTATCCAGCCCTACCGGATGACCTCAAGCGTGCCGTCATCCACGGCGTTATGCCGGGGCAATCACCGGCCCTACTGAAATCTAGGCTCCGGCTTCGATCCCAAGGAATAGAGATTCGCGAAGCGAGAATGCTGGGCAGGTCGGAAACGGCGCTCATCACTTTCGACGGCCTGTATATCCCGCAGTGGGTCATTTACCGTTCTGGAGAATTCAAGACCTACCCATATCGTCCTACGAGGCAGATATATCTGCTACGTATGCGGAAAGCAAGGCCACCGTTCGGACGTCTGTCCAACGCCAAACACCAAGCTCTGCAGGACGTGCGGCACACACGACCCACCAGAAGGGCACCAGTGCAAGGCGAAATGCATGGTGTGCCAAGGCGACCACGTCACCAGAGAGTGCCGTCGACGCCTCAAAACTACTGACGAGCTCCGGGGCAGCACGACCGGCGTCCGGCAGTCAAGGCAACAACACTGGCAGCGGCAGCAGCTCCAGCAACAACAACTGCAGCAGCTGCAGTGGGAGCCCCAGCAGCAATTGCAACAATTGCAGCAGCAGCAGCAGCGGAACCGGAACCTGAGTAAAGAGCGCCGAACCAGGTGGCTGAGCTCAGAGCGAGACCATGGCCGCTCCTCGAGCCAAGGCCGTAGCATAGTGCAAGATCGCAGCCACAGCCGATCCAGGGAGGACTCTTTCCCGCCGCTAAACCGGTCAACGGCCAAGCTGGAGCAGCAACAGCAGCAGTCGCAGAAGCAACAACAGAAGAAGGGCGGCGTTAAGGTGAGCTGGGGAGCGGGCCCTCCAAACTCACTGTTTACGCACTCGGATCAAAAGAATATTACGCGTCACTCGGTAGAGGTTAAAGCTCTAAGAGAGGAGAATGCATATCTCCGTAAAAAAGTCAATGACCTCATTAAAGAGATGCAGGCTCAAAGAACAAGGCAGGTACCGTGGCCCCCGATCACGCCGGCAGAAGTGAAACGACCCCCGTCCGCCTTAGACGTGAGTCCCGAGGAATTAAGAGCTTTCATGCAGCACGTGGAGAATTTCACGGTTCGCATCAAAGAAGAGTTTCGCCAAACTCATGCAAGATTAGATGCTATGTATGTCAAAACCAACCTATTAGAACAGAAAGTCACGTTAATAGAGCAAAAAGTTGCGTGGCAGGACCACGTCAAAAGCCAAAATACGCGACGAATAACAAACGAGGCCCGGGACAGGCTCATACAAGAGCGCCGTTTCGTCACTGAAGGCTCCAATCCGAATAACGCCCAAAGCCATGGCTAAACAAACACCACTAGAAATCTGGCAATGGAACTGCAGGGGGTACCGCCAAAAACAGGGACTCCTAATGCAGTTTCTACTCACGCTAGACTCCACACCCGATTTAATAGCTTTACAGGAAACTAACACGACACCGACACTCAGGGGATATACGTGCTACGATACCGGACGCACGGCAACCCTGGTGAGCAAAAAGTTGGTAACCATAGCCCATGACCCGATTCCCAACACGAAAATTGAGCACTTAGTGACGGAAATTATTCCCAAAAAGAAGCACAAGGAAAAGAGTGTCTTTCTCGTAAACTTCTATAGCCCGCCTCGCCAGCGGGACGCGAATTTTCATAAACTCTTTCTAGGGGCCAGCAAACTTTCTAAATGCAACACGCTGCTAATTGATTGTAGGTGACTTTAACGCTCGCGGACAGCAGTGGGGATACCCCACAAATAATCAGAAAGGTATAGAGGTCGAGGATGCGGCGGAAGTGATCCAATGTACCCTCTTAACAGACGAAACTCAACCCACGCGCCTTGGCAATTCTGTCTGCCAGGATACGTGTCCGGACTTAACTTTTGCCAGGGGGGCGAAACATGCAACGTGGGAGAATCTGCTGGAGAATCTAGGCAGTGACCATTATATCTTGAAGATCACGATAACAGCCACCAACATCAAGCGCAAGCTCGGCACGGCCAAGATCACCAACTGGCCGGCCTTCCGCAAGGCATGCACGGACCTGGAAGGGGGGATTACTTCCATAGATGATTGGTGTCAACAACTCAAAGACGTCCAGAAGCAGTACACTCAGGAAGTGGATCGCACCGAACAATCACCAGAGGTGGACCCTCGGCTCCTCAGGCTATGGGAGGCTCGTCGAGGGCTCACCAAGCGCTGGAAGAAGCAGCGCTTTAACAGGAAACTCAAGCTGAAGATTGCAGAAGTCACCAAAATAGCGGAGGAGTACGCAGCCCAACTGGCCAGGCAGAGCTGGCAGCAGTTCAGTAGCTCGCTGGACGGCACCCTCAGCACGGCCAGAACGTGGTGTATACTCAAGACCCTTCTCGACCCTATCCAAACCAGGGCCGAAAGCGGGAAAGCTATCCGCAGACTCATCCATACCTTCGAGGTTACGGAGAAGGAACTGTTAGATAAAGTAAAAGAGAAATGCTACGGCACGACCTTGCCTGCAGCATACCCGAAACCATACTTGGGAAGACCGAACACCCACCTGGACAGACCGATCACCAGGGAATAAGTGTTCGCTGCCATAAAGGTATGCACGCGCAACACGGCGGCGGGTGCAGACAAGATCCATAATGCACTCATACGCAACCTCAGCGACGGGGCAGTCGACCAATTGACAACCTTCCTCAACGGGCACTGGGCCGCAGGAACGGTTCCTGAAGAGTGGAAGCATGCAGAGGTCGTAATGATCCCAAAACCGGGTAAGAAACTCCAGATCGAAAACCTCCGACCTATCTCACTCACCTCCTGCCTAGGCAAGCTCTACGAGCGTGTCGTTACTCGGAGGCTCCAAAATTACATGGAGGATGAAGACCTGTACCCCCACAGCATGTTCGGCTTCCGAGCTCACCTCTCCACGCAGGACGTCCTCATACAACTCAAAGAGGAAGTCCTCACCAATGTCCAGAGCGCTGGCGAGAACGCGGTCATGGCCCTTGATATTAAAGGGGCCTTTGACAACGTTAGCCACGCGGCTGTAATGGAAGGACTCGACAACCTCCACTCTGGCGAGAAGATTCACAGCTACGTGAAGGCCTTTCTCTCCAACCGAACTGCAACGGTTGGGCTCGGAGACCTTCGCAGCGATAAATTCTCTACCCCCAACAAAGGCACACCTAAGGGTCCGTCATCTCGCCACTACTTTTCAATGTGGCTATGATCGGACTCGCTAGACAACTTGAGAAGATCGAAGGCATACAGCACGCCATGTACGCTGACGACTTCACGGTTTGGGTTACCTCCGGATCGCTCGGCCAGAAAGAAGAACGGCTGCAAGCAGCGGCTACCTGCGTAGAAGAATATGTCCATGCACGAGGTCTCGCCTGCTCCACAGAAAAATCCGAACTCTTGCGAGTTCACAAAGGGAAACACAAAGAAGGGACCCTCAATGTCTCCCTCGAAGGACAGCTACTTCCCGAACGAGACAAGATACGTGTCTTAGGAATGTGGCTTCAGAACAATCAGCGATGCAGCCATACGCTCGGCCTTCTCAAGCAATCGACCACTCAGGTCGCCAGGATGATCACGCGTGTGTCGCAGAAGCGGAGCGGTATGCGAGAGGGGGATACCCTGCGCCTGGTTCAGAGCCTGGTACTCAGTCGCGTAGGCTACGCCCTCCCGTATTTCAACCTCAATAAAGGAGAAGTGGAAAGTGCAGATATCATCATCCGCAAAGCTTACAAGACAGCCCTGTACCTACCAATGAACACCTCTAACGCAAAACTGCTAGCTCTTAGCGTTCACAACACCTTCGAAGAGATCAAAGAAGCCCAACTGGTCACGCAGATAGCCAGGCTCCAGCAGACTCCTACGGGGCGCTCGCCTCTTAGGCGACTGGGGCTAGGTGCAACTGCGGAAATCGAGAATCATACTGCGAGCATACCGGACGCAATTCGCCAGACGCTAAAGGTTAGCTCCCTTCCCCGGAACATGGACCCCAACTTGCATGTGGCCCGTAGAGCAGCCCGGGCGAAGTATGTACAACTAAATTTAGCTACAAGATCCACCACGGTATACACGGACGCGGCTCCGTATACAGGAAGCTCAACTAATAGCGCAGTGGCGGTAGCTATTGATTCCAACTTAAAGGAACTAGCTGGCGCCTCAGTCAGGAAATGCACGGTAACCGAAGGGGAGGAGCTGGCCGTTGCTCTTGCGGTGGTAGCCGGGTATTGATGCAACACGTCCCTTACCATTCTTACAGATTCTAGAGAAGCGTGCCGTAACTATATGAACGGCCGCATAGGTCGCACCGCCCTCAGGCTCCTCCATAGCACGACTCTATCAAAAGTCAAACACAACATCTACTGGGTGCCAGGACACATCGACATAGCGGGGAACGAACGCGCCGATAATGTAGCTCGAGGGTACACGAGCCGAGCTTCCTCCCAATCGGACGATCTACCCGAGCGAGTCGGCCCTACGTACTCCGACATTCTTAACTACTATAAGGGGGTACGGATCCGCTATCCGCCGCCTCATCGGGATCTAAAACAACAAGAGGCCGTGTACTGGCGAAGACTGCAGACAGGAACATTCCCTAACCTGCATACCCTGAGCAAAATTTACCCGTCACAATATCGAGACACCTGCCCATGGTGTGGTAGCAAACCTTCGCTATACCACATCACGTGGCAATGTAAAAATAAGGACAGCTTTCGTAAAGACCCGAGTGCGGAACAATGGGAGAGCCGGCTCTCCAGCGGCGATTTGGATTGCCAACTAGGTTTAATCCAGCACGCCCAGCGAGCAGCGAAGCTCAGCGGAGCCCTGGAATAGGGGCACCGACCCTGTGAGAAGACGGAAGATGGAACTCTTCCGCTACTAGCACAAGACCCTCCTAGAGAAACTAACGCATTTCCTATCCTATCCTATCCTATCCTGTTTTCGGTATACACAGACGAAGAACGGAATGTCCTTCCCAATACTTTCCCAAGTACAGAGTAGAAGCATGGGCTTCTCTGACGTATCTCTATTCGCTGGATCTCACGTAACGCTAAATACGCGTTTGAGCAGGGAAGATATCTAACAGAATTTAGTTGCTTTACCGCATTGGCTTTATTAGAAAATAAGCTAAACACACATCACCGTTCGTTAATTACTCTGGCGTCATTTTTACCTTATATCGAAGACAGGTAACGTTTTTTCTCAATTGAAGTGAAAGATGAACACACAAAAAAGGCCCTTGTAGTCTTATCTGCACTAACTGACTGTCACAGACCTCTCTCATGTCTCATCAGGAAAGATTGTTTGCCCAGCTCTAGAGCAATCCTCCAATGGGACGTTATAGGGCTCAGGGAGGTTAGGAGGCCGAAGGAGATATATACTGTACTGAAGGATGGGCATGTACTGTGTTATCGAGGTTTACCAGAGAGGCGACCACTAGGAGTATGTTTCCTTGTCAATAAGTATATAGCGGGTAATATAGATGAATTCTATAGCATTAATGAGAGAGTGGCAGTCATCGTAATTAGGCTTAATAAGCGGTATAAACTGAAGGTTGTACAGGCCTATGCACCTACATGTAGTTATGATGACCAGACAGTTGAAAGCTTCTACAAAGATGTAGAATCGGCAATGCTAAAAGTGAAGACGCAGTACACTGTACTAATGGGCGACTTCAATGCCAAGGTAGGGAAAAAGCAGGCAGGAGACCAGGCAGTAGGTGACTATGGCATTGGTTCTAGGAATAGCAGGGGGGATCCCCTATTGCAAAAACCAGTGCCACTGAGTGCCAGCGCCCCAGCGCCATACCTGATTATGGTCCCAGTATGACGCTGGAAACTGGGCGCACTGGGACGCGGCATACTGGGACGCTCCGCACTGGCGGCACTGTTCGCACGGAGAGAAAAAGGCGTGGGGTAAAAATTAAAAAGTAAAAAGTAACGAAACAAGTTAGGTACATAAAAAACAACAAAAAAAAATTAAAAAAAAAAACAAGGGCACGAAGCACACCTCGAACTACGTCCCTAGGCACATATCAATCACTAGCTCAGCACGCTAACCACTCGGCCACGCCGAGAACCGAACTGTCTTACAACATTTCTCCTTTTTATGATATGACCCGCATTTATAAGGTTGGGACTTCATGTTTCGCAGTCTACAGGCCATTGCTACCGCTCTAACAATTGCAACTTCTTGATCATTTTAGCTTGCTGTCTGCTCTCACGACTTGCAACTAATGTTCTGGGTGCCTATGCGCGCTATTTTGTGCACTGGAATCATTTTAACATGTGGAGTTCGACATCGCTGGCAAATTTACCAGCGCTGGCTCTTGGGTGGTGCTCGGCTACCATGGGCGTAATTTTCGCTGAACACGGAGCTTTAGTAGAAGCCTTCAAGGAAAAACGTGCGACCAAGCTTCAATATCGGCAAAAACCGCAGCGATGACCCTAATTGCGTGTAAGTAAACCTTATTTGTATGTAAACATTGCGCCAAGCGTTGCAATGACCGAGGGCTCGGCTGCTTGATACGCAGAGTAAGAAGGAGCGCAAAAGCTTGAGAAACACGCCAAATATTATGTATTACAAGCGCTGTATGTTGTTGGTTTTCTCTCATGGGCCCATCGCTCGGTAAACTACTCTCTTCCTGGTTTTAGTTTTTCTTTCTGCTGTTTATGCTGGGCCATGGTGCAGGCTACGCTCGCCTGCGATTGAGCCCGCATTGAACATTTTGACAGTAATCATTGTGTTAGAGTGCCCTTAAGATCAGCTGTGAAGTTGGTTATGCATGGTAGCCCACATTATTCAATTCCAGCTTTAGTTGTGCGTTAATCGTCAGTGTGTCATGAGATCGACGCGCCGCGGTCGTTGTCTCTCTCGAAACGCTCCAAACGACCTATCTAAACATGGAAACTCTAGAAAAAAATACTGCCTTTGTTTTCTTACAAATGTGCAACGACTTCGCAGCAAAAACGCTTTCTTGAACCACATTTTTCATATGCCCTCCGATGATCGATTGAAAGTACCCTGTTGCCCTGCTGGCCCCTGAGGGATGCTACTCCGGCTGACGCCGCAGGCCGCACCGGCTATACTGGGGCACAGGGACCAGTGCGGCCCCAGCGCACATTCAGCGCTTCTCCCAGTGCATCGCGGATGCCAGCGACACACCCAGCGTCAAAAGTCTAATCCCAGCGTTTTTCTCCCATCGCACCAGTGCAGCCAGTGTCTTCCCGTTACTGCTCCAGTGAATATCGCAGACCTCCAGCTTGCCCAGCAGATCCAGTGCAAAACCAGCGCGAAAATCTTACTGGTTTCGCACTGGGGACGCTGGTTTTTGCAATAGGAGAGTTACCAGTTGAGTTTGCAGAGCGCAATAACTTAAGAATCATGAATACCTTCTTCAGCAAACGGAAGAACCGAAAATGGACATGGAAAAGTCCTAACGGGGAGACAAGAAATGAAATTAACTTCATAATGTGTTCAACTACCGCCATTGTGCAAGATGTACAGGTAATCGCGAAAGTGCGATGCAGTGACCACAGGATGGTGAGGTCCGAATTTGCCTAAATCTGAAGAACGAACGCAACAGATTATTATGAAAGAAACCAATCAACGAATTAGCGGTGAGGGGGAGGGCGGAAGAATTCAGGATCTCGCTACAGAATAGATATTCAGCTCTAACCGAGGATGACGACATTGCCTTAGAAGCAATGAGCAAAAATTTCAGAGATATCATCACTGAGTGTGCGGTAGAAGTAGGCGGTAGGATAGTTAGAAAGGATACCGGTAAGCTGTCTAAGGAGACGAAAGATTTGATTAAGAAACGACAGAGTATGAAAGCTTCCAATCCAACAGACCAGATCGAATTGGCCCAGATGTCAAAGCTAATCAATAAGCGCAAGGTGGCTGATATAAGGAAGTATAACATGGAGAAAATTGAGCATACTTTAAAGAACGGGGGAAGCCTTAAAGCGGTAAAGAAGAAATTGGGCATACGCAAAAACCAGATGTATGCGATAAGGGACAAGGCGGGCAACGTCATCACGAATATGGACAAGATAGTGAATGTAGTCGAGGAGATCTATACAGATCTCTACAGCAGCCAAAGTAGTCAGGGCCGTAACGAGATTGGCGGCAGGGAAAAACAGTCAGACGTTCCACCAGTGACGAAGGACGAGGTCAAGAAAGCACTAGAAACTATGAAAAGGGGGAAATCAGCTGGACAGGATCAGATAACTACAGATTTGATGAATGGCGGGGGGGATATCGTGCTAGAAAAGCTGGCCACCCTGTATACGCAGTGCCTGGTGTCATCGACGGTACCGGAACCATAGAAGAATGCAAACATTATCCTCATTCATAAGAAAGGGGACTCTAAGGACCATAAAAATTACAGACCAATCAGCTTACTGTCTGTTACGTATAAGGTATTTACTAAGGTAAGCGCTAATAGAATCAGGACTTCCTTAGACTTCAATCAAGCAAAGGATCAAGCAGGGTTTTGGAAACGGTACTCTACTATCGATCACATCCATACCATCAATCAGGTGATAGAAAAATGCTCGGAATATAAGCAGCCCTTATACATAGCATTCATTGATTACGAAAAAGCATTTGACTCACTTGAAACCTCGGCGGTGATGCGGGCATTGCGAAATCAGGGGGTAGACGAGCCGTACGGGAATGTGCTAGAAGATATATATAGTGGCTGCACAGCAACCATAGTTCTGCATTAAGCAAGTAACAAAATTTCCATAAAGAAAGGTGTTAGGCAAGGAGACACAATCTCCCCAGTACTATTCACAGCTTGCTTAGAGGAAGTATTCAGAGACTTGGAATGGGAGCAGTTAGGGATAAGGGTAGATGGAGAATACCTCAGTAATCTGCGCTTTGCTGATGACATTGCCTTGCTAAGCAACTTGGGGGTGAACTGCAAATAATGATTGATAACCTAGACAGGAAAAGTAGAAAGGTGGGCTTGAAAATCAATAGGCAGAAGACTAAGGTAATGTTCACCAGCCTCGGGAAGGAACAGCAGTTTACATTAGGTAGCTAAGTACTGGAAGTAGTAGGCGATTATGTCTACTTAGGACAGGTAGTAACCGCAGATCTGGACCATGAAAAGGAAATAACAAGAAGAATAAGATTGGGATGGAGCGCATTTGGCAAGCACTCGCAGATTATGACTAGCAGCTTACCCTTATCGCTCAAGAGGAAAGTATACAACAGTTGCATCTTACCTGTACTCACCTATGGGGCTGAAACGTGGAGGCTAACCAAGAGAGTTCTACTTAAGTTGAGGACAACCCAGAGGGCTATGAAACGAAAAATGGTAGGGGTAACATTAAGAGATAGTAAGCTTGCAGAGTGGGTCAGAGAAATAACTCAAGTTACCGACATTCTAGAGGAAATTAAGAAGAAGAAATGGGCATGGGCAGGACATGTAGTGCGAAGAGAGGATAACCGATGGTCGCTTAGGGTAACAAACTGGATTCCAAGAGAAGGAAAGCGTAGCAGGGGGCGACAGAAAGTTAGGTGGGCGGATGAGGTTAAGAAGTTCGCGGGGGCCAAGTGGATACAGCTAGCACAGAACCGGGTTAAGTGGAGAAATATGGGAGAGGCCGTCGCCCTGCAGTGGGCATAGTCAGGCTGATGATGATGATGATGATGATGATGATGATGATGATAAGAGCAATCCTCATGTGAACGAAAGGAACCTTTTGGCGCATTGCGCTCATGATTCTTCGCAACACACACACACACACACACACACACACACACACACACACACACACACACACACACACACACACACACACACACACACACACACACACACACACACACACACACACACACACACACACACACACACACACACACACACACACACACACACACACACACACACACACACACACACACACACACACATATATATATATTATATATATACAATTTTTCGTATTTATGTGCCGACATACCTGATTCAGAAACATAACTCCTAAAACAGGTGCTCAACAAGATAAGCAGAAAACGGGAATTTTGATTCTTAGATCGCCTTACGGAGTATTAAATCCTATTTTGATCATTTAACTGCATGTAAATTAGGGACATTTTGCAAAATGTGCCAGTTTTTTATTGTCAGCACTTCGCATATTACAACCAGCATTGTTTGTGCCCATCAGCAGCGAACCATATACCATAGATGTATTGAAGTAGAGCACCAGTGCTGATCATAGGCACTGTGTCATGGAATATTGGCACGCAAGAACATACCTAAAGATACCTTTCTGCTCTGTCTCTTTAATTATTTCGTGTTGCTAAACCAAAATGTACATCAATTTATGGTTGTACTTTCATACATATGACAGCGAGACTATTTCACCAGTAAGAACGCATCAGCTCTAGAACCACTCAGGCAAAACAGCACTGTCCGTGAATGAACGGTTATTACTAAAAATAGAAGCTTAAAATCACTTAATGCATCAGTCGCTAAAAAGGAAATATTTCAAAGAGATGCAAGTTAAAAAATTCAATAAACTTTAAAGTTTTCAAAATGTTGTTCTCCAGCAGAGGAAGCAACGCACTCTCAAGCTCAGCTACTGGCTAATAAATAAAATGTTATAATAGCAGACATATTCAATTATAACACGAAAGCGATAAAGGGCACGTTGCACAGAATATCACACAATCCTTCATTGGCGTTCTGACCGAAAATCGCAGCATGGCGCTGACATAGTTTAGCCCTGATTTTGCGGTGGTTTGTGTAATGTAACGAGACCACGTGATATCAATAAGTACGAAGTTGATAAGATGGAACAAAAATCAACCTTCCAGTGCTGGTCTTGGTTGGGGATTCAGGCTCGCTACACCTACGCTACGAAGGCACGTTAACTCATAAGGCTTGGTTCAAGCGGGGCTTAATATGTCGGGTGGTAGCCTGCGCTATCGTTGCCTTCCCTTATTGCGAGCTTAAACGTACACTATCAGTTTTATTTTCTCGAATGTAATCTACACAAAGTGCATTTCCCATTTCATTTATTTTACTTTTCCCAAAGAAGCGGCCGCTTTTTGGTGGAGGCGTAACGCAAGGCGCCCGTGTGCTGTGCGATGTCAGTGCGCGTTAAGGAACCCCAGGTGGTCGAAATTTGCGGCGTCGTCCACTACGGCGCATCTCATAGCCTGAGCTGCTTTGGGATGTTACAGCCCACAAACCAAACCAAACCATTTCATTTATTTTGGCCTCGGCATGACGGCAGCCTCGGACTATATCAGTGAGCGGCCGGTCACAGAATTCACAACGTAGCGGGTATTCGAGAGTAGGTATCGCCGCTCGCAGCACGCACCGGCTAACTTTCATTTGGCTGCATCATACAGCTAGTGTTGAGATGTGGTCGCTAATGAGCAGGTGATTCGTATGCTTGTCAAAAAACTTTGAAGTCGCAGCTTCGTGACCCGACAATAGAGACAAATATCAAAAGGCAAATGAAACTTAAACAAAAAAGGAAGCTTAGAAAATACGAATACTGGTAGGTTCTAAAGAAAATATTCAACGTTTTACAGCTGCCACACGATAAATGCTTGCGGGAATATTTGTAAGTACATGAATTTCCCTTTATACATATATAAAACCCGACACCGTATACAGGAAGCAATGAATAATCCACCAACCCTGATGGACAGTAATATAAGTGCGCAACAAAGACGAGACAAAGAGGAGAAGTGGACAACAACTGCACCGTCGTTGTCCACTTCTTCTCTTTGTCTCGTCTTTGTTGCGCACTTATATTAATGTCAATCATGGTTCACCAGCTCGCCCAATCAGCCGTTCTTCCACCAACCCTCCCGGTTTCAAAAATTCTGCTTCATGCCATGTTTATAACCGTGATTACTGCAGGAACTCATGAATTCGTATGGCTCGTCAAAATATTATGTCAGTTAAGAAGAAATGCAATACAAAATTTAACGAATTCTTCGTAAACACAAGGATCAATAGTATTCGCAAAAAGCGCTTGCATGCTGGAGTCACCATAGCAGTGATCGCAATATCATCAAAAGAAATTGTCTGCTATTTCCAATTTCTTTCTTGTCCGATGTGATAGCTTCGCTTTTCGCTACGTTTGTTTAATTTTATTCGCTTAAAGGTGCTGTATGTTTAACCTAAGTTGCCGCTCTCGCCATCTGCATGTTTGGCCTTGTCAAATATCACATCTTCAAGAACAGTCATCACGCCATGACGTAAACCGCACCTCCTACCAACAATGCCTTGTTACGTGTTCTCATGACGTCACTAACATCGGCTACCAATTCGTTGTTGACCAGAAACATACCAACAATCTCTTCCTAGAATGACTGCCAAGTAAAGAATGAGCCGTGGCCTATGACGTCAAACACCTCGCCCAACAGTCACCACAGTAAGCTATCAGGATACGTGAGTTAGCTTCGTGAAGGCTCAGCGCTCAGTAGCTGAAGGATTGATGATAGTAGCAGGCCAAGTGATATCAACTGACCGATGCGAAACTTTCATCACAAAGAGCGCGATATATCTGTCGACTGCATCACTAATGATAACACGATCAAGCAACACTGTACCCTTATCTTACTTTCTAATAACCTTTCAAAAAACTGATAATTCATTACGATAGTACTGTTATATTCCTCAGAGTACTTCACTGACACCGGTACTTTTGTTGCCAGGAACATTTTAACAACATGGTAACAATATAACAATATAACACGCATAATCGGCTTTACTTCGACTCGCCAAAGTAAGTAGTGCTCAGTGAGATGTGGGAATCCCGTAGAAACGCTTGACTTGCTTTCGGGATGCCCTTCCACTTCAGCACGCTACCTTCTAAGTTTGCAGCTACTGCTTCACTGCAAATAGACGAAGAAAATAGGGACAGTTTGGTCGATAAGAAACCAGGAAGTTTCTTTGCAGCGTGTCAGTAAGCATTCTTAGAGAGAGTCCTATGGCGGCGCTCCCATCATGGCTGCAGACAGCGTCGTCATCAGGCCATTGCGGCGGTAAGAACCGAATAATATCTCTCTTCGACCCCTCCTTTTCGGAGGCTCGCATTTCCCATCCTCCGTTTGCTCATGCTTCCAGGAATCTGTCGTGAGAGGCGCTTCGTTGCCTTTATGTGGAAGGAAGGGCGCGATAAGAGGTCCCTGCTCGCTCCAGACGACCACCCGCACTACCGCCGCCTGTCTTCCTTAGAGGTCCGCTATCTCGGCGAAAATGAGACTCGGATGATGTCGAGCCATAAGCAATGCCTCTACCTTTAAGTAGCAGCCCTGATTCCTAGTAACACGTCATCCCATTGCGTACACTGCAAGCAGTACTCCAAATATGTGCAGAAATATGTTTGAAATTATGTGCGGGTATATATGAAGAAAAACTTTCTGTTATCCAAAAATCCCGCTTAGAATTTATTATCACAGGTTATTGTCATGCCTGTAGAAGCAAGACGTGAAGAAAACGAAAAGAGGATGCCTTGCGTTGCGTTATACAGTGTTTTGAAGACTTGCCTCCCCATATTATATTATATACTAAACAATAAAGAGTGCAAAACGGCCAAATAAAGAGTGATATAGCTATGTAATTCACAAGCGTGAAGTTGTTGCCCTGAAAATACAAGTTTGCCAGAAATGTTTAAAAGTGTTTTGACTCAGGCTTTTATTCTGAATCACGTTTGATGCGCCAACATGACTATTGCGGCCGCAGGGCAAAGTACTGGTCGTGCCCTAAAATTAATGCTTATTGCCTTTCTCAATGCAGATATTTCACAACTTCGTGAAATTAAAAAAAAAAAAACAAATAACATAATGGCTATATGTCCACGAAGCTACAATATTCTTCAATATGACATTGGAAAATTTGTAAGGGTTTGCTCCAACGGTGGTTTACAGCTCGCATGCCTTGTTTGGTCCCTCTTTAAACGTTTCCCTTAGGCGGTAAAAGAGTCGTCACCGTGAACGGAAAAGCAGTATTGGTCGAAAGGAGCCCTGAAACAGAGATGATGCTGTCTTGTGCTGTTTCGCAACAGAGACTTTAGATGTTCATCTAGTCGAATAGAACGTCTGACCCATAGATCGCCTGTGAGACAAGTTACCGCTATCCCATCGAGGTACGTTGATGGAAGTGGTTAAAACGTGGTATGCTAAAGAGCCAAGCATGACAATGTTGCAGTAGGGTGCGCTCTAAGTGAACGCAGTTCTCTTCATCTCTGTTGCATCATACTCTATAGTTGATCTTTCGTCTTTCAAGTTTGTCTTCAGTCCCACACAGTACCAATGGTAACAAATTTCAATAAGAAATCGCAAACCAGTTTAGCATCGAGTGCAAGGTAGAAAATGGGACGTTGTAAAACCTAGACTCTGAGAACACTACAGTCAAGGTATATTTGATAGCCGTTTTTGTTTCAAGCCTGGTGTGCTAGTGTTGTATCGACTGTGTTGGAACTGTGAAAAACAAAATGGTAGGGTCTATCGCAGGTAAGTGTCTGGACTTGCGAAGGTGCTGCGCACGAACGGAAGGGGATACAGATCACGACTAGCAATGCACAACGCGAGAATGAGTTTCAGTTTAACAAGCTTTATGAAAGGGTGCGTCGAAACAATAAAAAAAAAAAAATTAACGAGGCAATGGCTGCGAAACAACGTCCTCGCTTTAGCGAGAAATTTCTTAGTTCGAACCCGCTAAGCATCAAAAGTTGTTTAAGCTGAGCTCCGCAAGGGCTTTACAGAACGTTTTAGGTTTGACTTGGCCATGTTAAAGAGATCATTTGAACTAAAATAGTTGGCACAAATTAGGCCCGCATACCTTTGTTCGCTCACAATCGGTCTCGAGAGAGACGGCGTGCTCTTTCCTACGTCCTTCTCAGTCGTCGGGGAAGCAATGGAAACATTTTGTTGTTATTCGAGAAGTTTGCCATCAGACAGAGTGAAAAGGGAGCAGGGAGTAGGAGAAAGTTAGAAGAAAGAGTGTAAACAGGTTCCTCTTAAATAATCGCATAAGTTGCCGATAAACTGATTGTCTAGCGTCCACTTCCTGTAGTCACACTCAAGGTCCCTCCGCAGGTGTACTTTCCGTAGGTAGAAATATCTAACAGATGCCGTACCTGGCCTGTCCACAACAGATACTTCAAATCGCACAGTTCGAGTGAAGCACCACAATGCGGACACTTTTCGGTCATTTGAAAGCGTTTGTCAAGCCACCGATGACCCACATAAGGGGTCATAAGGGGTCAGAGTCGCTCCTGCCCGAATCCGGAGCACGGATATCTCCTCCTCCTGGGTGAGATTACGAACACAGAGGAATAAGAACGCGTGTTCACCAGGGCACAGATTCTTTCTCGTAAACATTGGACAAGAACGGGTACATGCCTTCTTGATTTGCGCTCTCCGTCGGCGCAAGGAGGGCGACCTGCTCACCGTTCACTCCGCGCCTACTTCAGGGACGGCGGGTCGGTTTCGCTCGGTTTCACGCTGTCATCCGCTGGTGGCGTAGTGCGCGTACCCCGAAATGAAAAAAAAGCGGAACGTGGTTGCTCTTTCTGCATGTCGATAGTGTATTCTACATGTGAAGGAAGTCTTCATAAAATCTGTGCCTTATAACTATTAAAAAGATGAATAATTCTTCTTCTAAAGTCTACTGAGCGCATGACGGATACTACTGTCTTAAATTCAGAAGCAATATAACCGTACCGGACTGACCGTACTATATGTAAGCTTATTAATGTTATGCGACATATATGCTAGGTTTAATGCCTCGAAGTAAATCCGGCAATGAAGGGAGCCGTGTGGATGTCCTGGATATTTCGATCACCTGGTTTCCTTTCTTGAAAGTGCACTGAATTGCGCAGTAAAGGAACGGAGTCTAGACACTACTACTTCCATCTAGACGCGGTCGCTGTGGCCGAGTTTGAACCCGAGAGAAAGGATTACTCAAGCAAGCTCGCGCTCCTAGATATCGCCCTGTAAAAGCCGGTAAGACGACTACTGACATCAAATTCCGGTTTCCTTCACATAGAGGAAAATCGCAATTTATATTGTATAATACGTATGGGGGCAGTTGCTGTAATATTTGGACTAATGTTCGTGGACACTAACAATTTGTGTTTGTTGCGAATGCATAGCTCCTCCGTAAATAACTCTTTCGAATAACAATGACAAGAAGAAACAGCAATTAATAATTGAGGGAATAAAGTTCCTCTGAGATTGGCACGTTTGTGCTGTTTAGAACTAGAAATGAAAAAGAAGGCGGTCTCTCCTATGACGGGTGCGTTCTATACTATCTGTTATGCCACTTTGGAGACGCTATATATAGATTGGTCAAAACATTCTTCAACGAGATCATGTGTTCCGCGCCAATGCTCACGCCGTAGACGAGCTGCTTTCGAAACACTGTATAATTATAACTCAAGTTGTGCCAATGCCATAAATACCCCCAACCAAAAACCCTTCTGCCACAGGCTGCACTCAGGTGAAATAAGGGACAGAGCGTTAAAGAAATGTCTAGTTTTTTAAAGAAAAATAATGTATACCCCTTCCTTAGATTTCCTTTAAAAGGGGTTAGCTTTGAAGTAGAATGGTTTATTCTTGTTTGCCGCTGTACTCACTTCTGCAAAGTAAATATATGTGCCCGATGTCTTCATCAAAACTTGTTGCATTAGTCGCGGTACTACATACTTTTTCAGCCGAGTGATATACTCCGAACGTAATGAAACTTAAAGACTGGTTAAAAGAGCTGCTGTCCAATCCACTGCCGGCCAGTATATCCGGTGGCTCATACGACCACCACGCATGTAGTCGCAATGGAGGGGGGGAAGGGGGAGCACCCTCGCACGGAATTTATCTGCGTTTCATACTTCATAAACCGCAAATATTAGACACTGATTACGCGGTTTTTTTTGTGAAGCATAAAGATTGGAATGCGAGGACTTGCTTTATGCAATTTAAGAGAGTAGAGCGGGGAGCGAAAGTGCGCTTTTTATGCGCGTGAACGGCGGTGGCAAACGCGAAGCAGTTAGAAGGTGGCGACAACACCAAGGGTCTGTCTGGCGGGAGGTGGAAACAGACCCTAATCAGTAGGCCTTAAGAAGAAGCGCGCTCTCCCTCAAGACCAGCCGTGGTTCGTCGGGGGAGCATAGCCATACATGCGTACCTAAACGGCACTATAGAGCAATACATCGCACTCCTCCTTGGTTTTAACGATGGCGTGTGCAATAACATCGCGTGTCAATTTTGCCGTGCCTTAACTTTAAAGTGTCTGCGGCTGTGACTGATGCTGTTCGCAAAAGAAACGAAAGAAACAATGCAGCTACATACTTGTGATCCATTACGCATAAGTCTTGACTAAAAAAACTGGCCGAAGTTAATATCCCCGCGATGAACTAAATGCAGTAATCTGAGCTGGCTCTTTAATCATGCATAGAAAATACCCCGGCTGCCCGATTCTAGTCCGAGACATCTCTATGCTCCACACCAAGACTGGGAGTATCCTACTTCATGCCCCCGTGGCAGGCGTACGTGTACAGGAGGCCTTCGCGGATGCGTTATTTACTATTTAAAATATCGCGGCTCAGCAACGCGGGCTGTTTGCAACAACAGCACTGTCACATGTTCCTGATTTGACGTGGTTATCTGGCTTTGAAACTCGATCGTGGCGCATTGAATCTGATTGGGGGTGACAATCAACCAATCAACATCGGTGCAAGTCCATCCCGAGGCCGCCGGTTACGCTGCAAATACACTGTGATCAACTGGGATAGTTTCTGCACCATTCTGTAAGACCTACCTGCGGACTCGTCACCACTGCTTGTTGACCGCTACAATGCGTGTTAAACCGGGCTACAATTATCACATGGACAGATGTCAATCAAATCGGTTCCTGATAATGGTATGCTCAATTTGTGGGCTGCTCGCCGACAAGCCGAGCTGGCAGCTTCACGAGACCCTACATCAGCTCTAGCACGACGGCAGTGGCATGCTTTACGTGAGTAGTTTAATATATATTCATCTAATGCATCTCTCTGGCGAACTTTCCGGGCAATGGAACAAGGCCACCGATACACCAACGCAGCGACTACCGCATGCTTCGCAGCTGACATATCTTCGGATGCTTTTACAAGATAAGGGGCACGGAAGTTTTTTCCTCAGTATGACGTGTTGCCTCCATCAGGTACAGTTTCTACAGTTTCCATTCGGAAAGAGCAACTCTGTAAGGCCGTCGGTGAACAGGGTGGTGTTACGTTTCGCCACCGACAAGTGGGACAGCTAACGCGACCACCGCATAGCAACAGGCAGAACCGCGAGCGGATCGGCTATTTCGGCGCCGTTCATCGGCCGCCCAACGCTTCTTCCCGCGGGCAAGTCTCGACGTGATCCTGCCACGCGCCAAATGTGTGTGCGTGCGTGTGTGTGCACACGCCAGCCAAGCCTGGAGCTCGAGGGAGAGTGCGTCGCCCTCGCCCGTCTGCAGGAGGTGGAGGAGATGCGGTCGGACCACCTGCGAATGAGTTATCCCGTCATCCCCAGACTTGTTGGGCTCTCCCTTCCCTGTCAGGTCTCCCCCTTTCCCTGTGAACTTGCATGCCTATAAAAAGCAGCGGCAGACTCCGCTGCGACAGAGACTACTTTGACGCGCTGTGGAGACGACGCTAGACACCAGCTGTGTGAACGTGTCTGTATTACCTCCGGGTCAGCTTCTCTGCCCGTTCCTTCATGATGTTTTAGTAAAGGTCGTTTCGTTAGAAGACGCCTCGTCTTTGCTGGGACCGTTGATGCCGTCTGCCGTCCACGGAGCCGCCAGGCCAACGCTACCGAGGGGCCGCGCGCTGCATGTAATAACTGGCGTCAGCGGTGGGCTGAGCACGCGAGCCACAAACGTAATAACTGCTGGCAGCGGTACGATACACAGGCACGCACGCGACCCAAACGTAATAACTGGTAGGCAGCGGTGGGATGACGACGACCAAGCCGTAACCGTGGTCGGAGGGACGAGGACGACCAAGCAGTGACCGTGGTCGGTGAAACGAACCAGGCCTGACCGAGGTGCAACATCTGCTGGGAAGAGCGGAGATGTCCCAGGCGTGACCCGTGAAACAAGCAGCTCAGCGGAAAGCCGGGAGCAGTGCAACGAGTCCTGTGTAATGACTGGTTGCCTGCAGCGGAACGACTGCGTTAGATTCTTGGCTGGGAGGTTTGGTGAGTGCGGGACTTACTTCTACTGAGTTTTGCCAGGCTTTTGTTAAGTAGAGAACAGAGCTGGTAATTGTGTTGTCGTTGTTGCTGGGTTAATTGCAGCAAGGCAATAGGGGGCAGTAGAGAAGGCAGCACTCGGAACAGCCATGGATTTGGATTTCAAGTCGTTGCGCAAACCGAAATTGTTGGAGCTTGCGAAGAAGTTGGGTCTGAATTTGTCAGGCAAACTAAAAAAAACCAGAAGTGTTAATGGCTATTCTTGCGTTGAAAGCTGAAGGTGACGAGCTTTTGGAATGCCTTGAGATCATTGACGAACGTCACGAGAAAGAGGAACGTGAACGTAGAGAGCGTCACGAGAAAGACGAACGTGAACGTTACGAGAAAGAGGACGCCCACGTAAGGAAACTGATGCAGCTGGAGATTTCAGCACATGGAATGAGCGTAGAAAATATTAAAGCTTTTAATGCCATTCATTGTAACGGTTCAATACCGCGAGACGGTCTCCCACCGTTCCTCATCGCCGAGGATGTGGCAGAGTAATTGACAGATTTTGAGAGTGTCTGTAGACGTAAACGCTTCGAGCGAGATAGTTGGGCGCAGAAGTTGGTAGCTCTTCTCTCCGCTGAAGCGTAGAAGAAATCAAGCGATTGGTTGGCAACCACTTGAAAAATTATGATGAACTAAAAGAGTCATTGCTGATACGATATCAGATAACGCCTCATGATCTTCGGAAAAGATATGAGAGCGAGAAAAATTGTTACAAGTAGTACTTTGATTTGGCGTATCAGTTGAAAGCCGCTGTAAGCGAATGTCTAGACAGTGCGGAAGTTCCGGAGCAAATCGAACTTGCACCGGAGTGTGAGGAACAGCACGCTGAGATTAAGACCACGTACGCTGTAGACACAAGTGAGCCTGAAAAGTCAAAGTTACCAGAGAGTGAACTACAGCTTGTGGAAGCGGCCGAACAACGTGACCGCAGTAGCGAGCCGACCGAGCCTCGAACAGAGGAGCATTGTGTTACCTTGGTCGAGCCACTAGCTGAGACGGTTAGCACAGGCTTAATCGGCGAGAAGTCCGGAGCGACGCCGTTAAGCAAGGTGAACTCCATGCCGACCCAAGTAGCTGTAGGAGATACAGTTCCATCAAATGGGTGTGGGGAACTGGCAGTAACTGAACCGTCTCTCGAGCCGAAAGCAGAAGCTTGTGTAGAGCGTGACGGAGATGGAAATGAGCTAGGAGTGGAGAAACTTTCAGTTTTCGAAATCAGCTGTGTCGTAGAGCAGGTCACGCAGAAAAACGAAGTGCCGATCAGGGAAACTGCGCAGCCCGTGAGTTGTGATCAGCCAGGGTAGACCGACGAGTGCGCGTACGCTGTAGAGAGCGAGACTTGCGAAGGCGACAGCGAGCGACCAGAGCAGAGTCAGAATCGTTCGAGCCCCGATACCACGCTAGGTTGTATTCGCGAAAGCAACCCCAGTGCGAAGGCGGACGTAGCACCTATGGCCCTCACACAACACGAAGCGCCCCAGCTGTCGCAGGAGCTTGATCGTGCGCCGGTTAGCTCTGAGCGAGGCGACGCACTGAGTGGAGAGCCGCCAGAGCAAATGCCTAGAAGTGGGACTGACGCCAGCCGTTGTTGTTGTTCGGACTTGACTGAAAGTGAGGCATGCGCTGCTTGCCGCGAATCAGACGCGGCGCCGCACTTTGACCACTTTAACGACACCGGTGCCCTACTAGCTCCGGTTACCGCTAGAAGGTTGACCGCTAGCTTGCCAGAGATGGCCCAGGAAAAATGCAGAAAGCATGTGTTCCAGTGCTGCCGCAGAAAAATATGGAAAGGCAGGCGCGAGAAAGAATGCTGCCATCGTAAGGAGAGCAAACTCAAACGATTGCGAAAAGAAAGCAGAAAGCCTGTGTTCCAGTGCTGCCGTAGAAAAAAGCGAAAAGGCAGGCTCGAGAACGAATGGAGCAAGTTGAAGCTATCGCGAAAGAGAAAGCGACTATCCCAAAGGCACAAATGCGCCCGTGCAAAGAAGATGCATGACGGTTGCGCAAGCCGTAAGGAGAGGGATAGGTTGTTTAGAAAAGTGAGCGACTCACGCTTATGTGTTTATTTGCACAGAAAGAGGAAGGTACGGTTGTTCCGTGAAACGGACACTCGAAGCTTTAGTTAAACGGGTGACCTCAACGGTAATGCCGATGGCTTAAGTCGAAGCCCATAACGTGAGAAGAAGCCTCAGTTTTCACTTCATGGTATTTTTCTTCCTGACATAGGATTTTGAACATATTGTATTGTATTATCTTTGTTTGAAAGTGATGTTTTGAAAGCACAATCTTCAAATTTGTGGACGCGTTCCAAGTGCTGCTGAGCTGCCCTTTAATGTAGATGGGGGCATAAAAGGGAAATAGTCTGGCATAACTTAGTGAAGTTTGTGCCGTGCTTGCTGGCTGAACGGTTGTTTTTAGCGTGGTTGTGACGGGTTGTGGGTTTTCAGAAATCTCTCCTGAAGACAAGCTGCAGAGTGCCTTGGAAACCGGACTTGCCAAGGACTTCTTCAGGCTGACTGGCTCAAGAGAAGCAGAGTCGGACGACCCCGGCTAGCAGCAACATCCCGATCCCTCCGGACAGCGGATGCAGTCCCCTGCCCTTCAGGATCTCCCTTCCCCGGCGAGGCAGTCTGTTACGTTTCGCCACCGACAAGTAGGACAGCTAACGCGGCCACCGCATAGCAACAGGCAGAACCGCGAGCGGATCGGCCATTTCGGCGTCGTTCATCGGCCGCCCAACGCTTCCTCCCGCGGGCAAGTCTCGACGTGATCCTGCCACGCGCCAAATGTGTGTGCGTGCGTGTGTGTGCACACGCCGGCCAAGCCCGAAAATCGAGGGAGAGTGTGTTGCCCTCGCCCGTCTGCAGGAGGTGGAGGAGATGCGGTCGGACCACCTGCGAATGAGTCATCCCGTCATGCCCAGACTTGTCAGGCTCTCCCTTCCCTGTCAGGTCTCCCCCTTTGCCTGTGAACTGGCATGCCTATAAAAAGCAGCGGCAGACTCCGCTGCGACAGAGACTACTTTGACGCGCCGTGGAGACGACGCTAGACACCAGCTGTGCGAACGTGTCTATATTCTCTCCGGGTGAGCTTCTCTGCCCGTTCCTTCATGATGTTTTAGTGAAGGTCGTTTCGTTAGAAGACGCCTTGTCTTTGCTGGGACCGTTGATGCCGTCCGCCGTCCACGGAGCCGCCAGGCCAACGCTACCGAGGGGCCGCGCGCCGCATGCAATAACTGGCGTCAGCGGTGGGCTGAGCACGCGAGCCACAAACGTAATAACCGCTGGCAGCGGTACGATACACAGGCACGCGCTACCCCAAACCTAACAGCGGGCATCTCTAGTATCGATGCGATGTTTGACGACGGAAGTTTGGCGCAGGGATCCATGACCGAAATAAAAAATGTCGCTGTATGACCACAAAATGCCAGCAAGGGCACTGGCATATTCGGGACGCAGGTCAGAGACAACCATGGCTGAGAAGTCGTCGTCCGTACTATGTAACGGGAAAAGTTGTGCAGGCACCTCAGCGTGACGGTTGGACAGCAAAACAGAAATAGTAAATCTAGACAAAGGGGACAGCTCGGGAAGGAAAATTCTCTCCGGGCGAAGACGCGCTGAAGTTGAGCACGGGAATGTAGGTGAGGTTATTCTCGACGTGTAAATTTTATGAGGTAGGACGATGTTGTGCTGTTGAGTGAAGCCGGTGATGGGGTTGAAAACGTAGTCGCCGTCAGGAATGGAGGGAAAAGGGTATATGGGCACGTATACTGCCGCCTCGGGAGGTAGGGGAGTTGATGTACTGGAGTGGAGGCGAGGCTGGGAATGGTAAGCAATAGGGTAGTGAACACAATGGGGCAGGGCTAGACGCAGAAGTTCGGAATAACAGCCAATGAGAGCGGAATGGGCTGTTAAAAAGTATACGCCTAAATTGACATCTTGAGGACAAGTAGTAAGGACGGCGGAGAGCACAGGGACGTGGTGGCCAGCAATTCTAATGCGCGCAGTGCTCATTTCCGATGATGGTAGCTGTGTTTAGATCAGTAACCCGAACTGCAGATGTGTTAGCGGGTTTAAGAACTTTTTTGACGCGCTGGCGGAACGATGAACCAAGGACTGAAATATGGGCTCCAGTATCAATGAGAGCGGGCACAGGGACTCTATCTACTCTATCTACGGGGACATTGATCAGGTTGCGACGTGGTGCGATGGTCGAAACACAGTTGGGTGTTACGGTTGGTAACGCAGCGTCACATTCGGGCGCTGCGTTGCCTAGTTTCTAGAGCAGGGGCCTTTGTACGTTGCGGACAAGCAGCGGCGAGGAGTAGGTGATCGGGAACGGTGGGTTTGCGGCGATTTCGAACGGCTAGGACGACTGTCTTGCACAATGTTCTCGGTACGGGGCTGTGTTGGGGTGACAGAAACGCGCCATGGTGCATAATAGTCATGGCAGACAGGGCTGTAATAGGGGCGATCGGGGGGAGCCGGGCGGCTGCGGCAATAACGGGACGTATGGCCAGCCCGACAGAAGACGAAGCAAATAGGCCTGTCGTCAGACGTGCCCCACTCCGCACGATTTCGCGCAGGGTAGCGCAGTGTGTAGGGCGGCGTTGTGGTAGCAGCAGCAACCACTGGTATTGGCTGTGGTGCAGGGGGTGGCGTGGTAGGATTGGAAACGAGGCCCACATTCGCGAATTATTGGCGGGAATTATTAACAGTCTGTAGTATAGCTATTGTTGCCTCTGCAGGAGGCAATGTAAGTGTGACAGAAGTCAAGGCCTCAATTTCCCTGCAGACGATGGTAGTTAGGTTATTTTGATTTGAAGGCGGCTGCAAAGTGGGCAGATCGTCACATGAGGATGTAGTCGCCGTGTTGGGAAGGCGCTCAAACCGATGGACGATGCGGCGCTGCTTGGCCTGTTCGAAACGGCGACACAGTAGCGGGGCTGAGTCCACCGTAGAGCAGTCTTTGCAGATGCGTCATCAGCGATACCCTTCAGTATATGGCCCACCTTATCAGCTTCAGTCATGGAGGTGTCCACCTTTCGACACAGGGCGAGGACGTCCTGTATGTAGGCGAGGTATGATTTGGTTGGCGATTGAGCACGAGTAGCCAGGTCTTTTCTGGCTGCTAGAGCTCGCCCATTTGGCTTCCCGAACAAGTCCTGGCGTTTTTGTTTGCAGATGATCCAAGTAGGCATCTCCTGTTTGTGGTCGGTAAACCAGGCCTTTGCCGTTCCCGCTAGATAGAAGATGATGTTTGCAAGCACTATTCTAGAGTCCCACCGGTTGTTCCGGCTGCACCTTCCGTATTCATCGAACCAATCTTCAACATCCTTCTTGTCTTTGCCGTAAAAAAATAGGCGGATGGCGGATTTTGGTTAAGACCATGGGGGCAGCTGAAGTTTCCGTAGCGGTCAGTGCGTCCTGGCATGCCATGCTTACTGTCGCAGTCGGTGGGGTGAGCTCGGGGAGCTGGCGTCCACTGCGCAATACCAGGTATCTGGCGTGGAAATACGAGGAGCTGTGGCAAGGGGGATCGAAAGCGCCTTCACCAAGGTGTTACGGGGCAGTTAAGCTTGGTATTACAGAGAGCGGACACGGAAGACAAAGCTTTCAAGAAACAGGCGTTTTCTGCAGGCACCAGCCGACACTGCTCAAACGTTAAAACTCACGAGATTCTTTTTCTTCCTTCCTTATGCGCATATCAGTGCCTGCAACGCCTAATGTAATAATATGTTCATTGATTGTTAGGATGCAGTTTTCTTTTGGGATGTCCTACAGCGAACTTTGTGCAAATATTTCCTTTTAAACCCTCACGGAATTCGGTTCTTATCTTTACGAAACGATGATGCTATTTCGTAAAATATCATAATGTTATTAGAATTAGATAGCGTGTGGAAACACCGAACGGCTATTCGCCCTACTGATCTTAATGTGAGACCAATCCAAGATTATTTCGTGGATTATATTCGACTAATCATGGAGGTTTTGAAAACTCAGTCTTGTATACGTGAGTTTATCAATGTATTTGAAAAAGTGAGTAATTTGTAAGTTTTATATTTTGAACTATTGCATGTAAACCAGGTCATTTTTCTGCAAAATGAACTTGCCTGTGTTAGTTATAAAATAAAGGCAATACAGAAAAGAAGAAAGGAAAGGTTATTTAGTAGAGTGGTTCGCTTCGTGAATTGATGCACTCAATTTCCGTCTTTTGAGTGTGTTTGTGTTGTGAATATGACGCTTTATTTATTTATTTTTTGTTACTCTCTGCTGAGAGAAGCCGACACCGCCGTTTTTGCTACACGGGCCTTTAAATTTGCCACGTTATCAATAACAAGCCCGCTGATAGTGTGTGGAGCGATATACTGGATTAGTGACGAGAGCGGAACTGCTCGCCAGCCTCATAGAGCAGCGTGCCTTTCGTTTTCGCTTATTACCGCAAACATAGACCTCCACGTCGCATTGCGATTCGCGAACGGGTAACTTAAAGAGCCCTTTTCGCGTGTGCTGGGCTCGCAAGCACCGCAACGGGGCATCGCGAATGAGCAGCTATGGTAGAATCAGCACGAAAAAGGCGCGGAGCGTAGATAAACATGATAGTGATGTGGCTGCGCCCGGTCTGTGTCACCGCAATAAAGGAAGCCGCAACTCAACAAGCAAAAAAGAGACATGACAGCGTTCGAACAATGGGAGTGCGGAGGCGCACGAATAGAGGAAGGCGGAAGTTTACACAAGACGCTGCAGGACTGAGTCGCACCAGCGCTCATGTGCTAGCAGTTTAAGTATCTCTGCGAAGGGTTGCGTGGCTAGAGAGCGTCACGGGCACAATGAGTAAAATGCGAGCAAATCTAACTTTGCGACGTGCCAAAAATGTCACTGGAAAACGTTTGACCCTCGGGACTACAATGCAGTTCACATTTGTACATGTAAACTGCCTTGTGTCTCTGCGGAAATTTTCTTTCTGTCGGTGGCACTGTATGTTAGAAATGGACATTCTTTTTTTTTATTATATTTCACCAGATTTGTATGAATGCCCTTTTAACTTTGTGTTTGGCGAAGCACAGCCTTAGTCGCGTTTGCTGCATGAAACCCAACGTAACTAACAAGCAAACTATATTATCAGCAGCCAGCGGGCGCTGTCAAATTGTTATCTCAGAGGTAACAAAATGGTTTCACGTCCATTGAGAGAAATCTTCATACCTACTTCCCGACCACACGTTCATTCTCCTGCGTGATGTGCTGCTTCCAAGAATGTAATCTTTTCATTTTTGCAGATATTTTAAAGCAGATGCTAACATTTGTGAAGCTATGGAGTGGCGAGGAACGTGTAGCTTGACGCTGACGGTTTTGCAAGTGAGATTTCAGCTTTCCATAACCTTTAAGCTACTTGCAATCAATGCCGCTAACTATCAAGCAGATAAAAGGAGAAAAGGGCATGGCGCAACCCTTAGCGCGCGAAACCTCCCAGCTTCAATCATTTAATGAGGATACCGGATACATTATTCCTACGTACACGCACGGATCAATAACTGCGCTGCAACCGCTTAGGGTAATTAATTTCTCGCTCTGGAAGCCCACACTCCGTTGTGATACACTACCCATGACGGTGGAAAACTAATTACGCGATCGAGATTTCCTGTGCTACGCATTTTTTCTGCTTGCCGTGGAAGTACGACCTCATCAAGCTCTCCAAGAGCGACACGAAATAACAATGCAGTAAAGGGAGTCCTAAATGAAAAATAACAGCTCCCGAGCTAGTGCCCCAAGAGAAATCCTTGGAATGCTCGAAATTAGAGATGCGCTTACTTTGCGACCTAGCGGCGCCTCCATAAACTTGCTTAACTTCTGAATTTAGCTTAGCCCTGTATCTTCCTAGCATCTGTATGCCTCCTTCGAGTGGGTCCAAATAGGGCTGATTTCGAAGATATACAACTATATTCAGCTTGAAAGGTAATTCGTCTCGCAACCAAATGTTGTTGCTCCGCTTTTGGCGATGTCACATGCTAGAATGTATTTTTTTTGCTAGCTAGTTGTGATTTGGGCAACAACACTTAAATCATGAAAGAGATGTTACTTCACCTTCTCAGAGTCCTCTAACTAGGTGACCAATTCTATAAAGGGAATTATAAATTACTTTTTCAAGATATACTATTGTGTCGGCTTTTATGCAAATAAGGGACCGAAGGAAAAAAGGGATGAAGTGGGGTCATTGTGCAGCAAGCCTAACGTAAAGTGCCTCTCTTTCGTGTTTAGCAGGTAAACATTCTTAAAATTATATTATATTTCCTAAATATTCCCGATTTAGAAATCTTAAAACCCGTCAGCACTAACAAGCTTATTTCTATACAATATCAACATTTCATCAAATAGGATGAATTATTTGTAGAATAAAGAAGCCATTTTCTGACTTATTGAGGTTTGCATAAGCGTAAAAAAGCAGGGTTTACTGCGACCGCCTCTCGGCGTAGTTATCTACACTCTATTGGAAGTGAAGGAAGAAATGGTTCTGGCCAGGAAATGCTATGTTAAGACTATATAACGAATGATGGCTAAGAGGGAAAAAAAAGTCGGATTTTAATTGCAAGAAAACCTACCAAGAGTTAGCAGAGAGATAGGTGGACGGATGAGAATAGAAGTTTGCGGGAAATGAGAAGGCTGATCATGACTTTGAACCGGGCTAATTGGAGCATTATGAAAGAGGCATTTAGCCTACAGTTGTTTAATAAGTCATCAGGCTTACTAATGTACTTCGTGATGTCGATAATTGTGGTCTGGGGGATGATAAAGAAGCAAGTAGTTAAAAGCACCTTTAGAGATCAGAGCCAACCCCTAACTGGAAGACCGCTCAGTCAGACTGGAGCCGAATACAAGTTCTTCTTCAACTGACAAGCAACCTGTAAGGCTCGTTACCTGAGCTCCGTCGGAGCGGTTCGGCAGGAGCGGTTCGGCAGAGCACTAGAGCCATGCCGTGCTCACTGTCAAGCATTCAAGGTTAGAGGCGACAAAAATGCTTCGTTTTTTTATCACGAGCTATGTTTATTTCGCAATGTTGCGGAAAGTGCTCTCTTTAGTTTCCATGTCCCCCTTTGCACAAAAGAAAAACTGTAAAATAGCTCAATGTTTCTAATAAACTCAACCTGATTGTCCAGGTCGTTAAACACGAGATAAAAGCTCCTCTATCATCTATCGTTCGCTCGAGTACCATCTGAAGGGACACCATGAACAATAAAAAAAATAGTAAAATGTTGCCAACAAAGCTGACTGCGACCGATCCAGAACGGAATCCCAAGTGTACAGCCACGCCAGGGAAGCGGTTAGACGCGGGGGCAGTGGCGCGTGTGACAAATGTTATACTATTATAATAACCATAGCTATTATGAACGTATGATTATCGTTGTGGGTAGTCTAGATTTCGTCCTTAAGCGGACTTGTGATTGTGTATTTTGAAGTTGCTTTACTGCAATCTCTAGCTTTCAAGGGCGTCCCCTTTATTTGTGAAGCAACGGTGGCATACTGTAAGGTGCTGTTAGGAACACATTGACATGAACGATGTAATTCTGTGATAAGTAGCGCAATTTTCATCTAAATTTTTCCCTGTGCTCGTCTCTTAATAAGACGTTATAGAGACCCATTGAGGTGCAGCTTTAAAAACGACAAAAATTACACCTATCCCAAGGAATTCTATGGTGGTGTAGTAATTGTAGTGAAACGCTACAATATGAGCATTAAATGAGTGCATAAAGAATTTTTGCTATAGTTGCGTCTGTTTTTTTTTATTTAAGTGCGCTTTTAATCTCGTCATATACGTCTCACGCTAATTTCGGATTTATTTTATAGCCTCGAAAAAAACATTATAATTGAGTAATGGTTCACTGAACAGTGAAGCACACGGGAAGTGCTCTGAAGCACCTCATTTCAGGTAGTATTCTGCAACGTGCTTGATAATCTTAATTGCTACACCAATGTTGATCCCGATCCCCCAACAGAGACAGCCCGCCATCGATCGTGGGAGGAATGGGACGTAATACTTGCATCGCAGGACATTGAACTTCGCTGTGTGAACCGGGGTGCTGTGCCATGGCCCTACATGACCGGGACACATGCACGTAATATGGGGACCGTGTTGTGGCCCTGGGCCCTGAAGGGTCCGAACTCGCTCGCCAAATAAAGTTTTTCCTCCTTCTCTTTCTTCCGTTCGCTAACGTTCATGTGAAACCGGCACAGCAGTGTTCGTGCCAGGTACGAACTGAACTATAGCCGTGTGAGTGGGATCGACTCAAGACGGAACTCGACTAGAGGCCACATCGCAGTTCGTCTGGAGCAGTGGGAGATGAGCTAGGAAACTGGCAGCGAACCTGATTGATTTCTCTCGATGACATCACCTACGCCGCCTCGGCGTTTCATGCCTGTGCTGATTTCTCTCGTGTTCGCACCAGCGCTTTGATGGATGTTCTCGGGCTCCTTCGGCTACTTAAACGAAAACTGCACCAGTTGTAGGCTTGGATGAGTTTAGAGGAACAGAATTATTGCAGATTCCAGGATAAGCGTGCGAAATACCTTGGCGTTAGCATACCAAACAATGGCGAAATAAGCGATTAAAACCACGACGGATATCAGGCTTCTCCGCAAAGCCAGCGACGGGTGGAGGGCGCATGACGACGTCATTGACGATACTGGTATGTTTCCCTGATAAAACCACTTGGTTTGAAGAAGCAAAATCATGACTATCGAAAACAAATGCCTATAAACAATTGTTTGGCGGCATCAGAAAAGTTACCTCAGGATTTGGGCGAAAGCAACGAAAACAAAATATTACCGTCCCATGAGGTCATCACCTAGCTTCTCTGTAGTCCTTCAGTGCTGTAAGGAGAAGCCCAGTTTTTAATCGTCGATTACGTCAAAAGTGTAATTGACAACACAAAAAACATTTCGTAAGCATTATATTCAACCTATAGAGATCTCAATACTTAACTACCGCAGAAATGTCGAAAAGTGATGCCGCTGGCCTTTAAAACGTCACGGCAGCCAGAAATGCATGGCTTCACAAGTGTGGCGACTACGGTGATAGTGGCAGCCTGAAGAGACTGTCGCTAGGACTTAGCGGTACATCAGGCTTAAACAGAAGAGGGTTAGCATAGACGCGAAGGTCTTATTGCGCGTAAAAGAGGAAAAACTGAAACCGAGGGGAGAGGTTGATAGCCTGTCTCCTTATATTTGCCGCATCCTGTTGCGAAGTAGCCGTTATATTCTTTGTTTCATTGTTTGTTTGTTTGTTTGCAGCACTGGGCTAAGTAATCAGATGTAGGCTTTATTTTAATGTATGTATTTTATGTATAACTATTATGGAGCCAGCAAACGACGAGTTAAAGCTTCGTGACGCTGGCCAAGCCTGGACCCGGGGTTGTGAGGCTTGTGCTTTTCGAGCGCACCCCGGGCCTGCTGGACGGCCCCTAGTTGAATTTCCTTGTTTGTATTTTGCAAATTACTTTGAAGTTCCGGCGGGTATGTCCTGGATGCAGGTTCGGTCGGGAACCTGGCACAGTCCCACATGATCTGCCATTGTTCCTCGGGACCCACTTCACATACACTGCACATATCACTCGTGTAGATGTCTGGGTGGAGGGTGTAGCACTGCCGGGGTTAGGAGTGACCCGGATTGCATTTGCCTCAGGATGACCGCCTCCTCCAGACAAAGTGCCGGGTGAGGCGGCGGCATTATCCGTAGAGCTAGGCTGTAAAATTTAGTCACTTCCTCGTAACTGGTCATTCGGTCTTTCGTTTCGAACCACCACTCTGAACGTTCCCTCTCGGGGGCGCGGAAGGTAAGCGCTCGCGCCACCGAATGGGCTTTATTTTAATATGTTCTTGCAAAGGCATCAATGTCTAGGTTTTGGAAAACATGAAATCTAATTTGCAATGCGCAAATCATGAGTATTTTCAATTGCATAAGACTGCGTTAAACCGGTTAACAGGAATAAACAAACACCTAGATGTTGAAAGCGAATAATTTATTTATCGAACTAATGACCATAAAATTTAGGGAGATCTGCAGGGTGATACCAATACACACCCATGGTACTCGTCAGAATAATTTCGATTCGTCAGAATTCGTCAGGGGCTCCTTCGGAAGATTGCAAAATGTTGCTGAACAGACATCCTCAAACTGCGACGAACAGTGATGGATACTCTGCTTACGGCTCCGTGTGACCTAAAATGTATTCATGACATGGTGATAGCAAATAGAGTAGTTGTGACGCTGACCGGGCAAAATTAGGCCATGTGACAGGGGATGAGGAGATGTGGCCCTCAAGGAAACATGTCATCAAACACTGTCAGTAAAGCGAATTGATTTCCCTGTAATTAGTAAAGCTGGATAATATATACGCGTGCTTGTTTGTTTCGCTGCTATACCATTCCTATGGCTTGCTGCAACGACTTTCAAAATGGACGTTCAAAATGTTATAGCTGTTATTCCGGCTCCATCGAAAAATGCGTTACGATTGTATATTCTATTAGAAACACTTCCGTCCAGAAAATACTTGCAGTTCGGGAGAAGTACGGCTTTTACAATAATAACAAAGATACTTTTCTTGCTTCCAAGGGTTAGAAATGAATTGTGTATTTTAAAAGAAATAAGCATAGCACAAAACTACGTCCTTAGATTTTTGTTTTCAGAAAAAATGATTTCGTATTTGGCCGATAGGAACATCATGAAATGTATTGGAGAAAAATGCGAGTTCCTTACACCCTCATTAAAAACGGGAAACAATGGCTAGGAGCAGAGCATATAAGGCATTATAGCCAATGTTCGCGTAATTTCATTTAGTTAATTAAAGTAAGACACAAGTGTACCATTGCTCAGGAGAGAGCTAGGTTGGCTGATGAGATTAGGAAGCTTGCGAGTGTTACGTGGTTGCAGCTTAGGTTTTGAGGGTTAAGCAGATTTCTTAGATGCAGCTTGTACATGACAGAAACGATTGGACGAAATAGGAAAGTTCTTTCTCCCAAAGGGACACAGGGAGATAGTGATAAGCGCCTCAGCTAAATGGCAAGGACAACTGGCGCTTCTTTCCGAATCGGAAACGCAACTTGGGTTGATGGCTGCACACCCTCAGAGTACGTTTTGTGTAGTATGAAAGCATAGAGACTGAGAACACTAAAACTAATGTGGCTTCATTTCTATGGCTCTTGTACTTCGGAAACAAACAGCAGAAAATTGACAAATAGAAGCCTTTAGTGTAGGAAAAAGTACTGGAGAGGCGGGAGGGAGGATGATGATTAATTTAGGCACGAAACACAGTACCGAGGAGGCGGGAATTTAAAAATCTACCTCTAAGCTCAATCTTAATTCATGGGGCAAAATCAGAAACATTATGAACAAGAGGTTTTACAGTGCGCGCGGTGACGAGGAAAGCCTTAGCTGTGTGAGACGACATATTTTCATAAAGTTGTTTTAAATATCCTCTTCATTGCCGAGAAAATGCAATAGATGAGTTCATGGATTGGGCAGGCTCGAGTAATTTCTGCACTGGTTGCCCATGTGCCCAGAGCGGTCGCTTCTGAGCGCGTGTAACCGAGGGTTCAGTGCACGTGGTTCGGCATAAAGGTATCAGCGCGTGAAATAAATTCAGGCAGTTCTTGAGATTATGTGAACATTTCTGTTTTGTTTTTAAAGGAAGGTGATGGGATTTGTGTGCGAGCATGTCACCAGATTTTTCGCCACTCCTGAAGGGTATCGAAAACGGCGAAATCCACAATTTGTCAGGCAATAGAGCCTTCGAGCACTGCTGGGAATAGAGTAGCCGAATATAAGTTTACCGGACGCATGTGGGCCCCTGCAATAGAAAGGCTGTGGCCAGATGAGGCCAGTGCACGTGCGTACGAGACCTCCTGTTCAACCGACATACATCCACTTCAGTAGGTATTCGCTATGCTAATTTTCTTCAATTTTCTCAATTCCGCCAAGGTACTTACGTTACATACAACCAAGATACGGCATTCATATTGCCGATAATGGGTCCCATTTTATTTTCATTCCCTACCCCTAAAAAAAATACCTGTAGGTTCTTCGTTCGTATTTTTTTTTTGTTTTTATTCATTCATTCATTCATTCATTCATTCATTCCTTTTTCCTCGATGAAAAGAGGCAAGCCGGCATCTTTTGTCGGTTAACCTACCCTAATTTCTTCCTCCTCCCCTTGGTTGTCATTCTCAAAGGGTTGAGCATGCGAAAATAAAATTTTGGGGACTAATGAAAAAGGAGAGAGAGAGTAAACTTTAATTGTTTAACGGAATAGGGTGGCTGGTTTCCTCAGTCCAGGATACCACTGCCCTGGGCTGTCTCCCGGGGAGCTGCTCTCCAGATGGGACGCGAAGGAACATACTGCGCTCTTCGAAAAGTGCACAGGTGCTTGTTACTGCAACATCATAATGCGTTTTGACGGTCGTTCTAATTAAAAGAGAACGCTGAGCGCTGAAAGTCATTTTTGTGAGGACCTCCGTGTTTCCCTGCGAAATTACGCAAACGTTGCTCGGTATTTCAGTTTTAAGTTCCTTTCCAGAAAGGAAACTTCGGCAAATCCTAAAGACCGTGTAATTATTTTGTGGGCGAAAGGGTTCTGAAGTACGGGTCAGAGGTCACCCGGCGGGTGAGAAATCAATTTAGGGAAGCAAATGCAGAAAAACATTCCATCTGTCATGCGACACTCATCTTGATTCGGGAGTCCCCTGGGAATCGATAACGCTGCCGGTCGTTTATGAAACTGTGTTCCCCACCCCTATTTCATTCTTTCCAGTTCTGTTTTAAAATTTGTTTTTATTCGGGGCTGCGGGCAGGAGAGATTGCAAGCCGTATCTATAAGGAACAATGGTTGGCTGACTCTCTACATTAACCGGCAACGTTTACAAATGCTTTTAAAGAAAGCGTATGGGTGTAAAATCGACCAGTTTCTGTGCACTTCAGAAGTGATACTGTTTTTTGCCTGCTCTTGGCAAGTGCGGTATTCACTGAATACCGCACTTAGGTAGTGTTTACTGGTGCGCATCTAAGAATGTAATTCCAGAGATTTTAAATAGTGGCTTAAAAGTAACACTCAAAGAGGATTGCAAATCAAGCTCGAGGGTTAGATTTGACAGAATGTTTTAGTAGCAGGACCGCCTTCATGCTCCTTAAAGTGGCTTCGTTGCTTAGATGATAGTAAATATAATGGTCGCCCGCCGTATGACATGCAATAGCGCGCAATGTTTCTTTTTATAACACGTGACGTTTGCAACATATTGTGGTGGCGTCCCCGAATTAAAGCACGGAGTGAGAGCAGCGTTGAAGCAAGCGGAAGGGACGAACTAAAGAGGCCGATCTTTACTTTATGCGCGCCTAAAATTTCTATTTAGCCTTGGTGTCTGTGATGTTATATATGGGCCCAGGTCCGTTCAGGAGCTCTGGGCAGGTAGCAGAGCAGGTTCACAGACACACGGACGCTTTTCTTTTCTTGACCAATTAACGTAACTGGCAACAGACATGCATACAGCCTAGCTTATCCTAATCGGATATGTCCCAACACAAAACCGTCCTACTTCTGGTTTTCCGCTCGTGGACTAGATGCCGGTGCAGGCGAGTCCGGTTGAGGCAAGACCAGCGGCCGGGGTGTGACGCGGGCTCCGTTCACGCCAGTCGCCCGAGGACTCGGTAGCGCGGCAGGCCACGCTCCGGCGTCTGTGTCCGGCGTCTGCTTCACAGTCCGGGGTACTGCGGTGTACCGCGGGGTACCGCGTCACGCCCGGGTACTGCAAAGTGCGGCACCAGTGTGGCAGCACAAGTGCGGCGGCCAGGCACGATGGAGCGGTCGAGGTGCCTCCGCAAGCTGTTCGCCGGATGGCGAAGCGCTGGGCAGTACCAGACCCCGGACCAGGTGCCCGGCAGGTGCTGGCGAGCCGGCCTTGTACGCCAGGCCCAGGACGATGAACTCCGCCGCCAGCGACGCCCAGGAACGTCCGACCCGTTCGCTTGCCGGAACAAACTCACGCGCACTGGCCCGCCCCACACGCGGCCACACTTCACTTCCTTTCGAGCCACCCGCACACTCGCCACAATCACCATCATCACAACCTCCCCCCGTTCCAAGACAGTTTCTTGCAACTGTTCTGGCGCCGGGAGGGGGGAGACGGGGCGGGAAATAAATGCACAAACTACACAAATAACCACAAAGCAGAAACACACAAAAATTCGTCACAATCCACACACCATTCACAATCCACAATGCAACACACGAGTTCGTTTTTTTTTTCTAAAACCCGTTCCAGTCAGCAAAACACACTACTACACCTTTCACACACGGCTCATGTAATCGGCACCAACGTTATCGCTCCCTTTTATGTAGTCTATGCTGAAGTTGTATTCCTGGAGGAATAAACTCCACCGCAACACTCGATTGTTCATATGCTTCGCGGATTGCAGGTACTGGAGCGGCTGGTGATCAGATTGGATGGTGAAATGTTTGCCATACACATAAATATGAAACTTCTGCACTGCCCAGACAAGAGCTAGACATTCTCGCTCAATCGTTGAATAGCGTGTTTCTCGGGGCAGCAGATTGCGACTAGCGTAGGCAACTGGATGTAAAATACTATTGTTGCCCGTTTGCAAGAGTACTGCTCCGAGACTTATGGTGGATGCGTCTGTGCGAAGCACGAAGGTTTTCGAGAGATCAGGAGCCTGTAAAATAGGAGTCTCACTGAGTTTTGCTTTCAGGACTGTGAACGCATGTTCATGCACTGGTTGCCAAGAAATGGCATTAGGCTGTCCTTTCCTGATGAGATCTGTCAAGGGCTTGGTGATTTCGGCATAATGGGGAATAAACTTCCGGTAATAACCAGTCAATCCAAGAAACGACTGCATAACTTTCTTTGTTGTCGGCCGTTTCGCCCCTAATATCTTGTCTAAGGTCTTTAGGAGGGGTTCTACCCTGCCGTTTCCAATACGGTGACCTAAGAAACAGATAGACGGCTCTCCTATTTCACACTTGCTCGGTTTTATGGTCAAGTGTGCCCGCTTGATCCTCGCGAATACTGTTTTCAGCGTTTCCATATGTTCCTGCCATGTGTCAGTGGCGATGACAACATCATCGAAGTAGTGGTAAACGTTCTTCACATCGCCCAGCACAGTCCTCATGAGTCGCGCGAACACCGCAGGGGCAGTTTTGATTCCAAACGGCATGTATAGAAAATGGTACAGTCCTGACATGCTAGAAAACGCTGTTTTCTCACGACTGTTGTAGGCCATTGGCACTTGCCAGTACCCTTTTGTGAAGTCAAACTTGGAAAAGCAAGTCTTCGTGCCGACAAGAGTAAGAACTTCCTCAATGCGTGGTATTGGCTCACTGTCCGAAATTAATACTTTGTTCAGCTCCCGAAAATCGATGCAGAGTCTAAGTGTCTGGTCAGGTTTCTTTACGACTACTATTGGAGCATGATAGGGGGATTTCGATTTCTCAATGATCCCCATCCTCAACATTTCCTGCACCTCTTTCTCTACACTTTCACGTAGAGAAAATGGAATAGGGTACTGCGGAATATGTATGGGTTCATTAGATGTCAATCTGAGAGCGCACACTGTGAATGTGGTCTTTCCCGGCAAGTCTGAGAAAATCCCCTCGAATTCTTGGAGCAAGCCACGCACTTCTTCAGCTTGCACTTCCGAGAGACTTGACGCCAACTTGACGTCCGTTGCGCACTGCGTTCGATGCAAGCTCACAGAAGGTAGTTCTACTGAGTCCTCTTCCGGTGTCTCTATGTCCAGTGAGGTGGAGTCGAGTTCAGCAGCTGCTGAGACTGGATGAATAGTCGGAGGGTTTCGTTCTTCGTACTTCTTCAACATGTTAATGTGAAAAATTTTCCTTTTATGTCCTAGGTCCACGATGTAGTCCACATCGTTTCTACGGTCTATCACATCGTATGGACCTTTCCACTGCATGAGCAGCCTATTGGATTCAGTCGGTAACAAAATCAGAACCTTGTCACCTGGTAACAGTTTTCTGGGCCGACTTTTCCGGTTATAATACAGTTATTGTTTCTGACGTGCTCGTGCTAGTTGTTCGTGAGCAATCTGGCACGTATCCTCCAAACGGTTTCTGAGCTCGACGAGGTAGGTGTACGTTGACCGAGTATCTCCATCGATATGCTGATTGGTCCAGAGCTCCTTCAGTACTGTTAGTGGTCCTCGCACATGACGGCCGTAAATCAACTCAAAAGGAGAAAACCCAAGGCTTGCTTGTGGAACTTCTCGGTATGCAAACAGTAACGGTGCCAGATACCGATCCCAAGACCTAGGTTTTTCTTGGCACATCCTCTTCAGCATAGTTTTCAATGTTCCATTGAACTTCTCCACAAGACCATTTGCCATGGCATGGTAAGGTGATGTTTTCAGAAGCTTGATGGAAAGAAGACGACCAACTTCACTCATGAGCTCTGAGGTGAACGTGGCTCCTTGATCGGTCACCATTTCTTTCGGTATGCCAATGCGGGAAAACATCTCAACGAGCGCTTCAGCAACATGCACAGCATCAATAGCTGGAAGGGCGACGGCGTCTGGGTACCGTGCTGCAAAGTCAATCAAGGTGAGCACATATCGGTTTCCTTTATTAGACGTAGGTGAGAAAGGTCCTATGAGATCGACGGCCACTCGTTCGAAAGGAGTGGTAATCAGTGGCATGTTGCCTAAAGGGGCAATGCCAACTTTGCCTTTCGGTGTTGTTCTCTGACACTTATCACATGACTTAACGAATCGTTTAACATCTCCATGTATGTCAGGCCAATAAAAGTCCTGAAGTATACGATCAGTAGTACGTCTGATCCCTTGATGTCCGGCCATAATACTTTCATGTGCTATTTGTAAGACTGATTGCCGGAGTTTTTGTGGAACAACAACCTGCTTGAAGATCCTTCCCGATGTCATACAGTAATATCGATAAAGAATATCCTCTTCTTCACAAAAATGGTACGAATCACCTTTACCTGATCGGAATTCCTTATCTACCTTAAGGAAGAGCCGTTTTAAGGATACATCTTTCTGCTGCTCTTCTGCTAACTGGTCCTTTGTCATGTCACACAGAAGAATGGGTGGCACGCACAGCGGTGTTTTCTTTTCTGTTGGCTTGGCCAAGGCTGCAACACATCGTCTAAAATTCACAGGTCGCTCCTGTTCTCGGGAATCTTGCGAGGTATGAAGCTCTAGGCTGCTTGAGGTCATCCAGTCGTGATTGGGATCATCTGGGGCCCTGACACCTGGTATATTCCCAAGCACGAGATCATACAAGGGCCGCTTCATGCAAAGCGCGGTCACCTCGCCTTTGAAATATGGCGTGTCCACTGGTACTCTTGCCACCGGTAACTGGGTTACCGTACCATTGACAAGTACTATCCTCTCGGTCTGCCCTGTGAAGCAGTTCTTTGGGACCAAACCCCGGCGGACAATAACGACATTACTACCAGTGTCTCGAAGCACGCACACTTGTTTCCCCATCACAAACCCTTCTACAATGGGCATTCTTCCTGTTGAATTCTGAGGTGCGTCTTTACTGACCTGCGCCCAACTGCTAGAGTCGGATGGGCTCCGGGCCGTATGCCAGTCAAGATGATCAGCACGTTTGGGAGCCTGAATTGCAGAGCATGCGGCACTCTGTTCTTCCTCTTGGTGTCGATTCCTGCAGTTTTCGGCCTTGTGTCCGACCTTTCCACACGAGTTGCACTTGAGCACCGGTCTAGTGGACGTGCGGCAGTCGGAAGCCCGATGTCCTGGACGATTGCATAACATACACCGCAACTGGGGTTTATTCGGCAGGCTGACGGAACTCTTGGTATGAGGTTTCTCTTCGTCAGGGACTTTACCGATGTTCGAATAGTTCAGAGCTTCCAAGTATCGATCGGTTGCGTCTGCCATGATGTCGAGTGTCTTGCACTCCCGTTCTTTCAGAAACACAACGAGTTTCGGGTGGCAACACCGCAGGAACTGTTCACCGATCACATGATCGCGCAGGTCTTCAAATGTCTTGGGAACACTCGCCATTTCGATCCAATGGTCGAAGTAACCCGAAAGCCTGGCGGCTAACTGCCTTCCCGTCTCGCCATCTTCTGCTCGAGCTTTTCAAAATTTCTGATGGTAACCTTGAGCCGTGAATTTAAAGCGCTGCAGAAGAGCCTTTTTGACCTTTTGATAATCTAATGAATCTGCAGCTGACATCCTGCCGATCACGGTCAAGGCTTCCCCAGTTAGGCACATACTTACGGCCATCGCCCATTTATCTTGAGGCCAGTCCTGTCCCACTGCCACACGCTCAAACCGTTGCAAATAGGCATGCAGGTCATCTCGTCGCTCGTCAAATAGGGGTAGCAGTTTTTGAGGGTTGAAAAGCTGTACTTGTGGCGCTGACACTATGGGCTCGATATCATCTGTCGTGTTGCTCCTCGCTCCTTCTTGGAGTCTGAGTTTCAATTCCAAGATTTCTTTCTCTCTCTCCGCGGCTATGCGACTTTACTCTCTTTCAGCAGCACGTTCGGCCCTTTGCTCCGCGCGTTCCTTATCTATCCAGTCTCTCAGCTCGGAGCCTGAGAAACCTGAGCCTGAGAACGCGGCTAGACGCTCTAGGTCCATCTTTGCTCAAACGTCGCGATGCGTGTGAACCCGTCCTCGACTCTCTGCCCTCTCTCTGAATGATTAGTTCCTTGAATCTACTAATTTCTAGGATCCTGGCAGGCTCGCCAAATTGTGATGTTATATATGGGCCCAGGTCCGTTCAGGAGCTCTGGGCAGGTAGCAGAGCAGGTTCACAGACACACGGACGCTTTTCTTTTCTTGACCAATTAACGTAACTGGCAACAGACATGCATACAGCCTAGCTTATCCTAATCGGATATGTCCCAACACAAAACCGTCCTACTTCTGGTTTTCCGCTCGTGGACTAGATGCCGGTGCAGGCCAGTCCGGTTGAGGCAAGACCAGCGGCCGGGGTGTGACGCGGGCTCCGTTCACGCCAGTCGCCCGAGGACTCGGTAGCGCGGCAGGCCACGCTCCGGCGTCTGTGTCCGGCGTCTGCTTCACAGTCCGGGGTACTGCGGTGTACCGCGGGGTACCGCGTCACGCCCGGGTACTGCAAAGTGCGGCACCAGTGTGGCAGCACAAGTGCGGCGGCCAGGCACGATGGAGCGGTCGAGGTGCCTCCGCAAGCTGTTCGCCGGATGGCGAAGCGCTGGGCAGTACCAGACCCCGGACCAGGTGCCCGGCAGGTGCTGGCGAGCCGGCCTTGTACGCCAGGCCCAGGACGATGAACTCCGCCGCCAGCGACGCCCAGGAACGTCCGACCCGTTCGCTTGCCGGAACAAACTCACGCGCACTGGCCCGCCCCGCACGCGGCCACACTTCACTTCCTTTCGAGCCACCCGCACACTCGCCACAATCACCATCATCACAGTGTCAAGCGTAGTCAGTCGACATGGCGGGCACATAGTGATGAATGTATGAATAATGGCTCATTCTGGTTTTCGTGGTTTAACATACCAAAACGAATCGAGACTATTGAGACGTGTAATTCAGGGGTCCGGAAATTTCGACCACGTGGGATTCGTCAAGTGCGCTGACATCGCACAGTAAACGCATGCGCCTTACATTTCGTCTCCATCGAAAAGCGGCCACCGCGGCCGGGATTTGATCCCGCACATTTCAGCATAGAAGTCGAGCGCCTTAACCACTGTGCCACAGCGGTGGGCAATGTATGGATGTCTCAGGGTTATGCAGCTATCCCCCATTAGGTGCTCCTGGAAAAAATTATATTGTGGCAAGGAGTTCTCAGCTCTGCAGTGACTTATTACTGCCTAGAAAAAAAAAATAATAATTGTTTCTCTGGCTAGTTTGGAAGCATTTTATTTCCATTTGGAAAAATAGGGGGGGGGGGGGCGGCTTCCGTTGGCCGAACATCCCACACATGCTTTTGTCTTCTGCTTGTTGATGAAGGCCATGGTCGGGAGATGTTTAGTCGTTTTGCGTGCCGTAGGAGTGCATATATAATTGCCGATTTCGCCGAAGCTTTCACATTTGCAATTTTGAAATAGATATCGAAACTTTAGGAACCTTGGACCCAACTCAGACGCGGTAGTCTTAGGCCACGCAGGCACAATCATAAGGCTTTGTTAAGGCTGGACTTGACATTTATGTCGCTCCCAACTCGGCCAGCATACACCACGGTCCTCCTGACGGCTTTGCTCCTGGGAGTTGGTAGCTTACAGATGAGAAGTCCAGGCACTGACTGGTCACCGAATTTTTTTAATGTCTTAGGCCAATGTGACGGTCAGTGGCATCTTATGATGATGACCGGGCAGCCAGATACACAGACGAAGTTTAGTGTAGTCGAAGCCGTAGTGGGAGAGTAATAGAAGTGAAGTCACACAAGCACATGCCAAACTCGACAATTAGGTTAATTAATCTAATGCGAAATGTTTAAAAACCCTCTTACGAGGTAAACTCGTCAACGCACTAATCGCCGTTGTACGACTACCTGCCAGGAGGCACTTCTTACAATCGCTCAAATCGAATAATTCAAAACCATTTACAAAAGAAATTACTGCGGTAGTTTATCGCCTTTGCTCCGCGATCTCTAAAGTTATCTGCTTCAGTTCACCGCTGGATGAGCTTCTCTCGCTTAGAAGATCGAATCACCAAGTGGCGCCTCAGGTAGGACTTGTTTTCGGCAAGAGAAGGCATTCTTTTGCCATAAAGCAAACATGCGTATAGAGAGTAGTCCATCGAATACTCTGGCATGATGTAATTGACACGTTCTGCAATCTGACAGTGAAAGCACCGCTTGCCGCCAGCACAAGATATCCAGTCATTGAATAATGCTTAGGAGCTGCGGCTGCTAAAACGGGCCCAATTATAAAAACAACCTTTCGGTCACACCACCTAGAAAATTTTTCCGAGGCGGAAAGCTTGCAGCGTTACCTACTGTAAGGATGGCGAAGAAAAACTTTGGTCAGAAGCCTCCCTATTTCAGATACCGATCGTCATTCCTGCGCTAAACAGCCGATTTCCATGCTCGCATGAAAACAACAACGGTTGTACAAAGAAGCCCAACATGGCATGCATACTGCATAAAGCGTAGAGTTTTGTATTTTTTTTAATACGATGGTTTATCTATGGCCGTTTCATCACTGTCTGAACAATCAGTGTATGCAAGGCAAAATATATTAAGGTGAAACTCTCTAGGCTCAAGAATGTAGACAGCATTTCAGCGTCCGCGAAGGGTATCACACCGTCATTGGCGAGAATTGAATTCATTGATGAGTAAAAGAATGACTGCGTGAGGTCAAGGGTGAGAAATGTGTCTGTAAGCGAAATTTTGTTCGCATGGAGTAATTATTTATTTACAGCCAAAACGTCAATTTGATGCCAAAATAACCATGAGGGTCGATATAGAGTGTTCACTACAAACTGGCACGAAAATCGAAATGGTGCAAAATGTGTCAAATTTCCCAGTCGGAAAAAACTACAGAAAATTTTCCGATGTTACGACAGAATTTCTGTGCGGTTTTTGACGGGAAAGCTGTTGTGACAACAGAGCATGCTGTAGTAACATCAAAAATATCTGTAGTTACAACAGAAAAGTGCCACAGAACTACACACAACAGAAATATACTACAGAAGCTACAGAACTACAGAAAAGTACTACAGAACTACAGAAAACTCTGATGGTTACGACAGAACTACAGGATATTTTGTCGTATTTTTGGCACAGTTCTGTAGTTTTTTTCGACTGGGAATTGTGCAAGAAACGGGAATAAACGTTAGACAGCTTAAATTTCGGGCCTCCTCATTGCGTTACAACATGGAAAACAGTCAGTAAAGGGAAAATGAGGATTAAGTAGTGAAGAAGGAAACAAATAACAACACCAAAAGAAAGAGAGAAAACAGCCAAAAAGGAAAAAAAATTGTAGAAGGGCTCAAAAGAAAAAAAAAAGGAGCCAGGAAGAAAAAAAAGGCATTTTAGTAAAAAACCGGCAAATTAGAGCAGAGGCACAGGAAAGGCTTTAGTCTTACTGCCCTTCTAAGAGGTTCAAGTGCCTCCAAAAACGTTTTTCGCATTCTGTAATAACACTAGCCACACTACTTTCCTTGCATTGCTGAGGCCCTTACACATGGGCGCCGTATAAGGGCGGCTCATGAAAGTCTTTCCAAATTTGTAAGGAGCATGGCAGGGGGGAGAGGTCAGGAGTGCGACCTTTTCCGAAGATTTTTCTGCAGTAAACTGCTTGTCGGCCAAACAAGATACACATTCTCTCTCGTATAATGATTTACTGTCAGTTTAGCATAACCTACAATACTCAGTGCGTTTTCCAGGATCTTGTTTTTGTGGACTAAAACGTTAGGCGTCTTTAGTTCCGTGCAGATATTTTATCGCGATTATACAGTCAGCAGCTGCGGGAGCAAGTGCCAAGGGGAAATATATTTACTTTGTATTTAATTACAGCTCTTTTTAGTAATAAATTGCATGGCTCAGATAGAAACTCCGCGGACGCTGTTTCTGATCAGAACTTTTCGCTTATGTTGTCTTAAGGGTAGTAAAGTGTTGAAGGCAGGTTTTCGTTCACAATTCCACAGACTCCGTGATGAAGAATTAGGGTGCTTAATATACCCTTCCTACATCAGTACGTCAGTAAATTACCTCCGTAGAAACCTCGGTGGAAATCAGGGTGTAGACGAGCCGTACGTGAAAGTATTGGAAGGTATATATAGAGGCTGCACAGCAGCCACTGTTTTGCATAAAGAAAGTAACAAAATTCCCGTAAGGAAAGGTGTTAGGCAAGGAGACACGATCTCCCCAGTACTAATCCCAGCTTGCTTAGAGGAATTATTCAGACTTGGAATGGGAGCAGTTAGGGATAAGGGCAGATGAAGAATATCTCAGTAACCTGCGATTACCTGAGTACGTTGCCTTGCTAAGTAACTCAGGATATAAACTGTAAAGAATATTTGATGACCTAGACAGCATGAGTAGCAAGGTAGGCATGAAAATAAATCTGCAGAAGCCTAAGTTAATAATAAAGAGCCTCGGGAAGGAACACCAGTTTATGTTAGGTAGCGAAGCACTGAAAGCAGTAGGCGAATATGTCTACTTAGGACAGGTAGTAAGCGCAGATCCGGACCATGAAAAGGAAATAACAAGAAGAATAAGATTGGGGTGGAGCGCATTTGGCAAGCACTCGCAGAATATGACTAGTAGCTTACCGGTATCGCTCAAGAGGAACGTATACAACAGTTGCATCTTGCCTGTACTCACCTATGGGGCTGAAACGTGGAGGCTAACCAAGAGAGTTCTACTTAAGTTGAGGACAACCCAGAGGGCTATGGAACGAAAAATGGTAGGGGTAACATTAAGAGATTGGAGGCGTACAGACTGGATCACAGAAATACCTCAAGTTAGTGACATTCTAGCGAAAATCAAGAAAAGGAAATGGGCATGGGCAGGACCTTTAGTGCGAAAGGAGGATAATCGACGATCGCTTGGAGTAACAAACTGGATTCCAAGTAAAGCGAAGAATAGCCCGGGGAGGCAAAATGTTAGGCGGGTTAAATTAGGTAGGTTGAGATGAGGTTAAGCTCGCAGGGGTCAAGTGGATGCAGCTAGTAAGTAAATTGTATACTCAGGCTAATGATGAGCATGGTGAATATGCCCTAGTCTTTCAGATCCATTTCTTCCTTAACACATCTGGCTACCCACGCGGCGCAAAGTTTCAGTCATTATCCACCTCTGTAGCTTACTATAACCGGGCAGATCAGGCAGCCCGGGCATCCGTTCCTGTTGTAACGAGAGTGGGAATCAGGCAATTGCTCCCAGTTTCAGAATACTATGATCTATTTTTACCAAAATAATGATTTAGACCTGTAAGTTTTGTTGATCTTGATTAGACACCAAGTGTGTTATTTGTTTGCCAATTGCATGAATATGTTCCTAGTTTTTTGTAATCATACGCAAAGGCAATATGCATATTTGAAATTGCAGGGAAGTTAAGTGAAGAATAAATTTTTTAACTGAGAACTTTTATCTCCTATTAATGGCATGCCGTGTAATGTTTTGCGTAACGTTCGCGCCAGCATTTGTTTTATGTTTTTTTTTCTATTTATGATAGTAAATCTGTGAACAATGTGATACATACTTGATTCACGCAACATTATTAACTTGTCTAGCTTTTTGCATGCAATTTATTGAGCACGCATGTTTTAAAGTCAAATTCAAGATAGAATAATTTAAATTATTACTACCTTGACAGAGAAGCCTTTGGGTGTACAAAGATATGCAATTCAAGGCTATCACAAAGTCCTTGCTAGCATTACAACCTGTACCCTCCTTTTAGTGTGATATTTCTGATATTCGAATATCTTGGCAGTTGGCCAAAAAAGACAGATTTTGAAAGTTTCAGCATGGCTTCAACCTAGTCATAGAGCGAGAGCTGAGTGAAGCAGCGGTAGCCTGTTTAACACCCAGTTTTTCAATCCGCAGTTGTTTATAATTTTTATTTAAATTATTCTTTGGGGAAAGAAGGACCCTTATGATTTTGAGTGAATCCGCAGAATTGTCAATACCTACACCTAACCAAGTCAAGGTTCATATTTTCTAGTATAGTGTACATCAAATCATGCTTCCATATTTATTCTTGTGTATTGTACATTGGTTTATAAGAACGGAAAGGCGCTGTATATGTTTTTGCCAAGGTTGTTCAAGGCTGTTGTTATTGTGACTGTAGGAACGAAGAGAAAATGCACGGGCCCGCTACTGGCTCTATATCGCACAACTAAGTTGCACAAAAACGGCTCTACGCCTTCCCCGCAGCACATCTAAAGCCCGCTCCTTAACCTCAGTGTACACAACACTTTCGAGAAACTTAGAGAGGCAACATTAACGGCACAAATATCCCACCTCTCCAACCCTGCGGCTGGCCGCACTTTATTATCCCACTTAAACCTTAGCCCAGTTCCACACCCCATTGATGGTGTCCCGCTTTCTCCTAACCTCCACTCTAACCTCATCATACCTTCTAGCCCTAAAAACATGCACCATGAGCGAGACCAGGGCCGCAGAAAAGACAGGGCTCAGGCCCTTCACAGAAAATATAGCGAGGACCAAGAGGTGGTCTACGTGGACGCAGCGGAATATACTGCAGGCTGCCGCATGGTCCTAGCTGTAGTCGACAATCAAGCAAAGCTGCTTACTTCCAGCTCTATAATCACCAATTCTACCACAGAGGCAGAGGAGGCAGCCATTGCGCTTACTTGTATCTCTACATCTGCCACAAACTTTCTCTCTGACTCCAAATCTGCGCTTCTAAATTATGCCAACGGCTATATAATCCGCACCGCTGCTCGCATATTACGCTTCAAGGCAGCCCCGGCACCTCATAAGCCTCATCTCGACGCCCGCACATGCTGGCTTCCCTGGCAACGAAGAGGTTAATTCCCTAGCCCAAGGTTTACTTTCCGGGCTAGAGGAATGGAGTACCCTCAACAGGCCGTGGAGCACCCGCTCTGCTTCCGTGATATTCTTTTTTACTACTGGGACAAACGGAGGGAATATACACCCCAGCCCCCTCGCTCACCATAGCGCAGGCCATACACTGTCGAAGCTTGCAGACTCGGACTGCTCCATACCCTACACTTCTACATGCCCGATACCCGTACCAGTTTTCCTCATCATGCAGACTCTGCGGCAAACCAGAACACTTAATACACATCCTTTTTAAATGCCCCACCTTTCCTCATCCGCCCTCACCGAACGTCGCAGAGTCCTACTAGGAGTCTCTCAAGAAGAGCACCTCAAGTCAAGACCAACGGAAGATCATTTCCAGGGCTATGAGGAGGATTGCTCTTCAAAGGCTTTCTTTTGCCTTATAAGGGTGCCTACCAAGTCGTAAGAGAGCACCCTAGTGTCATGCAATGGGCTTGGCCCCCACTATTCATTCCAATGACAATAAAATGTTTCTGCCACCACCACCTACTCTTCCAAAACATATCGTTCTGTACTATCAAGCTGGCCATAGCCTTTATTCCGGCCCATGTAAAGGCCTCTCAAAGGCGAAGGAGTGGGTTCTGCTTAGTCTTTATAATAATACTTTGCTGTGCCTGGCAGCTATAAAACACTTTGACACTTCTTTCTCGGGCCAACTGTGCAGAGAAATCTTCAGACATCTACGACATGGTGGGGGCCTGCAAATTCAACCCTGCTATCTCTCCGAACCACAACCCCTCCCCCCCTCCCCGGGAGGACTGGGAGCCGACCCTGCTTGGCTTCTCTTACTTACAGGCCCAAAAGGACTTCGTGGAGCGCACGCGGACAGCGACCGATGCCACTGGGATCCCATACTAGGGACTTGCCGTAGAGCTTGTGTGGGCCAGCCCCTTAAGAGTTGATACAATCACACCTCCACGTACGTACTCATTACAAGTTAATAAATGTCTTTCTCCTCTTCTCCTTCGTTGGCATACGATGGCTGTTACGATGCGCGTTTTTCCCTTTGTCTCCATCAGTTTGTTTCTCTTTTCTCTGATTTTTCTTCAGCTCGCACGATGCAGCGGTGAGGGCTCAGCGTTATAGCTAGTCAGTAGGTCTATGCATTTTTTTCCTTCTTCCTACAGAAGCAACAACACACCAGAGTAAAACGTACGGTGTTGCCGTTCAAATGAACGCGGAGAAGACGCGGTTCTTGAACCACATGTGCGAAGAATACGCTGCTATAGAATAGGGCGGGATGTTCGTATGTGTCGCCACAGCTGCTATGACTTCAGATGGTTCACGTATGCCTGCTTCTGCTCGGCAGGTTTCTACAGGTGTGGATGGTGCATCTTCGACTGATCCACGGCAACGGGGTCGGTTAATTATGTCTACAGCCGAGAAGGCGTAGTCGTGCAGAGGCTAGGACGATTAGGCGGCGGGAAAATGTCGAGATGCGGGCACGAGAGGCGGAGATAGGCAATGGCACCGGAGCGGGCCGAAGGAGCGGATATTCGAAAAAAAGCTCTTCTTCTTCTGCAGGAAGGAAGGAAGGAAGGAAGGAAGGAAGGAAGGAAGGAAGGAAGGAAGGAAGGAAGGAAGGAAGGAAGGAAGGAAGGAAGGAAGGAAGGAAGGAAGGAAGGAAGGAAGGAAGGAAGGAAGGAAGGAAGGAAGGAAGGAAGGAAGGAAGGAAGGAAGGAAGGAAGGGAGGAAGGAAGGAAGGAAGGAAGGAAGGAAGGAAGGAAGGAAGGAAGGAAGGAAGGAAGGAAGGAAGGAAGGGAGGAAGGAAGGAAGGAAGGAAGGAAGGAAGGAAGGAAGGAAGGAAGGAAGGAAGGAAGGAAGGAAGGAAGGAAGGAAGGAAGGAAAACAATATTTAGCTTTATGTTATTTTTAAGCGGTTTTGGTAAGTGTTGCGAAGCATGAACACTGGCTTATCTGCCGAGATACCGGCCAAGCCACATGTTAACGGCAGTAGCTGCCCTGACATGGCTATCCAAACGGCGATAAATAATGTTAACCTTTAAGAAAGCTTGCTCGTTCTTCGCCAACCACTAGTATATTCACTTCAGTGGCGACGAGGCTGCCCACAGCCGGCCGATGTCTGCTCCATGGCGGCCCACGCCAGACCGCCGGGTTTTGACGAAGTGGAAGACAGTTGGGAAGCCTACCGGGTGAGTCTGGAGTCTTATTTTGAAGCTTACGGAATCAATGACTCGAAGAAATGACGGGCTCTTCTAACGGCAAGTGTAGCCACAGTCGGCAATATAGTAGGACGTTGCGCGCCAGACAAGATTCATGTCCTCAGCTACTAGGAGCTGGTTGTGATGCTGGTAGAGTATTTCGCTCCGCAAGGCAATGAAATTGCAGAGTCTTACCAATTCTTCACAGGATGCCAGCGGCAGGAAAAAACAATGAAGGACTTTATTGTTGAAATTCGAAAGCAAGCCTGCAGGCGCAACTTTGGCGATGCGAGGGACAGAATGTTACGAGACAGACTTGTTTGCGGTCTGCGTGACAGCGCCGTTCGGCGGAAACTCTTGTCGAAAGATTCGCTAACGTTGACAGAAGCCGCGGATATAGCGTTAGTGGCACAGATGGCAGCCCTTAACGTGGACCACATGGATAAGACAAAAGAACATGACAATAATAATGCCGGGAGGAGCAAGCTACAGGAAAAACCGTATTGCCACAAACCTCGTACACACACGGCGTCTAAACCAAGCCCAGGTGACGCTTGCCCGTGTTGCGGTGGTACTGAGCCTAGGGCAAGAAAGTGCAAGTTTCGCCGGGCGGAGTGTTTTCGCTGCCGACGTAAAGGGCCGCTAGTTAAAATGTACGCGTTGAAACAACCAGGAGTGGCACTTTGTGAACAGCATTCCTCGTCGAGTGACGACAACGAGCTTTGTCTGCTTAGTTTGTACACTGCGTCTGTTAACTTGACCACGCCTATTATTCGCACATTTCATTGGAGCGGGATTCCGATCAAGTTTGAAGTCGACAGAGGCTCGCCGATCTCTATCATAACGTGGAAAACCTACTGCAAGCTTCAGCATGTCTTGCCTGCGCTTCTCAAGACGTGTTTGCAGTTGTCTTGCTTTCTGGGCAAGCTCCCGTGAAGGGCCAGCTCAAGGTTCCTGTCTCGTACGCGGGTAATACCTTGGAAGCAACGCTAACAGTGCTGCAGTGCATGGCCCGGACTTGAGCGGACGTGACATCATCAGCGCATTCGGGTATAGCGGAAGACCCGTCCCCAGCATTGCCAGTGATGCAACTCCTGGTGAGCAAGAGTTGTTCCACCAACCTTCGGTTAGCGCACTTTTAGAAGAGTTCAGCGATCTGTTTATACCAGGTCTAGGGCGCAATAAAGGTCCTGCAGTTCATCTGCGGTTGTATGAAATTGCGAAACCGCGTTTCTGCAAAGCTCTTTCTGTGCGATATGCAATACGGGAGCAAGTGTCTAATGAAATACACCGACTTGTTAAAGATGGCATTCTCTCGCCTATCGACAGTGCGGATTGGGCCACGCCTCTGGTTCCCGTGATCAAGAAGAATAGTTCCATTCGGTTGTGTGGCGATTTTAAGGTGACCGCAAATTCTGTATGCGTTACGGAGGAATATCCATTGCCGAAAATACGGGATATTTTCGCCAAGCTAAACGGGGGTGAAGTCTTCCGCACTATTGACTTGAAAGATGCTTACAATTATTTGCCGCTTGACGAGGAAACCAGGTAGCCCTTGGTAGTAAGCACTCCGAAAGGCCTGTTTTGCTTCAATCGACTTCCGAGCCTCTGGTCCTGGAATTCTTCAGAGATATCTGGAAGGCATCCTTCAAAGCATTCCGGGCGCTCAATTTTATCTGAACGACGTAGTAGTCGCGGAAGAACACGGGAACTCTGATATACTGCGTGAGCTTTTCAGGCGTTTTCGGCAGCATGGTGTGAAGTAGCATCCCAAGAAATATAAGTTTCGGCAAGCTGAATTTGAAATTCTGGAGCATCGTATTAGCGCGGATGGGTTGTTATAACACTGCCGCCGTAGCAAACATGCCGAAGCCAACGTGCGCAGCGAAACTGCGGGCATTATTGGGGTTTGTAACCTATTATCACGCATTTTTGGGAAACTTGGCTACGGTTCTAGAGCCGCTGCATGAGCTACTAAGAAAGAACGCACGCTGGAAGTGGAGGGCGAAGCAAGATAACGCTTTCCGAACAACGAAGCGGCTGCTAGGGGAAGCAAAGTTCTTGGCGCACTACGATCCAAGTAAGCCCTTTTTCTTGGAAACCGATGCATCATCGTGTGGCATTGGCGCCTTACTATACCACGCAGTAAATGGACAAGATCTATCAATCGAGTTCCAATCGCGAACTCTTTCAGCTGCTGAGCGCAATTACGCGCAGATTGAAAACGAGGCATTGGCGGTAATCGTCGGTGTTACAAAGTTCGGGAATATCTGCTCGGGAATTAGTTCACACTCGTCACTGATCACAGGCTTCTAGTGAGCCTTTTCAGCCCCGACAAGCCCGTTCCAGCCATGACCGCTGCACGAATTCAGCGTTGGTCTCACCTGCTGATCGCCTACAACTACAAAATTCTGTTCAAGCCAGGGAAGGTGCTGATTCCTGCCGACACAGTTTTCCGTTTGCCTGTGCGGGAGAAGCAAAATGCCCATACTGCAGAAGATGATGCGCGTGATTACGTTCTTCTAACAGATCACCTAAATTATTCTGGTCCGCTCTCAGCGAGTGATTTGGCCTAGATGACGGGCAGTGATAGCGACCTCGCGCAACTCCAACAATACATTCACAACGGCTGGCCGCGATGCTTGCAGCTTAGTCAGGAGCCGTTACGCGCATATATTTGCACAGGAAGGATGAACGGACGTGCAGCCATGGAATTGTATGGTGGGGTCAGCTTGCGGTAGTTCTGACGGTTGAAATTCTACCAATGTTGCGTATGCAGCATGACGCGCATCAAAGTATAACGGCCATGAAGAACTTGGCTCGGTCTGTATTCTGGTATCCAGGACTCGATCGGGACATCGAGAAGCTTGTCAACGCATGTCCAACATGAATAGAATGGAGCAGCATGTCCACTGCCCAACAACCTTGGCCGAAAACGAAAGAGCCCCGGTCTAGATTTCATGTCGATTTTGCGGGGCCCTTGGAAGGTCACGTGTTGACGGTTGCGGTCGATTCTCATAGGTAATGAATCGAGGATGCCGCTATGTAGACTGCCACTTCAACGAAAAGAATTGAAGCACTGCAGACAATGTTCAGCCGATTCGGCTTGCCGAGGAGTCTTGTGACTGACTATGGGCCGCAGTTTAGCAGCTAGGAGTTCAGGGCATATATGGTGCGCAATGGCATCATTCATTTGCGGACAACTCCTAACAAGCCACAGTAAAACTGCCTGGCGGAAAGGGCGGTACGTACTGGGAAGCAAGAACTATGCAAGAACACGTGCGGTAGTCAGCAAGCTCGCCTGGACCATATTCTTTCTCATTATCGGCGTACCCCCTTATAAACGAGAAAATCCCGGCTTTCATGCTTCTCGGTTACGAGCCGCTCTGTTTACTGCACAATATCGTGTCACTACCTTTCCACTCTGCAGATGCATGCAACAATGGCAAACCGCTGCGCAACGAAGTCTAGTTCATGAACTGTGGAGCAGGTGACAAATGGAAACCTGGTGTGGTAGAGTCCACCGAGGCTCGCGCATGACAATCGTAAAGACCGCAGATGGGGAGCAACATCGCCGCCACCTGGGTCAGCTAAAGACCAGGAGAACCAGTGTTGAAGGAGCGGAGGTTAAACCCGAGGCCCCCACGGAAGCATCAACGGCTGAAGACAGCCCAAGCGTATCGGTAGAGCTTCAGTCTCAAGTACACGGCAGCAGCGAGAGCCAGTGTCAAGCGGGCGCTGATATTCAAACGAAGTCAGACGCACAAGCTGAGGACAGTACAAACAAGGCACCGGTGACTGGCGTCGCTGGAGTGACACTGCGTATGTCAAAAAGGAATACCGGATGTCCCGACCGCTTCACTTCTTAAGGGGAGAAAATTGTTGTGAAGCATGCACACGTGCTTATTGCAGAGATACCGGCCAAACCACATTTTAACGGCAGTAGCTGCGCTGACGTGGCTGGCCAAACGGCTATAAATACTACTAACCTTTATTAAAGCTTGTTCGTTCTTCGCCAACCACTTGTCGATTCACTTAAGGAAGTCTTCAGAGGTGCCTCCTTGCTGCACCGCCATGAGTCTTCTCGGTCCACCTCGCCCAATTCCAACCAAAAACCGCTTACCCCCAGTCCAGTGCTCCACTGGTTACTGCGGCCCGTTGAGTTATCTGTACAAGTCCTTGCTGGTCTTCGGAGTGGTCGCTGGATAGCGGAGTCTCGCATTGCTCCGCATTCGTGTTTCGTATTTTGGGGACCACGTCTTCTGAACGCGCACTGGAAGGGATCAAGATTCAAGAAGCGGCGTCGGAACTGAGAGATGACGTTATCGCCATGCAGGCAATAAGAGAAAAGTAAAAAAACAAAAACTTAAAAGTGCAAAACACCTGTCTGTGTGTGTGAGAGAGCGAAAGTGAAACGTTATTGCATCATAATTGTAACGGCGGAGATCAAGCGCCCGCCTAATTTCTTAAGGCTTCTTCCTGGCAGTTTCATTGAAAGTTAATTGTTATAGAAATGTGAAACGAGCTACGCAATCGGATGCTCAATTCCCTTGGGAACTCACTAGGGGAAATGGAGACGTGCTGGCTGGTACGCTTCGAATTTGTGTCGATATCGTTCGATACGGCCGACACACTAAGGCGAGCTAACAGCTGCGTCTAGAAGGTTAGCCGTAATTAGAGCAGGAGCAGGCGAAGCCATTGAATCAATACGAATTTGTCACCAGAGGAGGAAAGTTCCTTAAGTTTGGACGTTAGTCCTGTTGAGCGGCATTTACTATCCTCAACTGCAGGCTGCACGCGGCAGTTATTCTTATGCGTCATGGCCCAAAAGAACATTTAGGAAACTGGTAGGGAAGCAAGTGGCGTCTCGCTACGTACACAACAGCGACAACAGAGGAATAGACTACTGTTCAATATCGACAAGCCGCCACATTCGGAAAAAGGCTGGTCGACGCAGCACCACGGACGTTGGGGCGCAGGAGAGCGTGGCCATTCGGAACGAATCTTTGCAGACTGACAGAGCGTGGCCGCATGCTGCTATAATAAGAAGCAAGCAGGCCACGTTCCACGAAGAAATCAGTTCTGTGTTTGCCTGCGAACACATGGAAGTATCAGGCGTGTCTGCGTGGAAGAATAATTTGTATAGATGTTTTGCTTGCATTGACGCTGTTTTTTTACAGACTGTTTCCAAGATACATGCATCTTATCCGGAATCTGATTACCTTTGCGTCTCGCGTGATTCCCACGAGTGTGTATTTTTTTTAGATCTTGTTCCCTTCTCTATAGAGCTACACCGCCGAGAGGCGAAGTGGCGTACCTAACTTCTAATGACCCTAGCACAGGCTCCGTAAGGCTACTGTTCCACCGAAAGATTTATAAGCAGGAAAATCTCTTTTATAAAAAAATAGAAAACAAAGTACGCAACGTAGGGCTTTCACAACCATTTTTCTTTGTCTCACTTATACTTTTTCTGCGCACAGACCGAAGCAAATTCTTCGTTAAAATAACATTTGTGCTACTTCGCAGGTGGCAGCCTTCTTTCTTAGCGACACCATTTTTGTCTTGCTCTCTTTTTTCTACCAAGAAGGATCTAAAAGAGTGAGCTGAAATTGCACACCTTTTTTTCCTTTATCTCGTTGAGTATAGCTTCTGGGCGAAGGGTTTTGTGATAGCCGTCTTCGAACGTTTTTTCTCCACACTAGGCGTGAACCTTCACTCGGGTCCACAAGTCGTGTGGCCCCAACATTTGTTTCCTTGGCTCCAGCAGACTGCTCTGGCTTTTGTCCCATACGGAAGCGACAGCGTAATGTTTTTTTCGCGAGTCGCATGCTTTCCTTTTCACTAGAAGCTGGAAGATTCTCACTCTCAAACAAGATTCCTCGAGCTATATTGAAAGAGGAATTCTGGAAGACCAGCACCAGTCGTAAATCAAAAAGTGTTGGAGTTAATTTGCAATTGTTTTGGATTATAACCTGTAAAAATCATAAATCTTACTCTAGCCATGCAATTTATTGTCTTGCTAATGAATACACCTTCCGTGGAGCTCGAAACTAAAGCGAAATTTTATCTAACATGAACTGTAATTGTCCCTTCAGCATTACGGGCTTGTCTCGAATTCTTCTGGATACAAAAAAGAACACATGCCATGACACTGCAATACCTATGTCACATAAGTGCTAAAAGAAAAGAAAATAATAGTTTGCATTAGGCAAAATTTGCTTCGTTAAATTTATTCTTTTACGTTAAGAACTTGGCTCGCAAGTCTTTACTTTTAGATAGAAATTAGCCTTTGCTATTTAGCCTCGAAAGTTACATTTGTTCTTTACACCTCTAATTACGTTGACTTGAGAAAAACTCTTATAAGGAACCCAAACACGACCTCTTTCCGCTCGTCATGGCCATAAACAAAAATTTAAAGTATCAATTCGATAACGCTCGAGCGCAAGATATTTGATGAAATCCAGGAAATGCTTGATCGCAAATCTAAAAATTAAGTTATGCGAAAGGCATCACATATTAAAATAGAGCCCCTCTATCGTACCTTCTTTTCCCCTATCTTGACAATGAGAGAGTTCAGCGCCAAGATAGAGAAAACGCAGGCTGGAGACCAGGCAGTCGGTGACTGTGGCACTGGTTCTACGAATAGCTCGGAGGGGTTACTAGTTGAGTTTCCACAGCGCAATAAATTAAGAATGATCTATACATAGTCCAGAGAACAGAAGAATCAGAAGTTGACATGGAAAGTCCTGGGAGTCTAATAATGAAAATGACTTCATACTGTGTTCTAACCCCGCTAGTATGCAGGATGTAGAGGTAATCGGGAAAGTGCGATGCAGTGACCACAGGATGGTAAGGTCTCCAATTAGTATAGACCTGAAGAAGGAAATAACCAGATTAGTAAGAAAGAATGCCATCAAAGAATTAGGATCTAGGGAGAGGGCAGAACAATTCTGGATCTCGCTGCATGATATATATTCAGCTTTAACCGAGGGTGACGACCTTAGTCTAGTTGCAATCAATGAAATTTTCAGGTGTCATTACTGAGTGCGCGGTAGAACTAGGCGGTAGAAATAGTTAGAGAGGATACCGGTAAACTGTCTACAGATAAGAAACATGTGATTAAGAAAGGCCAAAGTATGAAAGCTTCCAACCCAACAGAAGCATAGAACTGAGAGATGTCAAAGCTAATTAATAAGCGTGAACTGGCCGACATAAGAAAGTATAACATGGGGAAAATTGAGCAAGCTCTAAAGAACAGGGGCAGCCTTAAAGCAGTGAAGAGGAAATCAGCCATAGGCAAAAATGAGATGTATGCTCTGAAGGACAAGGCAGGCAACGTCATCCCGAATGTGGACAAGATAGTCAAAGTTGCCGAGGAGTTCTATACTGATCTATACAGTAGTCGAAGTAGTCAGAATATTACTAAGATTGGCAGTAGTGAAAAGCAGTCAGACGTTCTGTCAGTGAAGAAGGACAAGGTTAAAAAGCTTTAGAGACTATGAAAAAGGGGAAAGCAGCTGGAGAGGCTCAGGTAACTACAGATTTGTGAAGGAGGGGGGGGGGGATATATCATGTTAGGTTAACTGGCCACCATGCACACAGAATGCCTAGTTTCATCGCTGGTACCGAAATCATGAATGAAAGCTTAGAATTTCTGCTTTCATAAGAAAGGTGATGCTAGGTCTTGAAAAATCACATGCCAATGAGCTTACTATCTGTTATGCATAAGACTGAGGTAATCGGTAGCAGAATCAGGACAACCTCAGACTTCAATGAAGCAAAAGATCAAGCAGGCTTTCGAAAAGGGTCCTCTGCTATCGATCATATCCATACCATCAACCAGGTGATAGAAAAATGCTGGGAACACAACCAGCCCTTATATATAGCATTCATTGATTACTAAAAAGCATTTGACTCCGAGGAATCTCCGCAGTCTTGCAGGCATTGCGAAATCATGGTGTAGACGAGCCGTATGTGAAAGTACTGAAAGATTTCTATAGTGGCTGTACAGCAACCTTAAATCTGTTTTGGCATCTCTCATAACCTCAGTCGCTTTGGGATATTAAACCGCAAAACCAAAGCATAGTTCTGCAAAAAAAGAAAGTAACAAAATTATCATAAAGATGGGGTTAGGCAAGAAGACACGATTTCCCTGTGCTGTTCACAGCTTGCTTAAAGGAAGCATTCATAGGCTTGAATGGGAAGAGTTAGGGATAAGGGTTCGCTGATGACTTTGCCGTACTAAGTAATTCAGTGGATTAACTGCAGAGTGATTGATGATCTAGAGAGAAAAAGCAGGAAGGTAGGCATTAAACTGAATACGCAGAATACTAAGGTAATGTTTGATTGCCTCGAGAAGAATCGCAAGTTTACTATAGGTAGCGAAGCACTGAAGTTGATAGGCGAACATGTCTACTTAGGACAGGTAGTAACAGTGGATGCGGATCATGAAAGGAAAAAAACTAGGAGAATAAGATTGAGATGGAGCGCATTTGGCAAGTAATCGCTGATAATGACTAGTAGCATACCGGTATCGCCCAAGAGGAAAATATACAGCAGTTGCATCTTACCTGTACTCACGTATGGGGCTGAAACATTGAGGTTAACGAAAAGGGTTCTTGTTAAGTTGAGGATAACGCAGAGGGCTATGAAACGAAATATGGTAGGGTAACGTTAAGAGATAGGACGCAAGCAGGGTAGTTCAAAGAAATAACTGGAGTTAATGCCATTTTTGTGGAAATCAATAAGAAGAAATGTGCATGGCAGGCATGTAGTGCGAAGAGAGGATACCCGATGGACGGTTAAAGGTAACAAATTGGATTCCAAAGGAACGAAAGCGTACCAGGAGGCGGAAGAAAGTTAAGGGGTTTGCAGGGTCGAGTGGATGCAGCTAGCATATGGCCGGGTTAATTGGATAATTATGTGAAAGGCCTTCGCTTTGCAGTGGATACAGCCCGGCAGATGATGATGATATTCCCACCTTTCCTCCTTGTGCCGCTATAGCAATTATGTAAGAAATTTCTTGAGCACTGCAAATTCTTTAGAGGAGAAATTCGAAAGCTTGAGTGTTAATGCTGCACACTGTATATCTCGCGGCCGTCGTCGAACACAAACAGCGATCCCTTGAAAAAATCAACGTTTACCGGCGTTTTATAGTTGTTTGAAAGGAAAAGAAAGGCGGTAGACAATAATTATGATGGGCGTTTCATAATTCATGGCGTGGTGCCGTTTTAATACGCTGTTCACTACAATATTGTTTGACAGGATCCGTACTACTGCTGGCTACTTGGGAGCTGTTTAAAAAGCAGGTGCGAGGGAAATGTATTGAAATTAGGTCAGATTTTTTAGACCTTTTTACTGCAAGTTTCAAAAGAAGACACTGCATCAATGTTTGTATAATCTCTATGAATTAGAATGTGGGGCGCTTGAATTATATTTAGACGAAACTACTAGCGTAACGTGTGACCTACAAAAACATGGCGCTGAAAGATACAGGGGTGCCCGAGCTCAATCTCGAACGAATCGTGCTTTCCATTGCTAAATTCCTACTCGACCCCGTCGCTGTCAACGGACATCATCACACTACTAATTAGCCAAATACGCGTCGCACAGTAGCGCTGAGCCGTAAATACCTCCGTTGACAGGCACCTCCGAAAGAACTAGTACATGAAACAGAAGTTTGTAGTCATAGTATTTGCCAAGGGAAGCATCCAGTATCATTAGATTAGATGCGCCTGCTCTGTTCTCTGGCTAGAAAATACCAGTACTGCACACTCGAGATAAAAAGCGAGCGTCCACAGCTCTTAGCACTGAAGCAGACAAACGAGGAAATAGAACATTTTTCTGAAGCTTACATATTTGTTTTTGGTTTTATGCGCAATTTACAGTTACCAACTTCTTAAGAGTAAGAAACGATGACATATGAGGCAAAGTTCAACGAAAAGTGAAATTGAGCATTCGTGTAACAATAGGTCGTGGTGCTTCGTCATGGCCGCGCATAATTCGAACTGTGCACGTACAGCGAATTTCCCCTGAATGTGCCACCTGCGCCATCGTTGTGCGCATGAGATTCCGCTCCTAGAGAAAACTGCGATGCAAATTTCTGCTACACATGTGTCTTGGCTTGTTTTTCGCTCCATCTGAATCCGTTTTGAGAAACGCGTCCAGCCAGATGGGTAACCATAAGACCTAAAAGAAGTTCCCACAAGTATTATTGCCATCATCGAACTTATCACCGTTGGAAGCAAAGTTTTTTATCGCTAAGGAAAAAATGAGTATGCTTGGACTGGAGTTTTAAGAACTGCGGTTGATAACGCATTACTAAACTTCATGCATTTTTTTTCAAGGTTTAAGACAGTTTTCAGACATTGTTCGGGGCAAACGAGATGACGAGATGATGAAGGATAATTGTGAACCATGATTGTGAGCATATGATATTTCAGGTTCGGCGCAAAATTTGAGTTAGCGAGTATTGCTTCAGCCTACAGTTACTACCGTTGAAAGTTCAAATCATAAAAAATAACTAGCCGTTCGTAACAAAAACCCGCTTCCGCCCTGATGCATTGTGATCGAGCCCGCATGCATTGTATGCAAGGCAAAAGCACCGAAACATCCGGCATATTACCTCGCACTCGTGTTAGCAAACGCACCGCATCGCACTGACATTTGCAAACTTATGACACGTGTTTGCTTCCACAATAATAGATATGCTTGAAATATTTACTGCAATGCGTGTGAGCGAAAACAACCCTGAACAAAATGACACCAAGCGAACTGAACATTTTTATTCGCTGACTTTATTGTAGAAACAGCTGGACAAATGGTTCAGCGCAACGCCTTTACCACGGTCTTTGTTAGATAAGAATGCGCTGCTCTGCTCGCATCATTATAAACCCCTATTTATGATGACACAGGGCAAACAAAGTGAACAATAAACGCACACGAGACCATCCATGATGTTTGTTGTACGTAGCGCTGACCATCCATCTAGAATAGGCCAGATTGGTCTACTGCCGTGGAATTCGTCAGCACTTTATTTTGGTCCACATTCCGTTCTTCTTATTGTGGATAAGCACATTTCCGACTTGTTTCCATGCGATCGGGGACAGAGAAGATGCGTGCGTGCTCGACAGATAAAATGCACGCGAAACGCATACAATCGCAGGTCTAGCTGGCCTGAAGATAACACAGAAGAAGCTTGACCCCTATGTGATGTTGCAGTAGATACACGATGCAATATACCATCGAAAATGCTCCAGACGTGACCATGTTTTCGTTGTTTACACCACCTACCCTACAGAAGCCGCCAGTTTACTGTATGCCTCCATATTCCAAGGATATGTGTTGTCAGTTTGAAACCTTGTTTATCCGCGAGATTTAGCAACTATAAATCAAACAGTTTAATGATGGCGGAAATCACGCGGTAACCACACGAATGCATTGACTAAACTGACAACTTTCCCTCTGTAGTTTGTGTATTAACTCAATTCCAACTGCCGCTTCTCAACAGTGAGCCTGCTCTCAACTTACTTCAGTATATCCACTGTGTGGAAAGTAGGAGGAAGGAGAGAAAAGATGAAAGACGTTGCGATACTGGCTATATCAAGCGCTTCACCTTGACATCGAGATTTGTTGACCACGGCACCGCAAGTAGACAGTAGTCAGCGCTATCAGAACAAGTAGCACCATTCCTGTAACTAACGTGCATGATCGGAACAGTAATGCTCAATTGACGCAGCGCCGTGCCCAAATATACCGCCTCCTCCTTCGCTGTTATATACCGGTCTTGATGTGAAGTGGATAGTTGTCATATGAAGCGTTAGCGGCCAATAGCATCCGAATGCACTGAAGCTATGGTTACATAAATTTGATTAGCACCCCTACACGCTGTACTGACCACGGCTCGCATTCATTACTGGAACACATTCTCTCCAATTTTCCCACCGCTCCTCAGGCTGGAATGATAAAATGTGATATCACTGATCATTTTCCGGGATTTCTTTACGCACTATCATTTCATGGCGTTAACCACAAGTGTACGCAGAAATCACTTTTCAATAGTGAAAAATGCATTGAAACCATGTCTAACACCGATCTTTCGTACATTTTGGGGCTCTCGAATCCAGAAGTGGCTCTTCACGAGCTGTCGACTATAATCATATCAGCAATTAATAAATGCTCGTCACTTCGATGATCCTTGTGAAAGTATCATAACCCCCTTTCCCCATGGATAACTACTGTTCTCTTAAACTCACTGGGGAAGAAAAACATCTATAAGAAAACTAAACGCCAGCCATTTATTCTTCGTCCTAAATCGCGACACATCAGGTATTCTAGTATACTATCATCTCTTGTAAAAAAGCTAAACGAAGCAATTGTGAAAACCAATTATCCAAGCAATTCAATAATTCCAAACGAAGATGACATCTTCTTGATTAATTTTTGGACATTGGCAAGTCACCCAATGTAGTTAAATCTATTTTCCACGATGGTGTTCTTTTACCTATTCATGAGGTAATAGCGAACACAGCTTGAAAATATTTTTTCAACTCATCTAATTATCCTTCCTCTTCGTCGGGCGCACATTTTCTTGAGAGCTGTCCCTCTTCCTTCTTTATTATCCACACTTGCCAGAAGAAATTATATCTGTAATTACTAACTTAAAGATGATCAGTTGCGGCGTTGTAAATATTCATATAAAACATATGAACATTATCCGACCTAAGCTCGCACCAGTTCTCAGCCACATCTGCAATCTTGTTTTTATATGTAGCAGTTATATTCAGCATCTCAAGATAGCGAAAAAAATACTAGCATTGAAAAAAGGCAATCCCGCTCTGACAAATAATTATCGACCATTGCCATTCTTCCTTGTTTACAGAATTTTAGAAAAATATTTTGAAATAAGGGTGCCGGATATATTGAAAAATACGACATATTGACAGATACTCAACACAGTTTTCGGCGCGGACTATCTACAGATACTGCTACAGCTTCCCTCATAGATATCATCAGACTGGCTATCCACAAAGGAAAATTTTCAGTCGCAGTTCAGCAAAGCATTTGATTCCATCGATCACTCAAACTTGTTCCAGAAACTCGAGTCGTAAGACATATCAGCACCTCCACTAATGCTTTTGGAGAGTTTTCTTCGTGACCGAGAGCACATAGTCTGTATTAACAAGCATGCATCTAACAAGGGAGGCGGAGGAAGATCAGGAGGAAAGGCAGGGAGGCTAACCGGTAAAAGAACTGGTTTGCTACCCTGCACTGGGGGAGAGGGGTAGTGGGTATAAAAGTTGTGGGTGAAAGAGGGATGGATGAAGACAGTAAAGTCACATCACGTCACGTCACAGTCATATCACGTAACATAAAAAGTTCTCACTAACAAAGGGGTTCCACAGGGTTCTATTCAAGGCCCTGTATTGTTTATACTCTGTATTAACGATTTCGCATCCTGTTATAGGCATTGTAATAGTATTTTATACGCAGATGACTCTACCATGATAACATCACACCATGACATTTACCAGCTCATATTTAACCTTCAAAATCACATTAATTCTCATGAGCGTTGGTGCCACATTGACCGTCTGACTGTGAATGTTACTCAGACTTGCTTTCAGAATTTCCGCCCCCCTCGGAAGCCATTGCCCGTCTCATCACTGCTCTACTTATATTCCACTGCCATTCCGTCGCAAGACCGAATTTCTTTTGTAGGTATTGTTATTGACACTCACCTAAAATTCTATTATCATATAGCGGAAACTAGCAAGAAAATTTTATATGGGTTAACAAGCATTAATCAAAGCCCAATCCTGTTTCCCAGTCCACGCGATACTATCAGCTTACTACGCATTCGTCCACAGCCACTTAAACTACGACATGTATTCCTGGGGTAACTGTTATCATGTTCATCTTCGGCCATTAATAAAACTACAAACGTAAGCCATGCGCATCATTACCTCCTCATCTCGAATGTCACCGCCGCATATTTTGTTCATGGATTTAAACGTTCTACCCCTCTCTGCTTTTTATCTTTATAATATCGGTATTCTATTCTTTAAGATTCTTCCTCATAACCTCCAGCTTTGCATTTTGCCTCCCGACACGATCAAAAACAACAGCGTTACACGGTTCGCTCTACGTAATATTTTTCTACTACCTAAGCTCAGCACTAACTACGGGAAACAATGCCTTCAATTTCGTCCATATGATTTTGGAATTCTTTCAATTTCAACATTAAGCAAACTAACACACTTTCTTTGTTCAAGTTCAAATAATTTTTTTTCTTATTAATTTTTGATTTCTATGTTAGTTATCGTTTGTGTATCGGAATTCGTAATAATTTTTTGCTCCTTTTTCTGTATTCCATTTTTGTATATAAATTTGTCCGCAATGCACCTTTTACTATGTATTTCGTTATTGATTTTCATTGTTGCGTCATAACACAATTTTTCTTACAGTAATATTATTCTTTAAGTTGCCTGTCGAAATTTAATACCATGGGAGGTCCCACGGCGGTATTCTACCATGGGACCTCTCACTGTATATTCCTGTATGTTGTTTTTTTATTCGAAAATGAACTTTCAACTTCAGCTTCAACCAGCAATGGGCCGCAGCGGTGCTTCATTGACAAAGCTCACGGTAGGTTGACGGCCAGCAATAGATACCCTAGAGGAAATCACTCTACACGATTATTACAGGCAAGTAAAGCATGCTTGACGTGACACAATGCCGCTTCTTATCGTCATAATTCACAACCTTGTTAACGTCACATTTAATATATGATGTTTTGCTGACCTCTATATGCTTTTCTGACAAATAACCCCTGCTTGCTATGTAGGTCTTCAAAATTATCTGGCCCTCGAATTCTGTCCTGTCGAATGGGTAATGTTTTTTCTCTAGTTCTAATCGACTACTTACATCAAGGCTTGATTTATTTATCAGTAAGTAGCTCCTTAAGCAGCAAAATAAAAAAATAAATGACTTTGGAATTACTAAATTTCGTTTTTCCTGCATCTATTTCACAGAAAGTTAATAACTTCTAATCGCCCAGTAATGCGCTTGACCTTGTCTATATACAGCCTGATATGCATAAGTGATTCTCAATTCTTATCACGGACCTTGAAAGTTGAAGAAATATTTAATACGGCTAACTACTCCTTAGGATAGTTTAGCCATGAAGTGTACTTCGTGACCTCTCCACCCAATTGGATCAAATATTAAATCGCCTTTGTCTGAGCTTCAATAGACTTGTACCGCCTTTAATCCCCGCCATTATAATTCTACTCACCTCTTAGAGACAGTTTAAACCATACATGTATGCTGATTCTTTATCTATGAATAGTGTTATAATAAATGTATAAAAGATCTAAATTTAGGGATTCCACTTTCAAGTGTTAGTTTACGCCATTACATTGGTCAACCCCCTAATCACACTAGCGAGTACGCTTTTTCGGCGCAACTATCGTCGTGCTGTTTACTCTTAGCGCGTATTCTAACTCAGCCGCCATTGCTTCTTCCAATAGAGAAGACTGAAACGATCTGCTAGCCCAAATTACTTAACAATCGACCTCACGCGTTCAAAACCCGTCATTAAGAAAGACCATGATCACGCATAACTATATTTCGTTTCCACCATTTTTATGATCCTGCTCCAAATGTAATTGCGCACGACGGGACCGTGGAGGTAGGTCAGAAAAATGGACAACAGATGAAACTATTTGAAAAATGAAAATAATATATTAATCATGTTGCGCCTTCCGCTCTCTTTCGCTAAACGTCTTGTTCACATACAAAATGCGGCTCGTTAGTGATCCACATTACAATTAATTCAATGTGATAAGCGTCGAAATTGTTAATTTGCTTGATTCTTCAGATCGCCAACGTTTTTTCTAGTATTACAAGCATCCTTCTTCTATTAAATATGCATGATTGCTTCCAAAGAAAGACAATCAGCAATCAAACTTCAACTAAAATCGCGGAATTTTATATAAGTACTTCGCCATGTGGTGCCGTGGCGCTGCTTTTGTAACTAAGCATGGCACAAAATGCCTGATGGTGTTTTGTGTGGTTCTGATCATTTCTGCCTACGGTCGCATATCTCTGGACGTAAAGGGCGTTAAATGCATGCAGCTCTGAACAGAGAATATAATGCGCGTTTTTCGCTCGATTTCACTACCCCATCAAGATCTCGTTGCTGTTGTAGAAAAGGAGGAATAGGATAATGCAAACGTGAAATTTCCCGACCGAAAGAATCGACCTGTAAAGGGCGCCAGATACCTTCGATTTTCAATATGTCGCAGTGAAAGCAAAAATAGGTTGAAAAGTGCCCCCCCCCCCCCCCCCCCCAGCTCCAAACGGCAAAATATTTTTATTTTTCCTAGCGATAAATGGGACCTGCTTTTCGGGTTCCTCTCTACATAAAAAAACTGCGAAGCGATTTGTTGGCGGTGTTTATTTTCGTCTCACTGTGGGATTTAGACGCACTGGACCAAGCGGAATCGGTTTGACGTGTGAAATCTGACACTCCGCAGACCGTGTCGGGACCGATGGCGGCGATGATGCGAGGCAGCGTCGGTGCATTCACGAAAGGTGAAGAGAAAAACGCAAAAAAAATAAATCATGTGCTTTTTTAGGGAGAATTTCAGGAGCACAGGCTTCGATTGAGCGCTCCAACAGACGGAATAGACCGTCCGCAGGGGAGCACCGACTTTTCATCTAAGGAATTCTTTGACCTGTCTAACATAGAAGAAGGCACACTCTGTTTCTTCTATACATTGCACATCACATTAACTCCGAGCACAGTAGCAAAGTCCTATTCTCTCATACGCACAATAACACAGAGACTCGTATTTGTTTAAGCATTTCCTTTTCTTTCGTCCTGTTAGTTGACATGAATAAACTCTCGCCTTTTTTTTTTTTTTTTTTTTGAAGGCAAGTGACAAGGCTGCTGAGGAAATGAGGCTGGGAGTGCAAGGGATGAAGTCAAACCGTAATGAATTTCAAGCGTTCGTCAAGCGCATATACCTATAATTATGATAGAAATTCACTGGTGAACACTATAGAACGGTAAGAAATGTAATAAATGGATACCGATGGAAATAGCTTGAGAGTAGTAGCGAGGATAGAGACAATCGTACTTGCCCGCGGTAAGACGGGTTCAGAATGACTCTATATAGGAAATCATTCCACGTTTCCGAGATGCATTCCTACAAGACATAAATTTGGGAGGTATATACAAAAGGAGCTTCATAAAGAAGGACCAGCTTCGTTTTCTTGCTGCACTGCAGATCCGGAAAGCAATGAATGCTACAGATCCGCACCACGGAAGGAAATTACCTAGGATCAAAAAATCGAATGAAGTGCATTTCAAAAGTACCTGCAGATAATGACTACAAACTTCGCAGTATCGCTGGAGAGAAAAGTATCAGTAAAATAAATTATAGGAAGAGCTCCCTCCGATGTTTGTCATGGAAATGATGGTGCGGAGGGTTGCATATCGTCGTGACCTGCCACCCTTTTCAAGCCTTTTAAAGACGAAAGCCTTTTTTTTTTTCATAAGTGTGCGCAAGGTCTGTAGGCAAGAAGTGTCCTCGGGCCGGTCTTTACTCTTGGGTAATTTACCTTTTAAACGACTCATGCCATGGTCATCCATTAAAGTTTGTAGCCTGGCAGACAATACTGGACCTTGTTACTTTATTTCTGGAAGTTGAGTGCCCTAGACGCATTCTTTACTTCCAATTAAACGATTGATGTTCAGACCATGGATCTCTTCCCATCGACAGTGATAAGCCACATTGAAACGATTGGTGACGTCACGGAAGGACGCCGCGTCGTCTGCTGCTGTGCTGGCGCCGAAAAGCTGCCGATGCGCTACTCTGTTCGCGGTTGCTCAAATACCAGCATGACTCTCAATGAGTGTACTCAGGATGTTTTTAAAAACAGAACACAGACTGTAATGTAGTGTGAAGACAAATTTCGTTCTTGCCACCCATTCATATTCAGCGTGACAGCCGCCATCGTCGATTGCAACACTGCCTACACCGCCGAAAAAACCACCTCACTGGTCGTGCCCTTCGGGCCTTCCGCAAACCGTCCGTGCCAGAAACACGGCTGATTCCTTGCGCTTTTGTCAGAAAACCATGCAAAAATTTGTTTTTCTCGTAATTATATTGTACCGCAGGAAAATAAATTGAAAAGAATGGTTTTAGAGAAATTCTGACCCATAGGACGGAAGTTTTTGCTCACAGCAGCATTACCCCTTCCGCCCATTCAGTGTCCCTGTTATTGTATGCTAGCTCCGCGGCTAAGGCGTCGCCGAAAATATTAATTTTCTTTACTACAAAACAATGAGATTGAGAGGAATTTTCATGACCGAGTGGGCCTTTTCCTAAAATGCATCGTTTATCACTTTTACAATGTGCCGTCCGCTGTGGCTTCGATGCTGAGCAATGTATAGGCGTAGCGACGATTAGGGCCGGAAAAGCAGACGGCCAGAGCTCCGTCGTAAGCCGCACTCGCGGGTGGCAGTATTACTGCTGTAAGCTTGCAGGATCCTGCGCTGTAGGCCTCATGAGCTTATCGTCTGCTTTCATGATGTGTCTGGGGCCGGACTTGGGACTTCCACTAAAACTGCTGCGCGGTCGGGTAGTGCTCAAAGATTGTACAAAAACGACGTCGAGTGGAACTATATAGCGTTTTATGTGTTCAATTTGAGATGAGTTTCAATATGCAGTGTGTACGTTGACCAAGCGTGCCAGCTGATGCGGCTTTCGTACTCGGGGGTCGGCGTGCTCCTTAATCCCGCCCACAAGGGCCGCTATTGCCGATATTACAAGCGGTAACAGAGATCAAAATATTCAGTCCACAGGTTCGACAACCCTTTCTCTAGGCTGTTCAGAGTTTATTACACCTAATGACCTAACTGTATTCGTGTCTGAATGCACACGACGAGGTCATTCTTCTGCCAGTACTTTGGATTTGTTTTTCGTTAGCTCTCAGTCGTTGACCAAAATGTAGCTGTCGTCCTTGGTATCAATGATCACGATTGCGTTGTTGGCACATGCAGTGCCGTTTCACTTAGATCAACCCATGAAAGTCCTAAAAAATTCTTTTTCTACGAGCGGGGTGATTATACGTCTTTATCACGAAAACTTTGTAATTTCTTCCCTATTTTTTGTGAGGTCAGCCAATCAGTGCACAAGATGAAGTTTGGAGTCTTTTTAGAGATAAAGTAAAGGTTTAATTGAAAAATACATATCTTCTAAACCTTAGACAAATAGGCGCCGCAACGATAAACCTCGGGTGGATAAGAAAATTCGCTCACTAATTAACAACAAACTGCACCTGTATGCTTCGTATTTAAAGACACGCAATTACTCTGTTTTCCAAGAAATGCGTTACGTGAATTACAAAAATAAGCTAGAAATAAAAGTAAACAAACAAGTATACTTCATCGCTCGACGCAAAGTTGAGGGTTACTACAAAAGGATTTTGGGAATTTGTGAAAGTAAATAGTAAAGAGGCCACCACTGTCCCTAGCTTATCAGTCGGCCAGAAAACAGTGCTTGATGATTATGCGAAGACGTGCTGTCTGAATTCCTATTTTAAATATGTTTTTCTGAGACATACGCTGGTAAACTGCCTGAAATAAATGAAATAGCTTACGAGAATATGATTATGGTTACTCTCACATATAGCACTATTCTAAATTGACTTTGCAATTTGAACAGCAAATCGGCTGGCAGTACTGATGACATTCCGCCCAAGGTATTAAAAGCCTGCTCACAAGGAATTGCGCACTTTTCAGTAGCTCTGTTTAATAAATCAATAAATACAATTTCATTACACGTAGAGTAGAATGTAGCCCACGTCGTTCCCATTCATAAATACGGTCTCAAAAGTGTATCAGAAAATTACCGGCCTATTTTCATAACATGCGTATGATACGAAATAATTGAACACAATATATACAGTGTTGTGATGTAACACCTTGAAAGCAATAATTTCTTTCGATTGCTCAATATGAATTCCGGCCTGGTTGTAATGTACGAATCAACTGGTAGAGTTCTCCCACGATCTCTTTTACTATTTTTATGTTGTATTTCAGACACACTGCATATTTTTGGATTTCCGAAAAGCTTTTAACAGCGCTCATCATAGATAAATTATCTTGTCTCAGTATACGCCATGCAAGAGTGGATTGGGTTAAAAATTGGCTGGGCCAATGTAGCATGCTTAAATAAACGGAAGTAAGTCAACGCATTTCACTGTGACATCTAGCACGCCCCAAGGATCTGTTTTGGGGTCTTTGTTCTTTTAGTCTTTAAAATTACATTGTCAAAACTCTAGAATGCAAAGCGATATTTTATGCTGCTGATTGCGCAATTTTCATGGATGTAGAAAATGATTGTGATGTTAGCAGTTTAAAGAATGATATAAAAAAAACTCTTGCTTGGTGCGCTAATTGGGCCATGTCTTTTAACAGTCCTAAATGTCAACTTGTCTCATTCACTCGTAAGTGATTTCCTGTGAGATCAGCCTGTAATTTGGAGGGACTAATTCTTGAAAAATTTTAAAATTACAAATAACCCGGAGGTCTATTTTTCAAAATATTTAACATAAAACAGACATATTGGACACTTAATCTTAAAGTCATCTCACGTGCCAAACCTCGTTAGACGTAATTTTTGTAAAGCCCCCGAAAGTAAAATAACTGCTTTACATAACAAATGTTCGTCGGATACTCGAATACGCTAGCGCAATACGGAACCATCAAAGCTCTAATCTAATATAAAAGCGTGAGCGGGTCCAAAACCGCGCTGCAAGATCTGTTTCTGGTAATTATAACTTTCGTACAACTATTACAATAAAAAGAACTTTGGTTGGAAAACACTAGCACACCGCCTATTGCCTGAAAAATTAGAAGCTTTTCTTAATTTACTCTTGTGTCACAGGAATGTACAAGAACTTTTATATTTTCCCTCCAAAATTAAATTCTAAACGATGTGATAACGCGTGGAATTTCTTGAAATGCGCTGTTGAGCTGATATTTCCCATAATTCATTTTTTCTCATGCTTCCGCACACTTGAATACGCTTCCCATGAGCACTGGTGAATGTGAAACTTGTTCAGAGTTCCAGTCTTTATTGTCTCAAAGTCTGTCGTAGGTGCATTTATCCTCTCGTCTACTTCATTTTTTTTATGGCTGGCATTACGCTTCATGGGATAGCGTACCCTTTCCATTTACTGCGTCGTGAATTTTGCACCGAGGTGCCCTGTAGACCGTCTGCCGTCGAGATGACTTATCGATATTACGTAATTTATTACTTTCCTGTTTTACCAACTGTGTTTAGCTGTTTTTGGATTTGTCACATGATCATTTAAGAAGTATGTTGTCCTCCAATTGCCCCTCCCCCTCCCTGCAATAATGCCTTTGAGGTGCTGCAGGTACTTGCATAAATAAACCGCGGTTAGAGGTATGACTTCTGTTTGGTCCGCCACATTGGCTTCGCGTAAGTATAACGACTACAATAGCGCAAACGCGGTTGACGCTGATTGTGCACTGAACATGAAGCAAACGATGCGACGTCACTTCATGTCGTCATTGGCTACGCCGGTGGCCAGATAAACTAGCTGAGCAAGATGAAATGAAAATACTAGTTTTAAAAATATCTCCAGCTCCGATGGAGCTGAAATTTCGGATTTATTCGTTTGGCAATCGGGAATAAAATGCAATAAACAGTTTATATTCCAAAATTGCTGTCATGAGTTTAAGAAAAAGAAATCCTCCACAGTTAATCGAACCCCCTGCCATTGCGAGCACCAGTCGAGTTCGTTAACCAAGTACGACAGACTGGGCACATGTAAAACAAAATATTGAATCTCCTTACCTAGCAGTCCGACCATCTCTATGGCAGCGTAGGGAGCACGTCGATAGCGGCTTCACTGTCGTCTCTAGGAGGCATAGGGTTAATGTACTGACTTTAGAGGAAACGCTGTCCATTCAGCGAATGTACTGAAGTGGTGAACGCATGATTTCCGCCATCATCAAACAATTTAATGCTTGCCAGAAGAAATCGCAAAATTAAAAAACAGCTCCATTCTTCTTCTTGCCAGATGAATTATAATTGCTAAATCTGGCCGATGAACAAGGGTTGAACCTGGCAACATAGGTATTTGGAATATGGCGGCGCACAGTTAAATGACGGCTGCTGTGCAGCAGCTGCTATAAATTATTTCAACATCATCGCGTCTGGAGCATTGCTGCATTGTATGTTGCGTCGCATACCCACAGTAACCTCATATAGGGGTAATGCTTCTTCTGTGTTGTTATCTTAAAGGCCCACTGTCCACCCTCCGGTCGAAAATATTTTCTTCCCCGGTGACTGTGAGACTTCGCCCCTGGAAAGCAAGGCCGCAAAATGTTTTTGAAAAGAGTAACTAATAACGCAGTTACAGCCACCTCAATCACCCGATTCTATCCTGCCTCTCTCCTTCCGTTCCCTCGCAAAGGTTTTTCACTCTCCTGCCCGAGGTCTTCTAGCCTCCGCAATACAAATTCCCCTTCCTCCTCCGCGTTTGGCGGGAGGTGGGGCGTGGCTCTCCGCGAGCGCGAAAAAAAAAACGGTCGAGGGAGCGCGCGCCGCTGGATTCAGTCTGGCCGTGGCGAGGGAAAAGCGCGCTGCGAGCGGTAGACACCCATCCTTCTCCCGTCAGTCAGCTAGACGGACCAATGGACGTCGTTCCCGATACGTACGTCGTTATCGGGGCCCGTCGGGCCAGCGCAGGGAGCGGTGAAGCTGGCTTCTCAAAGGAGAGCATGAGGGAGCTTTGAATTGTATCTTCGATGCTTTGCGGCGCGCGTATCACTGTAGAATTTTGCACAGACTATCTCCGGTACCTGATCGAAACACTGGGCTACTTTTCTTAAAAGGGCCTTCCCTGGACAGTGGCCCTTTAAGACCAGCTAGACCTGCGATGGTCCAGCGCTGCGCTTACTTTTCGTCTCTCTAGCTCACACTTCTCCTCTGTTCTCGACTGCCTAAATAAACGTCCCGAGTTTGCACTTGCGCAAAGAAACAAATGCAGTATAGAAAAGAAAACGGCGATGAATCCCATAGGAATAGCCCTGCCTGGATTATTTTGGATGACCAGCACTGCTTGCGGAAAACGAAGTTTGCTCGCGTGTATGTTTCTTATTCACTTTTTTGCCCTGCATTCTTTCATAAATGATAGTTGAGAATCATGAGAGCAGAGCAGTGTGTTCTAGTCTAAATGACACGGTGGCATGCCCGTCGCTCTGAACCACTTATGAAGCTGTTCCTGCAAGGAAATGAGCGCAAACAATGTTTGGTTCGCTTGGTGTCATTTGTCTCAGAGATGCTTTAGTTCACACGCCTTGCAGCTCGTTGTTCCCAAATATCTCTCGTAGTAGAAGTTAAAACGTGTCATAAAACTTGCTAATGTAAGTGCCATACGGTGCGTTTGTTAACACGCGCGTGAGGAAATATGTAGGATTTTGATGCCTTTGCCTTGCATACAATGCATTACGATGCACAAGAGCGCTAGCGGCTCTTTGTTATGAACCACTTGTTATTTTAAACGCTTTGACCTTGCAACTGCATGCTGAAGCGATGCTCGAAAATTGAAATTTCAACCTGAAACTCAGAGTCTGCTAGCGAACACGACTCACATTTTGACTTAGCTAGAAAAAACTATGCTGGCTACGGTGATAAGCTTACCGAAGGCGGCACACTTGTGGGAAACTCTTTTCGGTCTCAGCTTTATGCCGGGCCAGGAGGGAGCGTGGAGCACGCCATCTGCCGTCAACTAATGTAAACCAAGTGGCGTAACGAACGCGCGCCATCGCTGCAATTTGGAGCTACTCATCTCGAATCAGGCAGAGAAAAAGCCACCCTCCTACACTGCAGCAGAACTACATTAGAGTACAACTAGCCCCACCAAAGGCTTTCGCCTTCTGAATCTTAAAGAGTTTTTAGTGCCTCAAGAAGATTTTAATCGCAATAAGGCCAGGCACAGCATATCTAGACAACATGCTTTGACGCATCAGTCATTCGGCGAACTTTCATTGTGAACAACGGCGCAGGTTTTGTTTAAAATAATGGGGGAGTGTCCGCACAATGTCTGCATATTTTCATAAAGCTCATCGATGACGCGTTAATTTTGTCATCTAGTGTATTAATAGCTTTATTCACAGTACTGTTAAAATAAAACTCAGTTTGATAACTGGGCTATATATTCGCGGCCTTAGTAAAATGTCTGCTCTCAACACATTATGAGATTTTTTTGTCGACATGTTTGCTTAGCTACATGCCCATTGAAAACCCGGAAATTAAAAGCACAGTTTCAAATGAGCTATAATTATCTACCAGCCTTGCTGTTACACAAGTTACAGTTACGTATGACACGAAAGAAATGTAATCATTTAGTAAAAGAAGCGGGGACAAATAAGCTGAAAAATTTCGTCTGGCGAACTCAGCCTATAGAACACCTGCTTATGGAATGGGACAGGTGTCCTCAGAACAAGTGTGGCACATACTGCGCTTTTGCCTTCCTTGAACCGTTTATTATTATTATTATTATTATTATTATTATTATTATTATTATTATTATTATTATTATTATTACTGAGCAAAAGAGGGCTAATAAAGGTGCAAGGCATAATACGGACTAGGCAACTCAGCACTGTTTCGAAGCCTTTCAGGAGCAGCATCTGATTGAATTTGTTCATGGGAAATATCAACACTTAGTCGGGATAATACTCCGGCCATACATTCATTAACAAAAACAAGCTCTGAGCTTTTCTGCGTTAAATCCGCTCTCCGTCGTAAAAGTCGTTCGTGTATTAGAATTTTGTATGTCTCCTACAATTATATTCGTGACGATTACCAGCCCAGCGATAAAAAAAGGGGCATTTCTGAATTAGTGCACGCTTTCTAACTTTATCCAGCAATTTCTATTTCCCAATTTAAGCGCAGTATTTTGACCCGCCCCGAAATACGCAGCTTACCTTGCTTTTTTCTCTCAGAATAAGGCACTTTTCAGACACCACCAGAAAAGTACAATGATAATCTAAGGCGCAAAAAAAAAAACGTGACGTCGATAAGGTGACACTATTTATGCACTATAAAGTGGCCCCTTCTCTCCTATCGATAACAAACGACGAACGACTGGTAATATTTACTTAGGCATAACGGAGTAGTGCAGGAGTTCGTATTTCATGAACATACCTCACTTTGTTTCCCCGAGAAAGATCAGTTTAGTCAGTTCAGTTGTTCAGTCGTGTCCGACTCTTCGCGACCCTATGGACCATATCATGCCAAGCTTTCCGGTCTCCCGCTATCTTCCTAATATCACATAGCTTCATCTGCAGCGCCTCAAGGATGCCATCTTACCATCGCGTTCGCTGCCTACCCCTTCTCCGGTGACCCTCAACCTTTCCAAACATCAAATATTTCTCCAGCGACTCCTCTCCTCTTCAGATGACCAAAGTAGATGAGCTTTAACTTTAGAATTTGATACTCCAATGAGTAATCAGGGTTTGCGGTCGACAATATCGACTGATTTGATCTTCTGGCAGTACCAGGAATTCTCAAGAGTCTCCGCTAGCACCACAATTCGAAAGCGTCAATGCTTCGGCGGTCAGTCTTCTTCACAGTCTTACTCTCGCATCCATACATCACAACTGGAAAGACCATAGCACGAGTTATACGGATCTTGGTAGGCAGTCTGATGTCTCTGCTCTTTACTAGGCGGTCAAGGCTAGCCATGGCTCTCTTTCCCAGAAGCAGGTGTCTCCTAATTTCATGGCTGCAGTAACTTGCTGGGGTAGTCCTGTAACCAAAGACGAGATAATATGTCACGGCTTCCACTTCTTGTCCTTGTATGTTCCAGGACTTGATCGGGTAAGACGCTATGGTCTTTGTCTTTTTAATTTTCAGTTTAAGCTCAAACTTCTCTTACTTTTTTTTCACGTTCGTCAGAAGTCTCTTAAGTCCGATAGAGATAACAGTGCGATTAATCACACCTAAACACATGGATCGGTTACACGTGCGGCATGCGTTACAAGCTTGTGCGAACCGCCCAATACGACGCACCTGCATCGCTCTATAGCGATTTCTCAGAAGAAATGGTCAATGCTCCAGCTGTACCATGTATTATTTCTGGGATTTCTTCTGTACAGCTTACCTGCACTTGGAAGTTTCAGGAAAACCAACTTGAGAATTCTACAGAGCGTTCAAGCTCAAGCTCTGCGAACCTGCCTGGGATTGCCGAAATGTGCCTCTACGGCTGCTACCATTTTGATTGCTCAGGAGCATCCCATATCTACCTACCTAACAGTTGACGCCCTGAGGGCACATTTCCGACACATCACCCGGGCTCCCTGTCATCATTTGGCCAGTCTTCCTATTACTGGGCCGCGTACATCGTTTACAGAGACCGTTGATGCGCATCGCGCTATTCTGCCGTCCCAGTTTACACCCGCATCTAGACTGTCCTCTGAACTATGAAGCCATCACAAACCACACGTGCTTCTTTCAATACCCGGCATCAGGAAGAAGGTCGAGCTATCGCCGACAGATCTAAAACAAATCACTCTTGAATACTTCCATGAGTACCATGCAAATCGTATTCACGTCTACATCGACGGTTCAGTGAATGCAGTGAGTTCTTCAGGCTCCATGGTCATACCCGCAACTACTACAAAATTAAAGTTAGGAAAATTCACCGTACTTCTTCAACAGTCGCAGAACTAACCGCTCTACGTGTCGCTAATATGCATATCAGTCAGCAAAGCCCTCAACGATGGTCTATTTTCACCGATTCAAAAGCAGCTCTTCAAGCCTTAAATCGGCTCTTCGCCGTGGAGCCCATGAGCAACTCGCCGCCGAAATACGACCACTTCATCACTATGCCATAAATGGAGGACGTGACATCATCTACCAATGGCTTCCTGGACACAGCGGCATAGCGGGCAATCTCCGGGCGGACGAGGTCTCACGAACAGCCCACCAAGGCGGCGATTGTGTGTTGATTCCATTTTCTAGGGCAGACGCAGCGGGCAGGCTTCGCGCACTTGCGCGCGAACACACGCTCTCCTTGTGGAATTCTGACCAGTTTGTGAACTGCCGCTTAAAATCCCTGGACCCTGACCTGAAGCTCCGGCTTCCACCTGGCCTACCCCGATGTGAAGAAACTTTGCTGTGCCGCCTGTGGGTTGATGTAGCATTTACAAACTCTTATTCTTTTGTGATAGGTATGGCAAATAGCCCTGCATGCACCAACTGCGGGTGCGACGAGACTATAGGCCACATTCTTTGTGAGTGCCCCATATACAGCGAGGAAAGACAGTGCCTATGCCGTGCGCTGGGGCGTCTAGATGGACGCCCACTAACGTAAATTAAGATCCTAGGTCCCTGGCCCGGCGATCGTCTGCGGTGAAGGCCTCCCAGGCACTGCTCCGCTTTATGAAAAGCACAGGACTGATCGAAAGGCTATGATTGTTTATGTTACGTGTAATGACTGTGACGTGATGTGATGTGACATGTCTGTGATGTAACTGTGCTGTCATCACCCATCCCTCTCTCAGCCACAGCTTTTATACCCATCTACCCCTCTCCCCCAGTGCAGGGTAGCAAACCAGTTCCTTTACCGGTTAACCTCCCTGCCTTTCCTCCTTATCTTCTTCCTCTTCCTCCTCCTAGAGGAAATAATTTCGCCCCTTGAGCCTCAGCAGCGTTGCACCAGGCGGCGTGAGTGTCCTCGCTCGCCTGTGCATGGAAGTGAGTGTGCTTGTGCGCAGACTGACGAGCGAAGTGCGTCAATGACACTTTATGGACAAGACCATCGCCCTGTGCGCTGTGTGCAGATCTCCAGGATCTAGGAGGACCTAGCGTGGAAGTTTTGCATGCAGTGCTGTGACTGGCCACGCCAACGTTGCTTATGAACTTTGTGTGGCAAGAACTGTAACAGAACTTTACTACGTAGTTAACATGCTTTGCCTGCTTTTTCACGTTCGCCAACACTGATACTAGTATGCCGCAAAAAGCTTCTCTTTACCTAGAAAACGTTTTTTTAAATTACTGATCACTTTTCCTGAAACGCCTAGTATATATATATAGCGTGTCTCGTAACTGAAATAACGTACATTATCGCATGAATGCTACCCACGGCATTCTTACGTTGTGTTGTTCTTTATTCAGTTTCGAGAAGTTTTAAAACGAAGTAATTTTTTAGGAATGGAAGAACGTAAGCCTCAAAGGATAAAACATTCCTGTGCAGTACCCAGCAGACCACTGATTGTTTTTTTTTTTTTCATCTTGCTTTTGAATATTTCGGAAACGATGCCAGCTTCAATGCAGTGGTATTATATTACTGGTCAGAAAGAGAGCACGCAATTTCACGGCCATAAATCTCATGAACATTGCTTAGACCTTCTTAGAGTACAACATTTGATGTCTGAGTTTCGCACCAACAGCGCACAAATTTTAAAACCTAGAGAAGAGTGATCAATGGCTCCCACTCGGCTAAACCTTCCTCCCACAATTCCTCATTCAAAGCAATTCTCGTCAACCGAATTGCTTGCAAAAAATAAATCATCAGCATCACGAGAGGAAAATGTGTGTAGGAAGGACAGCGAATAGCTGTGAAGATGATATAAGCAAGGGCGGGCTTTGTATCCTTCGAGCCCTGCAAAACTACATCATGAAGCTTGTTATTTGGCTGCCTTTAAAGGGGTCAATAAATATTGCAAAAGGACATAGTTCTGATTCCAATATTTTTGTCGAGTATAGGTGTGCTTTAATTTATACTTTGAAGTTTTTTTACGCGGGCGAAGATGGTTTCTACGCAAGATGCTCTTGCACAAAAAGACGCGCGAATCCAGATTTCCCGCCAACGTATCGCTGCAGCGGTATCAATAACCGATAAGCGCCGAAAGAAAAAGGAGACAGAAATCGATAGTGCTCTTATCTTCTTTTCCTCCCTCCCCGACCCCAATTATTTATTGGATTTGAATGTAGGTTGAGCATTTTACAATAAGCCAAAACGTTGGAGTCACAACCAAAAAATAAATTAGCCGGTAGTTATTCTTAAACACTGCATAGATTTTATAAATGGATTTTAGAAAAAAATGCGCTTAATAACCTATTTGTGCTTGAAATAGTACACCTTGTTCCAGATATTTTTGGAAGAATTGCCTTGCATAACTGGTGCATCTCTACAGGAGATTTGAGCTTTGTTATCTTATTCACTTCACTGAAATAAATTGAGCATCTAAACTCTTTATGTTGCCGTAATTCCTTCTATGTCATCTACTCAACTAAGCGAATAAACAAATTATCGAGTCGGATAGTTATTTTGAAACTGACAGCTGCCTGTTTCAAAGACGCGTACGCAAAACAGTTTACTCGTAAAGCTAACGGGGGATGGGGGGGGGGGGGGAAACGCCACCTTTGTCGTATACACCTGGACTGCCTCGTTAAACTGTCGTAGCTACGTGTACCTAACATTTTCATCAGTCCAAATTTAAAGAGCGGTAATATGTTCACATCTGCACTACCTTTTATCTCAAAGGAAGATTATTATGTCTGGAGTAAGGTACAAGAAAACGTGAGAAGTGAATGAAAAACGAAAAAAATGAATGAATAAATGTGTTGAAAGAGAATTTTAGGACATTGTCTGCAGCACTTATTTCAGGTACTTAAGTATTTCATTATCAGAGGTACCTATATATTTCAAATTTATTGGTGAACACACCCCACGATGTGGTATTGAAAACTGACGGTTATGCGCTTCAAACAGAGATAATCATGTTCGTAACGAAAACATATAGCGGCAGCATAACTAGGTTAATCTACTAAAATTATATTTATTGCAACTTGTGCGTGCACTGAATTAAACAGCGGCAACGCGCCGCGCTAGTAGAAACGCTTAGTTTGTGGAAATAATATCTTGTTTTTCTCATGGAGGCTGTATACCGTTACAGCATAAATGAAGGCATTCTACTGATAGCTCAAGCATGCGTCTTTAACTAGTGATCCTCAGTGTTCAATAATTTATAACTGTTAAACACAGATTCCAAGCCTGAGACATTAGCGAAAGGAATAAACAACTACCATTTTCTGCGCAGATTTCTCCAGGATTGCGCATATATACAACGAAGCAAAATAGAGCAGTCTGAAAATGTATGATGCTGGATTGCAGCGATGAAGGCAGCATGGTGGTTTCAGCATACGTTAACTGATAGGTAGGCCAATTATAAAGTGTAGTTTCAGAAAATAATGTATCAGGTTTTAAATTTTGGTGTAGTTCAAAGGAAATGTACAAGACCTAGTGAATCCAGGCCAGTTAAGATATGTGTTATTGAATTCTGTGAAAAAGACAACGGTGTTAAGCACTTTCTTAAAAACACTTTGCCTTCTTGAATATTGGCCATTATTAACTGTGTTAAATTCTTTGTTTTCATAATTTTGCCGGTATAGTGAAGATTTCAGTGCTCCAGAAAGTCAAAGAACGCAAAGTTTTAAACAATGCTGCAGATTCCAGAACTTGCTTATTGTATCAATGAGCACTGTGCTTTATGCTATTATAATTCTACTGAAGATGCAGTTATTTTTGCCTTATTGGGGAAAGGTATTGACTTGTTGGTGACCGATTTTCTTTTCATGGCGATTTCCCTTAAGATAAAAAAAAAATATGTGAGTGCGTTCGGAATACTTCTTGCATTTCTCAGCTGAGTTAGTAGCAATCGAACAACAGTATCACGAAGACAGTGGCGGAGCTATATAGTTAGCATCAAACTCAAGATTTTAAACTTATCTTGGATCTGCTTGAATCGGCTCAAATAGCTAGCGGCCTTAAATACATCGTTGTGTATGGGCGTTTCATAAAGGCATCAGAAAGTGAAACATTTTGAAATAAAAGCATATGTATTTGCTGAAACTAAAACACCTTGTTATGTTAAACCCAACCAGCTTGTTTATTAAATCAAGGCATACCGAAAAAGTATTATGATAAATTGTTGTCTTTATCCCAAGTCTGATACTTCATTGTGCTACTTTAGTCTATTTTACTGATGAAGTTCACACAGTGGATATACTATATGGATTTCATGGGGCTTGCAAAATCACGGGGCTATTAGTAAAATTAGGTGTCTCAATATCATTTTTTTCATGGTAACCGCCGGAGAGTAAGGTTAAAAATCTGCTTAGCATCCTTGCAGCTGTGTCTGGCACAGTCTTGCCTTGCAACTCGATATAGGCGGGGGGGGGGGGGGGTCGTTAGTTTTGATCCACGATGAAAGTGCCACGAAATAAAGTTTCAGCCCTTGCTTGAGCGTTGACACTCCCTTACTGAATTTCCTCTAACTGCGTTTTATTGCTCTTGCTCAGTGACAAAGTTTCTCCCTGATTGACGGTTTTCGTGACGCATTCTGTGTCCCTCCGGCCACCCAGCGTCTCTAGCTGAGTGTCCAGTGCGAGGTGCAAAAGCGGGCCCGCCCAGATCATCACTTCGCGTCTACAAGACGCCCTGTCCATCAATCAGGCGATGTACAGGGCGCCAAGAAGAGCCACTAAACTAAAAATTCCCGTGGAGTTGATGAATGAGCGCCCTGGGGCAATGAGCGCGGGAAACTTTGGCAGCCTATAGTGCAAAAAAACAAAATCAAAACAATACAAGAAAATCTTGGTACGGTCGTCCTCAGCGCTAGTCTTTTCTGCAATGCTTTCGGCACTATATTACACTTTGCCTTGCATGCTCGGAAGTCATGGTGAATTCATCTTTGTTGTAGTCCCTTTTAAGCAGTCAACAAGTATGAGTGCACGCGCTTACATGAAAAGCGAAAGTAGGTGTCAGGAATTCTAAGCGTTCGTTCTGCCTGCGCAGATAAGTATACCTCTATACGATAGCGGAAGTATGATCCCGCCCCAACTAAAATCTATTGGTTGAATAATTCAATTTGACCTCGAGATAATGACTGAATATTACGGAACAGGCAGGGAAAAATTCATTTTTAATCCTGCGAAAAAGTGGTTTGACCAACTTGACACTGATGGCGCCAAGCAACACATTTTGGAAAGTGAAAAAGAATAACAACGCAGTAAAAAAAAAGTCAGTAATGCAAATAAGTAAATATAAGATACCTATCAACACAGGCAAGCGCAGGTCAAAGCAGATTTTTCGATAATATGAAAGAAAATGTTTGTCGCGATGGTATTTCTATATTTTGCTTGGACGAATTTCCGGAAAGACATTTCAATGACATGAATGGATATATAAAATACTTTCATTTTTTTCATCATGTTTATTAAACCCGGAAAGCGCTTACAGTTTATTTTATAAGGGTAAAAATTACAGCGTTATAGATCATGAAAAATATTTGACTTGGGCCATCAGAGGGTGCACCTGCGCGAAATGACCACACTTAAAAGCTCTCTTTTCACGTGATGCTATCTTACCACACTTATTAAACGATGTAGATTAAGTAACGCAGATTAAGTAACGCACTTATTAAGCGACGCCACTTATTAAGCGCACTAGGTGCGGCCTGCTACGTCGTCCGAAACCGGCGGGAGGCACCTACTTTCCGGCCCCGCCGGGGTGGTGCAGTGGTAAGACGCCCGACTACTGTGCCGGAGTTCCCGGGATCGAATCCCGGCCTCGGCGGCTGCGTTTCGATGGAGGCGAAACGAAGTGGCGTCCGTGTGCTGTGCGATGTCAGCGCACGTTAAAGATCCCCAGGTGGTCGAAATTACTCCGTAGCCCTCCACTACGGCCCCCCTTTCTCTCTATCCACTTTCACTCCCACCTTCATCCCTTCCCTTACGGCGCGGTTCAGGTGTCCACAGAGCAAGTGTGACAGATACTGCGCCTTTCCCTTCCTATGAACCAACCAACCAACCAACCAACCTACTTTCCGTCGCCCGCGCCGCGGCGCTACCGTTCGGGGACAGCCGCGCGCGGAGAGCTGCGCCTGACTGCGCTTTTAGGAAGGCGTCGGCGTGGTAAAAGCCTTTTATTTTATGCATATAAGAGCTCCGCTTCACACAATTTGGCAACACGAATTAGTATATACTGTCATGTCTAGTGTGACCATGCCATCACTTAGCGCTTGCTCGGCAACGATGTATACTGGAGTGTACCCGAAAAACTTAATGTGACGGTGGTTCAAGGCCACTCGATTGGAGAGCTCGCATTACCATGATGTTGCATTCGGATCAAGTTGTTTGTCACATGAAAAAGTCACCCGGCTGTGAACAATTCAAAGCTGTTCAGCTGCCATGGTAGCCTAATGCATACCCATTCACTTAATTAACCATGTCGCGAATTCCGTGTGTCATTTGTATATCATATACTCATTCGTGCATACAGCTTTTATACACAAATTGATGTCAACCTGTTCTAAGCAGACAGCGCTATTCAATAAAAAATGTCCTACTATGAGCAGCCTCTGTGAAAATGCGACATATAACCAACCTTTCTGTCTCATTTTGACAAATGTTACGGTGGAAATATGAAAATGTTTATTAGGTTGAATCTAGATGATAACCTGGGATCTTCTACTCAGTTGGAGACCTTAAACTTTGTACGCCAGAACACTATCCGTCATGGCTCCCCGCATTTTGCATGACCGAACAAAGCGCGCTTCATAGAGCCGGTCTGCCTCAAGGTGCTACGTATATGCGTTAAAAGTTTTTATTATTATTTTTATTGGCTGCTCGTAAACCCGTTCAATTTTGTTGGTCTCTAATTTTCAATAGACGAACGCGCATCGAGCGTTCCTGTTGTGAAACTCTTAGCTGCGATCACAAGAATCTTTACGCTTCAGAGCGCAACTGCAGCCGAGATTCAGCGAGCAGCCGAGTACGCTTAATAAATGGCCACACAAAAAAGGAAGAAAATTACAAATCGCAGATGGAAAACCTTTCTTGAGAGAGGTTTATGCCATAGCCATAAACGTCGCGTTACTGTTGAGTTCACATTTCCAGCCCAGCTCGCTATCAGTGGGTGCAGCAACTTAACGATGTCTTGCATAGCGCCTCAGCATGGACACGATCATTGTTTTCATAGATGAGCTGCAGGCACTGTGTACAGTGAGAAAATATCATCATCATCGTCATCATCATCATCAACCTGACTATACCCACTGCAGGGCGAAGGCCTCTCCCATATTCCTCTACTTAACCCGGTTCTGTGCTAGCTGCATCCACTTGACCCCCGCGAACTTCTTAACCTCCTCCGCCCACCTAACTTTCTGCCGCCCCCCTGCTACGCTTTCCTTCTCTTGAAATCCAGTTTGTTACCCTAAGCGACCATCGGTTATCCTCTCTTCGCCCTACATGCCCTGCCCAAGCCCATTTCGTCTTCTTAATTTCCACTAGAATGTCGGTAACTTGAGTTATTCCTCTGACCCACTCTGCACGCTTCCTATCTCTTAATGTTACCTCTACCATTTTTCGTTCCATAGCCCTTTGGGCTGTCCTCAACTTAAGTAGAACTCTCTTGGTTAGCCTTGGTATGATGAAGTCAAAAGTATACACAACTTGCTACTTCTCCGGACCTTTCCAGACTTCATCATCCTGTTAATGAAGGTGCTCGTAAGCTGGCAAAGCTTGATTATTTCTTTTGCAGGGTACATCAAGCCTCCATTGTCCTTGGTTTTCATTAACCTGTAACTGGTCCAGTTGACTCATATTTCCTGCAATAGGCTCTTGCACGACTGACATGTCGCCTCAAAACCATTACCAGATATCGCATAAATTAAGCAACAACCTGGTAGTGATAACCAGAACTTGAGGTTCTTAAATCTTCTTGCAGAGACTCGTTCGAGTAGCCGCACTTTGCTATCTGCTTATTCACCGTATCCCGTAATTGCTGCCTCTGTCGCATATCCTTAGAATGCAGCCTCAAGTCACCGCATTATATGAAATAGCACCCTACACATAGCTATATAAAACCCCTCTTTACCGAAGCCGTACGAACGTGCCCTATACGAATATAGTGTGCTTGACTTGGGATCTATGGGTCCCACTTTCAATAATTCCCATTTCCCCCTTACATCTTATTGACTTTCTCTGGTTTGGCAGCTTTTGCCACATTGAACATGTCATGTGTTCTCATTGCGCCAAAGGTGTCTGGCCATATCACCAACTACAGTGCCACTTACCAGAGAGCTATTTTTCCGACTTTCCGCCGACAGAGCGGGCGCCAGATTTTCTGTGGAACGTGGCTTTTCAGTTTGTCGCATCGGCTCAGACAGTCTCAAGAGTATAAAAAAATGTTGTATGCACAGGCTCCTTTGCTTGCAAGGCCACTCAAACTAGCGCCGCAAAAGTTAGAACAAATTGTATGCTTATATATAAAAAAAAAAACCTTCATACCTTTTTCTGATATATCCTCGCAACATAACCTGCGAAAAAAGATTCTGGTGCTACCTCATCGTGTTCATCTGCTTCACAACATATTGTTAAAAATCCTAGTTCACTGGCCAGCTCCTTGGTAACTAAATAGGTTAAACAACGTGACGGGAACACAGGAAAAGAGGACGACACAACCAGAGTGGTTGTGCCGTCCTCTTCTCCTGTGTTCCCGTCACGTTGTTTGCACTGTTAACCTATAATTAACACCAACAAGTCCAATCTGCGGTCCCTTGTAGCAAATTCAACGGCAGCTGATAGGGCATTATGCTTCAGCAACTTGACTTTTTAACCTCAGCGCCGCTTTCATTTCAGAGGAAGCGAGTGCGCTTCCACTCCTCGCTGCTGCCTTTGCCTGAAGCGAGTTCAGCAGATAAAATTAGAGGGTCTCTTAGATGTCTCTTAAGCGGAGGACGGCGGAAGCCTACCCTTCTAATATCATTTGCCTCTCATTGTTTGCCACAGTTCGTCATTTCAAGTCGTCGTTTGATATATTTGTGGTTTCCCTGTCATGATGAATCTGCCTGCGTAGTCATTGTAGCCCTTACCACTCATAACTAAGCAGGTTACTCCTTTAGAATCAGCAGTGGTCATTACATGTCGTCATTTCACATATTAGCCATTTCGTAGTCATTAGCAGTAATTTGAGTCATGCCCAGCTATTATAGTCATTACCACACATCGCTAAGCACTTTTACTCATTTCTAATCAATTGCGGTCATTACATGTCGTAGTTTGATATACTGGTCATTAAAAATTATTTTAGTCATTATTAATCATTAGTAGTCATTAGCATTACCTCTATCAATGTCTATAACTTCTATTGATTACCTATCACCATCAATCATTTTCATTCCTAATCTCCCTCCTTGCACGTCCGGTTTATGAGACTGGCACACCAGTGCACAGATGCGACGCACAGATAACAGGCACAACTTCTGCGCATAGATTTTCGCTCCATGAGCTTAGAATGGCTTTCGCCTTAAAAAAAAAACTCATCCAGTCTCAACGTTAACATGCTTGCACACGCGCACACAAAAAAGTTTGCGTTTACCATGCAGACGTGAGGCGAACGCGCCCAGAAAGGAAGCAAACCACGCGCTCAGAGCCGGCGACCCCGGCGGCGACGTGTCCCCGAAAAGTGGCGCCCTCAGCAGAACTAGTTTTTATGCTATGGGCTTCTTACGATGGTGTCCCTGTATTTTACTGCGTAGCCTTCACCCCTGTCTCCGACCTTTTCAAGTGTCGTCGCAAACACAAGCGCTATGCGCCATCCTTCTGCTAGCTGGTTGGTGTCTGATGGGTTGCCCGTCTATTGGTGTGGAACTTAGCTTTTTAAAGATACTGCACGTAAAGCCCAACTCCCGGGGAGTTTGAAAAATTTGAAATGATGATCGGATCACATTTCTAAAATCCTCTCTGTACGGCAGAAAGACCTTTTTCAATAGGCGCTGTAGAATATCATAATGAAGCGAAACTGGTTTCTGACCAACGGATGACACGACATACCGGCCAACCACGGTACGAATACTGTGGCAATATGTATTATGGCGCGCAGGTTGGTTGGCTAAATAAGCGAATGCTAAGGACATCCTTTGGTCAGAGAAATAACTCAAGTTAACGACATTCTAGTGGAAATTAAGAAGAAGAAATGGACATGGGCAGGACATGTAGTGCGAAGAGAGGATAACCGATGGTCGCTGAGGGTAACAAACTGGATTCCAAGGGAAGGAAAGCGTAGCAGGGGGCGGCAGAAAGTTAGGTGGGCGGATGAGATTAAGAAGTTCGCAGGGGTCAAGTGGATGCAGCTAGCACAGAACCGGGTTAAGTGGAGAGATATGGGAGAGGCCTTCGCCCTGCAGTGGGTATAATCAGGCTGGTGATGATGATGATGATGATGAAGGACATCCTTTGGTAATAATTATTTGAAAGCTCTTAAAAAGCAAATAATGAATTTTCGTCCTTCAGCAAACTCAGTGCGAATATCGACGGTCATGCCTGCAGTAGTGTCCCCCACGTAGTGTTGCTCTTAGAAGTATCTCACACATGCGCCACAACGGCGAGATTTGACATGTATTTGCGCTTCAGCGGACTCAATTACTCTGTGAAATTGGTTCCAAATCGCCTAAAAATTGTCAACAACCCATGCTAACCAATTACATTTAAATCTGAGGAAGTTAAAAAAGATGTGAGTTGATCTTCAGACAGGTGAATTTCATTGGAGAGTTCTTTTCAATGTACGGGTAAAGTGCATGTTGGTTACCCCTATATTTCATTTGCTAATCATACAGCCTCATATCCAACAGATTTTTGCACCTCGAAATGCCGCCATAGCCATATACAGTTTCTTTGCGTTTGGTCATTTGTCGCCACTCATGTGAATGCCTAATATGAATGTCTAATGTGAATGTCTAATGTGAATGTATAATGTGAATGTCTAATGTGAGTGTCTAATGTGAATGTCTAATGTAAATGTCTACTGTGTAATAAAACGTTTCCCAAAACACGCAAGAAAAATGAAAAGCTTCGAAAGCACCGTATAATCATTTAGCTTATATAAAAGCAAGACTGACATATTTGGCGCCGAGTGCAATTGGCGTGGTGCGATTAAAAATGGGAAGAGCCCGGAGGCGTACATTGCAAAATTTCGTATTTTAAATCGTAAAGTCGGCAAATACTGAACTCATAGGTATAATCAAATTACCTTGAATGTTTAAAACGGCTTTGTTGTAAGCCATTTGGTGGGACATAGTAAGGTAAAAAAACCCTCAAAAACGACCATCCTGCATTGTCTCCTTGCCTCTGTCCTGTAATCTCCAATGGTTTTGTTTCTTATAATTCGTTGAAGAATATTACTGATGCGGTGCATAATGGTTAGGCGCTCGATTTCTGTACCCATGGATGCGGGATCGAATCGCGGCCGCGGAGGTCGCTTTTCAAAACAGGCGAAAATCAAGGCGCCGTGTTCTGTGCGATGCCGATGCAAACGAAAGAAATCCAGGCGGTCGAAATTTCAGGAGTTATCAAGAGTGGCTTCTCGTCGTAGCCTGATTCAATTGGAGACTTTAATTTCACATCCCTAATCCAAATCAAATCCATATTGTTACTGAGTGGTATTCGCTGGCCGTGCTGACGAAAAAGAAGTGCGACAGACTCCGAGAAGAAGAAGACGCAGACGAGTGCTGTGCTGTGCAAGTGCTGTGCTGTGGTAGCTGTGATCATCCTCAGTGGTGTGGAAAAGTGCCTTACAGTGAATATTTCCCGTAACATCACTTGGTGGAGGTCAATCTTTCGATCCCCGTCACAAGCTGGATCTCCGCAGCGGCCGACGCATTATTACCACCACTATGACAACTGACGCCGCTACATCTACTGCCGCCGCACCTGCTGTCGTCATGGCCCATCCCCGTGACCCCGGAACCTTCTGTGGGACCGACGACGTCGATGTCGACGACTGGCTGGCTCTATACGAACGAGTCAGCAAGCACAACAGGTGGGATCCTACACTTATGCTTGCTAATATCATCTTTTACTTGACTGGGACAGCGCGGGTGTGGTTTGAGACCCATGAAGAGGACCTCACATCTTGGGAAATCTGTAAGCAGAAGCTACACGACCTCTTCGGAAAGCCCATTGGCCGTCACCTTGCCGCGAAAAAGGCGCTGGCTTCTCGCGCGCAAACGTCTACAGAGTCTTACATCACTTATATACAGGACGTCCTATCCCTGTGCCGCAAAGTCGACCACGCCATGCCTGAGGAGGATAAAGTTGGCCACATAGTAAAAGGCATTGCCGACGATGCTTTCAACCTCCTTTTATGCAGGGATTGTTCCACCGTGGATTCTGTACTACAAGTGTGCCGACGTTTCGAACAAGCGAAACAGAGACGCATATCGCATCGTTTCGACCGTCTACCGAACACGGCTGCCAGCTCTTCCTGTGTCGATCTTCCGCCTCCTCGACCGCCAACTAATGACACTACTCTGACCCGCATCGTCCGCCAAGAGCTGGAGGCAATGACTCCTGCAGCTTCACTCTCGCTTACCCACGACAATACCTTGGCTACCATATCACTCATTCAGGCTGTTGTTCGCCAAGAGGTTGCCAATATGGGTCTTCCTTCTACCTGCCGCACCGACACCGTGGATTCAGGACCTGCCCCTCCAGTAATTGCAGCCGCCTCACCTACCGCCGGTTTCTCGCCCCGATATCGGTACCGCAATCTGAATGAGTGGCGTACCCATGACAATCGTCCCATCTGCTTTACTTGTTCCCGAGTTGGCCACATTTCCCGTCACTGCCGTAGCCGTTGGTACACGCCATTTCGTCAATTCACCTACGTCGACCGCCGCGGAGACTATGCCCCTCGCTATACCTCACCTCGCCCAGACCAGACCACTGTTGACCCCGGTGTCCCTGCTCGTGATGCCAACCGTTCACCATCCCCGCAGACCCGACGCTCGCGTTCTCCTCTTCCTCGCCGCCGTTTGTCCCCGTCTTATTCCAGCCACATACCGGAAAACTAGCCAATGCAGCTCCCGGAGGTGACGCTGCATTTGTGACCCGGACTGAAAAACCTCTGCTGACCCCTGCCCTACAAAATAATCGCATCGACGTCCTTGTGGATGGTGTTCCCGTTTCTGCTCTCATTGATACCGGCGCCCAACTGTCCGTTCTCAGTTCCTCATTTCGCCGTCGCCTCAAAAAAAGTCCTTACTCCAGCCGTCTCGCCCACAGTTCGCGTCGCCAATGGAAGCCCTGCTGCCGTAGTTGGCATGTGCACAGCGCGAGTTACCATTGGTGGTCGTCATGCTCCAGTGTTGTTCACCGTCCTTCAAGAATGCCCCCACGACGTTATCCTTGGCATTGACTTTTTAACAGCCCACTCTGCCCTCATTGACTGCTCTACCGGCCTACTTCGCTTGGACCTTCCGCTCTGCTCTGAAGACCCCTCCTGCTCACCCCGCCTTCGATCAGCACAGTTCTGCCGCCTTCCTCCTGAAGCTGCCGTCTACATCCCTATGTCACCATTCCCACCCGTCCCAGACGGTGACTATCTCGCGTGTCCCATTACTGATGTTATATTGCAGCGGCACGTCACCCTTCCTCATCTGATTGTGCATATCTCCCAGAACCGTACCACCCTCCCGGTCCTTAACTTCAGCTTATCAACTCAGGTTCTGCCCGAGGGAATTTCACTAGCAGACCTGTCGCCGATGACCGATTGTGCCATTTCAGCTCAGACTACCGATAATCCAAATGCCGTCCCTGCAACACCTCCCTCGTCCTCTACATCGCGAACTGATCCTGTTAAAAGCATGATTGCAGCTGATCTCCAGCCTCAATTCGCCGCAGAGTTAAAACAGCTTTTGCTTGCCTACAGTGACCTTTTTGACTTCGGTACCCGCCCATTGGGTCAAACCACAGTTGTCAGTCACCGCATTGACACCGGTGACGCCAGTCCTATTCACAGGCGGCCCTATCGTGTTTCGCTTGCCGAGCGACGTGTCATCCAAACAGAGGTCGACAAAATGTTGGCGAACGACATAATTGAGCCTTCCAGCAGCCCCTGGGCATCCCCTGTTGTATTGGTCAAAAAGAAAGATAACAGTTGGAGATTCTGCGTCAACTATCGTCATTTAAATAAGATAACCAGAAAAGATGTGTATCCTCTTCCGCGTATAGACGACGCGCTTGATACTTTGCACGGAGCCAGCTACTTTTCGTCCATTGACCTTCGTTCCGGCTACTGGCAGATCTCTGTCGACGAGAGAGACCGTGAAAAAACAGCGTTTATCACCCCTGACGGCCTTTATCAATTCAAAGTCATGCCTTTTGGCCTTTGCAATGCCCCAGCAACCTTCGAACGTATGATGGACTCTTTGCCCCGAGGCTTCAAGTGGACCACTTGTTTGTGTTATCTTGACGATGTAATAGTTTTCTCGTCTACATTTGAAAGCCATCTTCGTCGCCTTTCTACAATCCTAGCGCTTTTTCGCCGCGCGGGACTGCAACTAAACTCCAAAAAGTGCAGCTTTGGTCACCGACAAATCAAAGTCCTTGGTCACTTGGTTCATGCTGCCGGCGTTCAGCCTGACCCCGACAAGATTCGTGCCGTCAGAGAATTTCCCACTCCACGTTCATCCAGCGATGTTCGAAGCTTTATTGGCCTATGTTCTTATTTCCGACGATTCGTCCCGAATTTTGCAGCGCTAGCTCGTCCTCTCACCAATCTCCTAAAGAAAGACGTTCCATTCTCCTGGGGGCCTGAACAAGTTACAGCTTTCTCGGAACTTATTGCTGCTCTCACAACTCCACCCATCTTGGCCCATTTCAACCCATCTGCCAATACTGAACTCCGCACCGACGCAAGTGGCCACGGCATTGGAGCTATACTTGCCCAGCGACAACACGGCCACACAAGGGTGATTGCGTATGCCAGCCGCCTCTTATCTACGTCCGAACAAAATTACTCTATCACAGAGCGAGAGTGCCTGGCACTTGTTTGGGCTATTACAAAATTCCGCCCTTATTTGTTTGGCCGGCATTTTACTGTTATAACAGACCATCATGCATTGTGTTGGCTTTCCTCCCTCAAAGATCCTACAGGCCGTTTGGGGCGCTGGGCGCTTCGATTACAAGAGTATACATTTTCCGTCGTGTACAAGTCCGGCCGGCTTCACCAAGATGCAGACTGCTTGTCCCGTCATCCCGTCGACTCCCCTAGCCCTACCGACTCTGACGATGACGCATGTGTCTTGTCTGTGTCGGCCTTTTCTAACATTGCCGACGAACAACACTTAGATCCTTTACTCCATTCCATTATCCTCCGTCTGACCTGCGACCGACCTGATCCATCTCTTGCCTTATATGTACTCCACGAGAACACCCTATACCGACGCAATATGCGACCAGACGGCGCAGACCTTTTGCTCGTCGTTCCTCAACATCTGCGTTCCACCATCCTTGACCAGTTTCATGATGCTCCAACAGCTGGCCACCTGGGTGTCTCTCGCACATACGACAGCCTGCGCCGACGCTTCTACTGGCCGGGGCTCTATCGCTCCGTCCAGCAATACATTGCCGCATGTGAATTGTGTCAGCGTTGAAAGAAACCCACAATTTTGCCTTCAGGCCATTTGCAGCCGATCCCCATACCCACTGACCCGTTTTCCCGCGTAGGTGTTGACCTTCTTGGGCCATTTCCAGTTTCCGCCTCAGGGAACAAATGGATCGCCGTCGCCACCGATTATGCTACGCGGTATGCTATTACCAGAGCCATCCCGACCAGCTGCGCCACAGACGTCGCTGACTTCCTCCTAGAAAACGTGATTCTACATCATGGTGCCCCTCGTGAGCTACTAACTGACCGTGGTCGCTGCTTTCTGTCGCGAGTAGTTGACGAAATTCTCCGTTCGTGCTCCGTCCGTCACAAATTCACCACAGCCTATCACCCCCAGACCAACGGCCTCACCGAACGCCTAAACCGTACCCTCACAGACATGCTGTCCATGTATGTGTCTGACGACCACCGGGATTGGGACGTTCATTTACCCTTCGTGACATTCGCCTACAATTCATCAGTCCATTCTACCGCTGGATACTCCCCATTTTATCTGTTATTTGGCCGACACCCGTTACTGCCCTTCGACACATCACTACCCGCGGCAGACGCCACCAGTACTTACGCCAGTGATGCCGTAGCCCGCGCTCATGATGCCCGCCAGATAGCTCATGCCAGGCTCTCTGCATCCCAAGACTCTCAAAAGTTCCGGTACGACAGTCGCCACCGTGATGTCCACTACAGTCCTGGGTCACTCGTCTTGCTGTGGCTCCCGTGCCGTCGCGTGGGCTTGTGTGAAAAACTTTTGCCCCGTTACACAGGCCCTTACCGCGTTTTGCGCCCCGTGACAGACGTCACATACGAAGTTGAATCTGTGCCTCCAAAATCCTCGTCCAGAGCGCCATCCTCTGAAATAGTGCATGTGTCCCGCTTAAAGCCTTATTATGCACGTTCTGTTTCACAAACGTAGAACGCACCGGGACTGTGCTTTTCCCGAGGGGGGGTAGTGTTACTGAGTGGTATTCGCTGGCCGTGCTGACGAAAAAGAAGTGCGACAGACTCCGAGAAGAAGAAGACGCCGACGAGTGCTGTGCTGTGCAAGTGCTGTGCTGTGGTAGCTGTGATCATCCTCAGTGGTGTGGAAAAGTGCCTTACAGTGAATATTTCCCGTAACAATATTTCTGACTAAGTAACCTAGAAACATAAGGCACCCCCAATGCAGCGAGAACATTAGATAAAATAGTCATCCCTTTGCGTAAAAATAGTGCCTGCCCTCTAAACAGATGAGCACCAAGATAAATATGTTTTCGTGCTCTAATTCATCCCACGTCTATATGTAAGAGCATCTGGTCAATCATAAGAACCCATTGTTTGCCATGGATCTTGCCGAAAAAACACGAAACGTATTCAAGTTTAAAGAGAAATAAAACTGCGAGAAATAAAATAAAGCGAAGCCCAGGTGGCGACAGAAGCGAATTTTTCTCAAGTGGTAAAAGAAAGCCGTTCTAGAATTTTTCCTGAGTTTGACTCTACATTATAGTTTTCTGTATACTATCTTCGCAATGCCGCATTTATCTATCTAGGAAGAACGCGACACGCATGTTGAGGAAAAAGAGAAGCATTTTTGCTGATCATATTAAGCCGAGAAGCGTACGAAAAACGATTTACATCTTAACTGTTTTCCATTCCAATAAATAATATCGAATAAATAATATCGCCACCATCGAAAGGCGGCCTCGGCAGCCGCTTTTCGATCGTGGCGAAAAGCAAGGCACCCGTGTGCTGTGCGATGTCAGTGCACGCTAAGGAACCCCGAAATTTCTGGAGTCCTCCACTACGGCGTCTCTCATAGCGCTTGGTGCCGACGACGACGAAGCGGTTGCTGGCTCGAGAGGGGCGCTGGTCAGCAGAGCTAGAAGCAAATCTGACTCTCGGGTCTTACCTTCACGGTACCATATACCCTCACGGCTCCCTGTGGCTTGAGTCGTGACACTAGGCTATATATATATATATATATATATATATATATATATATATATATATATATATATATATATATATATGTATGTATAGGATGCGAGAACATTTAACGTACTTGGCCGCCTAAAAAAATATAGAGCGAAGGGTACGCTTCATTTAAAGAAACATTTTATTGGACTCGACGTTTCGACCAGAAGCTGGCCTTCATCAGGAGTCCTGAAGGCCAGCTTCTGGTCGAAACGTCGAGTCCAATAAAATGTTTCTTTAAATGAAGCGTACCCTTCGCTCTATAATATATATGTGTATATATATATATATATATATATATATATATATATATATATATATATATATATATATATATATATATATGTATATATATTTAGAATACACCTCAAAAGCACCAGGTGTGAGGTATTGCATGAGGGACAGCGGCATGATATAAACGTTATACTTTAGTTATCTGAATAAATTATTTTCTCTATGGATTTTTTAAAATCTTGTGGATTGGAGTAGAGCACGGCTTAAGGGGGAGGATCATTTCAGTGTTTCGCAGTCTCGATGAAAAATGAAAAAAATATGCGCAGTAGTGTGGGCAGATGGTGGGTAAACACTTTGTTGTGGCTGACAAGTTGCGAAGTCCGGTGAGAGGGCAGAATGACAGAGTTGCATAGCTGTGAATGATAAAATTTATGAAAAAGACAGTCAAAATATTTTACGTCGGTGAACGAGGAGTGGTAGGTTAGCTTGAGACTTTAGATTAGATACACTAGTGAAGTAGCTGTAGTTAGAGTAAACAAATCGGATGGCTCGATTTTGCACTGATTCGAGAGTATTAGCAAGGTATGATTGCTGCGGGTCCCAAATTGCTCATGCGTATTCTAATTTTGGTCGAACGAGGGTTAGATATGCCTAAGTTTGACAGAGGGAGAGGCAAGTTTTAAATGACGGCGAAGGAAGCCAAGGCAGCGGTTAGCATCGTTTGTGATTGGAGAGATGTGCTCATACCATGAAAGGTCCTGGGTTATGTTAATGCCTAAGTATTTGCGGGAGGAAGCAGAGGAGATTACTGAACCAAATTATGTAATTAGGCGGTGGAGAGTAATGTTTTTGGATGAAAAGATATGACGGATGTTTGTTAGTATTGATTGATATTAATCACTTGCTACACCAGGATTCAGTGCGATTTAGATTGTTTTGTAATGCGGTTATGTCGGCAGTACTACTGATGGGGCGATAGATTACTCAATTATTTGCGAATAAACGAATGCTAGATGATATGTTATTTGACAAATCTATAATATAGATCAGGAAGAGTAAGGGGCCAAGAACAGAACCTTGAGACACTCCGGATACTACCTGGAACATTTGGGATGAACACTTGTTGGCGTATACGAATTGCTGACGGTTACTTAGAAAGGAACGGACCCAAGTTAGAATTGAGGAGATGTTTGTGTGGAAACTTGTCGAATGCCTTCTCGAAGACAATGAACACTGCGTCTACAGGAATACTAATATCAATGTAAGAGCTTATGTCATTAGTAAATAGTGGTAGTTGGGTTTCACAGATAGACCTTTTAAAAACCATGTTGGCTAGGATGAAAAAAATTGATGGATTTTAGGAAATTAATTGTGCTAGAGTAAATTTCATGTTCCATTAACTTCGAGACAACATTAGTGAGCGAGATTGCACAGTAGCTTTGACATGAAGAAGACAGGCCTTTTTTTTTGGAACCAGAATGATCTTGCGCACTTTCCAGTCAGTCGGCGCAACTCAAGATGAAAGGGACTGCTGAAATATGTGAGATAAAATGACACTCATGACGTTTTTTGTGTTCTGTAATATTTTGGGATTATTTTATCGATGCCAGCTGATGATAAGGGCTTGAGGGATTCGATGAGCTTCAGAATACCATGAGGGTCGAACGTAATGTCAGGCATCGTAGGATGGTCGGGGTAACTAACTTTAGGTGTGGCATCATCTGGCTCATTTGTAAATACTGGGGAAAAAGTATTGCTTAATAACTCAGCAGCTTCTTCATCAGAAACTGGGCAGGTGTGTGCGTCATTCAGGAATACAGGTTTCGAATATTTTGGGGTAACAACATTCCAGAATGTTTTGGCATTAGAGCGGAGCATTTCGGGCAAAGTAGATGAGTAGAATACTCGTTTGGCTTTCGCTGATATTGATTCAAACATTTTTTGAGATGTAGCATATTTCGACCAAGCAGATGTAGAATTAGTAAGTTTAGCTTCTGAACAGAGGTTTCTTTTTATTACAAAGGCACTTTAAAGATGCACTGAACCATGGTGATGACGAGCGTTCAGACACTACGATTGTAGGAATGTGTGTCAGTAAGTTGTATTTCGTCTTTAAAGAATGACCAGTTTATTTCGACGGATGGCGTTTGAAATGCCTTAAAATTCCAGGCGCTAAAAGCGGTAAGTTCACTGTTAAGGCGTTCGTAGTTACCTTTATCATAGCGGGTTATGTTTTTCTGTATGTTTTTAGTGCGTGGAAGTTTGGATTCGAACGTCGCGTGTAATATTGCATGGTCACTGAGGCCGGGTAGGCGCACAAGAGAGGAGAAGTTATCGCGATGAGAGGTTAACACGAGGTGAAGAATGTTCGAAGAGTGCTCTGTAACGCGTGTGGGGGTGGTCACGTCAGACCCATCTACAGTGGAATCTCTTCGGCAGACGATCGTCCACCTTCTGCCTGTTATGCTCCCTCTGATACATCTCCTTGGGACATCCGATGCTCTGCTGCTCATAACCCGAACATCCAACCTCCTGCCATCAACGCCCACAACAGCCAGCAGGCTCGTCCTGCTCGTCGACATCTAGACCACGAAGTGTTCGACGCAAGCTGCGATGAGCCTTACTCATGGCGTTTATGTGAGCCGCCGTTGTGCTATACCTGTGGAATAATGGGCCACAATTCGCGTTTTTGCCGCAATCGCCTTCCATACCAGCAGTACTGCCGACAGTGGGTAAACTCCCGTACAAGGTTTCCCGCTGAAAATGCCGATCCATATAGAAGAACACCTGGCCGTAATGAGTACAGAGCATCACCTAGCTGACAAGAGCACAGAACAGCGCTGAACCGAAATGAATCACCGGCATATGGCCGCAGCCTGACACTACCATCACTACGCTTACGCCGCACACCTTCTCCCCGACGGTGGTCACTACCTCCGGGTCAGTGCGGCCGATGAAGGTGATTCTAGCTTACTTATGCCTATGCCCGTTTCGATGTTAAAGAACAAAATTGAAGTTTTTGTGGATGGTGTACGCGCTATGGTGTTGGTGGACACAGGTGAAACCATTTCTATTATAATCCTCTCTTTTAAAAACTGCCTTAGTCGTAAAGTTATGTTTGGTTGGGATAGAGCGACGACAGTGTGTGGTGTTGGTGGCTAACTGCTTAACCCATTTGGAGTCTGTACCGTACGTAAACCTCGTAATCACCGGCCGGAGATTCCGAACCCAATTCGCAGTACTTGGTCGATCAACGCATAACGTCATCCTTGGTCTCGATTTTCTAGGACAGCGTGGGGCCACGTTCGACTTTCGCAATGGGGACATTTCTGCGAATACTCGTTTCGAATCTGCTTTGTGTGAAAATTCACAGACCAATCATAGTACGCTTTCGGTTTCGGACGACATAGTCATTCTTGCAGTGTCAGCAGAGTTTATACACGTTGTTTCTTCTAGCTCTACCAGGGATGCGTTTGACGGTATAGTTGAACCACTCAATCTCAACTGCGCGAAGAAAAACGTTGTGATTCCCCATTGGATCATTTCAGTCAGGAATTGCCATTTTTCTTTGTGGACGACTAACTGCTCTAATGAATCTTTTGTATTACCACGTGACCTGAAACTTGCCAACTTTGACGGAGACGCTGTTGAATCAGTGGCAGTGCTCAGCACAGACAATTCCAAGCCTACCGCATGCTCAGAAGTAGATAAGACAAAATGGCTTGCTATAGTTAACAAATCCATGCCAACAAGGGACTGCTACAGTTTAGTGGAAGTTCTGTCGAAACATGCTGCGGCTTTCGATTTCTCTCGAGACTCGCCACCACGGATTAACATTTCCCGTACTCAGCACAGAATCAATACGGGGACTGCTGATCCAACCCTTCATAAGCCTTATCGTGTATCCCTATCAGAGCGTCAGACGATCGAAGAACAAATTCGCGATATGCTGCATAAGGGCATCATTCAAGAATCATAGCCAGTCCGTGGGCTGCCCCTGTGATATTAGTCAAAAAGAAAGATGGCACATGACGATTTTGTGTCGATTATCGACGGCTGAATACTATTTCCAAGAAGGACGTGTATCCTCTGCCACGTATTGATGACGCCATTGATTGTTTGCATTCTGCCTCCTATTTCTTCTCAGTTGATCTGCGATCAGGCTATTGGTAGATTCCCATGCAACCGAAACACAAAGAAAACACTGCATTCATCACCACAGACGGAATATATGAATTCAATGTGATGCCGTTTGGATTATGCAACGCTCCAGCGACCTTCGAAAGATTCATGGATACAGTTTTGCGCGGACTGAAGTGGAACATTTGTATCTGTTATTTGGACGATGTAGTAATATTCGCAACTACCTTTCGTGAACACAACAGTTGATTAGAGGTTGTCTTGGAGTGCATTGAGAAAGCTGGTCTGGTACTCAATTCCGAGATATTTCGTTTTGGATAACGTCAGACAGTAGTACTCGGACATCTCGTAGATAAGAATGAGGTCAGGCTTGATCTGAAAAGAATTGAAGCTGTCACTTGTTTTAAACCGCCGAAATCGTTTAAAAACACCTCAGGAGTTTTTTGGAGCTTTGCTCCTACTCCCGGCGTTTTGTTCCGAAGTTTGCTGACCTAGCATATCCACTTACGTGTCTTCTGCAAAACCGTGTGTCTTTCAAGTGCACTACTGATAGAGACTCCGCCTTTTATCAGTTAAAATTTATTTTTACATCAGGACCTGGTAGTATGCCACTTCGGCCCCATCAGCTCCAACAGAACTTCCCACTGACGCCAGCGTAGTCGGAGTTGGTGCATTCCTCGTACAGCGCCACAATGGCAATGAACATGACGTTGCATATGCAAGCCGTTCTTTAAGCAAGGCTGAGCGCAATTACACAGTAACTGAACAGGAATGCTTAGCTGTTGTTTTCGGTGTGCAACGGTTTCGGTCATATCTTTATGGATGTGCATTTAAAATTGTGATGGACCATCGTTCCTTATGTTGGCTTGTAAACCTGTGACCTCGGTGACCCTTATGGATGCCTTGCGCGGTGGGCTTGGCGCCTCCAAGAATTCTATTTTACTTTGTCTTTTAAGAGCAGTCGTAACCACGGTGATGCTGACTGCCTGTCACGGTTGCCTCTTGAAAGTAATGATTGCGAGAGTGAGATCTTGGATGAATATATAGCTGCTACCTCTCCAAGCTTCCCCGATGTTGGTAAAATCAAAAATGGACACCGGAACGACAGCGAGTTTGCGCCGCTTTTTGATGCCGCAAGTTCCCTGAACCCTGCGACCTCATTCTGCATTCCTTACGGTCTACTATAAAGGAAGAACTACTCGTCAGTAGGTGCACGGTTTCATCTGGTAGTTCCTACACGTCTTCGGTGTCAAATTTTTCGGGTAACGCACGACGATCCCACGGCTGGACATTTGGGTTTTGCCAGGGCATTGCACAGGACTAAGGAATGTTTTTATTGGCGGAATATGAGTCAAACTACTCAACATTATGCGGCCAGCTGCCGCCAGTGCCAGCGTTTCAAACACCCAACCTGCTCTCAGCCGGGTCATCTTCAGCCTATAACGCCGCCACGAACTCCATTCGAACAGTCGGAAAATGATCGCTAGTACTGTTTCCCCGTTCCACCAAAGGGAACCGCGGAATCATCGGGTGCGTAGACTTAAGCGGTACAGTGAAACTGCTGCCATACCGTCAGCCACTGCTTCTGAAGTCTCGGCCTTCCTCCTACGGTCCATCATTCTTCGACATGGGCCTCTTCGTGCGCTAATATGTGACAGGGGGCGACAGTTTACGGCAGAAGTAGCAGAACTTCGTCTCTGCTCATTCCATTTTCGTCAATAAACTCCTTACCCCCCACGAACAAATGGCCCCAACAAAATGCACAAATCGTACTCTTAGCAATATGCTCGCAACGTATGTCGACTCCAGCCACAAAGACTGGGATGAAGTCTTTCCGTTTATAACCTACACATTTAAGACTGCTAAGTACGGAACGACAGGCTACAGTCCATTTTGTCTTCTTTACGCTGGACTTCCACGAAGTACTCTGGACACATCTTTACCTTTTCACTCCCAGCTGAAACTTCATCAGCACATCCTCTCTCTGGCCGAACAAGCTCGCCGACTCGCTAGACGTCGTACTTTAGCCCCCAGAGAACGCTACAAGCAACCCTACGACAAGCGTCCCCAAGATGTTAAATATACCCCTGGTGACTTGGTGTGGCTTTGGACGCCGTTGTGTCAGCGCGGCCGGTCCCAGAAACTGTTGCATCAGTATACTGGTCCTTTCATTGTGCTGGAATGCATCAGCGCAGTCAAATTTGTAGTCTCTTGCCTGACCACCCATGGTGGTCGTTCCTGTAAGGCTCAAATAGTTCACGTGGTCGGCATGAAGCACTGCTATCATCGTGACCAACCTTGACTTGCCCGGCGGGCTTCGTCTGCGAAGGAGGTTGTGTCACGCACGTCCCGCGGTCCTGTATTGGAGGAAGATGAGGTGCTGTAGGAGAAGCTGAAGAGGAAGAGGAAGCTGGTTAGGTTCGCTCTGGGTGTGCTAACGGCCAGCGCATCTAACACCCGCCGTGTAAATAAACCACGTAACATTATATATATATATATATATATATATATATATATATACACACTCTTAAGGTTCATATACAGATAAAATTAATACCAAAGAAAGTAGCAGGTGGGACAGCGGCCGACGTAGCTCAGTTGGAAGAGCACCGGACGCAATATTCGGAGGTCGTGGGTTTGGTTCCTACCATCGGCAAGTTGTTTTCCCTTCTACTTTGTGTTTAATTATCTTTCCCTTAAACTGATTAGATTACTAATTTATGTGAATACCTAAGTAAACATTAAAAACAAAAAGCTAAGTACAATCCCCAATACTTTCCTTGGTCTCGCCAACTTTTGGCTTCTTTTCTTCCTGTATTATAACGAGTACCCTCATTTCCCCTTCATTTATATTCTTGTAGCTTACGGGGGTCGCGGTTCTGGCAGTCTTGAAGCTATAGGTAGCGTAAGAGGGTTCTAGCACAGCTTTCGCCCTGCTCTTGATCACGTTCTACATGACGCTGGCGGTATCACAGCACGTTCCACGTCCCCCGCTATGGTTGAGGGTGGCGCTGGTGAATACCCAAAGGTTCATATACAGCCAACATTATTATCCAAGATAAGTAGCAGGTGAGAGAGCGGCCGATGTAGCGCAGTTGGAAGAGCACCGGACGCGATATTCGGAGGTCGTGGGTTCGGTTCCTACCATCGGCAATTTGTTTTCTCTTCTACTTTGTGTTTAATTATCTTTCCCCTAAACAGATTAGATTACTAATTTATGTGAATACCTAAGTAAAAATTAAAAACAAAAAAAGAACTAAGTACAATCCCAATACTTTCCTTGGTCTCGCCGACTGTTGGCTTCTTTCCTTCATATATATATATATATATATATATATATATATATATATATATATATATATATATTGCCACCTGGTGCTAGTCACGTCTGGTGTTAGTCACGTCTAGCCCTGTTGTCCGTGACAGTACATATGTATTTATGTGTGTGTGTGTGTGTGTGTGTGTGTGTGTGTGTGTGTGTGTGTGTGTGTGTGTGTGTGTGTGTGTGTGTGTGTGTGTGTGTGTGTGTGTGTGTGTGTGTGTGTGTGTGTGTGTGTGTGTGTGTGTGTGTGTGTGTGTGTGTGTGTGTGTGTGTGTGTGTGTGTGTGTGTGTGTGTGTGTGTGTGTGTGTGTGTGTGTGTGTGTGTGTGTGTGTGTGTGTGTGTGTGTGTGTGTGTGTGTGTGTGTGTGTGTGTGTGTGTGTGTGTGTGTGTGTGTGTGTGTGTGTGTGTGTGTGTGTGTGTGTGTGTGTGTGTGTGTGTGTGTGTGTGTGTGTGTGTGTGTGTGTGTGTGTGTGTGTGTGTGTGTGTGTGTGTGTGTGTGTGTGTGTGTGTGTGTGTGTGTGTGTGTGTGTGTGTGTGTGTGTGTGTGTGTGTGTGTGTGTGTGTGTGTGTGTGTGTGTGTGTGTGTGTGTGTGTGTGTGTGTGTGTGTGTGTGTGTGTGTGTGTGTGTGTGTGTGTGTGTGTGTGTGTGTGTGTGTGTGTGTGTGTGTGTGTGTGTGTGTGTGTGTGTGTGTGTGTGTGTGTGTGTGTGTGTGTGTGTGTGTGTGTGTGTGTGTGTGTGTGTGTGTGTGTGTGTGTGTGTGTGTGTGTGTGTGTGTGTGTGTGTGTGTGTGTGTGTGTGTGTGTGTGTGTGTGTGTGTGTGTGTGTGTGTGTGTGTGTGTGTGTGTGTGTGTGTGTGTGTGTGTGTGTGTGTGTGTGTGTGTGTGTGTGTGTGTGTGTGTGTGTGTGTGTGTGTGTGTGTGTGTGTGTGTGTGTGTGTGTGTGTGTGTGTGTGTGTGTGTGTGTGTGTGTGTGTGTGTGTGTGTGTGTGTGTGTGTGTGTGTGTGTGTGTGTGTGTGTGTGTGTGTGTGTGTGTGTGTGTGTGTGTGTGTGTGTGTGTGTGTGTGTGTGTGTGTGTGTGTGTGTGTGTGTGTGTGTGTGTGTGTGTGTGTGTGTGTGTGTGTGTGTGTGTGTGTGTGTGTGTGTGTGTGTGTGTGTGTGTGTGTGTGTGTGTGTGTGTGTGTGTGTGTGTGTGTGTGTGTGTGTGTGTGTGTGTGTGTGTGTGTGTGTGTGTGTGTGTGTGTGTGTGTGTGTGTGTGTGTGTGTGTGTGTGTGTGTGTGTGTGTGTGTGTGTGTGTGTGTGTGTGTGTGTGTGTGTGTGTGTGTGTGTGTGTGTGTGTGTGTGTGTGTGTGTGTGTGTGTGTGTGTGTGTGTGTGTGTGTGTGTGTGTGTGTGTGTGTGTGTGTGTGTGTGTGTGTGTGTGTGTGTGTGTGTGTGTGTGTGTGTGTGTGTGTGTGTGTGTGTGTGTGTGTGTGTGTGTGTGTGTGTGTGTGTGTGTGTGTGTGTGTGTGTGTGTGTGTGTGTGTGTGTGTGTGTGTGTGTGTGTGTGTGTGTGTGTGTGTGTGTGTGTGTGTGTGTGTGTGTGTGTGTGTGTGTGTGTGTGTGTGTGTGTGTGTGTGTGTGTGTGTGTGTGTGTGTGTGTGTGTGTGTGTGTGTGTGTGTGTGTGTGTGTGTGTGTGTGTGTGTGTGTGTGTGTGTGTGTGTGTGTGTGTGTGTGTGTGTGTGTGTGTGTGTGTGTGTGTGTGTGTGTGTGTGTGTGTGTGTGTGTGTGTGTGTGTGTGTGTGTGTGTGTGTGTGTGTGTGTGTGTGTGTGTGTGTGTGTTTCTGAAATAAACGCCAGTGGCTAGTCAGCGCCTATGTTGGGTTCTCTCTCCGTCCTGTTTTAGCGCTGTTTCCACCATTGCGGTGTTCACTTATTCGCAAAGAAGCATTCAGGGCTCTATCTTTTCTTGCGTGGTAATTTACTTTAGCCTTACCAATACCATTGCAGAGTCCCATTGTTGTCCGGCCCGCGCAACTGCGTGGTGTGGGTCCTCACCTGCAAACATTCGAGTCCTTGTTCCGAAACCGAAAACCATATATAGCCAGATTCAGCAGTCGGCGTTATCAACAGACTTGTTTAAAACAAAACAAAGGCCTCGCTCCAAGGTGGTGCGTAATGTTAGTGGATAAGTATCTGCGTAGTAAACATCTTACTAACTCACTTTCTCTCTCTCGTGGTCATTTTTGAGCTTTTGGCCAGCTACGGCCCATGACGCCCGTGTAGCATTATGAGTTTGAGGCAGCAGCTATGTAACTGAACGCATCCGAGCCTGGTGCCGGAAAAACGAGAATGGGAACGGGAATCACAGTAAGAACAACTATGCGAGATTCAACCCCTGTGTCGTGTTTCGCAGACATCAAGTTCTAACATGTGAACCACAATTGCCGCATACAGTGACGTAACCTCGTTTTTAGCATCATAAGGAGTTACGCCTCCAAGATTTGACAGGTGCATCCAACTTTCTTTTACACAGTGCGTGATTATAAACCGCAAAAAAGTACTGGGCAAAAGTGGAGAAAGAAATAATGAAGCGTGGCGGTGAAAGTGAAGCTAAAGTTACGAGGGTCAATTTGGCTTGTAGGTAGGTTCTGTGAAGCTGTGATGAGCGGCAGAGCAACTTGGTGACTGCAAATGGCAGGGCCAAAGTGGCCTCGACCAGTAGTGAGAAAAGCTAGAACCATGGTGGGGCCGTAAATGAAGAGCTTGAAGCTATGATTGTTTTTGCTTTGCTTGTGCAGATAATAGGAGGTGCCTGACTAAGGATGTATGGCTCGCTTGAAAGCCAAGTCAAAACACGACACTTCGCGTCTGGCGTCGGTTGATAAGGCACATCGCATTCTGCCGTGCAGAGACCTTAGAAAGGACATATAGAAAGCGCAGATCCACATGATGAGCTACGTGCTATTATTTGTGGTTATTGCTTCACATTTGGGAGACCACGAAGTAGGTTCCGGAAATAGACTATGCCTTCCGTGGCCGAATCGGCGGCATGGGTACGCCTTTTCTGCAGTTATCGTTTGCTGATTGCTCGCTTATGTATTAAACACTTATTATTGATATATTTGGAAGCTCTAGACTTTCACGGAGCCTAGTCATTAAATCTGCTTGCCCTGCTTGAGATTAAGTGGGGATGAGGGGCTAAAGGGTCAACTTTTTAACTGAACTAACCAGAGATAGATTATCTTCCTCATATTAGAATAAATTCTACCATTCATCACCTTAGCAGGAATGGAAAATAGTTGAAGATGTCCTAATGAATAATTAAGTGTGCCAGCTTAAGAAAACTATCATATCAAAATCATAAATTTGTACTAACCGTCTGTGCTGAGATAACTTCTAAAAAGTTCATTTTGCAGGAAAAACAAATTGCGAGTTCTATATGACATTCTTGGAAAGATCTGAGCAAGTTAAAACCGCTTTTAATTTTTTCTGCTGTCACTTCATGTGACAAATTTGATAATTTTTTCTTATGGCATAATTAGGAATCCAGAAAGTACCTTTTCTTACTCCCAATTAATTTTTATCTACGAAACAACCTTGGAAGCAGCCTTTGGCGAAAGAGTTTGGAGATGGTAGTTTTCCTATAGTTGAGCTCATGCAAAAAGTGTAAACTGAGAAAAGTCAATTCAAACACTTTATAAGACGCTATTCAAATTTAAGGCTTAAATTAGTATTTCAAAGTCGTCTGATACATACGCTAGGCGGTCCCTTTCAACATGAAACTGCTCTGTGGTGATCGTTGAGAGTTGCTGCATTTGTTTCTCAGATTTACAGCTGTCCAGCGCCGTTGTTTGTGCTCATGAAATTCTTTGCTTGGTTGGTTGCTGGCGATCTGTCTTCTATCTCCAGCTTGTCGACTTCTCTGGTTATCCAGGCTCCCAGTGATGGGAGAACAGTCTCCGAGGGTTACGTGCTCCGTTTTAATCAGAAAATCTTCTATTCCGATTTACCAGGCAATCCGCCTTTGCCATGACCCAAAATGTGCTTTTTCTTTCTGTTTTTTTTTCCTTTTAGCTGAAGGTTGTAATCTCGATAAGAAATCCTTTTTGGCAAGAGAACGCGGAAATAAGCATCCTTCTTGCTTACTTTGTGGCTGCGTCTTGAAATCAGTGTTCAAAGGCGCTTTCGAAAATTAGTTTTACCTTTTCTACGACGCAGATACAGCCGAACTTGGTTAGAAGTTTCTCTAATGCATTCAGAATCCACAATATCAATAATTTAAAAGCACTATTTTCATGAAAGGTATGATTCAAGTACCGCATTCCCCCTTAACGCAGTACATCCGAATGAATACCTCTTGTATAAGAAACGCGCCGAAGAAATCTCTTGTTTAAAGTGTGACTGCATGCATGGCCGTATCATATCGAAAAGTTAAACAACGTTTTCACCAGTTCTATGGTTCAATAAAATCTCCAGAGTACTTTAATGCGCACAGAAATCTCGGAATACGCCATAGCTAGTGCTGCGTCCTGAAGCGAGCTGATCGCCATATTTGTTGCCATTTGTGCATACCAAGCCCCAAAATATTCAATTCGTCCTAGCGACTTCCCGCACACAAAACAATCAACCCACGTGCAAACTGAAATAAGTCATACTTTATACCAAGAAAAAACGAAGCATTCAGGTCAGCATCGAAAACCCTCGTTAAATATGAAATATAACATACTGGAGGTCAGAAAGATTTCACGACTCATTTAATGAACGTCCAACACTATGCCACGGCGATGTAAAGAATTGTTTTCTTCATGAATATTGTCGTTATAAGACCAAACGCCTTAGTGAAGCGGAATAACACTCCTGGTTAACAAGAATAGAGTTTTCGAGCATACCAACATATCCACACAGTTCGAAACCGCGGTTATGAAAGAACGTTCTTATCCGAATGCAGCCGAATACCAGCAATTCACTCCATTAATTTAAAAACAGTTGTCAAGTCTTACTAGAAACGCTGTAAGCATAAGCAATGGTGGCCAAATATACAAACGCTTGTTGACGGGAAACATGCATTTGGTTTGTTTCCCTGAGCTCTCGGGAAAATATTTTTCCATATAGGAGTTCGGACCTCTGGCGAGAGGCGTCTCCCACTTTATTAATGTCTAGGTACTAATAATGTAAGACTGCAGTTTCCCTTCGACGTAGAGTGGCACTGGAATTGACTTTTCTTCCATAGAGAGAACGAATGTAAAGTGCTCGCTGAAAGAGGCAGGGACTGCAGGGAGTGAGGAGGATTGCAAGCGAAACGCTTCTTTGACTAGCTTAGACACGAAACGTACGATATCGACTATTCCGCCGTCGAAGAAGCTGACTAAACGCACAATCGAATCTGGCGGAGCAGGACGTGGGGAAACTAGGAAATGCACTTTGGAGAGTGCATCTGTGAACTCGGAAAGCAGGAGCTCTGTCAAGGATGTCACTTCCGAAAATAGGGGCTGTTACTTCTTTTACATCTAAGACATATAAAATGCACCTGAGTACACGCGCATACTGCACGCTGCAGAGTAGCTGGTGCATTACACGCTGATGCACTCAAGGCAGCCATTTTGGGAAATTTCAGGCAACGGGAGGACAAGAGGGGGATGGCACGTCAGCAGGCATTTCTCTTAGATATAAGGACGGCATTTGTACTGTTCCTACACTTGTTTTAGTAGGAGTAAGACTCCTTTCGTTTCGCTCATAAGCAGGAAAAAAATTGCTCGCTGTGCACGTGCTGGCTCGCCTTCAAGTGCAAGCGGAATATTGCGCATGTAAGTAAAGCAGTGAACAATTGATTTGTGTTTTCTGAACCTGAAAACACCTCGAAAGAAAATAAATATAAGCATGTCTCGTACAATTTACGAACGTTAGGACGTTTCTCCCACGAGCTTAGAGATTATCACGTAACTTTTATGCACCTTGTCCAGTTCTCAGACAACTGCAGTGGCTTGGATAACGTGGGGTGTTATCTGTGGTCAAATAGCGTTTAAATTAATTCCCTAGGAGAAGTGCAATACCACGCAATCGCTACGCGACTGATATCATGGTCAATGTTCATTCCAGCAATTGAAGTCCAACCAAAACCGGTTCCTCTTTACTGTGGGGACAGGCAGCAGACACAGCTGAGTCTTTCTGAGCAAATTTGCTAAACAAACATGCGTTCCAAGACTTCTTGACGTTATTAAGACGAAACCTTTTCTTGGCTCATGATCTAAAATCTATTTCGAAGATTCCGCGAGATGTGCTCTCCTTGTCTAGCGTTCCTGCCATCGCCATGGCAACATAGAGGGCGTGAAGTTGAGAAGCGCTGCGCTGTACCGCCAATACTGATCTTTCACTTACCTGTAAACCTATTATAATTTTATATAGCCCTTCAATGAACGCGCGCCAAGGAAACGAAATGTCCATTGTGAGGTACCAGCGCTGGCCTTACTAGCAAAAGCTATACAATACGCGCGCGATGTACCGTATTACCGTGTGCAGCACCAACTCTCAGGCATTCGCATTTCACCAGTGCAGATTCCGCAGTGATCTCGCAATTTGCGTTACTGGCGTTGACAAGCGCGAAGCCTTGAGGAGGTGGAAGATCGAAATGTTGAAGAAATTCTTTTTTTTTAAGTGGCTAAGGGGTGGTGCAGGCAAAACGGCAAATATTATTCGGAAATACCAGGCACCTAGCCCCAACTTTCCTTTTGATCAATTGGAGGTAGTACGCTAATACAGGAATCTCAGAACTTTCCCTGCGCTCAGGTAGGCTAGTCGCATTATTTTTCCACGAGTTAAGCTGTGTAATGCGGGCTAAGACTTATTTTAAATCTTACAGAAATGCATGCAGTACCACGACAGTAACGAACGGCGTCGGAGAGCATTTTCGAGGGCTTTGCGCAGGGAATGCAGCCACAACGGGAGGCCATTTCAATGTTTCACGCTCCCTTGATTCGCTGAAGGCATAAATAGATTATCGCTAGAACGACTGTACCATCTGTGGCAGTGGGTGTAGCGCGACTATTTTTCTGGCATCGGGCCGTCTTTCGCCTTGTTCGGGAGAGACATCAACCTATGCAGCATTTTCTCAGAAATTTCAGGTGGTAAAAGTAACAAAAAAAAACTCCTCTCGTATCGGCAGACTAACATCAATGTATTGAATATATTATACCATTAAACACGAGACTGACGTCGATCGATAGTTAGCTGTTCTGGGGCATCATAGCATGCAAATATTGTACCCTAACTGCCAGCTACGAATCACGCCGTAATCCCAAGCGCTCAAATTTAGCGAAAGCCATAGGACCTCGCAATTTTAAGTTTTGTATTGATCCTACTAAACCAGCTGTTGATTTGACGAGAAGGTTGTATTTATATTCTTGTATTAAATACGCTTTATTCTACACCTTTTTATGATAATATTTTTGGTCATTTTCTTATATTGCGCGATTTTTTTTTGTCGTCCATTCAGTAAAAACACACGGACATTTTCCAAACGTTTCGTTATAACGAGATTAAGGACTTGTGGATTGTAGAGTGTTCTCTGGACCTATATCTTGTCAAATGATGCGAGGCGCAGAAAATATCGACCTCTTTCTGTTCAATGCATTTCGACCATAATTATTCAGAAATAACATAATAATAAATGAAAGTATTATTTGCATACTATTTCCCTTTACTGCTAAGAAATATTGCGCAGAAAAGGCGCGGCAGGTACAGTACCTGCCGGTCTCTCGGCGTCTCCAAATTCAAAATGGCGCATTTATCACCTTGTATCAAGGGCTTGAGTTAGAAAATACTCTTCTTCTGGAGCAATGAACACACCGCTGGTTTTCCACCCTAGCAATCCAAGATGTCGCCCACCCTAATGACCATCATATGCCACGTGGTGCCATCCAAGATGGCAGCCACCCTAAGGGCTAGCCTAGGTCATGTTGTGCCAGCCAAGATGGTAGCCATACCTTGGCCCTCATTTGTTGTGGTGACACCCAAGATGGCGGCCACCAGACGGCATACCCTATGTCACGTGGTTCCAGCCACGCCGAGCCAGCAATTACCCTCTATGCGGTCGCTCCGCAGATGGGTTCCGAGTTGGGCCACTTACAGCTATCATTACTGTCAAAATTGTGCCCGCCCGTTTGGCGCAGACGGTTCGGAGTAGACAGTTTGGTACGATATGGAGCACAGAATTACTGGTCGAGTTAAAACCCAACGTGTGCAAGGGATTCGCACTAATGACCTTAGGTGCACGAATTCATAATGGAGGCGACCATCGGAGGGTCGTGGCGGCTGAACCAATGGTCGCAGAGGCGCACCACTTCGTCGCAGAGGGCGCATTTGGAAGTGAAACAATGCGGGAAGCGTGCGCATCACCACATGTACGGCAACAGACGCTCAGGATAGTTGATTGAAGACCGAACTAACGCTCCTCAATCCAACGCGGAATCGACGGTGTGGTCTCATTGTTTTTTTTCTTTCTCCGGTTTAGCATTTCTTTATTTTTGAAAGGTACTCGCGTTTTTTTTTTTTTATAGCTCTGCCTGTTTTCTTCAGCCCGGCACCACTTTTTCTTAAGAATAAACCGGTATATCGAATCCAGTGTGACATTGATACACGATATTTCAATAGGATATCGTTTGTGCAATAAAATTATTTACTGCGAAAAATTCAGCATTTTATATTGTTTCTTAGAGACACTGCCTATAACCAAGAATCTTGATTAGGTAAGCTACAGAATGGATCCGACGGCAAGAAATATGGAATTGCTACAAATTTGAATTTACTCACTCTGGGTATGTAGTAATTACATAAAAGGACAAACACTGTTTTTCGTTTTTTTCTCTGAATCATTATCTATACGCTTACAGGAAAAAGAAAAACCTCTCATAATAGTTATTTCTTATTTTCTCAGTCAACACTCCTGCCAGGTGTCCAATTTCTGATTTTCTGAGAGCCGCACCTCAAGTATTCTGTTTTGGTGTCTCCCCATCCAGTGCAGCAATGTTATAGCGAGCTTGAATATCAGCAGCGTTACCACTCTTAATTCCGAGCTTCATTGCGGCAGTTCGGCTCAGTGCGAAGACTGCGCTGTGTGAGTAGGCTATAGAGCGTCCATGCACTTCTGGTTATTCAGCAACAACCTGAAGGCATTGAGACCATGAAGTGAATGAAGTTATCGGAAACGAATAGCGAGGGTAAGCCGCCGGTCGACTTCAATTTATTAGGCAGGATGCTACATCAGAATCCTATTGCTTTTAAATGGAGGTCTAAGGACGCTCCCTTTTCGGTTGTTTGCGGACATAAAGCCTCTAAGATGGGGAAAGATTTGCCGATAGAAAATTCATCTGCGATACTCTTCAAGAGTATTTTACTATATACAGTTGTGGTATTCTATTTTTTTTTGTTTCATTGCTCTAGAGGGAGCTGTTTAAGGTGGCGCGAGCTCTGCGTCAGTATATGTCTTTTTGTATGCTGTTAGTTTGTTACAGGTATGTATAAAAAAACATGGCGTAATGTACAGTTCAGTAGCCTGTAGCAGCAAAATTTCCCATTCTGTAAAACAAAAACGGCTCTGTGGTTATTCGGCCTACGTACGGTCTGACGAGCAGGAATAATTAGAGTTTGGCAGCCACCACCAAGTACAGATTGCAAAAAGAAAATATAAGCACAGACAGCCTAGATAAGGGGCCGCACCTTCGTCGAGCTGTGTCTCATAGCATTTTCTTCAGCTCCTCTGTAAGCTTGTGCAAGGCAGAAACAAATGAATTTCAATTTGAAATGATATTCGCCAACCTCCAGCACGTAACAAGCGAAAGAACTTCGAGTAATTTTCTCATTATTTTTTTCCCGAGATTAGGGCGAAGAGTAGTTTCCGCTTTGGCACAGCAGCAATAGCCGCGCGTCAAGTCGTGGACACAAGTTGCCCGGAAACATAACGAAATTCTTGGGGCTGGTATGTCACTTATAATGACCTTCTTTTCGAAAGGAGCAAGCGCCCATTTTCAAGGTATTTACACTCGTGCAGTTGTGTGGCCATGTTCCTGCAAGGCTTGAAGTTTTTATATCATATATTCCGTTGAAGAATATAAATACCGTATTTTCTTGCATATAAGTCGCACTTCCCTCCAAATCGTGAAATTGGCCGAACAAAAAAAAAACATCAGGTAAGTCGCCCCAGGGCATACGATGCACCTGTTCACTCGGTAGAAAACTCATTCGGTATCCCGCTGTTAGAAAGGGCGACGAAAATACATGCTTAAGGCATCCGCCGCACATGCACATATCCCGTTATCCACAGTGTTCACAAAGGTACATTGAGAATCCAAATCCAGGACAGTACTTTTCAAGAACGTCTATTTTGATACTTAAAGACGGCATATGCATCGTCTTCTTGGAGCCCAGTGCCAATGCTCCTCGGAATCATGAAGCTTAAAATTCGCGTGGTGTCCTTATAGGCTCCCAGGTGACGCCATGGTTCAAGATAATAGGGCACGAGGCGACAGATGTGAAACGCGCATGGGAGTGGGTGCGAAAAAAACATTTATAGGTATGCAGGCCAAAAGTGAAGAAAATTACATAGCAGCTTTGCCGGCGGTCTTCCGGCGGCCGGTTGTGGAACCCAGGCCGTGAAATTGGCAAAGCGATCAATGCAATGAAGATGCAATTGCGGACGAAAATGGCGTCAACGGAAATGGCCCGAAATATCAAATTTCTTACTGGCAAATTGCCATTTTTAAATGAACGGCACATTTTACTCCTTCAGAATTAAGCTGTCTATACTAACGTATGAGGTGTATTTCGTTTTTGCAAGACAATTCGAAGTTACTTTTGAGTCCTTTCGAAATGCAGCTTCTGTGCATGGCATAAGATGGTGCATAGTTTTTGATCGTAATTTTTGCTTTTCGCTCCCATGAATGCGCCACCAACATAATTGATTGCCGTGCAAAAAATGGAAATTGTTAGATCCCAAAGTGACATATGGGCTCAGAGCGACGTCGTTGTTTAGAGCTCCGGATTATTTTACATCAGCAGAGCCTCTTAACGTGCGCTGATATCGCGCAGCGCATAGACATCTTTTCGGGAGCACAGCAGGCGCAGCAGGCGCGGCCGTCGCGGCTCGCTTTTTTCCATAGATACGTCGTGGGAATAAGACGCACTGATAAATTCTTCGGGGGAAAAACCCAACTTATTCTTCGGAAGAGACAGTTGCTACAGCTTTACATTTCTCTTAGACTTATGGCAGTAGAAGCGCTAGAAACAAATTTCATTCAAAAAAGAAATGAAAAGGTAGTGCGCAATCCAAGCTGTGAGTCGAGTCAGCTGTATCGATCGATGAAAATCTCCTATAAGCATATATTTATTTTGATCATTTACAATTTTATTTCTGGTCGCTTCCATGTTGTGATTCGCCAGCACAGCGTCCGATGTTTGAGCAGATATTTATGCAAAAAGGCTTTAACAGGCATAAAACCTAAATGCTTTGGGTATGTTTAAAATGTTTATTATAGAATAGAGAAACTGCAATTTTTTCGACCAACGCATTCCATGTCTCTCGTTGATTTGCACGCCGCTTTTACTGCACGGTTTGGTTTGGTTGGCTGATGTCCCAGGACGACTTTAGGCTCTGAGAGACGCCTTAGTGGAGAACTGCGCAAATTCGACCTCCTGGGGTTTTTTCAGCTTGCTATAACGTCGAACAGCACATGGGCATCATGCTTGTCGCTTTCCTAGAAAACCAGCAGCCGCAGCCCCAGCCTTAGGAAAATTAGTTGAGCTCCATAAACACTGCACCATCACGGCGGGCAAGTCTTCAATACTAGTGAAACCATTTGATATTCTATCACCTATATGCGTTTCCTTTTTTAGACATTTTATTTTACGGAGATAGTTCATTTCCGGTGCTCATATTACTAATAAGCTAAGAGGATTATCTTGCAAATTCAATAAACTATTTTCGAAATATAGACAGCTGCAACAAATATTTGGCTAGCACTATACCAGCTTGAAGTTCTCGTTCTCACACCTGCAACGGTTCTCTTTTTAAATAGACACAACACGTAGAGAAGTCCACGCGGTAGATATCGTGGTTATCGACGTTATTCTCTACTCGAAGAGCGATATGTTTTAGAGAAGGAAGGGAACCAAGTGCAGTCTTAGCAAAGAACACGTGTCCCTCGATCAATTTCAAAGCGCCCGGAAGATCTCATGAATTCTAAAGAACAAGTGAAGCGCATCAAATATACAAGAAACCTTATGCGCCCAAAAGAAATGGCACGAAGAATAATGACCACGCAACCTTTTCGATTTTCAACACGCAAAGTCAAAATAACAAATTTTCGAGAATGATTTAAAAATACAAAACAAATCTGCTTCGAAGCTTGATCACGTTGGAGCCGCTTTTCGCTTTCACGTCTCTATAAACACCGTCCACACAATTTTCGGGCGTTTTGATCCTTTTTCTTCACGCCGCTGAGCGATATGGGTGCACTCATCCAGGAGAAATTGGTTTGACGTGTGAGGCCTGACAGGCCGCAGCCCCCCTCGAGAACCGATGGTGGCGATGATGCGAAGCGGCTTGCGTGCTTTTGTAAGTAATATAAACAGCAAAACGAGAAGATAAAGGAATAGTTTTCGTTCCCTAGCAATTTTGCAACGTCTGCCGTATTTCAGCGTTTCAGTAAATGCCCATGGCTTGAATTCGTGAGATCAAGCACTTTTCGTTTTGACATTTTAAATAGAATATACGAAACAGAAAAGAAAACAGCTACTGTTCGCTGTTTAAATTCAAGAATTCCTCATCTGTGAGCAACCTGTAATGCGTCAAGGCGGAGCTCTTCCTATGCTTTCTCGGATACAGCCCATTATTTAGATTGCTTGAGCGGTCGTTGCAGCTCTCCCACTGACGCAGGGAAGATATTTTTGTACAGTTAAAAGGAGAAATATTGTCACCAAAAAACGTGGCAAAGCAGCAGAAAAGAACAGCTGGCCTTTAAAAAGGCGAAGCTCGAGACAGCTGAAGACGCTCGGCCGCGCTAGCATCGCGCTGAGATATTGTTCGACCACATGGTGGCGTCAGAAGAGGGACAGCAGTGTATCGACATTGTACACGGTTCAGCAGTTTTCGTTGGAAAAGCAATAATTGTTGGTACGAGTGGAGCAGGAAAACACCCACTGCATAAAAGCGAGTTTGATGGTGAAGCAAGCTTACGGGGTTTATCGTCCTAAGCGACTCAAGCAATAGGAGACGTCCTAGTTGTGGGCTTCGGAAATTTAGAGCACCTGAGTTTCTTTAACGTGCGCTCAAAACGTACGGAACGCGGGAGCCTTGCTTTTCGCCTAAATCAAAAAGCCGCATCTACGGCCTGCATTTCATATTTTCTGATTTCTATTATTATTATTATTATTATTATTATTATTATTATTATTATTATTATTATTATTATTATTATTATTATTATTATTATTATTATTATTATTATTATTATTATTATTTAAATGATATTACTGCATTAATGAAATAGAATTTTTCAGCACATAAAAGGCAACGTTAACCCTAAGCGTGATAACAGTGGTTTTATGGTTCCAATACATAGTAATTAACGATCTGCACTTAAAAAAGGTCTAGAAAATTACCAAAACACGTCAATTAAAGAACTAATATTTTTTAATCAAACTGAATTTAGAAACCTAAGTTTCGTGCCAAGGGAAAACTGTTACTTGTGAGAGATGGCTCTAGTTTAATATATAAGAGAGATATTTAGGTTTGGTTCGTTATATTAAACTATCATCGTGAAAAAACAATAAAAAGTAATCTAAAAATTACCTAACTCTGGGCATGAAGTCACGACATGGCTAAAGCGTCATTGGTAATATAAGAATGTAGATTATCTTATGTGCGAAAATATGCTGTGGGTGAGACGAGACTCTAACCAGCATTCTTCTGTCTCGAGTCAGACATGATATTCCAGGCGCGTCACATACTACGGCGTAGCTTACCTCTTGCATGTAAATGTAGGTCACTTTTATTATGTTTTGCGGCTATTTATGCCAAATCCTCCGCAATAATATGAATAACTGAAACAGGTCAGTGTGAGCACTGTTTATGGAAACGCTGAAACGTGAGTGTGTGTTTCCCTAAGCTACACGGCACCAAGTTTAGTAATGCCCAACTTCTTAGGTGTGCCTACTGCAACGGGCCCTATGACCCCTTGTCTAAAGATTGAGCACGTGTATAAGGCTCCCATGAAGTCCGAAACGAACGGTTAGCCAGAACGTGGTGCACCGTGAAGCAGGTGCGACTGTTTTAACGTGTCATATTGCCCCCCATAGAAATTCCGGAAAGGCTTCAGCCAATGGCAGTTGCGCCTACTCGTTAATGGTGCCTCCGGAATCCACCCTGTGCTACTAAATCCGAGGGTTGCACTGAGATGTACAACGGAAAGTGATGCTGACACAGTGTCTGTGCCGTTGCTTGGCCTGAGCGTCCATTATTACGTACTTCTGTGGTTCTATCTCCCCGAACTCCCCGATGAGTTCAGTGAAGCACTTCTATTGCTATGGGAGAATTTCTGAAGCAACACCGACAGGACCTCGTAGTTCTCAGGATGCTAATTAGTGTACTGCTTGAAGTGTCTTTTTGGGGTGATCTCCCCGGTACAATTAAAGACTTCATGATCTTTTAACCACATTGGCTTCCCAGACACCAACATTCCATGGGGTCGCCATTATCCCTAAATTAAGTTCGCACAGGGCAGCTAAACTAGATGAATTAGCTCCTCTTCTACCGGTTGTAAAAACGGCGGACAGTGTCCGACCGTTTGCAGCATCGCCGTACAGGCATATTAATACTTGCAAGAATCTGTCTTGAATTTCACCTCTGTTTTTTTTTTTTTGGTCTTTCTCTGAATACATATTATTGCGCAGTGTATCCCAAATAAGGAAGCAGCGCTGTGAGCGAGAACGAGAAGAGAAATATTAACAAAAAATACATGATTAAACCAACGGTCGAGTGAAAGCTGTTCATGGTTTTGTTATAGGTTTATTGTTCATTCGTGTCATCAGATGCTGTGGCACTTGTAGCTGCCACGCAACACATATAGAAAGCCCTGCTTGAGCCAAGGCGTGCGAGCGTGCCTGCATAGCCTGAGAGTAGCATGCCTTACTCATCGCCCAAAAGGCCTGAAAAGTTGATTCTATCCCATCTTCCCTTCTCAAATAAGTAACCCGTGTTGGCAGCCCTTCCCATCGTTTTGACAGCTTGGAGTATCGTTTCGTCGCAGTTCTATTTATTCATTTATTTATTTTACCCTCAAGGCCAGAGGCATTACAGAGGGCAGTGGAGGGTAAAAAACGTAATAACAAAAGAAAAAAAAACAATGCAGACAAGTCAGTCGACTACATGTGTAATGTTGGCTACGGCAGTGCGAAAATCATCAAGGTCTTCAATACTGGCGATCGGAGCGGGAAGGTGGTTCCAGTCCTTGGAGGTACGAGGGATGAAATACTCGCAGCATGTTTGTGTCCTGATTAAAGAAATCCCAACCTTGTGTGCATGATCCAGTTGAGAAGAGATGTACGAAGGCGGGGGAATGAGTAAGGTACGAATCTCGGGGCAAGTGTGAAATATTTTATGAAAGAAACAAATGCGCGAAAGTTTAAGAAGAGACGCCACAGAAGGGAGGTTTAAAATGCGCTTCATTGCTGAAATATTAAAGGTACGATGATAGTTGTGCAGGATGGTACGCGCGGAGTAATTCTGAAACGTTTCAAGGGCGTGAGTTAGGTTAGCACAATGTGGGTTCCAGATGGACGCAGCATATTCTAGTTAAGTACGGACAAGTGTTTTGCACAAGAGGAGTTTAAGAGAGCTTGGGGCGGAAAAACATTTACGACGGAAAAAACCGAGCATGCGATTAGCATTGTTAATTATCGGGTTAATGTGAAGTGACCAAGTGAGACTTGAAGAGATTTCAACGCCTAGGTAACGATAGGAAGTGACGGATTCCAGAACTGAGGTATTTAGAAAGTAGAGCGTAGGAACAGATGAAATTCTGGAGACACGTAAAAATTTGCACTAAGAGATGTTAAGTTCCATTTTCGACAAATTACACCAGTTAGAGATAGCATCAATATCAAGTTCCAAGGCTCCAAGAATGGGAGTTCGGCCATATCACCTACCTACTTCCAACGGCCGTGATCCTTCACCTTCCGACATGCTGAGCTCCTGAACTATGACTAGCGCACAATAAGCCCTGCAGTGTCATTATAACAAAGGGGTCACGCGATCTCATGACATCATGAGCCACGCAATTCTTTGACTGCTAAGGTCTTGCTGGAATGCGAGTGTAAAACCGTAGTCAGAGACGAAGGGCAGCCGCAGGAGCTACGGAATTGTTTCGAAAGCAATTGGACTTTCATGAGAGAGTATTTAGTTGCGCTTATGAACCATTAATTTAACTTTCCTTTTGCGTTGTCGTGGTTGTTGAGAATGAAAAAGTAATCAAATTCCAGGTTTGTTCTGGTTGTCGCAAAAGATTACGTTGCGACGGTGCAAATACGTCGTCGATTTGTAATATGAAAGAAACAAGTGCATTTTTGCGCACTTTATCCGGGGATAAAGGGACGCACTTCTTTCACGACTATTGAAGCATGAAATAAAAGCCAGCTGTCCAAAGAGAAATAGTCTGTGCATTGTGTCACTAGAAATCGGTACCGCATGGAAGTGTATTACGTGAAGTTAAATTAAACCGTCGTGGGAACTTATCAACAGATGGTTTATACGACAGTTGGCCAGCTGTCAAGTTCCGCACTTTTAAAGGTACCGTTATCTAAAGCAGTTACATGAAACGTAATAACTGGCCCTGCACTCGCAACATTGCTACCAGAATTTACTCCTGTTCTCTTACCAACATTTCTGCATGAGCTACAATTTAGTAGGTATGAACTAGCAAAATATAACGACTGTCGATAAGAAGGCCGTCCCGCGGTCACTCAGGAGCAGCCGAGGAGCACCGTGACGTGATACAATTGATCGCAGAAAGAAATTAGCTACCTCTTCAGCGGAACCAGTCGGTACAGGGGCTGTCTCGGCATAGCGTGTAATGTGGCCAACAGCTGTTATAATCCAATGGTTATCCACATCGGAGAGAGGTAGGGGATCATGTAAGTCCATGCCGACTACGCAGAATGGTGTGGCGGGACAGGGAAGGGGCTGTAGGAGGCCAGCGGGGGAAGAAGTCGGCCGCTTGCGACGTTGGCCCAGATGGCAGGAAGCAACGTATTTAGCTACGGTGGTAGATAGGCCGGGCCAAAAGAATCGTCTTTTAACGCGGTAATATGCTTTGTCAAAAGCAAGATGACCTGCATTAGCGTCATCGTGGAAAGCCGCTAGTATACGTGGGCGAAGCACACGCGGTACGACTGGGAGCCAGCGAGTTCCATTAGAGTAATACACGGAGCGGCGTAGTATGCCATTTCGAGCCTGAAATTGTGAAGCTGTCGGCGAAGCCTAGCATCGGGCGGGTTCGAAGCGCCAAAAAGGCGGTCGATGATGGGCCGACAGTAGGCATCAGCTAATTGCTGCGAGCGGAGTGCGTGTTTGCTCGCAGAGTCGTCAAAGGATATTGTTCTGATATGCGTCGGGGGAAGCGGTGGTCGGCTGTGGTCAGATGTGGAAATGCATTGAAGAGAAAAGCAGCAGGCCGATTCCGAAAGTGGACAGCGAGAGAGCGTCGGCTTCTTGGTGTTGGCGACTCGATTTATAAACGACGTCGAAAAGGTATTCTTGCAGGCGTAGAATGAAACGGCACAGTCGGCCTGTCAAATTTTTCAGTGAAAAAAACCAGTAAAGAGCATGGTGACCGGTCACATCTGTGAAATGCCGACGATATAGGTAAGGATGAAACTTTTGAACAGCGCAGACGACGGCAAGACATTTCTGCTCGGTAATGGTGTAGTTTTTCTCTGCTGGAGTCATGGTCCGACTGGCGAAGGCAATGACTTTCTCACGCGAAGTTACATCGCGCTGCAGAAGGACAGCGCCAAGACCGTGACCACTGGCATTAGTGTGCAGGATGGTAGGAGCGCTTTCGCTGAAGTGGCCAAGAACAGGATCTGATGATAGAGCTTGCTTTAGGTCGTTAAAAGCAGTGTTGCACTGCTCAGTCCACACAAGAGGGCTGTGCGCTTTAAGTAGTTCATGAAGTGGAGCAGCAATAGTTGCAAAATGCCTTTTAAATCACCGGAAATCAGACGCCAGGCCGAGGAAACTGCTCAAATCTGCAGTCCGTTGCGGACGAGGAAAGTTCAAGACCGCGATAATTTTTTCAGTCTAGACGAATGCCACCATGGCTAACCAGATGTTCCAATATTTTAATTTCCTTCCGTGCAAAGTGCCACTTGTTGGTGTTGAGCAGAAGGCCTGCTGAAGCAAGACACGTGAGGACTTCATTCAGGCGCGCGAGATGGTCGGTAAAAGTTGACGAAAAGATAACAATGTCATCCAAGTAACGAACAGGTTCCCCATTTTAGGCCATGAAGTACAGTATCGATCATTCTTTCAAATATTGCCGGAGCGTTATAAAGGCCGAAGGGCATAACCTTAAACTCGTAAAGTCCAACGGGAGTTGCGAAAGCGATTTTTTTTTTTTTTGTCGCCCTCATGCACTGGTATTTGCCAATAACCTGAGCGGAGATCCAAGGCCGAGAAATTTTCGGCGCCTCGGAGAGAGTCAAGAGCGACATCTATTCGCGGCATCGGGCAGACATCTTTGCGGGTAATTTTGTTGCGTGCACGATAATCAGCACAAAATCGTACCGATCCGTCCTTTTTTTTACAACTTATTGACATTTTCTTCAATTACGTTTTGTTCCGAGAGAGAAACCCGATAAGGTCGTGGGCGTACGACTGAGTTACCTTCAGTAAGGATGCGGTGGTGTGCAACACTCCGTCCCGGTGGTAGGGTAGTGGCATCAAAATTGGCTTGGTGGGCTTGAAGCAATTGCAGCAATAATTGGCGTTGGTGCTTTATGAGGTTCGGTTTGATTGTCTTCGACAGCATGGAGAGAGAGACGTGCGATGAATCACATTGCTGAGTTAGCGGGGCGGTGAGCATCATCATGGACATAGGGTGAGCATCCACTATGCATGACAGGGAAGTTCCTTTAGTTAGCCCGAGGGATTCACGGGAAGTGTTCGTGGCAGCTACTATCGCTCAGCCGCTGCGGAATTGTACAAGACTTGATGGGAAGGCGATTCCATGTGCAAGATGACGAGGAGATGGTACGATGAGTACATCCCCGTCAGTGATGTGTTCACAAATAACAGTAAGACGTGTTTCGCACTGTGGAGGCAATACAATATCAGCTGCGGCAATGAGGGAATGATATCGTTCAGAAATGTCAGGTGAAAAATCACTGCCTGTCGTATAGTCTAAACGGTCGCCACAAGAAATTAATGCTGAAGCGGTTCACAAAACATCCCATCAAAAATCATCAGATGCGCACACGGTGAAAGCACAGCAAACTGCACATGGTGGCCGACGCCGTCTATAACAACACGAACTGTACACTTTGCTGAAGGATGCAGAGGGACATCATTTGCTCCACGAAGTTCAGGTCTATCTTATGATGTCGTTACTTTCCGCAAACCGTGGCACAAATCAGCGTGAATACCAGAAAGTACAGTTCTTGTGTCAATCAAAGCTTCGACTGGTAATCCTTCATCTAAAACAGGTCATATTATACGGAAAATGAGGAGGACTTTTTGTAAGTTCGCAAAGTGCAGTTTCACCTGCGGGAACTGCATCGCTTAGTTTTCCGAATGACGCACAGGGAGAGTTGTTGCTGGTAGAAATGGAGAAACAGAGGGGCGGTATAGGAAAGGGGAGCGGCGTCGGGATGCATAGGCCCCACATGGTTCAGAAGAGGATACCGGCGATGGAGAGGATCGACAAGGTGCGCTGGGAATAGGTCGTCGCTGATAATATGCCGGTGTGTCACTTTCGAAGGCGTCGTAACTACGCTGCTCGTTCTGAATGCGTCGACGACAGAAGCGGGATATATGTCCTCGAATACCCCAGTACTAGCACACTGGGCGAGAGGGGTGCCCAGGTGAGTAATAGGGTAGCGTAGGTTGAGCTGTCGTCATTGTGTTGATGGGGTTGTAGGGCGTTGCTTGTCGTAAGGGGGGAACAAAAAGAGGAGGAGATGCAACGACGTGAGCGTACGTCAGCCCTGGGCGAGGTGCAGGAGGGTCAGATATGACAGGTTTAGTGATAGTGGCCAACTCTTCTTTAATGATGTGGCGGAGGCCGGCGTCATTAGAAGGAGGCGAAGAATAATCGTATCTGTGCCGGCAGAAAGGGCTGATGGCTTGGAGCTGCTCGCGAATTATTCCTCAAATCAGTGTTCGAATAGAGAGGACAGTAGAGGTCGGGCCAGTAGCGAAGCCGGGCTGCAATCGGGAGGACTGCAGCTGGTCGAGGCGTTGGCAGGTCGTAATAATGGAACTGACCACCCTGTATACGGAGTGCTTGGTGTCATCGACGGTACCGGAACCATGGAAGAATGCAAACATTATCCTCATTCATAAGAAAGGGGACTCTAAGGAGCTTAAAAATTACAGACCAATCAGCCTACTGTCTGTTACGCATAACGTATTTACTAAGGTAATCGCTAATAGAATCAGGAAAACCTTAGACTGCAATCAAGCAAAGGATCAAGCAGGTTTTCGGAAACGCTATTCTACCTTCGATCATATCCATACCATCAATCAGGTGATAGAAAAATGCTCGGAGTATAACCAGACCTTATACATAGCATTCATTGATTAAGAAAAAGCATCTACTCAGTTGAAACATCGGCGGTGATGGAGGCATTGCGAAATCAGGGGCTAGACGAGCCGTACGTGGAAGTGCTGGAAGATATATATAGTGGCGGCACAGCAACCATAGTTCTCCATAAACAAAGTAACAAAAATCCCATAAAGAAAGATGTTAGGCAAGGAGACACAATCTCCCCAGTACTATTCACAGCTTGTTTAGAGGAAGTATTCAGAGACTTGGAATGGGAGCAGTTAGGGATAAGAGTAGACGGAGAATACCTCAGTAATCTGCGATTTGCTGATGACATTGCCTTGCTAAGCAACTCAGGGGATGAACTGCAAATAATGATTGATGACCTAGACAGGAAAAGTAGAAAGGTGGGCTTGAAAATCAATATGCAGAAGACTAAGGTAATGTTCAACAGCCTCGGGAAGGAACCGCAGTTTACATTAGGTAGCGAAGTACTGGAAGTAGTAGGCAAATATATCTACTTAGGACAGGTAGTAACCGCAGATCCGGACCATGAAAAGGAAATAACAAGAAGAATAAGCATTTGGCAAGCACTCGCCGATTATGACTAGCAGCTTACCGGTATCGCTCAAGAGGAAAGTCTACAAAAGTTGCATCTTACCTGTACTCGCCTATGGGGCTGAAACGTGGAGGCTAACCAAGAGAGTTCTATTTAGGTTGAGGACAACCCAGAGGGCTATGGAACGAAAAATGGTAGGGGTAACATTAAGAGATAGGAAGCAAGCAGAGTGGGTCAGAGAAATAGCTCAAGTTACCGACATTCTAGTTGACATTAAGAAGAAATGGGCATGGGCAGGACATGGAGGGCGAAGAGAGGATAACCGATGGTCGCTTAGGGTAGCAAACTTAATTCCAAGGGAAGAAAAGCATAGCAGGGGGCGGCAGAAAGTTAGGTGGGCGGATGAGGTTAAGAAGTTCGCAGGGGTCAAGTGGATGCAGCTAGCACAGAACCGGGGAAATTGGAGAAATATGGGAGAGGCCTTCGCCCTGCAGTGGTTATAATCAGGCTGATGATGATGATAATGAATAAGGGAATCAACACTTGATGAATTCTGGGCAACTAGGGTGTTATAAGTCATATAATTGATTCCTTTCAAGACATGGTGTACGCTTTCAGGTTCCGGCATGGTGGGACTGATACGCCGACAGAGTGCAAGTACGGCCTCTATGCAAGACGCATATGACAAATCCTGACCTTGAAGGCGGAAAGCGAGCTTGTTCTTGGCGATCTCAGTCCGAATAACCGAGTCGGCGAAGTACTGTCGGAACAGCTGCTTGAAGGTGGGCCAGTTAGTGGTGTGGGGTCGCGGTTGATAAACCAATTCCTGGCGACCTCAGTACAGATTTAAAGCATCATCCCACCGGTTGTAGGCACTGCAGTGTTCATAAGTGTCGAGCCAGTTATCCACAACTTCGTAGCGACGACCAGTGAACAGCGGGGGGTCGCGTTGTCGTGTGGGCACCGTCAGAGATGGCGGTGTAATCGTTTTAGAGTGTCCGGCCGGGTCGGGGCTGCTCACGGTTGACATGACGATGGTAGCTGTTGCCAAATGGCGACCGCAACGTAGCTCCAGCCAGAGGCAAAGCACAAGGCAACAAGGGGATCGAATTTCATCTCCATCACTTGTGAAAGAAGGCCACGTCGAGACGGCAAGGCAAGGTATGCCGTGTCAGCGTTTAATCCGATGGAGAGCCCAGGCGCGTGCCGGAGCCGGCACCGCGGGACGATGAAGATGATATGTACTAAAGAAAGAAGATCATGGTATGTACATATTAAAAAAGATTCGTGCAGGGCTCACAATATAAATAAATAAATATATATATATATATTGCATCTGCGGGTTGAGTTGTCCTCCCACGTCTCATCAGTGCATCAGCTCATTGTAAGCCTGTGCGAAATTATGGCAGTGTTGAGAACTCATTTACCACAGGGCCCTGAATACCTGTTTCTCATTTTTGTCAAAAGGCATTTCTCAATATTTCCGTGTTTTATGTTTTAACCAACACTGACAGCAAGCTTTAGGGCTATGGTGTTCAAACGGAAAAGACGAGGTCCTTAATACAATCAAATACGTAGGAACCATGTTAACGTAGGTGCAATTGTTTTTGCCATACCTCGTCACTGTCTCAAACAGGCACTTCACTTCACTTAGCAGGCTTGGGGAGCAAAAAAAATGAGTTATGATCACAAGTTGTGCATGATTTGTACGTCTGTCTCGATTGTAGAATTTCTTCTAAATAGCTACTGGTAAGTTTGTACTAATCGCTCACTTATTGTTTATGGCGGTTGCAATGCTCAAGCTTACATATTCAACTCTAGCCCTTAGAGATTGACTGCAGCCAGGATAAGAACGGAATGAATATAATTCACTTACCTCCACTTCATATTTATGGAGCAAACTAAAGAGCAATAACTCGCTTATAACCAGTAAGCGCTTTAGATGACAACACAGAGCTTCTAGGCAAATGAATTGTACCCGTTTAATTGACCTGAAAATGCGCCTTGTTTAAAGGCCGCATTCAAAATGCAGGGAGACTGATAACTGGGTAGCTGTTGGCGTTTGAGCTAAAAGGTGGTTGGCATGCGAGATGGTAGATACTGAAAGGGACCTGGCAAACGACTCTTTTACCGCCGCCGTTCAAACTTTAATCCTTTGAGACGTTTGCGATGAAGCCCATTACTGGGTACATGACTTGCTACAGTCTAGTCTGCTCTATGTAAGGCCCTGTTTCGACAATTAATGACGGCGAATCACAGCATAGTTTGACAGCACGAAGGCTCGGACCTGTCTGGCTGCAAGTGGGTACCAATTCAAAGACGGGATTAGCTCTTCTTTGGGATTAGCCTCTCTGCAGTGGGCAGTGCACTAACAAGGTTTGTGCAATACCAATGCGTCAAAGGGGACCTCGCTCAACTGAAATCTGGAAATCTCGGGTACAGTGAACACTGACTGGTTGCGAAGAATCTTGGTTTCATAATTTATCACGCGTAAATGCTATCCCATCCACCTTAAATCCTGATTGGTGGCACGTCTCAGGAGAGAATTGAAGTGAGACCGAAAAATCACTTTGAAGGATATTTGTCTGGTTTGCACATATAGTAAATACATCACATATAAACATGTGCTGCCCAATACAATATTTTATTCCGAAATATAAGGGACCTAACTACAAATTTATAAACATATTTTAGCGATAAAATGCTGTCGAGGCATAATAATAAATTCTGGCATAGTGACTTGCAGGGCATAGGGACTGATAGGCATAGGGCATAGGGACTGATGGGACTTGCAGTCCCATCAAATGGTGCTTCTCCATACCATGCTCAGCACGAGACCTAGCCTTCGTCACTCATGCGAAGTTGTTCAGCGCTGCTAGCAGCCCATGTCGAGGTGAAGCAAACAATGTAAAATCTTCACATCTCTCACATCTTCTGAACTTGTATCTGCGTGTTCCTCAATGGATTTATTTGATTGCCTTTAATGGAACGGACAAAATTCATTCGTCACAGTTGTAACTGTAACACCGTTTTCCAAATTTCAATAATTGATATCGGCATCGTACTAACCTAATAGTAAGCCTTATAATTAGGTATCTTATTATTAAGAAGGCCTTAGCTAAAAAAATTTAGATATGTCAGCATTACAATCATCTGCCGGATTATACCCACTTCAGGGTGAAATCTCTGCCATTGTACTCCAGCTAACCAGGCCCTGTGCAAGCTGTATTCAGTTGACCCCTGCGACCTCCTTAACTTTACACTGCCCCCCCCCCCCTCTCCTAATCTTCTGACTCCCTCTGCAAGGCTTTCCTTCCTTGAGAATCTAAGTGGTTACCTTTCCCTACCATCGGCTATCCTATCGTCGCACTGCATAACCTGGCTTTGCCCATTTCACCTCCTTGATTTGTGTGTATGTATGAGATATGTATGTCACTCCATAATCAGATTCAGTTCTTTGCTATCCTTCTTCGAAACTGCAATGACTCATCTTCTTGAGTTTTTTCTCTTTATAGACATGTTTTATTGATTAGTTATTACATAATGATTCTTTGGTTTGGCTTGGTTTGCTTTGGGGGTTTAACGTCCCAAAGCAGCTCAGGCTATGAGAGATGCCGCAGGGGAGGACTCCAGAAATTTCGACCACCTGGGGTTCTTTAACGTGTACTGACTTCGCGTAGCACACAGGCTCCTTGCTTTTCGCCGCCTTCGAAAAGCAGCCACCGAGGCCTGGATTCTATCCCGCGTCCTTGGGAACAGTAGTCGAGACATAATAAATCGTTTGAGAGTGAAAATAAAATGAATAATATTCACAATTTTAGAGTAAATATGACCTTTTCGCTAAAATAGAGGGCCTTGCTGCAATACCTAATATTCTATAAAGATACCCTTCTCCTGTAGAGTCATGGGCACTGTGGCCTGGGTACATAATCCGGAAATAATTGTTTGCAATCTGTGAGAAATACGTACGCAGTATATTTGCTTTCTCGCTTTGGCAGATGTTTTCAGTCACCCCTGCACAAAGTTATGAAAAATGTTCAGTGTGGCGGAGAGGAGAACGATAATGAGCATGTGGCTTTTGTGTCACCAGACATGGTTGTTTTACCGGAATATCACCGTCTTCAAGGCGAGCGCTTACTCAGAAATTGTGATCATTACAGCAATTTTCAAGAGAGATATTTAGATATTGACAGAAGCGAAACGCTCCGACTTTACTGTTTTTTCTTTTCTTGCCAGTGTATGCGCCGAAAAGATTGTCGGGATTTTGTTGATAAGGTTCAATGGTAACAGAGAAAATTTTAAGAACGCAATGTTCTGAGTCGACACAGCTAGTTTTCGTCAACCAAGCGCATAGGCAAACACAATGTTGACAAATAAAGGGTTTGCTCGTGACGCCGCAAAAGAATGTGGGGTGAAAAGTAGGCTATAAGCGCCCTTAGGAATACATGGAAGTGAACGTTTTCAAAGTAGTTTTCTGATTTTACGGGGCGCCTATGATATCGCGCTTTGTTGCAGAGGAACCATAAACATCCTAGAACAGGCTGTGAAAACACTAAATGCGATTTCGAAGGCGCAATATATTTAAAACACCGCGAAACGTATGGAGGTGGGAGTGAGAGGGCGACCTCTATAAACTGATGTTAAAACAACTTACCGTAACATTTTGTCACTTCGCAGAGCACCAGAAAAGGTGGCTTCGATGTTCCCGCTGTTTTAGGACACCGGCAGACAATGCGCTTAGCTTTTTCAACGCACGGATTATGTTTGATGGATACGATTAACGTTGGGTGTACGACCCTCTTGTGCAAAATCAGCTCTTCTCAAGTCATTTGACCCATTCGAAATGAATATAAAGGAGACTTTCAAGAAATAATTGCAGCACTGCAGTAAAATAAGACGGACTCTATATTAGCCTGCATGAGAACCCAGCCAACAGCGACAAAGAAAAGCACGGGAGTTTTTTATGAAAGTTAATAATTGATGGTTCAGATAATAGTTAAGCAGACACAACCACATGCTGCCTTTGAGGTTCTTACCTACGAACTCCAAATTCCATGTCCGAAGTTCATTCCGCTACTGCGACAGCTTTTTATTACTCCATGTCTAAGAGATTTATGTTGAGTTTAATCTATCCATGAGAGCTCCCCAGCGTCACTTCGCTCGGGTGCAGAAGAATGCATTCAACGATAGGAGATTTCAAAACACGGTGGGTAAAATATCCCTACCGAACAGCTGTGCATAGTTACCTCCACTGCGGTAAGGTTCAAGCGGCGAACCACAGGTGGTGCCAGCGCCATGTCACAAATATTGCATTCACTCGAGTCATTCGTGGCGACGCATGTGATTTAAATGGGCACAACTTCGGATAAATAGTAATTTTAAGGGTACAGCGGTACTCATAAGTTTTTAAGGCATGAAAAAACGTCAGCAAAATAACTTCTTTGAGAAGCATGTTACGGTTAGAAGGAAATTGAGCCCGGTGCCGTAGGTCCGCGAGGTCTTGAGGAAAACAAAAAAACAAAAAAGAATGTCTGTGTTAGGAAACAATATGGAAAGCGGTTCAAAAAAGCACCTGAGGGACCAGCAGCGCTTTCGCGTTCCTCTTTGGGCGGAGCTTAAGTTCCCCAACCTGCCACAATTGAATTAATTGTAGTTTTCTTGTATATCTGCTTTAATTTTGATTATGTTTCAATGTTTCATGATAGTGTAGTAAAATATGGGATCTAGTAACTTAAATTATATCTCATGTTGCCATGACTAGCGAACGGTTGTTTAAAATTCTTTCTTTAAACTGCATTCAGCAACTGTACCTTACAAAAAACAATAATGAAACTTTTTTGAGGATAGCAGAAACGTTGTTAGTAAGAAACAGCTAGCCTCCTGAGAAACTTTCTGGAGCTGCTATAATTATTATAGTGAGATCATCCGGCATGCAGAGGTCGATTATTTCGTGACTGACGCACTAGTGAATAACTAGATAATATACAGGATTTCATGATCTGAACGTGCAATGACACGGCACAGATTTAACACACGAAAGAGAAACCACAGTGATCACAATAATCTCTGTACACATCCAAATTGCTTAATTAATAAAAGGGGTTTAGGCGCTAGGGAACGAAGACAGGCAAACGTAGTCACCGATTAAGAGTTTTAGTATAAACCGCCACTATTGGGTTCCTATTTCGTCCGCTAGCATGATACACCACAAATGTGTCATTTGTGCTTCACCACTATGGAAAGGCGGAAGGGCTTCAAGAATAAATGAAGAAACTCTAGGAGAGGCCCTCGCTGGGGGAACAGCAGAATAAAAAAGGTGGCGGAATTCTGTTCCGTTCGCAAGGGCTACTGGGATTCCTAGGCAGCGATTCACCTCATACGACGTCTGGATCACCAATATCTAATGTCGTTGACACAGAGAGAGAGAGAGAGAGAGAGAGAGAGAGAGAGAGAGAGAGCAGTTGACATTCGAATGTTTATGGCATATTGGCGTTTTGTGAATGGCGCGAACTTTTAAACGTATACAGTGAGCGTTGAGAGTCACCCGCGCGCCTTTGGTTCATTCAGCATATTGCAGTTAGCGGTTTTCGAAGGCCGCTGTATAGCTGACGGTGGCAGGGTGCCACGCGAGATCCACTTAGTGGCACAAACGCCGCAGGCGCAAACTTGCTGAAATGCCATGCACGCATTACCAACTGGGCAAGAAAGAGCCCTCACGAACTTCTTCAAAAGATAGACGTATTGGCACCTCCTCAATTCTTTCAATCCACCACGACATTCTACTCTTTGTGACAGAACGCCTGACCATATTGCCATACAAGTTTAAAGAACCAATGACTTCACCGCACCTTTTCAAGCTAACCAGGAGAACGCTATAGATGGCGTAACTGGAGTGTTAGCTGCAGTTTAACTTGTGCAATGCTCTCGCAAAGTCACGAAAAAACACTAACTCAGCATAGAAAGGACCCTTTGCATCGATGAGTTTCTATATTTATTTTATACGCCTGTATTATCACCTCTAATGCGTATGTGTCTTCATGATAAAAAAGATAATTCGCTCATCTCTGAGTAGCCTTTGAAACTGCATGCCGTAGAGCTTCCAATTCCTTGTCTGCCGTTGCTCTGCCTTACTCTCTTCAGCACCGAACAGTAATTGTTATTTTCCGTAGATGTAAAAAATCGCAACTTGCAGTACACTCGCTAAACTAAACCCTTCAGTTTTGATCAAGAACCTTTGGAAAAAATGAATTCGTGAGTTCTGCGTAGTAAAAAAATGCCTAGCGCCCTTTTTCCCTAGATCTGTATACCGCACCTGCGAAAATGCAAAGTATTCGGTTTGTAATGCCTTCCGCTGCGTCCGCTTCTTACATTTCACCTCAGTACGAAGGCCTGCTGGTTCTTTTTCAGCCATTATGAAACGTATTTTTAGAGTCGTGATCCTACTTATGAAGGCAAATATAGCCCACCAGCCACCTAGAACCACGGGCTCTTTCAGTGAGAACAGCTAAATAAACAAACTTAGGATTTCCAGTCTCATTCCCCATCCGCCATGTGCGATCAGTTAGCGAATATTTCCTGCGAAAACAAGAAATTAGCACTGCGCAAATATCGGCACACCACAGCGCATGGGTAATGAGCAGAAAAGCTTCAAGTGAGGTGTATGGGACCGTTCACAATAGAGGGTTAAATTGTCGGTAACAGTTTGAACTAATATGTAACTCTGGTTAGACACGGAGCTGCCTTCTGTCAGTGTGCGATCGGCGGAATACGTACGTCTTACTTTCATTCCGCGCACCATGTTGTTGGCTTTCCTACAGATTGAAGGGTTCCTGTCACATATGGCAACCACTCCTAAAAAGTTCAGTGAAATATATATTTTTGGTTTCTTCCGTATGTTAAGTTTATACTTTATTGCGCACTAATGAATTTCACAAATAGCGAAAAATATGAATAGAAAATGTGAAAATATTCATGCTGACTTAAGAAATTACTAGAAAGATTACGCAAAAACTGTTTACCTTAAAATTCAATCATCTGGTATTTAAGAAACGCATCGAGCTCTGCCATGGAACAGCAAACAATATTTAATCTGCAGCAAGCGTTTTCGAAACACTCACTTTTTAACCCTTGGCTCTAGTTACGTGAATACATTGTCTATAGATTCATGTTTATATGGTGTGCAACATGAGACATACCGCAAGTTTAAGGCATTTAACATTTATTTAGATATTTTAATCACGTATCGAATTGACGCTTAGATTGCCTCTACATTTCTGGCGCATCACAGGAGCGAAACAAGATCAGCGATAGAACGTGACACATCCTCATTTATGGAAGCGGAACTGCCCTTTGCCGGATGGCAGTTAAGCTTCCCATCGGAGGCGCCATTATTTTTCGGGTAGTCAACCACTAAAAGAAAAAAGTACCTAATATTAAAGGGTGGCAATGAATGTCTCTGTAATCAGAAGTTCCTTGTTGGAAGTAGCCTTCGCGGATAGTGCAGCAGACTTGGTGCAGCATGCCGCGCGTTGTCTATTGTTCTCGAGAGGGCCATTTGCATCGTCAGCCAGCATGCGTTCGCAGGAGCCATTGAGGAACGCCCTCGGGCGATTCCTAGTTTTATTGCCTTCAACATAGCGTGAACTAAGGTCATTCACTTATTAGTTCACGACATTAGGCCTTTACTTCTTTGTGGCCCTTTTGTGCCCTCATGCCTTCTCGGAGATAGCGTTGAATGGCCTTTTGTCATGGTATAAATTTGTCATTCTTTCAAAGGCCAACTTTTGGTCCAAAGAAGGTTCCAGCGAAAGGAAGCTTGTAGCATGGGGGTGCACAAGTCTCTTTGCAATGAATCACAGGATGCATTATTTATAATCGGACTTCCCATGTGGGCCGCAATATGGTGTTTTAATCGTAACCTGTGTTTCGTTCACGTCCTAAGTACTGCATCTGGTACACTTATCTAAACTATGTATGCAAGACCAAGAGAATTCACCGAAACAGATAATTGCATGTTTTGGTGTCTATGTACTATTTTTGCTATAAGGCTGTCAAGTTTTATCCTGAATGTGCTAATAATTATGGAAGGACAAAAATAACCCTATATGGCGACCTAAAATAGGGAATTACTTTTGTGAGTTCTATAGTGTTAACTATCTTAATCGCATCACGGGAAGCATATTGTTGGCTTTATTTGAAAAGAAAGCAGTACTGATAAACTCTAGATGATACCGTCTTAAAAACTGGTTTCTAAGCGTTCACCTACAATATTCTGAGCATGAGAACACGCTCGTGCCTTCTGGCTTGCCCTTTATAAGCGAGAGTACAGTGCATAATCTCTACCTCTTTTTATCGGATGCGTTCCTCTTAAACTTTATACATTTTAGAGTGAGCGATACGCAATCAGCGTCATGTGCGCCGATGTTAAAAATTCCATTATCTTTGCTTCCCAGCTACGCTGGAATTGTAGAGAAACATTTCTCAGATAACAGTCGAGTGCACGTCTTTAGCGTAGGCAGTTCAGACATTTCCATAGTAACTACCAATGCAATTATGTTTGTTTACCACACAAAAACACAACAGAACCAGCGAATAGGTGAAATTACTGCAGAAAAGCTAAGGGATTAGGAGAACGTGCTACAAAATTGCTCAAAACATCTGTCTTTACGGCAGTAAAGCAGCATATTTAGTCGTATATTTGGTTCGCCTGTACTGTTTTGTTAGATTTGGCATTATATTGATTCATCGCTCGCTGTATTGATTTTGTACTTTACTCACAGCAAAATGATTAATTCTCTACTACTAAAGAAATGTTTAAGCCTAGGTACGTACCGATGCAGCGGAAATATCAGCAAATATTTGTAATCTGCATGGCTGTCAGCCCCGCCGGGGTGGCGCAGTGGTAAGACGCCCGCCTACTGTGCCGGAGTTCCCGGGTTCGAACCCGACCTCGACGGCTGCGTTTCGATGGACGCGAAACGAAGTGGCGTCCGTGTGCTGTGCGAAGTCAGCGCACGTTAAAGATCCCCAGGTGGTCGAAATTACTCCGTAGCCCTCCACCACGGCTCCCCTTTCTCTCTTTCCACTTTCACTCCCACCTTCCTCCCTTCCCTTACGGCGCGGTTCAGGTGTCCACAGAGCAAGTGTGACAGATACTGCGCCTTTCCCTTCCTGTGAACCAACCAACCAACCAATGGCTGTCACCACAAGCCACGTGACGCTGAACACACTAAATAGCTCCGGGAGTGTACAATTCTCGAAAAATAGCATTAAGTTTTCAGGGACAATGAAATGGTTGGTGCGAGTGCTGGAAGTAATCAAAGCGTTAGATTTTGCTGCATGCAAGAGACGATCATGGTAATTACAATGCTGATGCAGAATCGCTGACTAAAGTCTAGTGTTTGCCAAAATGCGAAGGTGCGAAGGTTACTTCGTGAAATGTTTAAAATTCGTACAGATATTATTTACTGAAGCAAAATAATTACTCACTTGAATAATTTTGTGAGTTAATTACTCATTAGTGCTAATTACATAAATGTTTTTCTAATCATTTATTAGTCACCCCATATTAGATGAGAGTTCGTGCGGAAACGCTTTATGACACCCTGTCGACAGGAAATGTGCAAGCCGCTCATGACACAAGAAATTCTTTATCCATAAAAAATGGCGTGATTGCAGTTTAATTTTGAAAGCAAAAGCGCTGAAGTTTTTTAAATGTGTGAACGCAGTGAAGCCTTTCCGTACAGATCGCGCCAAGTGCTGTTATGAGGATACCACAAGGTACTCCACTATATAGCCTTTTTTGATCCGAATCAGGTAATATCTTTTGTTATTGAACAACATTTCAACCTTGTTTTTCTCACTGCCGTATCTGGCAAGGAATAAGTCGTAAATGCGTTTGCTCCAGAACCGGCCAAGCAACATTGATGTGATTTTTGTAGGTCCAAAGGAAGAAATGGGCCGGAAATATTTTTTTAGCGCGAGAAAAAAAAGGTGAAGGCATTCATCAAAATTTGTTGGCGGAAAGACGACCAATCGTACCTCGTAATTCAAGCGTACTACCTGAGCAATTTGGATCATTGCTTGACTGCACTTTCATTGCACATATAACGGAGCTCTGATTAAGCACGTCGAAGTGGTTAAGGCGCCATAAAATCTCGTTAGGCGTTAATTCACGACGTTTTTTTCAGCACCATTTTAGGTTCGTTTTATCAGGGCTATATCCACTCAAAAGCTCAGGACACTCCTCAAGTGGCTTTTGTTGAAGAATAAGCTTTATTGTTATTTCGGGAGGAGGATAGTCCTGCGGCTTAAACATTGCCGAAGTGAACATGCTGTAAAATTGTTTACAGAAAGGAAGTGAGCATTCTAAGACAATGAGTTGCCATGGGTTGTATGTGTGCAGATGTTGCATACTTTAAAAACCGCTTCGAAAATTCAGAGAAATATTCGAAAGAAGGGACCCTTTCCTTGCCTGTGCTATCAAAGCGTGGTGGCGGATTACATGTGCTCCCCGCCACTGGTTATTCACATTGTTCCTTAGCTTTGCTGCAGTCATTATATATCTGGAAGCAAATGTATCTGCTTTTTCCAACAAGAAGTATGATTACGAGCGTCACTTCATCTCACCACGTGATCAGAACTGGCGTCTACGAGGTCCTGTTGTAGATGTGGGCACGTTTATACAGTTACGCTCTCTTTGAGAAACAAATTTTAACCTACGAATGCCACGTGAAATATTGGGGGTCTGCATTCTCATGGCCTTCTTGGATGCAGAATAAGGGATGCTTCTAGCCCTACATAAATTATAGCTTGTATATTGTCTACACTTTAATTATCTCCTGAAATTAGAATTCTACATTATGATCTGAGCATAAGTAAACAAATTAGATGCGACATTTATTTATTACACAATTTCAGCTGAGAATCTACATGACAGTATTCAGCAAGTTTCATGCTTTGCTGCAGGCACAGCATGAAATTTCGGGAATGGCTTGAAGTAACCTTGCTTTCGGAAAAAGTGCTAGCCAGAGGAGGCAGTTCTATTCCGGTCGGCTATGTTTATGCAAAACTTTTTAGTTCGAACTTCTACTGCAAACGCATACAGCTCGATATTGAAAAGCGCCCCCTAGAATTTCGCGTTTAGGCACGAAGTTTTTCCACAGCAGCGAATGCTTATGATGATAGCAAATATTGGCATCATCACAGGAACAGGAGCTGTGCCTAACCACTTTTTTCTGGCAATATGTGATAGAGTCAGCAGGCGTTTTCTTGCACGTCGAGGGCACGTTGGCAGGCGCATATTGAAGAGGATCTTGAACATCACCTATCGATCTTCTGGTTTGCATATAAAGAGGTCCGCTTTCTTACTCAGCGAATACATTACTTAATTCAATGGCTGCGTAGAAATTCGTCGAAGTGCGAGCCGCATGGCCAGCTGCGCCCCACTTAAACGGGTACGCAGTGCGCTTACGTTCAACTCACCAGTTTACGGGGCAAATTCTTAGGCAAATTGAACTTTATTCAGCCTCATCTCAGACAGGCGAAGAAAAAAAAGGTGACTGCGCTCATTGCTCCGGCCACAAAAGAATAAAATATTTAGAAAGGTCCAAATTAAGGCATCATTTATTTTTTGTTTTATATACCTCCTGCGACTAGCCCATGAAGATTAAGCTGATCTCAGCTCAAACAGTAAATAGAATATTGCATTTAAATGCGACACTAACTCACTACATAGCCAAGTCTAGCGTTTAAAAGCATTGCACTATGCGCTAATTTCCCCCTGGAGTTCGGAGATGATCTTAGACGAATACGGCTATCGTCATGGCAACTTTCATGTTATTCTGCTTAACCATGCTAACGAAAGATGTGAAGAAAGTGTGAGAGTGAATACACAACTGCTATATTACGTTTAATAAATTCTAGCCTCACATCAAGTGAGAACTTTTGTCTGAAGATAAACAAACATTAGCTATATAGAAACAAATGCTTCGCCCATCTCACTTGCCTTTTACGGTGACATATATCCTTGCCATAAAATTGATCCGATTGAGTTCGGCGTGTAATTCTTAGCTATCGTCGTTAGAGATAAAGCGTAGCCGAGTCTGTGGTGAGTCCACTGAAAGAAGAAGCACGTTTCTTAGCAAAACATCATGATTACAGGAGTTGGTAGCGCACACTAAAACGAGTAAGTGGATGAAAGGATTACAGCACACGCCCGCGGCTACCCACACCTCATGCATGTGCACTGGTACTATTTCGACAAATTACGCGGAGCGTACGGGCCTGCTTCATTTTGAGTTACACCATGAAGAGCCACACGACTTGTCAGCCTCTTTTGCCACGTGCGAGGCCCAGCTCTGTGTCCTCCGCTCCGGTCTTGATGTTCACGGGAGAGGACTGTAAACAGTCAAGGAAACTACTGCGAACTGTAGGATCCTGGGCTCTTAAAGGCAACGCTCCAAAATATTCTAGATTCGCTAAAAAGAACGGATTTCTATTCGATTACGCAGCTCTAAATATTGCATACCGAATCTGGACTGCATTCACCTCCATGAAACCTTTCACTCATCTTGCTGCAATGGGTCCGTCGAACACAAAAGAGACTCCATGCGCTCCAATTGAAGCTTGCATAAACACAATATTTCTTATGTTTCCCTCAGCTGCCGCCAGAATGAAGTCGTCGATCAGACAAAGGACTTGCGGCGGATTTCAGGAAGGGAATATGTTTTAAATTTCATCTTCAGCTGTTGTCTTTATGAAGAATGTAATGATAGAAGTAAAATGTGCCTTTGTCTAGGAGCCTTTGTTTGGTCTCGTTTATCAGGCTGAATGATTCTGAAAATGAATGCAAAAAGACGACAGTGCGAACAAAATTAGATAAGGAAGGTGAACAAATGCCATCCCTTGCTTTTCCTTTGTGATGAATAAATCAATATATGAACTGGAGTAAGAAAGCAATGTGTAAGGCAGATAAAAATTATTAAAATAATTGAGACTGACCGCAAGGGAGGGCACTGTTCGCTTAGAAACGTGTCTTCACATAAACATCTCATGGAATAATTTAAACAGAGAGATGAAATCTTTATCACTAGGAGTCTAGTATTGATTGATTATCGTATATATTTCATCGGAAATACATGACACTGACATAACCCCATGGGCCGCCTTCCAACTCTAGACCCCCCCCCCCCCCTGGTGAAAAGATGTCCCGGTGTTCAAGCAGAGGAAGTGCGGGGAAAGAACGCGCATAGGGGATGAGAGAGAGGAGGAGAATGGTTGGTCGCCGGCTCGTCGGTGCTCGTGCCTGTGTCGGTCCTTTGGTACCTTCATTCACCGTAACAATATCAAGCAGAAGCGGAGCGTTAGCCTACCATAGTTCGCCTGGCTCGCAGTACCGCGTAGGTAAACGCGGCGATGATGTTTGTAAATCTCTGACAGAATTTCAGACGACACGTTCGACATCGGAACGCTGAACGGCACGCGTCGCGGGTGGATAGAGCAAACAACTGACGTCGATGTTGACCAACAGCAAGCAGAAGGTGGTTGTGATAAGGAGTGGGTAGCGGCAGTAGCTGTTGGTAACTCGTCTACGGCGGCCTAAAGCTGCAGCCTGCTTTGCAGTCGGGAATATGAAGCGTGGGTGCCGCCGCACGCACGGTACTCCACGCATTTGACCTTGGCGCTGTTGAGCGTGCTACGTGGCGACTGACATCCAACAGGGCGCTGTTCAATATTATCTGTCGGTCCCGGAAGTCTGACGGCTAGATTCATCATCATCAGCCGTACTATACCCACTGCAGGACGAATCCCTCTTCCAAATTCCTCCAATTAACCAGACCCTGTACTAGCTACATCCACTTGACTACTACGTACTCTTCAGCTCATCCGCCCACCTGACCTTCTTACTCCACCTGCTATTCTTTCCTTCCCTTTCTATACATTTGTTATCTGTTTCAGAGGTCGGTTATTCTCTATTAGCAATATATCAACTGATCATTGCCATTTCTTCTTCTTGAATTTCACTAGAATGCATTGACTCGAGTTGTTCTTCTGACCCAATCTGCATGCTTCCTGTAGCTTAATTAATGAAACGTCTGCCCTTTTCTGTACAATGGCTCAGTGTGTTTTCCTCAAATTAGGTAGTACCATTTCCGTTAGTCTCTAGGTTTCAGCACCATAGGTGAGTACACGTAAAAGGCGACTGTTATATACTTTCAATTTGAAAGACACCAGTACGTTGCTAGTCGTAATGTGCGAATAATTACCGAATACACGCCGTTGCAATCATATTCTATCTATTCTATTTATAATTTATGGTCTGCATCTGTTGTTACTACCTATCTTACGTAAACATATTTGCCTTCCCCTTACACTACTCCACTATCTATTGCAATGTTGGTCCTTGCCAAGGCTGTTGAACATATCCTTAGCATTCTTCCTTCTGCTGTCCTTATTTAATTCATAAAACATTATTTTTAGTTCATCCCCTGCGTCATTTAGCAAGCCAATGCAATCATCAAATCGCAGACCATTGACGTAATATCCTCAGCCGTTATCCCTAACTGCTCCATTCTATGTCCCTGAATACTTCCTCCAAGCAAGATGTGAATACTTATGGGGAGATCATGTCTCCTTAAATAACACCTTCCTTCAAGGGAATTTTGTTACTTTCTTTATGTAGAACTATGGTTCCTGTGCAGCCAGTACAGATATCTTCAAGTACTTTCAGGTACGGCTCATCTACACCCTAATAACGTAACGGCTGCATAATCGTGGAGGATTCTACTGAGTCAAATGCATTTTCGCAATAAATGGACGCTGTGTATAAGTTCTGGTTGCCTCAGTGAGGCTTAACACCAGAGGCGCGTGAGCTGTCGATTGCCATTTTGTGTTGCAGCGATAAACATGCTGCACCGTGTTTTCTATGGGCCTGTGATACCGCAGCAGCGATTAAAACATAGCGAGATGGGTCCCGCAGAAAACGTACACTGTCTCTTATTCAACGACTGTGGCAAACTAAAAAAAAAAAGTCGACTTGCCTTTCACCTCGTCTGCCGGCTGAATAAATTTTTGGTGTTTGCCTTTGCTTCAGCGACCAGCGCTTCGAGACGCCAGCGTCTGTCCCTGCCACGCTCTTGAGCGTTGGCTTTCGACGTCCAGACGGCTGTACAAGCTGTATGACGTTTAGGGTACAACCTGTTGAAAGTCGTGGAACGAAAAAAGCAGGGAAATGAAGGATGCTTCTAGGAAAGCGCAGCAGAGCGCGGAATATAGGCATGCAGGTGTAAGAGTTAGCAGACAAGAATGTTTTTCTAATTTATTATTAACCTATATGTAATAAACTTTCTAATTGTGAGGCTTCCTTATATTAGCAGTTGGCAATATATACTATATTTATATTTAGTTGTCTGGAGTGGAGCGCCACCATGAGTATTGAAGTGCTTTGTGCCTACAGGGAATGCAGTTTATACCCACATCGCAGGCCGATACTAAAATGACCAGTTACAAAAAGAATTTCAGTCTTTCCTGAGCTAATATTATGACCCTCCTAGATTCAGTTCTCTACGTTTTAATGCGAGGCATTTTAATGCTAATTTTTAGAATTTGCGGTGGCCTCGTGCGTGACTGTTTAGGTTACAGTGCTACGGCATCCATGTTGTCAATGAAGTGAAATACAAAATCGTTGCGTGGACTAGCATATTAATTATGTAGTCTCGACTAATACACTGCAGTATCTAGTGTAGGCCAAATGGCGCTTCGTAATGTTTTAATGTGTTATCTGTACGTTCTCCGCCTTATTATTGTTTGCTGATATACATGAGGCAGACATCTTTAGCCGAATTAGAGCTAAATCCAGGCTGACAACTATTACTGAGAGCACTCAGCGCCTATAAAAATAAAGATATACACTTCAATACCATCCTAAGAACCCGTTCAGCACAATAGTGCAGTGTCGCAAACATCGTATTGATCTGAAAGCGAGCTAATTATAAAGATTTAAAAGCTAAAAAAATGTGTTTAGGGCAGGAAGCCCGTAGCTAGTAGACATTTACCGCTTATAATGTTTTTTTTTTTTTTTTTTTGTGCGCGTTGTACATGTATATATGCAAATCTTGCATGCTCTGGGATGTGAGGCAGTCAACTGCAGGGCGCTGTTTTGTTGTCTGGCAGCCACCGGTTCGAATGATGAATTGTGACTGTGCTCCATGTCCCTTTTCACTTCCCCTCTTTCATCCCTTTATCCCCTTTCTCCAGTGTAGGGTAACCAATCGGAAGCCTTTCTGGTTAACATCCCTGCCTTCCCTACTCCTCCTTATCTGTCTGTGCATCTATCTATCTGGGATGCTAGGGTGATTCAGTTCACCGAAGCTCTAACACACAGCTAACTAAACGTGAACGTCCTATTTCAAAGCTCGCGCTATTAAGTTGGTGAAAACCAAGGAAAGTCTATTACCCACTCGTGAAAGATAGCTGGACTTCCAGATATTCTCATGACTTCCAGCTCGGCGTGCGGTCCTGTATCAGCCACGCCGAATCTCATGACAGTTTGGTATGAATTTCACGTGAGGAAATAAGCGCACATACAGAAACGATAAACGAAAATAAATATTTGGCATCTAAAAAGGCAGAATTCATCACACAAAAAATGGCAGGTTAGGAAGAACAGAAATATAAGCGCAAAACTTATACTTATGGCAGATGGAGGACTTAAAGATGATGCTTTGCAATATCTAATCAGTTTCGCTAGCAAACCACAAACCCAATTGCTCTAAACACTGCCAGGGATGCATTTAAAGCATTACAGATGACTGTTTTGACAACAAAAATGTTAAAAGTGGTCCTGAGGTTCATGAGATAAGAGATTTAAGCGGATTAGATTCTTAACGGGTGTGACAGTTCACGGTGAGTATATGCTAGAAGCCTGTATTGAAAGTTCTAAATCTTGGGAACCAAATACCTTGCTTTTAAAAAGCAGTGTGGATGTAAAGTACGTCCTGACAAGCCCGTATACGTATATATATATATATATATATATATATATATATATATATATATATATAATACATCGAATCCAGTCGCGAAATTTCAAGTACTTTTTGTTGGCTTACTTAACATGAAGCGCTTCTGCCAGAAAGGGTGAGTCTATTTTGCGATAAACCGAAAACTGTGTTTCTACTAAGCACATTTTTGAGAAAAGTTTTCTTGTCTTCCAGAGCAACATTTGGAAGGATAGAGCGGGCAGGAGTACGCTGTTTCATTATTCAAATATGCTGGTTCTTTGTTAAGTTATTAGTACGATGTGTGCGAGTCACGTATAGGTGGACTGACGTGTTTTGGAGCATATGGAAGGTAAAAAAAAATTGACGCCCTATATGTTGAAAAATTAAGTAATATTTCAGCTCGCCCGGTGCGTCCCGCAGATAGTCATATATTCTAAAGGATGTCTGAAATGCTTGTAGGTGCTTTATTACAGTAGGGAGGAGGTGGTAAAGGGTGGAAGTTCCTGGCCCTACAGGGCTGGGACGGGTAGGTCAACGCCGCTTGCGGCGGGGGCCAGCCTGCCACTAAATGTTTATCTGTTGTAAGCCGCCATTGCACCAACGGCTGTGGCGACGCGCGTCTTTCTCTCCTTGTTTTTCCTTCTTCTTTATTTTCTCTTCTGTCCGCACGAGGCAGCGGTTGTGACTCAGCAACAGAGCCAGAAGCAGGCCTGTGCATTTTCTTTTCCTTCTTCCTACAGTTGAAACAACAACGATGGTGCTTTATTATAAATGATGCAGATAAGATACGACCAATGCAAAGCCTTCGGAGGACCGAATTGCGAGCATTATATTGTTTAACTTTTTTGTACAGCGCAAAAGCAGAGCTGCCTATATTGCAGAATCATGTTCAATGCGCTGAGCTACAAATTTGTTTTATATAACACTCAACTTGACTACACGTTTAAGCTCGATTGAGGTATCAAAGCAAAATGCTGTGATAATACTATTTAAATTTACTTGGCTGGAGAGTATTTAGTGCGCAATAAAAATATGACTGGTAAAAATGTTCACCAGTGAGCAAGTACTGTGTTACTGTTCCCGATCTAACCGTTTATCTTCTGTTGCCACAACATTTACCAATTTTTGGTAAACAAAACGCCAGCAAATCTTTTAGGATATTCATACACGGAACCAATATGTGTGGAACATGTAGGGAATATGGAGTCCTGCTAGGTTTTAAGGCAGCGGGGAGTCCGGTGTGAAATCAGACAAGAAATATTATGCGTTTTTGGAGGATTCCAGAAAAAATATATTACTGTGATAAAACTGCCTAATAATTGCGGAGACTTCAATATACAGTGAGGCACATGCCAGAAGCCAGTATAAAGATAAAGAAAATGAAATCAGCGCAAGAAGAGCTTCAAAAGCAAAAGACAGGCAGGGTAGCCCTCGAATGACAGCACATATAATGAGCCGCCTGGTAATCCAGATAAGGAGCACATAAACACCGCGTCGTACCAAATGAAGTCGCAGTAAAACTCATGCCTCGATGTTCTGTGAGGTCGAAAGAACTGAAAATGGCGGGGAGGTGTGAATTATATTGCTACGATTTACGATGATGACGCGCGCAGAGACTATGCGGTTGTCAACAGTGTACCTGTAGCTGCAAAAGTGGCGCACAATTGAGCACACTGAAAAGTTCTGCGACGGTGTGCAGCACAGCCTGGTGTCTGTTGAGGTGCGAAACACCGTGAGATGGATGCGGTACAACGCAAGAGACATCAGGAAGAGAAAAAGGAACAGGCGATATAAAGCGGCAGCTCCAAATTGTTATTTCGCTTGCAGCCACTAACGAAATGGAAGCCGTCAAGATGCGAATATATTGTGCTTTCCGTTTCCCACTTCGCAGGCAGGTAACCGCTAAAGGTGGCGTCTGGTGGCAGGTGATAAGGTACGTCGCTCTGTGGAACGAAGCAGTCACTGGTAGTGTTAGCTCCAAAGCACAAATCTAGGAAAGGAAGACCCGTATGATATTTCATCCAAAGCCATGCAGCTAACGCTCGACGCTCGGCGGAGGACGTATACTCACGGAATAAAAAAAAAATGTTGTGACAAGAAGCCGTGACAGGAAAATGTCGTGACAGCCGGAGCTTAGATCAGCGCCGCCAATCCGAGTGAGATGGCTCCGCGCCGCAGCGGACAATTGTTTCTACCTCTTAAGCAGGAATCTGTTGTTGGATTCCAGCCTGTATTTTGGCAGACAACTTTATTTTTTCGGGTGGAATGTGGGCAAGGTACCAGGCTTTTAAATCCAGCCACATTTTCGATGTCTCGAGGATTTTCGAAGAAGGCTAGAGTGAAGTGTCAACCGGTGCCTGGCACAGATATGCGCCGCTAGAATCTCACAATCAGATTGAGGGTCAATAATACAGGTTTTTTCCCTTTAGCCATGTTTTACCTGATCGGCTTGCTTAACAACTCTCAGCGATTGACGATTGGCCGAAGTAACCTGTGGCTGCAAAACCTGCAAGCCAAGAGCTTTGAGAAACTTTAAGCATGACGACGTTGTCGAAACGTTTTTAAGCACTTTGACACGTACATGATAAAACCAATCATACTTAAACGTGGGAAAGAGTGAATCGATTCCGACAAAGAATTTTTGACGGATATTTTTCAGTGAGGTTACCAATACATTAACACAAAAAATATCGTTTCCAGAAGACACCACAGTCAATACGGAAGCTAACAGACGCGATTACGCTTTTATAATTGGATTTAAATCCAGAAAGTCACCGAATGGCTTCAGAACGAAAAAAGCCGAAACAGAGTCGCAGACAAACCTTTCTGGGGTGCGCATTCGGCGATAAATATTCCTTTTTGCATTGCTTTGCTAATTGGACTAGTCATTCTTTTTCGTGACTTGAACACCCATGTCGCTTGAAGGTCCAGCACTTCTTATTTACTACGGGAGTTCTCTACCACAGAGAAAAAAAGTACTGCACGATCCCATTTCCCACTATTTTTTCCCGTGTAATTTATACCACGCAGTTTTTCGAAGCCGCCAGCGTGTGTGGAGTTCAATAGTAATTAGAAAATATGTAGCGTCAACAATACATTATCTACATTGTGGTTTTACCTGTGCGTTTGCCCTTTTTTGCTGGGCCAGCTTTCTGCCTTCAAAGTGCACCTGCATCTTGTATCCTAACAGTCACGGTGAAGTGTAGTCTTTGAGCCAGACCTTTTACTTGGAAAAAAGGCTCGCAAAGAACGTTCCATTAAAATTAACGTGAATAGGCGTGAAACAAAAAAGCGAGGCTTCTAACACAGGAGATATAATCACAACAGTGGGGGGCTAGCAGAATGAAACCAACAAACGCTCTGTTTACACTCGCAATGCCGGGTCGGAATGCCTTGAACTTGGTGCCATTGTAGCCAGCAGCACAGAACTTTGTTTTAACTTTTTCGGGACTCATTTGCTTTAAAACAACATCGCTGGCATACCGCCGTAGGCTGCTAACCGTGCTGTTGCTGCGAGGATCTCACGTCACTCTCTTACATGGTGCGTCCGTCGCGCGGTACTGAGCTACCATGCAGGCTCTGGAAAAGAAAAAGTTTCACGTAACGCGAAGAGGCTAGGAAGCATTACTGTGGCCGAATTATGATCCAACAATTATGTTGCCAAGACTTGCGCTCGCAGGAAGCGGTTCGCAAAATTACGAAGTACTATAGGATTCAGTAGCTGACTTGCCGGGTTTCTTGGGTGTTATATGATCGTGATGGAATATGACATTGAGTGATGTAACTATCGAATATGCCCGTCGACCTTAAGATAACGACCCCAGAATAATTTCAAAAGAAGGAGTGCGGGAGGGAGGAGGCGGAGGAAGATGAGGAGGAAAGGCAGGGAGGTTAACCAGTAAAAGCAACCGGTTTGCTACCCCGCACTGGGGGAAGGGGATGAGTGGATATAAAAGTTGTGAGAGAGGGATAGTTGAAGTTACTACAGTCACATAACAGATACGCCACATCACATTACGTCACAGTCATGTCATAGCAAACTCATAGTCTTTCGATTAGGACTGTGGTTCTTATAAAGCGGAACAGTGCCTGGGAGGCCTTAACCGCAGACGATCGCCGTGGCCAGGGACCTAAAATCTTAGTTTCACTCAATGGGCGTCCATCTAGATGCTCCAGCGTAAGGCACAGACACTGCCTTTCCTCAATGTATATCGGGCACTCACAAAGAATGTTTCCTATAGACTCGTCGCATTCACAGTTTGTACAAATGAGTGCGGGAGATTCTTTTAAACTGTATCAGTGTGTCTTCCCAGCTGAGTATATTTCGCATTTTGCATAAATTGAAGTGGGGCTCCACAGCGCTCTTCTTAGCTCAGTGTAGAACTTAATGACCATACTGCCTGAACAGTGACGCCAAAAACAGAGTGCGGTAGTTTGGTAGTAACGGATTTCTCTCCTTTTTTGAGTTTATGTTGGCTGAAACCATATTTCAGATATTTTGGCAAGTATGTAAGAAAGCCAGCAGACTGTAATTAAGAAATAAACAAATGTTTGATGATAATTATGCAAAACGTTACCCTTGCAGGCACTTTTATGAAACGTGATGATTTTGAACATCAGGTGGCCGAAATCTCCGCAACATTCAACTAAAGTGTCCCTGATCTCATGTTTCTCTTCTGAGTGGCCACACAACAGTGATCAGGTTGGGCTTCAATGACCTGCTACAATAACAAGCAGAGCTTTAAGGGAAATTAAACTCCACGCATGAGATACAATGTACAGGAAAGACATTGTTAGATGATAACTTTCACCAGAATGAATCTGTTTGAATAAAATTGGTCATAGAACGTTTTTGTAATGTGTGCAGTGGTCAGATAAATATTGGAAGCTATGTGTATTTATGCACAATATCAGTCTTAAAAATTGTCATTTGTTGCGTGCGGTACGATATCGACGTTTCGGAATTTTCAATTCGCTGCACCTTTTTTGCGCATATATGGCTGCTTGGATCGGTGCCTAATTTTTTCTCGCCTGATGCTTCACGTCATATGTCAACATCATGAATTGAAAAATGAGCAGACGTCACCCTACCACGTTTGCTGTGAATGTTTGGAAATGGTCGACATGAAAGCTGCGTAGCTGTATATTGCAAAGTTTGAATATACTGATCCCGTCGTCCTTGCATTCTTATGGAAAATCGACTGAGTTTCCTGAATATCTCGAACTGCGTACGTGCACTATAGAAATTTGAGCAGGTTATATGGACAAGAAATTTATTTATTTAGAGATAATGCAATCCCCATACTGTGATTTTAGCAGGGTGGTGTAAGCACGGCTCAAACAAAACAACGGCATGTAGAGAAACAACGTTACACTATTCATTGGTTATAAAATAGAAATCAGAATGATACAGAAGGCACAGCTATGCTCAAAACAACGACAAACAAATATGTAGTGAGCATTTTAACCCCCAAAAAAGCCAAATTAATTATCACACATGAGGTTACGAGCCAATTAGGAAATAATATAAATTTAGCCTTATTCTAAACTCGAGAGGAACAGTACTGGTGCCGGAACGGTGCTGTTTTTCGGCTGATTCCAGTCGACAATAGTGCTAGGGAAGAGTAAATATTTTAAACTGTTACGCGAGGTAAACGGGGTTATAGTGAGGTTTTGCCTTTGGCGAGTAGCGTCCGGAAGAAAAAGGTATGATTTTAGTTATGTCAGTCCTGTAATGAATAATATTTAGCTAATATAAAATTAGCCCCCCCCCCCCCCATACTAATGATTTCTTTCCGCCAAGGAAAAAAGATTCGTCCTTTTTAAAATATATGGAACAGAAGTTCTGGTAAATGTACTATAAATAAAACGCACAGCTCTTCTCAGTAAGTTTTCTAGTTTAGCAATATTAGCTTTTGTAGGAGAGTCTCAAATCATGAACAAAGATGACTTATACAACTAATTTGTAAGTCAAAAGAACTACTGATAGAATAGAAAACATCCACGCTCGCCTTAGGGAAAAAACGTTTACTGTTAACGTTTGCAGTTACGCAGCTAATGTGAGTTGTCCTGTTAAGAGGATCAGAAATCTACAGCCCTAAATTCTTACAGCTGCTTACTTCACAAAGCAAGGGATTATTAATACTGTAGTAGAAAGCAAATGTTACTTCATACGTGTTATTTTTACGAACACAGGTTTTAAACGTTTATGATCACCTGCTAGGCGTGACACCAGGAAACACCTTTTTGAAGTGCACTGTATAATAATATTTGGTCGGATATGCTGTTAATTTCAGAGAGGAGAATACAGTCGTCCGCAAAACGTTTATTGTTCAGTGGAATATTTGGCACAATATCATTAAATATAACACAAGAAAAAGTGCCCCTAACACAGATCCCTGTGGTACTGCCTACTGCAGGGGGAGTATAAAAAAAAGAAACAAATTCTTTTCTGTTAGGTAGCCTGCTATCCGTTCTGTCAACTGATTATTTTCGAAAACGTTATGTAATTTATATAGTAGCTTTTTATGAGACACTTTGTCAAGTGCCTTCCAGATATTCATGAATATTACGTATATTTGTGTACATTGATAACTGACGATGCGAAATCATGGATTGTTTCAGTCAGGCAAGAACACGTCGAAAATATTTTTCTGAAACCATGTGTATATATGGTAAAGGCTTGTTTCTCAAGAAATTCCACAATTTGATATATTGTGACGCCTAGAAATAGAGACAAGGGAGGGTGAGGTCGGGGAGAAGCGGCTGGTGCTGGGATTCGCAAGTGGACACAGCTTGGTCTTCGACCTTTGGCGTGCGGCTAATAAAACCTCACTCGTAAATCTTGGTGAGAGGCGCTGGGTATACGTTCGCCAAAAATCACGAAAACGGACTCCCAGCTTGAACCACGCCGAAGTCGCAGTCTTGCTGGCTACCGCCATCTGTGCCTAACAATTCTGTTGACCGCGACGCTCCAATTTTCTGACCTAGCAGCTCATGACAGCATCACCGGAAGCCGCATTCGTTCACGGGCTCCTTTGGCGAAGAAGTGGATAAGTAGCTCACTCACTACATGCGGGTGAGCCGTTACATTAAGTGGGACTATTCTGCCCAGCTAACCAACGTGCTTTTCACGCTTAGCCACACAACCCTAACGTAGTACGACAACCACGAGCACAATTTAGGCACTTGTGGCCACTTTGTAAAATATAAAAAAGTACTTTGGAGATTCTTACGGGAAAAAACGAGCTGAATAAGCGCTGTCTCAAAGAGCTCAGCTTTCTGGGGAAACATGCACCAAGTATATCGAGGAAGTCTTCAGGCTGTGCAAGCTTGTCTCTGCTCTCATGACTGAAGACGACAAAGTTGGCCATCTTCTTAAAGAGTTCGCCGAAGATATCTATAGTTTTCTTATCGGCAAATCAAGCCCTGACTCAGTGGCGATGTGATCCAGCATTGCTGCATTTTCGAGACGCTGAAAATGTGTCGGATAATACCCAAATTTGGACGTTTGGTTGGCGTGATATCGGTGGCCACTTTTGATGCTGCTGACGTAACATCATTTGGCAATATGGCCCCCACAATCCATCACATTGTTCGCGAAGAAGTGAGCCGGTCACTAGAGCTAGTTTGGGGTTCCTCAGCACTGGCCCCGTCGCATCCGCCTCGTCCGCCTCCTACAACAGCCTTTACTGCAGCGTACATCGTTAATCTAGCGAACTTTGAATAAGAGTAACATAGCGAGGGCACTCCCAAGGTAAAGGACCCGCTACTAGCAGCCGACACATAATCGGTGTGACACAGTCGACGCGACTCTCTGAGTGGCGACTACTTGCCAGCGCCACCTGTTCCTCGACTTTCTGTGTGCTATCGCTGCGGCTTACCTGGCCACATCTCACGACCATGTTCTCGCCGCCAAGAATCATGTTACGGCTTCATGAACTCCTGAGCAGTATGATTACAATACTGGCTCTTCGGCGTTCGCGTTGTCCTCCTGATTCCGGGGACCCATGGCAAGCAGCTCTGAGGCGTCCTTCCTCGGCATTGAAGAGAAGCATGACACCACCTCCAGCTTCCCGCGCGCGCCGTTCTCCATTGCCCCGGCGCCGCTCCCCGCCGCCGGAAAAATGTCAGTACGAACCAGGGGGTGAGGTCGCTTGATATTTGCTATTGGTAGAGATACCCGCGCCTGTGCTGATGTTACGGAACAAATCCTACGTTTTAGTTTATGGTGTACCCTTCACGGCTTTAGTTGATACCGGGGCCACCATATCGAGTAATGAGTGCCGCATTTAACGTCGCCTCAGAACAAAAAGTGTTATTTAATTGACATAAAAGTGCTCAGTTTTGGGATGGGCGAACCATTGCCTGCTGTTGGAGTGGGCAGTGTTAAAGTTTCTTTAGGGGGTGATGAAGGAAAGAAGCCAACAGTCGGCGAGGCCAAAGAAAGCGTTGGGGATGGTACTGTATATGCCTCTTTTTTTTTTTAATGTTTACTTGGATAATCACAGAAATTAGTAGTGTAATCTGTTTAGGGGAAAGATAATTAAACACAAAGTAGAAGAAAAAACCACGTGCCGATGGTGGGAGCCGAACCCACGCGATATTCGGAGGTCGTGGGTTCGGCTCCCACCATCGGCACGTTGTTTTTTCTTCTACTTTGTGTTTAATTATCTTTCCCCTAAACAGATTACACTACTAATTTCTGTGATTATCCAAGTAAACATTAAAAAAAAGACATATACAGTACCATCCCCAACGCTTTCTTTGGCCTCGCCGACTGTTGGCTTCTTTCCTTCATGTATTATAACGAGCACCCTCATTTCCCCTTAATTGATCTGCTTTTAGGGGGTGATGTGTTCCGTGCCACAATGGCAGAGCTCGCCCGATAAACGCACGACGTCATCTTTAGGCTCGGCGTTTTCAAGATGTGTGGCGTCAATGTCGACTGCCTGCCAAACGGGTGAGCTTAGCGTCGGCAAATGTGTTACCCTTGGTCTGATGGAAAGCTCATAGAGTGATGTGAGTGTGTTTTGTATTTCTGAAGACAACGTTGTGCCTCCATCTTCGGCTGTATGTGTACACGTTTCCTTTCACAGGCAAAAATTCTTCAGTTTTTGCACAGACAACCTGTGGAAAATAAAAGGCATTATTATTCTTCAACTGTATAGCGAAACGAATTGAAGGACTGCTCGTTTTCATTGTTCGCACTCTTTCGACCCACTCAGCGTAGTACCTGTAGCTATTTTGGAGGATGTTATACCGCAACACTCCTCCGCCGTTGGTATGTCTCTAGTAGACAGTAACACAACCACTGTCGCTGGCGGTCATTACCAATCATCGGTGTTCTCCGTAGATAAAGAATCAATAAAAATACTTTACGCTCACCGTTCTCGCAACGACGTTTATTACCTCTTCAGCTTTCGCGGTGCCTTCAGGGCCACCCGCGCACACTCGAGCAAGCCATTCCGGGAGCCACGTGCTGCGCATGCATAGACTAGGAGCATGCAACGATGCGAGCAAAATGATTGCTTGTGTGTGACGCAGATGGCGCATAAATATAGTTCTGGCACCGAGACAAGAAAGTTGTGTGGTAGGCATCGGCATGCATCGGCGCTAGCAAGTGTGAATAGCAGCTCTGGTCCCAAATCTAGGTACTTGGAAGTCACATGTTCAAAGTTCAAGTGGCTCTTTTCGTACAGTATTGGGTACTCTTTAATTAAACCTTCGAGTATTTCGACGGAGAATATCGGCTCAATTGATAGGGTGGCTGGCCTGTTGACATACGACGGAAAGTGAGGTCGAAACCATAACTTTCTGCCGCGGCCAAAGCAGAAAATTTCTGTCTGGGACCGATTGCCCTCACCGCATTGCTTTCCGCCTCGGTCGAAATCAAAAGCAGACGAATTCGCTCCGTTCGCCGGATATTGGGTGTAGTGTGAACGGGCCTATTATGTGAGTCTATCAAACTTCACGCAAACACTGATGGCATATGCAACTACACACTCCATTCTTCAGTGGGCAGCGCCAGTTCCTCCACCCTCGATGTCTATGCAACTAAGCGAAAACAAGCCAAACAATAATAGTACACCAATGCCTATCAACCAGGTATCGGCGCTTCGGGAGATACGTATTAGAAGTGCAAGATGCTCACCTGCCTCGAGGGTTCGATGTCGTATACGTGGAGGGCACAATCCTGGTTTGCGAAGCAAGAACAGCAGTCTACTGTACGTATGTGCGCCTAATTAAACCTCCATGTTTGCACTAACGGAACCACCTACACCATTTTGCGTTGAGCTCGTTGCAATTCTGCCCTTCCGTGGCTGCCGCAACTATCTCTCCTGCGCCCAACGTTCGCACTCGGTACTGACGCCCTACAAGCCGTTTGGTTGCTTCAACTTGCCACTCGCTGCCCAGATACATGATAGGGCATACATCAGCTGGCCGGACGTTTATCACGCAGTTCATGCGTGTTGAGTGAGTTCCACGGGACCTGCTGACTTCTAAAACATATGCAGATTTAGCGTCCTGCCTCGTGACCCCACGATCATCATTGCCTCATCTCAATTTGGACAACACTAATTTCCTTTCATCAAGAAAGGAACACATCTAGCACCGACGATCTGCTCTTATTGTGCGCGGCAACCCTCCCCGCGGTCGCAAGTCTGCTGTGGAGGTTGCGCTTCAGACGATCAGGATTGGGGTTGCCCTCTCAGGGCCTCTCGGACGGGCATTTACGGCATTTTTATGGCTGCCGAGGGTGTCCGAAATGCAAATGTGAAAACATTGAAGGTGACATTCCGAACTTGCTGTGGGACTGCCCAGCACTGAGAACGACAAGAAGTAGGCACGTGACCGTAGCCGGTCTTTCAAATAGAAACCCTGCTTCATATATTGCCTCGGCCCAGAGGCCACTTCAAATTTCAGTACTAGAATTCATACAATCAGCAAACTTCTGTTCATTAATTCAGTCATTTCTTCATATTTCATTGCATACCCCTTTGATGTCCTAAGGTAATAAATGTCATATATGAAAAGGAGATAATGTTTAGCACAAAAATGAACAAGTTAGATGAGTTACATTTCACGAGCGCCATGATAGGATATAATTTATTACCTCAGTCTACGTTACTCTAGCTCTTATTTTCTCTCATTTAGTGTCGAGGTTTGCTTTGCCTGCCGGCATTTTTGTAAGCGCTTCTTTATACCTTTTTCATTCAGAGTCTATATTTGCGAGAATATTTACTTGCCTTATGATGTTTCTTTACATGCTGTATGTGACTCCAGTTCCCTATTTTGTGTGAAAGAATCGAGATCTGCCTTAGCCCCACAGCTTGAGCAAATACCTCTGAGCCCTTATAGTAATTAAATACATGATTGAAATTGTGATGAAAATCATTATTTTCTGCTTGGCGTATTGCTACCTCTTAAAATAAAATTATTCTAGTTAATAATCTCTACCATTCGTGAAAAAGCCTCATCCAAATTGCAACAAAACGAACAGAGCAGAGTTACTTCTTGCTGCGTTTTAGTCATTTCTTAGTCACGCTGCTTATTTACCTTTCCGACTTTTATAAAATAGCACAATATTTTCTTTTGCTAGGCCTTCAGTCAGCGCGAATTAAATAACGCGCCCTTCAGCGAATAGACAACTCATGCTGCGTGGGGGATATCGGAATGTATTATCATTGGCACGGGTGTACTGAAGCACTTTGCCTCGTTTCGTGCTCGTTTGGGGCTGCTTATTAGCGCTGTGTTTTTCGCGAAGAATGATACTATACCTCTTGATTGCTATGTCCTAGTGCGGTGTTTCCTGTCGAATCCTATTTATTTAAACCTATAAGGCATCCGTGGGGCTCACTTTTGCGGACGCTCTACGTTGTTTGTTTATAACAAATTATACATTTTTGTCCCTGCATACCAGATAAAAGAACGGGCGAGATAGCGCATATGAATCATTTTGCTCCTAAATATGATATTGCGTGCAACCTAATTCTTCTAACTGTTCCTATGCTTCTAAATAAGACTAAATCGTGTAAAAGCATCATTTCCTGATTTCAACTCCAGTAACAAAAGCCTAATGCTTCCCAAAGACAGATTCAGCGAATGTCGCCTGTTTAAATTTGCTGCTTTTGCCCATGAATAAATAAACTGACACTGTTTTAACCACTGGGCATGGCAAGCGCCATACGTTATAGGTAAGGCTACATTTAGTAAGCTTTTTTGTTTATTGTTATTCAACGAACTATTTAAATTATGTTAAGCGTAAAAGAATGAAAATGACGCTTAGCTTTTAGTGTGTGCTCTGCTTATATTTCATTTCTTGCTCTACTGTCGTTGTTAAGTTTAAATTCTATATTTTCCCATTTCCATCTATGTTCAGCATATTAGAAGGCTGAGAACATCACGCGAAATCTGTACAATTGTTTTTGCGTCGTTTCAACACGAGGTGGGTTTACGTCCTTGGAACTGTGCTTTGGAATTCAGAATTTTGCTCAAATACAGTCACAATTTGACTCAAGAACAAGGATACTGTCGTTTAGATAACAACGGTGAGCACGGATAAGGAACATCCATTATTTCTCATGCATTTTTTTAATTGATGGGATGCAGAAAACCTTAAGGCATGAGCTTTACATTGTTGATGAACACAATCCTCTTTTGAAACAGTAGGTACAGAGACGCCATACAAATGCCATTTTACAAATGTAGATGTAAAAGAAATACTTGCACTTTTCTACATTTGACCGGAGAGGAATATAACACGAAAAGGGTAGGCACGAGAGCAATCAGTACAACGGCTTTGCACATCGATCGTTAACAGGAAAAGAATAAATATCGTAAAAAGCTTTAAAAATACGCAATAAGAAGAAAAATATCCTTGGTTGCTGCATAAGACGTTTCATGTCCTCGTACGAAAAATGTATTCATGATTGTTGAGACTATGCACAAATGCGCAGCGCCTCCTCGAAATAATTTCTATGCGACTATCTGTACTGGACAGACACGGCACTAGACAACTGTTACTACGAAGGGAAATGCTTGTTCGTCAAATAAGCTGCTGTCATTGATCCTTTTGCGATGTTCAGCTACGTACACCGCAGAGAAATAACTGTGGACCTGTTCCCCGTCGGTTTCTTGCAGGAGACGCCCAACTGAATTGCTGATGCAAATCCAAGGTTTCCTTCTTCCCTTCTCAACTGTCGCATTTATTTACAGTGCGGAGAATGGCGGTATCCAGAGTACAAAACTATAAGCTTTCAGAAACCATATTGTTCACTGTTTTTTTGTAGGCACTGCATGCTCATGTATTTTCCTAGCAACTGAAATGAAAACGCATGCTGGGGGGACGGTTTTAAGTAAATTTCTGAATGTTGTTGTTTTCGTCTGGGCTAGGTTTAGTATTACAGTACTACCAACCTAACGTTTCTTAATTGTCGCTAAGCAGCAGTGGCTACCGCACACATGGAACATACTTCCCCAGCAGTCCGTGGCTTGACCCTGTTTACATATAAATGTTTTGCTTCATGCTTTTAACACTAATCAGATATGTGAAAAACCGGAAAAAGAACATAAAAATTGATAAATCGCTTTTACCAGCAAATGTATAATCCAAAAAACCAAAAATTTCTTCCTGGAATTACAAGGTTTTATTATTGTTTTCTTTCAGAGCACGTTTGAAAAACCAGAACAACTCCGGAGCTGTCGTCATCGCCAACGCAAGGTAATGCCTTTCAAACATTCGTGCTTTCGGGGTGCAAGTTGAAGCCAGGTCACATGAATGCCCCAGACTGCACGTAACAACACCGATTTAATACTTGAAGTCAAGGCTGAAGTACAATACAATGACCGAAAATTCTACAGCGCGACACACACTGAGCGAAATAACAGGCTCGCGTGCACGTAACCGAATTTCACCAAATGCAAGTTTAGTTTTTCAGCGACCGGGGGTCGGATGAAAGGATACTGTGCCATTACGCGGGATGGAGCCCTACCGCCATTTATTGAACTCTAGGCGAAACCAAGTGGAACCGTTAACTATTACGTCCCATTTCGGTAAAAATGGGCATGCTGTGCAGTGCTGCCATCGGTAACTTGACCACGCAAACGCGACAAACGCAGTTCTCGAAGCTCATGCCACTTGATTAGAGAGGCGTAGTTCTGATCGTGACAATAGTTCGGTGATGCTCGAACGTCTCGGAACACACTGCTCTTTGCGAAACGTCGGCTAGCAGTGTAATAGAGCATGAAGTTCGTTTCACAAATATTGTCACATTTAGAGAATAAGAGGCTGAGGTAAGATGGCCGCCCTTCTCCATGTATTTCCAACGCAGCGCACATAAACAAGAGCGGTCAACAAGGACTCCGCCGGACGGCTCACCGAACTTCCGCCCAACCTTTTCTCAGCCTTAAGTACTCGCCCATGCCTTCACAACTGGCGCCCAGTCGACCTCGAGCCATGCCGGAAGCGTCCCCATTCGCCCGCCTGACGAAGTAACCCACCTTCCTCTTTATCCTGTTCGCTTCTCCCGCCCGCCATATTGCCGCCTTACCGCCCTATATGAAGCCTTTCGCCCTCTTCGCCTGAGACGTCCGGCCTGTTCGCTACTTGTGCTGTCCGGCCGATAGAGTGAGTAGCTCGCTTGCTCTGAGTGAACTCTTCGCGCTGCTCGTCGTTCGCCGCTTCGCTTGTTGTGTTGCACCGTGGATCGCCATGCCACTCGTGAACTGGAACGAGGCTACGCCGGAAGGCCTCGCGGGCTTTACTGCAGATTACCTCCGTGAAGAGCTGGCTCGCCGAAATCTCGACGCTGCCGGATCGAAGGAAGACGTCATAAATCACCTCCTCAAGACATCGCCAACAACCGCACAACGCCACCCCGTTTGGTTACCCCGGACTCTGCCGCAGCCACCCAGCCCCCCGACCTCGCGCCGCTTTCGACGAGCCTCGATGCAGCCCAAACAATTGAGTTGCTCACGGGTTTACTCCAGCAACTCCTCCATCTATCACAGCACCCTGCAGCCCCGGTTTAAGTCACTATTCTGTCAGACCTGTCCGCTTCACTTTCAACATACAGTGGTAACGGCAGATATCAGCGTCTCACTGGATTGAAGAGTTGGAGCGTAAGCGAAACCTGGCTTCATGGGAACCGTCAACACTTCTCGCTGTCGCCCTGGGAAAACTTCGTTGAGCCGCCTCTGATTGGAAATCTGTCATTGGCCGCCAAATCTCAACATGGGAGTGTTTCAGGCAGGCCTTTCTAGAGATGTTCAGTGACAAGCTCACGTTGCTGAAGTGGCAACAGGCAGTTAGTTACTTGTCGCCTGCAAGCGCTTGGAGAGAGCCTTGTTAACTATTCTCTGGCGAAGTTCAAGCTAACATCTGGTTGCCCAGTAGCCTTCACCGACCCTCAGCGCATCGCGTATGCCCTTCAAGGCATTACCGACGCAAATCTGGCTACCATCATTGCTGCGCAACGTCCAGCCACAGTCGCAGCATATATGGAAATGGCTACTCAACTTGACCAGACATTAAGCCATCCATATCTTCGACTCACGCGCACAGAGAGTTCAGGTGTCAAGGTACCAATGCCCGGCCACAAGCGCCACAACGCAGCACAGAGCGCATAAACTCCCAGTCTTGGTCAGACAGAACCGACCGGCCACAGCTCATTTCAGCTCTCCCGTCAGACAGATGAGATGCTCGCTATCACAATATCTTCACTAAGCACGGTGCCTCTGCCTACCGCCCTGGCCAGAACCTGGCAGACGCTCTGTGTTTTCAGTGCCGTCAAAAAGGAAATCTCGCATCCAAGTGCCCATCAAAATCCACTGCTTCCAAGTCTACCGTGTATCCTTCTCCAGCTCTCCCCAGCAGCCCTTCTAAGACCCTTCATGAATCACTGGTTCAGTGTGCCCTTGTCAGTGCCATTATTGCTGGGATTGGCCATGTCGAAGCATTTCCTGACAGGGGATCTAACGCAAGGCTAATTTTACGCCAACTTGTCGGCTCTTTGCCCCTCCTGCCCTGGACAAGGGCTCCCTTAGTCGTCGTCGGAGGAACATCAGTAACTCCTGCTGGTGCCATCTGATTGAAGATTTCTGTTGGGCCCATCACTGGTTTGGTTGAAGCAGCTGCCCTTGACAATAATCTCGTACCACTTATCTTGGGTGAAGACTGGTTTTCTTCAAGCCACGCACAGTTAGTATTTCAACCACCCAGGCCTACTGAAATCCGCCATTCCCAAACCAACGCAAGTGTCCTGTGCCAAGGCAACGACTGTTGCCTAGGGTGTCAAATGCTGTTCTTCTCCAAGGGTCAGCATTTGACCACTGTGTGCCTGGCCACCACAGCTCAGCAGGCCTACACCAAATGTCGCTTCCTGGACCAGATCAGCCTTTGTGGGCCGCATTGTCTTGCCAAGATGTTTCAAACAATTGCAACCACCCCTCGTAATCCAAGCAAGCTGCTTCCCCAACAGTTGAGGTTTGCGTTCATCCATTCTTGCCCACCGCACAGATTGGTAGCCACTTGCAAGTGTCTCAGCCACAGGAAATTACAAGCCTCCTGTTGAAACATGCTGAAGTATTCGCTCGTAGAGATGAGCTGGGTCTGTACGACGGTGTGAAACATGCCATTGACCTTCTTCGTGATGCCGTGCCATACAGTCGATCCCCTTACCGCTATTCTGCTGCAGACCGTCGTTTCCTAGGGGAGCAAACCAGCATACTTCTTTGCCAAGGCATCATTCTCCCAGCCTCAAGACCTTGGGCATTCTCTGCAGTGGTTGTTAGCAGTGACTGTTGTTCAGCCCCTTCCACATGCGGATGACATCATGGATGATATTGCTGGCTTGTTGTATTTTCCCTGCCCTGACCTCAAGTTTGCTTACTGGCATGTTCGTGTCCGTGACGAAGACAAAGCAAAAACTGCTTTTATTACCCACCATGGCACTTTCATGTGGATCCACTGAAAAATGCACCTGCCACTTTCCAGCGTTCCATGCAATTCATTTTCACAAACTGGAAGCCGCATTGCACAAAGTGTGGTGTGCGAGTATACTTAGATGATGTTCTGATCTTTGCGCCAAGTTGTGATGAACTTGTTAGGCTTCTAGACGAGGTGCTCTGCCTCCTCCGCATCAGTGGATTCAAAGTTTCACTCGACAAATGCAAGTTTGCCTTGAAGTCTATCAAGTTTCTTGGGTTCATTCTCAGTAAGAACAGCAAGCAACCTGACCCTGCCAAAGTGGGTGTCATCCTAAGAATTCCCCTGCCTATGAACAGCAAAGCAGTTTTGTCATGGCTCCAGACAGCAAACTTCTACCGCCGCTTTGTAAAGGATTTCTCAAGGGATGCATTAGCTCTGCAAAGTCTGATTCGGTCGGGAGAGTTTTCCTGGACCAGTTCCTGTGATGAAGTTTTCCAACGAATCCACACAGCATTAACAAAAGCACCCGTGCTGGGCCATTTCGATCCAGATGCCTAAACAACTGTAACAGCAGATGCCTCGGGAACAGCAGTTGGTGCCATGCTCTCCCAGAATCAATGTGGAAAAGAAACTCTCATTGAAGATGCCAGTCGCGCACTCACTGCCGATGAGAAGAAGTTACACAGTAATGTTTGGGAGTGTATTGGCTTCCATTTGGCAGTCACTATCAAGTTTCGACACTATGTACACGGCAAAAAAGTTTGCCTGCTAACTGACAACTGGGCGGTTGCATGTTTGACAGCTACCATTAGGCCTTCACGGCATTTTACAGCCATGTTGATAGACCTTACTGAGTTCGATTTTACTGTGCTGCACCATCCTGGTCACCAAAACGTGGTTGCTGACATGCTACCCGGCTTATCAGCAGCAGTTCACCAATCACAGCCACTAGCAGCTGCACAAGCAGCAGACAAAGAATGCCAGAATCTTCGTCGCTCTCTATGATCTCCAGAATTGTTAGAACATGACATTGCCATTATTGATGACATCCTGCACCATACTGATGTGACTACAGGCACACAAACCATTGTAGTGCCTACAAAGATGCGCCAAGCTGCACTGGATGTGGTTCATGACGGTGGAGGCCATATGGATGTTGCTCGGACTCTGGCCAAAGTGAGAGAACATTACTGGTGGCCGAACCTTGCAGCCTCAGTGACTTGCTACGTCACAGCCTGCCCGATCTGCCAAATAAGCAACCGCCCCGCGTTTAAAAGTGTTGACAAAATGGGCCTAATGCCAATCTCAGCCGTTCCTTTTGTCTTAAGTGCCATTGATCACATTACAATGCCAGCTGCTTCTGGAGAGAAGTATATTTTAAATGTTATTGACTTCGCCACACACTTCAATTTTCCAGCAGCCGTGGCTTCAACGTGGACTAAAAAGGTCGTAGCACATCTGCAGTCGGTGTTCTTTTGGTTTGGTTGCCCTGACGACGGCATGTGTGCCCATGGTGCGGCCTTCGAATCTCACCTGTTTATGCAGTTCTTGCGCATGAATGGTGCAGAGATTCACTGCTCGGTCGCATACCGCACAGCCAGCAATGACCTTGTCGAAAGAAGCAATGGAACTTTAGTTTCCGTCCTTCGGAAGCTGTGCCCCAAGGGCCCTGCCTCTCGGCACAGCAAACATGAAGAAGCTGCATTTGCCATCAACTCAAGCTACAGTGCCAGTAGCCGCTTTCCTCTATTCGAACTACTTTACGGGTACGTCCCTAAGCTCCCATATCAACGTCACCGTCCCACTGCACCTAAGACACTTCAAGACCGCCTCCTTATGTTGCCACAGAACCGGACTGTCGCAGCAGCGTGATTCCGTTCTCTCAACGGTTGGGATGGATGGATGGAATATAGGAGCGTCCCCTTTGAAACGGGGTGGTAACAGTAGCTATCATGCTCATTTTTCTCCCTATATCCTAATTATTGATTTAGAATGGTTAACTAAACCATCATTCTATTTATTAAATTTTGTTCCTACATTACTAACATTATGTCACTTCTCTGCTTTTAAGCCACCAATCTTCCAGTCGTTTTTTGCTAGTTTCCACCGCCGGTTTATTCACCCGGCCACGGTTCTCTCTAAACCCCACAGCTTCAGGAACAGTGATTGCGCCTGCACCAACTTCCGGATGGATACCATTACATTCGAGTATAATATGGTCAATTGTTTCACTGGAGTTTCCACATACAGCTCATGCGTCATCTCCAACGGTAGGGTCCTCTGAGCAGCGTCACCTGGCGACAGATAGCGGAAATATTGTAAAAATGTATAAGAGCGCATTTAAAAGCCTGCTGTACGCGTTGCCTCTGTGGCGCAACGGATACGCATTACTAACCTGAGCACTTAGCGAGTAAAATTTATGTTCGAATACTGTGTTAGTAATTATTTTTTTGAATTTGGTTTTTAAATTGCAACATTAAAATAAGCTACCAATATCTTTCCTGGGAGGTATTCCCGTTTAGGTTGCATCGTGTGATGTTTTTAACTTCTAATAGCCAGAAAACCAGTCGTGAACACAGCCACGAGAAAACAGCATGACAACGCTAGCACTATTTAATTATTTTCAACGTAATCATTTCCTCCCTTTAGTGAGTGTTGTTATCTTTAGGTTGCGTTCAGACACACTTCACGGTTACAATCGCGTTTAACCCGCTGAGAGGCAACCAGTGACGAGAAAGAAGTTGCAGGACCCTACCGTTGAGGAGACGGAATTACACGTCGGAGCAGGCAATACAGAAGAAGCACGATCGAAATGAAAGACAGCTTATGATCAGTCTCATAGGGATCACTCATTTCATGTCGGCCAGTTCGTAAGGGTACGCCGCTAAGAACCCGAGTAGATGGTACTGGAAAGCTAGCTCCTAAATTCAACGGAATTTACCTGATCACCGACCAGAAGACTCCTGTGACATTTGTGGTCCCCCGCATCACTAGAAAAGGACCTCGGGATCGACCTTACGAAAGAGCGGTGCACGTCTCTCAAAAAGCACTATGTCCCACCATATGTCGCGCCCTACATCGTCCAGAGCCAGACCTCAACGCGTGACCCTTATAGTTCTCCTAGTGGTAGTGAAAATGACATGTGCCCACCAGCAGTGTGTACTGATCATGAAATCTTGCCTCAAGTACCTTCATCAAGACCGCGCGGTCAACACCGGCCACCCGAGCGCTTGAAAAAATACTCCCTCTCCCAGTGAGCGCCTCACGTCACATTTCGTTGCTTGACCAAAGGAACTTGGTCTAACTGAGAGGGGCTGGATGAGATGGATGGGAGGATGGATGGAATATAGGAGCGTCCCCTTTGATACGGGGTGGTAGCAGTAGCTATTATGCTCATTTTTCTCCCTATATCTTAATTATTGATTTATATTGGTTAACTAAACCATCATTCTATTTATTAAATGTTTGTTTCTACATTACTAACATTATGTCACTTCTCTGCTTTCGCGCCACCAATCTTCCAGTCGTTTTTGGCTAGTTTCCAGCGCTAGTTTATTCCCCAGGCCACAGGTATCTCTAAACCCCAGAGCTTCAGGAACAGTGACTGCGCCTGCATCAACTTCCCGGATGGATACCATTACATTCAAGTATGATATGGTCAATTGTATCACTGGAGTTACCACACACAGCACATGCGTCATCTTCAATGTTAAATTTCTTTCTGTAGCTGCGTGTTCTAAGGCACCCTGATCTAGCTTCAAAAAGTAGGGCACTGCCTCTTGAGTTATCAAAGAAAGCTTTCTTCCTGATCTGCATCTTTCACTTTCGGTATAATTCCACACTTTCTTTCTTTTCCATCGAATATATCCAATTTTTACCTTCTGTGTTTTTCAGCTGTTGCTTAATGCTCTTTCTTTCTCAGTCCTTGTGACTAGCAACTAGCATACTTACTAGTTAGTTTCCTACTTATTTTCCTCCATTGTGAGTCAACGCTTTTTAAGTACAGGTATATAAATACTTTAGCTGCCCATCTGTTACTGTCCAATTTCCTCAGGCGTTCCTCATATAATATTTTACTCTGAGCTTCCCGTACTTGGAAAGATGCCGAGCCCATATCTCCCTGTACCATCTTATTTGTGGTTTTGCCGTGGGCACCTAGTGCGAATCATCTAACGGCTCTCTGATTTATTTTTAATGTCGAGCTGTACCTCTAATTTTAGGCACAAAACCGCATTTCCGAAAGTAGGTCCGGGCACCATATTTCCTTTCCAAATACGCCTCAAACCTCATACCTGTTGTATCCCCACAATGCCCTATGCTTCATTATCCCGGCATTTATTCGCCCTTAGGCCTTAAGTGATTGATCACGCTTTTCAATATATGCCAATCCTTCGTTTACTCATACCCCCAGATATTTATATTCTACTACTCTGGGTATTTCATGGACTTGTATTTTAAGACCCTGATCAGTTCGGCCATTGAAAATTATCAGAACCGGCTTAACTGGCTGAAACGGCAGCCTAGAGTGTCCCCTTCGTCTCCGCAATACTTAACAAGAGTTTGCAATTCTTCCAGACTCTCAGCTAGCAGCACAATATTGTCTGCATACATGAAACCGGGGAGGCGCTGCTCTACCGCCTTTCCACCTAATCTATATGACAGGTTAAAAGCTAGGTTACTGTCTTGTATCCTCCGTGCCAGGTTTATCTTATAAAGCATGAACAGCAGCGGTGATAGAGGATAGCCTTGTCTTAATCATTTGCATACTTTGAGATCTTCCGTACTTCTTATCACTTCCCATGTAATTTCTACTTTGTTATCCAGGTATATTTCCTGTAGGAACTCTATTATCTCATAGCCGATACCTTCTTCTTTTAATATGTTCCACAGGAGTTCCCTGTTTACGTTGTCGTACGCCCCGTTTATGTCCAGCAAGGCCAAATACAAAGGTCTATTTTTCACTCTAGATGTTTCGATGCATTGGGTAAGCACGAAAAGGCTATCATCTAAGCGCCTACCATTTCTAAAGCCATTCTGAAGTTCTCCGAGAATCTTGTTACTTTCTACCCATGCTTGCACCTTCAATTTCACCGCCTGCATGGCCAACCTGTACATAACAGATGTTATGGTAATCGGCCTGTAGGATTTTATGTGCATCCTTACTCCTTTCCCTTTATAAATCAAATTCATTTTACTCTGCCGCCAGCTGTCCGGAATTCGCTTATTCGTTATGACTGTTTCCAGAGCTTTTAACAACCTTTCCTTACTTTTTGCACCAAGTTCATTAATCAGCTTGATCGGAATTCCATCTATTCCTGTAGATGTGTTATTAGCAATATTTTTTCTGCCTTTTTCCAGTTTAGATTGGTCATTTCTAAGCTGCTTTGTATTCTGCTACCTTGTGTTGCTTCCTGATTTGTGGGGATTACCCTATCGTCGCTCTTAAATGCCTCGGCTATAACTGATGTAATGTAGTTCACTGCGTTGTCTCTCTTCAAACAATTTCCCTCGTTATCTTGAATCCGATCCTGCTTTCTTTGATTCTTCTTCCGTAGCCAGCTTATATGGTTCCATAATTGTCTTGTTCCGTCTCTAGAGGCCATCCAGCGATCGGTGGACTGCCTTATTTTACTTTGGACGAGAGCCTGTACCTCAAGTTTCTTTTGTCGATATGATTCCCATTTTTGGTCGATTTCTTCCTGAGATACCTGGGCTTTTTTTGTCACTCGGTGTTCCCTTGAAGCAGCCCGTCGTTGTTAATAGTTTCCCTGATTTCCTTATTACACCAGCTCCGTGGCTTCTTCTTTACATTCCAGCGGTTTGCTACTTTAATCTCCTTAATTTTCCTCCTTATTAGTAGTTCTTCCTGCTCATAATCGCAGTCTTCATGGGGCTTTTCTCTATTACTTCCTCTATGTCTGCTGCTATCGTCGTCTAATTTTGCGTTTAGTTTTTGTCTAAGTTCCATTTCTTGTTTCATCAAGGACCGCATCTGCAGACTAATACGTTTATGATCACTTCCCAGACTATACTCCCCTTCTTCGTCTATTTCCCTATTTGTGACCTTGCTATAATATTCCTGCGACATTAGAGAGTAGTCAATGGTCGTCTGCTTATTGCGGAATTCCCATGGGATTTGGCCTTCACATTTTGTTTCTCTATTTACTATAACTAGATCGTGTCGCTCACAGAAATCTAGCATTAGCTTCCCGTTACAATCCGCGTATACATCCAGATCGTCGATGTGGTCGTCCATGTCCTCCAGCAGATTAATATTGGCCCTGTCTCCAAACTGGCCTATATCGTCACTGAGGCATTCAACAAGATCCTTGTTTTCTTGCCTGCATTGGTGTCCTGTTCCTAAATAAACTACCCCTAGCAATGTCCTTACGCCGGAAATTGTTCCATATACCCAGATATGTTCTTTACAAGCTGATTTAATTATTTGCCAATTTGTTCCCTGGTGTATTAACATACCTACCCCTCCACCCTTTTTTACCGTTCTCGTTCTGTTGCACTCTTCCCAGACGTAGCCTTCTATAAACGGCGGATCTTCTAGATCCCTGAGATGAGTCTCGCAAAGAGCGTACACACCTATTTTGTCATCCTTCAACTGCTGTTCTACATCTAGCCATTTCGATCTTTTTCTACCTCCTTGCATGTTTATGTAGCTGATCCTAGTGGTAAATTTCTTTTTTTTTTTTGTATTTTTCTTTCTCGACCTACTCCTTGCCAGTTTTCTGGGGCTCAGCGTCCGTTATTACACTTTCTTCTGCTTCAGTTCTAACTACCTCTGTGCACGAAGTCCTCGCGGACCCGCTAAAAAGCTACAGCCCTGCCTGCTAGGCGCCAGCCGATCTCTGCTCCCACCCTTCTGTTAAAATGAATGCCATCTCGCTGAAAAGCCCTACCAAAACCTGCTTTATGCATCTCCCTGTGAGCGACTCACCACTGGCGCCACCTACCGCTTACCGCTGGACCGAGGCCGACAAGCCTAGTGTGGTGTGTGTGCGAGTGTCAATTGAACGCGTTCTTCGGCGCGGAGAGGTGAAGCTTAGTACTGGGCACCATACCTCGTTAGTAAAGTTTGTCTCCATTGCTTGAGCCCTGTTCAATGCCGGACGCCTCGCCCAACTTCCGCCCAGCCTTTTTTCAAGCCTTAAGTCCTCGCCCATGCCTTCACAACAGTAGATCAGAAATGTAATGGTTTGAGAACAAACCCCTCATGTACACAGCAGTAAAAAGGAGAAGAATGAGTTGTATACATTATATACATCTCTTGAGAAAGAAATTTTCGATCCAAATTCAAGATTAGAATGAATTTTTAGTCAGCAAGCTTCAAACAAAGTTGTCAATGGTCAACAAGATCATACGCCTTGTAAAAAGCTAAGAATATTCAGTCGAAGCAGGATACACGATCTATTGCTGCAAGAAGGTCATAAGTGAAAGGTAAGAACACGGTATCATATGAAAAATATTTCCTAAAGCTATACTGATGTGACATAAAGAGAAAGGTACTTTGAAGGGAACTGAGCAAATTTGGATATATTCTATGCTGAACATTTTAAGTTAAACGGTGGCTAAGAGATGATTTATCTTTAGTAGGGCGATGACACGTTTTCGGGCTTAAACAACGGCACCATCCTCCTCACCTTCTAAGCGTTTAGTAACACACTAAGCGTGGTTTTAAAGGAAAATAAAGTAATTTTCTGTCATGTGAAGACAGTGTTTAATAACGAATTAAGTTTTCTACTCCGACGAATTCTGTAATAACAGTTTTCATTACAGGAAAATGTATGTCGTCATGTCGGCCTTAAAATCAGACAGCATTCGCGAAGATCTTTGAAAACACTTTCTAAAATGTGTTGCAACATTTTTCAGAAGGTGAGAAAACGCAGGTTTTATCACCTAAGGTTGTCGTAATGGCTTTTTTAACGCTAACAATATGTCACAACTTTTTGGCGCATGTGACCAGTAAAAAAGGCAGAATCGTGTTAAAGAAAATACACAACAAACGTGTCCTCATCCTTCAGTGTACCATGCTGTCTGATCGTGCCTACCCCTACATTTCGATTTTCAGAGCAATCTCTTCTTTTTTTTTAGTATCCGTTTTAATGAAACATTGAACCGCAGAGATCGCTGAACAAAATTGGGCCTAAAATCACTACTTGGGGAAATTGGTAATATATTTTGGCTGATTAGAACGGGTTCTGAATTACTGGCTCAAATTAAAAACAGAGACAACTGTAGATGGCACGTGATAATTATTTGTCAGTGAAATGAATAAACAATTTTCTTGCCCCGGCTGCAGTTAAAAGTAATCTGCAGGCCTATGATTCACCGGTTTTAAATTTCACTGCTCTGCACTGGTACTGAAGTGATTGCTTTTCTCAGCACAATATCAAGGCATGTTTCTTTACTCTTTCTATCAACACAGAACGATTGGAACATTTGGAAATACTAAGTACTAATATTTATTACCGCTTGATACGTCTAAAAATTTAGCTATTTTACGATATGCTTCTATTTTTCAATCCATTTCAACCTCAATATAACTCTCATCCTACGAAATGGCGTTGCGGCGTGGAAAGTTTACGTTATCTATGGTTTTTTTTTTCTTGACAATTTGTAGCACCTTGTTAACCAGAAAACCAGCAATATCAAACGTGTGTCCTAGTACATGTAACCTGTGCTTTTTTTAAGCAATTCAAGCTCATTTTTGACGTGTGCCTGTTAGGCGCTATCCAAATCTATCGATCTGTTGTACTGATTTGAACAATAGTCTCTTTATTACTGAGTGATTCTGTGTCGTGCTAGCGTAGTTATACTGTGTATAGCGAATGGAGAATACAGTGAACGGCTAAAATATTCGCATACTCAGAAGATGCATTGTTACCTTAGATGAGGCATGCCATACAAACTAAATTGATTGGTGTTGTGGGGTTTAACTTCCCAAAGCGACTCAGGCTATGAGAGACGCCGTAGTGGAGGACTCCGGAAATGTCAACCACCTGGAGCTCTTTAACGTGCACTGACATCGCACAGCACACGGACGCCTCTTCGTTTCGCCTCCATCGAAACGCAGCCGCTGCGGTCGGGTTCGAACCCGGGTACTCCAGCGCAGTAGTCGGGTGTCTTACCACTGCACCACCCCGGCGGGGCATACAAACTAAATTGCTGTGAGATGTATATGCAACACGTATTTCGACAATAACTTGGAAGAATTAGTTACACTCGTAAGTCATCAATTGTTTATTCCCCCGGCGCAGATTTTATGGCTAATACTAGCCAACGCACCGATTTCAACAGGAGGAGGCTATTCTATATACAAATGTTCATCACTTCCCTGGGTTTCAGTGATATAACATCAAAAATTCTCCAAGTCAACGTCGGGTGCTGAAGAAAGCCTCAGGCTAATATCGGCCTTCTGGGGTTCTTTAACGCGCATTGATATCTCAGAGCACGCGAGTATCTTGCCTTTTACCTCCAGGGATTCAGGGTTGCCTGGCAGGGTCGTCAGGGGCCCTAATCAGAAAAGCACCACGATGAGACTAATTGATATTGTTTTACTTATTTAGAATTGCTATATATATATCACGCAAAATATATCTACAAAGGCAACTACACTAGGTAATCTGCAGAATTTCCGAATTTTAACGATAGTCCCAAGCTGGTAGGAAATATTAAGCACAACAATTATCTATTCTCCCCTTTTTAGGTCACCATTGTAGTAAGATAACATATTTTAGTGTGACAGAAGTTTCAACTTTGTAATCATTTTTGTCCCATGCGCGTACAAGAAGAGAGTGAGAAGTTTTGGCTTAAACTGAACAATAAAAAGACAAAGATCATGGCGTCTTACCCCATCAAGTCCTGGAGAATCAAGGGACAAGAAGTGGAAGTTGGTTGTGACAGATTTTCTCTTCTTGGGCTCCAAGATAACCCCGGAAAGAGACTGCAGCCATGAAATTAGGAGACGCCTACTTCTGGGAAAGAGAGCCATGGCTAGCCTTGACCGCCTAGTAAAGAGCAGAGACATTAGTCTGCCAACCAAGATCCGTATAACCCGTGCTATGGTATTTCCAGTTGTGATGTATGGATGTGAGGGTTGGACTGTGAAGAAGGCTGACCGCCGAAGAATCGACGCGTTTGAATTGTGGTGCTGGCGGAGAATCTTGAGAATTCCTTGTACTGCCAGAAGACCAAATCAGTCGATATTGTCGACCATAAACCCTGAATGCTCATTGGAGGGTCAAATTCTAAAGTTAAAGCTCAGCTACTTTGGTCATCTGATGAGAAGAGAGGAGTCGCTGGAGAAAGATTTGATGTTGGTAAAGGTTGAGGGTCACCGGAGAAGGAGTAGGGAGCGAACTCGATGGTTAGATGGCATCCTCGAGGCGCTGCAGATGAAGTTATGTGATGTTAGGAAGATAGTGAGAGACCGGGAAGCGTGGCGTGATATGGTCCATAGGGTCACGAGGAGTCGGACACGACTGAACGATTGAACTGAACTGATCTGAACTGATTAAAGTGTGGCCGTTAATAAATGAACGTAAGTAGAATCTGCTTCTGTAGTATGGTTGGGAGAGCTAACTGTAGCTATAGATACGTTGGCTTTTATGTTGCGTTACTTTAACGAAGAAGGTATTGTCTGTTCTGTCTCAGCAATAAACATGGGCACTAGACAAAAATAACCCTAAAAAAAATAAATAACCCTAAAGCTTACAATTATTTTGCGTTGGAGCCGCCATCGTTCTATGTCCTACACGACCTGCTCCCTCCTGTATTTCTCAAATTTGTTCTGGAAACATAGGCGCAATGATATACCCTGTTTTGCAGGGAATAGACAGAAAAAGTCCAAAAGAAGCAGTTGCTTCGTACTATCGCCACTGCACTCAGTAATGTCTGACTTTATAGGCAAATAGTGGAAGGAACAGCACTCACCTAAACAGGTCGGCAGTGTTTTCACATGCGAGCGGAGCTGCAGAAAACTCCACCTTCAAGCTCCTTCTTTTCTATTCCCACATTTTGACCAGAGAGTGAGAGAGAGAAATAGAACAATAGAAAGTCAGGGAGGTTAACTAGGCGATGCCCAGCAGGCTACGCTATGCTTGGGAAAGGGAATGAAGACAGAAAAGGGAGAGAAAGAGCGACTAGATAAGGAGTTTGACTTGTGTCCAGAGATTTGTAGCAGAAAGGAGTAGAGGGCGTACACTTAAAGCCCAAACCTCAATCTGCCTTCACGCTTTCCTTCCTGATGATGGGGTCCAACTGGCGGAGTGTAGCAGCCAATAAGGCATGCTCTCGCTCACACGGAGGGCAGACACGAAGTATATGCACAATTGTTTCATGTTTCATCAGACCCACACTGCTCACATGTTGGAGAGTCTACCATTGCGATAAGATATCACTCATCATCATCATCTCTCAGATTATACCCACTGCAGGGCGAAGGCCTCTCCTATATGCCTTCACTCAACCCGGTCATCCTCATTACCATCATTTATTATACCCTTGAAGGCCCCTGGTGGGGTATTAAATAAGGGGGGCGGTGAGGTCACACATAAAGATAAAAATTGTTCATGGTCTAAACATAGGTACAAAAAGTCAAAAAGCTCAAATACAACAATTCAAATGAGGGAGGCACCGCAAATAAAAAGGAAGAGGAAACAATCGGTTATGAAGCGAAATGACATGTCACGCGTTCTTTAAATCTAGTAGGGTCACGTTCAGTTACAATGTGTTCTTGGAGCTGGTTCCATTCTTGAATTGCGGCTGATAGAAAAGACGTATTAAAGGCGTTGAACAGACGAGATGATGTGCGCAATGGTGGAAGTAACAGAGCATCACGGAGATGGTAGAAGTTGTGGTACAGGTTATGGAACAGGCATAGGCGAGAAATGTTGCGTCTTATGGCTAAAGGGCTGATACCGAGAGATGTCGTAATACTGCTGATGCTGAAACAATAGTCATAATTTGAAGATATAAAACCGGCAGAGCGATTCTGGGTGGATTCAATTTTTTTAATTAAGTGCAACTGATGAGGGGACCAAATTGCGGATGCGTATTCGAGCTTCGGGCGAATGAAAGTTTCGTACGTAAGTTTCCGAATGGATGGCGGTGATAGTGAAAGTGATCTTCTAATGAAGTCCAGAGTTCTCGAAGTGTCAGTAGCTTGTTTTGTGATATTCTCATTCCATGTTAGTTTATTGCTGATTAGGGCGCCGAGATACCTGTAAGTTTCAACCTGTGATATGATAGTTGCCTTTGGTGAATATGTATAGGAAACGTTAGAATGTTTACGTGAGACCTGCATTAATTTGCATTTGGTTATGTTGAGCGTCATCCAGTCTGAGCACCAGGAATCAATTTTACGTAAGTCGTTTTGTAGGGTTACTTGGTCATCGTGAGACGAAATGCGATGGTATAAGACGCAGTCGTCGGCGAACAGGCGAATGGATGATGCTATGCCAGAAGAGAGGTCATTTATAAAGATAAGGAACAGTAATGGCCCAAGCACGGATCCTTGCGGTACGCCCGAGATTACTTCGTGTGTGGAGGAATGATGCCCTCCGATGACGGTCTATTGAAAGCGGTTCGTGAGGAAGAAGTTAATCCAGGATAAAATCAATGGATCAATGGAAAGGCGTGAAAGGTTAAACATCAGTCTTTTGTTGAGGACGCGATCGAATGCTTTGGAAAAGTCCAGGAATATGACGTTGGTTTGGAAAAATGAGTCAAGGTTAAAGTGAAGGTCATTAGTGAAGGTCAGTAGTGAATTCAAAGAGCTGAGTTTCGCATGAAAGACCGGGGCGGAAGCCACGCTGATTCTTAACGAAAAATGAGTTATTATCAAGGTGGCTTGCAACTTGGGAGTAGATGATGTGTTCCATTATTTTACAGGCTATGCAAGTTAACGAAATAGGCCGAGCGGTTTCCTGATTTGAACACTGGGGATACTCTACTTAGTTTCCAATAATCCGGAATCGAACTGCTAACTAAGGACTGGGCGAATATGATCTTAAAGATAAGGCTGGAAATAACTTTGGAGGACTTAAGCACCTTCGTAGGTATAGTGTCAGGGCCAGGGCTACTTGACAGCTTTAAGCTGTCGATCAATTTTTCGATTCCTTCACAATTGATGTGAATGGGGGGCATCTGAGCAAAGCTTAAAGGAGGTAGATTGGGTTCGTTCAGTGTAGATTCTTGAGTGAAAATAGAAGAGAAGTATGAATTCATGACATCGGAACGCTGATCAATCGGCACTGGGGAGTTTTGATTAAGTAAGGAAATGTTAGAGCTTTTACTACGTGTAGGAGCAAGAATATTCCAGAATTTTGGGGGGTTGATAGGAAGGATGCAGGTCCTGGTGATGAAACGTTTTCTTTGATTGTCTCAAAAGCTGTGTGTATTCCTTCAGGCAAGTAAAATAGTTTTCCCATTTAGGTTCAGAATGTGATGTCTTCGCTGCACGAGAAAGGTGTCATTCCTTTCGGCATAGCTTTCTAAAAGCGTTCGAATACCACGGGTTTTCTATAATACCGCGAATAGAAACGTGAGGGACGTACTTATAAATGAGTGATAAGAGTTTGTGCTTAACTAACAGCCAGTTTTCGTTCACATGTTTTAAAGAGGCAGTTTGACGGAAGGAATGGTAAAATATTTCTAACTCTTCGTTAATACTAGACACGTCTGCTCGCCTGTAGTCGCGTATCTGTTTTATGGATTTCTGTCGAACAGGGGCGGGGAAGGATAACTCTAATAGCAGCATTTTGTGATCGCTCACACCATTGACACATTGCACTGACCGTATCAAATAGGGATTGGTGGAAAGAACTAGATCCAGTGTGTTATTGTTGCGAGTTGGCATGCTTACAGTTTGGGCAAGATTAAACATAAGAGCGAGGTCAATAAAATCTTTGGAACAGCGGGAAGTTTCCTGTAAAGCTCATCCAATCAATATCGGGAAAGTTAAAATTGCCACAAAGAATATAATTGGCGTTAGGAAAGCGAGCATTCAAATCAAGAAGAACCAAGTGCAGATCGTTAGTAAAAGAATTATCCCAATCTGGTGGGCAATGACAGGCAATCAGTAAATTCGTGCTTCCGGGGGGCGAAAAGTTTACACAGAGAATTTCATGGTGACATGTAACATCAATAGTGAAGGAATGTGTAACCGATTTTATCAGTACAAGAACGCCACCGCCCCTAAGACCGGCCCTGTCGAGCCTATGAACGGTCAAAGATGAAGTGTCGTCAAACAGTTCATTATTACTGATATGCTGAGTCAACCATGTTTCGGTGAATACCGCAATATTGCTTTGATTGTCTTTTAAAAGAGTTTCCACAGTTTCCTTCTTCGGTATGAAACTACGAACGTTTGCGAGCACGACAGACATAGTTCGAAACGCAGGTGTACTGGTGGGGGCTTGAACAGGCTGATATGGTGACGAGACCGGGTGCCGGTGTTTTCGCGGTGACTGCTATGTTTTTAGTTCATGCATGGAGTTGGAGTCATCGTCATAAATGTACACTTTATTGCCAATGATAAGCTTGTCAAAGCGCATCTAGAAATTAGAAAAGCTCTGCTGGCCATAATCAAATAGTTTTCCACGGGCAAATCGAACACGCGCCGAGTAATCTTTGCGTACTGAATACGGCAGACCTTTCAACTTGGGCCCAGCAGAGAGGATGTAACACTTTGTTTTGTCCTTGGCTAGCTTAACTTTAACGGAGCGGTTCTTTGATTCTCGGAAGCGACCCAGTCCATGGGCGCGCTCAATTTCAGAGCTATCGATATCTAAACCAAGCACCTCAGAGCAAAACGTGATAACATTTGACTCCGTCTCCGCCCAAGTTTCGCCCTTTACATCCCTGATACCAAGAAAGAGCAGGTTTGTGCGATGAAGATGATTTTCAGAGTCGTCACATTTTCTAGTAAGTGTCTTGATATCTAAAGATAACTTCTCGATGGTAGGCTTCGTGGCCGATCTAGAGCTGTTTTCCTCGGATTGGTAAGTATCCACAATATTTTCAAGCGCATCAAAGCGAATTTAAAGATTACAAACCATGTTTTCTATGCTTTTTTGAGCGTCTCGTATTACCGAAACATCAGACAGTATATTGTTCTGGGTGAGCTGGACGCGTCCAATTGCTGATGAAATAGGTTCCAGTATATGCGGGTGAGTCAGGGTGCGGACCTGGGTTTAACTCAATGTCCCCGGACAGCCCAAGCAGTAGCAATGTGAGATAGGCATTAACGCAGTATGTAAAACAGGATTGACAAATCAATCTACACCAAGGATCAAGAGTGTCAAGGGGGCACGACACCGCAAAAAATAATGGATCACTCGAACGAATGCAAGATTGAGGTAACAAACTAACCTGCAGTAGAAAGGGCGCATTCATGACCACATTCATGGTGGTGGCGTGCCCCAACTGGCACAAGAATGGCCGCGCTTTATGAAGACTACGCAGATCTCCAGCGCTGATAGTCCCGCCTGGTTACCAGATGAAAGAAGGTACGAAGTCAGGAATCGGCGGTGGCAACGCTCCGTCGTCATTTGTCATGAGCGGCTCGGGAAGGTGGTTGGCCGGCCCGTCGAAATTCAGAGTCAAGGGTGGACTGGCACGGTTGTATCCTGAAAGCACTGGGGTGATGGCCGAAAACAGGATAGCCTGCAGTGGAAAAGACGTATTCATGACCACATTCATGGCGGTGGCGTGCCCCCATATATGCCTCCTATGTGCCTTCACTCAATCCGGTCCCGTACTAGCTGCATATACTTGCCCCCTGAGAACTTCTTAACCTCATCCACCCACCAAAATTTATGCCGCCCTCTGCTACGCTTTCCTTCCCTTGAAATGTAGTTTGTTACCCTAAGCGACCAACGATTATACTCTCAACGTATTACATGTCCTGCCCATGCCCATTTCTTCTTGATTTCCACTAGAATGTCATTAACTTGAGTTATTTCTCTGACTCACTCTCCATGCTTCCTATCTCTTAACGTCACCATTACCATTTTTCTTTCCTAGCTCTCTGCGTTGTCCTCAACTTAAGTAGAACTCTCTTCGTTACCCTCCACGTTTCAGCCCCATAGGTGAGTACAGGTAAGATGCAACTGTTGTATACTTTTCTCTTAAACGATAGCGGTACGCTGCTAGTCATATTCTGCGAGTGCTTGCCAAATACCCTCCATCCAAATTTTCTTCGCCTTGCTATTTCCTTTTATGGCCCGAATCTACGGTTACCACCTGTCCTAAGTAGACATATTCGCCTACTACTTCCAGTGCTTCGCTGCATAATATAAACTGCTGTCCTTTCCCGGGGCTGCTGAACATTACCTTAGTCTTCTGCATATTGATTTTCAAGCCTACCTTTCTACTTTTCCTGTCTAGGTCAGCAATCATTCCTTGTAGTTCATTCCGTGAATTACTTAGCAAGGCAATGCCATCAGCAAATCACAGATTACGCAGGTGTTCTCCATCTGCCCTTATCCGTAACTGTTCCCAAGGGACAAGGTGGGTAACGTCATCACGAATATGGACAAGATAGGCAAGGTCGCTGAGGAGTTCTATACTGATCTCTGCAAACGCCAAAGTGGTCAAGACAATATTGAGATTGGCAATAAATACAAGCAGTCAGACGTTCCGCCAGTGACAAAGGATGATGCTAAGAAAGCGTTAGAAAGTATGAAAAGGGAGAAAGCAGCTGGAGAGAATCAGGTAACTGTAGATTTGTTGAAGGACGGGGAATATTGTGCTAGAAAAACTGGCCACCCTTTAAACGCAGAGCCTGGCGTCATCGATGGTACCGGAACAATAGACAAACTCAAAGATTACCTGAATTCATAAGAAAGAGGACGCTAAGGAGCTGAAAAATTTTAGACCAATCAGCTTACTGCCTGTTACGTATAAGGTGTTTACTAATGCAATCGCTAACAAAAGGAAAAAAGCTAACAAAAAATCAGGCTTTCGGAAAGGGTACTCTACTATCGATCATATCCATACAATCGACCAGGTGATAGAAAAATGCTCGGAATATAGCCAGCCCTGATACATAGCATTTATTGATTTCTAAAAAGCATTTCACTCAATATAAACCTCTGCGGTCATGCAGGCATTGCAAAGTCAGGGTGTAGACGAGCCGTACGTGGAAGAACTGAAGATATATATATATATATATATATATATATATATATATATATATATATATATATATATATATATATATATATATATATATATATATATATATATATATATATATATTGTCACGCATGTCCTGCGGTGGTTTTGTATTGGAGCAAGATGAGGGGTTGTCTTGGATTGTATTGAGACAGCTGATCTGGTACTCCATTCCGAGAAATGTCGTTTAGGAGAGCGCCAGACAGTGGTACTTGGACATCTTGTAGACAAGGATGGGGTCAGGCCTGATCGAACACAATTGAAACTGTCACTTGTTTTAAACCACCGAAATCATAAAGCAGCGCTCAGGAGTTTTTTGGGGCTTTGCTCCTACTTCCTACTTCCGGCGTTTTGTTCCGAAGTTTGCTGATCTAGCACATCCACTTACTTCTCTTCTACAAAATGACGTGCCTTTCAAGTGGACTACTGATTCTGACTCCGCATTTCGCCAGTTAAAATTTATTTTGACATCAGGACCTTTACTACGCCACTTCTGCCCATCAGCTCCAACAGAACTTCACACTGACGCTAGAGCAGTCGGAGTTGGTGCAGCCCTCATACAGCGCCACAATGGCAATGAACATGTCGTTGCATATGCAAGCCGTTCTTTAAGCAAGGCTGGGCGCAATTACACAGTAACTGAACAGGAATGCTTAGCTGTTTTCGGTGTGCAACGGTTTCGATCATATGTTTATGGATGTGCATTTAAAATTGTGACGGAACATCATTCCTTATGTTGGCTTGTAAACCTCCGTGACCCCTGTGGACTCCTTGCGCGGTGGGCTTTGCGCCTCCAAGAATTCAATTTTACTGTGTCTTTTAAGAGTGGTCGTAAGCACGGTGACGCTGACTGCCTGTCACGGTTGCTTCTTGAAAGTACTGATTGCGAGGGTGAGCTCTTGGATGATTATATATATAGCTGCTACCTCTACAAGCTTCCTCGATGTTGGTGAATTCAAGATTGCACAGAGGAACGACAGCTAGTTGGCACCGCTTTTTGATGCGGCAAGTTCCCTGAACGCTGCGACCGCATTCTGCATTCGTGATGGTCTACTATACAAGAAGAACTACTCGTCAGTAGGTACACGGTTTCTTCTGGTAGTTTCTACAAATCTTCGGTGTCAGGTTCTTCGTGTAATGCACGACGATCCCACGGCTGGACACTTGGGTTTTGCCAGGACATTGCAGAGGACTAAGGAACGTTTTTATTGGCCGAAGATGAGTCAAACTACTCAACAATATATGGCCAGCTGCCTCCAGTGCCAGCGTTTAAAACACCCAACCTGCTCTCCGCCGGGTCATCTTTAGCCTACAGCGCCGCCACGAACTCCATTCGAACAGGCGGGAATTGACCTTCTAGGACCATTTCCCCGTTCCACCAACGGGAACCGCTGGATCATCGTGTGCGTAGACTACCTCACGCGGTACTGTGAAACTGCTGCCATACCGTCAGCCACTCCTTCTGATGTCTCGGCCTTCCTCCTACCGTCCATCATTCTTCGACATGGGCCTCCTCGTGTGCTAATAAGTGACCGGGGGCAGCAATTTATTTACGGCAGAAGTTGTGGAAGAACTTCGTCTCTGCTCATGCCATTTTGGCCATTAAACTCCTTACCACCCACAAACAAATGGCCTTACCGAACGCACCAATTGTACTTAGCAATATGCTCGCAATGTTTGTCGATTCACGCCACAAAAACTAGGATGAAGTCCTCCGTTTATAACATACGCATTCAACACTGCTAAGCACGAAACGACGGGATACAGTCCTTTTTTTCTGCTTTACCCTCGACTTCCACGAAGTACTCTGGACACATTTTTACCTTTCTCGCTCCAAGCTGAAACTTTATTAGCACACACTCTTTCTTTGGCTGAAGAAGCTCGCCGACTCGCTAGATTTCGCACTTTAGCCTCCCAAGAACGCTACCAGCAACGCTACGACAAGCGTCACCAAGATGTTAATTATAATCCTGGTGACTTGGTGTTTCTTTGGACGCCGTTGCGTAAGCGCGGCCTGTCCCAGAAACTGTTGACCAGCATAGTGGTCCTTCCGTTGTGCTGGAACACATCACCGCAGTCAACTTTGTAGTCTCTCGCCTGGCCACCCATGGTCGTCGTTCTCGAAATACTCAAGTAGTTCACGTGCCCGCATGAAGCACTGCTATCAGGGTGACGAACCTCGACTCGCCCGGCGGGCTTCGTCTGCGAAGGGGGCAGCGTAACGCATGTGCTGCGGTGGTCCTGTATTGGAGGAAGATGAGGGGTTGCAGTAGAAGCTGAAAAGGAAGAGGAAGCTGGTTTGGCTCGATCTGGGCGTGCTAACGACCAGCGCATCGAAAACCTGCCCTGTAAATAAACCACGTAACAATATGTATATGTATATATATATATATATATATATATATATATATATTGTCACGTAGTGGTGACGAGGTCGACGACACAAATGAAGGGGTCGATGATTGCACTAAAGAAACCTTTATTTGGGCTGACTTGCGCCCGCAAAAGAACTAAGCAACTCGGCGGCGGCGATAGCAATAAACGCGCTCGTCGGTCGTCGAACAAAGAAATGCCCGTCACACTCGGCAACGCTCAATTTAAAGGCTGCACAGAACAATCTAGATAACCTCGCAAACAGCTACCAGCACGGGCTGGAACATTATGGAAAGACACCCGAGTGGCCGGAACCTTCGAGACAGATCTCGGTGCGTCTTGCACTACAACAAAACTGATAAAGGTGTGACTCGCGACGTCGAGCAGTAACAAACAAAGATTACGGAACTCAGATAAGCCTGTATGCCGGCGGCTGTTAAAAAATAACAAATACTGTTTTGAAGGTTTCGCGGCATTACTCCCCCCTTAAAAAAACATCGCCTCGATGTTTCAAAACAAAGAAACTTACACATAAACACTGCAAAGTTTAAACACCACAGATTCTTTAACGCGCGTAATATGGCTTCAGTCGTTCAACATGTACAATTTCTGGGCGTGCGCGTCGCCGTTGTGATGCTGACGTTCCGTCGGGAATGACTTCATAGTCCAGTGGTCCGACGCGGCGAAGGATTTTGTACGGCCCAAAGTATCGACGCAACAACTTTTCACTTAATCCGCGACGGCGAATTGGTGTCCAAACCCACACTTGGTCTCCTGAATTGTACTCTGCGTGGCGTCGTCGTAAATTGTATCGTCGACTGTCGGTGCGCTGTTGGTCTTTAATACGCAGCCGTGCGAGTCGTCGGGCTTCCTCTGCACGCTGCAGGTAGGCGGCGACGTCAAGGTTGTCTTCGCTGGTTACGTGCGGCAGCATTGCGTCGAGCGTCGTCGTGGGCTCCCTGCCGTACACAAGCTTAAACGGGGTCGCTCTGGTCGTCTCCTGGACTGCCGTGTTATACGCGAAGATCACGTACGGCAAGATGGCGTCCCAGGTCTTGTGTTGAGCGTCGACGTACATAGCGATCATTTCCGCGATCGTTTTGTTCAGGCGCTCCGTAAGGCCATTGGTCTGGGGATGGTACGCAGTTGTTCGTCGATGGCTTGTGTGACTGTATTCCAGGATGGCTTGCGTCAACTCTGCCGTAAACGCCGTTCCCCTATCCGTGATGAGCACTTCTGGGGCGCCGTGTCGCAACAGAATTTGTTCGACAAAAAATTTGGCGACTTCTGCCGCGGTACCATTTGGTAGTGCTCTTGCTTCGGCGTAACGGGTAAGGTAGTCAGTGGCCACGATGATCCACTTGTTACCCATAGACGAAGATGGAAAGGGGCCGAGGAGATCCATCCCAATTTGTTGAAAGGGCAGGATTGGGGGCGGAATCGGGTTTAGTAGTCCTGCTGGTCTGTTCGGCGGCGTCTTGCGTCGTTGGCACTCACGACACGTCTTCACGTAGTGGGCAACTTCGGCAGGCAGTCGCGGCCAGTAATACCTCTCCTGGATTCGACGCAACGTGCGCGCAAATCCGAGGTGGCCTGATGTGGGCTCATCGTGCAACGCCTGCAGAATTTCTTGCCGAAGGGTTTTAGGCACTACGAGAAGCTGCGCGGTCTTGTTGGGTGCGAAGTTCTTCTTCACGAGGAGGCCATTGCTTAACGTGAAGGATGATAAATGTCGCCTGAACACACCAGGAGGGGAAGCGGTCTTTCCTTCCAAGTAATCGGCTAGCGCTTTCAGCTCAGGGTCTGATCGCTGTTGTTCTGCGAAACTGCTGGCGCTTACCGGTCCCAAAAAGGCGTCGTCGTCATCGTCCTTCGGGGGAGCATCGACGGGAGCGCGGGATAAGCAGTCTGCGTCGGAATGCTTCCGGCCCGACTTATAGACTACAGTCATGTCAAATTCTTGAAGTCGTAGGCTCCATCTGGCAAGGCGGCCGGAAGGACCTTTCAAATTAGCCAGCCAGCAGAGCGCGTGATGGTCGCTTACTACCTTGAATGGTCGGCCGTATAGGTATGGACGAAACTTAGAAGTGGCCCAGATGATTGCAAGGCACTCGTTCTCGGTCGTCGAGTAATTGACTTCGGCTTTTGTGAGGGATCTGCTAGCGTAGGCGATTACTTCCTCCTGTCCGGCACTCTTCTGGACAAGAACGGCTCCTAGGCCCACATTGCTCGCGTCGGTGTGAATTTCGGTCTCGGCGTTTTCATCAAAGTGGCCAAGTACAGGAGGGCATTGCAGGCGGCGCTTGAGTTCGTCGAAGGCTTCTCCTTGCGGCGTTTCCCATTTAAAAGGTACGTCAGCCTTTGTAAGCTGCGTCAACGGTTCGGCAATCCGCGAAAAGTTTCTAACAAATCGCCGATAATAAGCGCACAGCCCAAGGAATCGGCGCACAGCTTTCTTGTCGGCAGGCGGTGGGAATTGTGCGATTGCAGCTGTTTTCTCCGGGTCTGGGCGAATACCGTCCTTGCTAACGATGTGACCTAGGAACCGGAGTTCTTCGTAGGCGAAGTGACACTTCTCAGCTTTAAGCGTTAGTCCCGATGACTTGATGGCTTCCAGCACTGTCTGTAGTCGTTTTAGGTGGTCTTCAAAGTTTGACGAGAAGACAACAACGTCGTCCAAATATACCAAACAAATTTGCCGCTTCAAGCCTGCCAGGACTGTGTCCATTACTCGTTGAAACGTGGCTGGTGCGGAGCAGAGGCCAAATGGCATCACCTTGAACTCATAAAGGCCGTCCGGTGTGATGAATGCGGTCTTCTCGCGATCTCTTTCGTCGACCTCAATTTGCCAATATCCGCTCTTCAGGTCCATCGATGTGAAGTACCTTGCACTGCAGAGCCGGTCGAGAGTGTCGTCGATGCGGGGAAGCGGATAGACATCCTTCTTCGTTATGCTATTCAAGCGGAGGTAATCAACGCAGAAGCGAAGTGTGCTGTCTTTTTTTTTGACCAAAACGACTGGTGCCGCCCAGGGGCTGTTCGAGGGCTGGATTACGTCATCACGCAGCATTTCCTCAGCTTGATCGCGAATGGCCTGGCGTTCTCGCGGCGATACACGATAAGGGCTTTGGCGCACAGGTCGGGCGTGTTCGTCCGTTATAATGCGGTGCTTGGCCAGTGGTGTTTGTCGTACCTTCGATGACGACGAGAAGCACTCCCCGTAGCTTCGAAGAAGACTGAGAATCTGGTCTTTCCTGCTGTGGGTCAATGCCGGGTTGATGTCAAATTTGGGCTGACGGAATTTGTCCGGTGCGTCTTCCAGCGTTTGGTCGGGGAGGGCGAATACATCTTTGAGGTCGGCTAATTCGTCGAGAAAAGCGATCGTCGTGCCCTTGTTGAGATGCCGGTATTCTTCGGTGGAGTTTGTTACCAGCACCTGAGCTTGACCTCTCCGGAATTTCGCGATGCCTCTTGCGATGCCGACACCTCGTTCTAAGAGCAATTGGATATTTCCTTCGACGATGCCTTCAGCGGTTTCGATGTTTGCGCTACCTACGCAGACTGCGATGCTTGATCGGGGCGGGACGGTCAATTCTTCGTCGAGGACGTTTAGAGCGATGTGTTGCATCGACGTCGTCGTAGCAGGAATGGCTTTGTCTGCAGAGAGCTTGATGAGCTTGGATCGCAGGTCGATGATAGCCATATGTTCATTTAGGAAGTCCATGCCTAAAATCACGTCGCGGGAGCACTGCTGCAAGACCACAAAGCTGGTGGGGTAAGTACGCCCATTTACGGTTATTCTTGCAGTGCATCGTCCCGATGGAGTAATCAGGTTGCCACCTGCGGTGCGAATCAGCGGGCCATCCCAAGTGGTGGTAACTTTTCTGAGCTGAGAGGCTAATGGTCCACTAATGACTGAATAGTCAGCTCCGGTGTCTACTAGGGCAGTGACTCTGCGACCGTCGATATCAACTTCAAGGTCACTTGTTCGCGTCCTCGCATTGCACTTGGGCCTTAGTGTCCGATCTCGGCTCCGTCGTTTCTTCAGGTCATGGCCGGGGCATACCGTAGTTACTGCGCTGGGCGGCGTGGTCTGCTTACAGTATGGTCGTGATGTCGTCGATGACGTCGTGTGGAGCGGCGGTGGAATGGCTGCGTCGTCGTTAGTGGTCGTCGGCGGCGGAGGATGTTCGTCTTTTCGCCGTTGAGCAACCTCACCTCCAAAGGTTGCTCTGTTCAGTTTCCCCTGCGCGGGCTTGGGGACCTTCCGCGCATACTCTCATCATAGGTACGGCCTGGCGACGCAAAGCGGGCCCTGTACGGCGATGGAGATCTGAACCGACGGCTTGGTGGCGCAATTTCACCGCTACGCAGATAGTTGTCAATTTCTTGTGGTCGTTCACCTGGGCGTGGTCGTGGAGCGTCGACTGCAAATCCGCGGAGACCGATTCGTCGGTACGGGCAGTGTCGCAGAATGTGGCCGGCCTCACCGCAGTGGAAGCATAATGGCCGGTTGTTTGCAGTCCTCCAGGCGTCGCACTTCCTGGGGCTTGGTGGTCGTTGGTAGGCTTGGCGGGCGGGGGCCAAGGGGCGGCTTTCAGGAACAGGACGGTAGCGGCGAGGGCTCGGAAAGTCATCACGTCGGGGCGGAGGGTGACGTAATGCACCAGCGTAGTTCATCGCTGTTGCCTCTTGTGCTGGAACAGTCGCAGCCGTCGCTTGAGGAACGCCCAGCGCCTGCTGAACTTCTTCACGGACGACATCCGCGAGCGTCGCCACCTGGGGTTGTTGCGATGATGGCAGCATTCGGCGGAGCTCCTCTCGCACGATCTCCCGGATTATGTCCCGAAGGTTCTCTCCGCTTGCAGATGCTCTGGGGTAGTGGCATGAGTAGTCTGGTTGAAGTGGTCGCTCGAAGTGGCGCATCCGGGTGTCCAACGTCTTCTCGATGGTCGATGCTTCACTTTCAAATTCTTCCACAGTTTTCGGCGGGTTCCGGACAAGCCCCGCAAAAAGCGACTCTTTAACTCCTCGCATTAGGAATTTCACTCTCTCACCTTCGGTCATGTGAGGGTCGGCGCGGCGAAAGAGGCGCTTCATCTCCTCTACGTAGACCAGGACGGGCTCGTTTTGTAGTTGAATTCTTGATTGGAGGAGGGCCTGAGCTCTTTCTTTTCGGACAGAACTTGTAAAGGCCGTCAAGAACTGTGCTTTGAATGTCTCCCAATCCTTGAACGAAGTCTCGTGATTTTCAAACCAAATTCGGGCTTGTCCTTGAAGAACAAAGTAGACCTGCCTGAGTTTCGCAGCGTCGTTCCAGCCGTTGAAATCTGCCACACGGTCGAAAAGGTCCATCCAATCTCCCGCATCTTCATCCGGTAGTCCATGGAAGCAGGGGGGCTCACGGGGTTGGACGAAAACCACCGGTGCTGTAGGCTGGGCCATTGTCAGCGTCGATGCATTCCGAGATCGAATGTGGTCAGGCAGTAGACCGTGTTCGGGTTGTAGGCCTTGAAGTCGGCGGCTGGCTCGGTGACCTGTAGGCTGGTTTTCCAGGGCGTCAGGAACGCGGCTTGGGTCTTCGCTTGAAGGATCAAAGGCAGCACCTCCACCAGATTTCACGTAGTGGTGACGAGGTCGACGACACAAATGAAGGGGTCGATGATTGCACTAAAGAAACCTTTATTTGGGCTGACTTGCGCCCGCAAAAGAACTAAGCAACTCGGCGGCGGCGATAGCAATAAACGCGCTCGTCGGTCGTCGAACAAAGAAATGCCCGTCACACTCGGCAACGCTCAATTTAAAGGCTGCACAGAACAATCTAGATAACGTCGCAAACAGCTACCAGCACGGGCTGGAACATTATGGAAACACACCCGAGTGGCCGGAACCTTCGCGACAGATCTCGGTGCGTCTTGCGCTAGAACAAAACTGATAAAGGTGTGACTCGCGACATCGAGCAGTAACAAACAAAGATTACGGAACTCAGATAAGCCTGTATGCCGGCGGCTGTTAAAAAACAACAAATACTGTTTTGAAGGTATCGCGGCAATATATATATATATATATATATATATATATATATATATATATATATATATATATATATATATATATATATATACATATATATATAAATATATATATTTATTTATTTATAATAGGGCGCATACAGGATATATATATAAAACAGAAGGTTAACAAAAGCGTACAAATCTGAAAAACAAAGCAAATAAAAAAGAACAAGGTACATGTGCAATTTAGGAAATTTAGGAAAACGGCATAGGTGTTAAAAACAACAATATAAAAATATAATAAGCAACAGTATACAATAATGTTATGCAAATAACCATACAGTAAGTTTTAAAACTAGGCAAAAAAGAAAGATTGCAGCGCGGATTTAAATTTTTGTTCTTCAGTTATACTTGTTAATGATGCAGAGAGGTTATTCCAATCATTACAGGTGCGGGGAAGAAAGGAGTTAAAATAGGCAACTGTGTTTGTGTGCGGAATGTTTACCTTTTGACTATGGTTACGGTGAAACGAAATGTAGGATGGTGGCTGAACCCATATATATATATATATATATATATATATATATATATATATATATATATATATATATATATATATATATATATATATATATATATTTTTTTTTTTTTTTTTTTCACGTACAAGGTGATTGAGGATATAAAGAATAGGGTTAGCTCCGATACAACAGCGGTGAGCAGCACAGACGCAAAATCCGCAAGCGACACTTCGTCGTCCTTCACTCAGTCATGCGCCACCTGGCAACGCTAGGTGGCATTACCCCCCCTTCCGAAAAAAAAATGGAAAAAAAAGTGGAGATGGCAGGTGAGAACGGTGTGCCAAGTAAGAGAGTGGTCAGAGGAGGTGGCCGTGCGTTATCGTTGGTAGTACGGCTTCAGCCGCACAATGTGCACAATGTCCGAGCTGGGCTTTCGACGTTTTGAAAGTGCGGCGCCGTCTGGAATAACTTCATAACTGAGGTCACTCACACGACGCAACACTTTGTACGGCCCGAAGTAGCGGGAAAGGAGTTTCTCGGACAAGCCTGGACGGCGAACTGGTGTTCACACCCAGACTTGGTCCCCAGGTTTGTAGTGAACCTGGCGGTGCCGGAGGTTGTAGCGGTGTGCATCAGGGGTCTGCTGCCGCCCGATGTGCACACGGGCAAGCTGGCGGGCTTCCTCAGCGCGGATGGCATACTGGTTGGCATCTGGGGGAAGCTGGTCATCATCTGGGCACGGGAGCATGGAATTGAGCATGCTCTGAACTTCACGCCCGTACACAAGTCGAAATGGTGTGAAGCGCGTTGTTTCTTGTTGGGCTGTATTATACGCAAATGTGACGTACGGCAGCACCTCGTCCCAGGTCTTGTGCTGCACATCGATGTACATTGACATGTCCGCAATCGTTTTAGTTAACCTTTCGGTAACACCATTGCTCTGCGGATGGTACGCTGTGGTCTTGCGATGGGTCGTTTAACTCAACTCAAATATGTGGTCGATGAGCTGCGAAGTGAAAGCTGTCGCTCTGTCGGTAATGACATACGAAGGGGCGCCATGCCGCAAGACTATGTTATGCATGAAAAACTCGGCTACTTCGGAAGCTGTGGCATGAGGGATTGCATTTGTCTCAGCGTATCGGGTCAGGTAGTCAGTAGCGACAACTATCCATTTGTTTCCGGCCTGCGCAAAGGGAAAGGGCCAAGGAGATCTATTCCGATTTGGTCGAACGGAATACGTCGTGCTCTAAAGGGCTTGAGAAATCCGGCAGGCTTCAGGGGCGGTGTTTTACGGCGCCGGCATTCGCGACAGCTTCTTACATAGCATTTCACAGTTGCGGAGAGTCCTGGCCAGTAGTACATGTTGCGGACTCCAGCAAGCGTCCGTGAGTAACCCAAATGACCAGACGTCGCTTCGTCGTGGCAAGCAAGTAGAATATCCGCACGGAGCTCGCATGGTACTACCAGAAGGTAAGCTCTTTCTTGGCCTTGGGAGTTTCTTTTATACAAGACGCTTTGCTGCATAGAGAATGAACCAATGTGCCGAGATAGGCGTCGAGGGAGCGTCGTATCACGTCCTTCCAAATAATCGATGAATGGAAGGATGTCTGGATCAGCTCTTTGTCGATCCCTGAGCTCAGATGCACTGACAGCTCCTAGAAAGCCGTTGTCGCCATCGGCTGCGGCATCGTCAGTGTCAACGGGGGCTCGTGACAGCGCGTCAGCGTCTTTGTGTTTGCAGCCTGACTTATAAACAATAGTTATGTCAAATTCCTGAAGCCGTAAACTCCAGCGTGCAAGTCGTCCCAATGGGTCTCGCAGATTTGCCAACCAGCACAAACAATGATGGTCCGTGACTTCTTTAAATGGTCGGCCGCAAAGATAGGGGCGAAACTTCATAGTGGCCCACACGACCGCCAGGCATTCCTTTTCCGAGGTGGAGTAGTTCGTTTCGGCGCGAGAGAGTGTGCGGCTAGCATAGGCTATTACTCTCGCTCGATCCCGTCTTGATGCTGAACAAGGACCGCGCCAAGACCGATACTACTGGCGTCAGTGTGTACCTCTGTGTCAGCAGCTTCATCGAAGTGCGCCAGAACAGGGGATGTTTGAAGGCGCTCGCGAAGCAAAGAGAAGGACGTCTGCTGCTCAGAGTTCCACACAAAAGAGGTGTCCTTCCTTGTGAGGCGCGTCAGAGGTTCCGCAATTTGAGAGCAGTCCGCAATGAACCGGTGATAATATGCGCACAGGCCGAGAAAGCGCTGAACAGCCCTCCTGTTAGCTGGAACGAGAAACCGTGTGACGGCAGCAGTCTTATCGGGATCCGGGCGTACCCCATCAGCGCTCACAGCATGGCCAAGGAACTTGAGCTCTGTATACCCGAAGTGGCATTTCTTGGGCTTCAGCGTGAGATCAGCAGAACGGAGCGCTACCAGTACAGCTCGAAGGCGTTCGAGGTGTTGGTCAAATGTTTCGGAAAAAACAACTACGTCGTCCAAGTACACAAGACAGATCTGCCACTTGAGGCCAGTGAGTACGGTGTCCATTATCCTTTGGAATGTAGCTGGGGCAGAGCACAATCCAAATGGCAGTACTTTGAATTCATATAGGCCATCTGGAGTGACAAATGCAGTTTTTTCTCGGTCTCTTTCGTCTACTTCAATTTGCCAATAGCCGGTTTTCAAATCAATAGATGAAAAATACTTCGCACGTCGCAATTTGTCCAGTGAGTCATCGATGCGCGGCAACGGGGATACATCTTTCTTTGTCACATTATTCAATTTCCGATAGTCGACGCATAATCGAAGAGTGCCGTCTTCTTGACCAGGACTACTGGTGAAGACCACGGACACCATCATCCAGCATCTCCTGAACCTGCGTGTGGATCACTTCTCGTTCTTTGGCAGACACACGATAAGGCTGCTGTCGTATAGGGCGAGCGTCTTCATAACTAATGATGCGATGTTGCGTGATGGGCGTTTGACGAACCTTCGAGGAAGAAGCAAAACAGTGCTTGAAATCCAGCAACATTAGCTCTAAGGCCCGCCGTTTCTCCTTCGACAAGTGGCAGTTAATGTCGATGTTGTCAAGAGATGGCTCATTATTTTCAACTGCCGTGGATGCAAAACAGACCGGATCGTGCGTAACAGGATCAGCGAAAGCGATAGCAGTTCCCGGAAACAAGTGCCGGTGCTCAGTTGAAAAATTTGTGACAAGGAGTGCAGCCCGGCCATTGTGAAGCGGCAATAAACTTGAGCAGCGCAGATGCCTTGAGCAAGGAGGAGTGAATGGTTCGCTTCCGCTACAGCATCGCCGGCACGGAAATCGTCACAGGTACCTTCCACAAGAACACTGCTTCGCGGCGGCAGCGAGACGCTCTCGGCGGAAACGCGAAGTGCGGCATTGCAAGGACTGCTACTATCTAGTTCGGCAGACTGACCCATCGAAAATGTGACGCTTCTATTCCGCAAGTCGATAACTGCTCCATACTCTCGCAGAAAGTCAATGCCGAGGATAAGGTCACGGGAACAGTCACTCAAAACGACGCAACTAACGACGAACGCATATCTGTTAATCTGAATACGAGCCGTGCACATCCCCTTTGGGGTAACTGTATGACCGCCGGCGGTTCGAAGGTACACACCTGGCCAAGCAGTGAGCACCTTCCTCAAAACAGTCGCCATGCGACCACTCAAATTCGAATAATCTGCACCGGTGTCCACTAATGCATTGACTGTAGTACGACCGTCTAAAATAACAGGAATGTCCAGAGACGCTTTTGGCTTCCCAAGGGGACGGTACCAGCAGCTCGCGGTCGGATAGAAACGGCGACGACGGGAGGTCTTCAACGCAGCGACTACCAGCGGCATCGCCCCCGAAGGTCGCTGTTCTGAGTTTTCCCGAGCAGGGCTAGACGAGCGGCCTTGCCCCTCTCGCGAGGAACCTTGGGTGGACGTCGATGAGCGCCTTGGTGAAGGGGAGCTGGACTGACGCTGCGAACGAGATGAACGCTGTTCCGCCAGGTACTCTTCAATAACGCAGGGTCGTTGACCAAACCGAGGAGAAGGCGAGTCGATGCGGAAACTGTGAAGACCGAGGCGTCGATAAGGACAATCCCGGTAGAGATGGCCTGGTTCACCGCAGTGGATGCAGAGTGCACGGCGGTCAGGCGCGCGCCAAGTGTCGGCTTTGCGTCGGGGCAGGGGACGTTCGTTGAAGTACTGCACTGGTTGCACCGAGGGCAGCGGAACTGTAGGCGGCGCGGGAATGGGTGGCGGTGGAGGGGGAGCCTGACTCTGCAGGACTTCCGCATATGTGGGACGATTTTCGGTCGCTGACAGCAAAGGCGGGCTCGTAACTATAGGCGAAAGAGGGCTCTTGAGCACCTGTCGTACCTCCTCCTGCACTATAGCAGAAACGGAAGCTGGCTATTGCTGCAGGGGGTTCCAGAACTTTCTCAGTTCTTCGCGCACGACACTGCGAATTAGTTCACGCAAAGCATCAGGATGCCGCTCGGAAGATGCAAATGACTCTGCAGTTGTGCCAGTATGGAGAGGTCGGTTATAAGCCGCAGCACTTTGCTGTAGCACCCTTTCCATTGTGGCGGCCTCCGCAAGGAATTCGTTTACGGTCGAGGGTGGGTTGCGCACAAGGCCTGCGAACAGTTGCTCTTTCAAACCCTGCATCAAGTGCCTGACCTTTTTGTCCTCGGATTTGGCGGGATTGGCTCGCCTGAAGAGGCGCGTCATGTCCTCGACGTACGCTTGGACACTTTCATTCGGCATCTGGATGCGAGAGTGAATGGCACATTCTGCATGTTCGCCACGACCCGCGCTAGTGTAGGCCTCGAGCAGTTGACGACGGAATTCCCGCCACGATGTTAACATTTGCTCTCGGTTCTCGAACCAGATCCGGGCGCCATCCTCAAGGCTGAAGTAGACGTTCCTTAGTTTGGCAGTATCGTCCCACTGGTTAAAAGCAGCGACACGTTCGAACTGAAGGAACCAGTCCTCCACATCACCAAAGAGGTCACCATGGAAAGACTTCGGTACCCGAGGGGCCTGCAAGGTGTAGTTACAGGCCGGTGCGACGCCCGTTACCTACTGAGCAGAAGCACCAGATGCCATGGCGGCGGGTGAAGGCTGAAACTCCGGAGACAGTCCCTGGAGCCGTCGACTGGAGCGATGCACGGGGGTGTCCAATGGCACAGGGCTGGCGTGCCGTCTTTCAGATGGAGACTCTTGCATAGGTGATCTTACCCAGCAGCTCCACCAGAATGTCACATACAAGGTGATTGAGGATATCAAGAATAGGGTTAGCTCCGATACAACAGCGGTGAGCAGCACAGACGCAAAACCCGCAAGCGACACTTCGTCGTCCTTCACTCAGTCATGCGCCAACTGGCAACGCTAGGTGGCAATATATATATATATATATATATATATATATATATATATATATATATATATGAAGGAAAGAAGCCAACAGTCGGCGAGGCCAAGGAAAGCGTTGGGGATGGTATGTTTGTCATTTTTTTTTTTAATGTTTACTTCGATAACCACAGAAATTAGTAATGTAATCTGTTTAGGGGAAAGATAATTAGACACAAAGTAGAAGAAAAAACAACGTGCCGATGGTGGGATCCGAACCCACGACCTCCGAATAACGCGTCCGGTGCTCTACCAACTGAGCTACATCGGCCGCTGTCCCCCCTGCTACTTTCTTGGGTATTTTATGTTGTCTGTATACGAACCTTGAGAGTGTTCACCAGCGCCGCCCTCAGCCATAGCGGCGGACGTGGGACGTCCTTTGTTACCGCCAGCGTCACGTAGAACGTGATCAAGAGCGAGGGCGAAAGCTGTGCTAGAACCCTCTTACGCTACCTATGGCTTCAAGACTGCCAGAACCGAGACCCCCGTAAGCTACAAGCAGATCAATCAAGGGGAAATGAGGGTGCTCGTTATAATACATGAAGGAAAGAAGCCAACAGTCGGCGAGGCCAAGGAAAGCGTTGGGGATGGTATGTTTGTCATTTTTTTTTTTTAATGTTTACTTCGATAACCACAGAAATTAGTAATGTAATCTGTTTAGAGGAAAGATAATTAGACACAAAGTAGAAGAAAAAACAACGTGCCGATGGTGGGATCCGAACCCACGACCTCCGAATAACGCGTCCGGTGCTCTACCAACTGAGCTACATCGGCCGCTGTCCCCCCTGCTACTTTCTTGGGTATTTTATGTTGTCTGTATACGAACCTTGAGAGTGTTCACCAGCGCCGCCCTCAGCCATAGCGGCGGACGTGGGACGTCCTTTGTTACCGCCAGCGTCACGTAGAACGTGATCAAGAGCGAGGGCGAAAGCTGTGCTAGAACCCTCTTACGCTACCTATGGCTTCAAGACTGCCAGAACCGAGACCCCCGTAAGCTACAAGCAGATCAATCAAGGGGAAATGAGGGTGCTCGTTATAATACATGAAGGAAAGAAGCCAACAGTCGGCGAGGCCAAGGAAAGCGTTGGGGATGGTATGTTTGTCATTTTTTTTTTTTTTTAATGTTTACTTCGATAACCACAGAAATTGGTAATGTAATCTGTTTAGGGGAAAGATAATTAGACACAAAGTAGAAGAAAAAACAACGTGCCGATGGTGGGATCCGAACCCACGACCTCCGAATAACGCGTCCGGTGCTCTACCAACTGAGCTACATCGGCCGCTGTCCCCCCTGCTACTTTCTTGGGTATTTTATGTTGTCTGTATACGAACCTTGAGAGTGTTCACCAGCGCCGCCCTCAGCCATAGCGGCGGACGTGGGACGTCCTTTGTTACCGCCAGCGTCACGTAGAACGTGATCAAGAGCGAGGGCGAAAGCTGTGCTAGAACCCTCTTACGCTACCTATGGCTTCAAGACTGCCAGAACCGAGACCCCCGTAAGCTACAAGCAGATCAATCAAGGGGAAATGAGGGTGCTCGTTATAATACATGAAGGAAAGAAGCCAACAGTCGGCGAGGCCAAGGAAAGCGTTGGGGATGGTATGTTTGTCATTTTTTTTTTCTTTTTTAATGTTTACTTCGATAACCACAGAAATTAGTAATGTAATCTGTTTAGGGGAAAGATAATTAGACACAAAGTAGAAGAAAAAACAACGTGCCGATGGTGGGATCCGAACCCACGACCTCCGAATAACGCGTCCGGTGCTCTACCAACTGAGCTACATCGGCCGCTGTCCCCCCTGCTACTTTCTTGGGTATTTTATGTTGTCTGTATACGAACCTTGAGAGTGTTCACCAGCGCCGCCCTCAGCCATAGCGGCGGACGTGGGACGTCCTTTGTTACCGCCAGCGTCACGTAGAACGTGATCAAGAGCGAGGGCGAAAGCTGTGCTAGAACCCTCTTATATATATATATATATATATATATATATATATATATATATATATATATATATATATATATATATATATGTATATTTATAGCATTTAAAGGAGCGAACAGTCTACGAGTGCAAGGCAAACGTTCTTTTTTTTTCGTTTATACTGTTGATATTTACAGAAATTTTGCCTTATGGTGATAATTGGAATAAAGATCATTAAATGCAAAGTGGAAGGAAAAACAACGGTTTGTTGTTTTTCCTTCCGCTTTTCATTTAATGCTTTTTAGCCCAATTATCATCATAAGGCAAAATTTCTGTAATATCAGCAGTATAAACGAAAACAAAACGAACGTTTGCCTTGCACTCGTAGACTGTTCACTCATTTAAATGCTTTATTAACGTGCCCCTCACTTCCCTTTCAATTGTCTGCTATATATGTATATATATATATATATATATATATATATATATATATATATATATATATATATATATATATATATATATATATATATATATATATATATATATATACATATATATATATATATATATATATATATATATATATATATATATATATATATATATATATATATATATATATATATATATATATATATATATATATATATATATATATATTGTAGTGTGGTAATCTTCATCGATATAAACACTGACATGCGTCGCGTGCTGCCGCTCTCAAGGACGAAGAAGTTGTTCGCTGCCTTGCTCTTTCGCCACGCCTGACGCTCCGCTACGAGTCCCTCCTGAGCAGCTGAATCCCTCTGCGTGGACTGAATAAACACACCCCCTACAATTGGTGGAGGTGCGGGGTACGTTCCCGTCCACCCTGGAACTAAGAAGCCGCAAATTGCCATCTGCGTCCACCATGCCGGATGATACTGCCTCGACATCGCCACCCCTCCCAACCACGGTCCTCTGTTCTGGAGCTCTACGGCAGCGTGACCCATGCCTCTTCAGCAGCACGGCCGATCAAGACGTCGACGATTGGTTGTCGACGTACGAGCGTGTCAGTAGCTACAACAGATAGGACGATACTACCAAACTAAGTAATGTAATCTTTTATCTGACTGACGTGGCGAACCTCTGGTTTCGCAACCATGAGGCAGACCTGCCATCTTAGTCTGCATTTAAGAAGAATTTTTCGGAAGTGTTCGGCCGCCCTGCAGTTCGCAAGCTCCGAGCAGAACAACGCTTGCGCGAGCGCACTCAGCAAGCCGAAGAGTCGTTCACGAGTTATATAGAAGACATCGTTGACCTCTGCAAACGTGTCGACCCCCTGATGTCCGAAGCAGATAAAATCGAAAACATCCTAAAGGGCATCTCTCAGGACGCGTGCCAGATGCTGTGGGTAAAAAGTCCAGCAACGGTCAGTGACGTGATCAAACTTTGCCAGAGCTATGACGAGCTTCGTAAAAAGCGCGCTTCTACCCTGCGGTCCAGTGGTAGAGACGACGCCATCTCTACACTAGCGCTGAGCGGTTCTACCCCATCAGAGGACAGCCCGTTACTTCAGCAAATCAAAGCCTTCGTTCGAGAAGAGGTCGCCCGCCAGCTATCGCTGGTCCCTCAGTTGCAGGATACTGGCCGCCTTGCTCCTGACATGGCTCCGTCTTTGGCTCCTACCATACGGCGTGCCGTTCAAGATCACATCGCTGATGTCCTTCCGCACAGCTCCATGCTCCCGCCCAGCCCTGTGCTGCCACCCAGCCCAGTGCCGGCGCAAGTAACGACACCACTGACTTACGCCCAAGTTGCGGCCAGGCCGCTCATACCATCAGCATCTCTTTCCTACCAGGCCGCTCCTTCCAACCTTCCTTCGCCTTTGCCTTTGCCTGGGTCTGCATTCCATGTCCCTATTCCAAGGGTACGCCAGCGCCCTACGAACCCTTGGCGTACCGCGGACAACCGGCCAATCTGCTACTCTTGCGGGCTGCCGGGCCATGTCGCACGCCTTTGCCGCCAAAAGCCTTCCACCTTCTCGACCTGAACTATGGAACTACTCTTACAATACAGACCAGCCCTCACCGAGAAATCCGGCCAGTTCCGACTTTGTATCTCGTGACAACCAAACGTACACAACTCGCCGATAACCTTCCCCTCGTCGCCGTTCCCCGTCCCCACTCCGACGTTCTACCGGCACTGTTGAGGGAAACTAACAGTCGCAGTTCCCGGGGCAAGAACTGCGCTTGGTTCGAACTCTTCAAGTCCTCGGTGTTCTCCCACTAACGTAATTCAAGTGTTTGTCGACGGTGTCGCAGTACTCGCTCTTGTCGACACGGGCGCTGCCGTATTCGTCATCAGTGAAGCTCTTTGCCGTCGTCTTCGTAAGGTGACCACCGCACTTTCCAACTTTTCGCTTCGCACCGCCTCATCACAGCGCATTCAACCCTCAGCGGCGTGCACGGCCCGTGTTCTCATCGAAGACGCCTTATACAGCATCGAGTTTATTGTACTGTCTCGCTGCTCACACGACATCATCCTGGGCTACGATTTCCTTTCCACTCATCATGCCGTTATTGACTGTGCCCGTGCGGAAGTTTCTTTTTTACCTCTTTGTGATACCGTCTTGTGTGACGTCCCTACCCGGCCTGCAAAACTCCTCGTCGCCAATGACACAGACATTCCTCCATTTTCTGCTGCCCTCGTTCCACTCTCCTGTGAAAGCGTTATTAGTTCGACTGTCTTCTTCACACCTTCCGACGCCGCTTCACGCCATCCCAGCCTCCTGCTTCCATTTGCTGTCCTCAAGTTCGAAGATGGCCTTAGAGCAATGTACGTCTCAAATCCATTTTCGTGCCCGTCCGTCCTGCTACGCGGCGAGTGTCTCGGTCGTATTGAAGAACTTGATCCCGCGCTTGTAAATACTCTTCCTGCAACGCCTACTTCATTAGACGTGAATGTTCTCAGCTCTTGCGATATAGCGACCGCTTCGACACCACCCGATGTTCTTCAACAAGCTATTGACGCAGATCTTCCACCCGCACAACGCGATCAACTCGCTGCTCTTCTATAGAACTTCCCTTCTGCCTTCGACCTTCCTCACACTGCTCTGGGTCGCACGTCTGTCGTTGCGCACACAATCGACACTGGTACAAACGCACCTTCACGACAGCGCCCTTATCGCGTGTCGGCCTCTGAGCGCCAAGTCATTGCTGACAACGTGGACGACATGCTTCGCCGGGGCGTCATACAGCCATCTAACAGTCCATGGGCTTCTCCGGTTGTTTTGGTCACCAAGAAAGATGGTTCCATCCGGTTTTGCGTCGATTACCGTAGGCTTAACAAAATCACACGCAAAGATGTCTATCCTCTGCCACGAATCGACGACGCCTTGGACTGTTTACAGGGAGCCGAGTATTTCTCCTCTTTGGATTTGCGCTCCGGCTACTGGCAGGTACCGATGGCTGATGATGACCGCTCGAAAACTGCATTTATAACACCGGATGGATTATACGAGTTCAACGTTATGCCCTTTGGCCTCTGCAATGCCCCAGCTACTTTCGAGCGTCTGATGGACACTGTTCTTCGTGGACTCAAGTGGCAGACCTGTCTTTGTTACCTGGATGACATCGTAGTTTTTTCTACCGACTTTTCTTCTCACCTTCTCCTCCTAAAGCATGTCCTCACGTGTCTCGCCGACGCTGGGCTTCAGTTGAATTTGAAGAAGTGCCACTTTGCCGCTCGAAAACTCACAATTTTAGGCCACGTAGTCTCTAAGGAAGGCATTCTTCCCGATTCCACCAAACTTCGCGCAGTTGCAGAGTTCACGAAGCCAACCTCCCTGAAGCAGCTTCGGAGCTTTATCGGCCTCTGCTCCTACTTTCGACGTTTCATCTTGAACTTCGCCTCTATCATCGCTCCACTGACCCAGCTCCTTGCCGGCGGCTCCGACCTTTCCGCCTGGACTCCAGCCTGCGATAAAGCCTTCGACACTTTACGCCGCCTTTTGGTTTCGCCGCCCATTCTACGCCACTTTGATCCGGCTGCGCCTACGGAGATCCACACTGATACCAGCGGTATTGGGCTTGGTGCCGTCCTTACCCAACTTAAGCCTGGTTACAGCGAGTATGTTGTGGCATACGCCAGCCGAACATTGACAAAGGCAGAATCTAATTATTCAGTCACAGAAAAGGAATGTTTGGCCATTATTTGGGCCATCGGAAAATTTCGTCCTTATGTGTATGGTCGACCGTTTTACGTTGTGACCGATCACCACGCTTTGTGCTGGATTGCCTCTCTGAAAGACCCATCTGGTCGCCTTGCTCGCTGGGCTCTTCGTCTCCAGGAGTTTGACATTCATGTCATTTATCGATCAGGCCTGAAGCATACGGACGCGGATGCTCTTTCCCGCTCACCATTGCCTAGAGATACTTCGTCTGACCACGTCTGTGCCTACGATTTGTCGACTCTTACCACTATCGACACGGCTACCGAGCAGCGGAATGACCCCTGGATCAATGCACTTTTGGATTTTCTCTCAAGTCCTACTCCCGGTCGTTCATCCAAAGCGCTCGTCCGCCAAGCCCACCACTTCTCCATTCGCGACGTTCTTCTCTATCGCCGCAATTATTTGCTCGATGGACGGAAGTGGCTTCTAGTCATCCCGCGTCATCTCCGTGCCGACATTTGTGCTGCGTACCATGGTGACCCACAATGCGCTCACGGTGGCGTATTGAAAACCTACGTCTGCGATTTTACTGGCGTGGAATGTACCGCTTCGTACGACATTTCGTGCGCGCTTGCGAATCTTGTCAACGCCGAAAAACTCATCAGAAGTCCCCTGTTTCGTTGCAGCCGTTACCCTGCCCTGCTCGTCCGTTTGACCGCGTTGGCATAGATCTCTATGGCCCTCTTCCTACTACTCCTACTGGAAACCGGTGGATTATTGTGGCAGTAGACCATCTTACTCGCTACACTGAAACATCACCATTACCCTCTGCCTCTGCAAGAGACGTTGCTTTATTCATTCTCAACAACTTGATTCTTCGCCACGGGACTCCGAAGGAACTGCTCAGTGACCGCGGACGCGTTTTCTTGTGCGACGCTCTCGAGGCCCTACTGAAAGAATGTCGCATCATTCATCGCACCGCTACTTCTTACCACCCTCAGACGAATGGCCTGACAGAACGCTTCAACCGTACTCTGAGTGACATGCTGGCCATGTACGTCAACGACGCTCATTCCAACTGGGACCACGTTCTTCCCTTCGTAACCTACGCATACAACACTGCGATACAGACCACCACTGGATTCTCTCTCTTCTTTCTTCTGTACGGGCGCGAGCCAACCTGCACAATGGACGCGCTTTTTCCCTACCACCCTGATGTTTCTGAATCGACACCACTCTCGGAAGCCGCCAAGTACGCAGAAGAATGCCGTCAGCTCGCCCGCTCTCTCACAACAGAAAATCAGTGGCAACAAAAATACCATCGTGACGCTGGCGAGGCGCCTTCATATGCGCCCAACTCCCTGGTGTGGCTCTGGGTTCCTGCCACAACCGCCGGCCTGTCAAAGAAGCTTCTTGCTCGGTATCACGGTCCATACCGAGTCCTTCAAAAAACATCTCCTGTGAACTACGTAGTTGAGCCCGTTACGCCATCTGCGGACTTGCGTCGCCGTGGACGCGAAATAGTTCATGTGGACCGAATCAAGCCCTACTACGATCCGTCTGTCCTTTCGGCACCATGAGTCGCCAGGATGGCTCCTTTTCTTCCCGGGGGAAACTGTAGTGTGGTAATCTTCATCGATATAACCACTGACATGCGTCGCGTGCTGCCACTCTCAAGGACGAAGAAGTTGTTCGCTGCCTTGCTCTTTCGCCACGCCTGATGCTCCGCTGCGAGTCCCTCCTGAGCAGCTGAATCCCTCTGCGTGGACTGAATAAACACACCCCCTACAATATATATATATATATATATATATATATATATATATATATATATATATATAGTGGCTGCACAGCAGCCATAGTTCAGCATAAAGAAAGCAGCAAAATTTCCATAAAGAAAGGTGTCAGGGTAGGAGACATGATCTTACCAGTACTATTCGCAGCTTGCTTAGAGGAAGTATTCAGAGATTTGGACATAGAAATAGGTATTTGAAACGCAATTCATAACCACAGGCGGCACAACATTGTAGCATCACAGTGGATAGGCCGAATGATATCTTCAGTTGAATTTGTCAATGTGGTGTGAGCGGGATGTCCAGCCTCCAGGCGTAGACCATAATTGTATAGTAACGTTTCGAGCGAGCAGTCGAAGGTGCCTTGCTGCGTGAGCTCTTGTTAATGGTATCCGACAAGGCTGGTTGTATCGTGAGCCGATCGAGGAGAATCATAGCAAAGTCGTTGGGAACAACTGCAATATCGCTTGGTAGCCACTGGAGGATGATTTCCTAGCCCTCGTCTAATGCCTGTTAGTGCAGATGTTTTACCTCCGCTGCTCATGGTCGATGCCTCAAGACAGATTGAAGACACTGTAGGGCAGCTTTATATCACAGAACAGAGCCCATTTGCCAGGTGTTTGTTCAGGTATATACTTCAGAGCGGCACGAAGTGCGGTCAGTTCTGTTGCAGCCGATTTATACTTGTGCGAAATATATGGTAAATATTTGGCTGTCTCGCCGGAATGATGAAGACGCCGGTAAAAGTAGAAGAGGTTACCGAGTAGTAGGGGTTATATAGACGTGAGTACGGTCCCAATAGTCATTACGTAGCATGACGGGTGTCCGTTGCTGAAGATCTGGCGTTGAAAAATTCGATTTCTTCAATATGCCCAGAACAGCAAGGCACACGTATGGAAGCCAGAGACACCAGAGTGGCGACGGAGTTGATACTGCTGGAGTGAAGTGCTTTGGATGCATAACTGGCTCGCTGCTATAATCTTTGTAAATGCAGTATGTTGTCTCTACAAAGGAGAAGGAGGAAAGGTCAGGGAGGTTAACCGGCAAAGGAACTGGTTTGCTACCCTGCACTGGGGGAGAGGGTTAGACGGGTATAATGGTTGTGGGTGAGAAATCGTCTGCGATGAACGCCTCCCAGGCACTGCTCCGTTTTATGAAAAGCACAGGACTGATCGAAAGGCTATGATTTTATGTTACGTGATATGTGACGCGACATGTCTTTGATGTAGCTGTACTGTCATCACCCATCCCTCTCTCTCTCTACAGATGAATCTGCGTAAGATGATGCGGTGGGACTGTTTAAATATGCCTTGCATTAGCAATGCGCCTAGCGCAATATACTTCTAAGGCCGGTTGTTGGCGGAGAGTGCAATACTACCCAATATTTATGCGGTCCGTGGGAGGCCCAGGCATGTGCGAAGGGCCCATACCCTGGACAGTCTGTAAGGCACGCAAATTAATCTTTCAGTTGTTTCAAAGTACAGTCATACCGCAGGAATCCTGCAAATAGTTCTTTGTACACTATAGCACTGACTGAACTGACGACCCCATTGATTTTCCGCAAGAAATGGCAGTGAGCGATGGTAGTTAGCTCTTCTTTCAATAGGATGCTGTCCGGGCTCCATGGTAGATTGCGGTCTATCAGAATCCCTAAGAAACTTCGAGATTTGTCATAAGAAACGGTATGATCATCTATGCATACCAGGTATGGAATGACAGTTTTGTGTGGAAATGCCACTAGAGTACATTTTTTCGGTGAAACGCTGGGACCTGGCTTCGGAAGATAACGCGAAGATACTTTTGCTCTCCTTGAAGTTTTGCACGCACCTGGAGACGCGTTATAGTGAAGGCCCAAATACAGATGGCATCAGCGTACGTTGATATTTGGTTGGTGGAAGGGGAGGTCCTCTGGGAGGGGGAGGGGCGCTGAGTGTCAGAATGAAGAAAAGTATGGCTGAGCACACTGCCCTGCTGGCACTCCACGGTGGGTATAATTCTCTTCAGTCCAACCACCGTCACACTGAATAAAAATTATCGTCTGGTCAGATAGCTCTCTAGCCACGCATACATTCCACCACCGATGCCCATAGTTTCCAGCTATCGAAGACGGCTTCAGGGCCGCACTGATGTAGGCACCTTTCAAATCAAGAAAGAGCGTCATGGACTGTCGTTTCTTTCGTTTCTGTCGTTGAATCGTGAACACGAGGCCATCGACGATGTTATGGAAGAAGCAGGGCAGACATCGGGTAGCCTCTCACTGCGTTTAATAACCGACTGTTCCCACGGCTGTCAATAAGCCAACATGGCGCTCAGTCTCTCTCGCGCCCTCCCAGTTCCTGCAAGCCACTTCTTCCTCCTCGTCCTTCTGCTTGCTAATTCCAACGCGAATCTGCAACAGATGTCAGTAGAGGATTAACGTGTTAAATTGGGCGTGTTGGTACATGTCTTGAACAAATATATGGCAGCGCAAAGAGACAAGGACAAGACGAGACGACAAGCACAGCGCTTAACTTCCAACTTTAATTGAGAACGAATCACGTGAACATATCTACTCTGAGCAATCCGGCGTCATCGTCAATGCATGCGCAAATAAGTGCGCTCTTTTTTCACAGAGAGTGATAGAAGCGGAACTAACACATGCTTCTCCCCGATTGCACATCAGTTCCCATTCCACGACTTCTCGCGTAATATACTGCTTGCTCTTTTTTTCTAATAACAGGGCTAGCAAGAACCGGGAAACAGTCCTTACAAGTAAGACAGTAGGTGACCAAAAAACCCTTCAAAATTTTTTCCGTCAAAGGCATTTGTTACATTGTTGGCGTGTTCTCTCAACCTATTGTTCACGCATCTCCCAGTTGGGCCTGCTTAAGATTTGTCCTCGTCTCTTTGCGCTGCTATATATTTGTTCAAGTCAGTAGAGGAATTATTCCGCCGAAAGCCGGCCATTCCTTAGTATATCTTTTCTAGTGCTCCAGGTACCACTCAAGTCACGTGAAAATCATTCTTTCCGTTACCTTTGCAACGAAACTGGAAAAGGATATTGGCTTTTAGAATTTGAACTCGAGTGGAAACTTCCCTGGTTTTAATGGGTTATCAGGTGACCAGGTCAAGCCAAGAGGGTTATAATGTTAGTGCTCTTCTCGCGCGTCGTAGGCAGGGTGGAAGAGCGCAGTGCATGGGATTCCATCTTGCCCTAGTGAAGACGAACATCTGCATCCCACCGAGCAGAGTCGAGTTCCTCACAAGAAAAATTGACATCTATCGCTGATTCCAATTAGGAAGGAAGGACACTCTGAGAATCCAAGGAAGTCGTTGCACCTGCAATTTTCTTACACACGTCAGTTGCTATCTCAATTTGCTTACAATTATGTTATACAGACAACGCACACAATGGCTGTCTTTTTTGTGAATGCACGTCAAGGCCCGCACAGTCCGCCAGATGAGGGATGGACTTTCAGGATCCAAGTGCTGACAGAAGGACTTCCAGCGCTGGTCGGCCAGTCCACCCATCTTCGCCTGATTTTATTTTGCATACGCCTAGCCGCTCTCAGATCAGTTAAGCACTTGGTTCGTCTGTATCGTCTTTCCGCTCACCGCCGAAAAGCACGTAGACGTTCTAGTTCGATAGGAAATTTACTGTCTATGTTATATGACGACGTGTGATGACTAGCAACAGTCATAGCATTTGCTATAATGTTCTTTAACCTGCCAGTGAAGGATTCTGTGCACGCCTCCTTGATATACATTTGAAGCACCGTCCAGTCGATGCGTATGAGCTTAGCTGGAGCGGGCACACCAAGTCCGTTTATTTTGAGGTAAGTAGGAATGTACTCGCTCCAATGGGTCTCCAAATCACAAGACCAGCGAACACACCGGTGTAAAGACCGAGGAACCAATGTCATGTACTGGCAACTGCTCGACTAACAACCGCGTAAGTAAGTCGGACTGCCTTTATCGAGTGTACAGAGGTCATTATCGGAAGCAAATAAGGCCAGATTCTTTCCTTCGGCGTTGATTCTGGTTCTTCCCCATTGTAAATGGCGAGCACTAAAATCGCCAGTAATGATCCACTCGCAATGTGCTAACTCTGTATGGTGGTCAGTAACGACAGCGTAGCCAGATTGAACTAATAACAGCACCTGTCAATTCCGCACGCGTAATGAATGCATAAATATTATTTTTCGGTCGGCACATTTCGGACACAGCACAGAGGTGCCTGTTTGAGCGTTTTCGGACCAAAGTTGTTGCGTTATACAGTTGAAATAATGATCAGAGTCGCTTTTTATATGAAAATATATTCTTGTGCTAGCTTATGCAGAATTTTTCTTTATCGTGACACGTGTTTGACAAGTTTATTTTCGCATGCAGAAAATTTCATAGCGGGGTTGTGGTAATTTACTGTGTCAACATCCGAAAACGACTCACTCGCAGCAAAGCGCAGCAGGCGTGATTCCATCTCGCATCCTTGGGTACAGCAGTCTAGTGCGGTAACAACTTAGCAACTGTGGCGAGGCCAAAGAGGGAATTGAATATGTGCTTTTTTTCAGCTCTGTGTAATGCTATATTCGGTAAAACACCATTCACAACTGAGGGGACACCCGTGCTTAATAAATTGGATCGTCTTCTCACATTTTAGAGGATTCGCGGAGTTTTGGTCACGCTCTGCTACAAATGTTTTCGATTGAGAGCTATGTCAATTTTTGATCTTAACGTTTCTCCAAAGGGGGGGGGGGGGGGTACGTTTCGTTTCATCTGCGTTCATGTCCATAACTAAAAAAAGAACTGGAATTCCCTTTGAAACGCGCCTTAAAAAGTGCTACTTTGATGCAAATTATTTCATGTTATGTGGCTCCAAACGTTTAATTCGCAAGATATTGCGCATAACATATGTGAAGTTTCTGTATCGGTTGATTTGAGGTAGTCGCCCTCGTGACCACCTCGTCCTTTATGAGATGGATTGTTTTCTTAACAGTGGCACATTTTGTACGATTAAAGACAAAATTGGCTTGGGATTTTCCAGCTGTGTAGAGCTCCCAAATGTATATACTACAGCGCTCTGGGTTTTTGCTAGTTCTTTTGGCATAAGGTACTGTGTATGCAACAGCTAAACTACATACTCAAGATGTTCGCATATTTTCGGACGTGGAGTCAATAAAATGCGCTTCTCTAACGTAAAATGAAATATTTTATGAATAATATTGTTTTCTGAACTTGAAAAAAAAAACATTCCAGAAATTTTATTCCAAATTTACTGTCCAAATATTGTACAATGTTTAAACCAAAGTGCTGTGTGCATACTTCTGCGCTTGCTGTGCTGTGTGCATATTTATAAGTGCACACTTTTGAGAGCTGTAGAAACTGCCTAAAAATTTGCTCTGGAATTCAGAGTGATGTAGAATTCAAGAAGCGTTGCTTGTTGCCAATTGGTGCGTTGTTGAAGGTGAAAACCAGCGAAAAGAGGAAGCGTAACAAGGAAGGAGCGCACAAGCGTCGTCCTTGTGCACTCCTTCCTTGTTACGCGTCCACGTTTCGCTGGTTTTCACCTTCGTTAGAGTGATGTGTAACGCGTGCATGATATACAAAACAGAAATATTTAGTAGAAGTCAATATAACAGTAAATTAATAACAGTGGAATAATTACAAACACTATTTCATAAATCAGCTGCAAATAATTCAGATGCAACCTCTCTAGAGTTTACGCGTGGACAGAGCTCTGGCGAGTGGCTAAAAAAAAAGTTCTTTAATTAGTCGCGCCGCGCCAAATTTTAACATTTTTCGGTGTTCTACAACGTTAAGCAGCCTAGTTAAAGCCCCGCGCATTTGACTCAGTAGAAAGCTCGGCAGGCATGCAGGTATTGCGGAATCGTGATGTAGACGAGCAAAACGTGAAAGTGCATGAAGATATATATATATAGTGGCTGCACAGCAACCATAGCTCTGCATAAAGAAAGTAAAAAAAATTCCTATAAAGAAAGGTGTTAGGCAAGTAGACACAATCTCCTCACTAGTATTCATAGCTTGTTTAAATGAAGTATTCGGTGACAGAGCGGGAACAGTTAAGGATAAGGGTTAATGAAGAATACCTCACTAATCTGCGCTTCGCTGGTGACATTGCCCTGCTAAGTAACTCAGAGGATCAACTGCAAACAACGATTGATGACCTAGACGAAAAAAGCAGAAACATCATCATCATCATCATCAGCCTGATTATACCCACTGCAGGGCAAAGGCCTCTCCCATATTTCTCCACTTAACCCGGTTCTGTGCTAGCTGTATCCACTTGACCCCTGCGAACTTCTTAATCTCATCCGCCCACCTAACTTTCTGCCGCCCCCTGCTACGCTTTCCTTCCCTTGGAATCCAGTTTGTTGCCCTAAGCGACCATCGGTTATCCTCTCTTCGCACTACATGTCCTGCCCATGTCCATTTCTTCTTCTTAATTTCTACTAGAATGTCGGTAACTTCAGTTATTTCTCCGACCCACTCTGCACGCTTTTTATCTCTCAATGTTACCACTACCATTTTTCTTTCCATAGCCCTCTGGGTTGTCCTCAACTTAAGTAGAACTCTCTTGGTTAGCCTCCACGTTTCAGCCCCATAGGTGAGTACAGGTAATTAAGATGCAACTGTTGTATACTTTCCTCTTGAGGGATACAGGTAAGCTGCTAGTCATAATCTGCGAGTGCTTGCCAAATGCGCTCCATCCCAATCATATTCTTCTTGTTATTTCCTTTTCATGGTCCGGATCTGCGGTTACTACCTGTCCTAAGTAGACATATTTGCCTACTACTTCCAGTATTTCGCTTCCTAATGTAAACTGCTGTTCCTTCCCGAGGCTGTTGAACATTACGTTAGTCTTCTGCATATTGATTTTCAAGCCTACCTTTCTACTTTTCCTGTCTAGGTCATCAATCATTATTTGCAGTTCATCCCCCGAGTAGCTTAGCAAGGCAATGTCATCAGCAAATCGCAGATTACTGAGGTATTCTCCATCTACCCTTATCCCTAACTTCTCCCATTCCAAGTCTCTGAATACGTCCTCTAAACAAGCTGTGAATAGTACTGGGGAGATTGTGTCTCCTTGCCTAACACCTTTCTTTATGGGAATTTTGTTACTTTCTTTATGCAGAACTATGGTTGCTGTGCAGCCACTATATATATCTTCCAGCACTTTCACGCATGGCTCGTCTACCCCCTGATTTCGCAATGCCTGCATCGCCGCCGAGGTTTCAACTGACTCAAATGCTTTTTCGTAATCATTAAATGCTATGTATAAGGGCTGGTTATATTTCGAGCATTTTTCTATCACCTGATTGATGGTATGGATATGATCGATAGTAGAGTACCGTTTCCGAAACCCTGCTTGATCCTTTGCTTGATTGCAGTCCTGAGTCCATTAGCGATTACCTTAGTAAATACCTTATACTTAACAGACAGTAAGCTGATTGGTCTGTAATTTTTAAGATCCTTAGAGTCCCCTTTCTTGTGAATGAGGATAATGTTTGCATTCTTCCATGGTTGCGGTACCGTCGATGACACGAGGCACTGCGTATACAGGGTGGCCAGTTTTTCTAGCACGATATCTCCCCCGTCCTTCAGCAAATCTGTAGTTATCTGATCCTCTCCAGCTGATTTCCCCCTTTTCATAGTTTCTAGTGCTTTCTTGACCTCGTCCTTCGTCACTGGTGGAACGTCTGACTGTTTTTCCCTATCGCCAATCTCATTACGGTCCTGACTACTTTGGCTACTGTGGACATCTGTATAGAACTCCTCGGCTACTTTGACTATCTGTTCCATATTAGTGATGACGTTGCCCGCCTTGTCCCTTATCGCATACATCTGGTTTTTGCCTATGCCCAATTTCTTCTTTACCGCTTTAAGGCTTCCCCCGTTCTTTACAGCATGTTCAATTTTCTCCATGTTATACTTCCTTATATCGGCCACCTTGCGCTTATTGATTAGCATTATTATCTCGGCCAATTCGATTTGGTCTGTTGGATTGGAAGCTTTCATACTCTGGCGTTTCTTAATCAAATCTTTCGTCTCCTTAGACAGCTTACCGGTATCCTCTCTAACAACGCTGGCCAAAAAATAAATATGCAGAAGACTAATGTAATGTTCAACAGCCTCGGGAAGAAACAGCAGTGTAGAATAAGTAGCGAAGCAATGAAAGTTGTAGGCGAATATGTCTACTTAGGAAAGCTAGTAGCCGCGGGTTTGACAATGAAAGAGAAATATCTAGGGGAATAAGATTTAGGTGGAGCGCATTTGGGCAAGTACTAGCAGAATATGGCTAGCAGCCTACTGGTATCGCTCAAGATTGAAGGATACAACAGTTGCATCTTACCTGTATTCACCTGTAGACTTGAAATGTGAGGATAACGAAACAAGTGTTAATTGAAAGCCCTGTTCCACTTATATTCAGGATGACGCAGATGGCTACACTCTTAATCTGGTTCCACATAGGCTCAAATTATAAGTGGAACTTTTAAAAATGTTCCGCTTATAAGTGGAACCTTTTTAAAATTTCCACTTAGTATGTAATTTCCGCTTAGTATGTGGATACCAGATTAAGATTGTATGGAACGTATAGTGGTAGTGTAGCGTTAAGACATAGGAACCGTGCAGAGTGGATAAGGGAGATAACTAGACGCAAAGACATTCTAGTGGTCGTTATGAAGAAATGGGCTTGGGTAAATCATGTAGTGTGAAAAGATGAAGATGGTAACCGATGGTCGCCTAGGGTAACAAATTGAATTCAATGAGACGGAAAGTGTAAAAGGGAGCGACAGAAAGCTACGAGAGTGGATGAGGGAAAAACTTCGGATGTGTCAAGTGTATGCAGCTAGCACAGGACAAGGTTAATTGGAGAAATGTTGGAGAGACCTTCACCGTGTAGTGTGTATATTCGGGCTGGTGATAATGATGATGCGATGGGTTTGAGGTTCAGCGGTATGAAACATCACTACTTGGAGCATATTTATTGTCGGCAAAAAAAAAAACCCGTTAAGTTACTGCATTGCATCAGCATATCGCGCTTGACCCACAAAAAGTGTGCGGCTCTAAATACTCCCTCCTGCGAATGATACAAGGTTATCCATAAGTGCCAGCTTGAAAATATTTGCACGTCCCTTTTGAAATTCTAGGGTAATTGATACGATTAATACCAGAAACCATATTTTTAAACAAAACACGCAGCTAGGTTGCAAACAAATATCATTCCAAGTCATTATAAGCATCTGTCTGATCACTGTCAGACGGTGAGGAATGAATTACAGCTACATTTGCAGCCCTGCCACCGCATCGTGTGGCTAAGGCTCTGAGCTCACAGGACACTTTTTTGTCGTTCCCTCTGAGCCGTTCTTTTGCTTGGGACTTGAAATCTGCTCTGCATTCAAAGGTCTTAAACTACATTTTATATTGAAAAATCAGCTCCTAGTAAGAAGAAATATAACTCCGTGCACTGCTCCTTGGGAATGCCTCCACGTTTACTGGAGATCGCCGCGCAGCATGGATGCGACCATCTGCCCTCTTTCGAACAGCTTTTACAGAGGCCAACCAGGTGCAACCTGTCGCCATTTTCTTGTTTCTTCCATAATAGCTTCGCCTATTGCGCGATTTGCCTACGAAAGGTATCTAGGAAACATGGCGGCCATAGATGAACACCAAGCGTAATTCCACGCTGGAGAGTTCGTATGCAGCGAGCACTTCCACGTCTCTTTAAGAGCACTCAGCGAACTCTATAAAATGACTGCACCGTATGGAGGCATCACTGAAGCAAACCGGATAGTGCGGTCAAATAACGGCATCATTCGGAGTTGCAATGAGAACAGGCCGATTTCCGGAGTGGTGCGCGTTATACAGGAGCCCGTTGTGTAAGCTCTGAACGTATTCCGCCCGCGAGCAGATGAGACATTCTCCGGAGTGAAACACTCAGTGGCCGAGTTGAGCCACTTGGTGCTTACATTTGCTGAAAAAGCTTTCTTTGTTCTCGACTTGCACGCAAACCACGCCTCTCTGCCTAATCACGCCTCTCGTATTACCATCTAAGTATCTGTAATATAATTCAGCACCATTTCGTATCCCTTCCTCGCGCAGATTTCAGCCAGTGGCTTTTTCCGCACACCACCGTGTTACCTTCCTGCGCTCCTACTTTGTGTAGCACATGAAGGCTGTCCCTTTTTTTGCGAGTTTCCAGCCATCTCCATGGCATGAGGCTGTGACTAGCAATCAGAAAAACAGGCTTTGAACGTGGTGCCTGATATCAGTTTGCGATAAAGGCGGAAGTGTGCGTGCGTCTGTTTAGGTCCGCATAAACACAGTTTATTCTTTCATTAAAGGATCTCTAATAATTCGGAGGCACATATCATTCATATATCTCCATTTTACCCTTTTTTCTCTTTCATTTCATTCACCCAATAAACCTTAAAGGCCTGCTCATGTCACGAAGCTGCCAGACAACTGGCTCGTCCTTCATTTTCGCCTATTTTCTGCAGTCTTCTCTTCTACGGCGATATATAATAGTGTACGAAGGAATTCGATGGTTAATAATTAACCGCCAGAACTTGGTTCACGAATGAAATTCATCTTAATTAAACTCGCTCTATTTTGGCGTGCCGCAAAAATTTCTCTTTGGCCATCTTTTCTTAATTATCTGTATCAAAAGCATATCTTATAACGTCCGCTTTGAACTTCACCTGAATATAAACGAAAAATAGTTTGGATTACAGGCGTGCTAATGCAGATAATAAGGCCTATAATTTAGAAAAATATGAAGCGATGTTAAATCTGCTACTCCATACTCGGCAGAATGGTAGACGTACGCATCAGGTTTGAGGAAATCAAGCGCCGCTATTTCCACGTTAAATTAGCATCTTAGACTACATAACATTTGTAACAAGACGCCCTTCTGGCTGCCATAGATATCCAGTCACAACTGCAACACCTTAAGAAAGAATACTCTATCGTCGCAGTGCTGTACCTTAAGAGCAGTTCGTATTCTCCCGCCTTTCATTGGCACATAAAGACTTCGCAAGCGTTGTGCGTTTCGTGTAAAACTGCTCCGTCACTCTAAGGGCAGCAGCTCCAAAAGCTATGAATGACACTCAGGCTTAAAATGCAAAAAAAAAAAAAAATCAAAGCCTCTCTCGTAATCAAGAGTGGATGGCTCCACGTAGCAATTCGGGGACACAACGCGGAAACAGTTTCTTCGAGTCGTTCCTCTCTAAAAGCACTTGAATATATTTATTCAGGGTCTCTATCCCTTATCACCCTGGAGCGCTCTTGTTTCCCTGCAGTGGTCCACTCAAATTATCCGTACAGCAAAATGATGATAATGAAGTGCATGCTGTAATGTATCTTCCTTTGCACTGTTTTAAAAAAGGTGACAAATTAAAATTCAGCGTACTTCAAGCGCATAACTTGAGTGATATCTTAGCAAGAAGTGAGAAACAATTTTACACAATAATTTTCGTAGCCCATTTGGGCAGCATCGAGTGTTTTTATATGCCGGTCATATACGAGGGCGTAGAACTCGTCTCGTTAAATCTTGTAAGACCTCATTCGGCCCTCAGATGTTCCCGATTCAGTGCCTGGAAGACGCCTGTCGGTTTGGTCGACTTCTCTTCAATGTCGCTGACTCGTCAAGTCGCACGCAAATATATCAAGAAATGCCGAGATTTTCAGCGGTATGCTCAGGTCCGCGTTAAAGCAAAGTTCAAATCACCATAGTCAAAGTCATTTGCATAAGTGACTTTGGCCACTGCGGCTGAGAGAGTGCTAGCATAAATTATTTCTACTACAGACAACAACGTGTATTTAACACAATGTGTGGAAATAAAACATTACAGTGCCAACAGTTACAGCGGTGCCCTAAATGACAAATAAAAAAAACACGTTTCATTAACTTTTCTTTCACCTATTCTTATCATCTTAAACAAAAAGTTGGGCGCTTCCAATCCACTTCCAAGTTTACATCTCTTGCCCTTGGCTGTAGATCGCGATCGAGCGCCACCTTCTCAACCCATGTCAATTAACCTTTGTATGGCTAGGAGGCAGCGCTAGCGAGCAAGATCTGCTCACTGTTTCTGGTAGCGGCGGCAACTGTAAAATTAGCTGGCTTGTCGCGTTTCGAACCCTAGATTTTAAACAAATAACGTTTATAGCTCGACCCTTACAAAAATAGATGTTGAATTTCTGTTACGCACGTAATGTGTTTTTGATGAGTCATCAACCACTCAAAGGAGATTCAAGATTAGATGTGTTTTAACATGAGATCCGCAACAGACTTTCATTTGAGATTACGCAAGAAGTTTTGTGCTTGGAAAACGCAGTATTTTTGTATAGGAGCTAATGTGGAAATACATTGACTTTCTCAAATGAGAGAAAGTATACATCACTAAGCGAATGTATATACTTTACTATGTTTTCCTTTCTGTTTAGCATGCACTGTAAAAACAAAAACAACTTTTTGGACATTTGTTTCATTCAAAACACGCTTACACCCTGAGTCTTGGGTGTTTGTGCCATTGCAAATCACTTCTTGCGAAGCGAAGGGGTGCTATGTTTGGACAATATGCTTTAGGGTGTTACGGGCAAGCATATTGTTGTGTACGCGAACCGACGCACTGCCACACCGCCTCCAAGCAAACAGACGCACGGCCGCTCCATTTCCAATGCCTCCTTGCACCTGCGAGCAGGCCGCTTCGGAAAGACCAGCAGGGGTACCCTGCCTGCGCCGACGACGACGCGCGGACGTAACCCGAGCCGTGCATTGCCTCGGAACTATACCGTCCTGGGAGCACGTGCGCGACCAGGGCACGAGAAGCAATGCCTTCTTTATAATGCATGATATTTTGCGTGTTTCTTAAGCTTTCGAGCTCCTGCTTGCTCTGCGTATAGATTAGCCGAGCCCTCAGTCATCGCATCGCTTCCCGAAATGTTTAGATACAAATAAGATTTAGTTACCAGTAAAATAGTGTTGGCGCTGCTGCGCTTGCCGGTATTGAAGCTTGGTCGCACTTTTTTTCCTTAAAGGTTCGTGCTACAGCTCCGTGTTCAGCGAAAATTACGCCCAAGGTAGCAACCACCGAAGAGCCAGCGCTGATAAATTTGCCAGCGATGCCAAATTCGACATGTTAAAATGACTCCAGTGGACAAAATAGTGCGCATAGGTATCCAGAACATTAGATGCAAGGTCTAATGGTCAAGAAGTTGTAATTGTTAGAGCAGCCGCAATGGCCTGTACACTTCGAAACATGCTTCGAAACAGCAAGTCCGAATCTTATGAATGCAGTCCAGACATAAGAAGCAAATATGTTATCAACGTTACCAGTTCCCCGAGTGGCCGAGTGGTTAGAGTAGATAGCTACGGAGTAAGTGGTACCGTGTTCGAATCGCGTCACAGGTGCAGTTTTTTTCGCTTAGTTTTAATTTTTTTTTATTTTTTTAGCTTTTTTAATGTAGTTGAGGTGCTTCGCTACGTTTTAGCTTTTACGTTTTATCCAAAAGTGAAAGCCATCAGGCGCTCATTGGTCAACACTCATGAACAACACACAAGAAATGCACACATTAGGTACCAACCAGAAACACGGTGGCCAACTTTCTTGTGAAACTCATCAAAAATGCACCAAGAAAATGTATAGAAATGTTAATGTGCATGATGAGAAATGTAATTAACATTTAATCAGAAACTCGTTAAGCTTTTTTGTAAGGGGAGGACTGCGGATGCATCTCAGAAAGTTATCTAAGCCACAGGAAAACGCAGAAAAATGACAAAAAGGCGACACATGCGCCCTTTGATCCTTTTGGTCAGCTATTTAGAATTACGACTGTGTTAAGAAAGAGTAAACGGCTTAGCTAGGCCAGAGCGAACAAAAGGAAATAAGCATTAACGCATGAGAGTCATACGTGGTTTCAAGCTACATATTTTGGTCGTTGCTACTTTTGGATGATTGAAATCGAACTACTAGAAAGTGCTTATGTTTTTAATAGTCCGATTTAATTGAGAAAAATGAGTGCACTACATATATCGCTCCATCTGGAATGAAATTGGGCGTATATTCTGATATTAGCTTCACAGTAATTCTAGCACGAAGGCAAACTTAACTACAGGATACTCCGGCATTCAATCAGGAAGTATATACACCCCAAAACTTTAACCTCTTTGAAAGCGCGCACTCTGTGGTACTCGCCTACGGTGGGCAGGTAATTGAAACTGAATGGCTTCGAGTTGCATGCTCAGCTAACCAAACCTTTGCACGCGCGTTCGGCACTCCCCTCCTAGCGCTTTACGATTCCATTGTATTCGCCCTCTTTCTGATCGGAAGAGAGCGAATCTAATTTGATTAGCGCGCCGCGCCGCACAGTTCTGCCTAAAGGGGCACTGAATGAGCTCGGAGGCCTAACATTGGACGCTCAAATTGCACACCATTATCACCGGCTGGTTGTATCGCTTCACTTCGAAGCAGTCAGCATATTCTCGACTGTAGAGCTCTCTGCTTTAACGGTGGCCTTTTTTTTCTCTTTTTTGCTTCGCTAGAACCTCTCCCTGATTCGCTTAAGGATACGGCCTGATAAGCGAATTGGGAAGAAAAATACAACAGCAGAACTTACCATGCACCAATAAGTGCTGCAGTAAGTGGAGCAGTCTATAGTCGATCAAGCAAGAAAAGTGCAGGCACGGCAGATTTAACAAAATTACCCTTTGTGTTTGAGGCGGTGGAATGGCGCCAATACCAGGCTTCCTTTTGGGGCCGAAATTATACTCTATAATGCCTAACCGGGCGTTCAGAATTGTTTCTTGATCATCAGGTCAGTATGTGAAAGATAGTATACATATGTGCATTAAAATGAGTATTGCCTCGGCTGGTTTTCGACAGCAACATACTCTCGAGTTGTCCATTGGACTTCGTTGTGTGCGTATACTGCCGCCTGCGACGCTAACAGATCACATCAACTTAACCTCGATGAGAGCTTACGTCTAACATCATTGCCAGGCTTTCTGACTATTGAGGAAAGCGATATTCGAGGCACCTAGGCTAAGCTCGTGCTTTGGAACGTATACTTGCTTTAACTGCATTTAACATAAGCACACGTATTTACACTGAGTACCAATCATGGCTTGTTTTCTTTAAATAATGAAAAGAACTCAGAAACAACTCCTGTGATCAAACTTTTTACTCGCCTAGTGACGATTGCCATTACCAAAAGGCGCTTACAGCAAGGCAGTTGCATCTGAAGGAATTCCACACGGTTTCCTTTAATTCAACATAACTATGGTTGCCCATTTACGACGTTTTTGCATGTTATGCAGTGTGGATAAATATCCCATTTCCAGTGCATCCAGGTGTAGTACGTATGCCCCTAGGAATGGGAACGCTTCGACAGACGCATACACCCGACGCCGCCGGTAGAAGCGCTCGTATTGGGGGGTTATATTGCGAGGATTGCTTTTGCTGATGGTATCATGACAGTGCTATTGCCAACTTCGTTATCAACAATTGCATTGTGACAGCTAGGATGTGAGCGTGCTTTTTAACCGTTTCATATTCAGTAACGTTGAATCTAGTTCCTCTCATCTGGTTTCAAAATCACATCTTCTATTGTGGATATATGAAGATCATGTTTCTATGCCGGCGGCTCTAAACATTTTAACGGCAGATAACCAAACAGAATCCAACAAATTTTTATTCAAACAAAAACGGAGTTTTAGAATGTGACGAATGATTAAAGAGCTATAAACGTTTCGAAGAGCAAGCGAAATCGACTGCTGCTTTACTAACGCAATACTGCGACGTGTTAGAGAAAAAACTATGGCTCATGACTTGGCTCTTTGATGCCATGGTGCAAATAAATTCACATCTTATCGAAAATAAGCAACATGTTTTGGTTTTTCGCTAACTCAGGCACCGCGATTCAATTACGTACGTTGCTGATATCACATCCCGCCTTGATACACTCGCGCGTCACTTCTGTAACCAACCTGTGGCCTGCTTAACCCTTTCGTCTCTATCCAGCTCAAGCTCCAAATACTTTTCACGGTCGTTTTCTTTAACAGGCATGTCCCATTCACATGTTCATCTAAAGCATTTATCGAGTCCTTTACGTCATGCATTCATTGCTATGCACTGGTATCAAGAGAAGCGGAGCCGTCGTAAACAATTTTTTCAATTACGCTGCCAAACTTGCTACCAACGCGTGCATTCCCCTAAACTTCGTCCAACAAGCTAGGTGCCAGACTCACTAAGAGAAATTAAAGAAATATTTTTTTCCTGTCTTGGTTCAAAACTGTGCAGAAACATTTCACACAATGTTACTTCGGATGTGTCTGTTCGTTCAGGAAACCGAGCAATGATAACATTTGAGTCTACGGCAGAAAGCAAAAACTGCGAAATTTGTAAGACTTTTCAGTTTGTTCGTCATTTATGGTCTTAGATCTCGGTTGGGCCCTATTTTGGGGCTTACCTTTCAAGAGCAAGTTTTGCTTTCTTTTGAACCTTGCAATCACCTTCGGTCCTGCCTTCTGAGGTCCCTCTTTATAAAATATCTTAATTGAAAGCGCTGCGAGTGTTTTCGGACTCGCTTTGTTTTAAGCATGGCAGAAAGCCAATTGGGCCAGTGTCAAGTGTTGTGCAAAACCGTAAAATAAAATACAAATCGTTTCCGGTTCTCAAATGAAACTCTGGCTGCAACCCAATAAAGATAGAGCGGAGCAACAGTTTCGGCAATACTTCAATGCAAAGAAGAATACCTAATTTCGCGCAGCGAAGAAGAGATAGGAAATGCTTGCTTGCTTGCAAAATATACGAACATAGAAAGTTGAAACTCCGGTTGACCTGAAAAATCTTTCGTCGGCGTTGTCGGCGTTGGAATCCGGAAGTTGGTAGGTGTAATGTGTCATGGTAGGCCCTGAATGGTCCATTGGGATGTATGTGTTGGCAGAAGCTGCCACCTAGAACGGCCGTTGTAATTGGGTAGTCCGATGGCCTTGGCTCTTGATAGAAACGCTATCCATAGACCCCAAAAGCATGGTCAGACGACTACATTAATGTCGTATTTACGTCGGCTGGTCTTTAGCATAACGTTATAACCTACAAAGGTATGTTAATGAGTGTGTGCGTGTGTGATACAAGAGGCATTGATTAAGGGACAATAGATTAAGATAGTTGGTTAAGTGCATAAACGCGAACGAAGATCTCCAATGCGAGTCTCAGACGTAACCCATTACCGCTGCATCAATATGGTATTAAATTGGAGGCTTATATCTTTCCCCGAAAATATTTAATATTCTCCAACTCCTTTTTGTCGTCCTCTAATACAGTGTTGCCTCTGTTACTCTCTTCCGCAAATATATGTCGCTAAGAGCTCGCCGTTTGTCAGCAGATGGACTCGTTTTTCGCACCGTTCGTTGTATATCTACTGATGGCTCCTCGTACGGCTGCCACGTTCCATGGCGATGCCTCAGAAGATGTAGAGGATCGGCTGGAACAGTACAAACGTGTGACCCGCCACAATGGCTGGAATGCCGAAATCTGTCTTCAGAATTTGTATTTTTGCCTGGACAGTATTGCTTGGCACTGATTTGAAAACCACGAGGCCTCCCTTACATCCTGGGACGTCTGTAAGAAAGAGCTGTGAAGGACGTTCACCCATCAATATCAGTGACAGCGAGTAGAAGACCTTGTGCAAACAAGAGTACAACTACCTGACGAAACCGTGACAAGTTTTGTTCAAGACGTCTTACGACTTAGCGCCCGGGCCGACCCCCGCGCCACCGAGGAAAAAAAGGTGCGCGCACTCATGCGAGGCGTCAAGAGTGACATTTTTGGCGGGCTTATTTGAGATCCGCCGACTACAGAGGCACAATTTGTAATTGAGGCGACGAACATCGATCGAGCCTTGATTACGCGAGTGGACCGTGATCTTCGCCTTGCTGGAGACACTGGCCTTGCTGGAGGTCCCAGCGTTTCGAACCTTTCAGCTTCTCGTTTTCCGGTTGATTCCCTCGACACCGCAACCCTGCGCGAGATCATCCATGAAGTTGTACGAGAAGAGATACGGCAGCTGCTTCCATTTGCTGATGGTACGGCATCCTGCGCCCTCACGGACGCTGTCCGCGAAGAAGTACAACGTGCCCTTTATCCACAGTGCTCCGTTACTTCTTTACCTACTCAACTCGTCGAGACGTACGCGTCCGTCGCTTGTCACCCGCAGCCGCAGCAGCCACCACCACAGCCTGTTCGCCGTCAGTAATTGCCTACACAACCCCGTATCCCTGTGTACGATCTTCGTCCGCAGCAGCACTGAATGAGCAAGGCCGACGCGTAGAGGACAACCGACCAACGCCCGCTATGCTTCCACTGCAGAGAAGCAGGCCACGTCTGCCGTCGCTGTCCTTACCGCGAGCTCGGTCTTCGCGGCTTCTAGCGGAATGCTCCCGCCCTGAGTTCGGCGAGGAACTGTTACGAGTTGGTGGACCGAGCAATGCCGAGAGGCGGACCGGCTCGGCGGTCACCGTCAATGGCAAGGCTCCAAGAAACGGACAAAGATGCACCGCTCTCCACTGCGCAACGAACTACGACGTCCCGAGCCTTGTCCTTTTCATTGCCTTGCTGCCTCGCCAGTTCTATCGCGCCGGCACAGAGTGGCGCCACGAACAAACACGAACCGAAACTGTAACAGGAACCCTGTCACATCGCGGAATATCTGCGCCGTTCACCACCACCCGACCGGTCTTCACGCCGCGACCTTCGCTCGCAACCGCCCCGCCGGTGCGATTCTCCCATTCGCAGCAATCGGCGGGAAAGCCTGTCCCATCGTCGGGAAAGCTAAGCCCGGCGACGTATGGAGGTGGCGTTGCCGAACCCGTTACTGTTAAAGAGCCTCCCCGTGCCTCGCCCTGCTCGCCCATGCAAACCGACGATCAACCCGACGACCTTCCAGACAAAATTGGTGCCGAACTTCCCGCCGAACATCCCGACGAGCTGCACGAACTTCAGCCTCCGAAGGCCGTCGCGGCGCAGTGTACAATAGCCTTGAGGTTGTGATCGACGCATACAATGCGACGGCACTCGTTGACATCGGTGCAGACTATTCTGTTATGAGTGAGGAGCTATACTGCCGACTTTGCAAGGTAACGACGCAGTGGCAAGGCCCCGATATCAGAACCGCTGGAGGCCACTTCGTGAGACCAATCGGCAGATGCACTGTTCCTGTTGAGAGTAAAGGCCTTAGGTGCCCGCTCACCTTCGTTGTACTATCAAAATGTTCTAGAGACATTATTCTCGGCATGGAATTTTTTTAGCAATTGTAGCTCTGTAATCGACTTTACCGACCGCCGCCTTACTTCGTCAGCCTCAATATACCTTGGCGCGAGCGAAGCCCCAATTTTACACGGCACGCGTCTTGGCGGAGCACGTGACCTTACCCCCCCCCCCCCCCTCCCCAGTCTAGCGTGTTTCTCCCTGTCACATCCGACCAAGTTGCTTCTGGCGAAGTTCTGCTGGAAGGAAGTGCCCAGCTGCTTCTTGAACGGGGTCTTGGCGTTGCTCGAGGTCTCGCGCAGCTGGATACTGGCTGCGCACACGTCGTTGTCACCAACGTTCGTGGCACTCCACAGCACCTTACGAGAGGCACGGCTCTTTTGGTACCATCGAGAGCATTACCGCCCCTCTTCAAGTTGTTGCCCTGTCCGAAGGTACTTTCTCTCCCTTCTCTTTGAAACAGAACGATGCACCTTTGGGTGTAAGTATTGCACCAAATATCTTTGTGAGCGAGAGAGCCTAATTGATAGCGCTGCTTGCAGAATTCCAAGACTGCTTCTCCACGCCATGCGGAGTTCGCCAGACGACCATTGCAACACAGAATAATTACCGATGACGCTGCTCACCCTGTTCGTCAATCGCCTTACCGAGTTTCTTTCAAATAACTTGAAGCGATACAGAACGAAGTACAAGAAATGCTTGCCGACGATATAATCCAACCCTCGCACAGCCCATGAACAGCTCCAGTGGTACTAGTAAAGAAAACGGATGGTACTCTTCGATCCTATGTTGACTATCGCCGCCTCAATAACGTCACCAAGAAGGATGTTCATCTTCTTCCTCGCATTGATGACGCACTTGATCATCTACGACAGGCCCGTTAGTTTTTATCCATAGATCAGAAAAGCGGTTATTGGCAAATCGAACTTGATAAGCGCGACTGAGAGAAGGCTGCTTTTGTCGGTCCGGATGGGCTTTATGAGTTTAAAGTGATGCCATTCGGCCTCTGTACCGTCCCAGCAACCTTCAACGCATATATGAACGCCGTCTTGGTAGGACTGAAGGGACAAACTTGCCTGTCTACCTTGACGATGTTGTAATCTTCTCAAGCACGTTCTCCGATCATCTTCGCCTGAAAGCAGTACTACAAGCTATAAAAGCGCAGGCCTCACTCTGAAGCCAAAAATGTGCAAGATTGCTTACGATGAACTAAAATTTCTTGGCCACGTCATCAGTATCACAGGTGTCCGTCCAGATCCCGATAAAACAGCCGCCGTCGCCTCCTTTCCCACACCATCGGACAAGAACGACGTACGGAGGTTTCTGGGTCTCTGTGCTTGCAATAGGGGTTTTGTTCCCAACTGTTTTCATGTCGCGGCACCACTTACTCATCTCACGACGGAGAACGTCGCCTTCCAGTGGTCGGATAAATAGCAGCGGGCATTTGACCGCCTTAAATAAAGCTTACAGATCTCCCCTGTACTCGGGCACTTTGACCAGGACGCCGAGACTGAAGTTCATACAGACGCCAGAAACAAGGTCCTCGGAGCCGTGCTCATTCAAAAACAGAACGGGACCGAGCGTGTAATCGCTTACGCAAGTCGAACATTATCGAAGGCAGAGAGTAACTACTCGACCACTGAAAAAGAATGCCTCGCGGTAGTTTGGGCGATTAATAGGTTCAGACCCTACTTGTACTGACGCCCATTTTAGGTGGTTACCGACCATCACTCTCTATGTTGGCGCAGCACTCTGAGAGACCCTTCAGGGCGACTCACATGGTGGGCCCTTCGATTGCGAGAATTCGATGCTACTATAGTTGATAAGCCCGGTCGTAGCCACACAGATGCCGACTGCCTTTTGAGAGCCCCTATAGAATCAGCATCTGACAGCCAAGACGACGAGTATGAAGACGCTTTTATAGGCGCCATAAGCACGGTCAATATGGCAGCGCGGCAGCGACACGGCATTGAACTTCGTGAAGTAATCGCCCATCTGGAAGGTCAAGAAGGCGCCATTCCACGCGTCGTCTTGCGCGTTCTACCCGCATTACGTCTTCGCAACAATGTGCTATACAAAAAGAACTTCGCAACGAGTGTGAGGCCTTGGCTACTGGTTATTCCAGCTGACCTACGTAACAAAATTATGGACGCCTGTCATGACGACCCAACATCCGGCCATTTGAGATACAGCCGATCACTCGCACGAATTCTTTCTAAACATTACTAGCCTGAACTTGCTAAGACTGTTCGTCACTATACCAGGACCTGCCGCGAATGTCAGATACGTAAGACTCCACCCGTACAACCTGCAGGACATCGTCACCCCATCCCGCTGCCTATGACTCTGTTCCAGCAGGCAGGCATGGACATGCTCGGATCTTTCCTACGTCCAACTCGGGACACCGCTGGATTGCAGTTTCCACAGATTACCTCACGCTGTATGCTGAATCGTGAGCTTTGCCTTCAGCAAGAACGGCTGATGTAGCAAAGTGTTTCGTCGAGTCCATCGTCCTCCGTCACCGTGCGGCCGAAGTCTTGGTCACTGATCGCGGTGCCGCGTTCGTGTCCCACCTAGTGGCAGATATCATGCGTTTAAACAACACGCACCACTGCAAGACTACTGCATACCACCCCCAAACGAACGGGCTCACTGAGCGCTTTAATAAGACTATGGCCGGGATGTTATCTATGTATGCGGACGTCAAGCAGCGTACATGGGACGACATTCTTTCCTATGTAACTTTCGCTTATAACAGCGCAACTCAGGAAACAACCGGGTTTTTTCCTTTCCGCCTGGTGCATGGCCGAGATGTGATTACCATGCTTGACGCTATGCTTCTCCACAAGCTGGAGGCCTACTCTTACGACGATGTCTAACTGGTAACCCAGCACGCGGAAGAAGTCCGACAGTTGGCATGACTACGTATCCAAGACCGCCAGTGCGTCGATGCACGCAGGCATACAACCTCCGGCATCGTGAGGTCCATTTCGCACCTGGCGATAAAGTGTGGGTGTTGACTACCGTTCGCCGTCGTGGTCTCAGCGAGAAGCTCCTAAAACGTTACTTTGGCTCATACGAGGTCGTTCCCCGTATAAGCGACGTGAATCACGAGGGGATTCCAATTGTTCCGAGCACATCTCGTCGGCCCCCTCATTGTGAAGTGATGCATGTGTAAAACTTACTGTGAGTGCTAGGACCACATATTCTGACTCTGCGCTCTGCTCGCTTTAACGTTTCAGATACGCCAGAGCGCGCATCGGGATGATGCGCCTTTCAGGGGGAGGAGTAGTGTAACCCGTGCAAACCATGTCAGTTGTGAAGAGGGGAGGAAGACAAAGATTCGTGTCAGTTGTGAAGGGGGAAGAAGACGAAGTTCATGCGGAGTGCGCGTGGTTCTGGGCCGCCCCTGCTTTGCCTGGTCAAGCGCCTGTTCTCTGCCTCCTGCGCTTCAGCGCCCCAACACCATCCTATGTCCCAGTCCTTCTAGACTGCCGTCCGGGTAGCGAAAGATCCCGTGACAATATATTGTCACGCGTTGGTGACAATGTCATAGGTCTCATATAGTTGTAGCGCCATACAAAAAGGATTTCTAAAGAGAGGACATTTGGCGAAATCTTGCTCCAGAAAATGACGCATGGCTGAGAAAGTTAATTGACCCCTCAAATTAGATGGCGCCACCATCACTGGTCACGTGCATGCGGTTTCCACCGACGCTGACCAAAGCAGACTGGAGGGGCACACAGAGGAGCTTGAACACAGACCGCGTACTTTTATGGCTTTCTTGGCTTTTGAAGCGGGGCAGGATGAAGAATTTTATTTTGATGAGCAAGGCTGCATTTCAAGCAGTTTATGGTGACCACGTCGGCCGGTTCCTTGAACTGCGCCACTCATGAATAGGCGCCCGTGCGCACGTCATGGGCCAGCCAGTTCTTGACACCCCGTCAGCTTCCAGCAAAGACAAAGTTAGAAATGTCTTCTTGCCAACTACGCTTCATTTCAAGCAGTTTAGCTCAGCACTCTGGTGCGGTTGGGAAGTGAAGGCTTATGTGCTCAACTATGGCGCAAAAAGTACACTCTGGTCACTGCGCAGTTAAGAGCGGACCCATGCCTGACGCTCTTTGCTCGTTTTGCCTTAGGATTAGGTTTGCTTGAATTCTTACGCACTGAGTGTCTCTTTACGGACTTCACCAAAGCACTATTCCTTTGGTATTCTACATGTTGGTTGGGTAAAATTTGAACATCGAAGAATAGGCTAACGTGTTAAAGATGAGCCTTTTTGTGTAGTATCTACGAGACCGTCATTTCTAAGACGACCGGGAAAAAAAGTAACGCGAAAAAGCTGGAAAACCAGAAACCTTTGCATCAAAGAATGAGTCATCCGCGACCAAACACCCGCATTACAAATGCGCAGCAGGGTAATGCGCTTTAAAAAAAGGCATAGAAAAAGAAACGCTCAGGTATTTCTAAAAGGCTGATACAAAGTTGCGGGTAGATAACTCCTTTTTGTTTCTGAAAGCATGTATTCCACATGTATTACAATGCTTCAAACACGCACTATGAGCGTCGGGTTGGTAGCCCATGCGTTGTTGCGGCCCGTGCATGAAATATTTTATCCAGTCAAACTCGTAGTCAGCTGTCAAGGAAGCATTTAGAAACCAAAGAATAACGTTGGGAAGTGAAATCCTTGGAAACTACTGGTAGGGATGCTAGCCGTGTAGTTTGATATGCGTATTTTACTTGGGTTATAGCACACGACGTTCGGTAAATCACATTGACCATGTTCGTAATTTCATTCCTTTGCAGCTTTCTCACATTTCCCCTGTTTACACAGTTTCGACAAAAAGGTGCTTATTAATTACTAATACTTCCCCTGTAAACGTTCAAGCTGATACCAGAACAAGGCAATCTGTGCAGTGTGGCACGGAGAAAGAATTGCAGCCTACATATAAGAGGCCTGGAGCAATCTTCCACATCCGACGAGTCAATGTTTGTTGAGCTTTAACTTTTGGCTTGCAATGTCATGAGATAATGGCCATATCATACATTTCAAAAGCGATATGACTATAAATCAACAAGAATAAGTGTGTTAATAGGCAGGAAATAAATGTCCCTGATGTTTCCGTAGAGATATTATGATCAGCGCACATTTTCACAATCCAACAAACTAACCATGCGATCACATGGTCAATTTGTTAGGCTGAGTACCAAGCTTAGCATCTAATGCTATCGATAACATTAGATGCTAAGCTTGAGTGGTTAATATAGTTTAGCGTCCCAAAAAGGCTGAGGCTATAAGGAAGCACCTAATTGAGGAACGATTTTGATATTGAAATTGTGCATTGTAGCAATGGATTCTTCAGCGAGTTCTGCTACAATTTCATGTTATTTCGCATTTTCACTGTGAAATGAGTGCAAGAAAGTTTTTAGCATGATTTTGTACTTTTTCGTGATTATTTCCGGCTTACGGTATATCTATATTAACAAACATTTCAAACTATTTCAAGAGGGTTATGCTGAGTATTAAAAACGTCACCGTCTGCTAGACTTTTGCTTTAAATGTCGTAACAAAAAGCACATGACGATATAGGGAGGGTGTGTGTATTTATTCTCGAAGCAATTTTGTCCCCTGCGAAATAATACTGAAGACGGCTTGCAGTTTATTTGCTTGAAATGTGTTTAAACAAAAATGGTACTCAACCTGAAGGAGTCGCGTGTGTATTGTGAGCATTGTTATGTATAACGCCTGTTTTCTTACGCATTGTGTGGCATATGTTTAGATATTTTATGCTAATTTCGTTTACCTATGTATTGTTTCCTGCCTTGGTGATATTGTGTTCCTCTTTTTTAACCTACGCGTCATCTTATATGTTCCATCTTTTGTTTGTCTTCACTTTTGCTTATTATTCACCAAATGATGGCACAAGTGTATCAGTTTTGTATTTTATATGACGCAAAATATATGTCCATATAGCAGAGCGCCTGGTTTCTTTTCTTTAAATGAACAAGTGAAGGAGGTATTAACCAAGGGCGTTATCAAAGCGTTGTCGAGTCCTTGGGCTGCCCCTGGGTTTTGTTTCAGAAAGAAGAACGGCACATGGCGTTTTCGCGTCGTCTAAATGCGGTTACTAGGAGACGTGTAGCCCGTTCCTCGTATAGAAGACGCCATTGACTGTCGTTTTTTCTGCCTGCTATTTTTCCACCTTTGACCTCAGATTGGTCTATTGGCAAATACCTGTCCATCCGGCGGACAAAGGGAAAACTGCTTTTGTCACAATGGATGGTCTCTACGAATTTATTGTGGGGCATTCGGCCTCTGCAATACGCCCGCTACCTTCAAACTATTCATGGACACGATACCGTCTGGTTTAAAATGGAATCTGTGTATGTGTTACTTGGACGACGTTGTAATTTTCGAAAACACGCTGTTCGAGTAATGACCACTTTCAGCTCTTGTGCTTGACTGTGTGCGAAAACTGCCCTTACGCTAAAAAACACAAAGAAGTGCTATTTTTGAGCGCGCCCAACGCTAGTTCTCGAACATCTCGCCGATAAAAACGGCGTCAGACACGATAGTGCAAAGACAGTAGCGGTCGCCTCTTTCAAGCTACCCCAGTCCGCCAAATAACTATGGAGTTCCTTGGGTTTATGTTCGTAATTTCTCCGTTTTATTCACTGCTTTGCTGACTTCGCACACCCCCCGGCAAGCCTCCATTCTTCAGCGCCCTCAGAAGTGCGTACCGAAACAAGCGGGGCTGAAATGGGTGCGGTTCTTCCCATTCCGTTGTCATGGATTCGTTGTAATGGATTACCATGCCCTCTGCTGGTCACTTAACCTCAGGGGCTCATGTGGCTGCCTTGCGGCAACAAGATGAGTATTTTACAGTCACGTAACAAAACTGGTCGTAAACACTCTGACGCAGATTGTCTTTCGCGCCTGCCCCTCATACGACGGAGTCTGACGATGATGATTTCGAGTACTGCGTCGCGTCGGTGTCACCAGCTTTTCCTGACATCCTCACGTTTATTGAAAAACAGGAAACGAATCCAATCCTGGAACGTTTCTTCGCAGCGGCTCTAGTTCGATCAGGTTCATCAATTTTGTGTGTGATATCCTGCTCTGGAAGAAAAACCAGAAGACTATTCCTGTACGAGTCCCCGTCTCCTCTCGTTGTTCTGAAGAGCCTATATCATTCTATTTTGCAGGCCATAAACGAGTACCGCCCAGTGGTGTCTCCTCCGACCGTCCAGTGCCTGCTGCGGTTTTATTTTCCTCGTCTCACCAACTAGCCTCCTACCCAAGTTCCGCGCCTCTTGAAATTGCGAGAACGCTCTACCGCGCCCTGGATTGCTTTTATTGGCGGAAATTGCGAGCAGCTACTCAGTGATACGTCGTCAGCTGCACCCTGTGTAAGCGCAACAAACATCCCACAAGTGTAGCAGCGGGCAGCTTCACCCCATCACATTAGCCTTTTGCACCATTTGAGCAAGCGGGTGTTGAACTCTCTTAGCCCCCTTCCGCCATCCTGTATTGTGAATCGTTGGATCGTGGTAGGCGTGGTCTACCTCAGTCGAGATTGTGAGAAGGCAGCCAACCCCGCGACCAACACATATCAAGTTCTCCTGCTTTATGCTACGCTTGATAGTTCTCCGCCACGGACCACCTCAAGTTATTATTAGCAACCGTGGCTACCAGTTTCCTACCGATTTCATGGAGGAGGTGCTCCGTTTACGTGCTCGACATTTTAGCCATTCACTGCCGTATAATCCCCATACCAAAGGTCTAACTTAACGCACGAGCCGTGCGATCGCTAACATGCTCTCCATCTAAGTCCATGCAGATCATAAGAACTGCATGGGACAGCGTCCTACCGTTCATTGCTACTCTTTCAATACCGTGTGTCATGCCACCACTGTCTTTAGCCCATTCTTCCTGCACTACGCCCACCACCCACGATATACCTTGGACACCATCCTCCCGTTTTCTACCAGTAGTCATGAAGATACCTCGGTAGCCGAGACAATCTTTTTTGCCCACGCAGCCCGCCGGCTTGCCTGCCTTAAAACCTTAGTCTCTCACGATCGTCCCAAGGCATGGTAAGTTCCAGAGGAGGGCAAATACGGGGTGATTGGAACATGCTTAAGAATCGAGTAAAAACAGCGCCAGAGGAGACGAAACACGTGAACGACAGACATAAGCGCTTACTAGCTGCCCACCACGAGCACGTTTGGTATTTCTTTGGCGAGCTATCAGGAAGCGGGGTGTGTCACAAAAGCTGCTGTGCCACTACGATGCACCGTTTGTCGTCCTTGTCCAACTTAGTGAGCTCAAGTATCGCCTCGCGGGCCAGACCACAAGCGGCTGTCGTTCTGCTAAAACTGAAGTCGCGCACGTTGTTCGTTTAAATCTCTACCGATACCACGACGCTGTTTAAGTCGCCCAGCAGGCTTCGGCTACATGGGGCGAAGTGTGACTCACAGAATTATATGCAGGAGAAGATGAACATGACGAAGAAGCGGATCGTGCTGGGACTAGCGCAGTCAGCTTGTTTCCGACGTTCATCCTCCGCCAAATAAAACACGCTAGCAGCAATGCTTCTGTTTGACAAAGGCTGTGATGCAGCGGCGTTAATGTGTGGTCAACAGCGATGGGATTGTTATTTTTCAATGCTGAAATAAATAGAAAAATAGCAGACAGTACAGAACACAAATGATGAGCCCAAAGGGCGCGGCAGGACGGCAGCACTTACTAGCATTTAAACTGTGTGCCAGGGCGTAGCGCATAGCGGTATCCAAACCAGCGCTTTATACTTAGAGCGGATGTTTTATAGCCCCAGCTTGGTGCGCCAAAGTCAATCGGGGTTCTGGGCCCTAAGGGAGTGTCCGCCCTTCACAAAATGTTCTCTCTAAAGTAGCACTGAAATGAACTCTTTAATAGGCTGACTTGCGCCCGCAAAAGAACAAAGTGATCGGCGGCGATAGCAGCTAGCGTGCTCGTGGTAGTATATTGCGAAAGCCCGTCGCAACCGTCAATGCTAAATTCAAAGGCGGCGAAGAAACATTTAGATTAACGCACACGTAGTGACTATCATAACCTGGAACATTGTAGAAACAGATGCGAGTGGCTGTAATCATCTAGACACATCTCAGCGCATGGTGTGCGGCCAGGAAAATGCTGAAGCTTTGTCTCCGGCAACGATCTTGAAAAAGAAATACAGAATCGCTCGGTGCGCTATAGTCAAAGTTAAGGCTGCATGCCGGCGGATGTCAAAAGAATAAAATATAAAGATTTGAATGGTTCACAGCAATATGCCACTCGTGGAAACTTCGCCGCATTCATCACGGATTTCTTCACGTTGGCACCTCTGGAAGATGGGAGATAGGGTGAGTTTTAAGTACATCATATCTATCGACGTAAACTACTCCATACAAGCTATTTCGCACAGTATAGCAGGCTTAGCCACGTATGTTAAATCTAATTTTTTGTTTCGTTTTTTACTTTTCCACGGTCATTCAATAACTGAGCGAGTAATATCTTCGTTTATAAAAAGATACCCCGATGTGACTAATATATATCTGCAATTTCGATTCAAAATACTTGAAAAAGTATTAGGCATAGCATATAGATTTCTTTTGGTCAAAAAGCGCTCCGCCCCATCGCGTCGTGCCACGCGGATTGAGAAAAACGTGTGTGAAAAATAACCTCTTGATTTATTATTGAAATGGAGAAGCAACCATTCTTTCTACACAATTATGGATGATAACATAACATTTTGCTTCTTATTTAGCATTCAAATGCTTGTCAAGTTGGAGCCTGTTTTGCGAGGGATTAGGAGCGGCGACATATTTCCTTCCAATTCTATGCCATCCATTGAACCTGTCTGTCGAGGTATGATACAAATGCCGGGCTTTTCTTTTCTCATAAACTGAGCAACCTTTGCAGGGTGTACTTTTAGTGCATTCAAAACTTTATGCCATCTCTGAATGCAACAAATTCGCGGAATAAAAAGGCGGTATTAAAAGCTCTTTTACATCTACTATTTTCGCGCTGCCGAAGCGTTCATCTAATTTTTCCGCTTGACCTACATTGGTGACACAACTCTTTCCTTGCGTCGTGTTTCAGTAAAAATAAAGAAGTGGAAAACACAAAGCTCCCGTTTTGACTAACAAATTCTGTACACGTCTGACCTGATCGCGTATGCAAAACCAGTCCCCACCGACAAATTTGTCGTCACTGCATAGGCTGGCGGGAAATTACCATATAAATGCATGCCCAGCGTAAGACCGTATAAATAAAAAAGAAGCAAGGTCCAAGGAGGCCTACAAACTATTATGGTCGGCAAGAGCACGCAAATTCTTCTTTATGCAAGCATGTTGATGCATGCAACGAGATGTCGTTATATTGCAGAATTCGAAGAAATTGCCAAACCGAACATTGGAAAGTGGAGGGCTCCTTTTATGCGTTCCTTCAAATAAATTTTCAGTCGACCGTCGAAGACGCTGCGGATATAACGCTAGCTTTACGGCCGAGTGCTAACAGAAATTTTTTCGCCAAGTCTAGATCATTTCTCAGACAGATTATATCTGTAATACATTTTCCTTTAACGGCGCCTACGTTCTAAACACCACACACAACGAAGTGGACTACGTCTATAGCCAGAAAGTACGTAGACTCTCTATAGCTTTTCCGAACCACCCTGGTACGGCAGAGTCGAGGTCCCCTGTTTTGGCAACTGACGAGGACAAAAACTTGGTGTATTAAAGCGTGTCGCACAACTTGATAAGAGAATTTCGTGTCTAAATTAGAGATAGCTCTATTTGTATCACCCGTGAAGCACACCGTACTGAGTTGCATAAGGCGTCTGCATCAGCACTGACCTCAAAAGGTCAAAAAGCCACCGAAAAGTCCTCGCAAGGCTTGAGTAGTAAAGAATTTGATTCAGTTTTGCGAGCGTTTGTTCCTAATATGAAGCCTACCGTGATAATATGCAACGAATTTACAAGATGGCATTAAGAATAGCGTTCTACGTATCTTCTTCCCCCCCAAAATAATCAAGCGAATGTTTCCCAGCCGCATATTGCAACAGAAAAGGCACTTCTAACAAAGAAAATGGGTTAAAATAACAAAGTTACGATGTCTTTTCCTAACACACGCTTCAAGATTAATGTCCGGCATAAGCGCCCAACTATTCCCGGCTAAAAATTAAATCGATCAGCGTGCTGGTCTTGTCAAAGACTGCTCCCAATTTGCAACCGTTTCCTGCGCCGTGCTCGACTTACGTGATAGATTGAGTGCTTGAAAAAGATTTAGAAAAACTGTCGAGGGAGCTTCCTAGTGTACAGACTGCTGATAAGATACACTTTAATAATGTGCTAGCATTACTTTGCTATGTTTACAGATGTCTGTCCGCAGGCCGCGTAAGCAAAATCGTGTCCCCAGCAGTGGTAATTGAGAAGTGGTAGAGGTTAATGAGTGGTGTCAATCTGCAGAGGGTGACGCAATGTGTCCGAAAAGATGATTAGGTCAATAAGCTAATTAGACAAATTTTAGAGGCAGAACACACAAAGCCGTGTCCGCAGCAGTTGTGAGTAATTGAGAAGTAGTAGAGGTTAATGAGTGGTTTAAATTATTAGGAGGTGAACTGAAGTTTGTCCGAAATATTATTAGCCTCATAGTTGCATAAATAATTAGTGGCAAGAATGTAAAGGTAGAGGTGAAAATGGTCTCATTAGCCATGGCTTGGCGCTCTATTTGAATATTGTCACGTGGTGGTGACAAGGTCGATGACACAAATGAAGAGCGCCGCTACAAACGCCGGTCACTTTTTCCAATAATGAGTGTTTTAACTCTGACGCTTACAAAGTTAATACGACCATACGTTTTAGAGCCAGACCGCTACTGAATTCAAAACTAAAACCCCGGAAACTTCGCCCGTTCCTACTTCAGCTCAGCCTCCGTGCCAACCTTCAAGTCAGCGGATCACTACATGAGTTATTTTGTTGTGCAGCTGATGTCGTGTCAACACAAACAAAAGTGTTTTTTGAATAGCTTCTGTCGAGTGCTGCCGAGCTTTACTAATTACATGTCAGAAATAAACAGAGCAATTAATCAATCACGAATAACATGCACTTTACACCACAACATCGTAATATATTTTTGGATAACTTATGACGAGCACAGATGCAGTGCACTAAATGTAGGTCAGTGAAAGGTCCACCAAAGGATCCTTCTTGAAACTAGAAAACCATCAAGAAACAATGTCTATCCCATCGTCCTATGCGCAATGAAAAAAAAATTTAAACTATCTTCGTCAGGACCGAGAACATAAGCGACTAAAAACTATGCTCCTCTCTCAGTGAACACTGGCGTACAGGAAAAAATAAAACGTCGTGACGCCCCCCCCCCCCCCCTGCTCTGTGCCGCCCATGTACTTTGGGGCGTCCAACGAGCGGGCGATCCCAGCAAACCCCCATGACGTCATCGGGGAGGTTGGCTGACGCACGGTGACCTCTCGCCCAAATCATTTTTCAGCTGTCCCAAGGAGAAAGCTTTAAAATTAATTAAATTTGTTTGCCATTCATAACCTCAACACAAACTTTATATTTTACTAAAATGCTCACACAGCTAGCTTACCCCTATGTATTTCATGTTTTAGAATATTACCGAAAATATAATTTCAGGTGCCGTTTAATAATTACCATTTATCTGTTCAATGAGATAACAAGCTTCAATTACTGCTACAATGTCAAACCATATACCGTTTTATGACTTTTGCCGATAGTAACTGCGCTAGAATAAATCTATATCCTGACTATCAGCGTTAATTATTAACTTGCGAACAAATTTTACATTTTATGCAATAACGTTCTCATATATTGTTGCGAAATCCTCGACAACAGTAATTTAAGGGCAAATGATTAACCACGCATAAGGTTCCAAACCCCACTATCGCTCATTAAGTCCCGCCGACCATGGTTATAATCCTGCTAATTTCGGCTACCCATTTCTCTTGCGTCGGATTTTATGACGAAAGTCTTTCTAGACTTATGAGTTGCGTCCACACGAGCTTTCTGTCAGATCAGACAGCAAAGCCAATCCAACACAAGTCACATAACCAGCAGGACCCGCATCCAGACCTTAACCAAACGGTCTATAAAATAATTCATTAGTCCACAACCGAATCCAGTAGCCCGTAAAGGAGAAGTCAATTAGCCAAATCAAAAGCGATCCAGTTAAGCATTATAAGGGGAAAAAGTCGTCCTCTACTGGGAGTCCAACTTCCACCTTTCTGATCACCCTCCGAACACGTTAACCAATTACGCGCGCGGGGATGTTTTGCCTAGCACGCTTAAAATATGCAATATTGTTATAGCTGCAGCCCAAAATATCGGGAAGACGACGAGGATGTTTGGACGCTGTGTGAAAGGGACGCTAAAGGTGAAGCTATTGTATTTGTGTGCACTGGTGTGTCGCAGGTGCTCCTGACTTTGACGTGGGACTCTTGCTGCTCGGCAACGCCCCGTTACTGTTTGGTTGAGGTGCTTGGCAAAACCTATTCGGGCCCACAACCTAGAGCGCCAAAGCGCCCGCCAGCTTGATTCCGTAAATATGCCCCTCGACACATGGCCATCCACAGGGGCAACAACAGCACCGACCGTTGTCAGGGCACAGCCTCGGGAACCGGGCACATTTTGCGGCACCTATGTAGTCGATGTTGACGACTGGCTGCCCATGTATGAGCGGGTAACAAAGCATAACAGCTGAACGCTACTGTCATGCTTTCTCATCTAATTTTCTACCTTGCGGGAACGGAGCCTTTCCTCTTCGAGATATAACATATCCTGTGAAATTTTCAAGCCGATGCTGAAATACTCATTTGAAAAGCCAATTAGACGCAAGCTCAGCTCAAAAAAAGGTCTTGCTTGTCGAGCGCGGTCAACCACCAAGTCGTACGTATCATAGATTGAGGATGTCCCAGCACAGTGCCGTAAAGTGGACATGCTGTGTTCCAGGCCAACAAGGTGGAACATTACCTGAAGGGGTTCGCAGACTGCGCATTCAAATATTCTGCTCTGCAAAGGTTGCACCACCGTTGACTCTGTCCTCCAGGTTTGCCGGCAGTTTGAATAAGACAAGCAACGCCGCATTATTCTCGGCTTTGATCGAATTCCCAACGCGGCTACTACTTCTTCGTGCGAGGACGTACTGACGTTGGCAAAAGTAACCAGGCTACATGTTACGCTTCCCAGTCGGGTAGCAAAGAATTCGTACCACTGCTGATGCTTGAAATCGTTGCAAAGTGAAGACGAGCTCTTTCCTCACTTCTTAACAACTTGTGGTCACCTGGGAATCCAAGTTCACTCTAAAATACAAGCGATAAGCAAAACTTGCAGCTTCGATACTTTTGGCAAAGATGGTACCAACTCTGCACCAGCCTTCGCACCCAGCAAGTGTTACGCGGATAGTCCACAGGGAAACAGAGGCTGTAGTGCCCATTGCCTTTACTCCTGAGCCCACTGAAGCCACTATTTCCTTAATTAAGACTGTCGTTTCCCAGGAGTTTAAGAACGCCCCGTACACAATATTTACACAAGAACTAAGAGCCGTATCTGACAAGGGTAACATGAAAAACGCAAAGGAGGCAATAAGGGGCTGGTTACAAACATTTTAGAGCTTTACCATACCTTACATTAGCTTCCTTAATGTATTCTCTAGCTGGCCATGCTTCACGATCTACTGGACACTCCGCCAGTCTTTTTCTCCAAATACTATGCCAGCAAAACAACATTACAATATTATAAGGAACACCGTGGTCGTTCACAATCGGAAAATACCTGATAGCGGGAGCGTTAAGCGAAAAATCTTAAGATTCTCTTGGAGGACGTCCGTTAAAAAAACTGCGTCTGAGCTGCCCTAGGAAACATTCTCAATAGTATCATTTTTCCATAGTAAGTAGTGCACTCACGAAGGCGCAAAAATTTATTTCTCTTGCAACCAAGCTTCAAGCAGCGGAGTTCAACTATGTAGTCTAGAAAAGAATGTTTTGCCTGCAGGTGTAGGGTCCATTTTTCAACTCGTTTAAGAATACCTTGACCTAGGCCTCAAACGTGCATCATCTGCGCAATGGTGGAGGGAACAGTTAGTCGCAAATATTGCTTTAAAGATTTTTTTCTGTGCAACTTGACTAAGGTAATCCACTACAATCGAGCATCAAGAAAGCGACTAGCTTGTACAACTTCAAAATACCCACGAGTAGCTTCTTGAGTACAGCGGACAGTAACAACAAATGCAGTTGAAACCCTACCCAGTGTCAATTGAAGAAGAGCCCGTAAAATGCGGTCTGTAGCTTTCTTTAAAAAAATTAAACGGCTAACTAACTGGCGTACAAATAAGACGTATAAGCCAAGGGCTCGAGAGCACAAGCTTCCAAACAGACTGGTTCGACTTGTCATTTCCCAACAGGAACCCAACACAAACATTGAAAACACCCCATGCAGCGTTTGCGCATTTTGACGGGAACAGTGTAGCACTTGCATCACGTACTGCACTTTGTTGACCAAGAAAGGAGTGCGAAATGTTGCAGGTTCAAACTTTGAGAGATTTAATTCACCAAATTCTGCTGCCTTTTTTATCAATTCTTCAGCCCTATTTTGCCTATAAGGTTTTGTATCAGGGTGAAATTCAAGAGCGGTGCCTAAATACTTTGGTATAGTTGTTTACCACGATGAATTGGCGAAGACACTCAGAGTAGGCGGCTATTCATCATGCCAAAATACCCGGCACTTCCCCCCAATTGACCACAGTACCAGTTCCTCTTCAGAAAGCTTTAACTTTTCTAAAAAACTACCAAAACGATTTCGTACTTGGAGCAGAAAACAGTAGCATCATCAGCGTATGCCAGAACACGAACGTCTTTGTGCTGACAAAATCCTGCAAGGCATAGGTTGCGGATGATTCGTAAGCAGTACGGTTCAATATAGAAGTGAAATAACTTGCGAACTTGGTGAACAGGTACGCTTGGCGCACAGGTCGTTCTCTCGAAATTTTGTTTCCAGCATTTTCCTTAAAAATAAAGCGTTCACGTTCTCCAGCACGGGTACAAGAATGTTGTGAGCAAAACGGTCAAACGCCTTTTTTCAAAGTCCACTTGCATAGTTTCAGCAAGTGCTAGAGAAGCATCACACCCTTCTAGAACACTGAACGCCTTGGGAATGTTTGTAACAATACTGCGTCTTTTAATACCGCAGGTGCGTAGACTGCCCAAAATAACATATCATTTTGAAGTCTTCGAGTCAGTACGTTCCTATAATTCGTATAGTCAACATTCTTTAGGCAAATTATACATGATTTAACTTGCTTCAGTATGCTTCGATGATGAACTTTAGTCATCAGTAGTGTACTGATGCGTAAGGACTTTCATATCATAGGACTCATTAAAACATTTGTTAAAGCATGTGTTCGCTTTTAAGCGTTATAAAACGCGGCTAGTGATCCGCCCGGGTCATAGGGATTTACTAGGGTTAAGGTTCTAGACTCATGAGACGCCGGCAACAGATAATGGTAGTTATAAAATGTTTCTCATCTAGTCATCTACTTTCGTTAGTGAGGGGAAGTTTCTGCCATGAACAGGGCAACGTTTTCAGGCTGATTGGCTCTGAGCCTGCAGTAGTATAAGTGAAACGTATTTTGAATAGCGATAGCATTATGTGTTAAGGCCGATTTTCCCAGTGGATGGAATCGCTGGAGTCCGCGTGCGGACGAGCGCCACGTGACCCGACGTCGCTGGTTCCATCTCATTCACGGACATGCAGTGCAGCCTTCGCAAGCTGAAAATAGGCACGAGTGTTTCTCTGTCAAAATATGAGGGCGCTCTGCTGTTTTTCTAGCAGAACTACATATTCTAAATGGGGCAACAATGGTATTTTTTCTTTCTTTTGTGACGTTGTAGGGGCTCTTTTTTATTGTCACCAAGAGGGTACATGTCGATTCTCTCGCTTCACTGGCCATCGAGGCACCCCACTAGTAAACAATGCAGCGTGGTTTGCTTGGAATGCCATCGCTTACCAATTTTCCTTGCGGCGGTGCTAGTGGTGCCGATGTGGGGTGGTGGTGCCCCTGCCTCTGGTTGTTCCCGTCCACGCCGTTGTCCGCGGTGTCCGTCCGGTACTTCGTCCTCCTCACGCGAATGAAGAGGTCCCAGTGACGTTGGATGACGTGGTGATCCTTCCGCGGACTCTTTGCCCGTCGTGTGAATCGGCCTTTATTGACCCGTTATAATAAATGTGACTGATCAACTTACGTTGTGCATTCCTCATTTCGACGCTTAGTCGGCGTCTTTGCAGCTGCTATATTTTCCGCCGTAACTGTCATCCGTGCACCTCGCTATTTTTCTTCAGCGGCCTTTCGTATTGCAATGTTGATCCCATTTTCGTACTTTTCAAGCTCGACAGCCTCTCACTCTATGAGCGCCTTCGGATTGGCCTTAAGGACACTATATACTTTTGTGCTTTATTTTACTGGATTATTCTAAGGCATTTATCTTAGCGCGCTGTTTAAAGCACTCTCATCGGACACCATGACCATCACTCGTCGTTTCTAATACTACTATTATTTCTTAAGCACTTGATATCAAGCTATATTCAACTAAAAGCCATCCTGGGCACGGGAGAAATACATATCAATTCTCCTTGTCTAGAGTTCCTGCTGTATCCATGGCAACGTTGAGGTGCGACGAAGACAGCTTCACTCCCTTCTACGGGATGGAGCATGGTCGGCTGCAGGCGCGCGGAATAATGGGTGTATTATGACAGCCTCCCCTTTGAAACAGGGTGGTGGCAGTTTCCATCATCATCAGTTTTTTCATTTCTATTATAATCCTAAACGTAGTTTTAAATACCTCAACTATGTCGTCATTTCAATTACTACACTTTATTTTCTACATTTATGGCAACCTTCTCCTTTTCAGCCGCCAATCTTACGATCGCTTATTGCTAACTTGCTCTGAAGGTTAATTCTCCCTACCACTGTTGTCTACAAACCCAAGGTCTAAATGAGAGTGACTGTACCTAAATTGAAACCCGGATGAATACTGTTGCATTCGACTATAAAATGTCAAGTTTTTTCTAAGGATTTACCAAAATCTACACATGTGTCATCATGGTTAAATATCTTTTTGTACCTGCATGTTCTAAGGTACCAAGATCTGGCTTGAAATACTACCCTACTGGTTTATCAAAGGCAGATTTCTCCCAAAGGCATTTTTCAGTTTCGTATATTTATACAAAGTGCTTCTTTTCTCTGGAATATATCCAATTCTACAGAAGTATTAGTATATTTATTTGTATATTAATACTAGTATTACTATTACAGTATTATTATTTTTACAGTATATACAAGACATTTTCTACTCTCAACTCTCTTTTATTTGTTCTCCTTTTCTCTTGCATAATAATGGAGATTTCTTAATTTCTTTCCTGCATTTTGTGTCAGTACTTTTAGAAGCGATAGCTTCACTACGCCACGTTTCAAGCCGTTAGCGTGGCTGCGCTTCATCCGTGTCGCTGCCAAGAGCATAGCCGTTGTCATGGCAGCCACCGCAGCTGAGGTCCGGCCTCGCCTTGCCTAGCACTTCATGCGGTTAGCATGACTGCGGCTGCCGTGTCGGCGCCGGTGCCTAGCCTACTGCGCATGCTCAATAGAGCGGGGAGGAGGTGAGGTCAGTTGTATAAAAGAGGCGTTACGCGTGTTGCAGCCCCAGGTAGAGATGGACAAGTCGGCTCCGCGGAATGAAGTCAGAGACCACCGTTGGAATGAAACCATGCTGCAGCGACGTACACAAGAGACCGAAGAAGAACGTGCCAATTAAGCGCCTTGATAGGCGTCGCAGGGACGACTCAGCTAGACGGGACCGTTTTATCTCCGACAGCGACTCTACAACGGCCAATGGAGATACCGAGCCGAGTTCTGCATCGCTGAAGGAACTCAGGCGTAAAAGGTGACATGAAACAAAACAGAAACAACGTGAAGAAACTGAAAAACAACGTACAGAACGGATCGAATAGAGACGGAAGAGCGATGCAGCTAGAAAGACACGCTTAGCAACCGAGGGTGAGGCACCCGACGAAGACACGGATCGAAGCGATCGCTTTTTACCAGGTTTAATTACTTTAAACCACCAGCCAATTTTAGGTCGCATTCATCATCATTATCAGCCGGACTATACCCACTGCAAGGCGAAGGCGTATCCCATATTTCTGTAATTAGCCCGGTGCTGTGCTTGCTGCATCCAATTGACCACTGCAAAATTCTAAACCTCATCCACCCATCTAACTTTATGCATCCCTTGCTACACTTTCCTTCCCTTGGAATCCAATTTATTGCCTAAGCGACCATGGAATATCCTCTCTTCGCACAACATGCCCTGCCCATGTGCATTTCTTCTTGATTTCCACTATAGAGTCATTAACTCGAGTCATTTCTTTGGCCCACTCTGCATGCTTCCTATCTCTTGACTTTACACCTACCATTTTTCGTGCCATAGCCCTCTGCGTTATCCTCAATTTAAGTAAAACCCTTTTTGTTAGCCTCCAAGTTTCAGCCCCATAGGTGAGTACAGGTATTTACAGGTACATAGGTGCTGATGCATAGATACTTTCCTATTGAGCGATACCGATAAGCTGTTAGTCACAATATCGATTATTTTCCAAATCCACCCCGTCCCAATCTTTTTCTGTTGGTTATTTCTCTTTCATGTTCCGGATCATCGATTACTACCTGTCCTAGGCAGAGATTCATCTACGGCTTAAAGCGCTTCTCTACGTATTGCAAACTGCTTTTTCTTCCCTAAGCTGTTGAACATTATCTTAGTCTTCTGCATATTGATTTTAAGCCCACCTAAGTATTTAAGTATATTCAGCCCAAGTGAGGCAATTAAATACTCTAGCTGTCTACTTATTACTGTCCATTTTCCTCAGGCGTTCCTCATATAATATTTTTCTCCGAGTTTCTCGTTCTTCGAAAGTTGCCCAGCCCATATCACCCTGCACCACCTCCTTTATGGTTTTGACTTAAGCTCCTAGTGCTAATCCTCCGACAGCACTCTGATTTATTTCTATTCTCGGCTGTATCTCTACCTGTAGGCCCAAACCTGATTCCTGAAAGTAGGTACTGGCACAATGTTTCCTTTCCGAATGTCAATCAGCACAACATACCTATTGTATCCCTACAATGCACTATGTTTTATTATCCCGGAATCTTTTTGACTGTCTTGTGAAAGCCTACTGTTCGTACTTTTTTATGTTGATTAGTCCTTCATTTATTCATACACGAGATGTTTATATTTTGCCGTGGAAGCTGCATCCTAAAATGTCCCTTTAATCCCCACAAGAACTGACTAGAGTTTGCGTCATCACGGCTATCTGCTCACAGTACAACATAGCCCTCATACATTAAACCGGGGAGGCGCAGCTTTGAGACTACGACACAGATTACTCTATTTTAACCGTTTTTTCCTATCTACCATATAAACCATAAATAGTGTTGGTGATGAAGCAAAACCTTCTCTTATTCCTTTGCTTACCTAGACAGCTTCCATACTTCTTATCTATTCCCATGTAATTTTTATTTGTTATTTCGGTATATTTTCTGTAGAAAATTTGTTTTTTCATGACGTACACTTTCATCATTTAGTGTGTTTCACTGAATGCCCCTGTTACGTTGTCGTTTATGTCTAGGAAGGCTAAACACTGTGATCTGTTCTCCGTTCAAGCTATATATATGGATTCGCTGAGCATGAACAGCTATTGTCTAGTCGCTTACTACTTCTAAACCAGTCCTGAAGTTCTCCCAGTACCCTATTACTTTTAGCCAATTACTGCAATTTTCATTTCACAGCTTGCAACGCCAACCTGTATTTAACATGTTATGATAATCATCCACTAGGATTTCATATTTCTCATTTCTCTTTTCCTTTTATAAATAAAAGAAAACATTACTCTGTTTATAGCTCCAAGCAATTTTCTCAATCGCTATGACGGTTTCCAAAGCTTCCATGATAGCGCGTCGAACACTGTACTGAACACTGAGTCGAACACGCCATCTACTGCTAGCTCTGAAGTCTAAGCGGGGGAACGAGCATACGTAATCGAAGCGGCGCAAAGAGTGCGCCACTGCTCATGAATACTAAGCTGAGCACGAGCGCGCGCCATCGCCACCGAGGGGAACTACTGAGCGAATCCGGCACCTTAGAAGTTGGTCTGCACGCCGGTGTCATTGGCGGAGTCCTGTCAACCGAACACTTCAGTAAAACTACCCCAAATGTCTTTCGCGTTATCGATCTTAAGGGGTCTCGTGCCTCCTGGAAGTTTACTCACAGAGCTGCGGATAACCGTTATTTACTGTTGCATGTGGGGCGACATTTAAATTTAAATATGTATTATGCTGTAGGTATTTTCTGCAGTAGCAATTGCGCAGCTACAGCTGGCGCTGGAACTAGACGCGCAAGCTCTGCAGCTAATATTCCGGTCCACTAGTACGGCTGATGGTGTTCCTCTCAGGATGACCGATGGTCATAAAGATCTATGGATGCGTTTAAGCGTACATGCATGTGGGCAGAGCTGGTCAGTACAGTGTCACTGCATACCTTCTGGCTCATAGACAAAATAAACCCAGTATTCTAACTGTATCAATGCATAAAAATCGTAATTAAAAGAACTTTTGAAACATTACTCACTAATATCAATAAATGAAAAAAGATGAAAAAGATTTCTATGGAGTATTTCCCAGGAAATGGAAAGCAAGAACAATGGAACTGATTCATATAAAAAGCTACCGGACGCTACTCTTGAGCGATGTACGAATTTCTTTAGATATAACTGCACAAGCGAACCATACACATGTTATGATATTGCACAAATGAATTTAGTTTTTTATACAACATTGTTTTGCATACATTTTTGCGATTTATGCACGCATTTTTATTTTGCGTAAAACGGGAGAGCGAAATATCGATTTCCAATTAGTTGAGGCTGTAATTCACATAAAATGTCCTGTGTTTTTTTTTTCTGCTGTGTTAGCATTACACCCAGAACAGTGACTTTTGCTGTTGAGCATGTGGGAGCCTGCTGTAGGAAGGCGCCTTCTCATTTTTCCGCTTTTCCCCAAAGCGGAGCCCTAAATACTCACCCGTTTCCGCGTCGAATGGCGGCACCGATTTACCAGCTGGGGTATATATACGCGAGGAGCACGATCGCTTTGAGCCTTCCGTCCTCAGTCTTCCTGGCTGTCTCGCCTGCTGTCCTGCTGTCGGCCGTCAACCCCCTGACTTCAGCACCGACGGCCACCATCTAAGTAATAAACTACCTGTTCTCGTTATGTCACGCCTCAGCCTATCTGTGTATTTCGTGGGCAAAAAAATCGCCCACACAAAGCGTATAGACAACGTTTTTACATTCGCGCGTTTGGATTCACCAGAAAAGCAGTGCTTCTACAAAATTTCAAATAAAACCAGAATCTTTGTATATATTAGGTCGAAATAAATCTTGCTAAGTCATATATTTTCTCTATGAAATTGAGTAACATAGAATAGGTTAGGTGTAATCCTTAAAACACCGCTCATCATGCTAAATATTTAGGTAAATACTGAGGTCATATTGTTTTAGCGACTCAATTAGGCGATTATAATCCATTTTTTTTTCACGTGCATCACGCATATGTCTTGCGTGGTGTGCGTCTGTACACACCATTCTTTTAATGAATGGTGTGTGTGTGTGTGTTTGAGTACAAACCATTCTTTAAGGTAGGAGACTTCTATGATATAAACATTTCATGGTAGTGTGCTATCTATTGTCGTGCCTAAGATTTAGTGCGAGATCTTTTCTTTTGTCATGAGAGGCGTGAACAGGCATTGTAAAAAGTGAGTATCCGCACAAACTCTCCACTAAGAAAAACCATTCCCGCTGCTGGGTCTCGAACTAGCGCCACAACGAGCAGATCTGCTTCCCAGAACTAGGCACGACAGCCGTATATTATGCAACACAATCTCGCTCTGCGCAGTAAGCATCCTGGTATTTATTAAGTTCTAACTACAACACACACTCGCGCTGTACAGTGAACATCGTTGTCATCACGAAGTCTCATCTACACCGCTCCTTGACGCAACTTATGTAAATACGCCATACACGTACGCCAACGGGAACGAGTGCGGCCGACTTGCGCTAGCGTAGTGTAAAGCGAATCCATCAGGTGGCGTTGCGGAACTCGCAATGCTTTCGCAGTAGTGCACCTGAGCAGATGCAAATGCTTCCCTGTAGAAATTTTTGTACTAATAAGTTGGCAAATGTTTATACACGAACAATTTTCAATGAAAATGTCATGCAAAAAAGTTGTTTAGAATGTTTAGAAATTAGTGCACCTATGTGTCTGTGCTAAAGCCATTTTGTTACGGGGCGGCACAATAAACAGAGGAAACGGAAACAGAAAAAATCTCCTAACACGACAGAAGATTTTAAAGAATGCCGTCGGGCCTACCGCGAGCGCACCTGCCCGCCCAACTGCTCGCTTCTTCCTCGTCCGTGACAATATAAAGGTTGGTTTGGTTTTAGTAATGACTAGTGTATTATGTGTAAACCATAACAGCAGCTGTATTACAAAAATTCTTGTATGTAATCAGTGTTAAAGTATAATTTCAACTGCAATGGTGAAGTGTCTACATCATTAAAATACCTTAAAAAAGGGGTTTTACTATCAATCCTTTGGATATCATATTTAATATCAAATAAATTTCTGCAACGGCCAACTGTACCTACATATTTTCATTGATCTATATAATATTGATCATATATAATATTGATAATTACAAATTGTTCGTTACAGCCCTCCGAAGGCAAAGTTCCTTACTTTATGAAGTCGAAGTTGGTGAATAATTGTGTCACACGGCTTAGGAAGCTGAGTAATACCGACATAATAATCTTATCACTGCTTTTAGCTCCTCAAAAGTTAAAAAATTGTGTGAGCACTTAGAAGGAGGACTGGAGAAATGCGAAAACCTGAGCGTTGCTCATGCATAAGGTACATCGCGCTTTACAGAAGCTTTACAGAAGAGAGTTACTCTGTGTCAGTATTCAAATTGTTTCACCTACGAAAAATGCGTTGCACATTCAAAATAGGCGCAATAAAAGAACATTCAGACAATCACAGCAGACCCGCAGACAGGTTTTGGCATGTTCACCTAAATCAGGTTTAAAAAGAAACTTCATGTTGCTCTTTGTGTGAGTTATTTTAGGGTCAAAGTACAAATCACCAAATTCTTTCAGCGATGACCTCAAGGAGTTGTTACTGCTTGATTTGACTCTTGATAAAAGGACTTTACGACGAAAATGACTATTTGGATACACTAATATGTGCTCCGATGTCTTCTTGCACCCTTCAAAATGCGTCTTCTTGTATTTGATATTAGAGTGATTATAGGACCTAACCTCAGCCAAAGAGAATATATACAAGGCAAAATTTTGGAAGGGGTATTTGTTAGAGATCAGTGCTGATTTTTGTTTAAAAGCTGATAAATCATTTCATTCTGCTCCGTGTTCTTCTTCATCCGAATCACTTGAAAATACCAAATATAAGCAAGGAATCTCCAGGATAGCAGACCTATTTATCTCAGATAAACCTAAAACGGCCACACCTTTAACTAACAGCGTTACCTTACAGCTATTTCGTGAAGCGAATCTTTTCAGTCTACCAAAGTATGAATTATATAGGGGAGTAAAATCTCCAAGTTACTGAAGCAATCTCTTTCTTGTCCTGAGCTTGATAAAGGACTTCATATTTACTCCACTTTTAAGTAGCAGGAACTGCTGGATATTCATTTTTCATTGTTACAAGGTAATCACAACTTTATTTGTGGTGATATCAACTAATGGTCAGTTACACTTTCTTCTTTCCTGCTGCAATTATGTTTGATATTTAAATATGCCTTACGTTTAGTTTCGTCCTTTTGCCAGCGTTAATTTGTGTTTTGATATTCTATATTTTTTTGTTTTTTGTGCCAGCTACAGACATGACACTTGTGGAATCAATATTAAGTAGAAAATATTCGAAATATCATGTAGGGGACGAATTTGCTAACTCAGAGGAATCAGCCACTGTTACCTAGCACCCTCGTCGAAAATGTAAATATCACCTTTGTAGTAAAATGTAGTCGTTTAAGACGCAACTTCAAATAGTTTTGGGGTAGATCCAAATCCAGATCCAAATCCACTTTGTTTCCAACCTACAAGTTGGAGTTCCCCCAGCAAAAAAGCTGTCACAGACAGCTTGACTGGGCCCTGGGGGCCTACAGGCAGCATCTCGCAGAGGATTTCACAGCAAAATCAAAAAGGGATATGTACATGAGGTCAAAAGCAAAAAAATTATACACACATCAGATATAGAGAAATGACTATGAACATCGCAGTAATATTCATTGCCTGATCATAAAATTTGGTAATTCGTGTCTAAATGTGTTAAGCGGGGCAATAAGCTCAATGTGGGCTTTACGTTTATTATAAAGTGATGGTATGTGGTAGTCAAGAGTGACCCGGCCATAATTTGTTCGTGTATGTGGCACTGAATTGAGTTCCTTACGCAAGCTTTAAGCATGCTAGGGACGGGGCGTATCATTGGGAAGTTTACGTTTATGCATATAGAGAGACAGTTTGTAACCGTATAATTTAGTTGCTTTAAGCATATTAAAGCAAACTGAATACATATTTACAATTAATATTCAATAATTTTCTTCCTGTAACTTACCCAACATTGATCGATTCCTATTACGACCTGAGTATCTGGATATCTAGCACAGTGGAGTCGTTTCATAGAGAAACTTTTCGAACACCATCTTTGAAAAAACGTTTTTGCATACATCTTTTTTTTATCTGCTTGTAACTAAATATAGCGCATGTGGAGCTTTCACTTCTCCGTTCATGAACACTAAGCTTTTTCTGTAAATTCTGCCAGTCAGAACCCTGCCGCCATGCCCAAACTACAACATTGAGAGCCCCGCTTTGAGAGCAACAATAGGCCATGCAGTTAGGCTGAGATCTAGAAGTGGAAATTACCTACATTTGGTACCCACTACAACTACATAGTAAATATAGCATGGAAGCATTTATCAACCCCTGCTTCCCTCCGCCAGGGTGTAAGTAAACATACAAATGAATTTTGCTGCTAACTGTGGGACGAGCGCCAATATAGAGTATAATTTTTGAGCGTGCCGGAAACGTGAGTGCGGGCAACGCCCCCAAAATTCATCCGGCAAATTTCTGCAAACTTCATGAGTTGCAACAGGGCACCATCAAATGGCGTTTCGCTAGGATAGGACTTTACAGTGCCTGATTACAGCGGCCGAGCGCCGGCTATGCAAAATAATCGTGACGGCATATTCATAAGCATACAGAGCACACCTCGGATCTCTCAATATGCTATAGCAAAGGATGCAGACATTGCAAGCTGCAGAAAATCGTCATAAGCGTAGCAATTTAGAACCCGGAAAACGTAAACCCGTTTTGAAGAAGGAACACTGCGCAGATGAAGAGGTAACATTAACGCCCCTATACTTTCGTCAGCTTCGTTTAAAAACACTTCTCAACTTCTCAATGCGATTGCACTTCCTTGATCTGTGCCGCACAAAAGCCACCACAATTCTGCATTACTTACGTTGAGCACGCCAGAAAAAGGGCATCATTTTAAGCCGGATTTGGACTAGTACTGCCCATTTTTCTAGAAATTACAAAGCCGGTGAGAATCGTCCACATCAACGCATGCACTTTTCCGAGCTTTCCGGGAGCACGGCCGTTCCTTTGGTGCGCATCAAGAGCACTGGAGGGGGTCATGACGAGGTACGATTATTTACCACTGATGTCCGAAGAAGTAATATTATCATGAATGCTTTTCCTGCTCCTAGAATCGTTGGTTTGCCGAAATGAAAGCAGCTCCTTAGTGCAAATCTATACGAGGATGCCTCCACGCACTACACTGGTCGGCGATCAAGTCCAAACATTCTCGAAAAGCACCTCTCTACCGGTTCACATCAGTGCAGCGGCGGCTTTTGCATTTCTTTTCCGGTACTTTTTTGAAATGTACTTATCGTTTCAGCAATTCGCGGGTAACGGTCAGCAGAAGCTCATTCATTTGATGCGACCGGTAGAGAGAACGGCAGTAATTTGGCTGAACTAAGAATTTGAGCCATTTACCTATCGTAAACACGCAAGTGGAATGGTTATGGGCTTAAACGAGCCGTCCAGATGAGTTCTTCCTTTCGCTCCTATTGTAAGATAAGCGAAATTGCTTTCAAGTAATGCGACTGAGACTCACGCAGAAATTCTAGTTTAGGATTCTAATGTAGAATTGTTATTTAGAGTTGTTAAAATAATTGTTATTGTAGAGAAATGCTTTTCTGCACTTTAGCTTTATCTCAAGCTTAATGTTAAGGAGATGAAAAGCAGTGTCGCACGCAGATTTGCGAATACTTGCATCGTACGCTTACTAAATATCTCTCTAAACTCGACCTGCAACTAGATGAGGCTTATTAAGTACAGTCACTATGGTAGTGAATATTTTATTGGAGCATGAAGCGTAAAATTATTGCTAAAAAGTATCTACGAGGAACGAAGTATGGAATTCAAAGCGGTTAATTATAAACTCTATCATTTCATTAGGCATAGTAGATAAAAATAAGGTAGAGCACATTTGACAGTAGTAGGATATTACGAATCACTGTTTACCGGTATTTCTCAAGAGAGAAGTACATGACAGCTGCATAATGGAAATAATCATCCCATTAATGGAAATCATCATCAGCCGCAGCCGATCATCCCATGCACTGGTCATCCACTCGGTCGTCATTTTATCTCTGGATGCAATATATCCAAGCGCACCGCTATCGCCCTGTTCTCTTAAAAGAGCCGCGCTAAGCAGCTTTAAATTTTTAAAGTGCTACCACTAAGCCCACTCTCCGTTTTCGCCGATGTTTTCTTTATGCCTAATACAAAGTTCTTGAGCTGCACCGAAAGGGAGTTCAAACGCCACATTGTAATGCCAGAATGCCAGATTTGACCAGATATGCTAAATGGACAGTATTGTAGTAATTTGTTTTCACTCTGTATGGTTAGGAAAGGCCTATTGCTGGGAGTTTCACATATCGATGTTTTCTCAAAACGAATGAGAGGTACTGGCAGCTTCAATGAAATAGGCGCCACTCTTTGAGAGCGTCCCGAACTAACCTAAGAGGGTAGGGAGAAATCGGAACCGTTTTTCTTTCTTGGCAGATGCTGCGGCATCGCTGTAAAACGTAAAACGAGAATATTTCAAACAATTAGAACTGGATAGAAAAAATAAATGGAAAAGCAGCAAGAAAAGATAAAATAGATGAAACGGTACGTTTAATGCTAGAGAAGCGTGAATGGCAAATTGCACTTCATCTGTTTCAGGCGTGGCGATACAATTACCGGAAAATGGAAGAAGAAACACAAGTAGACGTATAATACTCGCGCTATAAGGCCTCCGAGGTCATACCCTGACTCGATGGTATCGTGCGCACGGCAAGACTCACATAGATGCGAGCAACCATGTCTAGCATAGTACAGTTTCTCGGGAGTTTTGGTGCATAATTCGAAGCAAGGAAAGAGTTGCGGCAGCGGGATGCGGAACGTTGCTCGCAGACACTGCGTTTGTGTACGTCTCTCCTCTTGTTCTTTCCGTTCCTCAAATGGCTCATGCTGTCCTTGGGAGAGCAAAGAAATAAAACTTTTGCAGAAGTACTGGGTTGCGTATTCAGTGCTCGAGCCAAAACAAAGCTGCATGAAAATAAAAGCAAATGACTCATATTTTGCCTGCGAGTATACAGGCTGTCCAAGCGCTCTAACAAATCTGCCTAGAAATGTATACACAAAGACGCTCGTTGCTCTACTCTCCACGTTTGAGTGGTGATGGGTCACGTCTGGTAAAATGAAAATTCAAGCATTCGGTGATCTGAAGGGAACCTATCGGCAGCATGTTTAAATTTGAGCACAATGCTATACCTTCACAAAGCCTTGCTTGTCTTCATCAATGCAGCATTGAGCATGAGTTTGCAATTTCGTGAGTTTTGCGATGAGCAGTTCCCTCTGCTCTGGTCATCTTTACACAGCTATAATGTCAAGGCGGGCGACGATCGCGCTTGGTTCCATTCGCACGGCCGAAGTTTGCAGACACAGAGCCTCAGTCTGTATTTTGTCCTACGTACTTTGTAGTATAGCAGCCCGAATATTAAATGGGCATGCCTGACGGCCGCATTTTCGGTCATTCTGAGCGGTAGGAGCTAGCCTGCGAGAGGTCAAAGCAAGTGCTCATCAAGCAACTGCTTCATTTTAACCTACTGGCAAATATTATCCGCTGTACGGCGCAGGAGCACACAAAAGACGGTCATTGCGCACGCCAATCAAAGATTCGGGCGGTACACCGAGTAATGCAAATAGCTTAGCTTAGAGTAGCCGTTGTTCTGCACTATTATCTTAGATCGTAGCTTGATTTGATCTAGTTTTATTTGGTGTAATACCCAAAGCGATTCAGGCTATGAGAGACTGCGTAGCGGAGGGCTTCGAGAATTTCTACCACCTGGTGTCCTTAACATAAAATGGAATCGTAAAGCCCGCACACGCCTTACTTTTCGCCTCCATCTAAAAGCAGCCGTCGCAGAAAGAATTCGATGCCGCATCCCTGGCCACAACGTTCGAGGGTCCTAACCTCTCCCCACCGCTGCAAAACAGACTATGATTTCAATCTGGCCTATTGCCGTGCAAGTATACCTTGACAAACTAGATGACAGGCTTGATGGACTGAATGAAGCCTCAGGTTGCTGTAATTTTGTCATTGAAGCCCAATTCTTTATAATTTGTATATAATGAAGTGCTCACAAGGTTGCCTCTAATTTTTGAATCAATTTTCATTCTGTGCTTGAAAGCTAGAAAAATGATGGAATTTTGTTATTGTTACAGTATGTTATATCTAGTGATGCACTGTGCAAAACAATCATTTCTAGCATGCCTTCTCTACTCCACAGACTCTGCAGATATTAGGTAACCTCTGGCGGCTTTCTCAATCTGCTTGTGCCACAAGATTTTCCAAACTCCCCATTTATTAGTGGCCGGAGAAGTGTTTTTCGACCTCCTGATTTCTGCATTAGCCTTCCAGTTCGTAAAAATATCTTGGTGCCCTTAATGCTCCCAGCTGCATTGAACACATGGTCCTTAGTGGTCCTCAGCATACACATGTTATTTTTTAGAAATGGTTTCCGTTTAATACTTTCAATTTTCTGGGTTTTTGAAGCTTCGTCAATTTTTTCCTATATTAAACTTCGTCAGGTTACTAATCAAGCTCAGTATTTGTGTGTTAGAAACACATTGCCTGCGTTTAGCTTTATTTTTTCTCGTTTCTACCTAAAGTAAACATTATTCTTCTATTCAGCTCGTAAATTGACTTGTATATTTTTAATTATATAATTCCTTTTCTATGATCGGTTTTCGTGTACATGGCCTATAAATATTCGATTTGTCTTGCACAAAACATTTTGTACAAGAAATTAACTGAAGAGTTGTTTAGTGGAATCTCGATCTGACGGGCCTTACGAGCATTCTTACATGATCACCAGCCGAAACAAACAAACGGCATCACAGACACCGCTGCATAAAGCTACGTAGTTAAACTGGCAGTGAACATATATCCCAGGGAGCAGATTGCTTGAATAGTTTGAAGCTGAACTTTTTTGAGGCAACAGCGGCAAATGAAGAAACACAATTTATCCCCCAAAATAGAAACTCATGTGAGGAGTGTTATGCAGAGTCCTAAATAATGTGGTTTTGAAGTTTAGACCCTATCATATGCAACAAGACTTAGAGCACAAACTGAACTTTTCCATCTATATTTATCACAGGCCTCATAAATGGCATTGTCCAGTTTTTCGACATCGTGAGTAAGAGTGCAGTGTTAAAACTTTTATTTCCTTTACCTTCGGTTGAAAACTGCAATTAACGCTCCGATCTACCTACTACTCACTTGGACTTTCGTGATATTAATCCTCTATATAAAACTTGCCGCTTATGGCGAATATTGTCCTAGCATTAGCTTATCATTACGAGCAAACTTTTATTGCGCCGTGCAATAGACGGCAGGTCAGTTTCTGCTTAATCACAACATAATTTGTGTAACCAGAATAAATTCGTCTCCCACTACATTCTGTCAGGAATGATTATTAATGAGAAACAATTTATGCCATCTCAGAGAAATCTAGGTCCGACTTAAGGTGCTTTAACATCTTGTTTAGCAGAGCAGTTTCTTTTCCTGCATTGTTCGAAACAGCGCAGAAGTGCCCGAAAGAGGTAATATAGCGTACTTCTTCAAAAAGCACGGTTGGCAATATTGTCTGAAAGAAACATTCCCTACCAAAATGCTTGAAGAGTAACAGCAGCTGGCAAACAGATATTAGAATAGCGAAAACACGAGGCAGAGAACGCGTAAATATACACTGCTTAAGTCTGGTTGAAAGGCATCGTATTTCACCTGGTTTGAAATGTCGGAAACAAACTAAAAAAATGGAAATCCCAAAGGCCACACTGCAGGCGATAACAAGTAAGAGGCTACACATATCTTCCAAGCACGACTAAGCGTAATGCTGTGACTGAAAAAGAATTTGTAATAAAACAAATAATCAGATATGCTCAAATAGTTAGAAATTTACAAGGTGGGAAAGTCGAATCGTGAAAATGTCTTTCGTCTGAATATCGATTTTACTCCTTTGCTGTGTACCTAAGGGCTAAACAATTTAATGAGAGGAGAATTTGATGCATATAACCAGATAGAGAAACAGTAAAGAGATTGAGTGTTTTACGAGGACGCCAAAAAAAAAAAAAAAAAGACTGCCTCAAGTAATTTACCTCCTTTCAAACTTTTTACGGCAGGGTGCAAGTTTATGACCTCAGCTGAACGAGCGTCCATTGTGGTTTTCAGTGTCTTTATGATTGCGGAACAAAGACCTATCTTACGAAAGCAGACCTGTTGTTTGGTAGCACCAGCTCCTGTCTAGGGCAGCAACGAAAGGTGTTTTCTAGAGGCTTCGGAGAAAGCGAGAAAAAATGCCTTTTCATACACTAAGGTTGCATGTATGGTCCTTGGGTAGTGAATACTTAGTGAAGCGCCCAATTCAGTGAACCTTTCCGCCTGGTCCGGGCTAACGGCAAAATTGGTCATCCAGGACCCCGACAGAGTGGGCAGCTATTCACTGAGACCAGGAAGAGCGGTGTATGGATTGCGGAGGGTGAAGCCCGACACTGCCATGTCGAAAGAAAAAGTATACTGGTCACGGTTTCATTGCTTTGATTTTACTATGAATGATATGTTTGTGATCTGAACTTTGGGTGCTAGAATTCCCTTTTGCTGATGCTGTCCTGTTGGTCGTTTTCTTTCTTTGTCAGTGAGCCCCTGTTCCTGTCTTAACAGTTCTGGTAACCGCATCTGTTTGCGACTGTTTTTAGTGGAGATGGAGGACTTCAATGAGAAAAATTTGCATCGCCACTCAGACATAACAGAAACACAGAACAGCTGACGAAAATGCTTTCGCGTTGGTTCCTTCTTTTGAGTCGTTTTTATTTGCTGTTTACCTGTATAATATATCGAGCAGGGCAAGCCCATCATTGCGATAGAAGCGATGAACACTTGCTGGTGAAGTAGGTTAAATTATAGTCTTCTGGCTGACGACGGAACTAAAACTTTATTGCCATGATGCAAACGCAAAGCCCTCTAAATTGAAAACAAATTGACTGATTTCTTAGTACTTTATTCTACCTTGAATATTGACAAAGAGATGAGCTTCCCAAACCTGCAGTTCTATGAATTTTCTGTTGAAGAAGAAGGAACATATCATAGCTGCTCCACTCATTTTGTGGTTTTGAGCACATACTTTGTTATTCAGCTAAAGTAGCTCGAGTAATCTACTGTGCATTGAAAAATATTTGAATGTTCACTGTACTTTGCAGAGCTCTAATTGTATGTTTTTCTTGCTATTTTTATCTGCTGGACTTTAAAGAAGTATTCAGTTTGTAACATCGTTTAATAAAGGCGTCACCATTTCAGAGTCTAGTCTTTTGAGAAGAATGTTCATGTAAACACACGTTGCATGTCGCAGAAACTATGGGACTCTGATAGAGATTGAAAAAGTGGCCAAGTGTGCTTTTACAGCTTGCCCATTGCCGAAAAACCAACCTAACACTTCAGAAAAGGTTAGAAGGAAGTCGCAAATAGTAATTGCCGGACACTTTCACGACAGTCATCCGGCGCTCGAGGAACGCAACGTAACTCCGGTGTGGACGAGAGTCTTCGATTTGTAACAATGGGCCTCCTGCTGGATCCCTGAAAAGTCAGCTTACGACCCTGAAGAATGCAACCCGGCGATTGTTGAAAGTTTCCCAAGTGAGTCTTCTCACTCTAACAATGGAAGTCGTACTGAACTCCTCAAAGGTTGCCAGCTGGCCATCCTGAAGGAGACAACGCGGCAGTTTTCTAAGGAGTCGCACGACCCTGTTTCTATCAGCTGAGGGTCGTTACGCTTTTTGCTCCCCAAAAGGCGTAAGTTATAATCATTGTTTTTATAGTGTGTGATTGTGGCCAATACATACAAATTTTGTAAATAGCAGCGAATAGGAAGCTTTATTTTGAGAATAAAGTCGCATTCTCTGAAAAGTTCATAAATGTTATCCCACATGCTTAAGCAAAGCAGGAATAATATAATGTATTGTTTATCACGTACCTGCTGCAAAATGGTTAGACGTATGCACTTGGGGGCATATATTAATTTTTGCTACATTTAGGAGCTCATCAAAATGGTGGAGTGCTGCTCATTTTGCTCCAGTAAAGCAAGTGTTGTTTCAACGGCTCTGGTCTGCGCAATATCTGACCGTTGCGAGATGGTGACTCAATACGAGCACTATTTTATTGTGTCAGAGTATTTTACACCCTTTGGTAGCAGCCGCCTGTGCTACGGCGAAACATATATCTCACTTTTTGATGAATTTGAAAGGAACAACTAATGGTGGTAAGCAAAATATCTTAGGGACAGGTCGTTGAATGAGCTTCTTCCCGTTTCATGACCCATATAATATAATGCCTGAAAGGCTCGTGCAATACGGCATTCTCGGTGTTCTCTAAAAGAAAACGGGGGAGGGGGGGGGGGGGAGTGGTTGGAAGTTGTAGGGTTTAGTTTTCTGAAAATAAGGTTCAATGAAGCTTTACCCTTACAAAAATGCATGTAGGGTTTCTATAGAAATTCGAAAGCGTTGTGTCAATACACGCTGTTGCAAGTCTGTCGATAATCGGCAACATCTTGGATGATGCAGTGTTGACCTCTTGTTGAGCGCTTATGAAATAGTGGCCCATGTGTTTCTTAAGAGCGCTTTTGGAATTCGCGCAACTGAAATTCTGTTGATTTCAGGCTCAAATGCTTCAGAAACTCTGCAAGTGACGCTTTTTGATTTTCTGCTACCTTTCCACTCCTGAACAACAGAAAATAGTACACGACCATCGGTTTGCCAGGAGGTGATTTTCATTAATGCAAAAGTAGTACATCTCCTAGCTGCGATAAGTCACCACATTCTATGTTCTGCCCGACCAATCAACAATCCTGCCTGATCAGTGCTGGTTAATGATAAGCATAGTGAGGCATAAAAGAACAAAACAGATCTTGATCTTTTAAGCCCCATTCTACTTACTCACTCATTAACCTACACTAAACTGGCTAAATTGTTGATTGGTCGAGCAGAACATAGAATGTGTTGACTGACCGCAGCAAGGATATGTGCTGTGCTACTTTTGCATTAATGTAAAATACCTCGTGTCTGCTCCTGGCTAACCGTTGATCACGCAGCATTTTCTGTTAATCCGCAGCGGAAAGGGAACACAGAATAAAAAATGCGCGTTAATGAGAAAGAAAAAATATGCATCTTTGGTGAACCCATAACATGAGCTGGGTTGTTTATTTGCTTTATTTCAATTCATGTGCAAGGTATGACGCCAGGCTGTTCTTTGCGTAAAACGCTGATACGTCCGGGAACTCCTCGCATGTGATGCTGAAATAAATCATATAAATCATAATTAAGTTGCGGTATATACTAACCTAAAAATAGAGCAAAGGCATTTGTGCGCTGCTCCACGTCATAGCTCAAGAAATTTCTTGTCTAAAATGAGTTGTCACTGTCTTTCACTGCTTAGACGGCATCGACCGCCGCCTCCACAGCTCGGCAGCACTACCGCATCGTTCATTTCTCCCTGATAAACAATATATGCTGCCGTCAAAGATCCCATTGTGAATATAAATAGCAAAGCGCAGGTCACAAGCATTACTACCCAGAAAACTTGAAGCAAAATTACCAACTATAGGCACTAAAATGAGTGGAAACAAAAACAAACACTGCAAAAATGGCGGAGCTGCACAGATTCAATAATCCACAATGTGTGACAGAGGCATATTATGATCTCGATAATGTGTCCGTCTCAGCGCGAGTAGCGTATCGAAAGAGTACAGCACTGTGCCGAACAATCCGTCAAAAACGGTCACCGGTTAAAAAAAAGAAAGAAAATGTCGCCATTCCAGCTGGCGTTCAATCGACCCCAGCGTCCACGTAGAGACAAGCCTCGTTCTCTCTCTCTCTCTCCCCCTCCTTTTTTTTTCCGACGAGGCTGGTTTGTCTGCTAGAAATATATACATGCGGGCTTCACTTTGTAGCACACACTGTACAAGACTGGAACAAACACGAATAGGAAAAAGTAAAACACTCACCAAAGTGCAGACGCTCCCTCCGCCCGCGCCGGCTTTTCGCCTAGAATCCAAAACGCCTGCGACTGTTGAACTTCTTAACACGTCCTCCTTGCGCAGAAGCTGCCGCCCAAGAGCGAAGTCCTCCGAAGACTTAAATTCGTACGTTCGCGCTCCAATTTGAACAAAACGATCTTCGTGATAATCACCAGCGAAAAACCTACATACGGTGCTTCGTTCACAGTGCAAGATGCGACCACGGTGGCGGGAAAACGCCAACTGAACTGGCACATCGCCGCACTCAGCGTACCCGCGTCTGCGTGCAAAGAAAACGGGGCGCAGAAGAACAGCTTCGGTGAAAAGCCGCCACCCCCGCTGCGCGACTGCTGAAGCCAAGGTCATCTCCGTGAAAACAAACCACGGTGAAGGCAGAGAGCGGAGACCAAGCGGGAGCAACCCCTCCTCCCTCCCCCTTTTTTCCCCCCAGCCGACAGGAAGCGACCCTCGACCTCTCCGGACATGCTGGCGCCGTTCGCGGGGCACGGGGGAAGTGGGATGCGGACAGGAGCAAGGCGGCGGCCGAATGCTTCTTTGAAAGGAAGAGTCGCCGTTAGAAGACGCATGCAATCTTGTTTTTTTCTTCTTTTTTTTTCATACGCGAATGTTTTTGCTATGCGGGTTAACTCTATAGTATGCGTGGGATCAATCCGTGATTATTAGAACCCCTCAATGTTTAAAGTGACTTCATTTTAGCATGGTGTCCACTAAGAAAGGAAGGAAAAGGAAAAAATAACAGTAAAATTCTCCAAAGACATACAGCGGTGGAGGATTCCAATACAGACTGCACCTCATTTTGCGGCAAAAAGCTACGGGCAAAAATACCTATGCTTGGGCAGAATGTCAGACCCTGAAGCATATATATAGTGAACTTTGGAACTGGTTTAAAAAAGCTCTGTCCTGCCCTACATGGTAGGTTCAATCTAGGATCCTGTTTGTTAGTATGATGACTCACTGAACTTGTTTTATGATAAATATAAAATATGTCCTACCACTAAAGTTACCTTCTGCGACATACAGAAGCTGATCCATTACAGATTCTAATTGACATTCAACGATGTATTTGCATTATTAGTGGAGGCTTTGCCATCATGAAGTTTTTAGGGCATATTTTCACTGTGTTGCGAAGCTTGAGCTAAGTGTGCACCGTTAATATGTACTTTTATATAACATGAACGAGCACGCAACTGCATGCTGCTCTTATATTTCCCTTTGCAGAATGTGGCCAATAGTTGATTACAAGTGAGACCAAAAATTCATAACGAAATTGTGACATCATGCTCTTATCATTTGTGCCTAAAACTTAAAAACATGGGTCAGCATGAACAGTACACGCTAATTGTTCGTGAACGTTGAAAACTGACAACAAAAAGCACATAGAAAAAATTGCACAAAAAGTCTATTGGGTAGAACACAATGAAAATTCTGTTGGCCCTGTAAAGATTGCATTCAGCTGGGGTTGCATGTCTATCGAAATTCAGTAAATTCAAAAGGCGGTCAATAGTCCAACAATAGAGTTTCAAAACTCATTTGTGTAAGGGTAAATTACGCTTTTAGTCCCAGTCGGCAGGTATATTAAAATTATACGTTCTATCTTGTTTTCGCAACAGGCTATAAATGACACAATATACTTCTTTTCTGCCGGTGCCCGAGTAGAATGAGAAGTTTAGCTTTAATATCAAATGTCGAGAAAATATTTTCGTAAAGTGATACATTGATTGCAGGTATACTAGGTCTCCAAGGTATATGTAACCAAGCTTCTAATAAAGACGAAATGTCCTTGCCTAGCAGAAACAAATTCGTGCTGTTGAGATTCACGTCGCCGAGTCTGTTGCATTTTTTCGTTCTCGAAAGTTAGTTAGCTATTGAGAAATAATTCGTTCCTGTTATCGATTGGTATCAGGAAGGAAATGTTACACAATTTCACAATGCGTGGATCTAGGCCCTCATGGAGAAAGAAGGTTTGTAAAAGGGTGTTCTTTTTATACTTTTGTACTTAAAAATGGCTGGCACTGAAAGTCCCGGTAGAAGGAGAGTAAAAAGATGGTTTACAAGGTATGAAGGAGCACTGATCAAGGGTAAAGGGTGTACGCCTCAGTTCGCAGGTCGAGCCAACGTTTCGACAAGTGGACTTGTTTTGTCTGTGCAAAGCGATCATCACTGTCAGGGGTTTAAATACGCTTTTGCTTCCGAGGAAGAAAAGCTGGGAAGGGGAAAACGAGTGAGAAGAAAGTAAGTGAAGGACTGTGGAGGGGAGGATGGGTGAGGAGGAGAAAGTTGGTCATGGAGTTAACAAAAAAAAACATTCTTAAGTGTGTATTTCGCAGCCTGGAACCAGGGATCCTGTGGCCTGCAAAAGAATTAAAAGCAGCAGACCAGGAAAAACTAGAATATCGGTTAGATGATTAGTCACCACTTAAGCGGGTTTGGTGCAGATACACCTTAAAAAAGGACAGTCTTTGCAAAGGCCCCTGATAAGAAATATATCTAAGAGATACCATTATTAAAACTTTGTGCAAAGGTGTGGGGGGGGGAGGGGGGGGGGGGGAAGTCACAGGATAATAACCGCACAGTGAACTGACATGCAAAAAAAATTCGAGGATACACTCAAGCAACAAGTGATATTAGGAAATGTGTTTGGAGAAACATGTACAGCTTATGCTATTGCGGAAGGGAATGGAGTGTACATGCGTTGTGAATAAAATGTACAATTAACACTATGTGGGATTGTTTTCCCGAATATTTATGATGCGCAGGGAATATACTTAAGGGATTCTAACTTTTCCTTATATCTAAGGGCTCCATTAAAAACGACCGCCGCGGCCGCGATTTGATCTCGCATCCTTGCACACAGTAGTCGAGCGCCTTAACCACTGTACCACAACGTCGAGTCCAAAAAACAAGCGTGCCTTCAAGTGCTGAGATCCAACAGTTTCTGTCGAATTGACTACAGCCATGTTTAACAGTCCTGCAGTGTTTCTTAAATGCAAAGGTTCGAGCGTTTAGTTTGCGCTCAGGCGCCATGTGGTAGCAAATAGAGCAATCTATATTGCTCTGCAGTTGCCGCTAGTTTGCCTTTAGCCAGGAGGGGAAGTTTCGAAAAAAAATAGACTTAGCCCTATTATGACAGCTCATTTGTAGCCATGAACGAATGCATGGCGTCCTTCAAACAAGCAAAGCTTTGAGAACAACAGGGCCATGCAAAGAGACGACCGGAATTGCATCGAATGGCTACGGGTGACAAGAGTGCGTTAACGGCGTGCCACGAGAATCACGGATGTTAAATTTTTAGTGGCGACAGCTTTTTAAAGAAAAGGATAAGGGCTTAGAGATATTTAGCTCTACTAGAGCCCTTAAACACTTCAAATAGTCATGAATCTCCCACTGAATTTGATTCGGGGACAAATGCGACCACTAGGGGCTCCGCAGCGAATTATTTACGCGAAACGGAAGCGATTTTCATATGCCTGCTGCTTATATCTAGATTATGCTAGATTAAGCAAAGAGCATAAACAGCCGCACTTGCTCACCGAGGAAATGACTTCTTCACAGTGAGATAATTTTAATCGCTAGCTGGCAGGGAGCGTGACGGCCGGTTCACATACAAGCGATTGAGCAAACTCAGGGATGAGCGGCAGCGAAAGAACCAGTTTGAACTTTTTGGAACTGCGTCGCTTTTACCACTCGAGCCGCCACAACAACTCAGAATAGGGTTTTGCGTCGCCGCGGCAGAAATCGACAGAGTTTCCACTTTCATAGGAAAGACCCTTGAAACGCCATACTCGAAGGGAGGATCAGCCACATAAGCGTGAATGCACAGTTCTGGGAGGCTTACCTTTAGGAATGTAACAGCTACATATTGTAGCGTGTGCAACAGCAGCCGCTAGGCGGCTGCTCATCGAGAGTCTCGTGCGCGGACTCGAAGAAGTGGCCACGTGGCGTTCGAGAAGAAGCTGAAGTCTGCTGCTGTCACTCAGTGCTCTCTGGACCTGCTCTTCTGTACTTACTAGGTCAACCCCCTATTAAAACCAACCCTCTGGTTACGGGCCTGAACGGCTACGTGACACTGGTGGAGGTGAGGCCTCGAATTACATGTCTCGGGCCTCTCGCAGCCGCTCATCGAGTCCCAACCGGCTTCCGCTCGTGTCGACACCCGTTCATCGCTGCAGCCGTCGCCTCCGAGGTCTGGCGCCGGAATTCCCTCCTCTACCTGAACCGACGCCAGCTGACCAGCAGTTCGAGACTTCTGCAATGGCACAGGCAAGTCAGCATCAGTTGCTGCTTCAGCAGCCTCGTACGCCCCCCAGTTTCCATGGCGCTACTGCGGAAGATGTCGACGTCTGGATCGACCAGTTCGAGCGAGTGGCGCAATTCAATCAGTGGAGCCCTGCTCAGAAGCTGCGCAATGTTTATTTCGCCCTTGAAGACTGCGCAAAAACGTGGTATGAGAATAGGGAAGCCAGTCTTCAAAGCTGGGATTCCTTTCGCCAGCAGCTGCGGGACACTTTTGCCAGCCATGACCGCCGTGATCGCGCACGCCACCTCCTAGACGCTCGTGTGCAATTACCCAACGAGAGCGTGGCCATGTTCGCTGAGGACGTGACCCGTCTCTGCCGACGGGCTGATCCCGACATGACAGAATCAGTGAAGTTGCGCCACCTGATGCAGGGCGTAAAAGAACCCCTCTTGCTGGTCTGGTTCGCAATCCACCCCAAACCGTCGCGGACTTCATCAATGAAGCTACCCTCATTGAGCGAGCCCTGCAGCAACGATACCGGCGCACGGAGTCTACCTGTGGTCAACCCTTCAGCAGTGTGGCCACATTGAACGGGTCCACTGAAGCTCACTCTCTGCGTGAGCTGATCCGCGAGGTAGTTCGCGAGGAGCTCCTCAAATTCAATCTTGGATCGCCTAACCCGACTGCCGCGGCTGTTACCGAAGCCGTGCGTGAAGAAATCCGTCAGACATTTTCACCGCCTGAGTCACTGTTGGAGCCACGTTCTATGAACTACGCAGCGGCTCTTCGTCGGCCTTCAGTGCCTCCTGCGCAACAGCTTCGTTTCGAAGCACAGCCGCCGCCCACTTTGCAGCCACCGTTCTACCAACCGCCCTACCAGCCGCCATCCCAGCAGAGCCTCGTCATGCAGCCGTCCGCTCCTCAGCCACTATCGTACCAGCCTCCCTACCAGCCGCCATCCCAGCAGAGCCCCGTCATGCAGCAACCGGTTCGGAAGGCAGACGTCTGGCGCACTCCTCGCCAACGGCCGCTGTGCTACCACTGCGGAGAACCCGGCCACTTGTACCGTCGTTGTCCATACCGTGAACTCGGTCTTCGGGGTTTTGCTCGTGATTCCCCGCGTCCCCGGGTCGGCGAACGCCCTCCAGAAATCGAAGAATATCTGGCAACCCGGGCAACCTCTTCGAGCGACAGTACACAGTCTTCCCCCGTGCGCTACTCGTCACCCGGCCGCCGTGAGTTTAATCATGTGCCGAGGCGCCGGTCGCCAAGCCCACACCGGGGAAACTGAAGGCGGCGACCTCAGGGGGGCAGGTTGCTGACGAACGGAATCGATGTCCCGAAGACCCTCCCGTGACGACTCAGCCCGATGCTGTGACTACGATGCCTCCGCCGCCCCATGAACCCGAAACTCCCAATCAACCTCAAGCCGATCACGTTATTAGCGCCGACCTTTCCGTTCTCGTCGACGGACACCCAGTAACCGCTTTGATAGACACCGGAGCAGACTTTTCAATAATAAGCACGAATTTCGCAGATCGACTCTCCAAGGTGAAAACTGAATGGCTGGGGCCTCAAATTCGTACTGCTGGTGGTCACCTTATGACGCCGATCGGACGATGCACTGCCCGAGTAACCATCGCCGATTCAGCCTTTGTAGCCGTTTTTGTTATCCTGCCGCACTGCTGCAAAGACCTCATACTCGGCATGGACTTTTTACGTGAGCATGGAGCCATTATTAATGTTCCTCGCCGTACTGTAACGTTTTCGACGCCTGCAGCAATGATCGCTGACTCAGAACGACGCCACGCACCTTTACGCATCGTTGACGCGGATGTATCCATGCCGCCACGTTCGTCTGCTCTCGTCACAGTCAGGTGCGACGACCAGTCCTGTGCTGCCGGTGTTGCCGAACAGAACACAGAGCTTCTGTTACATCATGAAGTCTGTGTTGCACGCGGTATAGTTCATCTGACTAATGGCCTAGCTCACGTGCTGATTACGAACTTCGGAAACGAACGGCAACGCATCGCTAAAGGCACCACGGTAGCTTATTTTGAAGGTGTCGCAGAAGCTGCCCACGACTGCTTTGTTCTTGAGACCAACACGTCTGCCAGCCAAACGCCCAACTTCGACCCTGATGTGAATCCCGCTCTATCACCGGCACAGAAGGAAAGACTCGTCGGGCTACTCTTTCAGTTGCAAGATTGCTTCTCATCCGCCTCCGCGGTTAAACAGACGCCCTTGACCAAGCACCGCATAATAACCGACGACCGCACCCGACCAGTCCGACAGAACCCCTACCGAGTGTCACCGCGAGAACGCGAAGTCATTGCTAAACAGGTCGACGAGATGTTAAATGACGGTGTCATCCAGCCATCGAGGAGTCCCTGGGCTTCGCCTGTTGTCCTGGTTAAGAAGAAAGACGGAAGTTTAAGGTTCTGTGTGGACTACCGTAAGCTCAATCAGGTCACAAAAAAAAAGACGTCTACCCGCTGCCACGCATTGATGACTCATTAGACCGGCTGCGCCACGCGCGCTACTTTTCATCGCTTGATCTTAAGAGCGGTTACTGGCAGATCGAAGTCGATGAACGTGATCGCGAGAAGACAGCGTTTGTCACGCCCGATGGACTTTATGAATTCAAAGTCCTACCTTTCGGATTGTGCTCCGCTCCAGCGACATTTCAGCGAATGATGGACGCAGTTCTATCTGGTCTTAAATGGCAGATGTGTCTAGTCTACCTGGACGACGTTGTTGTGTTTTCACCAACGTTCGAGGAACACCTCCAACGTCTCTCCGCTGTGCTACGGGCTATCAGATCTGCCGGCCTCACGTTAAAGCCACAAAAGTGTCACTTTGGCTATGAAGAGCTCCTGTTCTTGGGCCACGTCGTCAGCCATCGAGGAGTTCGTCCCGATCCCGCTAAAACAACAGCCGTCACCAAATTCCCTACTCCATGTAACAAGAAGACAGTTCGCCGTTTCTTGGGCCTCTGCGCCTATTACCGCAGATTTATTGAAAACTTTTCACGCATTGCCGCTCCGTTGACACGTCTCACCCGGGATGATGTCACCTTCACTTGGACGGAAGAACAGCAAAAGGCATTCGACGAGTTACGGCACCGCTTGCAGACAACACCTGTGCTTGCCAATTTCGATGCGAATGCCGAGACTCTGGTCCACACAGATGCCAGCAACGTGGGTGTAGGCGCTGTACTCGTCCAGTGGCAAGACGGCGCCGAGCTAGTTATCGCATACGCCAGCCGGACTTTGTCCCGTGCCGAATCGAACTATTCCACCACCGAAAAAGAATGTCTGGCTGTTGTATGGGCGGTGATGAAATTTCGACCCTATCTTTATGGCCGGCACTTTCGGGTTGTGAGTGACCACCACTCTCTGTGCTGGTTAACGAACTTGCGAGCCCCTCCGGACGCCTTGCACGATGGAGCTTACTGCTACAGGAGTTCGACATGACCATCGTGTATAAGTCTGGACGTCAGCACAACGATGCTGACTGCTTGTCCCGTTCACCTGTCGAGGCTGCGCGGGAAGACGAAGAACCAGACTTTCCCCTTATCGCAGCCGTCGACGCGCTCACTGTTTCGCAGCAGCAACGTAACGATCCGGCTCTCGCACCAATTATCGATTTTCTGGAAGCGCGCTGTACAGAAGTTCCCCGTCTCTTCGCCAGAACGCATTCATCGTTCTGCATGCGAAACAATGTCTTATACAAGATCAACTTCGCTCCGACGGGAAGAGATTACCTCCTCGTCGTACCACAGTCTCTTTCCGAAGAAATCTTACAGGCATGTCATGACGAGCCCACCGCGGGTCACCTGGGGTATGCTCGAACTCTGGCCCGAATTAAGAAGAGTTATTACTGGCCAAACCTTGCGGCCGCAGTACGACATTACGTGAGAACATGCCATGATTGCCAGCGACGGAAAACACCGCCTGTGAAACCGGCCGGTTTACTGCATCCTGTTCAAGTGCCAAGATGCCCATTCGAACAAGTTGGCATGGATCTGTTGGGTCCTTTTCCAATCTCTGATTGCGGCAACAGGTGGATAATTGTCGCTACAGATTACCTCACGCGTTACGCTGAAACGAAGGCCCTCCAGCGTGGTACGGCAATCGAGGCAGCGAAATTTTTCATCGAACGCATAGTCCTGAGGCACGGCGCCCCGACAGTTATAATAACGGACCGAGGCACTGCTTTCACTGCCAAGCTACTGGAATCTGTCATGCAGCTAAGCGGCACTACCCATCGCAGGTCAACCGCCTACCATCCACAAACTAATGGCTTGACAGAACGTCTGAACAAAACTTTCGCCGACATGATGTCCATGTACGTGGATGTTGAACATCGATCTTGGGATGACGTCCTCCCGTACGTCACGTTTGCGTACAACACGGCGCAGCAGGAAACAACGCAAATGACGCCGTTCTCCTTATTGTATGGCCGCGAAGTTTCGACAATGCTCGAAGCCATGTTGCCCCACGACGGCCGTGACCTCGAAGTTGGCGCCGAGGAGTTCACTCAACGCGCAGAAGAAGCGCGACAGCTGGCGAGGGCACGCATCCGGAACCAGCAAGGCCGAGACGCCCAGCGTTACGATCGCCGCCACCGTGTAGTGACTTTCGCACCGGGCGACAGAGTGTGGCTGTGGACTCCGATTCGACGTCGGGGACTATCTGAAAAACTTTTGAAGCAGTACTTTGGGCCATACAAAGTGCTCCGTCAGCTGAGCGACGTCACGTACGAAGTGCTTCCGGACGGCTTTTCTTCTACTCGTCGCCAGCAGAAATACGAGGTTGTCCATATCGTGCGCATGAAGCCGTACTTTTCGCGAGAAAATTAGCGCAGCGCCTAACGCATGTTTCTTGCTTTATTTTTTTTTCTCTATCTGCTTTCGAATTCATCAAGTTGACATTTATTTTTTTTAGAGAGGGGGTAATGTAGCGTGTGCAACAGCAGCCACTAGGCGGCTGCTCATCGAGAGTCTCGTGCGCGGACTCGAAGAAGTGGCCACGTGGCGTTCGAGAAGAAGCTGAAGTCTGCTGCTGTCACTCAGTGCTCTCTGGACCTGCTCTTTTGTGCTTACTAGGTCAACCCCCTATTAAAACCAACCCTCTGGTTACGGGCCTGAACGGCTACGTGACAATATCTTTTTATTATTTGGTATGTTTATGCGCAAAATGCCAAATGACATCTAGCGGTCGCCAGATATGTTCATTGTGCGCTATAGGCAGGCAGTTAACCATGAACTACGGTGTGTTCTTATTTCAAGCTTTTTCTGATGACCTCAAAAATAGACTTGATACACAAAGTATGAGCTCAGACAACGTTGATAGCACTTGTGGTCTGGAATATTGTTCTCGGCTCGCTCAGCTTCCTAGTATAAGACACGTCACACAACGCGATAATTCCAATTGCTAACAAATATTTCGCTGCTGTCGCGACAAGTATATGAAGCCGCGGAGGACAACGAAATCGAAATGTTATTTTTACAACTCTGCTGCCGCCATTAACGCAAGGTAAGCGTGAAGACACAACACACTTCACAGGTCCGATGCACCCAGTTCCGTATAAGCCTAACATCAAGATACAAGCGCGTAACCCAAGTTTCAAAAGTTTCAATTTGCCCACTGTAGAACAGCGGTGAGCTTGCCCCCAATGACGCCTGCCGTGCTATAGCCTCTGCGGAGCTTTGCATCTCAAACGTTCCCAGACCAATGAGGTATATAAAAAAAAAACAGGATACAAAAGCGATGAACATTCGCCATACGAACTAGATTAAATAAATAAATAATTATTAATTTATCAAAACTTCATTCTACATTGCACAAATGAAACACGAATATCTGGGCAGTCGACTCGGGTTGAGAGATGTGTTTTACTCCCTCAAATAGAACAAGGTAAAATTTATCAAATATGCAGCAAAACAAGGCGTATCGCCTTGACCGAGTTTCTGCACTGAACTGAACATATTCCGAGACCAAAGAATCATAAGAACAGAATAGCGCGTTTGATTACACGGGTAGTAGTTTTGCCGGGAATGAATGAGCACGCATTTGTTCCGAGGAGTCGCGAAGCTGCAGCCGATAAGGTGCAACGCAGGAAAAGAAAACGTTTCGGCAAGCGTGGAGGAGCGGGTATCCTGGTGACGGGTACAGAAAAAAGCAAAACAATGAAGAGCGAGAACATAAGTTACAGTCGCAATCAGGTTAGAGCTGCGAAGTTGGAACAAGTCTAAGCATGTGGTCATGCGGAAAGAAGGCGTAAAATGAGGGGAAGACGCCACTCCGGAGTCGCAAAAGAACTGGAGATGAGTAACAAACAGATTGGTGCTGTGTGTGGCTGAGAGTAGATGGTAGTTGCCGTAGACACTGATGTCCACGAATGGACATTGAGTCTGATGGACAGGCCTGACGAGGGCAGGGCTGAAACGAAATGATAGAGGGCGAAGCACCGTATATCAGATTTGTCGTAATAAAGGTCTGCAAGGTAAGCAGACTGCCTATGAGCTCCTATTTTCAGCGTTCATTTGCTGCTTTCCACGCTTGCGAGAGAAGTCGCCTGACTGCGGCCGCAGCACGGTCCACCTGCTACACTTTGATGAGCGGACAGCGCGGATTATAGCTTCTGGAGGCTCTTGATAAGAACCACCCTCCGCATTCTGGTTCGACGAAAGAGTCCAACAATGCACAGAAAAGTGAATATATGCAATACGTCGCTATATTCAACGTTTATCACTCGGTATCATTCGGGAAAGACTATGTTCAGAAAGGGAATGCACCCAAAGTTGTTGTTTTTTTACTGTTTTGTAAAGCCGCTTGTTTATGTTATTACTCAGCGTAACAGTTGAAACGATGCGCATGCAACTTGGAAAGATGTCAACGTTTTTTTTCTTTCTAAGACGCATAGTAAAGACCTCCCTATTCTAAACATTTTAATTGACTCCAAAGTACCCAATATAGGTAGCGCGTCAGACAGATGACTTCAGCGTAGATGTACACGCAGACCTGGACGCGTTCCTGCATTCAAGGCGGTGATGACGTTTCCAAAGTCATGTTAACTGTTTTTTGGTGGTGTATATGCGAAAAGACACAAGTATAGGAGCTGTGTGTCAAGTTACCCTGCATCTACTGTGATTTTATTGTGTACCTTGTATATAATCTGACTTGAGTTCGCAGTTTCTGTTCCTCCACTAAATAGCAGGCTCGCTGGGCACAAAGGTCACTCAATTACGCTGCGAGCCGCGGGTACACGTATTACAAAAGCGGGTGGGGCGAGGAATCAATTTAGGGAAGCAATTAAAGAGAAGCACTCCATATGCCTTCCGGTGCTCATAAAGTTTCGGCAATCTCCGGAAGATCGATAACGCTTAGGGCAGTTCACGAACCACTACGCGCTCAAGTGTCGCTCTTTCCCCCTCCGCCAGAGATCTTTTGTTCGAGTTGCGAGAGAGGAAGAGATCGGAGCCTCGCGCATTACTCACACGCGTTACCCGCCCATTGTAAGATGAGCCAGAAGATTAATCGTTTTTTCATGGAATGAATGAGAACGACATATTTTTGACTTAGTGTACGTTTTTCGCCTGCAACTGCTTGGCGCCTGCTACGGCTATAGCCGGGAGACTAGACTAACTTTGCGTTAAAACAGTGGCTTGGTTTATTTATGACTAATATATGATTATGACTTTGTGGCTGTTTACTTTTCTCAACAGTAAACGACTGCAACCAAGACAAATTCTAGTGGTCACACTATAGGACGGCTGTGCTATGCGCAACCAATACCGTCTCGGCAATATTTGTTAAGGTGAAACAGATTGCGATAATGAATCAAAGGGCCGGGCCGTTGCCAAGAGTTTTATAACGTGCTTGGAAGAAATTCCCGCTGTTCAGCTGTTATATTACAACTAAGCACTGTATATTTACACGGAACTGCATACGAAGGGCACGCGTTGAACTATTGTATTGATTTACCAAGTAGGCCATTCTATGGATTTTTCGACGGGGCTGCTTGTTGCGGCGTTCTTTATATATCACATTGAAAACGTGTGGTAGCTTTATGTTCCCTGACTGAGCACTTAAAGTAAATCTTGGGGCGCTCATTAATAATTGGGCATACTGCAGCCCCCAGTAAAAGTTGTTTTCCAGCCCTGCGAAGTTGTAGTTGCAGAAAATTGCTATTTAATCAAGGAAAACAAGAGGCAAGGCCAGGATTGTTCGAGTATTTAACAGAACTCTGTTGAACCAATCGCTGCCCAAGCTATTTGAGCCAAAGAGTTTTGGGCCGCGAGGTAGGCACTGGAGACAGAGTGTCTCCAAAACACTCATGTTGCGTTCAAATTACGAAACATAGCTTAGGCTGCTTGGTAAGAACATATTAAGCGATAAAGGTCGCCTTTGTGGCCGCGAAGTTTGCAATGAGCTGAAAATGAATCTGCGTTTATGCGTGTACAGCGTGTGGTTACCTTAGGTGATTGTAGGACAGGAATTGTAGCGCCAGAAATGGAAGTGTTATGAATGATCGATTCCCTTAGTGGGTATCGGGAACATCTATCCTGGTAATCGTACCTGTTGGAGTATGTTATGGTATGTAGTGATGGGTACGAGGCGGGGATGCGAAGGGAGAGATGGTGGATCCAAAGATGAATACTGGGGCTGTGGCATGGACAAGCTCGTTTGTCTCTGCGCTCTGATGTCCAGGTATGCCAGTATGACTTACTCGGCTTGGCTTTATATTTTACAACCGATATTTTTGTTTGATATTTGACTTTGGCTTGATATTTTGCTCGGCATGACGTGCTCACCTTGGCCTGATATTTTGCAAGCGAGATTAGATAGCTTGCGCTACATGTATTTTTTGGTTAGGGAGTCGGCGACAATTGCATGGATCCCATTTTTTTGAACCTAATATCATCCCTGCTTCTTCCGTTAGTGTGATATGTGAATTTATTAACGTTAGCGAAGCGACCATATTCCATAGTAGAGTGACGGCTCCGTGGTCATAACGTCGCGGGGACACGCAGCCTCCACCCAGAAAAAATTATTTTCCTTCAAGTGTTCTTTATTATCATCCTCTATCACTGCTGGCATCGATCCTGCCTGATGTTGTTTGGAAGCGACAAGATGTAAGCTACGCTCCTCCATTTGTGAGGTATCTCCTAGAACGAGAATTTGTAGTACCTGAAACCTCCTGTCACAAGACATGCGCATAAAACGCGGAGGATATTTTTTTCGTTTCTGTTTCTTCAGTTTAGCTATCACCGATTTTACTTTTATACAGCGCTTGTGAAGTATACAGCCTGTTATTCACCGTATTTTCAAAGCAGTAATCATATTTTCTACATACATGTACCCAGGTAGCACAAAGTGGGCTATGAAGGGTGGGCCCCGGTGGGTCCGATGTAGGCAATGCAGGACAGCCCCGGTGGGCTCAATGTGGGTGCTGCAAGAGGGGCCGACGTAGGCCTGAAGGGGGCTGTCAACAAAGCCCCTATGGGCCCCGCTAGGGACCGATGCAGGCAGCCCTTGCGGGGCTGCCCACATTTTTCAAGCATTGCCAAAAGGGCACATCCCGCCAACTCCCCCTGATGGTCCTACTTTGGACAGACGTGGGCAGCAGCTCTGGATGAACATTTTCTTTTGTTAGCCCCTCAGATAATGACATAGGACCGATGCGGGTTCTATAGCGCAAGCCACACTTGGGCTTGCCCACATTATTCTCATAAGGGTCCGACGCTGGAAACTGATCGACGCAGGAATGTACCGAAGCGGTGGCTTGTGATATAATTAATAATTCATGCAATAAAGAAAAAAAAAGAAGCGGTGGCCTTGCGGTAGAGCATCCGCCTCGCATTCGGGAGGTACAGCCATCTACAAACTGCACCCTATATGGTCCCACCAGCACGCATATATCTCACCGCACTCTCCACCATCTCCACATCAGCCGTCCACGTGCACGAACCGCCATGTTCGCAAACTCTTTTTTTTTCACGCGCCGCTGCGGACTGGAATGGCCTTCCCGAAGAGATTGCAACAACAACCTGTCCAATAATCTTCGCACAAAAAGCCTACAGCTATTTATCATCATAGCACATGACTTTGTACCATCTCATCCAAAATTTGTATCCACCCCTTATGTAATGCCCCTCAAAAGGGGTCCTTAAGGAAATAAAAATGAAATGAAATGAAAGCCCTATTCCAAGTTTTCCCAATAAATATTTATGCACATAATTAGGCAATTATTTTATACATGTCTGCACTTCCTAAACAGCCACAATATTAAAGTTTACAATAATTCACAACATTCATCTAGCCTAAATGACTTCATGTACATCTCGTTCAGGCTACGGAGATGTGTGTTCTGAACAGTAATATTGTGCTGAGAGTTGCAGCCTGTCCACAGCAACCACATTAGGAGCAACAGTTAGCAATCAATTTGTTTTAGTATTTTTAGCGGAATTTGCATGAGCGCGAAAACTAAAGCCATGCAAATTTCTAATCGACTAAACATTGCAACAACTGTTATACAAATCATCTATAATAGTAATTTAGGGCAACACTTAATATAAATAAAGGTTGGAAACAATGATTACGTAATTGTACGCACGCCTTCTAGCCCCATTACGGCCGTTGTGGGACCTACAGCGGGTTTTTGTGGGCAGCCCCAATTGGGCTGGGTGTTGCGTTTCAACCTAAAGCCCACTTGCTGTAGCACGTGCCTTTAAAGTCCCCACAAGGGACCGATTTTGGTACCATGCGGGCACGCCCGCCTTCCAGTCCAATTACAGCCTATGTGGGACATAAAGCAGTTTAGCTAAGGCTGCCTCATTTGGGCTTCAGGAGGGCTTGCCCAAATTGAGCTCCTATTCATATTTCACCTGCCCTCAAGTAACCTACAAGGGGGCCGATTGGGGCAGCATGTGGGCATGTCCGTGTTTTTGCCCCACTACGGCCGATGTTGGTTCCACAAAGATTTAGTGGGGGCAGCCTCATTTGGGATCTGTGAGGGCTTCCCCATAAAAAAACCCACAGTTAGGTTGGATTGCCCTCAAATATCCGGCAAGGGACCCTTGTGGTCTGGATGCAGGAATGTGCCCTGCATTAGCCCGAGCAATGCCGCTATGGGACCCACGCAGGAAGAACAGGGGCAAGCCTAAATGGGGCTTGCCCACTTTTGCCCCATCGGGGACCGATGCAGGTTTTATGCTGGTTGCCCCAGCCCCACTTGCCTACATTGGACCTACTGGGGCCCCACATTCTGTGCTACCTGGGTAAGAATGCAAAGTTAAATATTTGGGTACAGTGAGCTAAGAGTAAAATTTCTCGATGCATTATTCTGACTATATTACTCGTAGTTGTGACAGGCCCGGTAGCCACAGATGAAAACACTGCCGCTGCACTCGAATGAAATTCTTTATTGGGCTGACTTGTGCCCGCAAAAGAACTGAGAGGATCGGTGGCAGAGATATCACCAAACGTGTTCGTCAGGCGTCGAACTAAAAATGCCCGTCGCAAACGCCAACGCTCAATATAACATCTTGACAAAGCCGTTAACGGTGGTTAGCATAACCTCGAATATTGCAGAAGCACACGTGAGTGGCTGGAATCTTCAAGATGAGACTCTGTGCATTTTGCGCGACAATAAAAATGATAAAGCTGCGTCTCGCAACAACGAGCATGAACAAACAAAGAGTACAGGATAAAGTTGTGCGCTACAGCCACACTTATAAGGCCACATGCCAAAGGATTCAACAAATAGAGATTAGGATTGTATGCGGAAATATGTTGAGGGCACCATATTTATTATGATGTGGTTATCAGACGTTTAGCGTAAAAGCTCTCGTATTCAGAGTTTTGCTTTTGTGTTCTAGATGGATTACAATATATAAAAGGTATTTGTGTACCTGCTGATTGTCTCCCGGCGCACATTTTAGCGCATGCTTCAAAATACTAAACAATCGATACAAATACGTAATTACTCGTGGCTTCAACGTAATATTCATATACTTCGAGAGTTATCCCTTATAGTGTGTGCCATTATAAAATATAGAACCCGCCCTTGGGCTGCGTGAAGATGTATGGTCTATGGATTTCGCTGTTGGCGGGGGTTCCTCAAACCACAGGGTCTGAGTAGGGCGCTTCGGTGCGTTCCATGCATCCTGGTACAGCTTAAACGTACCACCAGACTGGTCGTCTGGATCACTTCCATAATAAACACTCGCTCGCACGCACGCACGCACGCACAAACATACACGCGCAAATATTCACACCCACGCTACAGCAGGCACGCACAGACTCCCGCTCAAATGGTTGCGCACCCACACGTAAACGAGCGCACCCACACAGGCATAGACAAACAGAACCTCCAGGGATCGTACACACGCACCCATATCAAGGGCTTTTACTGAAAGGGGTGAATGCCTAATGGCTATGTAAAATGATGTTTATGCTGAGAACACTTTTCAGCACTTCCGTTATATGGAGCCTTGTCGTTAAGCAGCCTTTATCTAAAGCGTCTAACAAACTTGATATTCTTATATTAAAGTTGTGATTAGAGAACGACATTCATCGAAATGTTTATGGGATTCGCGAAGCAATCTGGTGCACATTGAGTGAAACAAAACACCAGAAGATTATAAAAGTTATTCATCGAAATGTTTATGGGATTCGCGAAGCAATCTGGTCCACATTGAGTGAAACAAAACACCAGAAGATAATAAAAGTTATAAACGTTTTACAGACTCGCGTCAGGTCATTTGCCTTTTTTATTAGAGGAGCACGGCGATATGTTGGGATACGTAAACAGGCGTTCGTCCGATCGGCGAAGCAGCCAAGAAAATTGGAGCATATTAGTGAGTGCTGTGGTCATAATAGATAAGTCTCACATAGGATGGCAAATTAGTCTCATTAAGCAAACCTCTGCTACGGACATGCATTTATCCTTTAATCTCAGGATGCAATCTGTCGTTTCTGACGCCTGAATGGAACGTTATTTTGTTAAGTATGCAAAATATGTTTTCAATACGCCTCGGCGGCCGCTTTTCGACGGAGGCGAAAAGCAAGGCGCCCGTGTGCTGTGCGATGTCAGTGCACGTTAAAGAACCCCAGGTGGTTGAAATTTCCGAAGTCCTCCACTACGGCGTCTCTCATAGCCTGAGTCGCTTTGGGACGTTAAACCCCACAAACCACAAACCACCAGCATACTGCAGGCCGTGAGGTCCAAGCAGCCATGGATTAAAAACAAATTATTACACTGAGCAGTCGTACCAAAATGCGAAGAAAACCGAGCGAAAACAGCAGGAAATGAAAATAATAACAGCAGAGCGGGAATTAATGCTGAGCAAGGTCATTTATCAGGTCAAGCGACTGTAGGCAGGCGGCTGGCAAGCTATTCCAATCACTGGTGTGCTGCGAAAAGAAAGAGTGTTGAAATAAGCTTATCTTAGCAAAATACAGGGTCATAGAAAGAGGATGAGAGTGTCGGGTTTGTCTGGTGTTCGATAATATCAGGTACGCTGAGGAATTTACTCCAAGTTTATGACTAAATAATAAAAATAAAAAAAATTAAATCGAAGAAATTTTACCCGGGAATGAAGGGTAGGCATTGAATTTGATTGCATTAGTGCAGAGACAGAGACCGTTCGACTGTACTGCGAAAACCTGAAACGGACAGCATTTCTTTGAATTCGCTCTAGTGCATTTCTGTTGATAGTATACGGGTCCCATACAATACAGGCCTACTCCAATTTAGTCATAAATGTTTCGTATGCCGCTCTTTTAACTTGGAGGGGTGCATCCTTTAGTTTATGGCGCAACAAGCAAAGTTTTCGAATGGCTGACGAGTAAGTTTTAGAGATGTGCGTACTCCAGCTTAAATTGCTTGTTATCGTCACACTAAGATATTTGTATTCCCTAACTTCAGCAATTAGACCTGAATCTATAAGAAAAGAACATTTTGATGGATGAAGTATTCTTGTCACCCGTAGCAAGACGTTCTTTCAGAGTTCAGTTTCATACCCCATCTACAACACCATGTGAGCATATTGTTAAGGGTCATGTTTAGTACTGCCTGATCGTCAGCTGACCGGATCTCACTAATTATAAATCCGTCATCTGCATACATACGGATCTGCACCGGTTATCAACCACATCGACAATACCGTTGCAATATATCAAAAATAGTAGGGGTCCAAGCACACTGCCCTATTGGACACCAGATGTGACTTGAAGAGCATAAGAATCTTCTCCGTTAATTGTAACATACGGTTCGCATTGCATTAAATACATCGATACCCAGGCAACAAGAAAATCGGGCAATCCTATCACCTGAAGCTTCTCAATTAGCTTGTTATGCGGTACTAAGTGAACGCCTTGCTGCAATCCAAGAAAAGAAAGTCTACTTGGCCGTTCTTATCTACTACGGAAGAAAGAAAGCGAAATCAGGTGATTAACTGCGTAACCGTCGAAAACCCTTTCCTGAAGCCATGCTGGTGTTGGGACAAATTGTTATTATCTTGCAGAAATTTTGAAATCAGGTCAGCTATGATATGCTAATAAATTTACAAGAAGAACATGATATTTGTATTGGGTGGTAGTTGGACAAAAGAAGTGGGTCACCCCTCTTAGGGACGGGCACCTCACGCGCAGTTTTCCAGTAATCAGGTACGGATGCAGTTCTAACGAAAGCTCGAAATATTGAAACGAGGAACTTGCATAGTGTTTCAGCGAAACGGCGAATGAATGCGCCTGGTATACCATCAGGTTCTGGAGAAGATTTAAAATTTTGTCTAAGCAGCATATTCAATACACCTTCATGTGAAATCAAATCTGTAACATTGAGGAAAAGCTAAACGAATGTTGCAAATGAAGGTCCAGCGGGCGCGGAGAAAACGCTGTGAAAACATTGGTTAATATTTTGTGCAATACTCTTAGGATTAGTTAATACTGCACCGTTGTAGGATATTTGTTGTAGATTGTAAAAGGAACTGAACAAATGCCTGTAACTTTGTTTGCTGAGCTGGCAGTTGCGTTTTATCGCACTACCGCTTATATAATAGTTTACTAATTGCAATTAACAACATGTTAAAGTCACAATCGAGAAAATACCAATAGCGCTCAAGCTTTTATTTCTTGTGCATGTTCTCAATGCCATGTTCAGCACAATTATCTGTTTGTTCTTTTCTGCATGCCTGTGGAAATGCATGGGCACATATATTTGCGCTCAAACATGTCTTAGATGAGGAGCTTGGGACAGCGTTTGCGCATGTATGCACATGATATTGATAGGCCACGTCCATTCTGAGAAACACTCCACTTTATTTGGGAGGAATTGCCGATCGGATAAATGAAAGAGATGCCACAAAGCGCGAAATCCGAGACGAATTATATTAAAATTCATTATCAACATGTCGTTTATCGTCTCGTATGCGCCGGCTTTTCAAATGAGTATCCTGCGTGACTATCAGTGAAAACTGCTGTCTTGAGGTCCCTTGTCTGCTCATTTAAGATAGCCATGCTTCATAGTTTAATGTAACAGGAATCCGCGATCCGCCAGAACTAAAAGAAGTGCGGTTCACTGACATCTTTTGGCCATCGCTTAGGGCAGAGGGAGGTTTTATAGGGTTGTATCACACATTCCGCTGTTTAGTTTCGGTCAGTAGCCAGATTAGGAGTTAGCTGCGAGAAACACAAGAAGTTAGAAAAACATAAAAGGCTTGCTATATTTGCGTATTTAAAACCAGACTGAAAGCGCTGTCAAGCAAAAAATGCGGAAATTTCTTTATTGCTGCAAAACTTATGTGGGGAAATTTGTAGTTTGCAAAGCTTCTCAAACTAACAATCAACATGAAATACGTATTTGAGTATTTTCAGTGTATCCTGCCGATTCAAGGCAAAGAGTACATCCTTATTTGCTCCTGCAATCCGCCCCTTCTTCCACGCTTCTTTTTTATTTAGTGCGGACAAGTGCGAATGCTGCGCTAAGTGAAGCGGCAATTCGAAGACCATCTATTGAGTTCCAAACGATGACGGAAGCAGGCTTCCCCCACAGGCGTCGCACAAATGATCTCGGGCGTTGCTCTGTGAAGCGACAGGCATCAATGGCTAGGAGTGGCGAGGAGCATATGACGCCTACCTGGAAGCCGTTTTCTAAACAGGCTTTGAAGGAACGTAGCGTCCTTTTCCAAGCGTACGGTACGGTGAAATGCGATAAACATAGGCCGAGTACTAGGTAGAAAAATCGAAAATAACGCCATGAGAATAAAATGCTTTAAAACTAATACATCTGCACAGGATCCCTCACTTATGGCCAAATGTTGCTTTCTGTCGTCTAAGCGCCATGAAACTGGCATAAATCTCATTTGATGAAGCATAGAGCCGCCAGCTTCCTCTCGGTGCCGCGCAGTTTTATCGTCTGTGAATACACGGTGCAGAAAAACGTGGTCCAAAAGTTTCTCGAAACCTCTAGGTCACATAAGCCTGCGCCCCCTCCTCATGCTCCCTGCTTTCGCATCTTCGTTAATCCGGTATCGAATATGGCAGTGCACTTTTTTTTTTATTTCAACGCGCTTCTTTGCCCTGGTCTTTCCTTAACCATACCCCAACTATCCCAGAAGCTGCGCTTCTGTAATCAGTGTCCCTATAATAGTATGAGGGATTTGCACCTTCTAACATAACAGTGTAACTGCTAACTTTAAGTGGAAAATGCTCGCTGGCGAGCCGAGAGAGCGACGGAAAACACGAAGCGACGAACTGAAATAAAGTTAACTTGTCTCGCAGTGTGAAACGAAAACTGGCGCAAGCCCTAAAGAACTTTACATTGCAATTAATCATTTTACGTTAAGTAAAATTTCAGTACTTCCGTTGGAATTCGAAAATACACAGTACTGATACTCCATCGCCATGACTGAACTTTAGAAACTCATAAAGTAAAATTTCATAGGCAATCCACCGACTAGTCCACATGTGCACATTAAGATGGCATGAAGTACGAGGACGGCGGGCCATGCGTGCGCGGTGTTTGCTGAGCTGTTGTTTTGATAATAGAAGGTAAACAAATTTTCATAAGGGCCAGGCCTAATTCCAAACGAAGCGAAGCGTAGCAGGGGGTGGTGACAGTTAGTTGAACGGAAACGATTAAGACGTTTTTAGAGATCAAATGGAAGCAGCTGGCATATCACAGGGTTTATTACAAGGACATGGGAGAGGATTTTGCCCAGTAGTGCATGTATATAGTCAGGCTGGTTGGTGTTTATGACGATGAGAATGGATGGTGTGATGTGAGACAAAGAACAGTAGCTGCGTGTGGATATATCCATACCACTTTATGGATATTGCGCATATTAATTCCTGTGAAAAATTATTATTAATTTTTTTTCCTAAGATGGCGCCCAGTAAGGACGCATGTGCGCTGTGCTCTCGCCCGTTTTTTGGCAAGCAGCATTTTTTACGCTGTGCCGACTGTGCAAAACGTGTTCACACGAAGTGCGTCACTTGGGCGGATGGTGAGCTGCAACTCTTGAAGTCCGGCTTTCGGCCATTCGTGTGCAATTTGTGTGCGCCGTCGTCGTCTGAAGGTGCTAGGCTTAGCGACGGTGGTGCGCCAGCAGCTACGTTCCTTTCTCCCATCGCCCCGCTCCTGGCCAGCCACCCGACCGGTTTTCCCCCTTCAACCGCGACCGGCGAACATGACGTTGAGTTTGTCTCGCCACGGGATCTCCTCCTCGACGCGCTTGAGGGAATCTCTTTTCTGAGCGATGAGGTTGCCCAGTTACGAGAGGAGAACGAGCGCCTTCGTGGGGAGAACTCGCGGGATTTCGTACAACAAGCCGAGGTCATTGCCTCTCCACGTGCCGATGTTCGCGGCCTACGCTAGGAGCTTGTGCGGCGCGCTGCTTCGCAGTGTGAGCGTCCTCAAGTCGAGCGTCCTCTCGTCGTTTCCGTGTGCAATCCTACCCGTGAGGAGCAGCCGTCTGTGAACTACTCCGCCGCTCTTCATCAAGGGATGACTCCCGGCGATATCACCTGTTCATCTTCTGCCTCTGCTCCTCCCCGTGCGGTTAGCCCACCTAGTGCGATGAAGAAGCACCGAAGTCGAGCCATCACTGGTGCATCGAGCTCATCTGTCCTGAACGTTGCCAATTACCAAAAGAAGCGTCCGAGGACTATTTTCGTCTCTAAGCTCAGTCCCGAAACAACATCGGTAGATCTTGCCAACCATCTAAAATCAGTGAATATTACCCCCATATCCTGCCGGCAGCTGAAAACAAGGTACGATTCCTACTCGTCCTTCCATATTGTCGAGCCTTCGATGTGGCCGATGGGCTGCATTTACAAGGACTTTCGTGGGAAGCTTCACGACGTAATGCTGCATTCCTCCAAACTGACGATCAATTGCAGTGCCCCCTAATTTGGACATCTGTTATCAAAACGCCCGAGGTCTTCGGACTAAGGGATCTGAATTCTTTTCTAGCGTTTTGGCCAGTTGTTACACCGCTGTTGTAGTTACCGAAACCTGGCTCTCAAGCGATATCCCTTCCAGTGATTTCTTTCCTAATAATTACTCTGTTTTTAGAAGCGACAGCCCTGAAACAGGACCCAAACAAAGAGGAGGTGGAGAGCTCATTGCTGTTGACCGTTCTCTGCAGCGTGTTCGAAGTTGCCATCTTTAAACTGTTGATGAATGTGTGTGGCTTGAGCTCACTTTAAGTCGACATGAAAAACTTTTACTTGCAGCTTTCTACATTCCTCCGAGTCTTCCTCCTCGAGCCTATGATGATGTTCTGCTCTCAATCGAACATGTTATAACCCGCATAGCAAACACAAACTTCTTATTTTAGGCGATTTTAATACTCCAGGTATCAACTGGAACTCATTTATTTCTTCTAACAACAATCATTATATATTAAGTAAGTGTAACACTCTACTTGATTTTATAGCCTTTAACTCTTTGCAGTAACACAATTTCAGTGGAAACTGCTGTGGTAACATTCTTGACATCTGTCTATCGAATTTCGAAAGTGTTCAAGTCTCGAGTTCAGACATACCGCTGACTCGCTTTGACAAATTTCACCCTCCACTTCTAGTTACTACTGCTGTCTCTGCCTCACCTTCTACTAATTCAGATCGGGTGAGGAATTCGCCCCGTTTCGCGTATGCATGCGGTGATTATGTCGGTCTTTTCAATTTCTTCTCTTCCGTCGACTCGTCCCTTTTAAATGACATTAATGATTAAGACGGACAAGTCAGTCGCTTCACTGAAATAGTTCTTGATGGTATGCGTCGGTACATACCTTTTTAATCTCCTACGCGTAGGAAGTTCCCTTCCTGGGTTTCAAGGGAACTAATAACGGTGTTAAAACTCAAAGAACAGGCCCATCGTAAAGCGAAACGCCCTGGGTTTCAAAACTGGGCAGATGAATTTCGCCGCTTGCGTTCTATTTGCAAACGTTCACACAAGTGGGACTACGACTCCTATCTTGAGCCTTTAGAGAGGAGTGCCTCAAATCATCCTAGTCAGTTCTGGCGTTAGGTTCGCAAGCGTTCCATTAAATCAGATTTCAGTATCAGCTTAGTTGACTCTCAGGGTTCGGAAATTCGGGATGTTGCCGACAGTTTTGCCCAACATTTTTCTTCCGTTTACAAACATCCACATTGTGATTCCATTTGCCTCCCATCTTGTGCATTATCTAATTCCCTTCTCTTTGACGAGGAGTTGATAACTGAGAGTCTTAAGCGTCTGAGACCATCTTTGTCTCCTGGACCTGATGGCATTCCAGCCGCCATAATAAAAGCCTTCAGTTATATCTTTCTACCAGTACTGACTGCCATATTTAATAACTGTTTAAAAAATGCTGCCTTTCCTCGCGTGTGGAAAATGGCACACGTGTTTCCTGTCTTCAAGTCTGGAAACAAATCTGGTGTTTCCAATTATCGTCCGATTTCTCTTCTATGTGCAACCTCTAAGCTTTTCGAATTAGCTTTGCACAACGTACTTTCCTTCCATTTCAAACATGTCATAGTACCGAATCAACATGGCTTCATGTCGGATCGCTATACTTCTACCAACCTAGTCACGTTTATGACATATGCCTCTGCAGCACTCCTTCAGAGGGGTCAGGTTGACACTGTGTACTGTGATATGAGCAAAGCTTTCGATGTTGTTACTCACTCACTACTTGTTGAAAAGCTTCTACTCTCTGGCGTCGAAGTCTCACTCGTAGCCCTCCTACGCAACTATCTCCCTGATCGCTTCTGCTTTGTCAGTGTCAATGGACAGACCACTTTCGTTTACCCTGCAGCGAATGGAGTCCCTCAAGGTTCAGTACTAGGCCCGCTTCTCTCCTCCGTTTTTATTGTATGACGTTTCCTCGGCGATAAAGAACTCCTCGTTTCTTCTTTATGCTGATGATATAAAAATATTCATCGTAAAACATTCTTTTCAGGATTGCTTGTTGTTGCAATCGGACATATCTACTTTTTCTGATTGGTGTGCGAAGAATCGACTTACCCTCAATTCTAGGGTTGTCTCATTTACCCGTAAAACACATAGCTTACCTCTGCCATTATTCTGTGAATTCTGTGCTATTGGACAGGGTTGATGAAATTCATGACCTTGGTGTACTTTTTGACCTCACCCTCAGCTTCTCCTCTCATACTAAACGCATTGCTCGGTGGGCTATGCGCACACTCGGATTCGTTTGCAGTCTTTCGAGAGAGTTCCGAACTTGGATAAGGATGACAGAGTACAATAAAAAATTTACGGATATTTCATTAGCGCTTTCCTTGCGCAACTTCCTCCTCTTGCTCCACCAGGAGCGCCCAATTGAGTCTTCCTTCTCTTCACTGCCGTCGTATCAGAGTTGATATCGCTTTTCTGTACAAACTCCTTCATGGCGACATTATGTGCCCTCAGCTCTTAGAGTACATCCTACTGCGCGTTCCGCGAAAGAACATGAAGAAATTCAGACCATTTCAAGTTTCTCCGTCTCTTCTTTCCCATTTCCCTCTGGACAGAATGCAGTGGTTATTAAACTCTTTTTGTCCTCACCTTGACATCTTCCAAAACTCACTATGTTCATTTATATTGGATGTTCGTAGCGTTGTATTCTAATTAGTATTTTATCACATATAACTCCCACTTTCTGGCCTAAAATATTGTTTTTACTTCACTTTTTGCTTTTGCTCCTGTTCAATGCTCTATGTATCTTGAACTGCTTTTTATCTCTTTCTTACTTATATTTCAACTTTAAACTTTATGTTCGAATCTTACTGTCCCGTGTTCAATTCTATTTCTTTATTGTATTATTCTGTATTTCTAGCCTGTGTTTTAAGTTCCACGCACCTGTTGCGCCTGGAATGGTTATTTATTTTATGTATATTTCTGTATCACTATAATCAATGTTAGTTATTTGTTGTTGTTTTTTTCTCTCTATCTACCGTTCTTTTTTTTTTCTTTCGTGATGTGCTCAACAATTCTCTGACTGTGTATATAAGTGACGCTACTCATTGATTGCTTTCTTTCCGTGATAATTTTCGTCTTAATTACTTTGCATCTGTTATTTATTTCTTCTTTGTGTTCTCTCTGTGTGTGTAAACATGTTTGTGCATTTTCATTTTTGTTTCTTTTTTTATTTGTGCTGCAGCACGAAGACCGCATGGTTGTTCCTACGCACATTAAATAAAGATTTTTTGATTGATTGATTATTATTATCGTACTCTGTCATATCATTCCTTACAGTGGTGCTCGGTCTACTCAGTTTGTTTTCTTTATGCGGTGTCATGCGTGCAGTAATTTTAAACCCTTCTACCTTCATGTGCTAATCGGCTATAGTGCGGTATAACCTCGCTGTTTGTATGCATTGCTGTGTCATCAGGAAAACAATACACATAAGGCTGAGACACGTCGCGATATCTTTTAAGGCGAGAGCCTTGCTAGGCTCAAGGAATGAAATCCCATGCGCTAGAGTTTGGCGCGATTTCTGTGCACTAAGTCCGTGCGCGAGATCTGTCATATTCCTCGGGATTCTGTTTGTGTGAACACGTGATCATTAAAACGTACTGGCTTAGACCAGGTTGTAGTTCTCTCAGGCTCTAGTTTAGATGGGTGCCCTATCGCCTGGCCGGCGCCGTTGCAGAAAGACTACGTTTTGTTACTCGAAACTTGTGGACAATGGGCCGGGTCAGCGGGTCGAAATGGAGCAGCTGCACTCGTCGTTTTGCGATTTCACTGCGGAAGCTTGCTTCCTTTATTGCTCTCAGGGAGGCGGCGGTGAACTCAAAGAAGCTGCTGCACGCGCCGCTCGAAGGCCATTAAAACGTATTGTTTTGAACAGGATTTTGTGCTGCTGAGTATGTGTGCACCATCAATTGGCCGGTGCCATTGAAGATGCCTGGAACCAGATGGGACATTACCGCATCATACAGAGCCACGGGGATGACTTGGCTATTCTTCAGCGGTCTACAGCATCCCCTGTACAAGTGCAAGGAGGTGCGTGTATGTGTGCGCGTTTGTGCGGGAGGTGCTGGTGGAAAAATTGGGTGGAGCCAAAGAAGCCATGGGTGGAGCCAAAAGAAGCGGCTCAGCGCCCATTGGACGTTTGGGAAGCTGCAGGTTCCACAATTGTAGTGGAAAGTGATTTAAGAAGCCTCCGAGGGCTGATTCTTTGGGACTCTCCTGTGCTCTCATTTGATTAAGAACTACGTCGCTCCCTTTCACGTGCTTCCACGTTTGTGTTTTGTAAATATGTGAAATAAATCTTCAGTTTGTTCTTCTCCTAACAACTCTTGCCGTCTTCTGCCTTCCTCAACGCCTTGCGGTGAAGCCCCTATTGGCCCCGGTCTTCCGATCATATCCTGGCCTACACCACCGGTGTCACGCTTACACCGCCTCTAACGGCGGGGACCTACCATTCTCAGTCCGTAGGGCCAGGAGCTACCGCCCCTGACTGTGCAATGTCAGTGCATGGTAAAGGTTCTCATGTGGTCGTAATTACCCCTCAGCCCTCCACTCCGGCGCCTCATTCACTCCCTCCTCTTTCATCGCACCTTCTTTGCTTCCAATGCGGCGCCGTTCATGGGTCCACAAAATGTGTGACAGATATGTACTGCGCCTCTCTTTTCGTGATAATCAATCTATTATTTTATTTATTTATCACGCTTACCGGGATTATAACATGAAATACAAGAAAGCATCGCGGCTTCAAGCCACTGCTGACTTTAGAATAATTTGATATCTAGTATGCAAGAGCAGCCGTACTATTGGTACTTGTCGCCGACATGATCCCGCTACCTCTTAGTGGTTTTTCTCATCGTTCATTTATATCAGGCCAAAACATTTTCATACCATTAAAAATTTCCGAGAGCACTAAAGAATCTGCAGTGGAAATGCGAAACCAGAGCTTTGCTGTCGCACGCAGTACATAGCGCGTCCACGGCGTTGGCGGTCGCTTTTCGATGGAGGCGAAAAGCAAGGTGCGCGATCGCTGTTCGATGTCAGCGCATGGTGTATACCACCAGCGGATCAAACTCTCCTGAGTCAGGCACTACGGCGCCTCTCATAGCCTGAATCGCTTTGGGACGTTAAACCCCACAAGCGAAACCAAACGAAATATTGTCAAACACAACCAGCGAGCACAGTCACGCCGGCGACTGAATTTCCGCGTGACGCTACTAAAGCTTTTTCTTTAAAAGTACAGTCGGGAACCTAGAACGTGGAATGTTATTTTCTCTTAACGAAATGAGTAACGCTGTTGTGAGTACTTTAGCTGCAAGGAACACGCCTATCAACACGCAAAAAAAGATGACGGATAGATGGCAAGACCAAGATAGAAGTTTAGATTTCATGTGTCGAGCCGCCTTCGAAATATCCTATTATCGATGTATACCGGAATGATTTATTGACTGAAAATGCTGCGCTGAACGAGACTGGCAGGAAGGCTGTAGCGAAAGTTATGCCTTGAAATTCCGCCCATATATTTACTTCATCGTATTCAAGTTCTCTGTAGAGAGCGAGAATGTTGACAAAATGGCGTTTTTGTTAGGTCTCTAAAAGCGTCTACCTTTATGCCCTTGATGCTCTTATTACTTTCGTGCAAGGAATAGGTGGATGGTACATAGGTAGCAATATCAGATTTTTATTCTGTGATTTATTTATTTATTCATATACCCTCAGGGCCCGAAGGCATTAAAGAGGGGAGTGGGAAAGATACATTGGTACAGGGAACAGTGCAGCATAAAACAACATAGGAGAAACAACACGGCGAAAAGTGATCAAAACAAAAAAAAAAAGGATTGGCGCAAAAAAAAAAGCGGAAAAGCAGATGAGAAAAAAAAAACATTTCCGACAGTCAACAATGTCACCGAAAACGAACAAAAACAATTGACTACCATCTATAAATATAGATTACATACGGCAGTCTTAAAAAAATTTGGGTCGGTAATATCAGCAATGTGCCTAGGAAGGTGGTTCCAACGGACAGAAGTGTTTGGAACAAAAGAATAAGAGGCGTGTTTAGTACGACATGACGGAACACCTACTTTGTGAAGATGATCAATGCGACCTGAAACATATGTGAGGGTCGTTAGTAGCCGGCTCTTAAGGACAGAATTGTGGTAATAGATTTTGTGAAATAGGCATAAGCGAGAAACTTTTCTGCGTAGTGAAAGCGGTGGCAATGATAATGTCGTTTTCATAACGGTAACACTGGAGTTACGGTGATAGTTGGAAAGTATAAAACGTGACGCGCGGTTTTGAACAGATTCGATTTCAGATTCTAGAGATGCAAGGCCAGGGTCCCAGACAGAGGCTGCATATTCCAGTTTAGGTTGAACAAGGGTTTTATAAAGAAGCAATTTTATTGAACTAGAATAAAGGTTAAAGTTTCGGCGCAGGTACCCCAACATGCGGTTAGCATTGTTAGTAATAGATTCCACATGCAGATTCCGAGAAAGATTAGAAGTTATGTGCACACCAAGGTATTTATACGAAGACACAGTTTCAAGAGGAGTGTTATTGAGGTTGTAATTAGCTACTTCATTGTTACGATGAGAAATAAGGAGTATCAAAGGAAGAGAAAATCGAGCAATGTTCTAGCCGCCCTAGTGCTGTTTAGTACGTGTTTCGTGCAGCCTGCATTGATTTATCAGGCGCGCGAACATTTCGGTGATGCAGTGAGTTGACACTTCCGGCCGCCGAGCGTTGCTGACGTGTGTGTCACGGGCTCCGTAGGAGTGGCTTTAGCAGCCCACTAAGGCCACGGAAACTGCATGTTTGCCACCGACGACCCAGATTACCAAGTGCTGCTTCCTCAGCTACCAGCTGTGCTAGTTGACAGTGAAGAACACCGGTGCTTAGTAATAGACACTGGAAACCATGCACTGCGTCACAAGTTGCACTAGATGCTACATAATGTAGCGCATGAAGACATAATGGTACCACTTGTGCCGTATGGTAAAGTTGTGGACGTTTCGCGTAAACGGAGTTGCGTTGAAGGTGCACAAGTCAGATCATCGTCGACCTGCCTGGTGACCGTAGACGAACTGCCTCACCAGCTCCGTATTGCAGGCGAATTGGCTCCGGTTGTGGTGCCTGGTAGGGCTCCGTTATGCCTGCGGTGTCGCAATACTGGCCATTTTTGACGCCATTGTTGTGTTCCAAAGTGCGCAATTTGCCATCTTTACGGCCATAATGAAGAGCAGTGAGTGAAGACGTGTGCGTCCGTCACGGAGAGGATGACCAACGATTACGTCAATGAACTGCTCATGAACAAAGGCGATGTGGAGGAAGCATCCAAAGGAGAAGAAGAAACTGTCTACGAAGCTGAGCCTCCAGATCAGAAGCATGAAGAAAAGAGAAAGAGAGCAAACTCTATATAGTACAAAACAGTAATTCAAAGCTGTCATGGCCGGGTACTCATTCGAGGACTCCCGCGGCCTCTGTTGCCCTATTAGCCCGTTCAACCTGCCAAAGTTGATCTTTCGATTCCTAACTGGTCAGCGCAGCCTCCCACTGCTCCGGCGTGGCGTTGTGGTTTATAGAGGGTAGACAGTGCAAAAACGACGAGGACGTATGAAGTACACAAACGAGCACTGGCTTTCAAATGTTGCTTTATTGCTTGTGCAGCGAAAATGTATACCGAAACAGCGAGGTTAGATGATGGTTGTGTTAGTATCAAACATTATGGTATCGCAGTGCTTTCAGACAAGGACAAAGGACTAGGGACACACACAAGTGCGCTGAACTTACAACATTATTTCGGACGCTTTTGATCCGCGCATTTATATTTGACAGAAGGAACTGGACACGCAAGCGCACTCACAAGACAGATATAGCAATCTCAGTAGCAGCATTGCAATATCTCGCATTCTCAGGTACCGAATCGCAATCCCAGTGGCCGTATCACAATCGCAGTACGAGAAGGCCGCCCACAAAACAAAATTGTGTTAGTAGTGCTTCGGTACCACTATAAGCAAAGGAATTTAGGTTTTCGAACACAAGGCAATGACGCTGCTGTTGTCATCCGCAGCTGAAGGTATTATGTATCTATGTATATCTGTGCCATCATTACGTTTTCTTTTTTTGATTGCTCCAGTGTATATATTTTCGCGGGACAAGCAATTGAAATCATCAGTTGAAAGTCAGCGCTCGTCAGCGATCATACGTCCTCGTCTTATTTGCGATGCCTACCCTCAATCGATTACCAACTTGCCCAAGCGTCTGTTTTGGTTGATTATAGGCACTGCAACTATTTTCTCATGTAATGTGATAAAGTGCTGGATTCTGTCCACACCAGGGACATGTGTCCCTGTATGCGGTCGGATGTATCTTGCTTTATAAAGACTGACTTTGTAGCTGCCGCTAAGACACCGACTGCTCCTTGTTTTACACCTTTTTGGGCGGAGGATACCGTCTTCTGGTCCCCCAGAAGTGCGCCAAAATGTCTGCGTTGGTACGGGTTAGCGCCTCGGTCTCTTCGGCCTCTGACCTCTATTGGTTTGCATAAACTCGAACTATGAGGTCGGCCTGGATTGTCGTGACGCTGGGACTAAGTCGACCCGGCCTTCACTTGGTAGCGTGCAGAGACTCCGGGTTGATGAAGGATGAATCTTCGAAGTTGGTAAAATATATAGAAGCAGGTTTAATGGCACTTTGAGAAAACTTATTTACATGAAAAAAAAGTATATCAGCAAAATGGCAAGCGTTAAGAGTTCATAGCGAGAAGCGTCTGGATGAGCTGTTTACCCAGGGCTCAGAGCGTCATTTCGTGCTCTGCAACGTCCTTAAATCCCCCTATGTCCAGCCCCTCTCTGAAGATGCTTACCAATCAGTTCCAGGGCACACCCCTCAGATATCGGCAACCAATCGATCACATCACTGCACTGATGGTCTGATGCACTGACTGGTTCATGTATTGTTTCGTCGGGCGTGGTCATTTGTTTTCGGGTAGAGCTTGGGAACGGCGAGGAGGTAAATTTCGATTCTTCTGAAACGATTCGCTATGTTGGTTCCGGCAAGTGGATTTTCTTCTCAGAAACCCAAGTGTACGTGCGCGCCACGAATACTGCTCCCAGCATTGTCCCTTTCTAGCAATTGCAACTCTTTCCTGCATTCACGGGAAATCCTTTAATGGCCGTAATCCACATGCTCCTTTCTTCTCCAGTACGTCAGCGTACGTGTCACTCCGATCATCTCCTTTGGAAAATAGGCATTCCTCACTTGACAATAGCGCCTCTCGACGGGATGGGTGAACACTTGAACAAAAGCACTTCAGGCTATTCTCACAGGGCGACGTTTCTTTGTATTTTTCTTGCCGTTCCCTTGACAGGGCAAACTTGGCAGTTGTAGGGTCTCGACAAAGCAAAGCATGCTCACACAAAAAGATTCATGGGAACAGGCTCACTTAGAGCCCTTGCACCAAAAGCACATATCAATATCATGCCCACAGGCGCACAATAGTGCGCGAAAGCGCGGACCATGCACAGTCACAACAGCCTCCTCCCCCGCCAGAAGAGTCACGGAGGGCAGCTGTCGCAGCTGCTGCAAGAAGAGACGACTTACTGGCCTGCACATGAACACTTGAAGCTCCCTGTCGCTTTTCGCGTTGTCTTGGTTGTCGTAGGCCAAATTGCTTGAGCTGTCTCTGAAACTCAACCACATCTTTAAGCAAGCATTCGGCTCTCGTCTGAAGAGACCAGGTCAAAAGAAAACTGCCATCGTTGTCCGAGAAAAGCCCACACTCAAGACGCTGAGGACCCACGTATGCATAGAAAACCAAACGTGCTGCTTTACTTAGCCACATATATACAAGTGCACGAAAAAAAAGAACCTGAGTATCAATTTGGATACATGATGAGGAGCATCTCGGACCGCTTAGAAACAGTCGCTAAGCGCATCCGCATTCCCATTTAACTTCCCCTTTTTGTATCTTATTTCAAAATTGTACTGCTGTAAAATCAAGCTCCACCTCAGAGGGCGACTGTTCTTCGATGTCGCAGTTTGCAGGCAAGCCAGGGGACAATGGTCCCTCTGTACGGGGAATTTGGCCCCTCCAAGATAGCACTGCAATTTTTGAATGGCCCATACAATGTAAGCGCACTCTTTACGCCTACCGGGGATTTTCACTGGGTAGTTAGTGTTAGCTTTGCAACGACTTCAGCAGGTCCTTCCCACTGTACTTCGAGCTTATTCTGCCTTGAACCTCTCAGCAACATCACCTGGTCCCCGATACGAAACGTTGTTTGACGGGCTGACATCATAGTACACTTTGGAACCAGCCTGGGCTGACTTCATGCTGGCCTCAACGAGTTCCTTAGTATTATGAAGCGATTCAGGAGGTTCACAATGAATTCTACTACTGTTGGGTCTTCTCCGCGCCCCTCCCAGGCTTCGCGCACCATTCACAAAGGTGAGCGCAGTGACCTTCCGCACACCAACTCGGCTGGGCTAAATCCAGTGGATTCATGCGGCACTGACCGCAAAGCGAAAAGTGCTGCAGGCAGGCAGGTATCCCATTCGCGCTTGTTTTCATAGCACAGTCCCCTCAGGACGCGTTTGAGAACAGAATGCCATCTTTCTACGCTGTTGCTCTGCGGATGGTGGATCGAGCAGTGCACTACCTTAACGCCGCATCGGTCGAGAAATGAGGTGGTGAGGACAATTGTGAAAACGTTACCCTGATCACTTCGGACCTCGGAAGGGAATCCAACTCGTGCAAACACTGATAGCAGCGAATCCACTACACTCTCGGACGTCACCTCGTGCAGAGGAACAGCCTCTGGAAACTTTGTGGCTGGGCATAACATAGTGAGGATATAACGGTACCCTGACTCTGTCACAGGAAGTGGCCCAACTACATCTATTACTAACCGGTGAAACGGCTCGGTAATGATTGGTACTAACACCATCGGAGCTTTCCACTTATCTTGCGCCTTTCCAACCCGCTGGCACGTGTCGCATGACCGTACAAACTTTTTCGTGTCCTTAAAAGATCCAGGCCAACAGTATTCTTGCAACAGCCTCTGCTTTGTTTTCCTTATTCTAAGGTGACATGACCACGAGCTGCCATGGGAAAGTCGCAGTAAGTCTTCGCGGTACTTTCGGGGAACGACTAACTGGTCCCGCTCTACTCCGCGCTTATCCTTGAAAAAGCGATACAGCACTCCCTTTCTCATCTCGAAAGAAATATTCTTTGCTGTCTTCGTTGATGAAGAATTAAATCTTCGAAGTTTGTAAAATATATACAAGCAGGTTTAATGGCACTTTGAGAAAACTTGTTTACATGTAAAAAAAGGGTATATCAGCAAAATGGCAAGCGTTAAGAGTTCATAGCGAGAAGCGTCTGGATGGGCCGTTTACCCAGGGCTCAGAGCGTCATTTCGTGCTCTGCAACGTCTTTAAATCCCCTATGTCCAGCCAATCTCTGAAGGTGCTGACCAATCAGTTCCAGGGCACACCCCTCAGATATCGGCAACCAATCGAACACATCACTGCACTGATGGTCTGATGCACTGACTGGACCAGTATTTTTTCGTCGGGCGTGGTGACTTGTCGAGTAGAGCTTGGGAACGGTGAGGAGGTAAATTTCGATTCTTCTGCAAAGATCCGCGCTATGTTGGTTCCGGCAAGTGGATTTCCTTCTCAGAAAGCCAGGTGTACGCGCGCGCCACGAATACTGCTCCCAGCATTGTCCCTTTCCGGCAATTGCAACTCTTTCCTGCATTCACGGGAATTAAATCCTCTAGTGGCCGTAATCCTCATGCTCCTTTCTTCTCCTGTACGTCAGCGGACGTGTCACTTCGATGGTCTCCTTTGGACAATAGGCATTACTCACTTGACAATAGCGCCTCTCGGTGGGAAGGGTGATCAGTTGAACAAAAGGACTTCCGGCTATTTCTCACAGGCGACGTTTCTTTGTATTTTTCTTGACGTTCTCTTGACAGTACCAACTTGGCAGTTGTAGGGTCACGACAAAGCAAAGCATGCTCAAACAAAAAGATTCATGCCAACTGGCTCACTTAGAGCCCTTGCACAAACAGAACATATCAGTACCATGCCCACAGGCACACAATAGTGCGCGCAAGCGCGGCGCATGCACGGTCACAACAGGATATTCCCGACAATGCAGGCAATGTAGTCGTGCCCGGGAGCCCAAAGTATGAGCTGTTTTTCGTCGCTTATTCCGCCGGCCATCAAGATGGCGGCCGCTTTTTGCCAATCCTGCTGTTGGTGAATCCTCGGCAAGCATCTCGCGAATCGGTTATAACTGTCAGCGAACGCCTGTCCTATTGCCTTCAGCGACCGCTAGAGTAACAGCGGCCTGCTTCGGCGTCAGACACGGTGCACTTCCGTAGCGGGCGCTCATTTTCTCCTTCAGCTGGAAATCTATCATCATCACCACCACATCTCTTCCGTTTCTGTATATCGCCGCATAAAGAATGAAGGGGGACACAAAGTCAAGCGCAAACATTCGTCGTGTCTCTCTATTTCTAAAAGGGGCGCGTTACAACTGAAGCGACAGAGAAGGTGAGCGCCTCTGTCGCGCCTGACGACGCAAGTGAGCGGTTGAAGATATTGAAATGGATTTAAGGGGACCAATTTCAAGTTTGGTGACAAAGAGAATGCGTGAACAAGTAGCAAACCAGAATGGATGGCCAGACGAACAAGAAAGCCATCAGTCCCCGGCTAAGAAGCCAGGGGGACGGCATGCCAAGCTTTGACCGAGGCTCAATATCTCGCCAGACAAGAGGGCGGCGGTGACCACGCCCACTTCGCAGATATATCAGATGCCACAGAGGCGGCCAGCCGCTGAGGCGGCGAGCCGCTACCTGTTCGAAATTGTATTAACGAACCAGACCAATGGACGCATCTACAAGGTCCAGTTGACGACCTTGGCGGACCTTTCATTATTATGAACGTGAAGTGAGATTTGTTAGTAATGTTTCGAAAGGACACCTTACGAACGAGCATCTTGTTTAAAAAATGGAGACAGTTCTTAGAACGCCGCTACTTGTAGCGACTGTTAATGTCCGCTGTTTATCAGCTAGGAGGCGACTATGTGAACGTAACCGCCTCTGTATGGGAAATGAGCTATACATAATAGCTGTCTAAGAAACTATAGCCGAAAAGCAAGATGAATCAGCTAGTTAGCATGGTGCTGCCGTTCACAAACACCTATAATATGTGTGTACGTAATGCTGTTGTCAATTTGTCTGGTTGATCAGTATTGATACAGAAAAGAGTGGGAATTTTTGACGAAAGCTGTCTGTTTCTGAGACCAGCCGCCTTATGGCGCTAGACTTTGGTTTAAATGGCGCTAGCTGGTGCTTTGTGTTTATACTCGAAATACGGCGAATGAACGATGCGAATTCTTTGAGTACCTTGAGCAGTATCTACACTGTGACCGGCGTCTGATTTTTCTTGGAGATATTAATTTTGTTTGTTTTGCAGATGACAAAACTAAACCTGTGCATGTACGAGATAGAAGTGCTGATTTATACGATTCATGTGTTTAAGATTTCAATTTGGATGATGTGGGCCAAATGTTAACGAAAGGCGTGCGGCCGCAGTTCACGCACACCCAGCAAGGAGGTCAAGCCAGACTTGATAGTATACATGTATCCATTTCCTTGATGCCTTATTGCAATAACTACAATGTTACCCATGTGTCATTTTCGAATCATAGTCTTGTAAGTTTGGGCATTGGGGAGAAGCAAAAGAAGCAAAAGAAGCAAAGGTTTAACTGGCACCTCTGCAAGTTTAACTCAATATTGCTTGATGATGAACAGTGATGATAAACAATGAGCCAATACATTATGGTTCTGCTTGGGAATAATTTAAAAGCGAAGTTATTACGGCAGCGATTGAAAGAGGAAGCATTATGTGACAGAAAGAAAGAAAGAAAGAAAGAGAGAAAGAAAGAAAGAAAGAAAGAAAGAAAGAAAGAAAGAAAGAAAGAAAGAAAGAAAGGAAGAAAGAAAGAAAGAAAGAAAGAAAGAAAGAAAGAAAGAAAGAAAGAAAGAAAGAAAGAAAAGGACATGCAGAACTAGCTAGAATTTTTATTAAACACTGAACATTCAGAGCCTGAAACAGTGGCTGCCGAAAGAAGAATAGAAAGCGAAGTTGAAGTCGTAGAAAATAAAATATGTAGCGTTGCGGTTATTCGTGCGCGAGGAGAGAAACGTGTAACTTAGGGATGATAGATGGTATGCGTCAAAAAATGAAATTAAACAGATCCGGTACAAACAGGAGTTCACGGGAGAGCAAGATTTCATAAAGCGTGCTTTTATAGAATATTATCAAGCATTGTTTAACAGTGTTACTGGTAGGATCAAAGAGTTTGTGACATAATTTATGGCTGACACGCAAAGGACTGAAGCTTACACCAGAGGTAGCATTGAGGGAGAGATAAGCATAAGTGAAATTGAATCCGCTATCGAGCAATTGACGGCAGGCAAGTCGCCGGGACCCGGTGGTCTACGCGCCGTATTTTACATGGAGCGCACAATATAGCATGCCAACAGTTACAATTCCTAAAACGGATGATCGAGACAAGCGGCTTTCAGTAGGACCATACAGTTCTCTCAATCATACGAAAACAGATTACAAAAATATTTATGATGGTGCTCGCGAAAAGGATGCAAATTGTTATTAAGCAGATATTTGGGCCGCATCAAGTGTGGCATCAAAGGGCGAACTATTTTTGCCTGCACATATATAGCCAGAAACGTTTAGAGCGCGGTGATGATAAGGACGGACAAATTGCCATGCTCCAACTCGACTTCAGAAAATCCTTCGATAAGGTGTCACACGAAGTCTTATTCAGCATACTGAAATATACGAATCTTGGAAGCACAATAGTAGAAAGGAGTAATGCTGGCCTATCAGGATTGCACAACACAGCGTGTAATTATTAAATCCATCACAGAAACAGTACCAGTGTAGTCATCTGTAAGACAAGGATGTTTTTGTCTCACCTACCATTTGCAATTTATAAGGAACCGTTTTGAGTCACTGTGAGCCATCGAGCAACAATAAGATGTTTTAAATTGCATTCTACCGAAGTAAAGCTACTGCCTTACGCCGATGACTTACCCGTCTTTTGTAAAGATCGACGAAGTGTGGTAGAAGCTGTTAACTTTGCCAAGATTTATTTTAAACTCACTGGGACTGAGATAAACTGGTATAAAAGCGTTGGCATATGACATGGAAAATCTCACGTGGAACGCGAATTTTTTTGCTTGTATAACGTGAACAGCTACGATGTACTTAGGCGTGCCGCTGGAACATTACCAGGATTGTGCGGAGTACAGCATTTACACAACTAAAAGAATGACGGGAAAAACTGGAAATTAGTAGGGGCGGGGCTTCTTAATGTTTATTCGCGCCACTCTATTCAATACTTTTGCGACAGCCAAGGCTTCGTATGTCCTACCGGTATTGTTCATCGCCCTAACAAATGTGCAGAGAATGCACCGGGTGTTGCCGATATTCTTATGGGGGTCAGCCGCACTAATGTTTTTCATCCGGGTGATGATGGAGAACTTGGTCTTTCTGCTTTGTTTATTACGCGGATAGCGCCGAGGTCCTTTTTTCCTGTGTGACCACGTTTGTGGTTATTTTATTATATATTGACACCTGCAATAGAGCTAGAAGAAGAAGGAGCGAAATGGGACGAAGTAGACGACGTTGAAGTGTGGGCCCCCGTTCCTTGTGCCCTCGTTCGCTGATTCAGCTGTCTCAGTGTTCTCGCTCAGCGGCCATAGTAGTTGTTTCTGTGTAACCACTGTTACGATATTCAAAAGGAAGGAAAACATGTTAGCCAGCACGGAATCTGCTGATTTCTAAAGCATCCGAACTAGGGCGGCGGAAATAAAGGGATACTTTGGACTGAAGGGATGTTTTGTTTGCGTACAGTAATGCAAGTTCGACTTGCGAAAGTTCTTCCTGAATTTATTGTCACTAGTAGTGATTTAACATGCCGCCGAGTGACTGGCTACTGTCACGAAGTCGTTGATTCTTTGCGCATGTTTCACGCGCAGTTCACTATAGATTAATTATGCTGTGTAAAAAAAAATTGTACTGAGATTTACTAGATAAACTGTTGCCAACTTCATTGTACAGGGGAAATATGTGTTAATGAGAGCTAAGAGAACGCCAGTGAGGGCTGGTGTTAAAGCTTTAGATCAGATTCTATCAAGCACCGTATTACAACATTCCATTGCCACCTATGGCAGTGAGAGCGGCCTGCTTCGAGTAGTGTGAGAAAGGCCGACTTCGACAGTCCTTCGGTCGCAGATCGGCAGCATGGCAAGCAACGAACAAAAACTTGAAGAACCGTGAAGAAGCTGCACTCCCATCCCTCCTAACTCCATAATTACCCAAACAGTGGTCGAGAGCTTTCCCTTCAATAAAATAAACGCTTCATTCATTCTTTACGTCGCCTAATAATATTTATTGGCTCATAGGAAAGGAAAGGCGCATTATCTGTCACACTTGTTCTGCGGACACCTGAGCCGCGCCGTAAGGGTAGGAAGGTGGGAGTGAAAGCGGAAAGAAAGAAAGGGGTGCCGTAGTGGAATGAGTGAGTTACTTTATTGAGTAGAGATGAGGGAGGGGGATGTATAGGTAGGGTCCCTAGTCCGGGGCTCCAGCGGCTACCGCTCTATCTCCGCATGTGTCACAAGGGCCGGTTGGGCCTCTAGTCCAGAGCTGGATAGGGCAGCCTTCCACTCCTCAATTGTTGGCACTGAATTCGGGTCATCTGGAGGATTATGTGGGCAAGTCCTCACCATGTGGTGCAGGCCTGCCTTTTACACGCAATATTTTTATTTGGGGTCGCAGAACCGGGAATGTATTGTGTTTAAAGGGGCTGGTGTGTTACAGGTACCTGTCTGTTGGCGTCGCCATCTTACTTCCTCCGCTTTGGGGAGCCCCTTGGCTGGGGGTGAATATTTTTTGCGAGAGAGTCCACAGTGCTAAAACCTTTCCGCGTACGATGCCAGAGGGCCGATATATGGGGTGTGGAGGATGGAGAGGACGCGTCTCGGGGGAGGACAGCTCGGGCAGCGGCATGGGCGCACTCGTTCTCTTTCACGCCTTGATGTCCTGGTGTCCAGACGAGGCATTTGTCTTGTTCAGGGTGTCCATAATCTTTCAATATTCTGGCAACCTGGTGACATAATCGTCCTTTGATGTAGCTGAGGTAGGCAGCCATAGAGTCTGGGATTATATAGGCACAGGTGGTATGCGTGGCGGCTAAAGCAATGGCCCCCTCCTCCGCCATTTCTATATTGTCATCACAGACGTTGAGGGCATCAACCAGTTATTGTTGGTGAATCACAACCGCTACCGTGTACCCCGCCTTTGACTTTGTTGCGTCTACGTAGTAGGATGGGCTCCTGATTATTTCCACCACCAGGGATTTTTAACGTGCACTGACATCACACAGCACAAGGACGCAACTTCGTTTCGCCCCCATCGAAACGCAGCCGCCGGCGGTCTAGATCGAACCCGAGTATTTCGGCACAGTAGTCGCGCGTCTTACCACTACACTACGGCGGCGCGGAATTTTACGTTGCCCACGAATACACTCCCAGCAAACGTATGGCTGCATCAGAAAGGCATATTGTACCCTGAAGCACTAATTGCTTATTCTATAAAAAACCAGGCACCATCGAACAGACTGCTGAGATGAATTATTTCACTGGAGATTTTAGAGCGAACCCTAATGAAACAGTTTCCCGTAACGTCACACGGTGTCAGTTTTCTCCCTGTCGAGAGCCATGGTGATGTGCCCTGAGACATGTTTCTGCGCCTTTGCCTCCACAGTGTCTGGCCTACCAGAATGGCAGTGCGAAATGCAGATGTTAATTTTCGTTCCGTTCGTGAAAAATTTGTTCAAAATGTGGCTTACATTTGGGAAATAAACCTTGCACTCCCTGAGCCACCTGCGTGGATAAGTCCATTTGATGAACTGATGCGCGTGAAGCAATTTTAATTTTCACGTCAGCAGAAGTTAGACTGACTGGTTTTATTGTTATCTAAAGTTTTGTTTACCGGCAATAAAGGAAATCATTCGGTGGCGCAGTAAAGTTGCCCGACTGTTTGGTACCGACGGCTGCTCCATCACATGAGAGTGTAGCGGAAAAAGACGATATACATAGAAAGGGCACACAACACGTCTTTTTTGCGCTACTCTCTCATGTAATGGATGATCGTTGCCGACTAGTTTCCACCCGACAGCTGCGTTTCGATAGAAGCGAAACTGGCAGCTCAAACCTGAAGTACCGAGCGTTTATTCGAATAGTCAGTCCTGTTGTAGCGAGAGCTACAGTGGCCGCGAAGTCGCATTTTCTTTGCAGTGGTGGGCGCGTCGTTGAGATGGGCGAGCCGTGTTCGCACCGTTCCGGCCGGTATACGCTACACGATTTCCATCTTTCTAGTTTTTACCGGCATCACGACGCTGTGGTGCCGAGCTGTGCGGACGTGCGCCGCATGGGCTGTGGCCTCGCGACCTTTTGTGAAGTACTGTGACTCCGATGTGCCAGGACAACAACGCTCGTGTTACGTGATAAGGAAGGCGACACAAGGACGGATACGTTACCTAAAGGGGTGAGTTGGCCAGCTGGCCCTGTGATTTGATTCTTGTGCGTCCACGCCGCCATTCTTGCCTCGCGTCGCTGAGAGGACACTTGCGCGTCCGGCGCTCGCCGGCGCGTTCTTGCAATGCCAGGAGCCAAGCGGCTGAAGCCTTTTACGTTTTTCGGCCGTGTGCCGCAAGGCACCACAACGCTAGAACTGACGAAGATCCTAGTGAAACGTTTTTCGAAAACGAAACTTGGTGGCGTTCGAGATTTCACAGGCGGGAAGTTCGAGATTTTCCTGAAGACTAGGGCTGCTGTTGAGAGATTCCTGAAGGATCCCGTCGTAGATGTTAAGGGAACTGCGGTGACTTTTGAGTATCGGGGCACGCGCGCGAAGCTGGTGCGCGTCTTTGGCTACTCATCGGAGCACCATGAAGTCGATTTGGCAAATGCACTTCAGCCCTATGGAAAAATTGTCAGCGTTGCTCGCGAGACCGTTCCCGGTTTCCCGTTCGTCACCACGGAGATCCGACGGATCAAGATAGAGATGAAGTATGAGATTCCGAACTTCCTGGATGTGACTGATACAACCATTCAGTGCAAGTATGAAGGCGTCAAGAGGCTATGTCGCAAGTGCGGATACGAAGGCCACATGGGCGCGAGTTGCAACACGCCACAGTGCGAGCGTTGCGGCGCGTATGGGCATGAAGTGTGTGATGCCGTGTGCCCTAAGTGTGGTGAGGACCACGCTGTAAAGGCATGTAAGAAGAGGACATTTGCGTCTGTGTTAGGGAATGAAGACGTGAAGGAACAGCCAGCCGATTATTGGGAGCAGCCCGCACCAGCACTCGTGCTGGCAGCTCCTGAAAACCCGAAAGATACCGAGACTCAGGGTGATGCGTCTACAAGCGCCGTCACCGAGGAAGATAGCAAGGAGGTGACGGCTGCGGCCGCGCCATCTGAAGAATTAGAGGAAAAACAAGCAGAAGTTGTCTATGAAGACTACGAGGTGCCTCCAACGTCTGCTGCCGGGAAAGCGGTTACGGACATTGCCGCACCCCCTAGAGCGCCCGAACAGAACCCCGAAAAGAAAACTGAAACTGGACACTGCCAGGTGCCCTCAGTGGCCGCCACGGTAGAGGAACAAGAGTGTGCAGCCGGCGTCGCTGCCGCAACAAAAGACCGATCGGTTGAAACTGAAGAAGATGAAGAGAGGGACATGGATACGACCACAGTGCGCCCCAAACGCAAGCGCACTCCCAGAAAGAAGAAAACCAAAAAATCAGCGCCATCAACATCATCGGAATCGTCCGCCGCCGCGCCGTTGACGAAGCGTGCGTTTCTGAAAAACCCTCCACCAATAAGCGAGAGCAGCTCTGACACTCAAACAGAAATGCCGAGCCAACCTCCCTGTCACATTTGCAACACAACGAATTGTGATTGCAACTCGGACATCTACGACGCCGATTCCACAGCGGAGTCACCTTCCGCTTCTCCCACTGCTCATGACACCGCTCCCTCCTCAGGAGGTAGTCGCGCATTCCCCCCCTTCCTTCCTTTAGCTACATCCTGGCCTTTTCCTTCCTTCTCGCAACGCTAAACATTCGCGGCTTTACTAAAGCTGCGAAACAAGCTGAAACAATAGACATAGCCCGCGCCAAAAAGATCGACATCCTCGCACTTCAAGAAACTTTATATTCACCGGCAAGAACAAATTGAAAATCTTGACCTCCGTTTCAGCACAAAATCCTATTGGAGTTTCGGAAGGAAGGGTTCAGGGGGAGTTGCGCTCATCTTCCTAAGAGACGCCGGCCTGTCAGTCCTACGCCATGATCGCGACAACGCAGGACGCTTTGTCTCGATTGACCTTAACTATGGCATGCGCATCAATAATGTATATGCCCCATGCCGTTTTGGACAGCGAGAATTTTTTGAGGGGCTAGAAGAGAGATTTATTGGCCCAGCCAAAACAGTGTTATTGGGCGATTTTAACTGTGTCCTTTTCAAAGAAGGCCGCCGCTCTCTTCGGGGTACACCACGGCGGCTTAGACGAGACCACAATGGCGCCCAGCCTTTTCGTGATCTGGTGGAGGAGTTAGACTTACCCGATGCTTGGCGCGCATTCCAACCTGGTCGCGCCGGCATGACCTGGTCTGGCCGTAGTCTCGAAAGCCGTATTGACCGCGTCTATGTCTCTACTAGCGTAGCTGGTTCCCTGCACTCTGTGGGTTTTCCCCAATGCCCTAAGTGATCACAGGCTGCTTATCACGCGCTTGTGTGCGGCTGATATTTCTCCATGAGAAAAGGGTTGCTGGAAATTAAACACGCGACTTCTGGATGACGAGCGTGTACAGCAGGAAGTCGTCAAAGATATAAAGCGTTACGGCTTTCCTAACATGGATGCAGAAAGCTGGGATAATATGAAAACCTCCATCAAGATTTGCCTCCAAGAGGGGGGAAGAAGATGGCGCGGGAAGAGAGAGAAGGAATCCGAGTAGTCTCGGATGCCATCATCGCTCTATCGGCCCCATTTTCTCAGGGACCAAGCATCCCCGCGGCGTTGGCCACCCTGCGTAAGGAGTTCCATCGTCTTCTAAATCGGCGCTGGTACAGACTTCGCGCAACAGCAGGCGCTGAACGATGGGAAACCGAGGCATGGTGTTCGCGTCATCTGCTACGCCGTCGCCTTGCCAGAAAGAACGAAACCCTCTCTGCAGTCGAAGATCCACTCACCGGCCATATTGTTACGAAACCTGAGCAGGTATTGAGTTTAGCACGCGATTTCTACATCGAACTTTATGCTGCTGAGCCCTGCACACCCACATCGTTCCAGCTGGAGGCAGCAACTGACGCACCTAACCTAGACGACACATGGCTGTCGTCTGAAGAGTTACACACAGCCCTGAAACAGATGAAGCCAAACAGAAGCCCGGGTATGGATGGACTCCCACCAACTTTTTACATAAAAGTTTGGCCGTCGCTAAAGACCGCTTGCACCAACTTAGCAAACGACGCCCTAGAGCGAGGGGAACTAACTCCAAGTATGAACGAAGGCCTTATCACACTCCTGTGCAAGGACACTTCCAGGAGCAGCGACCTTACAGTTTGGAGGCCAATAATCCTTCTAAATACGGACTACAAGGCAATTGCCAAATGTCTCTCCTTACGCCTGAAGCCTGCTCTATCGTCAATAGTAGGCCCGCAACAGGCTTGCTGTGTCCCAGGCCGTTCGGTAGAACTCCATGGCATGGCTCTGAGAGACCTTTTGATATGGATGGAATCGCGCAGCCTCAATGGCTTTCTTTGCTCGCTTGACCAAGAGAAGGCATTCGACCGCCTGAGTCACGAGTACCTGTTAGGACACTTGAGCTCGCGCGCATTCCCGTACAATACATAAACATGTGCAAGGCGCTTTATGACGCCTGCACCACAAGCAGCAGTCATTGTACAGGGGCGCATCTCAATGCCATTCCCCGTGGAAAGGGGTGTCCGACAAAGTTGCCCCCTCTCCCCATTGCTCTATGTCATAGCGAATGAGCCCCTCCTGCAAAAGATTGTTAGAGATGGCGGCATCCGCAGAACACCATTGCCAGCGGGCCCTCCCTGCACTCCAGTGTTCGCCTACGCGGATGACGTTTCTGTGGTGGTGCCAGACACAACATCAGTGGAGAGACTACTTGAATTAACTACGGAGTTCTGCCAAGCGAGTGGGGCTCGCCTCAATCACAAGAAGTCCACTGTTATGGCCTTGAACACGACCCCCTCCCCTTCCACTATCCAATCGATCTCTGTTACTCGCGGGACACGAATCCTCGGATATTTCTTCGATTCGGCTGGGCCAGCGCCTAGAAATTGGAATAGGGCTGAAGAGCAACTAAGCATCAAAACCCACAATCTTGGTGCTTTAAAATGTCCCCAGACTGCGCAGGCCACCATCATCAAGACAATGCTGATTTTTACCCTCAGCTTTGTGGTCAGCATTCTTGACATCCCCCCAGACAAGAAAAAACGGCTCCAGAAACATATATACCGCTTTTTGTGGCAGGGAGCCCCCGATAAGGTAAAACGAGCCGTTGTCAGCCTGCCCAGATTCAAAGGTGGCCTGGGCCTGCCCGATCTGGATATTCTCGCAAGGGCTCTGCACATCAAATGGACATTCAGAGCCGTCGAATGCGACATGCCGCTAACAAAAAAGATGGCTTCGTACTATCTGTCGACACGGCTAAGAACATTCACTGAGAAGGCCCTACACCACAACACCTCGCATGCAGGGTCACCCCTATCATTTTGCCGAACCGCAGCCACAGACTTAGAGTACCTGAAAGAAAACTCGTCTGACGTTGACCCACGAACCATGCACCTGAAAGATATTATCAATATGATCACCCCTCCGCTCCCTGCCCGCCTCTCAAGCTACATGCTATGGGCAGAAAGACCCAGTTGGCAGTACATAACCGCCCACTTCCTCGATGCACGCCGAGCCTCCCTTGTGTGAAGGTTCGCGAGAGGCATCATACCAATCAGAAGGCGTGCCTTCGTCCCTGCGACGTCAGGAATGATTGACCTGTGTCCCTTCTGCTTGGCCCGAGAGACAGCGGAGCACATCTTTCTTGACTGCCTAATTCCCGTAGCCCTCCTAGAGCGTCTGAGAGATATGTTCGGCCTCCACGGGATCCCATAACCCACCGTGCGCTACTTCAACCCGCTTCTAAAGGAAGGGCGCAAGCAGTTTGTCTTGACACCGGCAGAGGTCAACTATCAGGTGTGGTTGGTCCGCTGCAAAGCGGCCTACTCGAACACAACTCCGAGCCTCCATGAAGTGAAGGCCAGAATCAGAAAAGACTATGGTTCCACCTAGAGAGAGAGACGCCACATAGGGAGAAATAAGTTTTTTGAAGAATGGGACACCACATGGTGATCTTCAAAGAAGAAAACGGAAATCTCGAAGTGAGATATTAGAAGTCTTGCTCGCGTCAGGCTTCGAGCCACCGGGGTGGTGCGGATGTGGTGCATATGCACTGCGACCCCGCCCCGGTGGGAACAGGCCGGATTGCATGAGCTCCTTGGCTGGGAAAAGCCCGCCCCCCGAAACAAAGAAACCCCAAAACCTTATGGTGCGGGAGGCCTTGCCTGGAGTAGCCGTAGGACGATGATGGTCGCAGGTTGAGGTCTGTACCCTCAGAAGAGGATCGCACCTAGTGCGTCCTTCCTTCCATTTGACAAGGCAAGCTGGGGTGGCCCTGGATGGGGCCGCTGGACGCCCAGTCCGCCGAAAGAGGCTAGGCCACGCTGGGCCTAACTCCGCAACCTTCTTTGCCGATCACAAGATGTCCGGCATAAGACACGAAAATAGTTCCACCTTCAAATAAATGGTATCCGCGTGTTCCCCTAGTCGAGTTTCGTCGATTGAGCACAACATTCAAGATCGAAAATTTATTGATCCACCAAAAATGGTCGAAGTTGCCGGAGCCCATGAAAGGTTCACCCGGTCGCTTCGAACTCTTCACAGTGTACGGAAAACGAGAATGGCTGTGAGAAACGTGGACGTGGACGCTCGCTCCGCGAAGAAGTATGTAATTGAAAGTGTAAACTACCTGAACGCCATCTAAATGCCCAAAGTGAAAACCTGAATGGATGCCAGTTTTTAGTGAGCTTGCTAACCCAAAGCGTCTTTGAAACTTAATGAAGCCTTAAGTTTTGCTAGAGCTCTTCGTGGTATTATACTCTGGCATTCCCTCACTGTGTTTTTCATTGTTAACAAGAAATAAAAAAAGAGCGTGGCGCTGTTGGGTAAAGTGCTTGGCTGGGGATCCAAGAAATGGAGGCGCTATTCCTGGTGGGCAAGCTGTATTTATATATTTTACATATCTCCATCATAATATCACAATAGACAAGAAAAATTATGATGTGTGTCATTGTCGATTACGTCATCAGGCCACGACGCCACAATCTCGCGATATCTCACGGAATTTCGCGAAGCCGTGTGACACGTCTCGCGAACGGACGACAGTAGGAGCCTTTGAAATCCATAGCATTCTTAATATAAAAATACTCGGAAGCACGGCCCCTGCCGGCAATTAGTGTGTTATCCGTATCACCTAAATGAGGGATCTCGATTTCTTTATTCCTTCGCTCCTGTACGCTTCACGTTGGAAGGAAGTATAGTTTTATTGCATGGCCGGGAACCTCATTGAGTGCAAGAAAAGTGACGACAAAACGTGGCACTGTTTAAACTCGACGAGCTAAAAAAACGTTTTGCATCCTCATTGCAAATAAGCTTCCCAAATAAATTAGTTATTGTGACATTGCGGTTGGTTATTATTATTTAATTATTCTGGACCATTTTTTTCCTCTGGAAGGACTTCCGCATTTATTGAAAAGCATCACCGCGTATCTCTTTACCGGCATTCGCTCCAGTGTCAGCTGCTCACCTAAGAATAGGGGCTCTCGCGTCCAAGCCCGTCCAATCGCTTTTCCTGTAACAAGCCGAGTGACGTCATCGCACTTTAAAGCTTAAGAGTACCCCATCATCATTTAAACAGGTTTCCTAATCACGCCTTACGACTAGTGGTATTACTTTCAGGAAGCACCCTGTAGAATATCGAAGATATTTGGCGATACGGGTCTGGGAGACATCATGAACGACAATTAATACATGCGCCACGAGCCTGAAGCGCCTTGTTTTATTGAATATCTGATACTGAAATTTTGATCATTTTCCTGGAAATAATTTTGCAATGTAACTTCTTTGCATTGTTTTATTCATCATGATCACAATCAAATATTTTAGAGATTATTTCGGTAGACTTAGACTTCTACTTGTTTCATATTTCTGAAGCCTGCCACAACAATTCCCAGTAAGCCTGACGTTTTCTTTTTTTTTGTGAGTGAATGCCAAAATTAAAAAAAAAACCTTTCGCTACGCGTCAATTTCATTGCTGCCATTATGTTCCCGAAAAGGAGCTAACAATATTCTACAGTTCTTTCAAGCGCACTTGTTTTTTATGGGAGATTTTAAATGTGTTCAAGGGCTTTATCGTACCAACGTGACTGAGGGTAAAAAGTAATAGTGGTGGGCTGTAGATGATATCGATCACATGACGACATCTAAAGTGCACAGCCATTGGATAGTGTACGCGCGCACTGAGACCCGATTCGTACAGCCCTGACAACTAAGACACCGCGGTGGTCTCAAAGAAAATGACAGGATAGCATTACCAAGCTACTTGTGAATGCGAAATGTATTCAAATTACGCGCTTTTGAAGTGTTTCTTACCGTAGAGGGAGGCGTAAACAGCATGCACAATGTATTTTTAGGGCAATAGAATATTTACGCGTAAGGAACTGTTTCGGAGATGCCCCGAAATTTGTGTCGAGAGGATTGGCTGCATATGTTTCTGAAATATTGATGCAAACGCCATGCAAAAAGGATCTCATGACACTTCGACCGCCTAGGAAGACGCAGCGAAAATCGGCTTCACTCCCGGCAGCACTTTGCGAAGCGGCATAAACGGCTCAGCCATCGCTTTGTCCGCTTTCTACATGGAGCCTGCCTTAAGCGTTGGTGAAGCCGGGGCGTTATAGCCTGTGCGTCGTTGTATGTTGTAGTGGTTATTTATTGTATGTGGAAAAGGAAAGAAAAGATGTTTGCCAGCCCCGGTATCTGCTATCTTATATCTGAAGCACCTGAACTGGGGCGGCGGAAATAAAGGGATAGCGAGGAGAAGGTAGAGGAAATCAAAGAGGTGAGTGATAGGGAGAAAGAAAAGAGTAGGTAAAAATAAAAGAAATATATACACTATGGTACAGTATACAGTAGTTTGCATGAGGCCCACCCGCAAACGTATTAGGTCACTGAGTACTCGGCACGACGGGCGGGCCTCCGCAATAGCTCCACGTCCAGGCAACTGTTCACTACGCACGCACTTGCACACTGTACAAAACACTGACGGCTGTCGTGGGCGATCAGCCGTTATTGTGGGAAATAGCACACGTGGAGCGTTCAGTCCCAGCGCGCACTATCTGGCGAGGTGAAATAGGCGGGTCATCAAGCCCGCCTGTTCGATGTACTCACATAAGCTCACGTGAGCTCGCTCGCGGGCGCGAGCACTGCCCGGCGGCCACAGGAGCACAGCTACGCTGTCCGGGATTACCCCCTGCGCTCTGTAAGCCGCCAGCAACTCACGTCGTGGTTCGGCTAGCGCGGTGCAGCGCAGTAGAAGATGTTCGAGAGTTTCTACCTCGCCACAGTCGTCACACACGTCACTATTGGCAAGTCCGTGGCGCATCCGTCGTTCCCCAGGCCACACACATCCAATGCGTGCACGGAGGATCATTGCGCGTTGCAGCCGAGTCAGCGAGCGGCCGCTGACACTGTGAATGCGCTCACCTCTTGCGATGCGTGGGTCGGGGTGCTGCGTCCGGAGGTGTACGATGCTGTATTTGTCGATTTAAACAAGTAAAGAAGTACCAAACGCTCAAAATTGTAATTGACATATTGGACAGAGAGTGGGATGACCCACCTGGTGGATCATAAGCAAGGTGCTCAAGGCGAATAAAAAATTGACATCCTGCAGCAAATGAAGCGTTAGCCTAACTGCTCTAAACAATGAAGTGCGCCGCTAAACAAGTCCGCGGCTAAATTAAGAACTTGAAGAATCCTTGACTCAAGCGCATCAACCGCAAAATGCAATCACGAGAAGAAATCAAAAACTGCTAAAAGAGGAATAAATTACTAGTCCCATAAACATCCGATGCAGTGCCATCTGTTTATGACCAAAACGACCACACAAGCCACGAGTGCCCAGATCACCTCTTCGAATTCTGATTTCTTCTTTTCACTGCTGATTTTACCCCCATCTTCTTTGCTTATAAAACCTCTTGCTCTTCTATCAAGCCACGTCAAACCGATCTGACTAGACATTCGATATTGCCGAAAACTTTTGTAATCGTTATTTCTTGCTGCGGGTGGCCACTGGAGTGCGGCCTTTGCGTGTACGGTACAGGAGTTTCTTGTGTTGTTTATTTACACCCACTGTCACCACGACGCTGTGGTAACATTCTCTTTGTCGCTCCAGATTCACTAATATGTATATCGAATGATTCCAGCCACTCACCTCAGTTTTCACGATGTTCCAGATTGCTCTTATGACTTTTTGCGGCTTTATCTAGATGTTTCTTCGCCGACATCAAATTTCGCGCTAACGAGTTCAAAGAGCATTCATAGTTCAACGACCGACGAGCGAACTTTCTGCTATCGACACTGCTGTGCTGCTTAATTTTCGTCCGCGCGCACGTGAACCCAATAAAGAGTTTCAGTGCAACGCTATGGTCACCTACGGCATTGTCACCGCCCTATGACAGCATCATAGGAGGACCATGTAGCGGTGGTAGTACAGCAGGCGTGAGCCGCCTACTACGCGCCAGAATTACGTCCAGTGAGAGTCTCTGGCAAATTGTTCACCGTCATCTTTATGAACAGTTTTCCACAAATGTTGAGATACCACGCTATTTTACAAAACTGCATGCCAACGTTTCCTGACGGCGCAGCGACTGTTTTCACGGCTTGCATGTGGTAACACCTCTGATATGCTTGGCCGCCAGCCCGAGCACATTTGTCAGGTGCGTATTCTCATATAAAAAATCACCAATCGCAGGGTATCACGTGGTCTCTCCAGTTTTCCGCAGCACTATAGTCTAACCGGTGTTTCTGTCATATGAAGCAAAATGATAAAACTACAGACATTCTTCCATGTTAACCTGCTACAACCTACCCAATAGGACTCAACTGCTCGTCCGAAGTAAGAACGGTAAGGGGGTATGAGAAGGTATCGAATCGTTTCCTACTCAGTTACCAGCCGGGCGTGCTATTCAGTAGACCACCCCCTGAGCTGCATCCGACTTCTCGCCTCTGACAACAAGGAAATAAATAACACACATTTTTTTTCGGTGGTAAGATCCCACCTTATAAGGGTGCGATGATATACTAACGCGTAATAAGGAGGTCAGATTATGAAAGCTTCATTAGGCTATGGTCGTAAATCCCAAATGGGCTAACAGCGTTAATCAGGGTTGGAGAGTTCGATGAGAAAGGCATTCTGAAAATATGAAATCAACATGCAACAAAAACCAGGAGTCAGAGAGAGAAAAAGAGAAATAACATTCATTGCACCCGTCAAAAGGTTGGTGAGGATCCGAGGCGAAGTTCTGTCCCAACCATGTCCTCCCCCTCAGCCGTCGACCTGGATCCCTTGGATCTGAGCAGAACACAGAACAGGAGTCAGAACACCCCACCAAAAGTGGCAAGGCGACAAAGGCAGCAACCAATAAAGCCCAGCCTTGCATAATGGCCAGGTAGATGATACGCATTTCCATCTGACACAGCAATCTTATGTGCTGGGCTATTTTGCACTGTTTTCCCTGTGCGATACCCGAATCTCGTTTTGTGCCTGTAGTATACTACTTTGTTTCAAAAGAAAGTTCTCCTCTTTTCACCAGTGGACCCTATGGACACAAGCCAACTACCCAAGCTAAACGTAATGATAATATAATGCGGATCATCCATATTTTGTTCAAAACGTTGTGCATCTTTTATATGGTTCCCACAAACCACAATAAATTGCATCTCCTTAGCGAGTTAAGGAGATGCAGCACTTTCCTTTATACACTTTCACAAAAGTGAAAGTATACTACTTTCACAAAAGTGAAAGTGTATAAACTTAATTTTGTCCGAAACTCTGCGTGCTCTTCGCCGTGCCTCCATTTTACCATTTTATTCGCCCCCTCGAACTGAGAAAAAAAAACATAAAAAAATTGAGGGGGAGCCTGGACCAGCAAAAGCTTTGCCAGGCTTAAACCAATTAAAAATAAATAAAAACGAGCAGCAGCTCGAGATAAAAAAAAAACTTTTTAAAAGCGATAGAAGGTATTAAAAAAAAAAAAAAAGACGAAGTCCATGTCGAAAGGTGGTCCACGCTGGTTTAAGAAGAATAAAAGGAAAACCCCAGAAGGTAGCATCCAGACCTGCAAGTGAAACAAAACAGGAACCAGAACCAGAAAAGAACAGCAGCAAAACCACCATCACACAAAATGACAAAACAATACGGGGAGAGAGGCAGACGTACGAAACTCAAAGCATAAAAAAAAGAGAGACTGGGGTAAAAAAGTAAACAGGACAGTCCCCAACAAAGAAATAAAATCGGGTGAACAATAGAGAATTGCTGTCTCCTACGGCATTGTAATCGTTGGTCCACGAATTAGAGAGAAAATACTGATGTTAGGAATAGAAGAATCAAGCAAAAGAAAAAAGAAAATTAACTTCCGACACCACAGACAAGAGGTAGGGGATGAGAAAGAATGGCAAAACCTAGATAAAACATTAAGAGAGAGAAAAAAAATTATTAAATCTAGTCTGATGCGAAAAGACGTCCGTCACTATGCCAGATTATATTAACCGCAAAATGCACGGGTAAGAGAAACGATGGAGGAAGATTCATATATAAAAAAAATAATAAAAAATAATAATAAAAAAAAATTACACCACCACTATACCGGACTCGTGTGACAACCGCAGCAGAAAAGGCAAAATAAGTAAAATTTCAGATATCACAGAGGAACAAGAGAACAAAAAATAACTCTACTCATTTCATAGCAGTATGCATGCTGCCCATACGGACCTGGCTCTGTAGGCAAGAGTGCCTGCAGTCACGAGCACATCCAGGAAAACTGAAAGGCATGCCTTAAGCACTCTGCTCAACACAGGAGCACGGAGCCCTCCCCTGTGCAGAGCGTGGCAGGGGGTCTTCAGGACCCTCCGACGAGACCCTCGCCCCCACCACCATCAGGCTCAAGCACAGGATCAGCAGGTCATCCGCTGGTGCTTGTAAAAACCAAGATGGAGAGTTGGCGGCATCGAAGGGCACGCCACGACGAAATACCAATGGACACGTAGAAACGTGATCCAGTAGGCATAAGTGACCTGCGCACTACAGCCATAGGCGCCTCCATGCAGGCACGTGGGCGTGTCCGTATCAGACAGGCTGAAAGGAAGAGCAATCTTCCTCCTCTGTACTGAGCGTGGTTGGGGGTCGGCAGGAAACTCCGAGGAGTCCCTCATCCCCAGTCTCAAGTACAGTACGGATCTAACGGAAATCCACTGGTGCTTGTAGAGCCAGAGATGGGCTGTTGGCAGCAGCAGCGTGCACGCCACAACAGGAAACAGGTCAAAATTGCACCCAAGGAATAAGGCAGCCAGAAAAAAAAAAAAAAAAAGAGAGAAATAAAGGGTACCTGAGAAGAAAAACAAAGAATTCAAGGAAAATATTAGAGAGAAGGAAATCAACTCTAAATGATTACGTACATAATTGGAACGCATGTTTTGAAAAGAATATATATATACATATATATATATATAAATTATTAGGACAGAAATAAAGAGAGAAAGAAAACGCATAGGTAACCTTTTAGAGGAGATACGTAGAAAAATAAACCCTGCGGCATAATAATTTAAAGAATGCGAAATAACAAGCAAATAGTTTACTTAACAGAATGATGTCAGCGACAATAGTCAGGTATAGTGCTGCTTATGTGTTTAACCATTTGAATTAAAATTGCACAAGCGACAGGATTTCGAAGCAACGTCGGGTATTGAGACGTTGTTATATCTGATGAGCAAAAAGACTTCAGGCGAGAAACAAAAGGAGCAGTAAGGGAGCAGTCTTGGAAGTAGTGACGGACGTCATTACACATCTTGCCACAGGAACAAAGTGAAGAGGAGGATAGACGTACTTTTTTAAAATAAAAAGGAAATCTGCCATGCCCTGTAATTAGAGTTGTAATCGCATTACGGGGCGGACAAATGCGTGGTATATTGAGGGTATCGGGTATCCAATTAAATAATTCTGTGCCGCCATTATTTTCGCGCCAATATGTGCTCCAGGTAGGCACTTATTGCGCATTCAATTATGTCTTCACTGAGACTCAGCATGCATTGAGCCGTGCAAATGAATCATTGTTCTTTGTCGCAATCCATTTATTCTCGACAGGCGAGCAATTAGCGGGTACTCGGTCTGCGCATTAATCCCGCTACCCGACTGATGTGCGCTCTGCTTCATAACATTCCCGCCAATCTTTGTTGGATGCACGTCTTTGTGGTTCATACAGTTGAGCACATCGGGAATTACCGGTGGTTGCTGATTATTATGTTTACTGCAAATCTACAACATGCAGCAGCAGCGAGTAGAAACAGTGTACTGTACATTTGTATATACACGTGCTCGTTCGGAATTAATTTTTCTCGGTCGTCCGAGGAGTAAGGTATTAAGACAAGCTATTAACCTCTTGTTTTATTTCTGTCCGCTAGGCCCAACAGAAAAAGACACACACATTCGCAATAAAATACGATAACACAAACATTAAAACCCTGCACTTAGTCAAGGTGATGAATGTAATGTTGAATTGCAAGCACAGGAGGTGCACATCAACAGAACGAGCGAAGCTGGAACGACGCAGAAGTGCCATCTGAGATTACGCTGCAGCAGCAAGACGCGGAGCTGAATTGGGTCACCTCGGCTGCCATTACTTTGATGGCCGCATTAAGGGTTCTGTGAGTGTACGCTTCCGACTCCTTGCCTTCTGCACCATTAAATAAATATTCTACAAGATGTACAAAGGTGGCATTAGTATGAAGAAAACAAAGGTGTCTTGCCTGTTTGTGGCAGCGATGCAGGCAAGCAGCAGATGGAGTTATTTCAGAATCTGGCAGTTCTCAACGGGCTTTTTTCGCCAGCATTCAGGCTCTGATTCATTAATTAAGCAAGAATATCACGTCCTTGCATTTTCGTTGCCTCGGGTCTCGAAGTATATATAATTCAACCACTGCCTTTCCTTATTCACACAGAAACAGGATTCGACTAATTGCGCTTTTCAGTAGATTTCTTTTTTGCTGCAGCGTGGCCACACCGCAATAATTTGGCAGTCGGGATGCCTATAGGCCTTTAACCGCAACTATTACGCAGCGCGTGAGAAAATAAAATGAGCGGTGAACTGAAACATGAGCGCCGAAGGGCTCTGAGGCACATGAAAAGAGTATAAATTCCTCGTTTAGCTTCAGCAGCCATGATAGCATGTGCGTAAACCGCCTGAGTTGTGGCATAATGTGTAGCCTAAAGAGATGGCCACGCTGCCATAAAGCGATTCAAATAGCCGTAAAGAGATAATATCTGTTAGCTGCCGACGCCACTATCTGCCAGCAGCCCAAAATATTGCATCTTTCTTGGGTGGACCATTGCTCTTAGTACCTTTTGAAAGACAGTTGCGATGCAAGAGGGCCTGCAGCGGAGATAGAGCAAGCTTAGGACGGATCTACCTTTGTTTGGCAACCGGCATACGAAGGCGATAAAGCAATTTCTGATGGCCTATGTCACAATTCTAACGATTCTGGTAGGGTCATGATGGCATTTCAAAGGATGCTCCACATGACGTTTTTATTTCATATTTTATATCAATGCTCAGCCTGCAGCAGACATGATGCATGCATATTTTTGCCATTACTAGCAACAGTACACCCGTTTTAGTCATGTTGAGGATAAGAGGAAGAAACAAAATGTGGTGTACTAGATGCGCGTCCATTACTTATATCAAGCGACCCAAAACTGGCACTTTCTGAAGACAAATAAGTTGCAAAAGGAAGATTGCAATGACGCGCGTAATGTAGAGACGGTAGCTTAATAAGACGATGTTTCTGTATTGTATAGTAATACTAGAATAGGAAAGCAAGTTTCACAGGGTTTTCGATATTAATATATTGAAGCGCTACCTTCTGGATTTGCTAGGCCTAAATCAAAAATAGATGTTGAATACTGCAACAAGAGAGTACAATGAATTAACATGGTTTTGGAGATCCCTAAAAATTTCATTTCTCAGCAGTCAGGAAGTATCTATGCATAAATTAGTACGTTTCAATAGCATGAGCAAGTTATGTATTAACGGGATTTAGAAAATACTATGAACCTGAAGTGGACGCGAGCAAAAACAATTGGAGGATTGGTGACTTAAAAGCAGTAAAGTAACATAATATTAGTAATGTAGAAACAAAAATTCAATAAATAGATGGTAGAATTGACGCTGTTGACATTCTACATACATTATGTCAGAAGATTTGGACAACCCTGCAGTGGCCACAGGATTGGAGGAGGTCAGTTTACGTCCCCATTCCAAAGAAAGGCAGTACCAAAGATTGTTCCAACTACCGCACGATCGCGCTTATTTCGCATGCTAGCAAGGTGATGGTGAAAATCCTCCAAGGTAGGCAGCAGCAGTAAGTGGATCGGGAGCATCCGGACGTGCAAGCTGGGTTTCGCAAGGGGAGAGGAACTAGAGACCTAATTGCTAACCTTCGCTGGATCATGGAAAAAGCAAGAGAGCTCCAGACACCCATCTACTTCTGCTTTATTGATTATGCGAAAGCGTTTGACTGCGTAGATCACAGCAGATTGTGGCAAGCTCTCCAAGAGATGGGAGTTCCAATTCATCTCATCTGTCTCCTCAGGAACCTGTATGAAGGGCAAGAGGCCACAGTCAGAACTGAGCATGGTCTTACTGATTGGTTTCCGATCGAGAAAGGAGTGAGGCAAGGCCGCATACTGTCGCCCTGCATATTTAACCTATATGCAGAGTGCATCACGAGGAAGGCCGGTCTGGACGAGTCTTCAGCTGGAGTGAAGATTGCTGGAAAACGTATCAACAACCTTAGATATGCGGATGATACCACTTTAATGGCAGAAAGTGAAGTGGAACTCAAGAGACTTCTGATGCGCGTACAGGAGGAGTTTGGGCTTAAACTGAACATTAAAGAGACAGAGATCATGGCGTCTTGCCCTATCAAGTCCTGGAGCATCAATGGACAAGAAGTAGAAGCCGTGACAGATTTTCTGTTCTTGGGCTCCAAGATTACCTCGGAAGGAGACTGCAGCCATGAAATTAGGAGACGCCTGCTTCTGGGAAAGAGAGCAATGGCTAGCCTTGACCGCCTAGTAAAGAGCAGAGACATTAGTCTGCCAACCAAGATCCTTATAACTCGTGCTATGGTCTTTCCAGTTGTGATGTATGGATGCGAGAGTTGGACTGTGAAAAGGGCTGACCGCCGAAGAATTGACGCGTTTGAATTGTGGTGCTGGCGAAGACTCTTGAGAGTTCCTTGGACTGCCAGAAGATCAAATCAGTCGATATTGTCGACCATAAATCCTGACTGCTCATTGGAGGATCAAATTCTAAAGTTAAAGCTCAGCTACTTTGGTCATTTGATGAGAAGAGAGGAGTCGCTGGAGAAATATTTGATGTTGGGAAAGGTTGAGGGTCGCCGGAGAAGGGGTAAGCAGCGAACGCGATGGTTAGATGGCGTCCTCGAGGCACTGCAGATGAAGTTATGTGATGTTAGGAAGATAGTGAGAGACCAGAAAGCGTGGCGTGACATGGTCCATAGGGTCACGAAGAGTCGGACACGACTGAACGACTGAACTGAACTGATAGTTAACCGATCTAAAACAATAACTAAGATATAGGGAAAAAACTAGCATGATAGCAACAACTACCTCTCCGTTTAAAGGGGATGCTCCCATATTCCATCCATCCATCCTCCCGTCCGTCCGTCCGTCCGTCCGTCCGCCCGCCCGCCCGCCCGCTCATCCATCCATCCATCCATCCATCCATCCATCCATCCATCCATCCATCCATCCATCCATCCATCCATCCATCCATCCATCCATCCATCCATCCATCCATCCATCCATCCATCCATCCATCCATTCAGCGTCTGCTCCTAACGCCAGCTGAGCATGCATGTTGTCGTTTTTAAGCGTTTTCTTTTTTCAAGACCTTGAAGACCCGTGTTCTGCCTTTTACATGCGGATTTTGCCGCATGAAAGCGCAGCCTAGCTATCGCCAGTTACAAGCAGTAGTGCGCAGCACTGCTGCGTCAATTTCGCGTGTGAAACTAGCGCAGCTAGAACAACGGACTTCGTTTACTCAGCGAGGAAGGCTTACATTTATATCATCAAAGGACTTTCGCTAGTTACGACCTCGAAGTATAAGCTTCAAACTTCATTTTGTTGTGGCTACCTCCAAAAAACAAGCATGAGTGAGACATTTGGTAAAGCTTGGCATGAAATCACAACATCGTTACTTATACTCCTCGTACCTCAACCCAGCATCGCCAAAGCCGCGAAATTACGAACGCGAGCATTATGAACTGAAATGTGCATAATCAGCAGTCGTACGTCGACTGCGCATATTATCATCCCATGAATGTGAAACCTCTATATTGTCACGTAGTGGTGACGAGGTCGACGACACAATTGAAGGGTCGATGATTGCACTAAAGAAACTGTTTATTTGGGCTGACTTGCGCCCGCAAAAGAACTAATCAACTCGGCGGCGGCGATAGAAACAAACGTGCTCGTCGATCGTCGAACAAAGAATACCCGTCACACTCGGCAACGCTCAATTTAAAGGCTGCCAGAACAATCTAGATAACGTCGCAAGCAGCTACCAGCACGGGCTGGAACATTGTGGAAAGACACCCGAGTGGCCGGAACCTTCGAGACAGATCTCGGTGCATCTTGTGCTACAACAAAACTGATAAAGGTGTGACTCGCGGCATCGGGCATTAACAAACAAAGATTACGGAACTGATACGCGGTCCAGAATCAGAGTGATAAGCCTGTATGCCGGCGGCTGTTAAAAAACAACAAATACTGTTCTGAAGGTTTCGCGGCAATATATCGACTTTATAGGTATTTCTGCACCTAATATTGGCGCAGCCGCATGCTAGCTATTTACGTACCGTTTATCACAGCTGGACATTCCTATGGGCAATTTGGTGAAAGCAAGAGCTTTTTTACGCTTCTAGCCTGGCCCCCATATTTTTCTTCTCGTAGCAACCGCAGATGGAGTACGGTTGTCTATTTATCCCAGCCAGTTGCATTGAATATATTATAGGGAGAATAAAAGCAAACTTTTTTTATTACTACTCATAAGTACACATAATAATACAGATCCAGTTAAAATCCTCTGACCATACCTGTGGGTCTAGAAGTCATTGCTATTGACTATGAGCCATTTGTGTTTCATCGTATTCCTAATATATTTTTCACCTTCATGAAGAGTAGCATGCCAAATTTTCGATACGGCAAATACGAATCCCCTGTCTATGCTGAATCCTACTATCTCATAGGAACAGAGAAATTGCTCGTTTGGAAGAATTAAATTAACACTTGTGGGGCCCTGTGCCACATATCTGTAAGGCCCGTGGCGCGCCGCGCATTCGAAGGCCGCGCCACTTCACAATCCTCCCTGCGCGGTGCCTGTTTCCCTCTCCCCGCTCGTTCGGGGATAACCGGTCCCGCGCGAGGGGGCTTAAAGGAAGGCACGCGTCGCAGTCTCTCCTCTCTTCGCTCCTGCTGTTCATTCCTGCTTCGCTCCTGGCGCTTCTCCACGGAAGACGATCCGCAGGCTGCAGCCCCCCGGACGACAACCCCGCACCGCCTTGGACGACCCCCTGTGAGAATAAAGATGTTTGTTACACGGCGCGCTGTGTATTTGGCGTGCGCATCCCTCGGGCAGAGGAATCGCCCACAACTGGCGCCCAACTTGGGGCTGAATTAGCACCCATGTGGACGATTTCTCTGCCGACGTGGCAGCGCACGGCAACACGACGGGTCGGTCCTTTGTATGATAGGCTCGATGCCAGTTTGAGTTTAGGGTTATCGTGTGTGCAGATGACGCGGAGTGTAATAGTAGTGTTTGTACAGTGTTTTAATTTTGTTCTGGGTTATGTATGTGTTTTTTAGTGTCGGGCGATTTGTGTTTTATTTTTTTTGCATATGTTAGTTTTATGAAGTGTTGTCACCCCGATTAGCCTTTGTGACTAGCCTCTTGATGCGTGTTAGGTGGTAGTCGTGAGCGTGCAGTTGTTCTGCGGCTCCTGGCCGGCCTTAGTTGTTGAGTGCCATGCCTCCGAGAAACGACGTGCCAGATAGGGCCGCCGCTTCGGACGCCAGTGCGTCCGGAAGTGAGGTAAGGGACGCGGTAGAGTCTGCGCAGGTTACCGATGCGGCCGCCCTGATGAGGCGGATGAACGAAATATTGTCTGTGTTCACCCGTCAGCTCGGTTCGTTAGCTAGCGCGAACCAAGCCACAGCTGCGGCGACAGTCTCGCGTCCGCGGATAAATGTAGAGCTTCCCTCCTTTTCCGGCTACACGGATGTGAAGTCAGTCCGAGTTCTTCCAAGAACTCGAGGATTATCAGACGGCACTGGGTTCCCCAGACGGCGTGGTACTAGCGCAAGTATTCCCCGTGGCACTTGTTGAGAGCGCGGCGCGATGGCGACGCTGTCAGCCGGCCTCCCAGTCGATGGCAGACTTCACAGATCGCTTCCGCGCCGAGTTCTTGCCACCCGATTACAAACGCCGGATGCTTGAGGAGCTAGTGTTGCGCACACAGCACCCACATGAGAGCCTCCTCGAGTATGTACGCGCAATGCAGGAGCTATACAAGAGGGCAGATCCCACGGCAACCGATCTTGAACAGGTCGCGCGCGTGATCAGGCAATGCCATCCGCGCTTCAAGCTGCATTTGCGGGGACGTGGTTTTGCAAACCTCGAGGCCCTAGCACAGGAAGCGAAGGTAGTGCATATAGATTTACTCGCTGAATTGCACTACCAGCCACCCCCCAAGCCAGCCGAATCGCTAGAGCCGCGATGCGGCTGGAGCGGAGGCCAAGACTCCGCGCCACGCGCCAGAGGTGCAGACGTAATGACGGTAGGGCAGGTAAGGCCAGCGGAAGGTTCCGCTATTCCTCGCGCTCTTGACCCGTACGCGTTCGAGCAGCGGCGTCGAGCTGAGCTCGCCAGCGACGTCCGCATAGGCGCGGAGAGAGGGGAAAGACGTCCCCAACCGCTTCGTGGAACGTGGCATCCCCCGACCGCGCTGCAGGTGAACGGTCGGCTTTGCTGGAATTGCAACCAGCCGGGCCACGTGACACGAGAGTGTCAAGCAAGGCGTATGCAGGGAAACGCGGACCGCCGGCGGCCATAATTGGTAACACCAGCCTGTCGCCGTTGGCGGGAGAATTTCGTGGTAGCTACGGCGGAAAATGGAAAATGTACTCCCACGCCGCGTCACCGGCCGACCGCCTCGGGGGCGCAGAGGCTTTTTTCCTCCTCGCCTGTAGAGCGCAAGGAATGTTGTCGCGCTCGAGCCCTTTTATGCTAGTGCGGTTAGTTGGTCAAAGCTACTCGGCTCTGGTTGACACGGGCTCAACTCTGTCACTGGTCGGTGATGATGTGTTCGAGGCCTGCCGTAGATGTAACATCCGTGTCAGGCCAGCCAAAACCCCTTTGAGCTTAGCAGCAGGGACGACAAAAGCGGAGGGAGCGGTACGTCTGGTCCTGCGTTTTGACGGCAGGAAGCGAAGGCATCGCTCCGTCTATCTGCCCGGCTTAGTCATGCCAGTTATTCTGGGAAGGAATTTTCTTTCGAGCGAAGGCATTGTGCTTGACATGGGGGAGAACGGCTATCGCTACAGCCCCTTCACCCCCCTCATTCCCTTTGTTAGCGCACCCAAACAGGAAATCGTCGCCCAGCGGGCGAGCGTCCACGCTTGTGTGGCAGACAGCTCCCCCGCGACACTGAATGGTAGCCCATTAGAAGCAATTATCGCGTCCTTCTCAGGAACCGGTAGTAAGCGCCGAAGGTTCGTGGAAACTTTACTCCCGTTTTCGGATTGCTTCACAAGGAAACCAGGCAGAACCGGCTTGCTTCAGCACGAGATCGAAACGGGTGATGCGCGCCCTTTCGGATGTAACCCGCGGCCGTTAAGCGCGCATAAGAGACAGCTTCTCGACAGCGCCCTTGACGAGATGATAGATACCGGCGCGGTGAGACCCTCACAAAGTCCCTGGGCGTCCCTTGTGGTTCTAGCGCCAAAGAAAGATGGTTCGGTCAGGCTGTGTGTTGATTATCGAAAGCTCAACTCACTGACGCCTACGGTTGCGTACCCTTTCCAGTCGATCGAGGCTGTGATGTCCGCGTTAGGGAACGCAAGGTTCTTCACAGTCTTGGATGCAAGCAGAGGGTACCTGCAGATTGAGGTGGCGGAAGGTGACATTCAGAAAACCGCATTCACCTGTCACCGCGGGCTCTTCGAATTTACTCGACTCCCGCTTGGTTTGTCTAATGCACCGAGCACGTTCATGCGATTGATGGACATCGTGCTGGGCGATGCAAGGTTCAACTACGCGATGGCGTACCTCGACGACGTCGTGATATTCTCACAGTCGTTCGAAGAGCATCTCACTCACCTGAATTCCGTTCTTGAAAGAATGAGACGTGCGGGTATAACGATCAACCCAAAGAAAGTGCAGTTGGTATCAAAGAGAGTGAACCTCTTGGGATTTGTGGTTGATGATGGCACTTTGAGACCGAACGATGACAAACTGCAGGCAATTCTGAACTACCCATGCCCGACGGACGTGAAAAGCTTGCAGAGGTTTTTGGGAATGGTTGCCTTCTACAGACAATTCATCCCTAGTTGTTCAGAGCTCGCTAGGCCGTTGAACCAGCTGTTGCGAAAAGGCTAGAAGTGGGTCTGGGGCAAGGAACAGAACGACGCTTTTGTTGCCTTGGCTCGCGCGATAGAGAACACCGCTAGTTTGCGCCTCCCCAACCTGAACAAGCCGTTTGTCTTGCAGACAGATGCTAGTGATGCCGGTGTAGGAGCGGTTTTGTTGCAGGAACACGACGGCAAGCTGCGCCCTGTCGCGTTCGCTAGCCGCACCCTCACATGGGCGGAGCGGAATCGCTACGTGACCGAAAAGGAATGCCTGGCGATACTGTTCGCATTGTCAAAGTTCGACATGTACCTAGACGGAGCGGTTTTCACCGTGCAGACAGATCACAAGGCACTTTCGTGGTTAGAGAGGCTGAAAAACCCCGCAGGCAGACTCGCGAGGTGGGCGCTGACGTTGCAACGTTACGCGTACGCCATTGAGTACCACCGGGGCAGCATGAATAGGGTAGCCGATGCTTTATCGCGCGCACCGTTGAAGGCTGGCAGAAGCGCAGAAGAGGCGCAGACCAGCATTGCTGAAAGCGGCGTCGCCGCTAGTGGAGAGGAGGAGAAGGCGGACGCGAGTAGACGCGAGTGTCGCGCCCTGTGTAGTTAAAGAGAGAAAGGAGTCGGACAGAGTTGCCGCGCTGTGCTGCGAGAGAGAAAAGGCGCAGCAGCTGGTGGCGGCGACAACTCGCCTGCCAAGAAGCGAGGCAGAGAGAAATCTGTCTTGGGGAGTAGCGGTCAGTAGGGAAGAGCTAATTGAGGCCCAGAAAGCAGACGGTATATGCCAGCGGGTGCTGACAGAGCTTGCGAATAGTGCAGCTTGCACCGGGAACGCTGAGGGCAAGTACGACGCGTACCTGCTGGGCGATGATGGCTTACTGTTCCGCTACATCCCCCAACTTGACGAGGAAGAGGCGATTGCATCCCCTTTCCGAGTCGTGGTCCCGAGGAAGTTGCGGAAACGATTCCTCCAGTACTTCCATGACTCAGCGCTGGCAGGCCATGGCAGCGGCAGTAAGACTTATGACAAGAATGCCGTGTCGCGACCTGGCCAGGTATGAGAAAGATGTGCTGGGTTACGCCCGTACATGTCCTGTTTGCCAGGCAGCCAAGCCTCGGGCGGAGAAACCCGCTGGCATGATGACGCCGGTAGTTAGCAACTATCCGTGGCAAGTGGCCGCGTGCGATATCATGGGACCCCTCCCTCGCTCCGCGCGCGGACACCAATATATCCTGGTAATAACGGACCACTATTCCAAATGGGTTGAGGTTTTCCCCCTTATGAAGCTTGTGTCAGAACGGATTTGGGAGAAACTGTTGGAGACATTCCCTCGTTTCGGTTTCCCTTCCGACCTGATTACAGACAATGCCTCGTATTTCACAAGCAAAGTCTTTGTTGATTCCTGTCGGGCGCTTCAAATCCGCCACAGGAAAACGAGTCCCTACCACGCTCAGAGCAACATAACCGAGAGAGTGAATCGGAATGTTAAGAGTATGCTGGTTGCGACGACCGAGCAGCATAGAGATTGGGACGCACGGCTGTCCAAACTGGCTTTCGCCACTAGAACAACCGTGAACAGGTCGGAGTGTATGACACCTGCTTACTTGAATTTTGGGAAAGAGATCGCTTTTCCGCTAGAGAATGCCCTACTTGACGCGGCGGGGCCCGCGCCCCCTCCGCTTACGCAGTACGCGGCAAAGCTCCGCGAGCGCCTTGAGGCAGCGCAGCACGCGGCTCGTGAAAACCTCGATGTCGCGCGCATGGAGCAAGCGGATCAGTACAACAAAGGTCATCGTCACGTCGTTTTCAACATGGGCGACTTGGTACTGAAAAGAACGCACCCGCTTAGTAACGCAGCGCGTGGTTTCGCCACGTCTCTAGCGCACAAGTGGGTTACGGCACGGACTACGCCACTCACCTGAGCAGCTGAGCAGCGCGGCTTCCCACTAAGATTGGGTAGAGAGTTGCAGACTCTGTGATAGCTTGTCTTGATTACATGAGTATAGGATGTGTGGTGTGTCTGCCTTTTGATTTCCACAGAGAGAACTGACAGGGCTGATCTGCTCTAACCATATGGAGTACATGTACGGATTAAAGAAAGTGTCTGTTTGAAGCTGCCGCCAGGTGACTTGTGTTTTACTTAGATGTCGATGTGGTTCTGGGAAGATTTGTCTTTCTTTCTTGAAGTGGGTAGTAATTTCTTTGTAGGTTGTCATCCGCTCCCTGGCCGACCTGAGCTCAGGGCAGCGGACCTCCCGGTTAACTACGAATCCTCGGGCAAATTGGTGCGCTGCCTCGTTCCTAGGATGGTCCGAATGGGCAGGGACCCAGATCAATGTTATAAGGCGGGTATGGGAGATTTTTTGTAAGATTTTTATGGCTGCGGAGTGGGCCCTTCCTTTTGCGAAATTTCGAATTACGGTTTTAGAGTCGCTAAGGATGTATTTGGCAGTGGTGGAGGTAATGGCTAAAGCTATGGCAGCCTCTTCGGCCTCCTCCGGAAATTTTGTTTTATTGGTTGTCGCCGTTGCGAGGGGAGAACCTCGATGATCGACAACTGCCAGGGAAAAGGCATCTCTGTCCGCATGTTCTGCCACGTCCACGTGCGCCGTGTCTTTCTGTACTGAAAATCTTTCGTGTAATTTTTGTGCCCTAGCCCATCTTCTGTCCGTATCGTATTGCGGATGCATGTTTTTAGGCAGAGGACGGAGTATAATTTGCTCGCGCACGTGTCTTGGAATCGGCAAAGTGTGGGCCCGGGTCTCTTCATATTGTATTCCTGTTTTTATTAGGATGAAACGTCCCGTTTCAGTGCTTGATAGTTGTTCGTATTGTGCGGTGAGGTGTGCTTTCATCATTTCCGCTAAGGTGTTATGAATTCCTAACTTTAGTAGTGTTTCATTTGGGGTATGACGAGGGAGGTTAAGCGCAATTTTATAGGACTGCCTAATTAGTGAAAAAAAGGTCGTCTCTTTCTCTAACTGTGAGGGTGACGTATGGTGTAGAGTAGATGACTCTGCTAAGAACGAAGGCTTCTACTAGTTTCCTGGTCTCAGCTTCTTTAACTCCTCCACGCCTATTCGCGATTCGCCTGAGGAGGAGGTAAATTTGGTTGGCGGTGTTTTTCAGTTTCTTAATTAGTGTGTCGTTTTTTTTTGTTTGACTGCATGAGCATTCCCAAGACTTTTAGTGTTTCCACTTCTTGGATGGCTGCACCTTCCGCGTAGATTTTGATCGCAGGTGCTTTATTCTTTCTTTGACGCTTTGGGTGTAGAATGAGTAATTCAGATTTCTGGGGGGAACACGCGAGTCCCGCGGCTTGCGCCTCCTCTACGACTACGTCTACCGCTTGTTGTAACGTATCTTGTATCATGCCAATACTCCCCTTGGTGGTCTAAAGAGTGATATCGTCCGTGTACAAAGAGTGTTCTAGGTCTGGGATTCTTGCGAGTTCGTGTGCCATTTTGATTAGAGTTATACTGAATACAAAGGGGGAGCGGACCGATCCTTGCGGAGTTCCTCTATCTCCTAAAGTGAAGGTGTCGGAACTGATAGTGCCAATTTGAATTTTAGCCGTCCTATCGGAGAGGAGGTCCTTGATGTAGTCAAACTTCTTGTGCCTACATTCAGCAGTGAAAGAGATTCTAGTATTGCTTTGTGTTTAACATTATCAAAGGCTTTGGGTAAATCTAGGGCTAGGATTGCCCTTGTACTCCTTTCTTGCTCATGAGATAGGACTTCGTTTGCTAGTCTTAGCATCGTATCCTGTGTTGATAAATGTGGTCTAAAGCCGACCATAGTGTTTAGATATAAATTCTCTTTTTGCATGTGGGACTGGACTCTGTCTAGTATGACGTGCTCTATCAGTTTTACTGTGCAAGAAGTAAGCGAAATAGGTCTGAGGTTTTCAAGCGCGAGCTTTTTGCCAGGTTTTGGGATGAATTTAACGATGGCATGTTTCCAAGACGCTGGGAGTTTTCCCTCCCTCCAACACTCGTTCGCAAAGTCCGCGAGGGCTGTGATAGAAGCGTCATCTAGATTTCTGAGTGTCTTATTGTTAATGCCGTCCTCTCCTGGGGCGGATGTTGTACGTACCTTAAACAGGGCTGCTCTTATTTCCGCCATTGTTATGTCAGCATCCAGGATGGAGTTAGGCGCTCCTTTATAATCGGGCAGGGACTTTGTCTCACGGGTTGTGCAGAAGTATTTCTGCTGTAGCGTGTCTATAATATCTTGATCCGTGCCTGGGTCTATGTTTAAAATTTTGGTGATTTCCTTTTGAGTGGTAGCTTTGTTGTATTCCGGATCAAGCAGATGCCACAGAAGATTCCACGTCTGCCTCGTGCCTAGATTGCCATTCACATTTCCACAGATATGGTTCCACTGCTGTCTCGCTAGTTCTGCGCTGTGGTGTTGAATTTCTTTCGTGAGTGTGACGATCCTGTTTCTAAGCTTCTTGTTATATTTTTGCTTAATCCATCTTTTTTTCTAGGCTCTGCCTTGCCTCCCACATGTGCGTAAGTCGGCTGTCAACCGTATTTACGCCTAAGTCATGTACTAGTTCCTTAGTGGCCTTTCCCACATCCGATAGGAGGGTCTGTGTCCAGTGTTCTAAGTCTATGATTGGTTCGTTATTTTGGTCGCGGATAGTCCTAAGTTTGTCCCAGTGGGTGATTTTGTTTTTTCTGGGTTGAGGTTTGAGATTGGTAATGATGATTTTAGACATTATGATATAATGGTCACTTCCCAGATTTTGTCTGGTGTTGCTCCAGCTTAAGTCTGGGAGATTTTTGCCTATCTTTAGCTCCGGGCACGTGTCCCTGGTCACGCTGTTGCCTATCCTAGTAGGTTGCATGGGGTCCGTGTATTGGGTTAGCCCTCTTTGATGGATAAAATCCATTCGGGCCATTCCTTTCCTGGATATGGTTGCGTGTCCCCATTGCACGTGTTGAGCGTTGAAGTCACCCACAATTAGGGTTGGGTTTTGGCCTGCGATTCGGAGGGCTTTGAGTATAGCGGCTTTCGCTGGTCCAGCCGGCTGCAGCCCCCCGGAGACAACCCCGCACTGCCTTGGACGACCCCCTGTGAGATTAAAGATGTTTGTTAAACGGCCCGCTGTGTATTTGTCGTGCGCATCCCTCGGGCAGAGGAATCGCCCACACACTGTGATATTACGACATCGCTTGATGAATGTCCTCGTTTTCATCATGAAACCTTGACCTTTGAAACGACAAACTCGGATCTGAAAGCCAACAACAAAAATAATTTTTCACACTGCAGAGCCTAAAACTTTCCTGGGAAGGGCCGGGACAATGCTTTTTGGCGAAGAAGCCAACGATGTGTGGTGTCAGATGCTAGCACCATGTCATGGAAAAAGAAGAGCGCAGGGAGGGGGGGGAGGAAGATGAGGAGGAAAGGCAGGGAGGTTAACCAGTAAAAGCAACCGGTTTGCTACCCTGCACTGGGGAAGAGGATGAGTGGATATAAAAGTTGAGAGAGAGGGATAGTTGAAGTTAATACAGTCACATAACGGACACGCCACATCACATCACGTTACAGTCATATCATAGCAAACTCATAATCTTTTGATTAAGCCTGTGCTTCTCATAAAGCGGAGCAGTGCCTGGGAGGCCTTCACCGCAGACAATCGCCGTGGCCAGGAACCTAAAATCTTAGTTTCACTCAGTGGGCGTCCATCTAGATGCTCCAGCGAACGGCACAGACACTGCCTTTCCTCACTGTATCTCGGGCACTCACAAAGAATGTAGCCTATAGACTCGTCGAATCCACAGTTTGTAGATGTAGGGCTGTTTGCCATGTCTATCATAAAAGAATACGAGCTTGTGAATGCTACACCAACCCACAGGCGGCACAGCAAAGTTTCTTCGCGTCGGGATAGGCCAGGTGGAAGGCGGAGCTTCAGGTCAGGATCCAGGGATTTTAAGCGGCAGTTCGCAAACTGGCCAGAATTCCACAAGGAGAGTGTGTGTTCCCGCGCAAGTGCGCGAAGCCTGCCCTCTGCGTCTGCCCTGGAAAAGGGAATCAATACACAATCGCCGTCTTGGCGGGCTGTTCGTGCGACTTCGCCCGCCCGAAGATTGGCCGCTATGCTACTGTGTCCTGGAAGCCACTGGAAGATGATGTCATGTCCTCCATTAATTGCACAGTGATGGATTTATCGTATTTCCGCAACGAGTTGTTCATGAGCTCCACGGCGAAGAGCCGCTTTTATTGCTTGCAGGGCTGCTTTTGAATCTGTGAAAATAGACCACCGCTAGGGGCTCTGCTGACTCGTAAGCCTAATTGCGACACGAAGAGCGGTTAGCTCTGCAGCTGCTGAAGAAGTGTGGTGAATTGTTCTAACTTTTGTCCTAACCTACCTAACAGTTGACTCCCTGAGGGCACATTTCCGACACATCTCTCGGGTTCCCTGTCATCATTTGGCCAGTCTTCCCATTACCAAGAGCGCAGCGGTGCCAGCTAAACCGTAGGAGCATAGCTGATATTTCGGGCATCTCTGAGTAGAAGGGGTGTGGGTTGAACCTCCCTGCCCGAATTAAATAATCGGTAAAATAAGTTACAGAAAAAAAAGCTATACAAAGAAAAAGTGTGATGCGAGGATTCAATACACTACAGTTCTGTGCAGGAGGTCTGACACGCTTGCACGGGAGTTGATTGAGTCTTATCACATGATTAATTAGGAGAGAGCATGCTGTCTGTGCTAATGTTTAAGGACATTTGTTTTCTAGATGTCTAACAAGAGCAGATCAGGCACCTTAGCCTGTCTGCTTTGAAATCCTTCCCCTGCATGTACCCGTGATATGACCATATTTTCACTATTTCTTATTCAAGTCGCAGTCCTTGTTCTGAATAACTCGGTATCACTTAAAGCGCTATCGAGATCCTCTAATGAGTTATGTGGTCTCTTTTGTCCGTAAATAGTTACGGGCCCCACCGCAGTCTATCGGCCTCTTGCAGGCTCGACCGTAATCGCATATTTAGGTGGCGAAAAATCTATAAACAAGGCTGGAAAGCATTACAGTTTGCCAAGGTGGTTTTTTGGAAGTACTCCTTAAGTTCGCGAACATGTGATAAACTGTTGCTTTGCAAACAATGGACAAGAAGATGTCCTTACCTTGTTTTAGGTGGAATGCACTCTGAAATTTAGAAACGCCTGCCTTATATCTATGGGGCCTTCGCCGATGGTGAAAGCGGCTTTCTGTTATAAATTATTTTTGTTAACGTAGAAAGAGGGGCTAGTTGGTCTTGATAAGTAGAGAGCATATTTTTTCAGCACAAAATTACAGGCAGGACGAAAAGAGGAGACAGACAATGGACGAACGCTGCGTTCGTCCCCTGTCCGTCTCCTCTTTTGGTCCTGTTTGTAATTTTGCGCTGGCAAAATATGCACTCTACATTACTTTTTACTTCGTCTTAGTTTGGCACGCAATCTATACTTTGCTGAAGGTGAGAAATGGGAAGTCTAATGGAGCCTTCATTTTCTCTAAGAGTTGCACGCTGTCGATCAATCGTGCTGTGTATTGGCCGTCAAGACACGAGACTCGCTCGGAAATTGGTGCCGATTTGATGAATGACTGCCTTAATGGCACGGCGCTAGAGAACGTCATCCGATATGTGTTGACAGAGACACAAATAATTGTGTCCTTAAACAATTGGCTATTCGCGAGTGGAAGGAAATTGATCGTCATCTGCCTTAATTTTGGAACACCCCAGAGTTTAAAGCTTTGTCAAAAACAAGCTGCGGGTATATCCGCATACGCACAAAGACTCCTGCTTAACATACTAAATCTCTCCGGCCTGCCACTAACGAACAGAGCAGCATTGTTAGTTTTAGGTTGTTGAAACTCTGTAGTGCCAGTCGCCATTACGAGGCCAAAATTATCTGATAAAGCTTCTGAAATTTTGTGCTTACTGCAGGTGAGGTTCGGATACTTTAGCGGTTCCTTGTCTTTTAGACTTCGCGTTAACTTTATGGAGTCTATCAATAAAAACAAAACCATAAAAATTGTTCGAGAAACGGCTAAAGAAGTGAACTTTCTTAGGTTAATACCATTTAAAAACAAAAACAAAATAGAATTTAGTTTTAAAACTAGTTTTTGTGTGTAGTTTGCAAAAGACGAGGCCAACGTTATCGCCTAAGCTGTGTAAATTGTAGTTGGTATTTCAATTCTGCGCTGGATTACATTTAGGATGGATGACGATCGTCAGTAAAATGTGATTGTTTTTACTGTCTTCAATATCTTTGGTGCTATGTTAAGCAGAATTCACAATTTTTTCTCTTCTGTTGAATCTTTGTAATTTTAACCATGGTAAATAAAGTAATATCCAGCAGCCATAGGTGATTGTGAAAATAATCAAGAGCTGTGGAACACAGACCCAGTGAAAGGCAGAGATAAAATACTGAGGTTTAATTCTTTTAACCCTACTAATATAAAGCGAGAGCATCGTCTATACTTGGTTTTATACTTATACAGGACTTATACGGGTTACGTGTTGTAGGCCAGGTTGATTTGTCGGGGCAGGAACAAGGACGAGGCGGCTTGAAACGGACTTGAAATAACATGGAAAACTTTATATACAGTAATTACATGTTACCATTTGGTTAGTTCGATACTCAGTAGAGGAGCAGTCTCCTTTTTGATCCATGAAACCACTGGTTGCAGGTTTATATAGCCTGACTCCCTATGTTTCCTAGATGAGAGGCAGGCCAATTTACGAGGGAGTATATTCCGTTACCTCACTCTCCCGCACTATCACACATTAACACCAACACTACTTGCACTCTATGACACGCCCCTCCGACTGGTCCTGGCTTGAGGGCGAGGAGATGGTCGTCCAGATGGCGGAGATGGCGTCAGCCGGTTGTCCCCGTGCATTCTTACAACTGGGCTGGCTCATCAGTCCCGACATGGACGGGCGATATTCAGAGACAGCCGAGCCAAAAGCAGTCCCCTTGGCCCACCACGGGACTAAAGGGAAGGATGCACGCCCGCTCTCCGTAACAGCGCTCGACACTTGAATAGACCGGAAATTGGTCGTTTCCTCTCCTTTGTCCGATCCCTGACTTGTTCGCGCCTGCTTGCCGCCGGGTGACGAACCCGGCGGGTCGCGAACCGCTACCTTCGCTGGCCAGTGTCAGGTACATTCAAGGGCGCCTCACCGTCGCCGATGTTGGGCGCTCATTGCCGGACGATCCCCAGTTCTTGCTTGGGAGGAGGGGGGTGAAACCGATGTACCTGCTTCCAGTCTAGGTCCGTTGTCGCCGTTCTTAAGATCCAGCGCCGCGGTCTGCGCTACTTGTCCGATCGCAATAAAGAGATTTAGCTTACCGTCATCCGCGATCCGCCTCCGTGACCCGCTACCGTGTGTGGGCGGGGCGCACAAGCTAATTGGTCCCGACGAGGCAGGCCTATATGCCGAAATCCAGTATGTGCCGCCATCTATCGGCGTCAAGGGATCTGGGCATGCGCAGTGGAACGCGCGGTGGCGGATCACGGTAGTGGATCGCGGATCACGGTTAGCTAAAACTCTCTATTAGCTCGTCCGCCGCGAGGTAGAGGCCTCGAAATGGGTTACACCTCCTCGTTGTCCCCTAAAGAGGCCGCATCAGGTGGGCTGATTTCCGGTTCCCTCTTTTGTCCAGACGTGAGATGCCTCCAGGTCAAAGGTCTTAAGTAGGGCATTAGTGATGATGTTGGCACAATACCCCCACCCTGGCAAGGCAAGAGCACGCTACCTCGTGAGCTGTGCCAGGCAACCAATGAGTAAGCCTGAAACTACAGGCTACAACAATTCCTTCCCCTGTCTGGTCACCTTACGGGCGTCCTGTGGAGCGAGCTGCTGACTAGACTTACTCGGGCGATTTAATCACGCCACTCCTAATTTTAGGTCAAATTTATATCAGAAATAAAGACCGCAGCTGCCATCGCAATGTCCGGACAAACGGCTGATACATAAGTATCGACATGTAAACCTACATTATAAAACTACTCTAGGCATATACTAACCTCAAATGATTAGGTGCTGTTAAAAACAAAATCTGAGAGGGATTTGGCCAAAAAACTTAGATCCCTTTGAGCATAAAAGGGTAGACTCAAAGGAGCGTCTGGAAGGTATCACATTGCTTAGCGGAAAAAGCCTCGGCTGAGACCGTCAGCATTCCCATTTTCCTTTCCCCTACGGTAGCGTACTTCAAAATTATGCTCCTGTAGGGCGAGACTCGAGCGCAGCAAACGGCCGTATTTCGGAGACAAGTTCCGGAGAAATTACGAATCGGGAGCCGGCCAAATAGCACTGAAGCTTTTGCGTAGCCCACACCAAACAAGCGTAATCCTTCTCCGAGGCGCTGTATGCTTCTCGCGCCGTGAGCTTCCTGCTTATGAACAACACGAGGTGTTCCTCCCCATTATCGTCGTGCTGGCTCAGAACAGCCCACATGCCCCTCTCACTTGCGTCGCACTGAACAATGAAGGCGCAGTCACAGAAAGGAGCCATCAGCACTGGGCGGCTGGTACGCACTTTATTTAATGCGAAGAAAGCCTGTTCCTTGCTGGCATTCCTGTTCACCTAAACAGGTTCGCCCTTCCTCAAACTGTCCGCGAGTGGACTCGTCATCTCTGAATATCCCGGTGTATAGTGCTGGTAATATCCAGCCAACCCGAGAAAGGCAAGCATGTCGGCCTTTGTTGCGGGCCTGGGATAATCGCGTATGTCAGCGATTTTTGCATTCAGCGGCCTGCAGTAGCCCCTCCCGATAATGTGACCAAGGTACTCATCCTCTGCCTTTCCAAGCTGACACTGCTCTGAACGGACAGTGAACCCTGCCTCTCGCAGCCGGGTTAAAATATCACTCAAGTGACGCAATTGATCCTCCCAGCTATCGCAAAATACGGCAATATCGTCGCGGTAGGGCAGCGCGTATGCTTCCATTCTTGAGAACACTCGACCCATCAGCTGCGAGAAACAAAAGTCGCGGTTTTGAGCCCGAAGCTCATCACGAGCGTTAAAAAAGGGCCGAGGGGTGAGATAAAGGCCGCGCACCGACTTGCTCTTTCCGTTAAGGGTACCTGCCAGTAGCCACGGGTCAAGTAGAGAGTCGATACCTACTGGGCCTTGCTGACCGTTTCCACCCGCCCCTCCAGGTTAGGAATAGAGTAAAGTTGGACTTTTGTGACGGCATTTATTCTTCAGCATTCAATGCAGGGCCTTGGCTCTTTGCCAGGCACTTCTACTAGCATGATGGGGGAGGTGTATTCGCTTTCCGTCGGTGAAATAACACCGATATCAAGCATGCGTCTTATCTCGTTATTATGAATCTCTTTCTGCCTCGGAGACACGCGATACGGTCTGGAGCAAATATGCTCATTAGAAGTGAGCTGAATGTGAAGCTCTACTAGAGGTGTTTTTCCCGATGTATCCGTGAAAATGTCCTCGAAGTCTGAAAGTAGCTGCTGGAGGTCTTCCTTTTGTGGCTACGGAATTACCGACGGAACTGCCATGGTAGCAACAGAAAATGGTATCGAAACTCGCATAAAAGCCGGCGTGTCGACAATGAGCGAGGCTTTAATTTCTTGGCGTCCCCTGCGAACTGTGCGGCACTGCAAACATGTGACGTTGTGACGTTGCGAAAGCTCATGACGGCAGTGATGTCTCATTGGCGGGGAATTTGTTTTTTTTTTCTACTTTTGGACGAAAAACAAGGCCAAAGACGACGGAGCGAGAAGGTTGCTCGGATAAGGCGGAAAAATGGACACCGTAATTGCTCAGCCAAATTTAGTTGGCATAGATTTCTACTGTCAAGCTTTAGGTTACATGAAATGTTACGGCATCTCAGTCACCATATCCTAGCATCGTTCTCGCTCCATCGTCGTTAGCCTAGTCATTCGTGGAGCGTCATGCAAACGCACTCAGGAACTTAGTTCTTCCGTCACGTTTCTGAACCTAAAGCGCCTTGAAGTGACTTCGGCAGGCACATGGATTAGAATCACAGGGCTTGAAGGATTTTACTAAGGGTATAAATGAGTGAAATTGCGCAGCATCGAACGCAAGACTTTATGAAGTCACGACCACTTACATAGACGCGTCACGACAATGGAAATCTTGAAATCTAACAAGCCGACCATCTTTGATGGACTTCACGTATCCTCGTGATAACAAGATGACCTGAACGCATGTCTGCAAACGAGGCGCGGTGAGTTTATGGGTAAGAGATTTTGCGATATATAGCACAGAATATATCAGTGCCAAAGAACAAACAAAAACGAATGGCATAACTAGCGCTAGCATTAGAACACTTAGCTATAAGATCTCAGGTAAGAAATTCAACTGGGAACTGTTAATATTTAGGAGTTAATGCGTCTGCGAAGTGAAAATTACTCCTATAAAGCTAAAATGTCATCCTGTTCCCGATTGCAGTGGTTTACGCGCGCTTCATTGTTGGATGAGAGAAGAGAATGTAAGGCCACCATTTTACCACTTCAGCATTTAACATATCCATGAGAAAAATCCCACTGACAATACAAACCTCCCGGTGATAACATCTAAAGAAACATTCAGCGAACTTTGTTGTGGTAATACGAGCAGTAAGCAAAACACGCAGCAAAGGGAGCGGAAACTAAGGCTTTGCGCAATACGACACGCGTCTTGGGGCGTCAAAAACTCACCTTCACCGATCAATGAAAATAGTTGCAGCGAGACGCCATTAGTGCAGACGTATATCTGTACAAGCCGCCATTTTGCGACGTGCCTGGGAGCCCGGGCTGGCTGAGCCGCCGAGCGGTGACGCAGCATTGCCGCATCGTCAGAAAATGCGCGCATGCAACGGAAATATTTTTCTCACCGAACACGCATAGTCTTCGCTTTGCTGTGAAGCTCCACCACAACCAGCAGAACTCAATACTCATTGACAAAAATAATCCATTTGCATGCAGGCGCTTGCAAAAGGCAGCATGCAACGTTGAACCTTGGATCGGGGCCTATAACGCACCCACCCCGCGGGTAAAAATGCTTCTGTCTGAGCCTTACCTGAGCTTTGCGCAATTACACAGCGGATACTAAATGGCCGAGAGAGGTCGTTAAAAACAAGTTAAAATATCGTGATAAATATGGCATCTAAAACGTGGCTACTGAGATTATCCTATCTGCCTTGAAAGGGGGGTTTGCTTGTGGATGCCTTTCTGTCAAATATAAAGCTCAGGTTAAAACAGGTACAAAATAAAGTTGAAAGTTCCGCGCAATTGTATGTGTGTCCATTGTCCTTTTGACCTCATCTGCCAGCGCTACGATACCGTAAACAGATTGAAACGATTTGTTTCGAAAAACCTATTACGTCAGTGGAAACAAGTTTGCAGTGACTCTTATAGGCACTGACCACTTAGAGTTATCTAAACAAGGCTGAAATGACACCCTGATATTTCGTCTGCATATCAGTAATATGAAAATATGCATGCAATAAAATGTGTTTAGTCTACTCCACTCTTAGCACCGCGATTTGAGCATCTAATGAGTTAAAACCACCAAGCTTTGCCCATAGCTCGCTGCGCAAACCTATAATTGGAAAAACATTATTTGCCTTACGTAAAGTTGTATAGATGATGGGCCTGAAAACTTTTAGGCAATTGGAAATTTCTCCATATATGGCAGTATTGAAAGTAGTCTGGTTTTTCATCGCAGCAGTACTGCGGGCAGTCGACAATAACTGGAAATTCGAGAGAATATTGATCGCAGCAATTTCAGCAGATGATCACATTAGCTTGCTCGAAACGCAGCTCGGTATGATATACTGTCAGGTGTGCTTTCTCTGTTTGCCGTTTTGTTAGCCGGAAATTTTCCAGCCTATCTGTAAACGCTGACCTTTTAACACAAAGGAATGTTCCAGGCATTTCAATCAAGTTTTACAGAAGGCCTAAGTAATCATATCATGCACATTCTTCTTTGTAATAAGCACCTGCTGCTCTTGCTCATAGTATGACATACATCATTTAAGGACTAGAAGCTTTTTGTGCATATATTTGATCGGCGATCATTCATTCCGAACATCTTATTTTTGTTTTTGGTACATTGAAAAGTAATTCATGCATATTCGCCCACTGCTCCTCTATATGGGTTCGGGTGGTTGAATATCCGAAACAAAATGTAAATACAAGAACTCGAAAAGCAGTCTGGCGAATATGAAATTACATGCAGAACAAGGAGAGGACTTCATGACAGAAGTACTGACTATATCCCTCGCTACATAAGCCCTTCGGATGAGATGTCCACTGATCTGCGCCACTTTGTCACTACTACTCATCCTCTCTCAGTAAGCAATTTTCAGTTTCCTGTCTCTGACTCTTTCCGGGAAATAGGTGGAGAGAAAATTCGTAGAAAAATGTTCAAGTGTCAAACTTCCCTCTGAAAGCATGCTTGATTTGTAATGACATATCAAAGAACAGTAGCAACCTAAATCGGGGCACATGTCTTATTTCTTCCTTAAATAATTTACTAGCCCATATATCTTCGGACGTAAACTAGGCGCCGGGGTCACAGTAATGCGCGTTTAGCCTAAAGAAGGCAAAGAGGTGAAGTTATGCACGGCAAATCACTTGAAATGTATTGCCCGATACGCAACGGAAACAGCAGTCAAATAATATGAACATGACTTCTATTATCAGTGCTCAATAGTGTAAGACCTGATGTAATGCGATGTGTTATGAAGTATGTTCTAGAGGGAAGGTTATGTTTCATGAGGCTGACTTAAGTTTATTTGAGTTCACTCGTGTACAGGTGTGCGGTTCTAAAATAAAGCCAACCTGCTTTAAAAGAAATATTACTAAGTAGTTATGTTTTTGGTATTGACGTATAATGTGAATAAATTCATCACCTTTAACCCTCAAATCTGAGAGCTTTCTTATCTAATTATACTTTCAACGCGGATAGAATATTGATGACCTCACTCCTGTTAATATTCTACTGTGCGAAATGCGGCTGTATACTCCATGTAAAAATCATCTTGAGTGCCTCATAGATGACATTCACAATACAAATCAGGGAGACGCTTTAAGCTCCATCGTGAAGGGCTTGAAGCGAAAGTGCTTCGGACACGCGGACAATGCTTTTCACAATTTATTTTTATATTCTTTTTTGTTTTCCTTGTTCATATTATTTTATTGTTATTCACCGATAATGAGCATCAGGAAACATATCCTTTCTATTATGAGCAGTACCAAAACTGAACGCATTTTTCATTCTTTAATGATTGGCCCACTACGGTAGCGACTGATTTAGATGCCCAACTGCTGTGTCGGAGTACCCGGATTCGAACCAGGCTGCGTGGCGGCTGCGTTTCGTTGGAGGTGAAACGGAGAGGCATGCGTGTGCTGTGTGATGTCAGTACACGTTAAAAATACTTTAAAGATCCCAAGGTGGTTGAAATTACTTCGTAGCCCCTCATTACAGCTCCGCGTTGTCTCTTTCCACTTCCGCTCCAACCTTTCTTCCTCTCCTTACAGCGCGCTTCAGGTTTCGACAGAAAAACGTGGCAAATGATTGGCCCGCTACGGTAGCGACTGATTTAGATGCCCAACTACTGTGTCGGAGTACCCGGGTTCGAACCAGGCTGCGTGGCGGCTGCGTTTTGTTGGAGGTGAAACGGAGAGGCATGCGTGTGTTATTTTTATATTCTTATTTGTTTTCCTTGTTTATATTATTTTATTGTTATTCACCGATAATGAGCATCAGGAAACATATCCTTTCTATTGTGAGCAGTACCAAAACTGAACACATTTTTCATTCTTTAATGATTGGCCCACTACGGTAGCGACTGATTTACATGCCCAACTACTGTGTCGGAGTACCCGGGTTCGAACCAGGCTGCGGGGCGAATCAATTATTATTTGCGTCATTTAAAATTCAATTATCACTTACAAAGTTTAAATTGTTTTAAACAGCATTATCATGGCATAAGCTTTCGGACAGCTTTGACCGCATTTTCAGATTTTTTCTTCCTGAAATGTATATATTTGATTTGTGAAGTATACACTGACTTTTTATTTACCATCATAAATTATAGCCTTCTCATTGTGAGTATTTATACACCTTTTGACATTCCGCTGTTTTCGACCTTCCATTTTATAAATAATACAATTAGTAAATTATTCAATTACACGTTTTGAATTTTCTAATTGCCTTTATTAATCTGAGCTTTTTGACACATTCCTGCCTCGATGCTGTGCAGGCATACGCAGTGGTGCTACCTACACTGTAACGGAGACGGCAGAAGAAATACAATACGTTTCTCACTGGTCGGGTTTGGCGTGTAAGGAGAGTGAAGGAGCCGTCCAAAAGGCTGTGTTTGAATATGCTCCAAGCTGGAAACAGTGCATTGGCCGTTGCTAGAGGGCTTCCTACAAATGAAAATGATTCGACCGATTCGCACAAAAATTACTCTCTCGACTTCCTGCTAACAATATTGCTTTCAACACCGTTTTTCTGTAAGCGAATCACAAAAATCGGCCGTATCAGGCCCCTGCCTGCTGCGACCCATTCACCCAAAGTTTTGACGTCCATGAAACAATTTTTATTGGCTAGTAGCAAATTAGGCGTGTTTTGGTGGGTTTTTGTGACAACAGTTTGTCAAAGCAGAGGCTTTTTAAAAAGCAGACTTCCTTGTGGAAGGTCTAAAGCGCATTTTGCTCGATCCAGAAAACAGAAATTTCAAAGTTAAGCTGGTCTGGCTCCCACATCATATGGGGCACACAGATTGTAGAGGATTTTAATCTTTTTGGAACTGTTCATACTCTTGAGCCCGAAAAGTCGCGATGTCTTCGGATCGAGGTCATGGCAAGGGCAGAGAAATCACTCAAGCTCAAATCGAGTCTCCGCAAGTACAGTCCCTCAAGTCTTAACATCTCTGGAGTACTGGCGTTAGTTCTAATCCCAGAGAGGCATCCGCTGTGTCTTTGGTGGAGCCGGGTTAGATCCGTTCAGTGGCAGTGCCGACGCTTTGCATATACAGTGATCTGCGTACTGAGCTCAGCTAACCTGGCGCTCCTAGGCCAAGGGACTCTTGATGATGAAGGGGCGCCCGAAGATATTATGGACGTGACAGATGTTGTGGACGCTACTGGTGAGGTGAGCCATGAGCCCCCGGCAGACAGAGGAACGTAGTACTCTCTGTCGAACAGCAATCGCCAACCTTACACGGCTGACCTCTTAGCTTCAGTGTTTACAGAGCCAGATACACTGTATCCATCGCTGGGTGAGCTTGGAGATCACAGTCAAGTGTCTGCAGCACCAGAAACCTCAGATGAAGAGCTGGACACACATTTGTAAACACAGAAAAAAAAAGCCACCAGCTCTCTCAGTGATGACCCTTCGTCGTTAAATGCAGCACTGTAACAAATGCATGTCATCCACTTGTGTAATCAATGCTTTCTCGGGTGTCGAGGTGGCTATTATCGACGTGGCCGCTCGGCGTCCTGGGCTGACGTCTTCGCAGTATCAGAAGTGGTAGATACCACGAACAAGAGTGCACCTTCGGAACATCCTGCAGATGAGGAGGTGTGTCTTGGTGGTGATGAGAAGGAAATATCTGTCGAGTTGGCTACAAGGAGTGTAAATTCGAAAAGGAAGGCGCTGTCTGTCCTAGAGCCCAGTGATTTGCTTGCGGACACGCCATTCCAGGGGACTACATTTAATAAAGAAGCACTGAAAATGTCTAGGCGCAGTATTTCAAGCCGCTACCCTCAAGGTTTGGACATGCGCAATTGTCGAAGGCAAACTCAGTTATGGCATCTTCTAAAGAAATGGGTGTGAGCGTGGAAGTCATCTGGAAAACAAATCTGTCTTTTTACAAGGATATAGAAGCAGCTCTGGAGCCACTTTGGCGAAAATACAATGGTATCGAGCGCCTCTCGGGAGGCTTACACGGAGTGTGCATGCTATTCCTAGCCTGCACTGGGTACTACGGCCACCTCATGTTGCAGAGACGGTGATGGGCGACTTATACGCTGTGACCTCGTATTCACAATGTCGGGTGCTGCATGTAGACTTATTTGCATTTATGCCGCTGTAAAGCAGGAAGATGGAAGGCCTATTTCCTGTCATTGATTGGCCATTTACACAAAGATCGAAACATTTTACTTTCTATAGATTTCACTTGCGTATGCCGGGATGAAGACCGAGGAGTGCTAAATAAACGTCATGACCATAATGCTGCTTTATGTATTTATTTAGTGTCTGAATACAGCCTGGTGGATGTTGGACAAGATAGGAGTGACAACATTCATTTATTCTCTTTTTTTTTGCCCTTGCAGTGCTCATCGTGACAATGGTCTGCTGCACCAGTTGCACACTTTTTTGGTTAATGGTTGCGGCCGATATACTTCACCGGTGACTCTATGGTCCATGTTTAGATAGGAAGGCACAGTCAATGCCTAGTGCACCCTCGTTGGGAGCTCTGGAAAATGAATAGCTGTCTCTTGCGGGATGAAATCTTTCAGCGGGTTGTTTCTGAATGGTCGGGCATTGATCTCTACACTTTACAAAAATGGGACTTAGAACAGAGAAATAATTTGTTTATTGAAGTTTTAGTCCGGATTGCAATGCTCAAGAAACATCTTCTTTAGCTGGTGCATATGATGAATGGGTTGTACCAGTGCTGAAGGAGCCAATAAAGCTTAAACAGATATTCAACAATTTACAACAGAGAGAAATGAGGGGCCTTAACAAGATCTAGATCCAATAGGTTTTTAGATACACAGCCATCTAGACAGGCCCGTAAGGGATAGAAGGGAGACAGCTCTTGGCAAGAAAATACTGGAAATTCAATAGGCGATGTCACCCACGTGATGCACTTGGTATTCTTGATTCTTTCTTTTGACTGATATCAAAAGCTCTCTGGGAATTGTGGTGGCGAAAATGGGAGATCGTATTACAGTTGCTTTTTGAAGCTTTTCCTAGATTTTATGATGAGCAGCGAGCAGAAGCGGAAAGACTTGTCACTTTGAACAAGAACAAGTCTAGTTCTGAAATGCAGAGTGAGAAATCCTTTGCTTGGGCGGTATTACAAGCGAGTTCCAAAAACAATTTTCGCCTTGTCTTGCACCTGTTTTGCTGGAAACTTGCCAATCATCTAATGATGTTGGTGTTTTTGCCTCCCTGTTTGGTTTCTGGGTACACTGCTCTTATAACAAAAAAACTAAGGACAGTGATCGCTTGAAGGCTTTTGAAGAGTGCCGTTCAATTTCCCTTTAAATTGTAGGTTACAATATTTTCGCTAAGATCATTTGTTACCGTATGCAGCAGTAGTAATAAACCTAATTGGAATCCATCAGCGTTGTTGCATTAGAGGCCTCAGCATAAACACCCGTATCCATATTTCACATTCGGTATTGGAGACTGTATCAAGTGAGAGTGGCTGGTAGGTGTGATTTATATTGACCTCACAAACGGCTTGATAAAGTCCGCAGCAATTTCTTGTTCACGATCTTGCAGCTCGTAAATATGGGTGATATTTTGCTCAATTCATAACTCTATTGGATATGGTGACATATACCAGGCTAATTGTTAGCCATGAGCGGACCAAACCGATTCCACTTAAATCATTTGTCCGCTATGGGTGTTTATTGTCCCCTTTGTGGTCTCTCCTTATCTTGAACTCCTTTGTAACATTATTAACAGCGATGCTATGTGAGGTTTATTGACTCAAGATTTATTTAAGATTTCGGCCTATTCTGATTATGTTCCTCACTTTTCATCTTGCAAAAATAATGTACTCAAGGCTTTGCATTTAGATGAAATTTGGTGTGGTATCAGGTGCGGCTCTTAGTTTAGACAAATCAAAAGGACTCTTGTGGGGTCACCAGGTTTAGTATATTGGAGGATTTGTACTAGGATTTTGGCCCCCTATACTACATAGAGTTTTCTGTTCATCCGGCTTGCAACATTCGACCATATTGGGATTCAGGAACTTTAGTTATATGAGCCGAAAATGTCAGATTTGGAACGGTCCTAAACTTTTGGTGTATGCTAGCACGAAAATCTGCAAAATATTCTTTTTTGCAAAGCTTGCCTATGTCCCGCAAGATCTACATTGTGCGAGAAAGATAGTGCTGGCAATAGACAGAATATTAGCAACTTCCATGTAGTGCTCTCAGTGGGAAACAAAGCGTCAGGGATACTTATGCCTCCCCATAGAGTCTGGCCAGGTCTGGGAAAATATGCCTTGTTCACTTGTTCGTTCATCAGCTAGTTCGCGTGTTTTTTTTTTTTTTTTTTCAAATTAGAAAGCGATCTCTATTAAAGCGATAGCCTTGTTAGCCTTATTATAGATGGTCAGTAGTCTAGGCAGCGGCCAGGATCATCTCGATGCTCACCGGCAGCCGTTGCACTAATAGTTTGCGTAGGAGAGTGTTCTCCGTTTCAGCTTGTGCGCTGAAAATCTGCAACATGGGACGGAACCCGCAAAGCCCATGTACAGATGGACGCTCTTAAGCGTTCTCCCCAAATCTGTGGTGAAGGCGAGGAACGCCGCCTTAACCTGGTCTCAGGGATCCACCGAGGGAGCGGTGGGAGGATTAAGCCCAAAGGAGTTAGGAGCTCGGCGACGTTTTCTACAACGGTTAGACGCAGGGTGAAGACAAGTTGTAAATGCTGTCTCGAGTCTTGCCTGGGCGGTGACGCGGTCTAAGTAGAAGTGGGCCTTGACGTGGTGAAACCAAAGCTCTGAACTTCTCTCCTGCAACGGCAAAAGGCAGAAAGCAGGACCTTATAGGGGTGTTTGGGCCTCGGGCATCGGAGTAGGCACCTGGCTGGGGTCCGCGGTCTGAGTCCTGGTGTTTATGACTCTGTCTTGTATCAGCACGGGCACAGATACAGGCGGCTTGGTTTGGTTTTGTTTATAGCGTTGAGCGCTACAAAGGGGCTCAGTATATGCGGTTTGTTATACTGATGGCCAGGAAATTGTCGACTACCTCCGATTCATCGATGTGCCCTTGACATCGCACAGTATATCTTTGCCTTGCTTTCAGCCTACATCGAAGAACAGCTGCCATGCAAGAGGGAGAACCCTCGTCCTTGTGCTAGGCAGTCGATTGCCCTAACCACAGAGCGACCGTTTAGTTTTTGCAGCTAAAAGCATTCTATGAGGAAACACTTCCATGTGGAGCTTGTTTCGTAGCTTTCAGCCAATTGCTACTACATGGAAGCGATTAACGTCGTTGCTACACTCAAGAACAGTATAGGCACCGAGAAAAATGATAAAAAAGGGTAACATTTTTTATATAAAGGGGACAACATGAACGAAAAATCTAATTCGCCATGCGACCCTTAATGACGACCCACGGTAAGAAAAATAACGGAAAAGCAACGCCAAAAGTAGAATAAATCAGCTCTGCAGTGGAAGAAAAAACTCGGTTTGGCTTTTTTGCGGCACAACGTAGTGAATGACGGGAAAAATATGATAAAAAAACAGTGTTTAAGGACACTGCGGCGCTTTTTGTGAAAATCGAGATTTCAGCAGAAACGCAGTTTTTCATGCTACGAACTCGAATATCGGGTACAAATTAGGCATAAAAAGCAGAATTCGCCTCTTTTTCAGCAGAAATTCGCAGCCGCGAGACGGAGCTCAGCGCGGGTCGCGCCGCCACCTGTGATTGGCCAAAACGTCAAATGACGACATTTTGAGGACCGGGAAAGCTTCCGATGCGGCTCCGTCGTTAGGCTACGTGCTGGTCGCATTTCACATGGATTTGTGAAAGTCATTTATAGCACGCTGTTTTCCATCAGGCTTTTCCCCGCATGTACCCATACCAGATGCGCCCACAAACGATGCAGCACTTCCGTTGCTGAGAGCGCAGGTTTTGCATGAAATGTTGCTTTAGTATAGAGTAAGGCCTTTAAAAAGTAGTGTCTCATGGGTAGCAGAAACGACTTGGCCCTCAGAGGAATCAGAGAAACCTCGGCGTGCATATTCCTGGGAAGGAAGGGCAGCGAACAATTCACTAGCCGATGTTAAGGATGCGCCAACGGGTTGACGCGGGAGCTGCCGCTCTTTACTATAAAGGCAAGAAGTCCCGTCCAAAGAGGTGAAACGGTGAGTAACGGCGCCGCCGAGACGCCACTAGGAGCGGCCGTCACAAAGGAAAGCCGAGAAGGAACGCGGGGTTGTTCCACCGGTCAGTGACAGCGGTCAACTACAGGTCATCGGGAACAAAAAGGTTCAAAAGGATCCTGGTGTCTCCCGCATTGGTCGGTACCCTCCAGACGGACACGCGGTCATCTCCATTGTCTGGCCGACGGCGCGCGGCGGCCCTTGCGAAGCATACGTGTGTGCCCAGACCAGGAGGCGCCGACAGTCAACGCTTTTCCAATTGGTCCTACCGACGGCGCGCGGTGGCTCGTTCGACGCAGGCGTATCCCAGCCTATGAGACGCCGGAAGCAGACAGCAAGCTCCTCGTGTGCTGCCATATCCACCGCCACAGCGCCTTTCTCCTCACCACCAAGTGTACAATCTTTCGAGGCTGCGCGTGTCTGAGAGTGAAAGTATGTCCATATGAGTGACATTAGAGTGATAAGGACACTCCCTCGACGAGCCCGTCCTAGGCCACCTGGGGAACACGAACGCTTTAAAACTGTGTGTTTGTGCGGGCATCGTCAGTTCTTCTACGGAGTTCTTTTCTACTCCTGCTAACAATGTAAACAAACAAGTCTTCGTCCTTCTACTCCCAGCTCCTTCGCTCAGCGGCGCTTCTTCCTAGGTGGAGCGGGCGTCGATGCGGCCGAGGATCCGTCCAGCGGCACCAGAGGCCCACCTCCAACATCGATTACCTCCGTTTCAGGCCTCCCGCCCAACGCGAAACGCCATTGTTGTGGATAAAAGGCCCAATGCGTGGTGTACCAAATCCTGCTTTGAGTGCCAGGCGTCCTACTTTGAGGAAACGAAGAATTTTAAAGAAAGGGTGAAGCAGTACGCAGCTGCCACCAGACAAATGAACATTAAGCTAATCGCGGCTGCTGAGCTCTGCAAAGCTTGCGAAGCATTGACGAAGCTCTTTTACCTTACACCATGTCAAAAACGGGCATAAGTTACGTCAGCCAGCTCTGCGGGGTCAGTGGTAGTACCAGAAAGGTCCGTCTTGATAAAGCTAAAGACTACATATCTCACCTTTCCGACTGGCGTGGAACTAGCTGCCCTACGGGCTGCAGTCGAATACATGAGCCAGGAACTCTCTCGAAAATAATGGTCAGTTTTGACTGACTCCAAAGCAGCGCTTCAAGGCATGCAATCGGCACTACGCCACGGCTCAAATGAGAACCTAATTGCAGAGATCAGCACGCTGCACCACGCCGCAATATCCAAAGGCCACGACATCCTCTCCCAGTGGTTGCCAGGACACTGTGACATTGCAGGAAATAACCAGGCGGACGACGCCGCCCATTCTGCCCACAACGACGGACTTCTAGTTAAAATTCCGTTACCGAGAGCCGACGCAGCGAGCGGGCTTCGCTGTTTGGCTTTGGAGCTGACAAATTCAGTGTGGAACACCGGAGAGTTCCCAACCGTCGCCTCAAGGCATTAGACCCCGGACAGCGCCGGCGTATCCCCCACCACACAACATGTCGTGAAACGATGTTACTGTGCCGTCTATGGCTTGGCGTTGCTTTCGCCAACAAATACGCCTTCCTAATCGGGATGTCTGACAGCCCTGCTTGTGAACGATGTGGCGTTGATGAAACAATTGAGCACCTCCTCTGTGATTGCCCTACTTTTGCAATTGAACGACATACTCTGCGTACTGCATTGGATCGTCCGGACGCTCACCCCTTAACGGAAGGGAAGATCTTGGGACCATGGCCACAAACGTCCTCTGTGCTCAAAGCCTACAAAGCACTTCCTCGCTTTTTAAGGGTGACTACTCTATTTGAGAGACTATGACTTTCGCACCTCCTCTTCTCTTCTACCCTTCCCCTTTATTTCTCCATTACTCTTCCCCAGTGCAGGGTAGCCAACCGGAGTTCATTCTTTCTGGTTAACATCCCTGCCTTCCGCCCTCCTTTTCTCCTCCTCCTCCATGTTCTGAAATGTGTTTTTTACGAGCCCCGTCGACTTTATTTCTTATCTCAGGCATCAACAGGCACAAAATCACGACGCAATATATGAACAACCTCGGTGATTGCTTGCTTGGGTGCATCGAAGGAGACCTCGCTCAGTGCGCTCCATACATGAATTCGCCCATACGTAGATGAGCGGTACATGTCTTACCTTCTAAAAACCGTCATGTAGCGGTTCCGCGAACATATCAGGCACATGCCGTGCTGAAAAGGATCTCGAAAAACCGAATATGATGATGATGATGATGGATTTTAATGGCGCAAGGGCGACTCAGGCCATAGAGCGCCAGACTCAAGGTTAAAGGTGTACTCAAGTTTATATAATAGAATAGTTGTGATTTTTCATGAAGGAATAAAAAACAGTGGTGTATAGGGCCTAAAAATGTATTCGCTCTGTAAAATTGCTAAAAACAATGGTGTATAGGGCCTAAAATTCATTTGCGATATATAATGGATGTGCAATGTATAAGTAGATGTTTTAAGGGATCTCATCCGTCCTCTCAAGGAGGAGCGGGCTGAGACCCACGTCGATAAGAAATTTCATGTAAAAAGCCTACTTGTGATAAAAATTTAAGCACTTGTTTTAAAGGAAACATTGGGTTGTCGCCAATAAAAATCGATGGGTGTGCAGGTATTTGATGAGTGAACAAGGAGGGAAAATGACGTCTTCTTTCTAGTTCCAGTTGTACACATATGATTAAAACATGAATAACAGTGAGCCGATCACCACATCTCGAGCAGTGCGGTGCAGGAGAGTTGGTTAAAAGATATGTATGGGTTATGTATGTGTGACCAATTCTCAGCCTGCACAGGGCTACTTCTTTAAACCTGTCTTGTTTTTCTGTGGTGTATCTGCCTATCCTTGGCTTTATTGTGTGTAATTTATTTTCTGATGCTGCGTCCCATTCCTCTTGCCATTGTTGTCGAATCATGTTTTTTATGTGTGGTTTGAGGTCATGATAAGTTATCTTATCAATGTCTGTGCCATTTCGAAGGGCAGCTGACGCAGCTAGCCTATCAGCTGCCTCATTACCCGGTATACAGCGGTGGCCTGGCACCCAACACAGTGTAATTTTAATTTCTAGTTCATGGGCAAACATAAGGGTGTTATAAAGAGAGTTCAGGACTGGGTTCTTATTATGCAATTTCCAAAAGGATAGGGACGTTAAAACACTGAGGGAGTCTGTGTAGATGACTGATGTCTGTATTTTATTTTCTATAATGTGTCTCACAGCTAAAAGGATACCACGGCATTCAGCGGTAAATATACTAGTATAACTGTTCAAGGTTTTTGACTGTGAAAACTGTGGTCCATGTGCTGCACAGGAGACTTGAGCAGACTTCGAAGCATCAGTGCAATATTCATCACAAGTGTACTTCTCCTGAAGTGACATGAAGTGCTGCTGTATGGCAATAGGGGATGCATGTTTGCCCACTTCAAGAAACGACAGGTCACAATTAACACCGTGCATTTTCCAAGGAGCAATTAGGTCTTTTATGGAAGTTGTATGGAGACTGGTAACCGAAACATTCAGATATTCAGTATGCGTGGCAACTCTGATCGGATATGGTGGTGTTCAGTTCAGTTCAGTTCAGTCGTTCAGTCGTGTCCGACTCTTCGTGACCCTATTGACCATGTCACGCCACGCTTTCCGGTCTCTCACTATCTTCCTAACATCACATAATTTCATCTGCAGTGCCTCGAGCATGCCATCTAACCATCGCGTTCGCTGCCTACCCCTTCTCCGGCGACCCTCAACCTTTCCCAACATCAAATCTTTCTCCAGCGACTCCTCTCTGACTTTTGAGAAAAGTGCTGTGCCAGTTTTGTCAAGCAGGAGCCGACGACATGGATGGTCCAGTTGGCATAGTACCTTCATAGCATAAGTTAGAGAAGTAAATTGTCTCCTTCGTTGCAGTGACCATCGGTTCGCCTCGACATAGAGGCTAGCAATTGGGCTAGTTCGGAAAGCGCCCGTAGCGAGGCGAAGGCCGAGGTGGTGCACGGAATCGAGCAATTTTAGCGCAGAGGATGATGCTGACCCATAAACCATCGAGCAATAGTCAATGCGTGATAGAACTACACTATTCAGAAGTTTCAGAAGGCAGTCGCGGTCTGTGCCCCATGACCGGTGAGAGAGAATTTTTAGCAAATTCATTGCTTTCAGACACTTAAGTCGCAACTGTTTTATGTGGGGAATGAAGGAAAGTTTTTCGTCAACAACTACGCCAAGAAATTTATGTTCTTTTTTAAAGGCAAGGCTCTGACCATTCAGTGTAATGTTGAGGTCAGGCCTGATGCCACGCTGCCTAGAGAAAAGTACACACTCTTTCCAGAGTTAAATTTAAACCCATTGTCATCAGCCCACCTGGACAATTTGTTTACACCTAGCTGAATATGTCGTTCACAGATGGCCAAGTTGCAAGATTTGAAGCTTATCTGGACGTCATCAACATATACAGAACAATAAATAGTTTTTGGCAGCACGCTTTTTAAAGAGTTCATTTTGGCTACGAAAAGTGTGCAACTGAGAACACCACCTTGAGGGACACCATTTTCCTGAATGTACTGCTTTGAATATGCATTGCCAACACGAACTTTGAAGGTCCGTTCAGACAAGTAACTTCGAATTGTGTTCAACATGTTTCCTGTGATGCCAAGAGAGAAGAGGTCGCGGATGATACCATAGCGCCAAGTGGTATCATATGCTTTTTCAAGATCGAAAAAGACAGATAAACAATGTTGTTTATGTACAAAAGCATCCCTTGCATAAGACTCAAAGGCAATGAGCTGATCAGCTGTTGATCGCCCAGCTCTAAAACCAGCTTGATTTTGATGAAGAAGACCATTGTATTCAAGGAAATGAAGAAGGCGACGATTTACCATTTTCTCAAAAAGCTTGCATAGACAGCTGGTTAGTGCGATAGGCCGATAACTAGCAGCAAGTGTGGGTTCTTTTCCGGGTTTTATTATTGGGATGATGACCGCTTCCTTCCATGCTTTAGGAAAGCGTCATGTGGCCCATATTTTATTATACAGGCAAAGTAGGGTTTCAAGCGTGCCCGTATGCAGGTGTTTGAGCATTCCATATGTGACCCTGTCAGGACCTGGTGCTGTGTTCCCACATGTGCCAAGTGCAATCTTCAGCTCCTGCATGGTGAAAGGGCTATTGTACCCTCCTGTGCACGATCTTTTATCACATATAGGCTTCCTCTCCTCAGTTACCTTGTGCCGCAAAAAAGAATCTGTATAGTGCGCTGAGCTGAATACATATTCGAAGTGTTGCCCTAGTGTGTCTGCTTGGTGTTCAAGAGAGTCACCACTAGTGCTGACAAGGGGTGTTGGGAGAGTGTTATTTCCTTTGAGTGCTCTTATTCTGTTGTATACTTTGTGAGAATCATAATAAGAGTTCACAGAAGAAAGGAATGATGACCAGCTTTCTCGCTTGGAGATGCGTCGAACACGTTTGCCATTTGCCTTTGCGCGCTTAAATTCTATTAGGTTGTCAGCCGTGGGGTATCGGCGTAACTTCGACCATGCCTTGTTTTGTGTTTCACGGGCAGTTTTACATTCTGCATTCCACCACGGCCTTCGTTTGTTTCGTGGCTTACTTGATGTTTGTGGAATGTGTTTTTCTGCAGCATCTATAATGTGCAGCGTGATCAAGAGTTGAGATTCGTCAACGCCTAAGCCAGTAACTGATGGACAGGGCAGAGCTGAGTGTTTCCTGAACATCTCCCAGTTGGCCGCATATTCTTTAAATTTCGTGGGACTAGATGCATTTACATTTTTATTGCCTGTGTACTTCACAGAGATGGGAAAATGGTCGCTTCCATATAGATTGTCAATAACAACCCACTCTGTAGCTGCCAAGAGCATCGGAGAGCCAATGGCTAAGTCAATGGCTGTGTACGTATTATGAGCTGAGCTGTAGTATGTTGGCTGTTTTGAGTTGAGTAAACATGATCCTGAGAACAACAAGAACTTTTCAATTAGTGCACCTCGGAAGTCCGTTCTTGTACATGCCCATAATGGGTGGTGGGCATTAAAGTCTCCGACCAGCAGCCATGGCTCTGGGAGTTGGTCAATCAGCCTTTCAAAATTTTTGCTGCATAGCCTATGATCTGGCGGAATATACAGGGAACATACCGTTGTTATTTTACCGAATATTAAGGCTTGTATTGCCACTGCCTCTAAGTCTGTGTTAATCGAGATGTTTCGACAAGCGATTGACTTTTGTGTTATAATGGCAACGCCACCGGAGGGGTGAGTACTGCCTTGCCTATCTTTCCTGAATATACGATACTGCTTGAGAAAACTTGTGTCTGTTGGTTTCAGATGCGTTTCTTGCAGACAAACTATGTTTGGTTGGTGTTCGGCGAGGATTTCATATACGTCATCCAGATTTTTTAGGAGTCCTCGACAGTTCCAATAAATGATACTCTCGGTAGCCATTTTGGTAGGTGTGGAAGGAATATGGAGTAGGGTTAGGACTCGCCGCCCTTATCAGGGGGCTTAACTGGTGTATGTTTTTTTGATTTGAGACGGTCCAGCAGGCCCCGCCTCTCATTGGCGGACTCCCTAGGCGCCGCTGACGCTGCAGACTCCGTGCTCACCTCCATCGCCTCTGGTGAAGGCATGGAGGCAGGAGGTTTTTCAAGAGGAACAAAGTCCCTCTCAGATGTCTTTGGTGTCCCGGACGTCTGGGGGAAAGTGACCTCCGGGACTGCAAAGATTGGTGCAGCCGGTGGCTGCTCAGTGAGGAGCCGTGGTGGGAGCACGTCAGCAGCATTGCACTGCGTGCCCACCGTTACTAGACGCGGCCTGGCCCCTCTGCGGGCTGCGTTAGCATAGGGAGCGGAGGAAAGCATTCTGTGCTTTTTTCGGGCCTCTCCGTATGTTATCTTCTCAGTTATCTGTATATTGATTACTTCTTTTTCGGCCTGAAAGGCTGCACAGGACCGTGAGTATGCAGGGTGGGTGCCCTCACAGTTCACACATTTGTAGTCAGTTGCACTGTATTTATCGGCTGCATGGTCATGCGCGCTGCATTTTGCACAGGTAAGGCGTCCTCGACATGTCTGGCTGCCATGCCCGTACCGCTGACACTTGAAGCACCTGCGGGGGCTTGGTATGTACGGGCTAACTTTGCATCGGATAAATTCCACATTGACAAATTCAGGAAGTGTGCTGTGGTTGAAGGTGAGAACAATATGTTTCGTTTTTATTTCTTCGTTCTTTCGCCTGATTGTTATTCTTCGTACTGCTGTTACACCTTGGTTCTGTAGGCCCTCAAGGAGATCTGATTCTGTTTCGTTTAGGAGGTCTCGCTCAGAGACAACTCCCTGGCAGCTGTTAAGACTGCGGTGGGGTGATACCTGAACGTCAAGGTGAGCAAACGTTTTTGTTATGAGAAGGTTGTCAGATTGACTTTTGTCTGATACCTCTATTAGCAGGTCACCAGATCCTAGTTTTTTCGCTTTATAGTTTGCCCCAATGATGGCCTTCATAGAGTTGGCAATCAGAAAGACTGACAGTTCATTTACTGGTTGAGATTGGGTTACAGAGTGCAAGACAAGAAATTTTGGAAAGTTCTCGGTTGGTGTACTGATTTTTTGCATCACTTCGGTGCGACTCCTTTTCGGGGGTCGATCAGGTTTTTTTAAAGGTAGTTTTTCCATGCAGTATGGATTGTTTTAAGGGGTTCTAATATATGTCGCCTCTGGTTCACCCTTATACGCAGAGGAAGGTCCCGGAGCCCCTCGCCTGGTGGACAGGCGAGGAGCCCATCGGCCGAGGCTTGACCATGGCCTCGACCGCCACCGTTCAAGGTTTCTTCCCTTCACCTCTCAACCTATCGCCACGGTACGGATTACAGCTTCGGTATGGGGGCTCAGGGTCTGTGGTGGCACCAAGCACCAACACCTAGTTTACACAAGGTGCCCTTGCGGGGGAAAAACCGAATAATGCGGTCGTTCGCAAAAGATCATCAGCGCGCGCTGCTGATCGGTGGTGCTATGTTTCGCACACAAGCCTTTGCGCGTACCTTTGCGGAAAAAAAATAGAGACACGCGAGTACAACCATGCGCCGATGCTTTCTGCCCGTCCCGTCGGTCGCGAGACTGCACTCCATGAACAGATCGCAATCAACTCTAAACGTGATGGTTCACATACAAATGAGACCTGAATAGCCAGAAAGGAATGGAACTACAATCAGAAGTACAAGTCTTGGCTCCCTATTCTTTCTAGTATAAACGTTCTAGGAATTGGTGACTGGCACGACTTATTTGAGCGAGGAAATTGAAGGAAGCGCATCATGGTTCAGCCATGCCTTTTTGAGAAAGACCTATAGAAATCGCATTAGGAACAAGCTTCACGTAGCCACAGTCACGAAAATGATTCGAGTAGAATGTTTTCCTTGGCCGGCTTCAGTTTATCTCTTTTCTCAGCAGCGTCGCATTGCGCCGCGAGTTTTTGACATTGCGAAAAACGATGGAAGACGACATCGTCGCGCCCGCAGCTGTTCTCGCATCCCAACACACGCAAAGCAGTGTTGTATCGTGTGCGCAGCACTCATTTGACATGTTTTGTAAGTCAACGCACGCAAGACGAGCAACAGCGCGCGCCGAAAGCTCCATCCGTTACCCCTGAATGCCTCCGACTCCTCAAAATTACACCCACCGCGGCCGGAGAAGCGAGGTTTTTATCTCTGCTTTCCTCCGCTATAGCAGTCGTGTGGAGCACGGAAGATTTGAATGGCGCGATTTCAGTCGGCGAATTCACAAGTGTTTTTTGCCCAATCGAAAAAAAAAAACTTCAGAGACATGACGAACCAATCATATACTTCAAAAACCTCGAGTATTAGCTTATCTGAAAACCGCCGCAGTTCCCTTTAAAGGGGTCGTGAAACGAAATGTAGCTGCCCAGTTGTAATTTTCCTTGCTTCAGTAAACATTAGGCACGCTAATTCTAAAATATCTCGCCGAAATATTGCTTCTGGATTTATTAATACCGTTCTGAAATCACACCTTTTTTGCGTTCCTGAAGCGACCATGCGACCCTGTAGGCCGGAATCAGAAGTACTCGCCTACGTCATCGTTAGCCGTTTGGAAACGCAGATATTAATCGTTGTTGTCCTAAAATAATAAGCTCCTGTTAAAGTTAAAAAATAAGAAAATAGTATATCAACTATTCGCTCACGCAAACGCATTTCTTCAACAATCTGCCCACGTTACTGTCACGTGACGCGTGGTTGGCGGCGGCGGCGGAGGACGGGTGTCGTCTGCTTCTCGCTGCGCGCTGGAGCAGAGCGAGAGACGACGCTCAAGTTCAGATTTTCTCCGCCGGGTACTCCAAATGACAATGGTTCTAATCTCATTTGTCGTTATTTTTTTTGTGAACATTCCTGATGGAGCACAACAACGTCTTGAGCAGTTTCATACCACCGGTACAACTTACCAGGTCAAAGCATCGCTGCATACACCTTACGGGTGCTGGTTGTGCGGCCGCTGCTGTAACTTTTATTTTGTTCATTCTTGGCTTCATTAAAGATACGATGTAAATACAGTTTCAGGTCGAAGAAATCGACAAGTGTGTTCAGTTCGTGTAGTGGCTGGAGTGTTTCAGGAGCGGGCGCCGCGGCACGTACTCGTATATTGCTCGCCTCCGCGCTGCATCGTTGAGAATAGCGTGTTGAGCTTCGCTTTCTTTATTTTGGCTCGATGACCTGAACTATGGCAGTGCACGGAAAGCCGGAAACAGAAAGAAAAAAAGAAAAGGTAGGTACAATGTACTTGGGTGGCCCTTTCACCCAACGCGTTGTCGCGTGCACATGTGCTTCTTCGAGGCGCCGGGACGGGAAGCGATCGCGCATGCTACACACATGTTCGCAATTCTCTAAAAGCGTTTACCGGGTCCGCAAGCTGCACCGTGCCATTTCAAAAAAGAGCGGAGACCCCGTTCACCGGCACTCAAACATTGTAGTGCGGAAGAAAGCTAATGAGTTTTGCTCCCCCATCTTCCCGACGCCTCTTTCGTTATCTTTCTCAAAAAAAAAAAAAAGAGTTGAAGGACCACCCTGCTTCCAACACCCTCGGGCTGGTAGCCGGCGCCCGTGCTCTATGCTCTCTGAAAGCGTGTTTTTCCGGGCAATATTCAAGCGTTTAAGCAGACGAGACTCGTACTCCGTGCTGGTCTCGCGCTCGGCTCTTTCCGTGTGCCCGGAATCCACGCTCTTCCATGCAAATCTGTTCCTTCCGTCACTCGCTGCCTCTTCCATCGTGTTTGCTATTCGCTCCTCTACGTTGTGGCCCCGTTAGCTTTTGTCGTTCTCGGCGCGTTGCGCGCGTGTGAGGAGTGGTCGCTATGCCATCCGTGTGTATTGTGAGACATTGCAGCACGAAGTACCGGAGTGGAAGTAACGTTCGGTTCCACAAGTTGCCCAGTGATCCCCAGCGAAAAGCCGCCTGGCTTCGAGCCATTAACCGCGATGGTCCCAGCGGTATGGGCACACTGACGGGGTTCGTGTGTACAGATCATTTTTTACCAGAAGATTATGAAATGAACCTCGATGTCGCTCGAAGCCTCGGCATGGAAGACGGAGACTTGGGACGGAGTTTGTGTTGCATATGTCTCCTCCCATAGCCAGGCCCATGTCTGGCGCGGGCCCGTAAATCCAAGCCTCTGGGTGGCTGGAGCGGGACTTCAACACGGGTGAGCAGACACCCGAGAGCCCTCCGCGGAAGCGGAGAGGACTCAGCTGTGACCTGATGAAGAGGGACAGGTCAGCCTGGTGGCATTAATTTGTCATCGAGCAAACTAAGGCAGTTTTCCCGATGATGGGTGGATTGACTTTTGGTTGGTCACTGGGAGGGGCTGCGTCCTCCTGTAACCGAGAGGGGTGCAACCATTGGCGATGAAGCTCTGAGGGATAAGGCTGGGAGCAATGGCGCGCTCCTGTAATCGAGAGAGGCCACGCCGGTGAATGCTCAGACGGCCGACTGGAACCTCGGAACCTTGTGCACTCTGAGGAAGTCTACCCCGCTAAAGCGGGGTAGATTCTCGGGCTTAGGAACTGCTACTATGGGGCCCACTGAAGATTGCAGCCTTTACCGATGATGTACCCTATTGACAAACGGGACTAGGGATAAGGCTGGGGAGCTCCCAACTCCCTGTAATCCATGGTGGAAGCCGCTGGAGTCGGAGGTGACCACTCCTCGTAGCGGGAAATAAGAGTCTGTTCCCCGCCGGTGCAGTCCAGGGATGGGCTGTGCCGGCTAAGTCTCTATGTATGGACGCCGCGGGGGAATCCCCGCTGACTTATGTCATCAGGGGTAGGGACAACCCCGTGTAACCCAGCCCGCGAGGAGGCATGGGGGCGCTGTTAGAGACTGTCTTCACTCCACCTCCGGCGTGCCAGGTCCGTCCTGGGAAACACTGAGGCCTTCGGGCGTCTCAGCAGGCTAAGAGAGTGAAGGCGAAGCGAAAGCAGAACTGGTGCAAGCACCCTTTGAGAGTCTGTCAGTAGTACCGCTGTGAGACCAGAGGGGTGGAGGATGAAGCCTCCACTCGCGCTTCCGGTACGTAGGCGGTAGGTCCCAAAGGTTTTGGAATACGGGGCCGGCGTCCAATCCAAGACGCTTAACAAAATTTGGTAGAATCGGGCTCTCGCGTGGAGCGCAGCACGAAGAGAGTTACCGAAGTCGGGGGCGCGAAGGCGTCTGGCAGGGGTACACGTCATGGGAGTGTACCACGGGTGTTGCGATCCCGCCTGCCCGAGCACGTGGGTGCGACCCACAACACGACCAACGCGGTGGCAGTAGTTGACAAGTCCGCCACGCGCGCTGGGAGAGCTGCAGGATTCGTTTTCAGCTCGACGATGACCAGACGTAAACTGGGACAAGAGCGGTCCCCGGCGTGGGTGTCCGCCATTTTGTGGGACTTAGCTCTTGGGAAGGGGCTCGGCCTGGGCGATCCCATGTAAGCCTGGGGGATACTTGTTGGCGAGCTAAAACTCTTCTCCCAAATAGTTGCGCCGATGTGGCAGTGATTCGTTCCGCCATCGGACAACAATAAGTCCGCTTTGCGCGGCAACAGCCCATTATGTGGCCCTTTTTTTTTTCTTGAACCAACATGTTTGGTTCATGGCCCCTTTTCCCAAGCATTTCACCCCAGAAGAGCCGAGCACCAGGCCGGGGGAAATCTTGTACCCATTGGAAACCGGTGGGTGCCCGGCGGCACTGGGGATTGAACCCCGTACCTCCCGAGACCATTCCGGAGCAGTCCAGGACGCCGTAACGTTGAGCTGCAACTAACTGCCTGCTTCATTCTGTGCAGCCTGTCATCGGGAAAAAAAATCCTCAAGCCATCGCCTGAAATCCTGCTTATTGCCTACACCGAGCGTCCACGTGCTGCGTCCGCCAGATACCTGTTTGTGCCTGCGCTTTGCTGTTGGACTGTTGGAGGGCCGTCGGCGACACTTTATCATCCGGCAGTCAGCTGCGCTTGCGCAGCTCGAAGGGCCATCGACGTCACAGGAAGGCTATAAAATCCGCTGTCTAGCCCATCCTCAGCACCATTCCGGAGCAGTCCAGGACGCCGTAACGTTGAGCTGCAACTAACTGCCTGCTTCATTCTGTGCAGCCTGTCATCGGGAAAAAAAATCCTCAAGCCATCGCCTGAAATCCTGCTTATTGCCTACACCGAGCGTCCACGTGCTGCGTCCGCCAGATACCTGTTTGTGCCTGCGCTTTGCTGTTGGACTGTTGGAGGGCCGTCGGCGACACTTTATCATCCGGCAGTCAGCTGCGCTTGCGCAGCTCGAAGGGCCATCGACGTCACAGGAAGGCTATAAAATCCGCTGTCTAGCCCATCCTCAGCACCATTCCGGAGCAGTCCAGGACGCCGTAACGTTGAGCTGCAACTAACTGCCTGCTTCATTCTGTGCAGGTACGTGTGTGAGCCTTCTTTTACTTAAGGTGCTTGTTGCTATATAGCGGCTCTTGGACTGCTCCGTCCGTCTGTACATGATATTATGGGAGACAAGGCACCTTCGACTATAAAGGAAGTCGTGAAAGCACTTGCTGACATGTCAGCACACTTTGAGACAAATCAGCTAGAGCTGAAAGAGGCCCTCAAAAAGGTAATTGAAGATGAGCTTGAGCCAGTGCGGAAATCCATGGAGTTCATTAACACAATTTTTGAGGAGCTTAAGGCAGAAATAGCTGAAATGAAAAAGGAACTGAAATATGTGAAAGCTGAAAGCGTAGAAATAAAAAAAGACAACGATCGCCTCTCAAAAGAACTAGAAGACGTGAAGAAAGAGGTGATTGACTTGCAGCAGTACAGCAGGAGAAGTAATCTGGAAATCAAGGGGCTTCCTGTAGTCCAGGGTGAAAACCTTGTCGCTACTTTGACAGATATATCACGCCATTTGCAAATTGAAATCAGTGAGAGTGACATTGATGTCGTTCACCGAGTGCCATCGATGAACAAAAAAGAGTCAAATGTGGTGGTCAAATTTCATTCCCGTGCCGCTAGAGACAAAATGCTGAAAGCTGCCAAAAAACAAAGACTAAACACATTTCACCTGGGTTTCAACAGCTCAGAAGAAAAGAGTTCACCAGTCTATGTTAACGAGCATTTGTGCCCGGCAAAAAAAGTGCTGCTGGGCCACGCTTTGAAGGCAAAAAAAGAGAAGGGTTGGAAGTATGCCTGGGTCATAGAAGGTAAAATCTTGATGCGCAAGACAGACAACTCGCACGTACTGCAGGTGACGCGAATGGCTGACCTCGCCCAGGTACAGTAATAAATAGGCTACCCTGTAATCGCTGTATCTCCGAATGACTTACACTTCTGCTCAAATCGAAAACAAATGGCTTGGGCGCGGTCAGGTATCTGTGTTACACTGCAACATCCGGAGTGCTAGGAAAAACCTCGATCATTTGGTTGCTTATCTGTCACATTACTCGTATCGTTTTGATGTTATTGCGCTGACAGAAACATGGCTCAAGCAAGGTGAAACTGTTGAAATTCCTGGGTACAATTTCCTCTCGCGACCGCGGGATAGTGTATCACGTGGTGGTGGCCTCGCACTTTTTGTTCGAAAAGGGATCGACTACTGCTGTAAATGCAATGCTAGTTATGAAGCAGGTGTAGTTGAAACACTGTTCATTGAAATGAAGTGTGGCATCATTATAGGTGTTGTTTACCGCCCACCTAGCGCTTGTCTAAACAAATTCTATTCCGTAATGGAAACTACGCTATTATCACTTGCGACGGGTAAATCGTCTTTGATTGTATGTGGTGATTTCAACATTGATTTGTTGAAAGATGATTGCCGTGATTACCTCTTGCTGATACAGTCCTTTAACTTGACAAATGTTATAGATGAGCCAACTCGAGTCACTAACCAATCCGCCTCTCTGATTGACCATGTGCTTTGCAACAAGGACATAAATGTGTTTGCTGGTGTGTGCGACATTGCCATCTCAGACCACAATCCCATCTTTATTCTTTATCCCTGTGACCCTTTGCTTTATCCTCCCAAGCAGTTTAAAAAACGTACCACCCGAATCGATTACGCTCAAGTGCGATCGCTGCTTCAGTGCACAGATTTCGAAGGCGTGCATGATGATGACATAGATATTGAATATCAATACCTGATAAGGAAAATCACAGACGTCATTGACCGATCCACTTACACATACACTAGGCGTAACTACGACCATGGTATATGCCCTTGGATGACAAAAGCTATACTTGAAGTCTTGAAAAAGAAAGATTCATACTATCATAAGTGGAAAAACAATCGAACTAATAGGTATTACCGGGAACAGTTTCGATGCTACAGAAACAAATCGGTCGCCATGATGAGGAACTCAAAGAAACAATACTACACTAATCTAATTATGAGACAGGAAGGAAATTCCAAAAAGATATGGGGAATTGTGAGCGATGTTGTTGGATTAAAGAAAAAAGAACATATCCTTCCAGACTTAATCTCAGAGGAGATGGCTGATACCTTCAATAATAATTTCGTCGATCGAGGAAAAAAACTGGTTAATGGCTTTCCTTCAACAACGCCTCACCTAGGAAGACCTATTGCAACAAATAATACCTTTGCTTTCCGGGAGATAACTGAAGAAGAAATGAGGTCAGTAGTTAAAAATCTGCGAGAAAACAAAGCTTGTGGTTATGACGGAATACCATCGAAGGTGCTAAAAGACAATATCGACATTCTTTGCACCCCCTTATGCAACATAATTAACCATGCGATGGTTAGCTCTCAGTATCCAATAAGCTTGAAGATTGCGAAAGTTGTGCCAGTCTACAAGACAGGAGATCCCAATGACCCCAGTAGTTACAGACCCATATCTGTGCTTAGTATAATCAATACTGTTTTTGAAAAATTAATATCCTTACAATTGAACAAGTTTCTGCTTGATAATAATGTAATCTGTGCTGAGCAGCATGGCTTTATCTCAGCCAAATCAACAACCACTGCTGTCACATCACTTTCTCACCATATTAACACTGCTCTTCACAAAAATCAAATTGCAATAGTAATATTCCTCGACATAAAAAAGGCATTTGAGTGCGTCTGTCACTCAGAGTTATTGGAAAAATTAAAATCGTGTGGTATTACTAATGCCTCTCTCCAGTTTTTTGATAGCTACCTTTCCGCTAGAAAACAAAAAGTAGTGCTGAGTGACAGACACTCCACACTACTACCTGTGACTTGCGGGGTCCCGCAAGGATCTGTATTGGGTCCTGTTTTGTTTTCCATTTTCGTGAACGACCTACCGCAGGCCGTTCAATATTCAAAAGTCTTTATGTATGCAGATGACACTGCTCTTTTGTTCACATCTAAGTCACTCTTGGGCCTAGAAAATACGATAACGTCCGAACTGTTTAATGTTTCAGAATGGTTTCGTGCTAATAAACTAACAATAAATGTAGATAAAACTAAATATGTAGTATTCCACTCCAAGAGAAGAAACATTGACACTAGTACGATTCACATATCTCTAAACAACGATTGTATTCAGCAAGTTTGTTCTTTCAAATACCTTGGTATTATCTTTGACCAACACTTGCACTGGCAAGAGCAGATAGATAAGCTATCTAAAAAGCTAGCTTTCAGTTGCTACGCGCTTACCAAGGCGAAAAGGTATTTCCCGTACACCATACTACGTTCCCTGTATTTTTCGTTATTTCACTGCCACATCAGCTACTGCTGTGAGTCTTGGGGACAAACGTACAAAACTTATCTACTTCCCTTACAGAGACTGCAGAAGAGAGCATTGCGTATAATATACCGCGTATCTTTCGACTGCAGCAACAATAATTTATTTCTAGAAAATCGAGTACTTTCTTTAGAATCAATGCTTAAATACAAAATCTGTGTATTGGTAAATAACATCATTAATACTAGTATTCCTCTGCCACTTGATATTTTCTTGTTGCCATCTCGCAATACAAGACACGCATTAAATGGCAATTTCAACCTCCCTGCCTGCCACAATGTGTACGGAGAACGTTTAGTACAATTTTCTGGAGCAAAACATTGGAACACGTTGCCTATTAATGTAAAACTTGCAGGTAACTTTAAAATGAGTTGTAAAATGTTCTTTATTAACAGCCAAGGAGAGTTATGATCCCCTCCCCCCCCCCCCCATTTTTTTTGTGTATGTGCGCTTGCGTTTTGTATTAATTGCCTATGAATTGCTTGCTGAAAAGTATTTTTCTCCGTGCCTGTTGATTCTTTTTGCTTGTCTGTTTGAGTCGTTTTTTTTTGTATGTTTGTGTGTGTGTGTGTTTGTATGCGCTCATTACGGCTGCCTGACCAAGTTTATTCTGTACTGGACCGTCTACTAGCCCCCCGGCTATCGGTCCAAATATTCTTTATGTATTTCGTTTCCTACAAATAAAGATCACTTTGATTGATTGATTGAAGTACGCTCGCCTCAAGCCAGACGTTGTACCGACGCAAAACCTTTGGCTTGGTACACCACCAAAAAAGCAGAGGAGGTCTGAGGTAAGTTCGCATGATAGATGTCAACTTTGTTGCAATTTATACATATCTTGCGGTTGCTAATAACTTTTCCTTTTCTTAGGAACTACTCGACTCGCAGTATGAGATCTTGACCGCTGAGGAAGTGCAAACTTCGCCTCGAATGGTGGACAATTCAACGCAAACCACCAGAAGTGTCTCGAGTGCTTGCTGCCAAACTGTCGGCAGGGATGTATAAACGCGACGTAAGGTTTTCCTCTTAACAGTAGCGTGCTCATTTTATTTCCATTTTTAACAAGCAGAAGTCGTGTCATAATAATTAGGCCATAGTTTAACCACGGCCTAACCTAGGGTGTTTCCAATCTTCAATATGGGAAAAGCAAGCAGACATTTGTTTTCCATATTGTCTAGTGGTATCAATGAATACTAAAAAAAATTCTGGGAGCGGCAGTCAGGTGGTGTCGGTTACAACCTGTATAATGTTGTGGCGGAATGTTAGAACAGTTTTAAAGCCAGCGAAGAAAGCAATCATTCATTTCACATGCAGGGTGTGACAGACGATATCAAGCTTGACAGTAATGTACCCTTTACAAGCTGATAATGAGGCATTAATCTATGATATTTAGAGAAAATTTATCTAAAATATATTGTGCAACTAGATAAATGATGTTGCATTTGCATAAACAAATAGCACTTCACAGTGCATGTATTTTATTATTTTTTCATCAACTTACAGATACGCAGGTGAACTTCTATGTTTATTCAAGAAGAGATATGCAGGTGCAGACAGATCTCAGGCAATCCACTGAAACATACCATGAGGCCAGCAACACTGCAAGTGCACCTACCCTTGCACCATGTCTTTCTCTTCCTTTACCACCTTCCTCCAGAACAGGATCCTCAATTCCACTTGATCGAGCACTCTCTCCGATCACATTCATTCCAAGGCAAGCCTCTAGTCCTGTACAATCGGAAGCCTCAGACTTTGAAGAAGAGAAGGATAACATGGAGCACTCAGAAGAGGATAACATGGAGCACTCGGAATTCTTCCCATCATTTAACGAGAGCTTCCTAGGGTAAAAATTGACTTTATGTGTGCCGCATGTTATTCCATTATGATCGTATGATTATCAGATCAATGACTTAGGAAAAACAATGGCACATAAGGGTGTGCATCTCTTTCATGAGCAGGGGGATCAGAGGCATCAGTGGGTTAGCATACCCAGCCCAAAGCACACGTAGCAAAAGTTTCCACTGCTAAACATAGAAGTCTTTAGTTCCATTCCTTCCGCTACGTTTTTCTATTTGTATGAGTACCATTTGTCTGTGCTTGCGTGACTGAACTGTGAATGTGTACATAGTATTTGTGCTCCTCATAAACCTCACTATGCATAAATATTTACCAAGCAGGTCTTGATCCATCAAACGCTTTCACAATATTCAGTGGCACAAGCAGCTGCTCAGACAGCATCAGTGTAACATTATAAAAATTCTTGAAGCTCTGTAAACCTGTGTTTACACTATTTAAAAGCAGAGTGCATGGTATGCAAAAATGTGCACTAAAACACCTTAGATGCAGTGCTGATTTGGGCAGCCCTTATATTTACTGCTGCTTTTAATCCTGTTAAATTCTAGCCTCCAATCAGCTCTGCAGAAAAATACTTCACAATTTCACGACCCGAACTTTGTATTTTTTCAGACTTGACTCCAGCACTGAGGAGGCCCTTCCTCAGGATGAGAGGAAGTTCATCGTGTTTGAAAGCTGCCTCAAGGAGCTCTTCACAGTATGTCGTGAATGATATTCCTGTTGCAAAAGTGTAAGTTGTGTGACTGGGACTTTGGTGCAAGTACAGACAATGTGCGCGAACCTCCACTGCCTTACATGGAAGAGCCAGCCAATGATGAATGGCAAGCCAGCAGGCAACGTGCTACTGTCAGCAGCCATGCTGTTTGCCGGCACCAGCCCCACCTCAGCGCTCCGAATGTTTGAGCACGTGAATGTGCAGGTGTTCACGCCACGAACATTTTTCAACTACCAGCGAGGCTACCTGCTTCCTGCGATTGACAAGGTAGGACAAAGGTTGTGTGCTGCCAAATGAATTACTGAACCAATGCTTTACGATTAGAGTTATTCCAGCTTATGCAGTAAAGCCATCACCACAAGCAAAAGAATTTAGCAACTGGATCATATGCCTATACAAGAAATGATTCAGAAGGTGGTTGGATACACTGAACTCCCATTAAATTTCAGGATGTGCAGCCAATTATTCGTTTTTTTTTTCAATGTTATTGAACAACATATAATAGCCTAATCCCCATTGGGTGGAAAACCTGCATCTGCTCATGTGCCTGTAAATATGAGAATGCTTCTTAAAAGACACCAATTTGTTCATATATGTGTTCATGTAATATCTGGTCAGTGAAAAAAACCTTTTCTCACACCAGATCTGGCAACAGCAGCAGCAGCAGGAGTTGTTTCGCCAGTTGCAAGGCTGCAATGTTGACCTGGCTGGTGATGGACGCTGCGATTCGCCAGGGTTTTCGGCAAAATTTATGACATACTCACTGCACGTCGCCCAACTGAACAAAATTCTCCATTTCGAGCAAGTGCAAGTTGGGGAGGTAGGTCAGAGCAATTGTAACAAAGTGGCTTTATGTGACTGTGCATTTTTTTCCCACAAAAGTGTGCAGATGTCAAGTCAAGCACCTTGATGGAAAAACATGCCTTTGTGAAGAGCTTGACTATGGTAAAGGAACAGGGGCTTAATGTGAAATCCATAACAACAGACCGGCACGTCCAAGTCACAAAGCACATGCAGACCAAGGAGCCCACCATCAAGCACTACTTTGATGCTTGGCACATCTCAAAAGGTAAAACTGAGTATAAAAAGACTTCCCCCATGATGTATTGCAAAATGCGGCTACATGCTATATTAAATTTTGTTGGATTCCGTGGTGGTATTTAACCATGAGGAGACCAATATCATAGGGAAGTATAGTAGCAAAGGGAGGGTCAGAAGTTGAAAGCACGAGGAGAAGCAAAGGCAGTGTTTGTTTTTTTTGGTTGTCTGACATTAATGATGATGAGGGATATGGATGCCATACATGCACTGATACATGCAGATTGCAGCTAGGGACACAGAATTAGGTGTTTCTATCCAACTAATTGCATGTCAAAAATAATTTGTAATTTTTATCACCTACCCAGAGACCCTCCCTAAGCATTACCTACAGCAATTAACATATGTATAACTGATTAATATCCATTTATTACAATTTGGTTCTAGGCATAAAAAAAAAGCTGGCTGCCCATGCAAAACGAGCTGCATGCAGCATACTGGAGCTTTGGATTCAGCCAGCCAGCAATCACCTTCATTGGTGTGCTGCCATGAGCGATGGCAACATCGATTTGCTGCGAGACATGTGGCAAAGCATGGAACGGCATGTCACAGATGTGCACTCAGACCACCCAGGGCTCTACACACATTGTGCCCATGATGATCTTGGAGATAGGCAATGGCTTGTTCCAGGTCAGTATGCCGCTATTCGAAATCAAAATAAGTTTTTGCAGACCCCTCAATGTGCCTTTTATGTTGAATGTATGTCCTTGTAATCAAGCATGACTTGCAAAACGTTTAAAGTTTTGCCAAACAGTTGAGGTGCCCGATTTGAACTAGTGGTCAACCTTTCCAAAGCTACTATTTGTTACCTCAATGCATATACAACTATATTAATAATTATGAGAATTATGTGCACCTAAAAATATGCAATTGTACTTCATTGTGGTGCCATTTGAAAAAGAGTTATCCAGAATTTTTTTTTAATATAGGGACACCTGCACACAACAGGTTTGTCGAGGTCGTCATGGCACCCCGTCTCGTTAAAGACATTGGAAAACTGGCACCCAGCACACATACTTTCAGCTTGGAGGCCTTCCACAGTGTGCTTATAGGCTTTGCACCAAAGTCCATATGTTTCTCATCTGAGGGCATGCGTGCAAGGTAGGTGGTGAAAGAGACCTGTCGAAAATTAACATTTGAAGAACTGTCGGATCGTCTGTTTTCAGAACACAGCTGGCAATACTCCATTTTAATGAGAATGCCAGCAAAGGACAAGCCACCACAGCTGAAGGCCTGTCTAAATGGAAAATAAAGAACCCAAAAGCAAGGAAGGGCACAGCCGTTGCCTGTCCTGTGAAAGCTGAGCCTACATATGGTAGGTAGTATGCTTAGCACTAGGAAAAAGAAAAGTACAATTTTAATGTTCGAGATCTCAGATATGTAATGGCCAAATTTGTTACATCTTTTATATGGTATGTTCAATCAACCGTTTATTTTTCAGTCTGTACACTCCAGTTTAAAGGTGCAATGTGGCCGAGGATGTCCATATCTGTGACATGAAAATTCTCAGCCACCTAGTGGCGTGAATACAAATAAAATTTATAAATTGGTGGCGCCTAGGACTATGGAACACTGACAGCAAGCCCTGATATGAAAATGGTCTTTGGCCACATTGCTTCATATGGTACATTACAGGCCTTGCTTTATATACCTGCATTACAATGTTAACTGTAATCTTTCATCTAACTCCCAATACTGGCTTTAGAATGAGGCGTCACCAGTGTTTTTGTGCCATATTCAACCAAAAATCAGAAATAACTCCATGTCATCTGAGAGTTCTAGTACAGGAGTTTTCATGCTAAGTACAGCGGCATGCAATCACCAATAAGAGGGCTTTGCTATGCATGCGTTTGCAGCATACTGTTGTAAGACTGATTAATGTGTGGTATATTTCAAAGGATAATGCTGACCCTTCATCACTTTTTGTTCTCTGCGATTGTCCTGTTTGTTTTTTTTTGCACCTTTAAATATTCAGGAAGGATAACACTCGTATATGCACTCCTGATTTGCAGACTATGTTGGCCTCCTTCGGGATGAGACGGCACGCTGCTGCGAACAGTGGCCATCTTTTAAGGATGATTTTGCAGCAAACCCTTCGACTGCACCACCCCCCATGAGTCACTCTTTCCCGAGACCTTCCAAAGGTGAACTCGTGGCAGCTAGAAGGTCTAGGTTTGCCAGTGCCACGGGGAGCACCACCCTGTAATACAGGTGGGCATTCTCTAATACTACAAAATCAGAAGTGTTGAAAGAAAGACATTTTAGTTTCAGAATAATTTATTGGCTGGCCACAAGTTCATTGTCTACAATGAAGCATGCCAGAAGTTCAAAATTTTCAGGTTGTAAGGCAGTTCACTTGGAGCAGAACATCTTTATTCATGCTTCTTTGGTGCCTTACACCTAAATATGCAAACAAGTATATACAGCTGCACAATTATCATGATGTATTTCAGGTCATTACTCACCCATAAAACATTCCATCTTGAAAACTGCAGGTGGAGTAGAGTACACAAAATATATTCTAAGTGAGCCTCCTTTCCCTCATATGCAATATCAGCACATTGAAAGCAAAACTATAACGTTAACAAGGTGGATGCAAATGCAATTTTATATAATTATCTACCAGAAATGGATAGGCTGAAATCTGGCACGTTTAAAAACAACACTTCTGAAAAAAAAAAAAAGGGAAGAAGGGCTCCTATGTGTTACTTCTTTGAAATGCCTTGGCACACTTTGCAGTCACTTGTCCTATTTGTGCATTGACCCTCTTGTGCACTCCTCGATCTGCGTAATATCTAGCTAATATGGACAGTTCTATCCAGAAAAATTGTAATGTGACTGGTATACAAATAACAAGTAACACATTATAGCCAGTGAGCATGATTTTTACTGCAACAAAACAAGCAATTTATGTGAGAATGGATACTTCAAACCCCGTTTTTTGGTCCAGTGACTGGAATACATTTAGGTTTCATGAAGCTTTGACCCTCCAAAATTAATGAGGCACTCTTTGCTTTCACTTCATTACGTAGCAAACAATATGAATAATCACTGACTGTGCTCTATTATATTTTTGAACCTTTCTTTACTTCAGCTGAAACTGAACTTGACTTTTACAGCTCTCACCACCTTAGTTCAATTCTACTTTGTGGTTTACTGCCTCCTATTACCTATGAAGCATATTGCCTTGCCACATGCACAAAAGGCACACATGACCAGTGTATCCATTACTTATTTGTCATCAACCACCTGCCTACCCACCACGCCAATGTTCGTTTAGTTGTGTGCCCCTCAGGAAAGGAAGTAATCAAAAATGGTGCAGCCGATTTCATGCTGCTATTGCCTTACTTTCTTTTTCTGCCTTTGTCAGCCTTGTTTACTAAATCTGTGTACACAATGGACCTCCTTCATAAATGTTAAGTCAGCTTCGCCTCAATGCTGCATGACCCACTACTGATGGAACAGCAATTTTTGGAAGCTATACTATAGCCACACTTCATGTGATCTACGCAGCAGAATAAGTTAACATAGTTTCCAAAGCAGCACTATCTGCAGAGCAGCAATAAGCAATTTTAGCAGTTTAGCTTTGTTTAGAAAAGTGAAATTACAGAATGAGAAAAGGAATTTAAATTCAGTCAAATTGCATGTCTTGTTTTTAGCACACAAATAAATCATTAATATCTAGGCAATAATTAGTGCAGCAGAATGAATGGACAAAGATCAGTCCCACAAAGTTTTATCATATTAGCAAGACATGACTGTAAACAAATTAGCCCAGAAGTTCTGATGAAGTATACCGTATACAAAGTAACTAGGACAATAATGAGAATGGCAGTAGTGCAGGGCAATCAGATGTTCAGCTAGTAACGAAGAACAAAGTAAAGAAAGCTTTAGAACCTATGAAAAGGGGGAAACCAGCTGCAAAAGATCAGGAAACTATACATTTATGGAAGGATGGTGGGGATTTCATGCTAGAAAAACTAGCCACCCTGCGCAATGCCTCAGGACCTCGATTGTATCAAAATCTTGGAAAAATGCTAATAATATTTTAGTCCATAAAAAAAGGGGCGTCAAGGACTTGAAAAATTACAGACCAACCAGCCTACTATCCATTACGCACAAAGTATTTACTATAGTTATTGCTAATAGAATCAAGGCATTAGACTTCTATCAACCAAACGATCAGGCCTGCTTTAGTAAAGGCTATTCTGCTATAGATCATAGCCATAACTATCAACCAGGGGACAGAAAAACGCTCAAATATAACCAAAACTTATACATAGCTCATAGATTATGATAAAGCTTTTGATTCAATTGAGACTGCAGCAGTAGACAAGCCATATGTGGAAGTACTGAAAGGTATCTATAGTGGCTGCACAGCAACCATAGATCTCCATAAAGAAAGTAATAAAATTCTCATAAAGCAAGGTGTTAGACAAAGAGACACAATCTCCCCAGTGCTACTCATTGCTTGCTTAGATGGAGTATTCAGAGGGCTGGATTGGGAACAACAGCTAGGGATAAGGGTTAATGGAGGCTCTTTCAGTAATCTGAGTTTGTTGATGACATTGCCTTGCCGAGTAGCTTAGGTGAAGAATTACAAAGAACGATTAATGACATAGGCAAAATAAATCAGTAGGGCTAAAATTAATATTCAGGAGACTAAAGTAATGTACAGTCGACGTCACCCTTGTGTAGAGCGCTCGGGAGACACACGTCCCTGTAAATAAGGCCAGATATCGGCCGCAGCTGGTAGGTTCTTGCGGCAACACTCGAGTGAAAGTGGTGCCACAGATAGCCGCAACCAAGGCAGACACTAGCACCTAGCCCAGAAGTCTGGAGTTGGAGTCTATTTTCAGCTTTTGTAGCCCGATATGCCTTGCTCGAGCGCTCTACACAAGGGTGACGTCGGCTGTACAACAACCTCGGAAAGGAAGTTTTTTGCGACAGGTAGCAAGACACTGGAAGTGGTAAGGGAATATGTCTGCTTAGGATAAGTAATATCAGCAGATCTGGATCATGAAAGGGAAATAAGAAAGAATCAGACTGGGCTAGAGTGCATTCAGCAGCAACTATCAAATCATGAATGGAAGGTTACCTATGTCCCTCAAGAAGAAGTTATACAGCACCTGCTATCTTACCAGTACTTGCCTATGGGGCAGAAATGTGGAGGTTAACGAAAAGTTCAAATTAAATTGAGGACCACACAGAAATCTATGGAACAAAAAATGGTAGGTTTAACAGGAAGCGTGCCGAATGGGCAAGGGAATAGTCACTGGCTTGTGTCTGACAATGGCAGATCCTGTAATGCAAAGACATGATAACCAGTGTGTCACCCATATGGGTGACACACTGTATTCCAAGGGAAGGCAAGCATAGTAAAGGGCAGCAGAAAGGTGGGCAGATGAGAACGGAAAGTTTGTGGGGTAAAATGGATACCGGTGGGACAGGAATGGGCAACTTGGAGGCATATAGGTGAGGCCTTCTTTACCCTGCAGTGGGTGTAGTGAGGCTGGTGGTGGTGATGACTTCACAAACCTTGTGCATACTGGAAACCAGTGTAACCTTCGGACGGAAATCTCTCCCTTATTTGGTTTACAGCACAGGCAGGGAGGACCTTCCGGTGATTTCTGCCCAGGCGTCCCCAAAGCCAGTGTGCAAGCTGGCTGTAGCTGACGTAGCGGTACCTCCTGTTGACAAGAGAAGGAGCAATATTTTTTTTTCACCATAGCAAAACAAAAGTCTGGTTTGGGGCTTTTACCATTGAGTTACTCAAGTTTCTGGCATCTGTACAATTAATTATAATCTCGCAGGTTGTATGCTGTAAAATGCCATTCTGTGGCTTGGCTTTGTTTGTAGGGTTTAACATCTGGAAGAGACTCAGGCTAAGGGAGATGCTGCAGTGAAGGGCCCTGGGAATTTTGACCACCTGGGGTTCAACGTGCACTGACATCGCACAGCACACGGGCCCCTTGCTTTTCACCTCCATCAAAAAAGCGACCACCGCCGCCGGGATTCGATCCCATATCCCTGGGCTCGGCAGTTGAGCCCCCTAACCATTCAGCCACGGCTTTAGGGCCAGTGCAATTCTCACTGTGGATTTATTCTTCCTGGCAGGATGGTGAACTCTGAATTTCGCTGCAGGTAACTGAGAGAAAATGTGAGGTAAGAAAAGTAATGCCTCATGGCGATGCAGTTTTTGTCAGACAGAACATGGCAGTCATCTTGCACTTTGTATTCTGTCTGAGATAAATGTGGATGCCGCCATCATAAGCATAGAAAGAAGTTTAGGGTGTGCTGATGAAGTCATTCTGTTTAAAGGAGCAAAGAACACCTGGTCTGTTCCTGTCAATTCAAATGTTTCCCCACAATATTCCACACTGACAACAATTTGGTGCTGAGGAAGGCTACAGTCTGTAAGCACACTCAGTAGCAGCGCAACAAACGCGAGCATAGCAACCTGACTAAGCGACTTCTCAAGGCAGATGAAGGAGTTCAAAAGTTTGTCTGGTGCATCTTGGACGACATGGTATTGCTGACTCAAGTTTTTTTCAAGTGCAATGGTGCAATGGCATGACTGACCCAGTCAAGCAACATGTATACCTTCTTACGTTATGTGGAGCTGAGATTTAAATTTCACTTGTGCACCTCTGCAGCCAAAAATGCCAGACCAAGTAAACCGTGTCAATATCACACAGGCACTGAAGATGCACTTTGACCTCCACTTATACAACATTTAGTCATGCTATGTTTCAACGTCGACACCAATTGCCTAGTGAATATATTACACAACTGCACTACGCAATTTAGCTTCCAGTTGTAACTTCGGGATTTTGTCAACAGCAACGGCAGTAATCACGCAAGGTGCTACGTCTACAACTACTACTGCTACAACTACTGTAATGAACGCTACATCGTTGCAGACAGATGTAATGCTGTGTGACAGGTTTGTTTCTGGCCTAGGTGACGAAAGCCTCCAGGATTAGCTCTTTGCACAGTATGACCTGACATACTTCAAGGCTCTCAACTTCGCCATTCATGTAAAAACTGTTAATCATGCGTTTAAACTAAACAAAGCAGTAAGCAACACAGGCATCAGAAGTAATGGCAAGATTAACAAGAAGCAAGCACAACGCTGTTCGCACTGTGGCCACAGTACAAAATCATGCAGGTTCGAGAGAGCAACATGCCATTACTGCTAAAATTCCAAGTCACACTGAGAAAGCCGGCATTTCGATGCAGAAAAGTCTACCAGCAAAGCAACTACTTGGGGAAGTCAAGGACCTCACAGCCAGCAAAGAATGTCAAGTACAAAGCTTCGCACTCTGTTGGATCTGCACGTTGCAAAAAAACTGTGGTTCTCAATTTTCATGGCAAGCATGCGACTTCTGAAGTGTCTTCTTGCATAATGATCAATAGTGCCACGCTTTGATCCATTTGGACTGGAGACCAACCCCGCAAACGATGACGTACACTTGCACACCTGGTTTGGACAGGCACTGCAAGTAGTGCGAACAGCAACAGTTCCTGTCTGCTAAAGAAATGGAACATTCAAGCTTCCGCTGTTAGTGGTTAACTACTTCTTCATGATGACTGGCATTCGATACATAACCTCACATCCATACCAACCCCGTTACCAATGGACAAACTGAATGGTGTGTGTGGAAGTGAAGAAACCTATGATATGAGATTCACAAGAACCAATAAACCTTGTAGTGGCAGCACTGCACAGTTCATTAAACAACAGGCATCAGTCCTGCAAATGTTTAGCTGTGAAATGCCGACACAATTGGACCACATAGTACCCACACCGGAGTAGCCTGGCATTGAAGAGAATTTGCACAAGAATTGCCAAATGGGTGCAGGAGGAAAGTAATGTCTGATACTTCCTTCCAGGAGTGAAATGGATGTCTATAAATATAGTGAAGCTGGTGGGCCGACATTCTTAGCTGGTTCAGTGCTCTGAAAAGATGGTGCAGCATCATCTGGACCAGATAAGGAAGTGCGGCCACAGTCAAGGTGAAAGACGAGGAGCAACAGCAACCCTTGCATGAGGAGTTAAGCACAGTGAACGGTCTGTTGCTGCCAACACAGCAGGGGAACAAGTACCACGCAGATTGCAGCATACAAGGTGACCATCACAGCAATATAGAGCTGCTATCTTAGAGGGGAGGGCTATTGTGCCTGAGATGTATCTTAGAGGGGAGGGGTATTGTGCCTGAGATCAAGGTAGGCGATGCAATCATCAGTACAGCACAAAGATGTTTAGCGTGTAACCTATGTGTGAAGCAGGAATGTGCATACAGTTGTCCTGCTTGAAAGAGTAATGAAAGGTTAGGTCCATTCCTGACAATGGCTGTCAAATGTTTCCTGACAACATGCCACACTGACAGAACGCATAACCAACACGTAAGGAGGTAGAAGTGAAATTGTTTGTTTTCAGTGCCAAATTTTTGCACGTGCCAGCAATAGCAAGCGTTGCAAGACTACTATATGATGTAGTCTTTTTGTCAACTTCATTTGTTAACTTTAAAATGCCCATTGCTTACTCCCGCTGCGGAAGTTTCGTTAGGTTGTTACACTCGGAGGAATAATTTTTTTTTCAGAGAATCTTTTTTTAGTGCGCTTCAGCACATGTTAGATGCCGGAATCAAACCATTTGAGAGAGTTTACTTTGCATCTACTCAGATGCAAATTGTATGTACCATGCTCTGCTCTGAGCATCTACAGATCAGTGGAAGTGGTGATAAAGGTTGCAATGAATTCAAATTATGTCTCGTACACTCTACCACATTGTCACCTAATGCAAGTTGGCAAAAAAAGTTAAAACTTTAGCAAATAAACCGCGCTTAGATGGTGACCGTAGGGGGGGGGGGGCAGGTTACCTTGCCATGTGAATTTCACTCCAAACAGTATCCTTTGAAATAAAATATTATATGTACCTATTTTATTGTCTTATGACCATTCTTATGTAATCGTTTGTTCAAGTTCTGCAACTGTTGAATATGCCTCCCCAACCAATAAAACAAGCTTGTGTGTGTGGACAGCAACTTTTTTTTTTCTTGCGATTACCTCGCAACTGTGTGCATGCTCTTCAACACATGATCGCAAGTTCAAATGATACATGTTACATTTCCTTGTTTACTGGTGCATGAAATAAAGCAAACCAGTAACCTGCATGGTAATACGTCGCGCTGATGCACACCTCCTACGGAGAAAAGGATAAAACTAACGATGCTGTGTTCGCGCTAACGTGCCGCGATGTCGACACTCACTGACACACGGCGCAAACACAACACAGACGCTTTCTTTTTTTTTTTGTGCATTTTCGTAAGGGACACTGCCAATGATCGAGAGAACGTAACGCCAGAGTTCCAGATTTGTTTATATATATATCATTTTTTTTTCGTACAGCGTTTCCCGCCTGAGAAAACGAAAAACGGGCAGTCGCTTTTTCACGCTGTCGCCCTTTGAGCACGGTTATTACCTTGTGGCCTCGACGCGCAGCCCATGGTCAATAAGCGTTTCAAGGGCCACGGTCAGTACCACTTCATCGAGGCACAGCGTAAAAAAATGGGGGTGCTCCGTAATGCAGCCAGACGGCTGCTTCCTAGTCGCCGCCGGGATATCGCGGCAACAGATGCTTTCGAGGGCAGACGGCATCGGCACGCACCGCCCGCAGCTGCACCTGTTCGAATATATCGGTTAGCGATTGCACTTTTCTTCAACGCCTGAAAGTAGGCTAGGTTACATGGCTCGAGCATCACATACCAATGCGTACTCCCGAGACGGTCGGGTTCGGGAGGCTGACGATCGGGACTTCTGCAAGGCGAAATGTTGCCGCGGCCTCTCGGCACGACTGCTGCTGGCCCGACGCAGGCTCCGTCTTCGCCTTCGCCTTCGCGGTTGTCGTCGTCGCTGTCGTCTGAACCTTCCCGATCTCGCACTCGTAAAGGTGCATCGGCATAAGGCTCAAAACCCAAGCACCGACTCCTTTCTAAAAGGCGACGCTGAAACTCAGGGAGGTCGGCCATTTTTTATAAAACAGTATATTGCAGCAGAGTACGATTAGAACCCCTAGAATTGCGCCGAGCTCGGTCAACTTTGGCTCAGCAGGCTCCGACAACAGGAGATTCTCATTGGCTTAGCGCTATGACGTATCTGTTTGAGTTGAGGAGGAATCGCGCTAGGAAACCGAAATTGTGTTTTTGTCGCTATTAAATCAACGCGGGTGATGAAACGAATCGAGGTATATTATATGATGAAGGATACGGATTCCATTTACACAAGCTGTGCAAAATTTCCGGAAAACGTTTCACGACCCCTTTAAGCACGGTTTCAACATGAAACGTTAGCGTTAGGCGGAGACGGCGCGCATTCCTTGCTCCTCTTGTCCCTCACAGGGTGGCTCATAGAGCGATTCCGACTACCTCAGTTATTACAGATTTCGTTCATCCTGTCCCAAATAAGCAATCGTGTCGTTTGGCGCAGTCTCGTCGAAGCAGCGCAAGCCCAATATAGATTTCGCCTCTCCCTCTGCCATTCCCGGTTACTATGTCTGCAAACATTCGTCTACCCGGGCTACTTTTTGCTCGTTAGTTTTGAAGCAGGCCTAATAATGAGATTTAAAAATTTGTTTCATTAAGTAGCTTGCACGATAAATGTTATTAATAACGTAGTTTCATTATCACTGCTAGACGTTTACGCCACTTGTTTTACTTCTTGATGTAACTTTTGCCTGACATATTTTTCTCTTCAGCCTGCATTCTTTTTTCCTTGCAGTTAGAGTCCCTTCGCTTGAAGCAGCACCTAGACTTTTCACATACTTTTCATTTTTGACATTCCAAACATAGAACTAATCGTCTTGCACTGTAAAAGTTCACTGGCAGTGTGGCTGCCATTACGGCAGATGACGTTAAAAATCTGTTCTGTGCACGTCTAGAACTTTTAAACAATTCGCTCTGCATTTTCGTAAACTTTCAACAGCTAACCGTTTAGATATGTATGTACTGGTGAAATACGACAAAGTCTGCAACGCCAAATGTGGAGAGTATGATGTCAAAGATATATGAAGAATTATGCTGGACCAAGACTCTGTTACATGGCCTTCTGTCGCAGCAGGTTCTCATGCAACCCATATACAGAACCAAACAAAAACTCAGAAGGAAGACAGTAAAAACGTTGACAGTGTAAACTGAAAAATGGGTTCTTTTCTCGTCCGCTTCCTAATACAATAACTACGTTTTTTTTTTCTTAAGTCAGTAAATGCAGCTAAATAGGCAAAGAGCCAAACATGCAAAAGGTGCACATGATGTTTTCAATATGATAGGTTTGGCGTGGGCTGTTCTTCGACCTTTGTATGCAATATTAGGTGAACTTGTTTCAAATTTTATTTATTCAATATGGCTATGGTCACAAGGTCTCTTGTCAACTTGCAGTTACGTCCCGCTGCTGTTCACACGTTCATCGAACTCCAAACGCTTTGTGTGAACAATTTTTTTTCTGAATCACTGAATTGTCCATGTATAAATCTGCCCTTGACAAATAATTTTATTATGAAGAATCTCATTTATATTATTGAAGTCAAAGGCATGGGAGCCTACGTAGTCATAAGTGAAACCGTAGCAAAGTTTCTAATATACGCAAAAACCTGTTCTGGCACACAAATACGTACGCTGGCATTTCTCGTGACTAGACGTGCAATCTTGTACTGTTATCTATTGGCGTATTATTAAAGCTTTTTTAACCTAAGTACATGTCTTTTTTTCAGATGCGGTCTTCCCAAAGACAATTTGCAGTCAACCGCTGGAGTAGCTTGCGTGGGTCCACGGTAAAGCACACCTTATGAATTCCTCTGATCCCTGCCAAGTATTTGAAAACTTGAAGAAAATAGGAACGTAGCCAACACAATTTGAAAAATGATTGCCGCCAGTAGTGTTGTTTAAATGGCAGAACCTTATACCTGGTGCGAAAGAACGGCGTGATGTGACGAAAGACAAAAAAAAAAAAGAAACTTTGCTCCGGCAGTAAACTGTGTGTGCGCGGAGTTTTCACATTTGGAATGCCAACTGGCTCAGTTATCTGCTCTAAGTGATTGCCGGAATAATTCGGTATACTCGATTCTCGCCTCATACGCTTTTACGATGGCGTGCTAAAATTTAAAACTTATAAATTTTCATCTTATTAGACACCAGGCAATCTTGCCACAAGCGCACATACAATTTTTTTTACTCCAAGATTTCATGAATGCCGACCATTCATGAACTACAAATTTATAAAAAAGCTTTATTTGGTGATATGGAAGAAATTATTGTGCGGGACAAATAAACTCTGACGTTAAAGGCGGGATGCGATAGTGGTAACAGTGGCCATCCGCAGTTCATTTTGCCTTCTCTCCTGTACATATTCTTTGGCAATGGGTCATTCAATATTTAATAGATGGATCTCTGTTATCACACAAATAATTTGAGGAAGACATTCGTACGCTGCAATAATTGTGATCGGCAAACCCAACATAGTATAAAGGCGCGCGGTAAATCATAGGAATAGCTTGGAATAGAGAGTAGCATCTCCCACTGGGAATGGAATGATGCTGCAGGGTTCGTTTGCGCTCACCCTCCGATCTCTATTAAGAAGCCTGGCTGGTCCTGCCAAATCAGCCATATTGTGTGGTCGTTTCAATTCACACATCATCATCATCATCATCATCATCATCTGTGGAATTATACACACTGCAGGTCTAAGGTCTCTCCCGCATTTTTGCAATTAACGCGCTCCCGATCCAGATGTATACACTTGACCCCTGGAAACTTTTTTGTCTTCCCCTCGCTCAACATTCTGCAACAATTGTGACCCTTAGTGATCATCCGTTATCCTCTGTTTGCACTACATTTCCTGCCTAAGCCCGATTTTCCAGGCCGCGGCGGCTGCTTTACGTTGGAGGCAACAACATAGGCGCCCTTGGGCTGTGAAATGTCAGTGGATATTAAAAAAGAGCCCTAGTTGATCGAACTTTTCGGACTACACCGTCTCTGCTAGCCTGATTCGCTTTGGAACGTTAAACCCAATAAACCAAATCAAACAATTCATTTTTCAGTTGGATTTTAATGCCATTTACTTGAGGTATTTATCATGCCCAATCTGCACGCTTCCTATCTTTAAATGTTACGCCGGCCATTTTCCGTTCCATGCCTCTGTGCGTGTCGTCCACTTAATTAGAATCCTTTCTGTAAGACTCCACGTTTCTTTCCCATGGTCGAGTACCGGCAAGAAGCAACTGTCATGTCCTGTAGTGGTGACACACTCAGTAGCCTCAAATGAACACACTGCCGTTGCACTTGAATGAAACTCTTTATTGGACTGACTTTCACCCGCGAAAGAACTAAGAATCGGTGACGGCGATAACAACAAACGTCATCGTCGGTCGCCAAAATAAAAATTCCTGTTGCAGCCGTTAGCGCTCAATTCAAAGGCGGCCAAGAAACTCGAGATAAAGCCGAAAACGGTGCCAAGCGCAACCTAGAACATTGCCGAAACACACGCGAGCAGCCGGAATCTTCCAGAAGCATCTCGGCGCATCTTGCGAGACAAATAATCTGATAAAGCTGCATCTCGCTACTACAGGCATGAGCAAACAAAGAATACAGAACTGATTCGCGTTCCAAATTCACAATAATAGAGCCGCATGCTGGCGGCTGTCGTAAAAAAGAGAAAATACAAATTTATATGGTTAGGGGCGATATTCTTTCCCCTTGAGCGACACCGTTAAGTTGACAGTCATAACCTGCCCGTTTTCACAAAATGCGCTAAGTCCCAAATATATTCTCCTAATTATTTTTCTTTTGGTGATCATCTGCGCTTACCATATGTCCTAAGCAAAGCATGTTTATCTACCACTTCCACTTCTTCGAAACCTATTGTAGACTGCTGTTGTTTCGAAGTCTCCATAATAGTTTTAAGGCCTATTATTTTTATCGAAATCTTAATAATAGTTTTAAGGCCTATTATTCTGATAACCATTTTTTGTAACTTGTCTACTGAGTTACATAGGGACCCAATGTCATCAGTGAATGGCACATTACTGAGGTATTCACCAAATCGTGTCCTAAATGGGCCCATTTCAAATCTGAGAATTTCTCTGAGTAAGCTGTGAATAGTACTCAGGAGAGCGTGTCTGTTTACCTGACACATTTCTTTATGGTAATTTTGTTCCTTTTTATGTACAACTATGGTAGCTATCGAGCCACTATTGATATATTGTAGGGGATTTACACACACTAACTTTGCAGTGCCTGCACGGCTGCCGATGTTTACAAAGCCAAATCCGTCCTCTTATTGAATCATTGTTATACATATAGGGGCTGAGTTCATTGCCAGCATTTTGCAACCGCGTAGTTGATAGTATAAATTTACCTGACGGTAAAAAACCTGTTCAAAAATTCTGCTTGATTATGTGGTTGATTGAAAACTCCGTAGTTCTATTAGTGAATACTCTAGTATTTACTTAGCATGTAAATGCAACATCATATGTCAGCAAAAAGTAACGTCAAGAGGAAAAACAAGCGGCGAAAACTTATAATTGTGTAAAGGCTCGCAAGATGATGGATAGTAATATGAAGGGCCTGCACTTTCTCAAGTCCTTAGTATCCCTTTACTTATGAATTAAGATAGTGTTAACGTTCTTCCGCGTTTAAAGTACCATAGAATCATCAGGCATTGCTTATACAGACTGGCCAGTTCTTTCTCGGGTGATATTGCCACCTTTCTTAAACAAATATGTAGTAATCTGATTCTCCCCTACTGCATTCCCCTTTATATAGCTTTTAAAGCTTTCGTAACCCAATCTTTTGTTATTTGAAGAACGCTTGAATGCTCGTCACAATTACCAAACTTATTATTGTTTCTACTGAACAGGTGAGCATCAAATCCCATGGTTACTTCATTGTTTTAACCATATTCTTACGAGGCACACTCCGACGTAGCCGCAACAGTTCACCGTCAGGGACAGAGTTGCATGAAAAACACAACCTAGCTAGCTTGCAGCGTCGTCATTCTTCACTAGTTCAGCACTTCTTCCTCGTCTCCGTGACTGAGTACTGTAACAATACTCCCCCCCCCCCCCCTCGCGGAAGTACAGTCTCGGTGCCTAGACTACACAGGTGAGCGCGAAATATAAGCTTTAAGACGGGTGACATGCACGATTTCTTGATAAAGGCTTGTAGAAGGAGACTTCCGGTGCACACGCATACTCGTAGGTAACATCGGTAAGTTGCCGCAAGACACGGTAAGAGCCCCAAGTAGCCGGCCAGAAGTTTCTCGCACATGCCTACACGTCGGGCTGGGAGCCAAAGGACTACGAGGGAGCTGCAGGAGGGTAGGAGGCGTCAGTGTGCTAAAGATCACAACGGTGCTTTTGAGAACGCTGAGACGCACCAAGCCAGTCTCGAGCAATATGACGGGCGGCATCAGCGTGGGCGATGGCATCAGAAGTGTAACTGCAGGAGGAATCGTCAAGAGGCAGCAAGGTGTCGAAGGGAAGTAGAGGGTCGCAGCCGAAGAGTAGATAAAAGGGAGAGTATCCGGCGGTATCATGCCTTGAGGAGTTATAGGCGATTGTTAGAAGGGTAAAGAGACTTCCCAGTAACGATGATGGTCAGAAAGATACATTGACATCATGTCGGTCAGTGTAGGATTAAAGCGCTCAGTAAGACTATTTGTTTGTGGGTGGCAGGCGGTTGTGAAGTTGCAGCGCGTGGCGCATGAGCGGAGAAGGTCGTGAAAATTTTTAGAAAGGAAGCAGCGACCGCGATCAGTGAACAGTTGACGAGGAGCGTCATGAAGCAAAAGGACGTCATTTAAAAGGAAGTCTGCAAGGTCGGAGACACAGCTGGTGGGGACAGCTCTGGCTATGGCTTACTGGGCAACGTAATTGGGCGCTACGGCAATCAATTTGTTCCCGGAAGCCGAAGCGAGAAATGACCGAAGCGGGTCGAGGCCAACTCGAGAAAAGGGCTCAGTCGAAACTGCGAGTGGATGCAGGGGCTCACTAGGGTGAAAAGACAGTGTCTTCCTTGGCTGGCACAGCTCACAGGCGGCGACGTAGCGACGAACAGAGCGGTAAAGGCCAGGCCAGTAGAATCGCCGTGGAACATTGTCGTAAGTACGTGACACTCTCAGGTGCCCTTCTATAGGAACATCATGAAGGTGTGCTAGAACAAGAGTGCGTAGATGTGTCGGGACAACAAGCAAAAGGTGTACACCATCTGGGCGCATATTGCGTCTGTATAGTGAGTCATTAAGCAGCCCAAACATACTAATGGACGGATCGGAGTTGTCGTCGCGCAAGTGATCAATAATGAGGCGCAGGTAAAGATCACGACTCTGTTCGACACCGATGCCGAGAAAGTATAAGATGGACAAAACGCAGTCGTCGCCAATATTATCACGAAGTTCAGGAGGGTCCACGGGCGTCACGATGAAGGCGGCCTGACTTGTACACAACAGTAAACATGTATTCTTGTAATCGCAAGGCACTTCGACCTAAGCGGCAGGTAGAGTCCTTAAAGGAGGACAACCAACACAAGGCATGATGGTCCGTCACTACGTTGAAATGCCCCCCAAAGAAATAAGGACGGAATTTGATCAGCGCCCAAACAAGTGCCTGGCATCTGCGCTGCCATAATGAAGCAATTACGCTCGGACGGAGATAGCAGACGGCTGGCATAGGCAGTCATACGAGAGCGACCGTGCTGGTACTGGGCAAGGATGGCGCTAATACAATGTCCCCTAGCGTCGGTCTGTAGTACTGTAGGTGCAGACGGGTCGAAGTGGGCCAGAACAGCGGGAGTGGTGAGGGTGAAAATGAGCGTTGTGAAGGCATGAGCTTGATCATGGCCCCACGAGAAAATCACGTTTTTCTGCTGAAGGAAGGTAAAGGGGCGTGCTAGGTCAGCGCGGAGGAGGAGGAAGAACATTTATTTCCGCCGAATATGGTGCAGCAGCCACCTACGAGTCCGCACGCAGGCGTCCGGGGAGGCAGTCTGTCACACCGCGGCCAGAGGACACCCGGCCTCGTCTAGGAGAAGAGGTCTTCAGCCTCGGCCGCCAGGCGGACGGCGAATCGCTGTTTTTTCGTCGGAGCTTCTTAGCGTGGTCTCCCATTCATCGCTAGTTTTAATCGCGTTGCGCCCTGGGGCACGAACGCATCTCCATATTATATGATCTAATGTTGCCACGTGGCCGCAAAATTTACAAATTTCGGTTTCTGCACCGTCCCTCTTCCGCCCTCTGGCACCCGTCCAACTCCTCCACAGGGGCGAAAAGAAATTTCGAGCTTGGAGTCTTCTCCAGTCGTACGATTCCTTTTTACTCAGGGATCTAACCGGTGGCGGATATATCCTCCGGTCTTTCTTCATGTTGTCGGTTACATCCCTAAAGGTACCTATACATTCTTTGTTTTTAGATGGTGTGGAGGCGTCCGCAGCACCCCGAGGTAGCGAGGAGCGGGCGAGCATGTGGGCAGCCTCGTTGCCGGCGAGACCGGCGTGTGCTGGGGTCCAGATTATGGTCACGCTTTCGGCGAGAGACGACTCGTTCAGAAGTTTTGCAGCACGATTGCTGACTCTACCCTTGCTAAAATTTCTAACCGCCGCTTTGCTATCGCTGATGACGTGTTTCACGCCTGGTCGTGCAATGGAAATGGCTATTGCAATCTCCTCCGCCTCTACCGGCGGTAGATCTCGATTTCTTTCTATTCCTATGGCGATCCCAGTGTCCAATAGGGCGACCGAGGTTACGTCGCCTTCTTTCCCGATCGCTGCATCGGTGTAGGCGACCAATCCCGGCGGGAGTTTGTCCAATTTGTTAGCGAGGTGCTTAGCTCTGCTTTTTCTCCTCCCCTCGTCGTGTACGGGGTGCATGTTCTTCGGTATGGGCGAGACGTATAGATGCTTTCTGATTTCTCGATCTATGCTTTCTCTGACACTTTCGCCTTCCCCGGGCGCTAGTAGGTTTACCCAATCGAGGATTTGCCTACCCGCCGCCGTTCCTGCGAGTCGCTCTCTCTGGGACAGCCTGACCGCCGCAGCCAGCTCTTTCCACTCATTATGCAACCCCATTTTCTCTAGAATGTCGTTAGAAGTAGTTATGGGGAGTCCTAGAGCGCACTTCGTGCATCTCCTAATTATGGTGTTTAATTTGTGTTCTTCGGTCTTGTTGATATTTAGGAATGGAGTCGCGTAGCACATTCTGCTCGTGACAAAAGCTTGTACGAGTCTGAGTCTACTAGCCTCCGTGAGACCACTCCTTCTGTTGGACGTCTTCTTAAATACTCTGACTACGAGCTCCGCCTGATCTTTTAATTTCTTCATCAGGCTTTTGTTACTACCCCTGCGGTTGATAATCATACCTAATATTCTAATTTCATCTACTTTCCGGACTTCGTTTCCGTTGACTTTAATTTTGATATCTGGAGTTATCTTCCCACTACTGCTGGTCATTACCAGGAGCTCCGATTTTTCTGGCGAACAGCATAGACCTACGTCCTCTGCGTGATAGCTGATTATATTTGCTGCCTCTTGGAGCCTGGATGTGATGTACGAGTCGTTTCCTTCGCACTTCCAGACGGTCACATCATCCGCGTAGATGCTTAGTTTTAAGTCATCGAGATGGCCAAGCTTACTGGGGAGCTTCCTCATTACGATGTTAAAAAGGAAAGGTGAGAGCACAGCCCCCTGCGGAGTGCCTCTGTTACCCAGCGGGAACTCCTCCGAACATAAGCCCTGAAAGCTGATGATCGCCGTCCTGTCTCGCAGGAATGATCTAATATAGTTGTAGGTTCTTTCGCCTACTCTAAGCTCAGCGAGCCCGTCGAGAATGGCGTCGTGACTGACGTTGTCAAAAGCTTTCTTAAGGTCTAAGCCTAGAATAGCTTTCGTATTTTTTTCCTGAAGTCTCTGACAACATCGTTATGTAGTCTGAGCATGGTATCTTGCGTACAAAAGCCGGGCCTGAATCCGACCAATTCAGCCGGCCACGCATCATTCTCTTCGGTGTATTTGGTTAGCCTCCTCTGAATAACTTTCTCAAGTAGTTTGCCTACGCAGGATGTTAGTGATATTGGGCGGAGATTCTCCAAGCCCGGTGGTTTTCCCTGCTTGTGGATTAGGGTGATCTTAGCCCTCTTCCACTCTTGGGGTACTTGACCACTCTCCCACACCTGATTTAAATATTTGGTTAGGGCATTGATCGATTCGTCGTCCAGATTTGCGAGCATCTTATTATTAACGAGGTCCGGCCCGGGGGCCGAGCGTCTTTTTATGCCGTGCAGCTCCGCTCTGACTTCAGCCACTGTTATGGACGCGTCAAGCTCGCTGTTCGCCGGTCCGTTGTAATCTCTGTAATGCGCTGTGGCGGGGGGAGCTACGTACATGGACTTGAGCTTGTCAATGAGCTGTTTTTCTGTACCCTTAAAGTTATACCTCGCCTTGACCTGTTCTATATTAGCGACCGTTTTGGACTTAGTCGGGTCTATCAGGAACCTGAGCAGTTGCCACGTCTTGGCCCCATTCATGGTGCCCTCCATCTCGTCGCATTTGTTATCCCAACGTTGCGACTCGAGTTTCCGGGCGTATTTTTCTATTTCGACGTTGTGTCTGGCTATCTCTCTCCTGAGATTGCGGTTCTGTAAAGAAGACAAAGAACGGAAAATGCTGCGGCATCGCCATCACCATCGCTTGGCTCCGGCGCCCATCTCTCGTGCTGAAGCTGAGCCCTGCGGCACAGCTTCAGCAGAACGTTGACTACACCAATGACGGAGCCGACTTCATTGCACCTACCTCCGCCCGTCACCTGCACAGGTGCGATTCGTCAACGGGACCCCGCTACCTTCAGTGGAAGCAGCGATGACGACGTCGACGATTGGTTGACCACTTACGAACGGGTCAGCCGTCACAATAACTGGGACGACAACCGTAAGCTCACCAATGTCATCTTTTACTTGAGCGACGTCGCTAATCTGTGGTTTAGAAACCACGAGTCTGACTTTACTACCTGGGCGAGTTTCAAGACGAAATTTCCTGATGTCTTTGGCCGCCCCGCCGTCCGAAAACTCCGCGCGGAACAACGTCTTCGGTCGCGACTGCAGCTACCCGGTGAAACGTTCACCAGTTACATTGAGGACATTGTTGATATGTGTCGTCGCGTTGACCCGACCATGACCGAGGCCGTTAAGATACGTCATGTCCTCATAGGAATTGATGACGGCGCTTTCAACATGCTCGTCGCCAAAGGCCCCACGACGGTCAAGGAAATCTACGACCTATGTCAAAGCTACGACGAACTCCGCAAGGAGCGTGTTTTGATTCGCCAGCCTCAAGCATCACTTGCTGGACTAGCCGCGGAGAGGGAGTCATCTAGCCTCTCTGAAAACATCAAGGCTTTTGTACGTCAGGAGGTCGCACGACAACTGTCCCTGCAGCCATATGTTAAGGAGTCGTCACCAACTGGCCTTGTTCCGGAGCTTCGCCGTGCAATCCAACAGCATGTATCTGAAGTCCTCCCTAATTCTGTTCCTCAATCACCTCCGGTCGCACCCTCAATGCCGTTCCCCACGCCCACAATTTCATCGTCCGGCGTTGCGCCACTGAGCTATGCTCCAGCATTCGCGCCGGCTCCTCCCCAGGTATTGCGTCGCTCATATGCCGAAGTTACTTCAAGTCCACCTCCTGAGCCAGCATATGCCTATGCTTCGCCCCCTATGCGTTCGGCACCAACAGCGTTTGCTCCCCCCTTGCGTCAGACACCATCTCCATGGCGAACTGCAGACAACAGGCCTATTTGCTACCACTGCGGCATCCCTGGGCACACTACACGCTACTGCCGGCGCCGAATAAATATGGCCTTTGCTGCGCGGCCTGCGCCACCTTATTTGGCCCCCCAATTCCCCGTCCCATCGGGTCATCCAACAGCATCCCCTGACCCTCCGGACTTTATGCCTCGTCGTTCGCCATCACCACGTCGCCGCTCCATTTCGCCAATGCGCCGACGACCCGCTACTCAGCCGGAAAACTAACCGCCGCAGTTCGCGAGGCACGAACTGCGTATTCGACAGAATTTCAAAGTCCTCGTCTTAATCCCGCGAATGTTACTGCTGTCATCGTTGAAGGTGTTCATACTCTTGCGCTCGTCGACACCGGTGCCGCTGTATCAGTTATCAGCCAAAAACTCTGCCGCTCCCTCCGAAAAGTGACTACGCCTCTCGAGGGACTATCGCTTCGTACCGCATCCGCTCACAGTATACAGCCGACAGCTATCTGCACTGCTCGCGTCGTCATTGCTGCAGCCTTGTACATCATCGAATTCGTCGTTCTCCCCACATGTTCTCATGACGTCATTCTCGGCTGGGATTTCCTGTCCCAGCATCATGCTATCATTGACTGCGCCAGTCCTCAAGTAGAGCTCATTGAATCGAGTGATGCACCGTCTGATGCCCTGTTCCACGAGCCGTGTCTTCGTTTTGCGACCAAACTCCTCGTAGCTCATGATACAACCATCCCACCCGGAAGTGCTGTTCTGGTTCCCCTCACTGCCTCTTTTACCACCGCCGCGACAGTCCTCTTTGTGCCCTCTAACGTTGTCTGCCGCCGCCGCCACTTACCGCTGCCGTTTGCCGTCCTTGACATGAACAACGGCGCTAGCACACTTCTGGTAGCCAATCCTCTTGCGTCTCCCGCTATGTTGATCGAAGGGGAGTGCCTTGGCCGCATCGAGCCCGTCGACCTTCTGTTCGCCTTTGATGATGTGTCATTCCCTGTTTGCCAAGTTGACGCCTTGACCCCAACTCGTGTGGCTTCCGATCCGCTACAGCGGGACCTTTTTGACCATTCTGTAGACAGCGCTCTAGAGCCGCGCCACCGCGAGCAACTTCTTGACCTTCTACACCAATTCCGCTCCTCCTTCGACATCCCGCAATCTTCCTTGGGCCGCGCGACGACCATTTCCCACCTCATCGACACTGGCGCTCATCCACCTCTCCATCAGCGGCCGTATCGTGTGTCGCCGACTGAGCGCCGTGTTATTGCCCAACAAGTCGATGACATGCTCCAACGCGGAATAATTAGAGAATCCTGTAGCCCATGGTCGTCTCCTGTGGTCCTAGTTAAAAAGAAGGATGGCTCCATACGATTTTGTGTTGATTATCGCCGTCTCAACAAAATCACTCGTCGTGATGTGTACCCCCTCCCACGAATCGACGATGCCCTAGACTGCTTGCAAGGCGCAGAATTCTTTTCCTCACTCGATTTACGCTCCGGGTATTGGCAGGTGCCCATGGCAGAGGCGGATCGTCCTAAGACCGCCTTTATTACTCCAGACGGACTATACGAATTTAATGTTATGCCATTCGGACTCTGTAACGCCCCAGCCACATTTGAAAGAATGATGGACACTGTACTGCGCGGCCTGAAATGGAACATCTGTTTACGCTACCTTGATGATATCGTCGTCTTTTCAACCGACTTCCCGACCCACCTGACTCGACTTCGCCAGGTCTTCACCTGCCTAACCCGCGCCGGTCTTCAACTGAACCTCAAAAAGTGCCGCTTTGGTGCCCGCCATCTCACAATACTCGGACATGTTGTGTGTAAAGATGGAGTTCTGCCTGATCCTGAGAAGCTGCGCGCCGTCGCTGACTTTCCGAAACCGACCACTTTGAAACAACTGCGAAGCTTCGTGGGCCTCTGCTCGTACTTTCGTCGTTTTGTTCGGAATTTCGCAACCATCATAGCCCCCCTTACACAGCTCTTGAAAGGCACCCCTAACCTCTCCTCTTGGTCGCCAGCCTGCGATGATGCATTCGCGACACTGCGCAATGTTCTAACGTCACCGCCAATCCTTCGCCATTACGACCCTACTGCACCTACAGAACTTCACACCGATGCCAGTGGTGTCGGCCTCGGCGCCGTCCTCGCCCAGCGCAAGCCTGGCTTCTCCGAATACGTTGTCGCCTACGCCAGCCGTGCTCTCACCAAAGCCGAGTCCAACTACTCCGTTACCGAAAAGGAGTGCTTAGCAATCGTGTGGGCTGTAACGAAGTTCCGCCCTTACTTATACGGCCACTCCTTCGAGGTAGTTACAGATCATCACGCTCTCTGCTGGCTCGCGTCTCTCAAGGATCCGTCTGGCCGTCTCGGGCGCTGGGCTCTCAGGCTTCAGGAATACGACATCCGTGTAGTGTACCGCTCTGGCCGCAAGCACTCTGACGCCGACGCTCTTTCTCGGTCACCGGTGTGCTCGCCTAACTCATCGTCCCCTCCTCAAACACTCTTGTCAGCACTCACCATTGAGGATATGCCTTTCGAGCAACGACAAGATCCTTGGGTTTCTAACCTGCTAGATATCCTTGGCACTACTTCCGCGGCTACGCATCCTCGGGCACTCCGCCGACAGGCCTCCCATTTCGCCATTCGGGAAGGCCTTCTCTACCGAAGGAACTACAACTCAGACGGCAGAACGTGGCTTCTTGTCATTCCGCGCCACCTCCGCTCCGAGGTTTGTGCCCACCATCATAGTGACCCGCAAAGCGCTCATGCCGGCGTCCTCAAAACATATGATCGAATTCGTCAAAGGTACTACTGGCGGGGAATGTACAATTTCGTACGTCGCTACATTCGCTCTTGTACCGCCTGTCAACAACGCAAGATTTCTCGCCACCCTGCTGGCCCTCTTCAGCCTTTACCGTGTCCAGCTCGCCCGTTTGATCGCGTGGGAATCGACCTCTATGGTCCGCTACCATGCAGTGCCGCTGGTAATCGATGGGTCATCGTCGCCGTCGACCACCTGACCCGTTACGCCGAGACTGCTGCACTTCCCGCGGCGACAGCTCGAGAGGTAGCCCATTTTCTTCTGCACCACTTCATTCTTCGACACGGCGCCCCCCGCGAGCTACTGAGTGATAGAGGTCGTGTCTTTCTTTCCGAAGTAGTCCAAGAGCTCCTGTCGTCTTGTAAATCGATACATTGAGCTACAACTGCGTACCACCCGCAAACAAATGGCCTCACGGAGCGCTTCAACCGTACGCTTGGGGACATGCTCGCAATGTATGTTACATCTGAATCTGGAAGCTCGAACTGGGACCAAGTACTGCCATTCGTAACGTTCGCGTACAACACTGCCACCCAAGCAACAACTGGTTTTTCGCCCTTCTTCCTCTTATACGGCCGTGAACCATCATGTACTCTGGACACAATTTTGCCATACCATCCAGATGCCTCTGAGTACAGTGCTTTGTCAGACATTGTACAGAAGGCCGAGGAATGCCGTCAGCTAGCTCGCACGTTTACCTCCAACACTCAAGGCTATCGGAAAGATCAGCATGATACCGATACTCCTGCTCCCACGTTCCAGGCCGACAGCTTCGTTTGGCTATGCGTTCCTGCCACCAACAAACTAGACACCAAATACCACGGACCTTATCGCGTCTTGGAACGCACATCCCCTGTGAACTACGTCATCGAGCCAGTCACCCCTTCTTCCGACCACCGCCGTCGCGGCCGCGAGATTGTCCACGTTAGCCGCCTCAAGCCATATTACAACCCTCTGGTCGTCTCTTCTCCCTGAGTCGCCAGGATGGCGACTTCTTCACGTGGGGGAAATGTAAAGAAGACAAAGAACGGAAAATGCTGCGGCATCGCCATCACCATCGCTTGGCTCCGGCGCCCATCTCTCGTGCTGAAGCTGTGCCCTGCGGCTGGCAATTCGACCCTGCTCTGCCCGAATTGCTGGCAGCGCTAGACGTTCAAACGAACTATTAAATCCACATCGCAGTTCCACTTTTGCTTTTTGAGCTTCTTCGTTAGCTCTTCTTTCTTTTTGAACATGCCGAATAGCCTGCTATCCATCGCCTCAGGCAGAGCTTCGCCTTTAATTTCTTCGGTGGCCTCGTTGACATGGGTAATTAATTGGGCGGCCCAATTTTGAATGCACTCTATATCTCCAATTTCTTCCCGTTCTCTGATCTGTCTGAATTTATCCCAATCCACTTGGGTTTCCGTCCGACACACAGCGCGCTTAACGCTCACTTTCCTACTTAGTTCTACCTCTAGCACGTAGTGGTCGCTACCTAGATCCTGATGCTTGTTCGTCCACTTGACTATGCCAGTTCTATGGCAGAGAGTCAAGTCCGGGTTTGTGTCCGCTGACACACTGTTGCCCACCCTCGTCGGGCATCTAGTGTCGTTAGCGATGTAGAGGTTTGACTCAGTGATATCTTCGAACAGCGTTTGACCTTTCGGGCTGCTGGTCGTGTAACCCCATTCTCGATGTCTGGCATTAAAATCGCCGGCTATTATTAGTGGGTTCTTACCTGCCAGGCTAATCGCTCTCTTAAATATCGGGCCAAACCTCGCCTTCGTGCACTTCGGGGAGCTGTACCCATTGAGTAGAAATATGCTGCCTCTGTTCTTTTTACCGGTCAGGATTTCCACAAAGACCGTTTCGGTCTCCCTGTTACCTACCTCGTGCTGGACGACGGCGACGTTGTTTTTGACGTACGTCATGACCTGTGTTTTACTTCCCTTCCCGCTATCGTAGCTTTTGTACCCCGAAAGCTTCCATACACCTCGCGTTTCCTGCAGAGCCATTGCCAAAGGCTGTGTGTTCTGGCTAGCTACGTACTGTTGCAAGAGCCATCGCTTCATTGACAACGACCGGCAATTCCATTGCCAAATTTTAGACGTTTTGGGATCCATTATGATTCTGATATTGTATACCCGATGCGTTGAAAAGGGTTTGAAGCATCTTTTCTAGCACTCCAAATCTCGCCTCAAGTTTCTTATTCAGGTTCAATTCGAAGTCTATGATTTCATCCTTGACTAATTTTCTAAAAGCCACGTGCTTTCTGGCTTGTCCAATTACACTAGTGTCGTCTGATTTACGTTTCGCAGGTCTAGCCTGATCGATATTCATTTCATCTGAGTCGTCACTGTCCCTGCCACAATTGCTCTCGCTTGCCCCACCGGGGCCCCGTATGACGGGCGGCCTGAGCATCGGAGGTGCCGGTGCAGGTGTAGCTTTTGCCTCTTTTAACTCTTTAATTACCTCGACTAGGGATTTGAGGGTTTCTTTAATCTCTTTGATGTCTTCTTTAATGATTCTGATTTCTTTGCTATGCTCGGCTTGAGTCTGTTGTAATTCCGAAAGTTCCAAGTTTTTTTCTTTGGAGACCCCGCTAGCGAAGCTGACCGACTTACCGCCTGCGTTAACTTCTTCATTCGTCTTTGCTTGTCCGGCCGGCGTCTCCCCGGGCTTCGGCCAGTGGTTCTTTTCTTCCTTGGGTGGCGGTGGTTGTGGCGGCACCCTGTTCTTGCTCTTGGATATGGGCTCAGTTCCAAATGAAACGACGGAAGTAGGAACAGAGCCCGAGAAAACTTTGCAAGTAACTTGTATTAGATGGTGTAGGGAACTCGCGGACTGCACGAACTTTATCAGGGTCGGGCTGCACATCATTTAGGTACATCAAACAAATGTTCCAGGGTTTTGCTCTGGCGGCAGACGAAGCTGCATTTTTTTGTTTTCAGCTGAAGACCGGTGCGGCGGAAGACAGGCACTATTATAGAAAGCTGAACGTGGGAGAGAAAACGACGTCATCTAAGTAGCATCCACCTTTTCCACTTAAAGCTACAGAGAAGCGAGTTCATCATGCGCTCGAGGCTGCAGGAGAGCTACAGAGGCCACATAGTATGGCCATGAAATGGTATAGTTCGTCAGGGATGACAAATGCGGTTTTCTCTCAATCCCGTTCGTCGACAGCTATTTGCCAGTAGCCGGAACGCATGTCAATCGAATAAAAATAGCTGGCACCATGCAAGCAGTCGAGGGCGTCGTCAATTCTTGGGAGCGGGTAAACGTCTTTTTTAGTTATCTGATTGAGGTGGCGGTAGTTGACACAGAATCTCCAAGTTGGATATTCATTTTTGACTAAAACGATAGGGGACGCCCATGGAGTGCAGGAAGGCTCAGTAATATTGTTTGTCAGAATCTTGTCGACCTTCTTCTGTATGGCGTGGCGCTCAGCAAAAGAGACTCGATAATGCCTTCGGTGAATCGGGCTGGCATCACCAGTATTGATGCGAAGAGTAACGACGGATGTCTGGCTCAAAGGTCGGTCCCCAAGATCAAATATGTCGCTGTACGAAAACAAAAGGTCGGAGAGAGCACTGGCTTGCTGAGGTGTCAAATCCGCTGCTATCATGGGAGTAAAAAGGATCGAACGAGAAACTGATAAGAGAGGTTCAGACAGAGGCACAGACTTCAGGACAGAAACTTCGCAGTCAGCTAACGGAAACAGGTCAACGAGTATCATGCCATGGGGCAAAACATGGACGGAGCGGCTTAAGGTAAGTACGGGAAAATAGGTTATGTTATCCATGACGGTCACGTCAATGTGAGGGAGGCTGACGTTACAATGGAGAACAACATCAGTGATTGGACAAGTGACATATGTATCAGCAGGAATAGCAGGAAATGGGTCCAAAGGAACATACATGGCAGCTTCGGACGGTAAGTGAACAAACTCGATGGAGCGGAGGCTAGACTTCATATCTATGTGGTCGGAGCAGAAAGGCAGGTCTAAGCGAAGAAGGCCACTTGAACATTCAATCAGCGCAGAGTGGGCCGTTAAAAAGTCGATATCGAGGATCACATGGTGAGGGCAGCGGTAGATCACAGTGAAGAGCACAGGGGTAGGGAGACAGCAAATGCTCAGGCGCGCAGTGCACAGTCCCACGATGGCAGTGACGCCTCCATCGGCGACACGAACGACAGATGAAGAGGAGGGTGTGAAAACGTTTTGAGACGCCGGCGAAACGAAGAGCCGAGGACGGAAATTTAGACACCAGTGTCAATGAGAGAGGTAACAGGGACACTATCTAGAGGATCGTGTCCCTGATATCTAGAATATTGTGGGGATGAGCGAGGGTCAGCAAAGAATCTTTGAGCCGGGTCGTCAATGCAGCTTCACCTCCGGGTGCTGCATTGATCAGTTATCCGGGAGAGGGCCAGTGAAGTGAGGGGACGATGAACGGTGAGGTTGGGGTGAGCGGGGATAGCGGATCTGGGGAGACGGCCAGCGGCTGGACATGCGCGGGAATGGAGAGTTAGTCACGAGAGGGCGTATCACGGCGAGAGTTTGGGTGAGGTCCGTTGGTGGTGCGGCCATCATAATAGTAGCGAGGTCGAGGTGGCAGAACCCAGCGGCTGCGGCAATGGCGATTAATGTGGCCGGCACATGAGCATTTGAAGCAGATGGGTCGTTTCTCCAAGGTCCGCCATTCTTCTGGGTTGCGGCAGTGGTATCGCTTCGGGAAGGGCGCAGTCCGAGCCGCAGCAGCTACCACTGGAACGATGGGCTGGACAGATGGCTGTGCGGACGGCTGACCATAGCTGAGGCTTACGTTCGCATTAAGGCCCACATGCGCAAATCCTTGGCGAATGACAGCTTGGATCAGTGCTTTGGTAGCGTCCGCCGGCTGAGGTGTGAATGTGATGGGGCACATTGCCTCCACCTCTCCGGAAAGAATCCTGGTCAAGTTTGGCTGATGGGACGGCTGATGCAGTGTTGTCAAATCCTCGCCCGAAGACGTAGCAGCTGTTCAACTGTGATTGGCAAGCGGTTGAAACGGGAAGCAATACGACGGTGTCTAGCTTGCTCAAACCACTGACATACCTCGAGGGCGGAGTCGACCGTCGTACAGTTTTTGCAAAAGAGGAGGTTAAAAGCGTCGTTCGCAATTCCCTTTAAGATGTGGCCCACCTTGTCACACTCGGACATGGCACTGTCCATTTTGCGGCATGGAGCTAGGACGTCTTGTATGTACGACGTCTTCACCTGATTGGCACACGTCAATTCCGGCTACTCCATACTAGGATTTCCTTCCCTTGCAATACAATTTGTTACCCTAAGTGGCCATCGGTTATGCTGTTCTTACTACATGCCCTGTCAATGTCTATTTCATCTTGATTTTCGTTAGAATGCCATTAACTCCAGTTACTTCTGTGACCCACCTTTCACGCTTTTATCTCTTCACGTTACAACTACTATTTTTCATTCCAAAGCCCTCTGTGTTGTTCACGAGTCAAATGAAATTATTTTCGTTAGCTTCCACGTTTCAGCCCCATAGCTGAGTACAGGTAAGATGCAACTGTTATACACTTTCTTCTCGAGCGAAGACGGTAAGCTGTTTATAAAAATCTGCGATATTTGCCAAATGCGCTCCATCTCGATCTAATTGTCCTGGTTATTTAGCTTTCATGGTCCGGATCTGCGGTTACTGCCTGTCCTAAGTAGACATATTCGCTTACCACTCCCAGTACTTAGCAACCTAATATAGGTTTCTGTTTCTTCTCCAGGCTGTTGAACATTATCTTAGCCTTCTGCATATCGATTTTAAAACCTGCATTGCAGTTATTCCTTTCTAGGTCATAAATCTATATTTGCAGTTCAGCCCGTGAGTTGCTTGGCAAGGCAAACTCATCAGCGAATCGCAGATTACGGAGGTATTCTCCATCAACCTTTAACAATAACTCCTGCCATTCCTAGTCTCTGAATACTTCCTCTAAGCAAGCTGTGAATAATACGTGGGAGATCGTGGGTCCTTGTCGAAACATTTTTTTATGGTAATTTTGCTTTCTGTATAAACAAGTACGCTTGCTGTGCAGACAATATAGATATCTTACAGTAATTTTATAAACGGCTCGTCTACAGCCTGATTTCGCAATTCCCGCATAACTGCCGAGGTTTCTACTTAGTCGAATGCTATATATAACGGCTGGTTATATTCCAATCCTTTTTCGGTCACCTGGTTAATAGTGGAGTATCCTTTCCGAAAACCAGTTTGACTTTTAAGCACTTTTAGGCCTAAGTAAGCACCTTATACGCAACATATAGAAAGCTGATTGGTCTGTGAATTTTCAATTCTTTAGTGTTCCCTTTCCCTATAATTTAAGATAATGTTAGCGTTCTTCCATTATTACGGTACCGTGGATGACACCAGGCATTGCGTATGCAGGGTGGCCATTTTTCTTAGCATGATATTCCTCTTGTCCTTCAACAAATATGTAACTACGAGAACCTCTCCAGCTGTTTCTCCCTTTTCATTGCTTCTGAAGCTTTCTTGGCGGCGTACTTTGTCAGGGGCAGAACGTGTGCCAACTGTTCACTAAACCGAATCTCATTATTTTCCTGAATATTTCGGCTAAAGTATACAGATCAGTATAGAAGTTCTCGGATACTTCGACTATCTTGCCATATTTGGGATGGCATGGCACACATTGTCACTTAGCACTTACATCTGTTTCTTGTCTATGCGCAAAATTGCTTCGCCACTTTCAGGCTGCTCCTGTTCTTTATGGCATGCTCCATTCTCCCCATGTAGTATTTCCTTATGTCTGCCACTTCACATTCGTTTATTAACTTTTATATTTCTGCCAGTTCTATCCTCTCAATGGGATTAGAGGCTTTCATACTTTGACGTTTCTTAATATATTATTTCGTCTTATTAGATAGATGTATGAAATTTAGTGTTGATCTCAGTGTTTGTTTGATGTGTTCTTTTTCTGTTTCAAGTTTGATATCCACTCCTGTAATAGCCCGCCCAGGGCTGACAGTATGAATAAATGAATGAATGAATGAATGAATGAATGAATGAATGAATGAATGAATGAATGAATGAATTTACCGGTATCCTTTCCAACTATGCTACTTGCTAGTTCTATCGTGCACTCTGTAATGATATCTCTGATGTATGAGGCATAGTCATGCTTAAAAGAGCTTATGGCTGGATAACTATGTTTAATGGGGATAAACCTCCACATTTTTATTGATCCGAGAATACAATGTTGAGCTAAATGTTGGCTGCTATCTTACGATGTAAAGACTGGAATTAGCTTATGTGTGCAAGAACCTACATTTTGAGGAATTTAATGTTATCAATTGTCATATGCTAAGGAACTCGCTAAATTTCACACAGTAAAATCTCAAAATCAATGCGATGCAAATGTAAGGAATATTTAGGGTGTTTCGCGTAACTTACCGTGACATCCTTTCCAAATCTTGTTTTTTCGTTTTTCAGTAAAGAGGGCACAGTAAATTAAAGACCACATAATTTAATAATTTAAGACATATTGCTTCATTACGTGCGGATTTCATGACATTAGTATTGGACAGTTTCGAAATTAGATTCCAAAACATATATTTCCTCAGAAGAGGCACAATGAAGATGATCCGTGGTAGCTGGTTCTCAGTCCACGGGGTTTGGAAGAAAACATAATATATTAATTGTATTTGGGAGACAAAATCTCGCTCCGAAAACATTCAGATGACAGCTATAAATTCATATGCCTGTTCTCTATTTATTACATAATAAAAGCAACAATGGTCATTAGAAATCGATGGCGGGCGTCAGGTGTCTGCGGACCAAAGTGCTGGTGAGTGAGGCCGGGCTGTCAGCTTTTTGGCCGTGAAGACCTCTAGCGTCGAGTGTACATTTGTTTTTTACTTTTCCTTGAAGTTGAAATACTATGTCTCTGCTTAAACATTGCCGATCATGGACTGTGTTACTTGTACAGAATTATTCCAGCAACACATTCTCACACTGCTGTGAATTGACAGCTAACCCATTCCTTCCTATTTGGCTCATAGGATGTCTGAAATATTCGAACGGGCATTCGCCATATTGTAATTAGTTCAGCGGTTTTAATGTACTTAAAATAACTGGGGTGGAAAAGAGTGAATGCTTTGTGTTTATTTCATTTTTTTAAATCAAGGTTACCGGTTGGGATGCAGTTTCAGACCTGTCAGTGGCTGTCTGTAACGCGCGGTAAAACCTCCTCTAGGTCTGAGTAAGAGGAGGACACCGGAGATACTTCGACTGTTTTTAAACATTTTATTGTGCTGAGTCATCCTGTTGAATGGAAGGTGCCTACCGTTCCGACGGCTCCCGCATGTTTGCGCAGCTCGTGTAATCCTATGCCAACCGATTAGTCGTGCAGCCTTCTGAGGGGGATTGTCGGTCACATTTTTGGTCAACTCCCTTCCCCCATTTTAAGCGAAGGGCGCTCAAGATGCCTTCATCTCGGCGCGATTTACGTTAATGCAGTGTTGTGATTTTGTTGGGAACCATTATTAAACGCTTTTATATAACCTCCTATTTTTCATTTTGCTTTTTGAAAATCGCTGTTTATTATGATGTGCTGTCACTCAAAATATTTACGAAATAATGGGAGCCAATGCATGATTTCTGTGGTCACACACGTATATTTGACATTTTTCCAGGTACCCCGGGCTGCCCCTTCGTCGTTTCCGGCCTAGACATCCGAGCTGTTTGCCATCGGTAAGCAACGGTATATATTTGCATTCACAGGAGAAGTCTCTCACATAGAGACTCCAATGACATTATAAAAAACAGAAATGCCATGACGGACGTATAATATGAGCGAAGATCAAGCGTATTTAACGCCAGGGAGATCTAAGCATGCTCGAGTTTGCATTGTGTTGCCGCTATGCAGGCCTTCCGACTAGGAACGGAGGTTGGAGTTCATGTCCTTGTCAATAGTTCGATGTGAAAGGAAGAGCATCATTGCGACGCGAAAATATATACAGCAAACAACAGGGAGATCAAAGAATGTCATCGAGGTGAAAGGTCTTTAAGAGTTGGAAGAGGTAAAACACAAGACACGGCAACAGGTTGCAAGCGTGGTAAGCCTAACGAAAAGCCTGAAAAGCTGTACAGTCTTCTAAAAAAAACGGCTTCAGCCGTTCAGGTGAATTTCAGATCGTGATCATCGGTTACGAAATGCTCATTTACTGTTCTTTCACGCGCGAATTCGATACTGACGTTGAAACTCGGCGGAAAACTTCATGGTGTCCCAAGTAGCCGCGAAGTATTTGCTTAAATATTTGGTGTATGTAGACATGCGTTGAGACCCACATGTGGTTCCTCAGTTATATTTCTTTGTAGGTAAAGATGGAGTGATGCTGAAGCTACCAAGCTGACGGCCTTTCTTGCTTGGTTTGCTCGACAAGACGCCTCTAATGTTACTTCAACATCCCTGCAACGAAACATTGCGTCGAAATCATTAACGCTCCTATTCCTTGTGACAAGACGGATGAAAACGGATTGTTTTGGGAGTCTCCACTAATAAGCGAAAGTGACATGCGGAAGTGGTCTTTGGCTTACATCCACATGCACTGAAATTGTAGAGAATATATATGTAATATGTGGATATGTCGGGCCCAAGGAGCGTACTGTAAATATCCGCCTAAGTTGCGTAGGGCATGAAAAACATATCGATATCGATATTCGCAAAGAAATTAAAATTGGGTGCTTTGAAATTTTGTTTTTAGGAAAAAAGTGTATGAAGTGCCTGCAGCGTCTACAGCAAACGTTTTTCCCGGCGAAAATCAAGAAAACGTTCCGATTATGTTCATGTCTGCTTGCTCAAGGGATTTCAGCCGCGGCATCCCTCTACTTGGGACATGCCCGTATATTATGCTTTATGAATGGGAGAAGCTTGCGGAAAAAGTATCTGGGAGTTCATTCATCTTCGTAGGCCGAGAGGATATCGCCGCGCAGAGAGAGTTTTATGACCAAGATGTAAGTTTCATCAGTAGTGAGGGTATCGTTTTGTGTAGAGCAAGCCAGAAAGCTACCGAAACAGTACCTACCTGTGTAAGCTTCACGCTTTCGGCGGTTTCTGCCAGTACTTTGAACCTGAAAACGACTTCATGTGGGTTGAGCGATAAACACGATGCAAACATGTGATGGGCCAGCGCACGCATTTTCAGTTTTAAGGAATTCCATTTCAACATTGTTTCCAAGCGGTGGCCGTTGCTGATACTGGTTGCATGCCACTAGTACCGGTGGAAGGTTGTCACCACTCCAAAGGAGACAGCATGCTTTGTGCTGCAAGCTCACCTGGTGTTATTTCCTAACAAGTTTACGAGAAATGAAGCTGCTAATAGAATTTCAGAACTTCAATATCTAGCGAGCACTGAACGTCCACTGTGCTCGTGAACGAGAAAAAAGCTTGCACATCCAATAAAAACAGTCGCCAAAAACGGCTGCATCTATTGAAAACAAAGTGAAAACACACCGAATCCCGCACGCACAAATGTAGCGAAAGTTTCTTCATAGCGTCGTTACCTGATAGGGCCCGCGCAAGATGCCCTGGCAGTACAGTTTCGCAAAAACTGTAACTGAGTGCGCAGTGACCGGAACGTCGTAAGCAGCAATGCCGAATACGGGCTGTTATATCTGAAGACTGGTCTTTAAAATGTCACTGACAATCAAATAAATTTATTCGGTCCATATCAGTGAGCATTAAGCTTATGCATCGTGATACATGTGACACCTGATTTTTGTTCTTCTAGTTGCACACACATGAGATATATTCTAGTCAACAAATTGGATACTCATATAGGTATATAAAGTGTTCAGTTCAGTTCAGTTCAGTCGTTCAGGTGTGTCCGACTCTTCGTGACCCTTTGGACCATGTTACGCCACGCTTTCCGGTCTCTCACTATCTTCCTAACATCACATAACTTCATCTGCAGTGCCTCCAGGATGCCATCTAACCATCGCGTTCGCTGCCTACCCCTTCTTCGGCTACCCTCAAACTTTCCCAACATCAAATCTTTCTCCAGCGACTCCTCTCTTCTCATCAGATGACCAAAGTAGCTGAGCTTTAACTTTAGAATTTGACCCTCCAATGAGCAGTCAGGGTTTATGGTCGACAATATCGACTGCTTTGTTCTTCTGGCAGTCCAAGGAACTCTCAGGAGTCTTCGCCAGCACCATAATTCAAACGCGTCAATTCTTCGGCGGTCAGCCTTTTTCACAGTCCAATTCTCTCATCCATACAACACAACTAGAAATACCATAGCACGAATTATACGCATCTTGGTTGGCAGACTAATGTCTCTGCTCTTTACTAGGCGCTCAAGGTTCACCATTTCTCTCTTTCCCAGAAGCAGACGTCTCTTAATTTCATGGCTGCAGTCTCCTCCCGAGGTAATCTTGGAGCCCAAGATAAAGCATTAAGTAGTTTCTTCTCTGTGGAAGTTGAGATCTACGAGAGTGTTTCACTGAGTTGTTGTAGAGCCGGCGGTATTGAAAAGAGCTTTGACATACATTACCTTCGCCTATACAGGGTGATAAATCAAAATATTAGATTCCCGTCTTAGGCTGGCCTTACGTATTTGTTCTCTCGTACATGCTAATCATATATTACCAAAACTCTCAATCTGTACATAATATGCAACATACCATTAGATCATAGTAGTAAGCTTTCACATGATGCAAAATGTTAACACTCAAAGACATAAAGTCCGCTTTTAGCTAATCAGTACTGGCAAACCTTCGTATGGTGTAGGTTTTGCTTGTCTCAATTAAGGGCAACAATGCTGCTGCTGTTCTTAATTTTTCGCTATTGTCCAATACAAGCTGCCGCTATGCTTTGGTGAATTATGATCTTACTATCCAGGATTGGTCCCAAATCAAAATCGTTCGCGTCAGCTGACGCATGCTTTTGGTGGGAAAATGACTAAGAACAAGCTTCCGAGACCTGCGTACCCTTTGGAGTCCACCGCCTCTCCTCCGTAAAAAAACATGGTGAAGCAACCGTGCGGAAGACGCCAGCAATAGCGCAGTCGGGCAGCACTGATACGTCGACAGCATAACGAGTTACTTTTCAAGCGAGCTCCATTCCTGCGATTTGAAAGATGCCATTCGGTGACCGAGAGAATGAATGGCTGTCATTAGGACACCCAGTAAGTTTACCCCCTACATCTGAGAAAGGCAATTCCTGCGGTCAGCAGGTATCACTCCTGATTTTCATAATGACATTCCAAGGTAGTTTGCTAGAGGTGAGAGTAGGAGGTAATGTTGGCCTGCAATTCTAGACGAGGGCACGAATATAAAGATTATTTACCGCATGGACGTTCTGAATCAGTGTATACTATAAATCGCCGAAAATGATCCTTTATTGGCTCTAATGCTCATCAAGTAAAACGCATCTTCAAATGAAGGACCCGTATGTAACGCAAGTGTCTACATGTAGCCGGCAGTACTTTCATTATGCCAGCGACTGTTTCTACAAGCGCAGTTTCGACAGTCGCAAAGAGACTCTTTCGCTGATTGTGCCAGCACCATTATGGCTAAATATTTTGATGTCAGATCGTATCGCTACTGGCCAGGACTTCTTCCTTCAGTGAAATTGTGCCTTGAAAACTGCCATGACCACTAATTATTGAGGTCTGAGAAAATTGATGCCAGATTTTACGAGTCGCTTCATTGAAGACTCCTTTTACGCAACTACGAGTGACAATACCTGTCCATTACCGGAACAGGCCTGCAGGGCAAACGATTAATTGCTGCGGCGAGAGAATATGTAAAACGCGATGCACTGCTACGATGTTACTTGCAAGCCGAACTGCTTCCGATGAAGCCGAGATTGTTGCGCAAAACAGTGTCGTGGATAACTGCGTCAATGCGGTTTGCTTACTGGCTGCGGGAGTGCCCAGATGGCCTGCTGTCCTCAGACCGCCTGCATCTGATGGATTCGAAATTTCGTCGAGCGGCAGTGTGCCCTTCACAAGCTTGGTGAACAAGCCAAGTTGTTTATCTGGGGCATTTGTTTCTGGTCTGTAATTTTTAAGGTCCTTAGAGTCCCCTTTCTTATGAATGAGGATAATGTTTGCATTCGTCCATGGTACCGGTACCGTCGATGACACCAGGCACTGCGTATACAAGGTGGCCAGTTTTTCTAACACGATATCCCCCCCGTCCTTCAGCAAATCCGTAGTTATCTGATCCTCTCCAGCTGATTTCCCCCTTTTCATAGTTTCTAATGCTTTCTTGACCTCGTCCTTCGTCACTGGTGGAACGTCTGAATGATTTTCCCTACCGCCAATCTCATTACGGTCCTGACTACTTTGGCTACTGTAGAGATTTGTATAGAACTCCTCGGCTACTTTGACTATCTTATCTATATTCGTGATGTCGTTGCCCGCCTTGTCCCTTATCGCATACATCTGGTGTTTGCCTATGCCCAATTTCTTCTTTACCGCTTTAAGGCTTCCCCCGTTCTTTACAGCATGCTTAATTTTTTCCATGTTATACTTCCTTATATCGGCCACCTTGCGCATATTGAATAGCTTTGATATCCCGGCCAATTCAATCCGGTCTGCTGGATTGGAAGCTTTCATTCTCTGGCGCTTCTTAATCAAATCTTTCGTCTCTTTAGACAGCTTACCGGTATCCTCTCTAACTGTTCTACCGCCTACTTCTACCGCGCACTCAGTAATGATATCTCTGGAATTATTGTTCCTTGCTTCTAGGGTAATGTCGCCATCCTCGGTTAGAGCTAAATACCTATTCTGTAGCGAGATCCTGAACTCTTCTGCCCTCCCCCTCACCGCTAATTCGTTGATGGGTTTCTTTCTTACTAATCTGTGGCGGTCCTTCTTCAGATTTAGGCTAATTCGGGACCTCACCATCCTGTGGTCACTGCATCGCACTTTCCCGATTACCTCTACATCTTGCATAATGGCGGGGGTTGAACACATTATGAAATCGATTTCATTTTTAGTCTCCCCGTTCGGACTTTTCCATGTCCATTTCCGGTTCTTCCGTTTGCTGAAGAAGGTATTCATGATTCGTAAGTTATTGCGCTCTGCAAACTCAACTAGTAACTCCCCCCTGCTATTCCTAGAACCAATGCCATAGTCACCTACTGCCTTGTCTCCCGCCTGCTTTTTCCCTACTTTGGCATTGAAGTCGCCCATTAGTACAGTATACTGCGTCTTTACTTTTCGCATTGCCGATTCTACATCTTCGTAGAAGGTTTCAACTGCCTGGTCATCATAAATACATGTAGGTGCATAGGCCTGTACAACCTTCAGTTTATACCGCTTATTAAGCCTAATTACGATGCCTGCCACCCTCTCAATGATACTGTAGAATTCATCGATATTACCCGCTATATACTTATTGACAAGGAAACCTACTCCTAGTTCTCGCCTCTCCGGTAAACCTCGATAACACAGTACATGCCCATCCTTCAGTACAGTATATGCCTCATTCGGCCTCCTAACCTCACTAAGCCCTATGACATCCCATTTCATACCTTCTAGTTCCTGTAAGAGCACTGCTAAACTAGCTTCACTAGCTAGGGTTCTAGCATTAAGCGTTGCCAGGGTCAGTTTCCAATCAGCTTACTGTCTGTTACGTATAAGGTATTTACTAAGGTAATCGCTAATAGAATCAGGACAACCTTAGACTTCAATCAAGCAAAGGATCAAGCAGGGTTTCGGAAACGGTACTCTACTATCGATCATATCCATACCATCAATCAGGTGATAGAAAAATGCTCGGAATATAACCAGCCCTTATACATAGTATTCATTATTACGAAAAAGCATTTGACTCAGTTGAAACCTCGGCGGTGATGCAGGCATTGCGAGATCAGGGGGTAGACGAACCGTACGTGAAAGTGCTGGAAGATATATACAGTGGCTGCACAGCAACCATAGTTCTGTATAAAGAAAGTAACAAAATTCCCATAAAGAAAGGTGTTAGGCAAGGAGACACAATCTCCCCACTACTATTCACAGCTTGCTTAGAGGAAGTATTCAGAGACTTGGAATGGGAGCAGTTAGGGATAAGGATAGATGAAGAATACCTCAGTAATCTGCGATTTGCTGATGGCATTGCCTTGCTAAGCAACTCGGGAGATGAACTACAAATAATGATTGATGACCTAGACAGGAAAAGTAGAAAGGTAGGCTTGAAAATCAATATGCAGAAGACTAAGGTAATGTTCAACAGCCTCGGGAAGGAACAGCAGTTTACATTAGGTAGCGAAGTACTGGAAGTAGTAGGCGATTATGTCTACTTAGGACAGGTAGTAACCGCAGATCCGGACCATGAAAAGGAAATAACAAGAAGAATAAGATTGGGATGGAGCGCATTTGGCAAGCACTCGCAGATTATGACTAGCAGCTTACCGGTATCACTCAAGAGGAAAGTATACAACAGTTGCATCTTACCTGTACTCACCTATGGGGCTGAAACGTGGAGGCTGACCAAGAGGGTTCTACTTAAGTTCAGGACAACCCAGAGGGCTATGGAACGAAACATGGTAGGGGTAACATTAAGAGATATAAAGCGTGCTGAGTGGGTGAGAGAAATAACTCAAGTTACCGACATTCTAGTGGAAAGTAAGAAGAAAAAATGGACATGGGCAGGACATGTAGTACGAAGAGAGGATAACCGATGGTCGCTTAGGGTAACAAACTGGATTCCAAGGGAAGGAAAGCGTAGCAGGGGGCGGCAGAATGTTAGTTGGGCGGATGAGATTAAGAAGTTCGCAGGGGTCAAGTGGATGCAGCTAGCACAGAACCGGGTTAAGTGGAGAAATATGGGAGAGGCCTTCGCCCTGCAGTGGGTATAGTCAGGCTGATGATGATGATAATGATGTTTCTGGGCCCCATTCTTCTTTACACTATGTTAAATTAGTGCTTGAGGTCGTAGGAGAGCACTCTGATGGTATGGAGCTTGTATTCGATCTGAAAGGCATTACTCAGGTGAACTTGACTGCTAAAGTCAACGTCACCACGAGATAGACATAGAAATAGATAACGGCAGGCCAATACAATGAAGGCTGACGCTTTGTTACATAAGAACTACGTGTAAATTTTGAGAACCATTCTACTTCACGAACTGAACTTAAAGTTACTCGTTAGAACTGAACTTAAATTTACTCGTTAGAATCATTTCATAGCGGTAAAAACACGGACATAGAAAACACGAAACACCAGGGACACCCGCTAGTGGGTGTCTCTTGTGATTGATGTTCTTTTTGTCCGTGTTTTTACCGCTACAAAATGATTCCAACAAGATATTACCAACTAACAATAATAATAATAGCTGGTTCACAGGAAGGGAAAGGCGCAGTATCTGTCACACCTGTTTCTGTGGACACCTGAACAGTGCCGTAAGGGAAGGAAGGAAGATGGGAGTGAAAGTGGAAAGAGAGAAAGAGGAGCCGTAGTGGAGGGCTGCGGAGTAATTTCGACCACCTGGGGATCCTTAACGTGCGCTGACATCGGACAGCACACGGACGCCTCTTCGTTTCGCCTCCATCGAAACGCAGCCGCCGAGGTCGGGTTCGAGCCCGGGCACTCCGGGCAGTAGTCGGGCGTCTTACCACTGCACCACCCCGGCGGGGCAACTGGAAGTTTTAACGCGGTAGCGTTAAGGAGCTCGTGTCGCAGAAAAGCCGGGGGCGGCGGCGGCGTTGGCCGTGAGCGATAAATCCCGGCATGCACTTCATAAATAAAAAGCAACTTCCAAGATGGGCTGGGTGGGAATCGAACTAGGGTCTCCGGAGTGTGAGACGGAGACGCTACCACTCAGCCGCAATTTTATTTTTTTTTTATTTTTATTGCCTGCTTAGACATACATCGCTACACAACAAAAGTGAAAGAACACATGTACATAGCGTCGGTATGGGCTAAAACTTCCAGCCAAACCTTGACTGATGTAAAGGGGCTAAAAACTCCATGTGCATAAGGGGCTCAATTCTCGATACCCATTCGGGCACCGGGCACACATTCTTGTGGGTTGCCACGAATGCCGCAACGGATTCGCAAAAGTACTGGCGTGCCGGCCTTGCATCAATGTCGGTGTGTCGCGCTGCCATGCAGGCTTTCCATAAACAGTGCAATCCCATCAGCATTACTGCGTCGAAAGGGACTCCACTCAGCCGCGAGTTCGATGCTTGAAAGCGGTACAAAAGCGCTTCTAGTGAATGCGGTGTTGCCTTAGAAACGTGCCGTGGAACGTTATACTGCGGTGTATATCGGTAATTATGAGTATGTTACTTACAGAAGTCGCAGTTACACGAGTAGCGAAGTACGTTTCCGCTACATTTCTTCTGCGCTCTGCGCACATGCAGAGCCATCTTGCGGCAAACACAGAAGAACCCCTCCTCGCATTGTGCGGCGCTGCTCGCCCCGACACGTGGCGCGCCGCTCGCCCCTGACGTTTCGCCGTGCACCCTCGCGTCTTCCTTTTCTTTAGATCACTATCTTTGCTCACCCGCTTCTCCCCTTCGGGCCGCGCGGGTACCGGTGCGAGGATGCCCCAATACCCTTGCGTTTAATAAGTTTTCTCGCTCTCTCCCCTTCCAACATTTAGCCATACCATGCTGAATACGCCGGTTCTCGTCCAATCACTCGAACAGTGGTGTTTAGGCGACGCGGCTCCTCTTTCCGCTCACAGCGCGATTGCTAGGTGCAGCGTCTGATGCCGGACGCCTCTGACGTGATCGCTGCGCCGTAGCGCTTCTGCTGGGAAAGCGTCCCCTGCGATGTGTGCCGAGCTGCTTCCGAGGAATCTTGCTTCTGCGTGGTTCTCCCAAGCGAGATAGAGGACGATCCCATCAAGGCGTCAGCCCCATGATCGCATCCGCCTTCATGGCGCGTCGCTGCCCGGCTTTCTCCCTCCGAGACACGGAGTTCTTTGGTTCGTTCCGCTTGCTCAGGCGCACGTTTCGTTGCCGCACCGAACGCTGCGTTGCTCGGCGCTCACCGCGTGATTCGCGAGTGCAAAGTCCGACGCGGGGCGCCTCATCAGTGATTGCTGCGCCGTAGCGCATTGTCTTACACTCCTTGGCAGGTCGACGGGTGTTGTATTGCAGGGCCTTGCGCGCTCGCTCTTGAGACGCGTGAAATGGAAACGGCGCCGTCTACCAGTGCCGGTAGCGCTGGGCGGTGCGAACGAGGTGCAATAACGCTACCGCGTTCCACTCTTGAAGGCGAAGCTTAAGCGTCCTGCGAATTTTAATTTAGTAAAGTTACTCGCCTATGCATCGGCTTTTACAGCTTTTCTGGCTACTTCTTACAGTTTTTCTTTGCAACGTATTGCAATTTTTAATAAGCATTCAACTATTCTTTTAGGCTATTATGAAGGAAGCAAAATAAAGACCTTCTGTGCAACTGTCACATACAATTAAGTTGATCTGTAACGTCAACCGTATCGCGGTGTAAAAGAACGGGAACATTAAAAGTTAAGGAACCGGCTACTGAGATCACGCATGGTGGTCTTACGCACTGGCAGTATAAGTTGAAATGGTGCCGTCTGTATGGGTTTTTAGCCGACTGGCGGCGACATTTTTCGAGTGGTCGCTGAATGCATGCTCACACGTACACCGGTGAAATCTAAGGTTACAGGCAACAATGTTTCGAATTAAATTTCGCATTAGCAACACAATCATTATAATTGGAAAGAGGAACGCGTACAGACATTGAAAACCATGACCGCCCGCGCATTTGTACTTCTCTAAATGTTCACTCCTGCCTTTCTCTATCCTCTTACGGCGGGATTAAAGTGTCCACGCAAAAGTGCGATGGATGCCGCGCCTTTGCTTCCTATAACCCAATCCGTTAGAGGTCATTTCAAAGCTTGATTCTACCTTCAGTTCTGCCCTTGGGTATAACCTCTTAACGGAATGGTTTATAAGAAAGTCACAGGAGCCTTCACACTTTCTTTGTGGACACCTCAACCGCGCCGTTAAGACAGGGATGAAGGCGGGAGTGAAACAAGAAAAGAGAACGAGCTACCGAGTGGAGTGCTGCAGAGTAATTGTGACTGTATTGTGACCTAATATTGCAGAGCCCCCCAATGCCTCTCCGTTTTGCCTCCCTTGAAACATAGCCGTCGGCCGTCAAATTTGAACTCAGGTACCGTAGAGGAGTGCTGTAGAGTAATTTAGATCTGTATTGTGACCTAATATTGCACAGACCACGATTGCCTCTCCGTTTCGCCTTCCTTGAAACATAGCCGTTGGCCGTTAACTTTGAACTCGGGTACTTCAATTTAGTAGTCAAACGTCGCATTTACCAGAGCCACCGCGGCGGGGCAGGTGGCATACTCCGTGACTTTTTTCTACGAAACATTTTCTCTTACGCTTATAAGCTGATTGGCAAAATTCTGTCACTATTTACAGTGTCCTCAAGGCCGCTTGTTGCATGGAGCTAGGTGTGGATACGGCTGTTCTTGCCGTAAGAGGAACAATGACCTACCGAGCGCCTTCACTGTGTTTGGACTCCACGGGGGAGAGAACCAGTTGGTTTTTTGTAACCGCTGACAGGCAATCGGATAGCCATCAAGACACCCTGCATTAAGAGATATCTGGAATTCTGTAATAAATCCATAATGTTTTTTGCGTTTAGTTTCTGTTTTACTTACGGATTATAGATGACCTTCATTGTGTACTTTCAAGAGCTGTAGAATTTTGTGCGGCTGAGGCCAGAATGGGGTTTGGACATAGTTTTCCACATCATGAAGCAGTTAATGGTAGTTAACTGGCAACGAACTCGCCCTTGGCGGAACAGCAGCGTAATAATAATTATTCAGCCAGTAGCAAATAAACGTCTGTATCGCCTGCAGCGGAACGCATGATATTTGTACTGCGCAGCGTTATGAAATGGAAGTAAACTTTGTTTTGGATTTGGTTGGTTGGATCTCGTGCTCTGGCAGCAGTATTCTTAATTATTTCTAAACAACAAGATGAACCGAATGAAGACGAGCATATACAATAGTCACCACTAGTGATGTTTGGCAACGCGGCAATAAAAACTGTAACTGATATACCACTCATCCAGTCCTGACCCGTTTTTGTAATAAAAAGCACCTTCAAGGTTCAACGAGCGGTTTTCAGATTGCTTGTAGCAAAGATTGTTTAGCAGCAGTGACGAAGTGCGCAGTTGTTGTGAGCAATCTAATGATATTGTCATTATTAGCCCTTTCCCCTATGCGCTCTTTCAGTTGATTATAAGTGAACAAACAGTTCTCCATTTGTGCGATTTGCGATGGGATCAGGAAATTTCAAGGGTGGCACTGTGAACTGTGTTCGTGTACGTGCACTATCACATCCGTTTAATGACCAATCCCTCAAGTTGTGCCAATATTGTTCGCACACATATTCCTTAGCATTTAGTCATAAGTAACCACATTATTAGAAAGGCCATCCGGCATAGACACCTAAAAAGAAAAACTTGTTACAAAAGCAGCCTAGGCATTGTTAGCTACTCATCGTCCAAGGGCCGCAAATCTTGCTCTCCAATATGAAAAGAGACCACTCGGCAGTCCTACCATGTCACGTGGGGTCATTACGCAGCAAAATATGCTGCACGTTAAAGAAGACCAGGTGGTCGAAATTTTCGGAGTCCTCCACTACGGCGTATCTCCATGCCTGAGTTGCTTTGGGACGTTAAACCCCACAAACCAAACCAAATAAAACATTTCCCTGATTATGCTAAGTGCCAAAACACTTTGATAGCACTGCGCAGACTGCCCTGGAAAAAGACCAAAGCAGTGACGATATGGCAATAGATGTGTTTGACGACTGCTAGTGGACTGTAGTAGCTTCACGTTGGCTTTGGACACCGACTTCCAGCGCTCCATTCCTTAGGCCCCTTCGTTTGTCGTGTGTGATCTCATCAGACTTCCGGCATGACATCAAGAACTGATGATGTCACAGACCACCGCTAATAATGCGGTTGATAAGGGTAGTTAGTGACCTCATGAATGACAAGGAATTGATTCCAGTGAACATTTATTACGTAACTATTCATTACTGTTAATTATTTTCATGTAATTATTCTTAATTCATGGTATTATTGACACAAGTCTTAATGACATATAACTATTGACAGTGGCATTGATTTATCACTGATTTATATACTTCACCACGCTTCTCTTTAAATTAAATGTTGATGTCACATCCGATGGCACCTTTTGCTGACACTTCCGGGGTCGATGTAGCCTAGAAATGCTCTCGCTTTATAAACTTTCATATTTCATTGCCATATGTAGCTCACCTGGCCGACAACGCAAAAACTGTTGAGATGTGTCTTTAAGGCTTTTGCTTTCAAGGGTGTAAATAATTTGAAGACAACGCAATGTGTCAGATCAAAAGGGCTCCATCTTTTCAAAATACTACTTTAAAATCACACTCACCTCTTAGCCCATAAGCTGCATTCTCCCACATCTTTCTGACATTATCTCTTCCTATTACATCACATTTTAGAAGACACTGCAACAACAGTGAAACTGAAAGCAGAAGTGAGGGGCTGCCACCCTAATGTACGCCCGGCCAGAAAGCATTGCCATCGCCTGCTCTCCTTGCAAGGCCAAACGTCTTGCGATTTAAACTTGGCCGTATTTCACAAAATACACCGCCTACCAACACCTGGATGAGCGGAGCGTTGATTTGAGAGGAAAAAGGGTGTCAGGCTTGGTTTGAGCGGTGCGGGTTAACGTCCATAAGTGACTCAGGCTATGAGATACCCCGTACTGGAGGTCTCCGAAAATTTCCACCACCTGGGGTTCTTTAACGTGTATTGATATCGCACCACACACAGGCGCTTTGCTTTTCACCTCAATCAAAAAGAGGCTGCAGCGGCCGGGATCCGATGGAGCATCCTTAGAGACAGTAGTCTAACGTCCTAACCACTGCACCAATACTGCGGTGCTGATTTCTGTTTCGGCATCTTCTTCTCTGAACATCTATACTATACCTCAACTCGAAATTGCTACAGTGGTTACCTGCTCACTGCGGCATCGCGGGCAGTGACTTCGCCGACGCCGCTGCAAAAGAACTAAAAGATTCCACAAGGACAATTTCAGTACCACTCTCACGAAGAGATACAGCAAGACTTGTAGCAACTGAATCATGGCGATTGCAACGCTCTTTGTGGTGATACCCGAACCATCAATATCGACCTCTACACTGAATAGATCCCACTTGCGTCTTTCGAATTTCTCACAATTTGAACAGGTGGCATCGAAACTGTCTACACCGAATCCGCTTGAATGTGTCATACACAAACTACTTCCTACATAAAATAGGCATAGCGAGCAGGCCTCTGTGCTCTACATGTGATGTGTGTGAAAATTTGAACATTTGGTAACCTCCTGTCAACGGTTTACTGCACATCGCAGGACACTGCGCAATAATTTAAGCTTACCTAAAGACACAACCTTTCGCCTTGAACATGTCCTGGGTCCTTGGTGCGACGGATCATCTGCTGCGCGAGCTACCAAGGCCTTACTAACTTTTCTGAAGGACTCAGGGTTGATTAATACCCTTTAAAACTCATCTGTGTGTGATTATGTGCGTGTGAAAGTTAACTTTTCTTAAGGACACAGGGTTGATCAATACCCTTTAAAACTCATCTGTGTGTGATTATGTGCGTGTGAAAGTGTGCGACACCGATTCTCTTTTTTTCTTATTTATTTCCCCTTCCCCTCCCACACTCTGTCACCCTCATCCCTCAACCCTCATCAGGAGTAGCATGCTAGGCTTACCACCAGGCAGACATCTCCTGTTGCCATTAAAGTATCTCTCTCTCTCTCTCTCAACTCAAAATGTCTACACCTACCCGTCTGTGCACCTACAGATAGGTTAAGATAATTGGTGCTGAAAATACACTGTCACAAGTGGTTGTAACTGGTTTGAAACCAAATACAAGTGCACTTCCAAAACAACCCCGGTAGGCTTGTGCTGATAGTTTTGGATAAACGAGTAGGCAAAGCACCCAACCATCCTTCGAGTGCGCCTGGCCTCTGCAGCTCAATAAGCATACAACCTCCCCCAAGACGAGACACCCGGAACACCACAAAAAGCGATGCGAGACTCGAAGAAAACTACCAATTCTACGTTATTCTCCACTGTTGAAGGTCGTCCACGTAAGCAGAGGAGACAACCCAGCAATCTCTACATTCCTAGCGGCATTAGTGGATAATCAAGGAGAGCCAGTACTCGCCACACCTCCCCCAGTCATCACCTCGGAGAAGGCTGACCAGGAGTCCACCGTAGCCTTTTCCGTAAATAATATACTGGCGCAATACAATATCCCTTATTAACACCTTCTGAAATTGCGTCTGAGGTGAGATGTCGCGTCCACGTTTTCGTAGTCTACTCTGGCAGTATCCCCCGGATCGCCGCTTCGAGCTGATTTGGTGCCCATTGCACTCGGCTATCCATGGAACGAGGCAGGCCGCAACTATGTTGAGGGCTCAGTCAGTCGGGGTGTAGGTCACTGACCTAGACTGGCTCGAGAACGCATGACCACAAATCATGGGCTCGTCCACCAAATAAGGGATTAAGACTCGTATACTCAATCCACAAAAAGTTCTATGGACAACACAAGAGCTTTCGGAACCAACTCGACCACTTGCAACCTCCATACACGTCCCTTTATTTACCGCACCCATCAGAGCTCTCTCTGCAAGCTCTGGCAGCCCTCAGCCACGGAGACTCCCCTACTATCCTCTGCGGGGGCCTTGACGTGCCCTATCTATGATGAATGGGAGGTTGCATTACAGACAGCTTGAGGTCGTGGATGGCACACAGGGCATCTTCAGTTGTGTGTCATTCCACCGAGAGCATGTGGGCCTATGAAGGATGAAGGCTTTGGAACAGTTGACTGAATAATGTAGTTCCTTCTACTCGTCTTGTCAATTGTTGTCTGCTTAAGTGTGCTGTGCTACTCGCTCACTAGATAATTTCCAAATTTTCGCTTCGTTATCTCATATGACTCCTTAGAAAGCAGGATATGCGTTCGCGGTATGCAAAAATAATTGCGTATACACAAAAAAAAACTCTCCCTGTGGTTATAGCCTGCCCGCGTCACCTATAGGTAGTGACTTGCTGAGGCACCAAGTTTCCCGTTGGGTGTGGTGTCAAAATCTTCTTCTCAGTTAATATCTGCAGAGTTAAAAACTCCTGCCATCTAGTCCATGTCATGTCGTCTCATGGCGTCGCATGGCGTTACACAGCTCGCTACCGACTGAATACCGCCCATATGTTGCATGTTATCTGCCATATGTCAGAGTAAGGCTCAGCATGTTTTTTCTCACACTGGTGACGCAGGATATTGCGCGGAACGTAACCTTTACGGTGCCGAATAAGACTTCACTTAGCCAATTACTAGGCGCAAACAAGTTACCCTCTCGAAGACCTCATTTGAAATCAGACTAGTATTTATAAATTTTCGGGTTCGGAACTATGAAACAATATTTCAACCTGGGATGTGGAACGAAACGAGAGATAAACCTCTGTCCTGCAAATATGTTATGCAAATTAGCGTAGAAAACTACGACATAGCTGGCTTATAATATTTAATATGCGCAAGAGTAACACGTGTAAAGCAAATGCTAGTTGACCTTTTAAAACGAGACGTACGATGTGTGGCCACGCGGCAGAAGCGTGCTCTTCTTTTTGATCTGTTATAAGGCGGCGACAGCAAAAATGAAAATATATTGTCTGCACGAGAATGCTAGGAAAGTACACTGTATTATTCTGCGTGGCGATAAATCTATATCTCATTAGAATCCCATGCTTGTGAGCAGCGCTCGGAGCTAATGTGAGGCACCGGCCAAACTGCCCTCATAAAGCCACTTCCAGAATTTGATGTCATAAATGCCTATATACATGAACGTAGTTCTGATATAGATATCACTTTTAAGCAGTGGAAATGCCCAAATAAGGACATGGACAATAAGAGCGCAAGGATGTCCTTGTGCTCTTGTATGCGTCTTCAGTTGCACATTTTTATTTCATAAGCACGTACGACCGAGGTCTCCGCCTCAAGCTTCCAGACTTTTGGTCCTGTGGCTCACAAGTTTAGTTCACTGCCTTTGATGTATGTCCAGGGCACCAATTTGTGGCGTGCAGGAACCATCGAAAAGACTGTTTCTGGTATCGACATTTCACTGCTGGCGTTCGGTCCTGCAGCCGCAGCATCGTTAGGGCAAGCGCACACTGGTGTGTTGTCTTCAGCACGACCAGCACGGCACGTAGAGGCTCGCTACACCGCAGCTATCCTATATGCCAGTAAGGTTTGTTCGCTCAAAGCCTTCGCTTACTCTAATGGCTACACACTCTTTGCAAAACATTTATTTATAACTTACGTTTTAAATATTTCGCACAAGACTTGGCCTCCAAATTTACGATTGCCCGTTAGATAATTTGAATTCTCTAAAGGTGTTTTAAAGAGTTTATGCATTCTATACGATGATTAAATATTTGAGGCTCATTACCACTGGAACAACATTTACGGAATGTGAAATGTCAATGGCTATAAGGAATTTATTAAGCATCTGAATGAATAAAAATATTTTGCGTCACCTTCCGGAGCTCCTGAATAACTCTCTTGGGGGTGTAAAAAGCTTACATGCTCACAGAAACTGGCAAAAACTGTGGCAGAAACCTGGAGGCTAACGAAACGGGTTCAACATATGTTGAGGACAGCCCTGATGTCTACGGAGCGCAGAATGGTAGATGTAACGTTAAGAGATAGGACGCGTGCAGAGTGGTTCAGAGAAATACCTCGAGCTAATGACATTCTTGTGGAAATCAAGAAGAAATTCACATGTAGTGCGAAGAGAGAGCAACCGATGGTCGGCTAGGGTAAAAAAAATGCATTCCAAGGGAAGGAAAGCATAGCAGGGGGTGACTGAAGGTTTTGTGGGCGGAGTAGGTTAAGCTTGCAGGGGTCAAGTGGATGCAGTTAACTCAGGACGGGGCTAATTGGAGAGATATGGGAAAGGCCTTCGCCCTGCAGTGGATATAGTCCGACTGGTGATAATGATGATGATGTTTGTGGTGGTGGTGCTTGAAGGTATGAATATGATCGATAGCAGAGTACCCTTTCCGAAAACCTGCTTAATCGTTTTGCTTGATTCGAGTCTAAGATTATGCGGATTCTGCTTGTGGCCACCTTAGTAAACAGCTTATATGTCCCAAATTGCAAGCAGTTTAAACTGCAATTGTTTATGTGCTTAGCATCCATTTTTCATCAATTAAGATATGTTAGTGATTTTACATGACTTCGGAACCGTCGAAGACACCAGGCATTGCGTATACAGGGCGTGAAGTTTTTCTAGTACCATATCCCTCGTCTGTCAACAGCTCTGTAATTGTCTTATCCTCCCCAGCTGCTTCTCCCTCTTCATAGTTTTTAGAGCTTTTTTACATAATATTTTGTCACTGACGGAAAGTCTTAGTGCTCCTCGTTACAACGGATCTCGTTATTATCCTGGCTCCATCGACTACTATATTGTCACATAGTGGTGATAATGTCATAAACACCAAAAGAAAAGACAGGCATAATCGCACTGAAATCAGCGCTTTATTGGGTTGACTTGCGCCCACAAAAAAAAAATAAACTTATCTATGCGGTGGCAATAGCAGCACACATGCTCTCTGGTCGTCAAACTGAGAATGCCTGTTTCACACGTCAGCGCTGAATTTAAAGGCTGCGTCGAACGATCAAGATAAAACCGCAACCGGTGACAAACATACACTGAAACACTGTAGAAACACACGCGAATCGCTGGAATCTTCGAGATGAATCACGGCGTATTTTGCGCGACAAAGAAAAACATAAGGGTACGTCTAGCTATATATGAGATAAAGAATTCATAACCAATTCGTGCGCTGGAAGCGCAGTGATAAGGTTGCATGCGTACGTCTGTAGAAAAAAAAATACAGTTTCGAATGGTTCGTGGCATTACTCCCCATTAAAAACATCGCTTCGCTGCTTCAAAATAGACAGATAGAAGTTAACATAAACATTGGGAAGTAAACATGAATAGCCTTTAGCGCGCGTAATATGGCATCAGGCGTACGACAAGGACAATTGCTGGGTGTGCTGGTCATCGCTGAGATGCTGTGGCATCGTCAGGAACGACCTCGTAGTTCAATTGTTCTTGTCTGCGAAGCACCTTCTAAGAGCCGAAGTATCGGCGTGAAAGTTTTCATTCAGTCCGAGGCGGCGATTCGGCGTCCAAACCCAGATTTGATCTCATGGCTTATACTCAGCATCACGTCATCGTAACTTTAATCGTCTGGCGTCAGATCGTTGCTGATCTCTAATGGCATTCGGGCGAGTCTTCAGGATTCCTAAGGTAGGCGGCGACGTAGAGATTTTCTTTGTATGTGACGGCGCGTAACCTTGCATCGATCGTTGTCGTAGACTACATACCGTACAGCTTGAACGGGGTCGCTCGCGTTGTTTCTTGGACAGCCGTGTTAGAGGCGCTATACTTCTGCCGCGGTATCATTAGGCAGTGCTTTTGCTTCGGCGTAGCGGGTGAGGTAGACAGTGGCCGCGATTATCCATTTGCTACCCACAGATGAAGTCGGAAAAGAGCGGAGCAGATCCATCCCAATTTGTTGAAGTGGTTTGGTCGGGGGCGGTATAAGGATTCAGTGGCCCAGCTGGTCTGATCGAGGGCGTCTTGCGTCGCTGGCACTCACGGCACGTTTTAACGTAATGGGTAACGTCGGCAAGTAACTGTGGGTAGTAATGTCTGTATTGAATCCGATTCAACGTTCCGCCATACCGAGGTGTACTGCTGTCGGCTCATCCTGGAATGCCTACAAAATTTCCTTTTGGAGTTCCTTAGGGATGACAAAGAGGTATGTGGTCCTGTTAGGTGCGACATTGTTCTTCACAATGACGTCGTTGTGCAACGCAAAGGACGACCGCTGACGCCTGAAGACCGTAGGAGCAGAAGCCGTCTTGTATTCAAAGTAATTCATCAGGTCACTCAAAACAGGGTCTGAGCGCTGCTTTTGTGCAAAGCTGATGGTGCGCACCGATCTCAAGAAGCCGTCATCGTCGTCTTCGCTCCAAAGCGCTTCAACAGGTGCCCGCGATAAGCAGTCACGTCTGAATGCTTGTCATCAGACTGGTACACCACCGTGATGTAGAATACTTGCAGGCGTAAGCTTCATTGCGCAAGGGGGCCGGAGGTGCCTCTCAAACTGGCAAGCTAGCAAAACGTATGGTGATCGCTTACTACATCAAACGGTCGACCCTATAGGTACGGACGGAGTTTCGACGTGGCCCAGATCACGAGATATGTTTTCTTGACCTTCGAATAATTAGTTTCAGCTTTTGAGAGGGACCTGCGAGCGTAAGCGATAACATTTTCTTTTCTGGCATTCCTTTAAACGAGGATGGCGCCTATACCCACGCTGATTGCGTCGGTTTGAATTTTAGACTCAGTGTTATCAAAATGATCGAGGACAGGTGGGGACTGCAAGCAGCGCTTGAGTTGCTGTAAGGCTTCTGCTTGCGGTGCTTTCCCCTCAAATGGTAAGTTAGCCTTTGTAAGCAGCGTCAAAGGTTCAGCCAGGCGCGAAACGTCGGCAATACGCGCACGAAACGATGAATTGGCGCACATTAGTCTTATCTTATTACCTGGGTGAGGAAACGGCGTGATCGCAGCTGTTTTGTTTGGGTATGCACGAACACCGTCTCTGCTCACGATGTGGCCCAGGAACAGCAGTTCCTCCTAAGTGAAGTGGCACTTTTCTGCTTTCAGTGTGAGCCCAGACGACTTGATTGCGTCTAGCACTGTACGAGGACTTTTCAGGTTTTCAAAGGACGAAGAGAAGACAACGGCGTCATCTAATTGTACCAGACAAATAGCCACTTCAAGCCAGAAAATACGGTATCCAATGCTCGTTGGAACGTCGCGGGTGCCGAGCAGAGGCCGAATGGCATTACATTGAACTCGAAGAGGCCGTATGGTGCGACGAACGGGGTCTTCTCGCAGTCTATTTCATGGACCTCAGTTTTCCAGTAGCCGCTCTTTAAGTCCATCGGTGGAAAGTACCTTGCATTGCAGTGTCGGTTGAGTATGTTGTCGATACGATGGAGCGGGTAATCATCACTCTCTGTTATCCTGTTTGGGCGGCTGTTCTTGAAACAAAAACGAAGGGTCCGCCTTTCTTCTTCGCCAGAAGGACTGTTGCCGCCCAGGGGCTCTTCGATCGCTGGATAACGTTGTCAGAAAGCATTTTATCGACTTGCTCTCGGATGGCGCCGCGCTCTCGCGGCGATACCCGGTAGGGGCTTTTGCACAGAGGTCGGGCACGTTCGTCCGTGATAATGCAGTGTTTGGCCAACGGTGTTTGTCGCACTTTGGAAGCTGACGAAAACCAATCGCTGCAGCTTCGAAGAAGAGCGCGAATCTGGCCTTTTCTTCGGGTTAGTGCTGAGTTCACGTCGAAGATGAGTTGATTTCCTCGGGTTTGATGAATCGTCTGCGGGCTGGTCGGTGAGGGCGAAGACGTCTTGAATATCCGTTAATGCGTGGCAAAAAGCGGTCTTTGGGCCCTTAATGATATGCCGGTATTCTCCTGTAAAGTTCACTACCAGCACCCGAGCTTGTCTTCTCCGCAAATTGGCGATGCCTCTCGTGATGCCGAAACCTGGCTTCAAGAGCAACGGGCTGTTTCCTTCGACGACGCCTTGTGCGGTATCGATGCCTGCGCTATCCACACAAACTACCGCGCTTGATCGGGGCCGCACATTCAATTCTTCGTCGAGGGCGTGAATAGGGACAGGTTGCATCCATCGAAGCCGTCGTTGTAGGTACGACGTTGGCCGTCAAACGTTTGATTATAATTGATCGAAGGTTATAGATCGCTCGATGGTCAGTAAGAAAATCCATAGTTAGGATAGCGTCTCGCGAGCAGTTAGTAGCCCCACGAAGCTCGTAGGATAAGTGCACCTACTCACTGTCACCGTTCCGGTGCTTCGCACGGACGGTGTAATGAGGTTACCGCCAGCAGTGCTGATTAGCGGGCAATCCCAAGTGGTCTTAAAATTTCTTGAGTTTGGCGGTGAACGCTCCACTGACGACAGAATAGCCGGCTCGTGTGCCCACTAGGGCGGTAACCATGCGATCACCAACAGCAACTTCGAGGTCACTTGTTCCTGCCTCGTATTGCATGTTGGCTTCTGTGTCCGTTGGCTTCTGTGTCCGTTGTCTGCTTCATCGTGTTCTGAGGTCGCGTCCGGAGCTCACCGTTGGGCGGCGGTGTCAACTTGGGATCGGGACGCCTGATCGTCAAGGGCGTGTTCATAAGAGCGTCGGCATGATAGTCGTGTCGTCGCTACTCTTCATCGGCGGCGGAGAATCTTCGTTAGTTCGCCGTGCAGCAACCTCACCTCCAAAAGCTGGTGCCTTTAGTTTCGCCTACGGGGACTAAGAGACTTTCCTCGGACGTAACTGCTGCCCGGCGATGCAAATCGGACGCTGCCCGGCGATATAGAGCGGTACCGAAGGCTTGGTTACTCCGCCCTGGGCAAGTAGTGGTCTATTTCTTCTGGTCATTCGCTAGGACGGGTTCATGAAGCGTCAATGGCGAAGCCGCGCAGGCCGGTGCTATTTAAGTGGAGTGGCGTTAGAATGAAGCCGGCCTTATTTGGCTCTGACCTGCAATATGAGTGTCATCTATGAACAACAATACCACCCTCTCCTCTCCGCTGTACTGATTGGGCAGCAGAACGCTAAATTACTGTGCTTGCTTATGGAGACACATATTGTCTTCGACTTACCATGGCGAATCAGCCAACCACGCAGGAGTCGCGGTTCACGGAAAGCATTCTCTAGCCGAAAACCATGAAACGTTCAACGGCATCATATTACTCACTTTACGCTTTGCTCTTTCATAGCTAACCGCGTTTCAACATTTTCTTAAAACTCAAACAGCCCATGTCGTATATTTATCTGTACTGAAATGTGTCCCTCTTTCTGCACTTAAGCGGGGGCTTATCTGTAAAGCACAGCCTCTTCAACAAAACAGTTGCATCTCATAAAACGCATGGTGAGGGAGCACAAAATATATTACTTATTGTTTTCAAGCTTAATTGTTTTACTTCATATGTCGCTAATCAGGAGATAATACGTTGAATCTAAATGCAACTGGCTAAAATAAATAGGAATCGTTTGCAGTGTGCGGATCCGTTATTCTTGTTAAACGATGAACCTGACACTTAGGAATGTCCTCGACCGTGTTTCGCTATAATAATGTCGGAAATGTTTACCTGCAAATCAAACCTTATTGATAAGTGGATGTTTTTTTGGCCACGCTACAATTAAGGGATGAATATCTTGAAAACTAAGATTTTTTGCTGAGTCTCTACGACTATAAAACCGAAATGCACATGCAAAAGCCAAGACACTCCGTTATACTGCGGACACCAAGAGAGCAAGAAAAGAAACAGAGAGAAACAAGAAAGTAGACAATGGCCACGCGTAAAAGAATCAAGATATTTTTCGCGTTAAGAGAAAAGTGCGAGGCACAACTTTCAATTTTGTGGCATGCATCAAGCAGCAGAGGACAGCTGGTGTGAAAACAATAACGATTCTAGCAGCTGATGTTTAGAGTTTTACAACGCTTAAAGTGCAGCAATACATTTAAGCAGGAAAATTTGTCTAATAAGTATACTCTCACAAGTATGATTAACAAAGATGCCGAAATTGTTTTAATTTTCAGTGACTTATCTTAAATGTTCCAAAAATTATCGTACTATCGCACAGTAAACCGAATAAAATAACTGTTTACATTTGTCTTCCTCCCTAGTAACTGAGCTACTAGGGAGAAACACCGAAGAAACCTGGTTGGTGCATTATTTGTGGCGTGATGTTTCTTCTTAGAGACCCCGAATAGCGTGTGAGTAGTAGTAGTAATAACTAAACACAAAAGTTTGGGGCATGCATGCCCCTGGGCCCCCTCACGGCCTCACTACACTGGAACGCTCATGTTCCTATGGTTCATGATATAGCGTGTGATGATCTGCGCTCGCTTCAAGGATTCCTGTTCTCATGGTAAAAGGAAATCGCACGAGGACAGGAGAAAGGTGACCTTGTCAATCTCAGTAAAAACACCATTAACGAATGATAAGAAACAAGGTACAGTCAGTAATCGCGCGGTGGTGCAGTGGTAATGCGCCCGACTACTGTGCCGGGGTTCCATGGTTTCGTCCCGACCGCCGGCGGCTGCATATCGATGGAGGCGAAAGGAAGAGGCATCCATGTGCTGCGCTATCTCACTGCACGTTACAAATCTCCAAGCGGTCCAAATTACTTCGGAGACCTCCACTACGGCTCCTCTTTCTCACTTTCCCCTTTCACTCCCTGCTTGCTGCCTCTCTCTCAGGTGTCCGTAGAAGACGTGTGACAGATACTGCGTCTTTCCTCTCCTGAGAACCAATTATTATTATTATTATTATTATTATTATTATTATTATTATTATTATTATTATTATTATTATTATTATTATTATTATTATTATTATTATTATTATTATTATTATTAATATTATTATTATTATTATTATTATTATTATTATTAGTAGTAGTAGTAATGTATTTGAAGAAAAGTTTCCAACATTTTCACAAACGTGCTATAACAGCTTAATAGGCACAATCGAACAAGTAGAGTACATGTATTGTACCGTTAATAATGAAAACTATGATTATTAATTCTCTGCTGCGCACACTTATGCCCACCCAATATCTCTGAATATAGTAACATTGAGTATTCGCAGTTATTTGTTATGCATTAACAGATGGCTACGTATCTGTATTCATTCGCTGTCTGAAGAAAACCTCGAGGATACCGAATGTGAGGCTATTTGAAATAAACGGCGGCGCAACAAGGACTCTAACAAGAAAGGGACACCCCACGCGCACAGCCACATGCGCACTATGTGCGCATTCTGAGGTTGTTTCTTGAAAGCTCGCTGCAGAATGCTGCGGAAATTGTTTTCGCTCACAGCAATGTGCGCTGTTGCACATATAACTTTGTTCGTGAGCGTTTCTGTAGAGGTTCGTCGGAGTAAATTTCTGTCCATCCTGTCTATTTTCTTTACTCATTTGTATCTAAGGTATAATGATTTGCAGCTATAGCGGATTTTTGGGTGCAGTTTTATAAATATCTGTTATCAAACGTCGCAGGTTGGAGTTCAAAAGAATGGCAGAATTGATCTCTAAGTAGTTGTGAAGAGAGTTAACTGCTGAGCTAGTTGGTTTTCAGTTGTAATAAAATGATTAGCTAAATGAAGGCACGGGAAAGAAAGAGGACACCATGTGCTTACTGCAACTCTATATTCAGATCAAAAGAGCCGAGATAAAGCCATCCCAGCTGATGTGCACGCGTACAAGACAGCGAGTAAAAAAATTGAATCAATCTTATCAAAGTAGCCGTGAAAGAAGTTTCCTCTTAGCCCATGAAGACTTCTCGACGTATTACTCGCACCGCTCGATCCTGCTTTTGTGATATAAATTGCTTTCTCAGTTTTACGAGAGTTCTGTTGTCCGCCTCTACCCAAAGTCTTGACATCGCGAAACCGTGGTGGGTGATTAATGATAGCCCTAGAGTGCAAGATACGTCAAGCGCCCTCATTGTTTTCAAGTCTTCTGCATGTTTCTAAGCCTGTCATTCTTGCAACGTCCCGTCTGTCGGATATATCATTTTCCGCTGGACGATAGAATTTCATCGACATTAGCGGCGCACTTTACCAAGCGACGGTATAATGACTCTTTGCATGGTCTTCGCAAGTTACGCGATGGCTTAGTTCAGCAACCTTGTATGTAGAGGGAGCAGGCAATAAAAACAGCACCGCTGCTACTTTAAACAAGATTGTTATTTTTTTGGGGTGGTGAGTGACTTTAGAACTGAAACAGACTTCTCTTTTCAAGCCGATTGTTTCCTTGCTTTCTGTAGCCTTCATCTTCTTCAGATGCGTTTCCGCAACAGCAACCAGGACCAACCCAGGAAAGCCGGTTTCACCAATCTTGTGCAATCCGCCTTTTTCACAAGGCCGCTTTGCGCATGCGCGCCTCTCCCTTGGTTGAAGACAAACTACCAGCCCAAAGCTGCACATGCGCTCTCTGGCCTCCGCGATCGGCGCAGCCGTAACTGATCTCGGAGGCCATGTGTAGTTAATATTCGTGACGGGCGTATGCGACAGGTGGCGGTAGCTGTCTAGAACACACACCGTCCTTTCGCTGGCGCCAACAGCGTTTTCAACCAGTAGCAGACGAATTTTGAACCACTCCCAGAGAGCGCCACATTTTGTGAAAAAGGTAGATTGATGCTCGGTCGCATCCCATGTACAAATGATGTCTGGAGCGAGGACTAGGAGCAGATGTTTGCGACAGCCCTTTTCACCCCCTTTGAGACGGCTGAATTATGCGGTAAAATTAGATGCCTTTGCGCATGAGAAATATGCCCAGACAATGTGCCCTCCTAGAAACTTCAGACGTACCGTCTTTGCCAAAAGTAACCAGGCTGCAGAATCTGCTTCTGAGCCATGTGGTAGCAGATTCATACAACGTCTGATGCTATAAATCTGTATAATGCAAAGGTGAGCACTATTCCTCGCTTCTTAGCTAGTTGTGATAAGATGGAAATCTTTATTGGCTTTATAATGCAAGTGAGAAGCAAAACATGCTGCCTAGTTACTTTTGGCAAAGACGGTACGGTACGTCTGTGAACTGAAGCGTGCCAGTACCCGCTGGCTTAAGACAAGGTCATGCAAGCATGAAATATTTCAATGCTCTAAAACAACACGGGCGAAGAAAGACGAAAGAAGGACTTGCCTCGTCTGTTATTCATTCATTCGGGTTGCTTTAGCGTTTCGAACAAATGTCACCCAGCCATCTGAATATCAAAGTACTTCTTATCGATTTCATTGTTCACGCTTAGCGTATGGTAATTCTATTCGTTTCTTTCATAACTTCGGCTATTGTGTGTGTAACCTCGAAAGTCTTTCAATTTGCAAACTGCTGGTCGGTATGGCTGTATGAAATAAAGTGATTAAGGTTTATTGCGTGTCCCTTTATTACAAAGTTGTGGAAGTACTACACGAAGAGGAAGCTAACCATATTTCCTTCCGCTGCTAAGAGGTCGAGATATTCTGGAATTCTTCCTAAGCGATATTTACGGCCATAAGTTGTCACTTTCTACGCCCCTTCAAAGAGGATTGATATGAGCGCCATATTTGCATTCCTTACACTGGCACTTTACATCAGTCTCCACGAGTAAGCATATCGTTTGTTTGTGAATTTTTGTGGCACAAAAAAACTGTTAAATCCCTATATGAAAGCACGTAGATTCATGTTACCATGAAAGTGATACCTTTATGTGTTAGTGACTCAACTCCTTGACTTTTCTTTGTGCTCCTAGATGTGGCATACCGCATGATGTGGTTCCATCCCGAGGTGTTGCAAACTCTCCAGTCAGAAGGTAACTCACACCTTAAGAACTGAAACAGGTTTGAAGAAAAGGGTCCACTGCTTACTCTGAGCTCCGAGTTCTGTGAATTGGGAAGCTTATAGAGCAAAATCATAAAGAAGTCCTCTGTTCATTTATATATCCTTCCTGTTTCGTATTTGTTTTTCATCTCTATTTCTGTTTGCGTGATGAAACATTATTACGCTACCTTTCTTTGAGGGGAAGCTGAGGCGGTTTACAAACAAGTTCCAGGGAGGATTTTGTAATATGTGCTTCCTAAGTTCATTCATCATGTTGACATTGCCTCAGAATAGCGATTCATACCTGCATGCTGAAAAAAAACAAGCAACAATGTTCAGTGGCTGTTAAGTGTGCGTAGTTAGCGGCCGGGGGTGATCAAAGGCCTCAACTAAGTCATCGTTACCATCTCTGCTGTAGGAGCTGCTAGGCGCGTGCTACCAAAATCAGTTTTGCTTGCCTTTTTACAGTACATCTGTCAAAAGGTAGCGATTATAGGATATATTTTATCTCTGAAACACTTTTTTAGCTTCTGTAAACGCTTTCGCTTAGAACCCATGAACTCCGAAAAAAAAAAACAGCTCGCATAGATGGGTGCCGCTCTTTCAACGGGCGCACAGACCACCAGAGCATTTCGAGCAGAAGCATTGAAGCAGTGATGGTAGTTTGCGTGCCTTTAGCGCATTACCTTCTGCTCGTGTGAGCGTCAACACACTTTTGCACAGAACGACAGGATGTTGCTCACATCATTAATCACATGATCGCCATTCATTTAAGCCCTTACATTTCTCGTTTTGATGAATGCTCCCTTTGGTGATGGCGACGCGCTCTGTAAGAACACCGAGGGTATGACGACGGGCTTCACCCGACAGGATTTTGCAGTGATGCACCATTATCCGTGTAGGCTGTAGGCGCCGGTGGTGGGCAGGGTCAGGAATGTGATCTGGTTTAAGTGTACTGTTTCTTTAGTGCTTGAAGTTCTATCTTTTGACAGCTGCTATCCACCGTGCTGCAGGGTGCTTGTCTTTGAAATATTTGCGCCACACAACAAGAGCATGACCACTTGTGTTCGTGTTGTCGTACGCCTTGCAGAGAAATCGCATGTCGAGCGCGAACATCTGCTGCACTGCGTCGGTCATTTTTTGAAAGTACCATAATTCGAATTCCCAAAAATATTAATGCATGCAAGAAGATTTTTCAGCGGCCTTCGCTGTAGCAAAATCGCTGCCGAGAAACGTGGTGCGTTTATCGCGAGTTCATGACGACATCGGTTCCGGCTGCTTCCCCTTGGCACTCTTGAGTTGTTCTCGCACCCGCCGCGCGTTGCGAGGAGCGGAGAAACAGTAGAATTTATTTCGAGGTCGATGTATTTTCTAAGAAAAAAAAAAACTACGCAGACCTAAAATATGTGATGGTTTGGTGATAACTGTCAGACGTTTTGAAGTTGTATAGCATCTTCAGCTTCTTGTTAACTAAATGTTTGACAAGCGCGGCAACTCGCAAACTCAGGAAAAGCAAATGCATAGATTAATAAAGCGAGAACAATAAATGGCCGATTAGGAACAAAACGATGTGGCTCGGCTCTGGAAGATAGCCACTAACAGCAGACAAAAATATTATTCGGATAGTTAACAATTTTTGTATAGCCGCAATCGAGAACAGGCCAGTCTAATTTTCAGAGAAGTACATTGCCCACATTTCAGGGACGCTTTTTCCGCCAAATAATTTTTACGGTCATGAAATCCTCAATTAAGGCAAAATGTACACGAGACTCTGGACATGGCTCCGAAGAAATCTAGAAATATTAGAGCAACGGAGCACTAGGTAGAAAGGTTGTTGGTTCAAGTTGAATATAAAGTTGTACCTCATGAAGGCGTGATATAGTCAGAAGTAGTAATGGTCAACAAAACGCCATTCAGGAGTAGATATCTGGGGATAGGCCTTTCTGATATTAACAGAAACCTCGGGCCAAGGTAAGAGACGGCCTAAGTTTGACCTCCAATGAGTTAGGGGAGGCTTGTCGTGACATATTCGCCTACTCGAAATAGTAGGCGAATATGTCTACTTAGGACAGGTAGTAACCGCAGATCCAGACCATGAAAAGGAAATATCAAGAAGAATAAGATTGGGATGGAGCGCATTTGGCAAGCACTCGCAGATTATGACTAGCAGCTTACCGGTATCGCTCAAGAGGAAAGTGTACAACAGTTGCATCTTGCCTGTACTCACCTATGGGGCTGAAACGTGGAGGCTAACCAAGAGAGTTCTACTTAAGTTGAGGACAACCCAGAGGGCTATGGAACGAAAAATGGTAGGGGTAACATTAAGAGATAGAAAGCGTGCAGAGTGGGTCAGAGAAATAACTCAAGTTAATGACATTCTAGTGGAAATTAAAAAGAAGAAATGGACATGGGCAGGACATGTAGTGCGAAGAGAGGATAACCGATGGTCGCTGAGGGTAACAAACTGGATTCCAAGGGAAGGAAAGCGTAGCAGGGGGAGACAGAAAGTTAGGTGGGCGGATGAGATTAAGAAGTTCGCAGGGGTCAAGTGGATGCAGCTAGCACAGAACCGGGTTAAGTGGAGAAATATGGGAGAGGCCTTCGCCCTGCAGTGGGTATAATCAGGCTGATGATGATGATGATGATGTCGTGGTGGTTCTGCCGGCTGTGCGCGTTCTCACTTCGCCGCCGCAGCTGGCGCTTCCAACGCGCGCATGGCCGCGATTTAAAGAGTTGCGCGTAGCTCACCTAGGCAGTGGGCGCTTCTTAATGTGTCTGAGAGAAGATGGGCCAGCTCGAAACGTTACGAAGAGGACATTTCAACGCCGTCAGTATGCGGCACACTTGTGCTTTTACAACTAGATTTAGAGGAGTTCAACATTCAGCAATATTTGTTTCGCCCCCCTTTCTAGTATGAAAGCTCAGGTGTCTATATTCATCACGACAGATGTATTTATCGTAAAGAGACGGTCTAATTACAAGCTGTCGGCTCTGACCCATACTCTGTAGCAAACTGCCAAATTATGCCAACTGATGAAAATGGCTCATCAAAACATGGTTTGACATAAATATGAATGACAACCAACACATCTGCGCATTTATTTTTAATTCAAACCTGCATATCATGCTGCACATTTACTTTAACCATCCGGGTAAATTGGGCAAGTGGAATGAAATTGTTAACGCACCTAATTCAAGAGCACGTTTGGAGAGGCGCCCATTAGGTATTGCAATTTTTTTGGCATTGTTTGAAAGATAACGGCAGGTAATTACCCTAGATAACAATTGTATTATCGTAATTAAGAGACCTAGAGATATCACATTCCGTATATCTCGTCGTCGTCGTCATCATCATCATCATCATCAGCCATATATACCTACTGCAGAGTGAATGCCTCTTACATTACTCCAATGAACCGCTAGCAGCTTCCACTTGAACCATGCGAACTTGTTAACCTCACCCACCCACTTAACTTTCTGCCTTCCCCTGCTGCGCTTTTTTTCCCTTCGAATACAATTTGTCACCCTTCGCGACTATCAGTTATCTCCTCTTCGCACTACACACCCTGCCCATGCCCATTTCTACTTCTTGATATCAATGAGAGTATCATTAACAAGAGTTATTTCTCTAACCCAATCAGCCCGTTTCGCGGCTTTAAACGTTACAACAACCATTTTTCGTTCCCTAGCTCCCTGAGTTGTCATCTTAAGCAGAACAGTTTTGGTTAGCCTGCACCTTTCAGCCCCATATATAATAGGTGGGTGCAGGTAAGATGCAACTATTCTACACTGTTCAGTGTTCACTTGAGCGATACGGGTAAACTGGTAGTCAAAATCGATGAGTATTTGCGAAATGCCCTCTATCCCAGTCTTATTCTCCCGTTTAACTGCTTTTCATAAATATATAGCTCAAAAACATATAGTATATATGTACAGTACGTATCGTAGAGCAAAGGTTAGCTTTTGTTTTTGCCCACGTCGCCTTCACTTTGCATTTGATTTCAGGTACCCTTTTCTTTCTTCACCTGTGCGAGCGGAGGATTTCACTTGCTTGGCCCAGGTGAGAAAAAATACAGAATCTATTCCAAATACTTGCTTCTCTTAGAACGTTTTACGCAGTCCCAAACGCACCTTCGTTTTCAATCTAGGTGAGAAATAAGAGCAGCGTGGAGTTCTAATTCACAAATAGAAACGGTTTGCGACTCATTGACACACATAGTGCGGTTCAACATGAATGCTGTTTGCAACACCGAAGGTAGTAAGGTGGAATGATAAGTTAGGTGACGACACAAGTTCAGCTCATTTCAAGCCAACCAAAACACATAAAAATGGTAGTGTGTGATATCGTGTGGTACATGAGGTTTGTAGTCTCGAAGCCATGTAACCTAAGCGCAATGTGGTAATGGCGGGTGACGGATTAGATTCGGTTCTTTCTTGTGCAGACAGAGTGTAAAGTACACAGGCCGAACCAACCCATCAGCGACTACACGCAGTTCTGCAAATAAGAAATCTTTCAGGGTGTGGTGCAATCCTACTGACACGCCTTTGAAATGAGGCGTCTTGCCGTCTTAATAGGCGAAGGATATTAGATGCGAATTAACTCCAAGTAAAAGTGATTCCAAATATGTACAGTCGTGCGAAAAAGTGGTATACAACACTCACCTAGTGGCACAGCTTGCGAAAAACGCATTGAAATGTTATCTAGTCACAGCGTAAGGAAAAGCCAAAGGGACACATGCATGTGGATCAAATGGGGCACTGCCACTATTGTCTCGATCTTAGATAGCTGTTGCTAGATAAAGTTGCCATGCAGTTATCTCGAGCTTCGCCACCAGCTGAGTGTTGTATACGACTTTTGCTGACGACTGTACATTGCATTTCAGTGACAAAATTCTAATGAGTTTTCGTAATGAAAGATTTTAAGCAGCGCCCATGAAAAAAGCGCTAAAGGATTACATCTGTTGAGTGTGTACAACTGGTTTTTGTAACCCCGAAGATGATAGAATCATCTGGCGCTCTTTCTAAAGAAAGTTCAGTGAGGAATGTGGGAGGTTCATTGACATTCGTACGACAATATCAGGAGAAAGCACGGCTTCAAGTGCAGCCCACCTTGCCAATGAACTGTAGTGCGAAAGAACAGGTTTGTTTACCAGTCGCTCGGACCAGATGATAGAAATGGCCACGAGTACAGGTGGGGTCAGTTTTACTGGGAACAGTCACTTATGCTTGGACTTCGATTTATTACGATAAAAGGGTTTATTGGCTCATACTCTAGCCTTTCGTTCGTCCGGTCACACTATAGCTGTTACTCAAATGACATCATCAAAAAAATAAAATCCTGCCCACATAAGGAATCAGACCTCTATTTCTTGGATACCCAGCCGAGTGCTTTAAACAACTGCGCCACGCCCCGCGTTCTGAAAAGCATATCATAATTCTTCTTTTCTACCATTGAAAATATAGCTGAAATAAATAAATCCTGCTTTCACAGAGAATCGAACCACGATCCCTTGCATCACCAGCCGAACGCTTTAACTTACTGTGCCACACCCGGGATCGTGAAACGCACATCATAATTCTTCTTGTCTACAATAAAACATGAGAGTAGCAATAACATTGGAGCTGCAATTATTGATATTAAACAATGATGTCATTAACAATGAAAAGGAAAGTGTATTTAGTTGATGGTGATAGAGCAAACGTGATGCACCGTGTGCACCAACAACGCGATGGTGCTCAGTATCAAGACGACGACGCCGTGCAGGTGTTGTGTTGTGAAGAAGCCGGTGTTGCGCTGGGGTTAGCAAGAAGCACGTTCTGCACGAGAAATAGGAAGGGATTCGTCAGACACATGCCTCAACGCTTTCGCCGTGCCTACTCCGTGCGTAATCCGGTAACTGTTTGCTCGATCGAAATTAACCACTCGCAACGACCTCAAATGTATCCACGCGGAAGTTTGGTCACCCCCATTCTAACATTTTATCTTGACTCCCGGCGTGGCATAACGATGACTATCCAATGGCTGCTCCCTAGGCCTCTTGTGGGGTAACTAAAGGTACAGAAAACGGAAATCTATGATTTGATAGGAAGATATCTTTGGCAACTGCAAGGACTACCGACATAAAATTGTTTAAGGCCTTCGTGGGCCAATAAGAGGCCAGAAAACGAGCGTGCCCAGTGGTTCCCACTTCCTTTCCATGTCACCATCCGAGTACAACATACGAGTATATTCGTAGCGGGTTCCATGCGACCAAAAATTATTGCTGGGATCAGAATTGGCTGGTGTTGCACTGTGGCATTAGGTTATGGATGGGCCCTATGTGGCTCGACAACCTAATGAGTTTTCAACCTATCGATTACGCTTTTATTTATATCTAATTTGTACTAGAAAAGTATAATCGCGCCTATTATTAACTATTCGTACAACGGCGTTAAGCGCATTCCATTACTAAAGAAATGTTTTTGTAAATTCCCACTTGTTTTAATTGTTAAAATTACAAAGCACTCCCAGAAGTAACGATGACAATGTAGAATGCCCTGCAGTGCAAAATGCAGTCGTATGTAAACAAATGGACTGTTCGCTAGGCGGGTTCCAGATGGCATCGTTTCAATTTACCTTTTTTAGTGCACATTAAGAGAAGAATGTCGGCCAGGGCGAAATGCCCTGTGAACAAAACCAGTATTTTAATGTGCTAAGAAGGATTTTCTAGTGGGCTGCTCAAGTTAGTGACATACAAAATATTGAGGGCGATTTTTCTAAGGTCAATAGGGAATCAAGTAGTCCTAAAATATATGCCGCATCGACTGATAGGAATATCTGTGACAGCTTAAATTGTATTTGGCCCCAGACTAGTTGCATTAGTACTCTTAAGTCATCTTAGGGGAAATAAAAATGAATAACAGCCAACTCTACTCATGTTTTGCAAAATCTATTCACAGTTGCAATTTTAGTGGAGCTTAATGGGCTGGCGAGTTTTGGTAATGCGAGGGGTATACGTGGCTGGCAGCTGGCGTTTCCCAGATGGGTCCACAATGGGACCGATCAGGGCTATTTGGGTTCAAGTCCAGAACCAACAATATATCCACAAGGGCTATCCTCATGCGACCTCAAATGCCCTAATTATACAATCCATCTTCTAAACTGAAGGTGACAATGAAAGAACGTTTTGGACCTATGGTGAGGAAGACAGAGCTCCGGAAACTTCTTGTGCGTAACCGATAGTCTTGCAACCTGCACACCACAACGCAAAATGCCAACGTTTTTACTGAGGCGTGATGCAAAGTTGCGACGTTTGACCTGCGGCCAGGTTGTACCACCAAGGTGGTACATGAATTGCACGTAGGCTGGAAGTCAGAGGCGCAGCCCAATCTGTGCGCTTGGTTGAGAGCGAATAGGAGGATTGCAAGGAAGAGGCGATTGTTGTTGGAGGAACAACGGAGGTAAATGTGTAAACATGGGAGCCCCTCAGTGCCCTTCTCTAATAAAGCGCAGTAGTTTGTATCCTGTAGGAGAGTCGCTTAGGGGGCCTTTAAGCGCCAAGCAAATGCCACAAATAATGATGGGTAGTAGTTCTAATCTGTGTTCCAATAGCTGATATTTTGTAGGGGTGGTCCTGAGTTTTTGATAACTTCACACGATGCTATTGGCGAAAAACGGAAATGTCGTACCCGGTAGTGACGATGCGCTGGATAGCCAAGTTGTTAACGCGGGCATCCAAGAACAGAACAGAACAGTGTAAGAACAGATAATAGGAGTCAGCACTAAGTACTGAGCCAGCAATGAAAGCCGCGATGGCTGGCATTTCAGTAACGTGAAAAGAAGCCAAGAAAAGGCTGAAAACAATCCGCATTCCGCTTAACAGGGTGTCGACATGTAATGGTAGCAATATGTTTAATTAAATCTACGTTGAAAGCTACAATGTACATGGTCGAAGGGTGTCGCCACTAAAAGATCCACCTAGAACACCTTGACGACTCTTTTGGAAGCTAGCCGCTAGCTGTGAAGTCCCATAAGTGGGCTGGTCTTTTGCTCGACTTGACAAGGACATGTTCACTTACAAAAATGTGCTAGCCCTAACTTACTTTGGCAATATATTTAACACATATCGTACATAATTTGTTGACCATCCCCACGACTTACAATAATCTTTTTTTAACATATATCCTTGCATCGTTTTATGCTGAATGTGTGTTTGCAGCTTTTGTAACACCAACTGATATGTGATTAACCTAGGCAATCTCAAAGCCTCACATACCGTGACTTACGTAGTACAGCCTCGCTGTGATCTGTTAACCACTGAGTTTATTTACGTTTCTGCTATGTGGCGGAAGTCTGAATAAGAGATCAGGAGTGACGACTATTCTATGATTCATCAGATGTGGGCCTAGCGTGATCGCCCTACATTATCACTGCCTTTTTCGTCCTCTTATTTTTAAACTCTGTCTGGCGCAATTGCGTTTTACTCCGTTAAATATTACAGAAGATGAAATTGGTGATACTCGCAAGAGGTGGTGCTTGGAGTGAAGAGATAGGTGCAAGTGTATATGTAATGAAATGTCGTCCCTACCGATCCTACTCAGTGTGATTGTCTACTAAGCACAGAAAGCTTTATTTTTAAAGTGGCCACCATGTTTTCTGTACATTCCACAGTATTGGTAACCCGCGTTAACATTATAGTGCGAGTCGTCAATTTTATGCTTTCTCTTTATTCAAACAAATAGGCTGCTGGAGACTGCATCAGTTCCCATAGTGCTCTTGTTGAACGAGTCTCTTCTTTGATTTAATTGATTACCGCTTTCTGAAGCGTCTGAGCAGCACGTTTTTCGCAGGTTAAAGTTGCTGTAGCGTAAAGCTACACGACGCGGCTCAGTGCCGAGTTTCGTGTGAGTTTTGGCCGCCCGTTATGCGCATGCTGCAGAGCCGCCAAATTTGGAGCGACCGACCAGAGGTCTTATGCCTAATCATCATTGGATCGATACTTAAGAAATAAATTTATAAACCTTGTCTTGCACCAGGGAATCGAACCTCCATCCCTTGGATCCCCAGCCAAGCTCTTCATCCCTGCGCTACGCCCTAGATTTTTTTCTTTTTAGCCTGGCTTTGGCACACGACATACACAAACGGAAAATCAAAACAGGAAAAAAGACACACAAGTCAATGTACATGAATGAATGTCATGATCAGCCAGTGTTAGACTGTCGTCGTAGCTTTAAATCTCCCGCAGCGACAACAAAGGCTCTACCCTTGAGAGCTATTCGGAATGTTCTACAGCCACTTTTTGAATGGCAATAAACCGCTCCATATTTGTTCGAAAATAAATTTGAGCATGCCTGGCATCCCTGTCACAGTGATAGTCTGCCATTCTAGAGCGCCATATACAGTCGAGGCTCATAAGCATAATTGTGTCAAATGGAACCCCTCCTCATTTTATATGCTTAATTATCGAATGCCGTGCGAGTGCACTGGAAAATCCTTTTTTATCTTCTCTCGTAATACATCCCAAATATATACCCCTTCCCAACAATCTAAAAAACATGATCTATTGTTTCGAGCTGCTTACATATTAAACAATGTGCTCCCAAGGTAAACAAAAAAAAAAACCTTGCCTCCAAAAACTCGTGGAACGCTCTTCATAATTCACCTTGTCTTCACTGAGAATGATATCGGGATTCCGCAAGTGACAGATACTGCGGTTTTCTTTTCCTCTAGATGAAATATAGAAGGCCGGTGAACTTTAATAGGTTCAATGAAATGCTGGTTGTGTTCGACAAGGGGCGCGCGTTGTACCGTCACGACAAGACGTCTTCCCAGAGCGGCCGCGAGAGAGGCCCGGAACAGTGAATCTTCCCAGAATGAAAAGAACGCCTAGCGAAAAGACGTCGCACGGAAGCTCAACAACGTGCGTTGGTCGCCGCTAAACAAAAGCAAGAGGAGCCGGAGGAAAGTGAGGAAGAGGACGAGGAGGATTAAGAAAGTGATTCCGAGAATCGTTGGCATGCTGAACACACGATAAAACTCAGTGAAAGTGCAAACTCAACACCAAGCATAACCGCAACTTTACGCTACGTTTATCCAGGCCTAGCAGAGCTAAGAGAGTCCCAATTTTTTCACTGTAGCATGTGTTGTTCCTTGAACAGAATTTGATTTCTTTCTTTTCACAGCTAACAATTTGCATAGCCATAGGTAATATCCAGTGTTCTGGTGTTCAAGAAAAAAGTCTCAGGAGACAAAGTGGCAATTGCTAAACCATGGCACAATCAGCAGGTCGTCAAAGCGAGATGGGAGATATAATCTTGAAAGGCTGCTAAATGTGTCGCTTGTTAGTAATCAGGCTATATTCAGCCTTGTGTTTTACTCCTTGAGTTTCTCGAGCGATGCACCAATTGCCTCCATTTGTACAAAACTGGTTTGAATCGTAATGAATTCAGCCGCAGTTGTTGATACGAAGCGGCTGTTGCAGGTATCTAGCAGCCATTAGTCTCCGATTGATGCACTAGGCGTCATTCACCGCCATCTGCCGAAAACGAAATGTGCACTTCTTCAAACCAGTCAATTATGCTGACTGGCATTAATCTGTCCAAATTATTACTGCTCCCTATTTGTTATACGTGTCGCATCCTTAATCATACATTCCTCTTTATTCCTGTACTAGTGCCCTTTGCCTGCTTGGCGTGGAAGATGGTGTGGCCAGGAGTGTACTTGCCGCCAAAGAAGGGGTGAACCACTTAACATGTTTCACTGCATTCAAACTCCAAGAAGCCGGATCCCACCTGGGTTCCTGTAAATGTAGCGCTGAAATGGTCATGGCCTCGGAGTCGCCATTTTAGGGCATATAATATGGCTTTGAAATAAAACAGGACTGGTATATCGCAACCCGTTTTGCGTTTTCGTTATTTTAGACTTTCACAAAACACCTACAAAGCGAAGATTCTTGCTTCTGTTTCTGTCATGACTGGTCTCCGTATAGTCTATTCGGACACCTGATTTATTTAGTACTGTAAATGTAAGCGATGGCAATGGATTGACACTATTGTGGGAGTAAAAACTGAAATATTGAAGTAAAAAATCAGTAAACATGTAGGTATTGATCAATTGCCAACCGAATGGCATTCTATCAGGTTACACCATTCTGGCATATGTTTTCTTTGAACCAACTCGTTATTCTGTTGGACTTTAACCTAGTAACATCTAAAAATGGGGACCGCCGGAAAAAATGGTAAAACATTTTATTCATTAGGAGGATTTATGCTCTATAGCTAATGCGAAAGCATAGTGAAGCCGTAGGGTGAATATCCTTGCTGATATGTCTGTAGAGAGATCAGATGTTTTTTTAGGCACAGGCCTCTTATACCTAATGGGTGGCGCATAAAGGACCTGCCACCAGCTCCTGTGGATAGACAGTGCCCCTAGAGCGTGTTGTAGTGAATAAGGAAAAAAAATGTGCTCAAGCCAGGACTGGAACCGCCATCCTTACTTGTCACAACAAGGTGCGCTAAACACTGTGTCAAGGCAGACTTTCAGTGAGAGTGTTCAATAATTCTCATTGTCTAGCGTAGCGCGTTGGCAGGCGTTAAGAAAAATAACAATAAGAATAAAATAGTAGAGAAATGAAGGAGATTCAAAGAAAAGTAACACATAAAAACAATAAAGAATTAAAATCGACAACACATCCAGTGTCGTAAAAACACCTGGAGCCGCGTTCAGTCCTTGCCACTACTCCACTGCGCATTGTGCAGTACACTAATTTTGTTATAAGTGAAGCAACTCCTAAAAACCGTGCAACTGCACCCAAGCACGGATGCATTTACGACATCATTTGCCAATATATTAGCAGAAGCTGAAACGTTCATTTAATGCTCAAGGATGGGAGGTCGAGTCCCGCTCTCGGCGGCGCTTTTCGATGATGGCGAAAAGCAAGGCTCCCGAGTGCTGTGCGTGCCATGTAAGTGCACGTTACAACCCCAGGTGGTCGAAAATTGCGGAGTCCTCCAATACGGCGTCTCTCAGCCTTGGTCGCTATGGAACGACCCCACAAACCAAACCAACCAAATCATTGATTGCTGACGTGCTTCAGGCCGCTGCCAACTGACAACACACTAGTAACTTCTTTGCATTAAAGCTCGCCGTGTTACTGTACTAATAATTCCGCTTAATTTGTATATGGCAGATGAGGTGTTTGGATGATAGACACAGGAGCTCACATTTCATACACTCTCAAAAGAGTTTGTGGAAATCGCTTCGTCTATGTCGCATTGTGTTGTGAACAGCGCATCTGCCAAGCTGAAGCCTGCTTGCGTTTTTTTAGATAGCTCGAGCGATAGCTATACTCTGCTGTGCCTCTCAACCCCCTTCCCACCACTCGCTTTAGAGGGTGAGCAAGCTAAATTTAGCCAAAGACTAAAAATGAAGCATTTAAGATAACCCCGAGTGATCACTCGTATTTTTTGTATACTTGTAACCACGCAATTTTTTTATTTGGAATGAACTAATCAATAATTAAGAAACAGTTGCTCTTTTATTAACTACAGTCTTTAGACAATAACTCCTATATGAAAATTGAAGGGTACCTTCAGAAACCCCCGTTCCATTTATTTCCGTTGTATCTTTTTTCTACGCTCTAAACAAAGTCAGCGAAATACTAAAAAAATGTCACGTGACTGGCGCATTCACGCGACGTGATTGTGCGGCGCTCAACCGTGGTTGGAGTGGCCGCCGAAATTAGCGGCGGCATTGGCCCCATGGCCCCTTTGCAGCGGCAGGCCGATATGTCTGCGTCGGTTTCTGCGCCCGCGTCTACCAGTCTGTGCACGAGACGGTGCAAGTTGCAGCCATTGCCAACATATCAGTCTACTCTGCTTTCCCTCTGAACCTCATTCCCACCTTTCGCTTTATATTGGCCTGTGCTTCGAGAAGTAAGGAGTCATTCACCGCCAGCCGGTTCTGCGTCCGCTTGCCTACAGCTGGGCGCTGGTGGGGCAACCCGTTTTGTTAACAGAAGTGACACCTATCCAAATATAAGAGGCGACTATAGTCTACAAACCTGAGACCCGGACCTCTTCCCTTATAGGTAGTGACTATTCAGGGCGTATAAAGCGAACGACATTATTATTGCCGCTTTCCTTGGCCTCAGTTAACGCGGAACTTCTTCATGCCAACTCAATCACTGCTCCCCCCCCCCCCCCCATTTCTTTCTTTCTTTTTTGAAATAAAGTTTTCTCTCTCTCTCGAACAAGGGCATCGGGGAACAAAATACTTAGATTAAATTACAGCAGCAAAACAAGGTAATAGTATGCTTTCACAAGCATTTATCAACGCTTAAAAACGTTTAGAGCCGCTGTAAAGGTTTTATACTTTCACCATGCATATATACGTTCATAGGTAAAGTTTAAGTGACCCGTTGTTATGTATATCCAGTTTGAGCCTACTCTGTGGTCTTATCTCCTAGACTAAAATATGATACCAACGATAATTCGGGCATTCTTTAACCTTCGCCGTTAAAGGTGCGATCAGATCTCGCTAATTACGTTTTTCTTGCGGCTCTATTTTTCGTTTCCGTTCCTGTTCATATCGTCTTTGCTACGCGATAAATCACTGCTCTCCAGATTTGTGCCTCTAGTATATCGCCTTTCATCTCAAGCAAAGCGTAAAGTGCAGAGCTCACACGTAAATGGTATGAAATACCACCTGACAAAGATTGGAGCCTCGCTTTATAACCAAGCTGCCCCAATCTCCCTGCCTGAACTTGGGTTTGCATGTCTGACTCCAGATCTTAGGGTCTAATGCTAAATTCATGTTTTCCGTCCGCAGTTGAAAGCGGTCTACTTGGGACCTACATAGTCAACATCTGCCCTATGTCTAGAAACTATATAATTTGTTATCTCCGAAAGGCCAAAGGAAGCAAGTTCGTTGCTTTCCAATTGCAACTAGCATAGGCATCATTTACCCTCCTCTCTCATTTCCACCCTAATCTTCCACATTGCCACCTTCCATCGCTACTGACGTCACACCACGGGCGTCATAGGATTACTTTTTACAGTGTTTACAATGACTGCAGTTCTTAGCAATAAAATCTTCCACCTCAGTTTGATGAGTGCCAGATGGGATATGGTAACCCCTTGGTATCTGTACCCTCCTTGACCTATCGAATATCTGTTACCGGTCTTTACCGGCGCCGGTTACCGGTTAGGAACAGGCGTGAATAAGAACGAGCTTTAAACTTATCTTGTCGTTATTTGCAAGTGTATTTCAAGGTCACCGTATGAATGGTGAGCCGCGTGAGAACACAGCTAGTGAAAACAATGCATATAAGTGCCCATCATTTGAAAAGAACCCTCACTGCAGATATTAGTTTTTTGCAGCTATGTTTCGCTATAATCTTAAAGCTTCGAATATCAAAAGCTGTATTTATGCCTAAACATGGTGGATGCTGCACATATAGGCTATTCAAAACCGAGGCTAATATAACTCGGTAAAAAGAATAACGTTTCAATCTGTGAAATACATCTGCAATACAATACCCGGCGATATGGTAGTAATAAAAACTCTTCTGTTTCGTACGAACATGCGAACCTGTTAGCAGTAACAATCTCACTAAGCTTGCAGAGGTGGAACACAAACAAGCCGGGAGCATTTGCAGTCGACCGTGGATCGGATGTGTCGTATTTCGGCGCATATCAAACTCTCGGAATATCCTTTTGGATAACCCATAGATGTCGTGTTCGCAATTATCGAGCTCCCGCTTAGCGAACGTTTCATACACTGAAGTACGCACTGCACCCCTGCAAGGTTCCCTTTTCATAATGGCGCCCCGACAGTAATTTTTCGCACAAGGAGCATGGCCGAGTGAGCGTCCTCATCCACCGCCCAATCCTTTTATTTTACGTGTTTCTTTATAACGTGCTACCGTTGTCATGCAGGAAAACCACCATTCAATGCTCCGGATGTCGTACGGTGAAGGCTGCCTAGCTGACCCAAGGCTTGCAGCGGTTGTCGCGTAGCCTGTTTTTATGCCAAATCAGACTCTTCAAATGTACCCTTCTTTAACTTAGCTATCATATACTTTATGGTATGGCAATAGAAGAATTACACCTCTTGTGGTGATCGGTGGCGTTGCCCAAGCCATAGTCCGCTGCAGCTTTGATGTTAGCTTCAAACCCAACGGTACATGCGCTACGCGGCGCTAAAAGCAAGATGCGAGCACCGTGAACTTCTGTACCCCGATATGACTCTGCCAAATATTTAGAGCGCTTGTTCACGTCGATAGGACATAGTGTGAGGGGAAGCCCGACGCGTAGGCGCACGTGTTTGCATATTGACGGTCGCCAAGCCCGATGCGAGAAGTGGGGGCCAAGTACGCCCGCATGCAGCGAAATCATGCCGCTGTCATGAATACACCGTATTGATGCCTTTGTATTAGACGGAAGCTCATCTCATGGCATGATTTATGTATGCAATTATAGATATGTTCAAATTTATATCGCGATCCTCTTCTAGTTCGATGCATCCGGGATCGTATGTGCATCATATATATCAAGACAAAGCCTTCTGGTAATTTTTTATATAAGCGCACGCACTAACGTGCCATAAAATGGTTGTAATAAAGGTCCCTTATTATATGCCTAACAAGTTCAAATATATATTTCTAGAACACACTAAGGAAAATCTATTAATCACGATCATAAGCTGCTTAGGTACTAAAAGGCACATCAGTCGATCAGTCTAATTTATACCAATTACTTCTCTCCGAATGGATGCATAATGCTGCCCAGTTTCTGTGAAGCTATATGCAAATTATTGTGGTGCTCTTCTTAATACTCAAAACACTTCTTGGTTTCATTCTGCTTCGGTAACATCGGTTAAGGACCGTTTTGTATTTGCCTTGGGGATTTTTGTGCCATTACTGCCTCTATGAAAATGTCTACATGCCGCTGTAAACAGACAGTACATAAGAAGGGATGTTCATTATCCCGTTGAACCCAGTAATGGCACATATTTTATCAACTTTTACACTGCCAGCAAAAGCGTCTCCGGTAGTGCATCGCATTTTGCAAGCCTGATTGACTTCCGGACGTCCGTCAGTTCGTCGATCCAGCCGTCCGACTGTCTGCCTCGCTAGCCTTCTTTCTGTAGGCTCATTCGTCCAGCTACATGTCTGCCTGTTCATATGCCGATCTGTCTGCCTGTCTGAAAATATCTGTCTCAAATTGTAGCGATGCCTGGAGCTGCCAACTGGGGCAACAATTATTTCGAGATGGGGCTGGACACCTGCGAATCCCTTCAATTCCGAGCCAGATATGCCACTCCTTGAGAATGTTGACGCATTTGTAACGTTCGACATTTTTTCACCGTATAGTTTTTCAGATGGTGCTTTAAATAATGATTGCATGCTAATGAACAAGTACTACCGGAAACTAAAGCCGAATAGAAGCTGGAGCACATAATTTGTATTTTACCTAAACATAAAATTTAGTATCCATTCTTTGCTCTATTTGCGCACTTCCTTCAAACTTCTGTTCGGTTTTGTGCTGTCAATTCATGGATTCCATTTTAATCACAATTCCGTTTTTATAACTATGTACACACCTCGAGGTAACTTCCCAGTATGTTTAAAAAGGGAGTAACGTTCCTGTAAGGCTGTCACGAAATGAGCGCACATTTCGAAGACAGCGCGGCGGGAAGCATTCGCGGCACCGCATCGAAAGTTCGACGACCATCGAGAAACATCTCCCTCTCCGCGCGAGAGAACGCGTTCCCTTGTACCTATCGGCGTCACCCTCTGTCTCATCACTCGGCAATGACGGCGACTGTGCCGGAATGTGCTCGTCCTATGTAGATTTTTCGACAGCGCCTAGCCAATGATGACGCGCGGCTCGACGGGAGTAAAAGGGAACGCTTCAACAGGCGGAGCTAAGTGTGTGTGCGCATAAGCCTTGGCGCGTCTTAACAGATTTATGGAGGTCGCGTCGCTTTTGTGAGTCAGTCAGTGTTTAGCTAGTATCGCGGCGTGTTCGCAAGTGCTACAGCTGGACTCCCGGGGATCACCCACTGCTGGCAAGTCCACAGACCTGCGAGGGAGCGGCGCTCGTCTTACATGGCGGCCACATCCTGACTCTCGAGGCGCCGGTCTGCAACACTGCCTGGCGAACAATTTGGTGTTTATGTGACTCTCTCGTGCTGTGTTGTAAAGCCTTTGTGTTATTGAATACCTCTTTATTGCAGGCTTAGCGTTAATTTTCTGTGAACCTCTCGTCTTTGCATTTTAGAGTTATAGTGTGTATTCCTCTGTATCCTCTCCTGCTGTGTAAAAAGTTTGTTTTGTTTGTTACTTCTGACTCGAACCCTTGCTCTGGCTTGAACCGGCGAAAGCTGGAAACCAAACGGCCCCCCCCTTCTGTCACTATAAGGTAGTTGAATTCCGGCTGAGCTTGCCACGCAGATCGAGGACATCTTCTCTGCGACCGAAACAGCTACTCCCCTCACTCTAAGGGTGTCTAGGAGTGTGCGCACCTTTTTGGGCGCATCGTATATAATCCTTCTAATTATTACCGGGTGATAGTGGCGCGAGAAGTAATAAAAACTACTGATTGAAGAAAGTGTGCATGCTGAAATTTAAAAATCAGTTTATGCCTTTTAGTTTTCAATTACCTTAGTTTCAAGTAAACGTTTGGTTATAGTTTTGTCTTCGTGTTCCAAGGTCCGAGATAACCCCACCGCAGCGACGCGTGAACAGCAGCACAAACTCTTTTATCTTTGAGCAGCGAAGTCAAATGCTTTCCTTTCAGAACAATACTTGTGTCTTAGTGATAAAATATTTCACTTCATTATGATACCCTCATTTTCCGAAACTATTTTCTCTCTATGCTCATTTGTGGCTCTCTTTCTTTATCCTCACTGAAGTGTACTATACTATATGTTAGCCATGCGATTTTTTCCTTACAACAGTCACACATTCCTCTTTAACCATCCGGCCATCAGCAGAGGCAGCAAAACAGCGTCTGACGCAACTGTTGGTAGCGAGTATTACTGCTGGAAAACGATAATCTGGCAAAGTTTGCGAAAGCCAAATTTTATCGCCGGCTGAAACAGAATGCCACAGGGAAAGTGAAATTGCAAATTGAATATAGTGCACAAACATTAGAGCCAAACAATGACTTAGGCGTAAACGTCTGGCCCGTAATCGCAAAAAATTTTAAGCGCACTTAAGCTCCGGCTTAAAGGTATCACCCGGCTCTGCTCGCTGCTCCATGTACGCATACATAATCTTTGTTCTACCTTAATCCATGGGGCATTATTTCCGCCTGCGTTATTTTATGCATGATGTGAAGACCCAACTGGCATACCTAAAACTTGCCTTAGTAGACAAGAGATATTGTCTGAAATACGGCGTGTGAAGATTTCGGTTCCGAATTCTACGGATATTTTCTCAAGATAGCTGCGCTGATAACAACTCCTACCAAATTCATAAATATGGTGTTTCGTAACGCTCCACAAGTCTTCGACGTATTCGTGCCAGGCAATGCCACTCTTACCTGCCAAAAGCCTGTTAGTGATTTTTTCCTTACGTCTACAGTGCGACCAACGCCAAATTTTCTCGAAAATAAAGGATCTAAATTTAATGCGTTAAATTAAAACCAGTGAAAGAGAACTAGAAAGGCACACGAAGCCAGCCACTAGATGATGAAAAGCAAAGGCTGAGGTCATGGGCAGGCGCTAGCATCAGTGAGTCGTACAAGTGGTCACAAATAAAACCAAAAATCAGATATGTTGAATTGCATATGACCCCAATTCAGGGATTCACGCCTTTCGAAATAGCAGGTCTTGTGGCTGAGTTGAATTCTGTCAGGCGTAAAAGGCATTTTCGAGCAGACAAGTATGGTTGCAATGAGTGTCTGTTACCGTGAATAAAGACAGAGTAGATAATATAAAAATGAAAGCTACAATCCAATAATGTGCTTTTGCCTCAAAATCTCTGTTCTTTATGCTTATGTCTCTTTATGACGAGCTGAATCACCCATCACCCATATGCGAAACACGACCACCGAATGCTAACACCATTGTGCTCACTTGTGTTGTGCTCAGCAATATAAGCAGCTGCTAAGCTGCAGGTCACAATAAGCGGCTGCTAAACTTTTCCAGACTAGGCTATCTTTTAGACAAGAATGCTTCGTATCTACTGCTGCCCTCTTGGTGTTCTGTCTACGTGGTGAACGATCTATTGTTTTCGAGCCACCTTTAACAGAAAACTGGTGCGAGTAGACAGAAAGCACAAATCATCCTATAGCAAAGATCCCGCGGAAGCCAGGTAAACACCACGGTTAGCCACGCTGAACGCCGTAAATTCTCATGCATTCATAATGCATAGGGCAGGCCCGTTACGACCCGCACTTAAGAAGATCAGGTGCTTGAGGTTCACCGGCACGGCCATAGGCAGAGTGAAACTTTCTCTGCTAAAGAAAGTCAGCGCGTTGCGCTACAACGTGCCTGGAAAACTTGATGACGCAGGACCGAGACACATGGTAACGACTGTTTACTAAACATTCAAATCGCACAGCCTCCGATGGCAAAGGCTAAATGCAAACACTGCCCCAGGATGTGTGGCTAATGAACAAACAGTGCATGCTCTGTGATATAAGGCACTTGAAGTCAACGAAAGAAATAGCACAGGATGTTACATTATGTCCTATTCTGGAGTTCCGGTGCTTTTTTTGTGAGCGCTTTCTGCTTTCATTTTGCCTATTATTCAGTGTGTACGTATAGCCTGGCACCTTCTCTAACAGAAAGGATGACCACGAAACCTCTCAAAACTATTTTTTTTAGGTTACCGGCTTCCTTACTAGCTGCAGTAAAATAACAAACCATCTTCTGCAAAAGGACGATAGTCCACATGCAGCTGCTCAAGACTAAGCGAAAACATGTGCGAAAGCAGCTTCGCATTGCTTGATAAACCGTCGCAGATTTTCCTGCAGGCAGCTTGACATTTCTAGCGCGAGAAAAGACAGCACAGAATGTTTTAGCCGAGTGGGAAGAATAAAAAAGTTATCAGTATAAAATACAAAGTTATAAAGTTATTGATGTAATTCACCTCACGCAAATACATGCGTCTGACTTCGAAAAACTGAAGAGGCTGAGGCTGGCGACTTAGACAGTAACACCAAAAAGGTATATCTAGAGCTACCTAAGCTATTGAGGTTCATAGAAGCGTCAGGGTTCGATCTAGTCCGTAACCAGATTCAGGTTCCATAGCTCGCAATGGGCTGTGTCCCTTCTGTGTTTTGCTCTATGGAACATCAGTATTGAAGGTCCACGATTCACTAAGTGATTTTGTTTTATTGATTTATCATAATGTCTTCATATCAAGCATTATTTGCTTAAAACTTAGGAATTATGAAACTAACATTATTAGGGAAATATAAATAATCCTTGACTATGTTCTACGTCTACGCTACATGAGCGATGCGTTCCGATATATTTGGCAAGCTTCTGTTAATGTATTTGAGAATCTTTTTGTTCCAAAGCAAAATTGCGTACGACTGAAACTATTGAGTACATCTTCCACTCCATATGGCGCCGTCATTAAAAAAGGCCGGCCTTACTTGGATAGTCTCCATTCAGAATTGATTAAGCGACGCATCGTGCCTTGTGATATTCAAACCGCGATCACAAGGTGTTACCCGCACACAATGCGAGCAGCGATAGGTAGTACGTTTCTACTGCACATTTTTTACACTGACGACCTGGTGTGTAAGGCAATGGTTCTGGTTGGCCTAGTTGGTTTTGTTCCACGCTTGCAGGTCTCAGCGCGCCAAAACGAAGAACGAAACAAAAAGGACGTGCAGTATAAAGCAATGAACTAACAAATTTTGTTTAGAAAAACGGGCGCACTACTATTTATGATGTGCCCCATCAGCCACGTGACCACGATGATCATAAACGGGTATCGTTAAGAACCGAACAAAAATCTCAGCCGTCAGGTTTAGTTAAAGGGCAATCGGGCAGTTTTCCGATCGTACTGAGTGAACGGTTGATTTATTGTGCTGAAGACTTGGTCATCCGAGTACGCGATTTCATTTTTTTAGAACACGCAAACAATATATTTAAATAGGCTAAAACTTGAATCAAATTTGACATTTACGCGCAGGGCCCCAGAAGCACTGCTCTACGTAACATCACACGATGACGACACAGCTAGGCATGCAGCCGAGCTGCATGCATGCACGCGACACCGTCCTGTCGAGGTGTGCGAATGTCAATCCCTTTCTCGGTACCATGCGGAACATACTACGTGATATCTGTGAGCCATCCTCGATTACATCTGACATTACAGAGTCTAAGCCAGGACTCGTCATACAGTTGCAATTAAAAAAAAGTCAGACATAAGCAGTACTCGGCATGTACGCCCAGTGAGGGCAAAACGAGAGCGCGGTCATGAATGCGGCTTAAATATTGCTTTGTGACACGTTCTCAGTCTTTAAGTATTTTATGCACTGACACACCCTAATGAAAGTGGACGGAATATATGAGGACTGTTGATTGTTATAGTGGGTTACAGCCTCGGTACTGAACCAAAAAGGCCGCCTTGCCGCTAGGGAGAGTATTGTTCACAGCAGAATAGCCTTACCACGCGGAAACTTTAATGCCTTTTCCACCGAATGGCATTTGTAGCAAGTCTGCTAATCACGACTATCGATGAAGAAGTTCAGCGGCTGTGTCGGTGCTTGTGTACGGAAGGGTACGAATGGTGCGCATCCGCGCCCGCAAACAACCAGCATTGCGTTTAACGGCTGAAAGTTCACCGGCCTTCTATAATTGGTTTACAGGACACAAAATGCTGAGTATCTGTCACACGCGGAATTCCGCTGACAGATCTCGCAGGGAAATCGCGCCGACAGAAGAATTAGACAGTCATTACACGCTTCTTATCACTATCACGCATTTATTTGGCTCATTAAGTAAAATATATCACTTCCGGTTGGCGCGACGTATCTTTCCTTGTACGTCGACATTAGACGTATGGTTATTTCGATGTCTGATTCATTTTGCTTTTACACACTGGCTCTATGTAACTAATTATCCTAATGGCATATATTTGTTCTACCGCAGCGTCACATGATCATGTATTGATCACTGTCATAAGTTTGATCCCAACTCCTTTAAGAAAGCAAAACGTCAGCGGACACGTTCTCTACCCAGTGACCCACAGTGGAGGAGGAGGAGAAAACGTTTATTTACAATGAATTGATTTGGGAAAGGAGGTGCGTATGGTTGTGGCGCTGAGTGCAGACCCTATTCCGGAACGCCATTGGATGCCGCCGCTGCCCGAGCTCTCTGGACCAGGACACGCTGGGGCTCCACGTCCGAGCTGGACAGGGCAGCCTCCCAGCCCTCCCTAGTAGGCTGTATTAAAACTTTCATATTTTTAATTTGCTGGCTGGCCCACACCATGTGGTATAGGTCAGCATACCGCCTGCAGGATTTGCACCTACCAGTAAATATCGGGTCCACGTGTTTTAGTATGGCGGGATTTAAAAAACATCTGGTTTTGAGCCGTCTAAGGGGCCACTCCTCAGATCTGTCGAAACCTTTGGCGGGTACCGGGAGTGCCCTTCTGCAGAGGCATAAATGATTTGTAATGTCTGCATACGTTGTGACCGGGATTGGCATTGTTGCCTTGGTAGAACCGGATGATTGAGCGGAACCCCGGGGAAGGAACGCTCCGGCAGCCGCGTGTGTGGTCTTCTTCCCCTCCACCCCTGATAACCGGGCACCCATATAAACTGTTATTTACTAGTAACCGAATCTGAATTTTTTCTATGTGACAATCATATTCTGCGGGCGAGTGGCGCTATCCTACCCCGCACGTAATCTCGGCAGGCATGTTGTGAATCCGACATTATATAGGCGGCATTGCAGTGGCTGGCGGCCAGTGCAATAGCCGCGTCCTCCAACATTAGCGCGTCGCTAGTTATTACTGAGTCTGTTCACCTGCCTTACCTTCGTGCACAAGAGCAATGGTAAAGGTGCCATGCCTGATGGGACCCGCTGCATCCATATAATATGTGCCTGTCTTCCTGCCATAGTTATTTTGTATAATGTTTGCCCTAGCTTCACGCCTTCCCTGATTATACTGCCAATTCTTGTTTTTGGGAAACGGCTTTACCGTCAAAGTATTTTAGCGACCACCACATAATAAGGATCTGTACAGTGGCGGACAACGTCAGGGGGAAGATTGGCATGGCTCGGCTGACGGACTGGGACGCCTTCAGAGCGCACTGCAAGCAGCTCGAGGGCGACATCGGTTCTGCGGAAGAGTGGAGCCAACAACTCAGACGAATCCAAGACCTATACACGAAAGAAGTCGACAGAACGGAACAAACGCCGGAGGTGGACAAGCGGCTCCTCAAGCTATGGGAGGCGATACGCGGGCTCACCAAGCGGTGGAAGGGACAAAAACTCAACAGGAAGCTAAAGAGGAAAATTGCCGATATAACCAAGCAAACGGAGCAGTACGCGACGCAGCTGGCCAGGCAGGGGTGGCAGCAATTCAGCAACTCGCTGAACGGCACCCTCAGCACAGCCAGAACGTGGCAGATCCTCAAGGCCCTCATGGACCCGAGCAAAAACAAATCCGAAGGCAGCAAGTCGATACAGAGGCTGGTGCACCAATACGAAGGCATGGACGAACAACTACTCGAAGAGGTCCGGATCAAGTGCTACGGCAAAGATCAGGTCGAGAGCTACCGAGAAGAATACCGTGGCGAAGAGAACACGGCCATGGACCGACACATCACGAGAGAGGAGGTCGTCGAGGTGATAAGATCGGCCACGAAGAACACGGCGGCGGGGGCGGACAAGATCCGGAACTCGCTAATAAGGAACCTCAGTGACGAGGCGATAGATCAGCTTAAGACCTACCTCAACAAGCTCTGGCAAGAGGGAAGAGTGCCGGCGGAGTGGAAACATTCCGTCATCGTTATAATTCCGAAGCCAGGCAAAAAGCTGCAGATCGAGAACCTCAGGCCGATATCTCTAACGTCGTGCCTGGGCAAGCTGTACGAGAAAGTGATCACGAAAAGAATCCAGTCGCACCTGGAAAACGAACAATGGTACCCGGACAGCATGTACGGGTTCAGAGCCAACCTCTCTACGCAAGACGTGCTGCTCCAACTCAAGGAGGAAGTGCTCGAGGCGATGCCGAAGGCGGGCGAAAACGTCGTCATGGCCCTCGACATAAAGGGGGCTTTCGACAACGTAAGCCACGCGGCCATCATGGAAGGCATCAACAACACCAACTGCGGGAGGAGAACGCACGATTACGTCAGAGCTTTCCTGAGCGACAGAACGGCGACCGTGGGGCTGGGCGAGCTGAGAAGCGACGTCTTCCCCACGCCGTGCAAAGGCACACCCCAAGGATCCGTCATATCGCCCGTCCTCTTCAACGTGGCAATGATTGGACTTGCAAGACGGCTCAAGGAGATCCAGGGCATCCAACACGCGATGTACGCCGATGACATCACGATATGGGTCACCCAAGGATCACTCGGGGAGAAGCAAGAAAAACTACAGGAAGCGGCAACTTGCGTAGAAACTTACATTAGAGAGAGGGGCCTAAGATGCTCGACGGAGAAGTCGGAACTCCTCAGGGTCGGCAAGCATCCCACCCAAGCGACACTAGAGGTCGTTCTCGAGGGACAGAACATCCCGGAAAAGAACATGATAAAGATCCTGGGCATGTGGTTGCAAGGAAGCCGGAAATGCAGCCACACCATCAGCCTGCTGAGTAAGGCGGCAGAGCAGGTGGGCCGTATGATCAACAGAGTCTCCCAAAAGAGATATGGATTGAGAGAAGAAGACACTCTCAAGCTAGTTAACAGCCTAATTGTCAGCCGAGTCACGTACTCCCTGCCGTACCACGCGACGACCAAGGCGGAAAGAGAGCAAGCCGACATCATTCTCAGGAAGGCGTACAGGACTGCTCTGCACCTACCCAAGCACACGTCGAACGAAAAGTTGCTCCAGCTAGGCATCAGCAACACCTTCAGCGAGCTCGCCGAAGCTCTGCTGGGAACGCAAATCACGAGACTCAGAGGCACCCCCACGGGACGAGCGCTCCTAGGAAGGTTGGGTCGGGACACGAGCGGACTGGTAGACAGATACGCGGACGTACCGGACCACCTTAGGAAAACCATTAACGTGGGACCATTGCCGAAAAACATGGACCCCAATCTTCACGAAAACAGACGAAAAGCGAGAGCCGAGTACGTTGAGAGAACGCTAGCCCAGTTAGACAATACCGTATACACGGACGCTGCCGTATATCCGCGCGAGAGAGAACGCGTAGCCGCGACGGTAGTGGTAAACAAGGAAGGACACATGATCACGTGTGCCACGGCAAAGGTCGCCGGCACAGCGGAGGCCGAAGAATTTCCCGTCGCGCTGGCGGCAGCAGAAGGCTACAGAACGGGCCGATCTCTCAACATACTGACGGACTCGAAGGAGACGTGCAGGAACTACACGAGGGGCAGGATCGACAGAACAGCCCTTAAAATACTCAGCGGGGCAACCTCCGCCGAGGAGAAACCCAGGCATAACCTAATCTGGATCCCGGGCCACACGGGCACAGGGGGGAACGAAAGGGCAGACAGCCTAGCTCGAGGTTGCGCATTCCGAGCAGGGCAGTCAAATGCTCCGGAGCTCCGCCTACAGGCTTGCGAGGGGGGATACGCAGAGATCTTGCACTTGCATAGGGGAGCTAGAATTAGATATCCACCACAACACAAAGCCCTAACAAAGGAGGAAGCGACCGGCTGGCGCAGATTACAGACCAACTCCTTTCCTAACCTACACATACTTAATAAAATGTTCCCGACACAATACAGAGCCACTTGCCTTTGGTGCGATGCCACACCTACACTTTATCATATCACGTGGGAATGCGAACGCAACAAAGCATTCCACCAACACGAAGACCCGAGTGCGGAGCAATAGGAGAGTCGGCTCACCAGCGGTGAGCTCGCGACCCAAAGGGCCTTAGTGCAGCACGCGACTGATGCAGCACGACTCAGTGGAGCCTTGGAATAGGGGCCCACCCTTGCTGACGAGAAGCCTCAAGTCGCCAGCCCCAGAGAAGACGACGGAGACTTCACAACCGCGAAACCCTTGAAATATCCAATAAAGTTTTCACTCACTCACTCACTCCACACTTCTGGGATATTAACTCTGTTTTCTGTGGTGGGGAGAAGCCCGAGATTGAGGTTGTCGGAAGACTTGCCTCCTCCCAAGTTGGAGGAGGCGCTCCGTAGACGCTCTGGCCGGGAGTCCCAGGGCCTTTTTAACCGCCGCCCGAATCATTGCGTCGAGCGATTCGCGGTCGCGCTTCCTCAGCTTGAGGTTGGGCTCCGCGTTCACCACACGACTAACGACGAACGCCTGAACTAGGCGAATGGTTTCCTTTTGACGAAGTCTACCGTGCTTGCCGGGTATCCTGCCAATCATCCTACAAATTTCTTTGCAGGTGGACTTTAATTTTTTTAGGGCTGTGGCATTGTTACCCCGGTTATCGATATGTAAACCCAATACCCGAAGTGTGTTCACCTCTGGTATTGGAATACCGTTTAAGTAAATCTGTATGCATTGTTCTGTGTCTTTATGCTTTGCAATGTGCGAAAGATTTGATTTATTCTGAGCGCACTCTAGACCACATTCCCGAGCGTAGTTTTCTACTACCGAGGCGGCCTCTTGGAGGGCCTCCTCTATCTGCCCTAAGTTGCCCCGGGACGACCAGATGGTAATGTCGTCCGCATAGATGGCATGGCGTGCGCCATCCATAGCGTTGAGCCTCTCTGGGAGGCCTATGAGGACCACATTAAAGAGCAGCGGCGAGAGAAGAGCTCCTTGAGGCGTTCCTCGGGTTGCCACATAGATAGGTTCGAATTTTTCATTGCCCTATCTGATATAAGATTTCCAATTTTCTAAGAAGTCTTTTATGTAGCTAAATGTTTTCTCGCCGCAAGTGGTGGGATTTACATTTTTGAGAATTCTACTGTGTTCAACGTTCTCAAAGGACCAGATCCAGGGCCAAAATAGCCCTGTCTCCTGAACTCCCGAAAGGGGGATCAATGATTTCCTTATTTGTTTGGAGCAGCACATCCTGCGCTGATAAATGTGGTCGGACGCCGAACATAGAAGGCGGCAGCAGCTCATGCTGTTCCAAATATTCGGACAGCCTTTGCCTCACGACCGTATCCATGAGCTTACCGGCGCTGGACGTGAGAGTGATGCGTCTTAAATTGTCTGTGTTTATCTTTTTGCCGGGCTTGGGAATGGACGTCAGTGTGGATGTTTCCCAGTCATTCGGTAGCACTCCCGTGTCCTAGTCATCATTAATGTGGGTCGTAAAGTGTTGTAAAATTTGATCATTGAGGTTTGCAAGAAGGCCGACCGTTGTCTGGTCGTCTCCCGGTGTCGTTCTTCGCCTCATACTCGTTATAGCGCTTTTAATTTCCCCGACGGAGAATTCTGCATCCAATATTGGGTATTTATTTTCAGTGTATGTTGTAAATTCCTCATCTTTGTCTACATTAATACATAAGTATCTCTGTTTTAGTTCTCGGTGAGCTGTTCGTCCGTGCCTTTGAAGTCATTGATTGCCGTCCTCAAGTTCCTACTTTTTTCGCCTTTGGATTTATTAGGTTCAATGAGGCACCTGAGAAGGCTCAATGTACTTTTCGTGCTGAGGGTGCCTCGGAGGGAATCACAACTGGAAATCCAGTTACAGACCACGCGTATGTTTCAGCCTTCTTGGGGATTTGGGCAATTCTAATTTTAAGCTTACGGTTGGGTTTCTGCTTTTTCCATCTCTTAGTAACAGTCCTCCTGGCTTCCCACAATTGCAGGAGGTGGTTGTCCACCGCCGGGGTGTCTTCGGTGGTCTGGAGTTTTCGCGTGAAGCGGTTCTTGGTTTGAATTTGCGATTTGGCCCAATCATCATATTTTGATGAGTCGGCACCAAGTGCCGGGGTTGCCACTTCCCTGAACTTTGTCCAATTGATGACCCATGCTGCTCCCCTCTTTTTGCGAATTTCGTTTGAATCTAATTCGATTTGAGGATGCAGTGATCGCTCCCGAGAATTTCTTCTGTATTGTGCTATTCGTAATTTTAGCGTTCCGGACTAGCGAATGGTCCGGGGACGTGTGTCGCGGGACGCTATTTCCTATTCTAATAGGGTACAGCGGGTCCGTGAGGGTGGTTAGTGCCGCGTCGGCTATGGCCGCGGCTAATTTCCTTTTTTTTTTTGCGTCCTCCTTATGGTATCCCCGTTGGTAGTTGCGAGCGTGAAAGTCCCCAACCACTACTAAAAGGCGGTCCGCTGGCTATCCTATTTCCTTGAGGAAAATTTCAACAGAATTGGCTTGGCGTTTTTGCGGCCTGCTATAAATGCTTAGAATAAACGCACTTTTCCTGGAGCGTTTGTTTGGTAGGAGGTGAACAAATGCATGCTAAATTTCTTCTCTTAACTCCAAAAGTATTGTCACGGCCTTGCACTTTTTGTGCATCAGAATGCAGGTGGACGGATTCGTTTGGTGGGTACTGTATGACCTTAGTTTGGCTTCTGTACCTAGATCTTGCAAAGCAATTATATCTGGCGTTATGTCTAACGCTTCTATGTATTGTTGCAGCGTTTCTCCTTATCTCTTAAATCCCCTGCTATTCCATTGCATGATTTGTAATTTTGGTTGTCGCATTTAGCCATTTTTAGTGAGTGCTATGTGGGCGGTGCTTTGTGGCCATCTCCCTCTTGAGGTTCTTTCTCTATTATACGGTTATTGCTCTTTTCTCCGGATATTTTATTCATTTTGGCTCGAGGGCCTCCCGCCATTTCCTGCAACCTCCTGTCGAATTTGATTTTCTACGACTGGAGCTTGTAGAGACGTATCCTAGAAGATGGTGAAACGAAATGCTTTTGTAAACATTTGTAACAACTGGGGTTCATGGGACCAGAGTTTAATCTGCAGGGAGCGGTGCCTTCAATCATCGCGGCCGTGAGAGTGCAGACTTCACTGTAATACACCCGGTCTGATCACACTTTTGAATTAGCAGGCGCTAAACGAAATGTCGGGGCTGTGTCAGCGCTCACAGCTTTTCTGAGCAAGCGAAAAATCTGCACAATTGGCATCGACATGCTTTTCTCCATAACTAAATTCCTTGAAACCTTTTTAAACGTCTGAACCAGAGCCGCAATGATAACTCGAGTTGTCCAGTCAACCCTAAAAATTGCCTCATAAATGACATGGGCGTCTCTTCCATTAACGTTTGCCTTTTTGCATATTGCTCTAACCAGAAGGTGTGCGAACGAGAGGCTGAAAGATCGCCATAATGATGTGTAAAAGGCTGCGAGATAATCTCGGTTTGATGCCGAGGTTGCGAACGCATTGCTAAGCTCACATGTTTCGAGCCAAAGTTCTGGCGCTGCACTGGTCCTCACGGGACCTTAAACAGGATTGCGTCCGCATCAATCTAACTGCAGAAATTGTTGAAGCGTAGAATTGCTGCGGTAGCTCCTCTAAAGTATTACAAAAAAGCTGTTCTTTTAAGCACTCAATTATAAATGTTTTTTTTTTTTAGGGCAAAGCCTTTCTAGGATCAAGAAACAAAATTTCGTTCGCGAGACTTGTGCGCGAGATCTGTCATATTCCGCGAGATTCTGCGAAAGATGTTGTTGTCTAGCGTTCCTGCCATCTGCAGCTCTACACTACAGCGCCGTCGTCAAGACGATTCACCAAACTACTTCTCAATTGTCCTGACAGAACTTGAATGTCAAGCTCCTGAATCAACCTTCAGTACGAATTATCTTCACACCATCCATGGCCCTTTTGTGGTATCATGTGAGTGGCAGGAATACCGCCCGAGTTGAATTATATTCTTAGCAATGCGGACAAATATCGCACTTCAAAATACGTGGTGGACACGAGAATAGACATGCATCGTGTTTAAAATCCTGAATCTCAACAATGTTTTAAAGGGATTGTAGAAACTCCGTCTTCAGATAAAGATTGGTACAATTTATTGGCTCCGAACGCTGTGCAGCAAGCTTATTACACTATTTGTTTTTGCCTCCAGTAGATGTGCGTCTCTTCCCGAGGTTACAAACAATGGTAGTTTATACCCGCTACCTGTTTATCTTTTTCTTTCACGGGATATCCGCACCATCTTTTTCTGCTGCATGAAACCAGATCTTTCTGGAAAAACGTTTGGTTGCTAGTACCGGGCTGCCTTGACACACCTCTTTTTTGTCGTTTTTGTCAAGGTAAGCGTTGTTAACTGTGTCTTTTTTGAACCCGCATATATTGTAGATAGGCGCCATAATTACTGACCCACCGCGCCAGGCTAGACGCAAAGGAAATCACTAAATATCCTCATGCGCATCTTTGACATGACCCCATGTAGTAAGCCTGCGCCCTACCTCCTACTTCAGCTTCCTAGCGGCTGTGCATTGCTTTTCAATACATAGAATTTAATTTCTTGATATTCGCTTTCCACTGCTTTTTATGTTTAAAATTTTTAACCATTAAATAAACTTCTTCGTGAGCTGTACAGCGCATATTAGAAGTCTGTTTGCCTTTTGTAAATAGATCGTAAGTCTGTCATTAAGAAATTTACTATGAGAAAAACAAACTAACAAATGTTTTATAGGGCCTACAATATTAATAGAAAACGAATGATAATATAGCTCGCACGAATATAGAGGAAAGGCAGTGAGGGAAAGGAAAGCATCGGAACCAAATTTAAACTAAACAACTAAGACAAGAAAAAAGCGACTTGACAAAATATGAATATATTTTCATGGCTATAGAGAAATTGAGCAATTGGGAAGAGAGAAAGAGTACTGCAAGTTGAAGTATCATTGGCAGACGCTAGAGGTACGGTACTGGGGTGACAAATTTCTAGCTCCAGCAAGAAACAAAAACTGGAATGGGGACTGTAGAAATCACAGCACTTTATCTGCCAGGTGCATTCCAAATCGAGGTATTTGTTTTCTGACTCGTCGAAGAAGAATGGCTGGCTAGTCGCAAGACAGAGCCTATAAATCGCGGCCGACAGAAGCCGGCCATCGTTTGACAAATGCCTTCTTGTATTATTAAATCGTTGCAGGAATGAGGACGCTGGAAACCAATAGACTAGAATAGAGTAAGATACCGGACAAAAAGAGTGTGGCGCTTCGGTTTGGTGCCTGCTGCAGACATTGCACTCTGCGCACCTGTTGCAGAATTATGCCTCTGGTGACGTGCCCAGAAGCAGCTGCATTTGGATACATTAGAAATCAATCTCTTTTGACATAGAACAATAGACATCATGCGCTTTTCTTTCTTTGGTACAGTCTGCGTTTAAAGCATGTTCAGTTCAGTTCAGTTAAGTCGTTCAATCGTGTCCGACTCTTCGTGACCCTATGGACCATATCACGCAAAGCTTTCCGGTCTCTCACTATCTTCCTAACATCACATAACATGTCACTCCTTAACATAAATAAAATCAGGATGGACGTCAATAGTTTCCGCTGGCTTAGTGGTCGTTTTCTTTTTTTGTGCATTAAAAAGCATCGTTTTACTTTTAAGTTATATGCAGCTCCACTAGCCTCCTTGTCTGGTATAATATATGCATTCAGCTGCAAAGCAATGACTTGCTCAAGTAAACTTGACTTTTGGAAACAGCGGCAGCGGCTTTCGCACATTGGGCATACGACATCTTCCTACATGTTACAGATACGCGCCTTGCCTGGAACACGATTCTGCACTGGCTCTGAGCTCTGCCATCGTACCGTGATGACTCCGATTCAAGACGAAGATTGCCTGGAATCAGTTCTGCACTCCGCAGCCATCGCTGGACAACGACGTTAACGCGACTATCACCAGGCTCTGTCATCAGGCTACGACTATCCAGGACGGGCAACACGTGATTATCTCACGAATTATAAAGTCAGCGCAGTTCTTCTCGCGCGGCATTTTGGCAGCAGTGGCAACGGCTTTCGCACATTGGGCTTAGCCATCTTCCTGCATGTTACAGGTTAGCCTCGTTTTGAATTTTTGATATTGCATATATTCTGCATTTCTCACTGCTGCTGCTGCTGTCATTGATGGTTTTTCCTGAGTCTTAGGAGTTTTATTTTCTTGCAAAAGGACCAAAGACCTAGCAAAGCTTTTCCAGAGGTTGCGCGATGACATCAAGGCCGAACTAAAGGCTTTCAAAGAGTAAATGGAATGAAACTGTCGTGCTGAGGACAGAGGTGCTTATACCGACTTAGAGGAAAGGAAAAATAGTATGAACTTCATTAGTGTTGGCTTGGATGAGACGAACCAGCGACTTTAAGCCACCGCCAGTGAAAAAAGTCGCTAATGAAGGAAAATGACGTCCTCCGGCTGCAGGTATGTTCACTTGAAAAGGACCTTGAGGCATGTCAATCTAATCTAGTTATAGCAGAGCAGTACACAAGAAACCGGAACGGGGACGTTCAAGGCGTTACTGAAAAGCAGAATGAACAGCTGCCTGACATCCTGGATAAGATTAGCAAAGTCGTCGGTGAAACGATAGCACCCAACGACATAGACGTCTGTCATCGAGTCGCCCCAAAGACAGAAATCAGAAGAACATATTCGTTTAATTCGAGAAGCGTGAGAAACGCGACAAGTTTCTTGAGAAAACTCGCAGACAAAGAATCGCGAACAAAGACATTAGACTCTTCATCGATTCCTCGGCCGAGTCATCCGAACAGCTGCAGATGCATATAAATGAACGCCTCTAGTCAAGAAACATTTAGGGCTGGCTATCGCTCGAAAGCGCCAACACAACTGAAATTTTGTGCGGGCGAAAAACGGAACAGTTCTTGCACGCCGCACTGAAACGTCGACCGTGTTACAGATAACACGTGAAAGTGATGTCGATAACATCAGTTCTTAAAGTTAAAACCTGATCTCCTATGCATGCCTAGGCACTGACGACCACATTTGGTGATAAAGGCTTCCGACCTTGTCCTTCCAGAAAATTTAGCTGAAATAGTGGCAGCCAACAACGCGAACAAATCGATTAAGCTTTTTCACCTTAACGCTAGACCTGTGACCTCAAAACGCGACGACATGCTTTTTCTCCTTGAATCATGCAGTGTCAAATTTGATATAATAATGTTTACGGAAACATGGTACACAAGTGACTCAGAATGCTTAATACTACCAGATTACAATCATTTCTGCGTCAACCGTAAAGACAGCAGAGGAAGGGACGTATCCATCCTGATCTCTTTGCCAGGTTATGAAATCGTAAATGAGTACAGCGTGATCTGTGAACATTATGAAGCTCTATCTATTAGAGCGATGGAAATATTTTTACAGTCCTCTACAGACCAACCAACGGTAGCCTTTCTGCATTTATGAGCTTTTTTGACTCCTTGCTATCCTACGCCAATGAAACGGCAGTTATTCTTACAATAAATGGTGATATAAATTTAGATATCCAAAAAGAAAATAGTCCCGCCATTGACGTTTAGTGATTATGCACAGTAACGGTTTCCGCAATGTTATTAGCGATGCGACGTGAATTGTTCCACATCATCCTTGCTCGACTTGTCCATTACAAATCACAATGCCGAAGATAGTGTATCTGGAAGACTTAGCAGTGATGTCAGTGACACCTGACACAGCAGCGAGCAAATAACACCTGACACAACAGCGAACTATCGGCACGCCATTGTACAAACTGATTGGAGCGATGTTTTCAATCTTAATGATGCCAGCGCTGTCTATGAAGACTTTATGACAATTTTGAATAAACACTACTACATCTCCTTCCAAATCAAATCACGTCGGCAGCATAAAAGGCGCGTAAACCTTGGGTCACTTGCCATCATGTTAAGCTTATCAAAAAGAAAAACAAACTTTATCACTCCTTCATTCAGTCTCGCGATGCAAAAAAAAAAAAAAAATGGGAGGAATTCAAATTCTTGAGAAATACATTAAATTAGAGCCTAAACACTGCAAAGGACGACTATTATCTGCGCATTTTTGACAACGATTGCTTGAAAAAGAGCGACGTAGTGTGGAAAAAGCTAAGTGACGTCATAAATAAAATAAAATGTGCAGCAGGCAAGGACTGATAGCCTCGTTGTTGATGATACAGAGATTAGCGGAATGGATCTGACTAACAAATTCAATTCTTTCGTTATAGAGGTCTGCAGTAGCACATACTGCTCTCAAGCCGCAAGAAATATACCGGGCCTGCAAAATACGTTATTTTTCCGCCCCACTTCTGTATCAGAGGTAACAAGGCTCGTTCAAGGTCTTAAGAATAGTAGGGCTCACAATGTGGATGATTTAGGAATTAAACCAATCAAACATGTGATAGATGTAGTAGCACCCATTTTAACACACATTTACAATGATTCACTCATAACTGGTGAATTTCCACTACAGATGCAGGTTGCTAGAATAATAATAATGCACAAGGGGGGAGATAAACATGAAATCCCCAATTACCGTCCATTTTCTATGCTGCCAATATTCTCAAAAGGATTAGAGAGGGTGAAATATTCACGCATTCTAGATTTTACTGAAAAGTAAAGCTTGTTAACCGAACATCAGTTTGGATTTAGAAAGTTCCATTCCACAGAAGACGCTCTCTTAGTTCATCAGAAAATAGTAATGAAGAACTTTGAGAATAAATTGGCAACACTATGAATCTATATAGATTTTCGAAATAAATTTAATTCTGTAAATCACCTTATACTTCTTGACAAATTAGAACGCTATGGTTTTCGCGGAATTTCGCATCACCTAATTATATCCTACTTTCAGGGACGACACCAGTACGTCGAATTAAACCATCTTAAATCGAGTTTAAAACCAGTAAAAGCCGGCGCTCCACAAGGCAGTATTCTTGGTCCTATCCTGTTTCTTTTTTAAAATAATGATATTGTACGAATTACAAGCCATTGTAAATATATATTTTATGCAGACGACTGCGTGGTTCTTGTTTCTGGCGAAGACCTAACGCAGATTAAAGAAATAGCAAATGTTTTCTTCTGTAAACTACAGGAATGCGCCTAAATGAACAGATTAATACTAAATGAAAGTAAAACATTATGCGTCCTATTCCACACATAAAGAACGCCAATTACCCCTCCTGATTACTTTCGCTTAGGTCCCTATTGCATAAAAGCAGTAAAACTTATCAAAACACTAGGAATAGTTTTGTCTGAAAATTGTTCGTGGAATGAACATATTAAAAGAATTTCATCAAAACTATGCAGGGTTGTAGGTATCTTGAACCGAAGTCGCCGAATACTTCCTGGTAATATCAAGGAAATTATTTACAACGCGCTTGTTAACTCTCAAATTCACTACTGCTCTTTAGTTTGGGCGATTATCTCGATAACAAATATTCAGAAGCTTGTACTACTACAAAACAAAGCCGTCCGTGCTATAGAGAATACGTCTCGGTTTGAATATGCACTACCACTTTTGCGAAAACACAGGATCATATCGGCGGAAAATATTTACCCATACAAACTGCTTTACGCCTATAAAAAATAATACAAGGAAGACCAAAAAGCGTTTTAAATTTACCAAACCTTAAAACAGTGACAAAAACCTACGCTTTTAGGTACCAACCATTATGGTTTGTTCATTTTTCAAGTACTGGATTTGGCGTTGAAAGAATAAAGTACGCATTACCATCCATTTTGAACAACATTTATTTCTAGTGCCTTGATGTTCTTGCACTGTCACATACTCACATTAGCAATCTCTTCGTGTAACAATCGATTTTCTTCAGTTGTTTTTTTTTTAAGATTAGGTTACCTGCACTTGTTATGTCCACTTCGACGCAATCTTTTTTGTTCGCCTCATGTTTAGAAAGGGCCTGTTGAATAAGAAAGGAACTTTCGCGCATGAAGTTTTCGCCTTGCCACTGCTGCTGATGTAAAGGTGGCTGGAGCGTTGTCAAGCTGCAGAGAAAGCAGATTTTACTCCAACCACCTCTTTTCGCTCATTTGTACCAAGTAGCGGAAATAAACTTGATTTTATTATTACTGTTATTATTATTAATATTATTATTTATATAACTATATTTCGCAACCAAAACGCAGAGTATCTGCGGCAGATGTGCCGAGAAAGGGCAAAACGTTTACGTTTTGCTTTAGCTTAAAAGAAATGGCTAGCTTGGGGTATTCTCATGCACTCTTAGTGACCGTCTATTACTCCGCAGTGTCCATAAAGTGCTGCCGCAATATTTAGAATGTACTAACAAATTTTTGAGTGGGTAGCTTCTTCATGCAGTTTTGTGCAGACAAAGGAGACTTGGTGGCAGCCATTTTTTCAAGTAAAATGTAGAAAGAAGGGGAGACATTTTTACCAAGGGGCACACAAATATTGTGCGATGGAGAGCAAACTCGGGGACATAATTTTTGTCGCTTAAAATGAACAAACGAAAACGATATATTGGATTCCCTTCCATGATGCGTATAGTCCTATTGCTATTTATTTCTAATACGAAACCCACTGTTTTTTTTTTCTTTTTGAGAAGTAGGCATATGAAGCGCAGAACAAAATGTAAAAGAAGAAAATTAGATCATTCCCATAAATATATTTACAACAGCAGCTTACATTATTTTTTTACGAGTGTGTGATAAATTGTTTTGAAAACCCACCCTTGGTTTTCCCCGATGGTCTCAGCTACATAGCGAAGGTGCTAGACATATTTAAAGAAATGTATTGTAACGCATTTGAAGACGACATCGTTCTCCTCGAAACGCTACAACGTTTTTGCGAATGACTAACAGATGAATAACAATTAAAAACAGTGTAGCACACAGATCGGTTTGAAATTAGGTTGCGAGGAAACTAGGGGCTATTTAAACGGCTTTTGATATGTCTTAGGGAGGGCAGTAGGGGAATAGGGTAGAACGAGAGGAAAGCGGTGGCTACGCAGTATGAAACAGCACTGAACCAGCGTAAAGACGGGGGGTCGGGGGGTGAGGGGGGACTTCAGTGTGCAAGTCGAGCGAGCAGTTAGGTATATCACTCGACTTGCGAACCCCTCACTCTACTTGCACACTGGGGCTATCACTTTACGCTTGTGCAGTAGGGAGATAGTAGCACATGCAGCACTAAGGGATTCCAAGCACCGCGTTCGCTGTGATTACCTGACATGAAGGAATTAGCTATTGGATATCCGATAATAAATATACTTCTGGCCTCATAATAGTGTTCTATAGGTATAAAAAGAAGGTTGCATTTGTAGCTTACCAATAATAAAATAGACAAAACGCGGTAGAGGCCCATGTGCCCAATTCCGGTCGTTATGAAGAGAATCTCCAGAATGCATGAACACAGTGATATATATGTATTTATAATTTTTCAAGCATGTGTATGTACATACTTAACATTCCGATTTATGTATTTGAGTGACTCGCGCGGATTTCAGCAAATTATATTGACAAGAAGCAAATAAATGATGTCGTATGGCGGGTATGAAAAAAAAAATCTTTGAAAGAGGTGAATTTTTGTGGAATATTTTTGTGTGCCGTGAAAAAAAAAAGACATCAATGAAAGCCATTTTTTTGCTTCTGCCTCAGGCTAGCTGCTTCTTAAAATTCCCCTCAAGGTCTTTTTGTACCGCAGTAAACAACACATTTTCCACGCCCACTAATAGATTCAAACCTCTGGAATCACTTGAAGTTATTAACTTGAAGAAAGCCTACAAGCTGCAGCAAAGACACGATTGAATAGAAGGCTTATGTTTTCTTAATAGGCAGAACTCTTTCTTAGAACGAAATATAAACTGATGAATTCAACCGTATACAGAAACCCCAACCATGATTTTACATTCGTTTGAAAAAGCAATACGGTCGGTGTTTATTTGTGTGCGTTGATGTTTCATGATTATTTGTATGCTTGTTGCTTCACCCAAAGCTATGGTATATTTCCAGAAGTAAGCATCTCAATATGTTTGCGTGATTCAGAGCGAGGAATATTTTGTGCATGTTTTCTCTTGGATTCTCAATGTCGCAGTGAACGATGGGTTTACTAACATTTAGCAACAGCCGTCTTAATTTTTTGATGAACACTAATCTGCCTAATGCTATCATTGCTATTCATACTTTTAGAATTCGTTTTCGTCATGTGGCTTGTTCTCTATTCTATAAGAACCGTGAAACAGCAGAAAATATTCACGCACAAAATTTACCGCGAATAATTGTTCATATATTCAGTGGGAGGTCTGCGCACATTAGTTCTAATGGCCGAGGGCGATTATCGCTGCGGTAATGATGCACATTTTCTAAATTTGACCTTAAGTTCCAATGCTTCCTTACACATTTTTTTAGCACCGACTACTCCAGGCAGTAAAAATTTAACAAATATACGCATGAAAAAAAAAAGTATTATTCTTCTACGTTTTTAGCGAAAGTCATAGTCTTAATAGGGTTAGCAGGACCAGCTTTGCCGCTTCCTTCCACACCTATTTGGCATAGCGTCTATCTAGCTATACAGTTACTTCCACTTTGCTCACCTAATGAATGCATCATCCGACCGCGCTTCCTCCAGGTATATTTATCTGATTGCCTTCCGTCTTCTCTTTCCTCGCGCTTTCTGCATTTGCCTGCGCGGGCATGGTGCTCCCATTTCTATCACAATTTTTTATTTGTAATGTGTACTGCGCAAACTGCTTTACTAAAGGAAAATTGTTCTGTCATCTACGAACTAATGCGCTGGCTCATTCAAAGACATCGCTGACAAAGACGCTTTCGGTGATTAGCCTACGGGGCGCTCTTTTTTGGGCGTTGGGATTTTTCTGTTTCTTTATCAAGAGGCTAGCTTAACGGGCGTGTGTGCATGCGCGCGTGTGTGTGTGTGTGTGTGTGAGTGTGCGTGTGCGTGTGCGTGTGCGTGTGTGTGTGTGTGTGTGTGCGTGTGCGTGTGCGTGTGCGTGTGCGTGTGTGTGTGTGTGTGTGTGTGTGTGTGTGTGTGTGTGTGTGTGTGTGTGTGTGTGTGTGTGTGTGTGTGTGTGTGTGTGTGTGTGTGTGTGTGTGTGTGTGTGTGTGTGTGTGTGTGTGTGTGTGTGCGCATGTGTGTGCGTGCGCGCGCGCGCGCACGCGAGTGACTGAATGAAGTGCGTTTGGAAGACAGCGGGCCATGATATCTTGGTATGATATCTGATATCTGTTAATATCTGTTGGTACCTTTCAGATACATTTTTTATTTTCATTAGCGCCCATTGGTGACGCTGCTCCTATTATCTCCGTTCTTGTCGCGTATCTGGTGCTGAACGCTAGATAATCCAAAAAGAGGTTGACAAGATGCTCGCTCCAGACATCATCGAACCTCGACGAGCCGGTGGGCGTCTGCAGTCGTTGTGGTTAAAAAAAAAAGACGGCAGCTGACGCTTCTACGTCGATTATGGCCATCTAAACAGCATTACTAAAAAAGACGTGTACCTTCTTCCCAGAATCGATGATGCCCTAGGTTGCCTCCATAGAACTGTATAATTTTCTTCTATCGATTTATGGTCCGGGTATTGGCAGATCACTGTTGATGAGCAGGGCCGTGAAAAAACAGCCTTTGCCCCATCAGCCATCTTGTACCACATTAAAGTCATGCCATTTGGTCCCTGCAATGCGCCGGCGAGTTTTGAACGATTGATGGACTCCCTTCTTCGCGGATTTAAATGGGCAACCTGCCCGTGCTACCTCTACGACGTCGTCGTTTTCTGGCACCTTGAACGCCTCACCATGCAGTATTCTCAATATATTCAGTACAGCCGGCATCCAGCACAATTCATCGAAATGCCAGTTTTGTCGCAGCTAACTCACCATCCTTGAAGACATGGTTTACGACCTGATCCGGCTAAAATTCAAGCCGTCAAAAACTCTCCGTGTCCCCAGTCTTCGAATGATGTGCGCAGCTTTGCCGGTCTCTGCTCTTACTTTCGCCGCTTTATCAAATATTTTTTCAGCATCGCTCGGCCTCTCACCGACCTACTTAAGAACGATGAGGCATTTTACATGCGGTCCTGCGCAGCAAGGTGCGTTTTCAACGCTTATAAGCTCACTGACGGCTCCCCCCATCTCCGCTTGTTTCGATCCCTCAGATTCCACTGAAGTTCTAACAGACGCCGGCGGATATGGGGTTGGTGCAGTGCTGGCTGAACGCCACCATGGCAATGAACGCGTCATCGCATATGCTAGCCACCTTCTCTCCAACGCCGAATGTAATTATTCGATTATTGAGCGCGTATGTTTGGCCCTTGTATTGGCGATCGCTAAATTCCAACCTTACTATTTATGCCATTCTTCCAGCTGTAATTGCCCATCGTGCGCTTTGTTGGTTGTCATCTCTGAGAGATCCCTCTGGTCGTCTTGATCGCTGGACCCTGAGCCTTCAAGAATGCTCCCACAACGTGGCCTACAAATCGGGGCGCCTTCATCAAAATGCCGATTGTTTGTCTCGCTACCCGGTAGAGCCCCCTGATCTCGGTCAGACAGAGGCAATTCCCTGTGTCTTTTTATTCTCCAATCTCGCCAACATCGCAGGAGAACAGCGCAAGGACCTATCTTTAAGATTCATCAATAAAGGCCTAACATTTGGAAGATTTAATTTTCTGCAGCTTTTTGTTATGAAAGATGGCGTTCTCTACCGCCGTGACTTTCATAATGACGGTTCTCCCTCCTGTTGGTGATTCCCCAAAAGCTCCGCTGCTCTGTTATTGAAGAACTCCACAACCTACCCACAGCTGGCCATCTCGGTGGGCCTTGCTCTTAGGACCGAGTACTGCGTCGTTGTTTTTGGCCTGGGCTATGCCGCAGCATCCGGCGCTACATCGCAGCCTGTGACACGTGTCAGCGTAGGAAAAAACCATCGCGGCAACCAGCTGGCCTTCTCCAGCCTATTGACGTGCCCTTGGAACCATTTTTTTGGGTTGGGCTTGACCATCTTGGCCCCTTCCCGACATCATGGTCGGGTTACAAATGGATCTCAGTGGCAACCGATTATGCGACATGCTACGCCATCAAACGAGCTTTAACCACGGGCTGCGCTACGGATGTCGTGACTTTCTTCTACACAGCATCATTCTCCATCACGGCGCTCCTCGTCAATTATTCACAGACCGTGGTCGCTACTTTTTGTCCCGAATGGTTGAAGACATCCCGATTGCATGTTCTACGAAGCATACACTCGCTTCTGCGTACCATCCCCACACCAACGGCCTCACCGAGCGCTTCAACCGCAGACTTAAGGATAAGTTATCTATGTATGTATCACATGCTCACCACGACTGGGACACGGCGGGTTATTCACTCGTCTTTCTATTATTTGGCAGGAACCGCGCTTTACATTTGGGCACGCTGGTACCGCCTGCTGCCGCCTTTTAACCAATACATTGCTGTGCCCGGCAGCCCTAAAACATTTTGACCCTTCCTTTAGTGGCAGCTGCACGCACTGTGGAGCGGTGTCTTCTGACATCCATCACATGGTGTGGGCCTGCCCCTCCAACCCGGCTATTCCCCCATCCCCAACCCAACCCGGGAGAACTGGGAGGCGGTCCTGCTCGGCTGCCACGACTTACAGGCCCAACAAGCCTTAGTCGGACGCGCCCGAGCGGCGGCAACCGCCACTGGGGTCTCCAACTAGGGACCTCCACCTAGTGCTTGTAAGGATCAGTCCCTTATGGGCCGATCCAAACATACCTCCTGGCCCTTGTGTAAATAATTGTTCTTACCACCACCACCGCCCCATAATCACACTATGCACGTGACGCCAATGTGCATGCCAGTGAAGCGCACCAAGTAGCCCATAGTCGGCTCCTCGCCTCTCAGACTTCTCAGAACTCTCTCTACCATACGCGACACCGCCATGTAACCTATGATCCTGGGTCCTTGGTTGTTTTATGGTCTTTTGCATGCCGCATTGGTCTCTCGGAGAAATTTTGTTCCCCTATAGTGGCCGTTATCGGGTGGCGCGACAAGTCACTGACGTGGCGTATGAACTTGCCCCTCTTGTGCCCGAGTCCTCCTCCTCTAGTCCCACTACTGACATTTTCCATGTTTCGCAAATGAAGTCATACATCTCATGCCTTCTTTGCCAGTTTAGCGCCGCAACGGACCTTACAACGCCGGGGGGTCATGTTACGAGATGACGGCGACGAAGTGTTTCCTTCTCTGGCCAAGCGGAATGGGACAAGGAGATGACAACGAAGCGGGGCTGGTCATGCTTTGTTCTTATGCAGCTGGCTTGAGATGTGTTAATGTTATATTAGAGCCCTAGCATTTAGGAAAGCAACACCTGTTTGATTAAAAACTATCGCAACTCCTATTCGCTTTTACAGCTTGCGCTATATTCTTTCCCCATTGCATTAATTTTTGAAATCTAGCGTGAACATAACAGTCGAGGAGCCCGGCTGTCATTTCCTGTCCTTTAAAGTACTTTGCGACGAAATCCTGCGTAGCCGGACATTTTGATCCTTCTTGTTAGATGGTCGTTCCTGATAACACATTTCATAGTTTTGAACCCTTAATTAGCAGCACCGCACAAACAAGGTTTTCGTACTCCCTGAAAAGTCCACCGAATATTCTACTTCTAGCTTTCGTTACTATGGGACGCGTATTGACTAGAAAATATCCCGAAGGAAACCCTTTCGTTCTTGATGACGATCTTGAAGAGCGCATCAAATTTCCGTCTTTTCGAAAGCGTGTTTAGCAGAGGGCAGAAGCACATATCCGCAATGCCGGTTACTGCCACATAGTTGATAAAAGCCCTCCAAATATCTCTTTCCTGTCGACATATGGGCATAAAAACGTTCACGTGTACGCGATAAAAACAAATACCTTTCTTTTAGCTTTCCGCAACTTGATATCGCACCCTTCTCCTTTCTACGACAAGTTTTGATGCCTACGACAAACTCGAAAGCCATCTTAGGGGTTCGCGTTTTGGCGGTATAAGAATTGATGATATCCATTCGAGCGAGAAGTTTTGCTTTGAAGATGTACGTTTATTTCTCGAGAGACTACGAATATCAATATTGTACACTTCAAATGTACGAGTCATCAGTACATTTTGTCTAATGGTGCTTCCCTCCTTAGGTGGGCTCGCAGATCGTACGGCGCCATAATGAACCACATACCGGGCTGGCAGCGTTGGGATTATTCTAGTGTGCCCCGCAGCGTTGGCAATACTTCACAGCCGCGAAAAATAAGTAGCCTATAATTTGGAGTGAAAACACTTAAGAAAATTGCTTCAACGAATGTATATGTGCAAATCAAGAAGTTTAAGAAACACAAGAGTAACCGGACAGTAAACAAACAGACAAGGAATTTCACGCATGGTCACAACTTTCTCACCTATCAGTTCACCCACCTCCCTGAAGCTTCACCAATGTGTGGCACCCCTCACGGACGTGTCTGCAAACAGCGGCATCAACCGCTTCCTGTTGAGCACTCCGCACTTGGGCAGGCACCAACTATGGCTGATCGAGCCACCATGTTAGTGGAAAGAAAGCTTTTCAAACATTCATTTCATGTATATCTGCCTTGGAATGATACTTTCGGATGAAAATAAAGAAGATTAGCAGCTGCGTACGTAGTGCTTTTTCTTCGAGAGCGTAACCTTAACAACTGTTCTTTACATCGTTATTTTAGGATGTTGTAACATCATTTCCTGTAACGTAAACCCTGACTGCTCATTGGAGGGTCAAATTCTAAAGTTAAAGCTCAGATACTTTGGTCATCTGATGAGAAGGGAGGAGTCGCTGGAGAAATATTTAATGTTGGGAAAGGTTGAGGGTCGCCGGAGAAGGGGTAGGCAGCGAACGCGATGGTTAGATGGCATTCTCGAGGCATTGCAGATGAAGCTATGTGATGTTAGGAAGATAGTGAGAGACCGGAAAGCGTGGCCTGACATGGTCCATAGGGTCACGAAGAGTCGGACACGACTGAGCGACTGAACTGAACGTCATTTCACTGCCTAAGTGTCGTGCAGCTGCTAGCTTAGTCAGCGGCACGGATTTGCGCTGACGTGGGCCTTGAAATGTATGCCTTAATCATCTCACTACACTACGTGCCATAGAGCATCGGGTCCTTACTGAGGAGGAGGAGTAGAGTAGGTGCTTTCAAAGGTAGAGGTGCGGAGATGGTGCGGTTAGAGCAGCAGAAAGAGCACAGAGGCATCGAGCTACCAGGCGCGTTTGCACCGCGCTCCGTACAGGAAGGGTCGAAACAGGTTGTCGCTGCGCACGCGAGATTTCGCTTCCATACTAGAAGGCGTCCTAAGTATCTCGAAATGTTTTTCTTCATTTTTCTTTTCTCTTGTATGAATCTATTGTAAACAAGCCTGGTCTTTATATACCCTCTGCTTGAAAGCAAGCGAAGGTAAAATCGCATGTTTAGTTTACAGCAAACACATAGAATTATCGTGTCAGATATACGATATCGTTTTTTTTTTTCATTGTAAACGGGCCAACGGAAGTCTTCCCTATTGAAGTGAAAAAAAAAAGCCTATACTCATGCGACCGATTACAAATACACAATAGAATAATATGATTCAGCCGGTATTTCCGAAAGAAAGAAATATTTGCCCATTTCTGTCATTTATTTTCTGCCAGTAATTTTCTTTTGCATTCAGGGTTGCTGCGTTTCCTAGTTGCTAGCGAAAACAAAATAAAGCACCTGCATTAGACATAGTCTATCGCTGTGACAGGAAAAAATCCTGGGATAAAATGCAAAAAATGTTTTCAGTGAAGCCTCCGTCCTTTAGACGCATCAGAAAAACGCTGCGCTTCGTGCAGAGTTAGAAGACCGCGTTCGCTTGTCGGCTGCAGAACGCCAGCATGACTACGTCTTCTTTTTCTAGCAGTTTCTACTTGTATATTGAGCAGCTCTAAAAGCCTTCAGGCTGCGCGCAAAGTGGTTCCCATGCTCAGCACTCTCTTCCGCCCTTTAGGTCAGCCGTCAACACCACTGAAATAACCCTTTCCTCAAAGGAGCGCCTAGACATTTGCGTTCGAAAACTTGTGTGTGCGTTTCTTTTTCTGATTTCCAACAGAAATCAAGGCTGACAGGGCCCGCTGGTAAAGAGACTGGATTTGAAGAGAGCAAAATCGCAAAGCCGGAGGCGCTCCAGCATTCTTGAAACGTGGGCCAGAGATTGTGTTGTCTTCGCTGTCGCAACCGCTTTAGTATAAGACCTGGAAGTTGGGCCCTGTCGGCCTCTCTTTCGAAATGAAGCCTGGTGCGCAGGACTTGTTGACGAACCGGGTCACGTTCTTCGACGTTGATTTTGCGAGCGGTTTACACATATGCTTTTTGCAGTGAGCTGTCTGGTAGAAAGATTAGGTTTGACTTCCGCTTGTTTTTTCTCACCGCTGCTCGTTCATAGCAGCCACTGTCTCCTCTATCCTACGCGAAGTCACTTTGTGCTTGCGGATCAGGTTTCAGCGAAGGAATTTAAATCTCTCGCCGCCACCAAATTGAAACTGGGAACGCGGCGCTAAGGAAGCTCTTTAGTGGTCCGTTTATATGAGAAGTACGACGCTGTATCGGAGTGCTCAGTGGCTCTGCCCATGGAAACAAAACAACTGTAAGGAAAATTAGCTTTCTGTTGTTACTAAGCATTTGTAGCTCCGACACCTTACTTTCTAAAATTAAAGCGCCGGCTATCTTCTTGAGAATTATGATTGAAAGTGTCTGTCCATATCAATAAAGTATATGTTCGGCCTCTAACGTCCCCTGAACAGCTGGGTCATTAGAGCACTAGAATGGCAAGGTATGGGGAGATAAGCCGGAAAAAATCTAAATGTATAAAACTGTCCCTTCAGACTGTTTATATGACTGAGCAGCGCTAAAAATGTATGTATTTGGAAATATATACAAGTTAAAAAAACTATGAAAACATCCACTGCTATATATTCTGCTTCAATTTCCCTTCTTGTGGTATACGTTCCTATGAAAATACTGGTGTGTAAAACATAACTGGCTCAGAATTGGGAATTGTATTCGGTGTGTTTGACTATACATGCTCTTACGCTCGCTGCTGGAAGTTGGCCTTTAGGCCGATACGGCATAGCAGGCCTTTATCTACAGACACATTGAATTTTTACCATCTTTTCTCTACTTTCAGTCTTCTGATGAAAGGTGGTAAGCTGGCCCTCAGTAGGGGCATCACTGAGCCTATGTTAGGCTCGATAATTATTAGCCTCATGGCACGCACGCACGCACACACACACACACACACACGCACACGCACACACACGCGCACACAGATCCCTCCATCCAGCCATCCACCGATCCACCCGCCAAACCATTCCTCACTCACTCACTCGCTCGCTCACCCACCCACGTACCCATTCATTTATACATCCATTCACCTACCCTCCCAAATCTATTTATCCATCCATCCATCTATCCGCCCGTCCGTCCGTCCGTCCATCCGTCCATCCATCCATCCATCCATCCATCCATCCATCCATCCATCCATCCATCCATCCATCCATCCATCCATCCATCCATCCATCCATCCATCCATCCATCCATCCATCCATCCATCCATCCATCCATCCATCCATCCATCCATCCATCCATCCATCCATCCATCCATCCATCCATCCATTCATTCATTCATTCATTCATTCATACATACATACATACATACATACATACATACATACATACATACATACATACATACATACATACATACATACATACATACATACATACATACATACATACATACATACATACATACATACATACATACATACATACAGTTGCTTTGGGACGTTAAACCCCACAAACCAACCAACCAACCAACATACATACATACATACATACATACATGCATGGTTATGTACACACACCCACACACCCCCCACACACACACATACATAAATACCAGCGTTTCGACAGAGATTGTTACAAACGCAGACACGCGAACATTCACGCATACTCTCCGCGCACGGCAAACCAACCAAGGCGGTTGAAATTGCCAGATCGCGTTGTTACAGTTTCCCTCACGGCCGTAGACACTTTAGAGCTTTAAACGCTGTCAACCTAATCTTATTGAAAAGAACTAACACTTCTTAGCCGGAACCGCTTCCCGGACAGTAGATATGCAAACGTGCTGAAAATTATCTGTCCAACCATACTACCTGCATGTGCACCACCGCTCGGCTGCTGAACCAAAGAATAGCTAACAAACACGTCCGCGGCGGCCGCTATTCTATGCAAGCGAAGATTAACGCACCCGTTTACGTCGCGATGTCAGCGCGCGTTAGAGATCCCTTGGTGGTCGAAATTACATGACTTCTCCACTACGGCGCCATCATGTCCCCTTGTCGAAACTTTGGCTTGGTATACGAATTGAGGCTCCCCCTAATCCTCTGTAAATTTCTCTTTCAGATACAGCTTGAGGTAAAAAATTATCGAATGACATACATCGGGATCTTGGGTTTTAATAGAATCCATAACATCATTACTATCTTATTTGTGGATATTACAAGCCTAGTTGGCTCTTACAAAAACGGGCGAACTAATAGGACCATTATAGCAAAAAAGCATAAATAACGATAAATATTTTACATGGAGGACCATAAAAAGCGAGCATGATAGTTTATCATTTCACCAATGGACTATTCTTTATGCAGACGAAAATTGCCACAATGCTTACAAATCACTCCACCTGCCCCTACCTCATTAACTTTCGAGTCACGACGGAGCCTTTGGCAACACGCGCGGGGAAAATATTGCTTCGCTATAACCGGCGATGGGGAAATGACAGCAGCCTCGCTTACTTTACTGCCAGTGGCAACGGCCCCATATAATGGAACATTAACTGGCAGCAATTTATATCTATTGGGTAGGCTCACCTATGTGCACCACTAGGAAAATATTGCCATTTGTTATTCTGGATATGCAGCTTCCTTCTGTTGCTTTGTGTTTTTCTGGAAACTGGCTGTTCTTATATTAGGCCTAAACCTCCAAAGCAAGTTTAACGAGATAACTTAATGTTGTTAAATATCCAACTTGCAGAGGGTTCAAAGTATCCGAACGTCGAACTAGTTACTCATTGTGCTACTAGTTACTAGTTACGCTTTGAAAGATTTAGGCAGTCGAGTACTGAATAGTACGGGACCCTGACTCTTAGTGGACAATATTTGGCTGAGTAAAATACGAAATAACATTTCCTCGAGACAACATAAAGTCATCACAATGCACGTCCTAATGTTTTGATATGGTTTGCCGAATATTCGTACAAATGACGCACACTTAAATAGGTTAGTCCACGGGCACTCTGTGTCTCTCACAGCCTCAGTCGATTTGGGACGTTAAACGCCACAATCCAAAACAAACCAGATGCATCAGTAAGTCTGCGCGTGTGCCCACTATTTTGTGCTTTGCATGTAGCATTCTGACCTAAAATAACGGTGAAGTGTTTTACGGGTCTAGAAGAAAACAAGCACAACTCGCCTGGCAATAATGACGAATAATTATCCACTCATACTGGTATGGTTCAATTTATTCATACTGTCAGCAAGGGATCGTCGTTGATTTCCGCCTCTTTATTATGCGCATGAACGGCAGCGTGGTTTAGCTCTCCCACTTTCACTTATGTGTTTTTCTTCTTTTTTGTTTGCTTTAAGGCGCAAACAACGATTCACGAAGAGCTCTGCTTGCGTGTCCTCATTTTGTGTGCTCTGGTAGACCGAAGCACTTTGCTCTGTTTATTGACTTCTTCTGTAGGCTTCTATTAGAAAGATTTTGGAGAGCAGGAAAGCGCTAATGCGGACATAGACCTGTTTACCGCGCCTATGCGCTACCAAGTGGATTGGCTTTTTGTCTGATAGACTGTGCACAGTGCAGTACGTACAAGCGTAGACGTATACAGATGTACCGAGCACCTATTGGACACGCGCAGTGACAGGGAATGCAAATATGCGGCCACTGCAAAAGGCGTTAACTAAACCGGTATACGTCTACGCTAGTATATGTCTACTCAGTGCAAAGTTTATTTTGTCATGAGAAAAACTACCACCACACTTTTCCGTCATGGACTTCATATTGTGCCAAGGAAAGATAAGCGGTGCCGAATCTGCATTGCATGGACATCTCTCGTGAAGCCAAAGATATTCAAGAATGTATGGAATTAGTTCGTTTATGCAACTTAGTTGATGGATGTTTCAAAGCAGTGGAAGCTAGTTCAGCAAGCAATCATGATCGTGCTCAAGTGTTATATAGCGATAAGGATGAAAGAAAATGGTTTAGTGAACCCAATAAATTGAAACTTACTATATTAAAACCTAAATTCCATCTGCAATTTACAATAAAAATGGGAAAAAATGAGCATTTCTTCCAATTGCACAGGAAAACATGGCATTTTGGATATCGACATCTAATATGGCCCCTTTCCCTTAAACCTGAGCTGTAAACTACTTTTGCACCTTGCGGGCTTTTGCGTATGTTATAAACTGGCATGGTTAGAGGTTTGTGCAGCCGCGCCAGTTCTTATAAAAGGAATTTATATTATGGGGCATCAATAAATATGAGCCAGACGCAATATATATGTTAGTTATGATGGAAAGAGTAACTTAGCATGGAGAACACCTGGAAATAAAATTCAGCATTTCCTGTCACCAGACTTCTTTCACCCGCTCTTTTGAGCTTACACTCGGTTTGAAGCTCAAATTGTTAGAGCCGTGAACCACTCTGTCACTCGCCCGCACGCACTCGGAAACTAAAATGAGCATTTTATTTTCTTTATCTAGATTCTTTTTTGCTTTTGTGTCCTTCTTATGCTTTCCTTGCCTAGAGCATGCTTTTGCTTTCTCAATTATTTACTCTTCTTTTCTTTTTGTCTCCAACATAATTCTTCGGAAACTATGCGAACAACTATCCTGATTCATATGAGGGCGCAGATTAAGTAGCAAGTGCCTATTTGCTTTGCGGATACGCCACACAGGACTACGTTGTTCAGCCCTCGGTTTTATCTTGTTTGCACTCACTGTCCTCAGTTATGAATATTTACACCTAGGCAAAATCGACATAGCACCGCAGTACATAACAACTGAAAAAAGTTATTGTTGACGTTGGGAGTTCACTAAATGTTCACATTATTTCCGATGAAACAGCATTACGAGGGGGTACCCAAATGAAACCTAGTTTAATTCTTTTAAACCTATTTATTCACATTTTAAGCATAAACCTTCAATATGCTTCAAAGTACTCTCCACTTGCACTAATACACTTGTCCAATATTTCATTCAACTTTTCAAAACATTTTTTTAAAATAATCTTTTGTGCGGCTTGAAAGCTCCTCCGTCATTTCTTTCTTTACCTCTGCAACATCAGCAGAGCGTGTCAACGACCCTTCGCGGCCTATGGGTTGCTTGCCCGTCTGTATAGCAGGTGGAGGTCCTGGTTTCGATCCGCAATGGTGGAAAATTTATTTCATATAATTACTTTCGATTTCTGAAATGTCTGAATTAGAGTAACCCTGTTGCTTGTTGCTGCATTTGTAGTTTTGTCCAATTAGTTATATAGCTTTATTTTGAATGTGGGGTGTTTGAAATTTTCGAACCAGGACATGTCATCGTGACTTCGTAATCCTGCGACCAATCATTATTTTCCGCTCTAGTATTCCCCATACTAGGCGTCCGCTGCTTCGCCGGCGGGTTTTCGACAGAAGGTGCTGTATTCGTTTCGCATGAAAGCTAGCGTTGTTAGTGTCATGGACCAACCGAAAACAAACTGGGTGAGTAAAATAGTCACTCTAGATACTAACCAGGCAGGGCTGGTTTCTTGAGCTTTATTTTTAGTAATTTCTGACATGCTTGTGCCACTACAAGCCGTACTGTTTCGGCTTGTAGAGCACTCCATGAAGCGAAGCCTTCGACAAGGTTAATAATGTGCCGGTAAAGTGCGTAATGTATTTGTTCCTTACAAAAGCCGATGTAATCGCATTTATTTATTCATGTGAGCGTCTCACAAAATATCCGCCAGCCGTTTAGAGACACATAGGGTCCCATGTTTTACAGTCATCATTTTTATTGCTTTTTAAATTATTCATCACAACATTAGACGTAGCAGAATTTCTTCGAATCTTTGCTGCCTAATCCAATCGGAAGCAGAATCTATGTTGCCTACTCCAAGCCTTAGCGGGCTTCTCACTAGCACGCTAAGGCTCATGAAGTCATGGCGGCTATGTTTAGATTCATTTGACTCCAATTTTCGCTATTTCCAGTACAACGAAGATTGTATAACGTGACATATAATGAAGGGAATAACCAAGTGGACAACAAATTCGGCATTATGTCATCCACTAAAATGCCCTGAAAACATTTGTTCATGGCTCCATAGAGAACTGTTCTGTGAATTCATAGCTCATATTCTAAATCAGCGGATCGAATTTTTTAAAACTTCACGCGCAAATCATTCTAGTGAGAAGTTAGGTACCGGACAATCTAATCTTAAAACCATACAATGAAAAGTTGGCTTTTTTCTGATTAGAGGCAGCGCTTTTTTCAAGTTTCACTGATGTTATTAAACACTGTTGGACTGCTACCAAAATTGAGTGGGTTGGGAAGTAAGGATTGTCGGAAAGGTTTCTGGTATGCTCCGAAATAAAACAAAATGAGAAAGTCGGCTATGTTGATTCAGAAATAATCCATAGAGCTGCCACTTGGGAGCCAGAAATATTTCATGGGGCAAGATTTTTGCATGTCGAAATTTTATCCTTTACAGCTTATGCGGATGTTTCTGTTTAGCGTCAAAGATCAGGAACGAAGCCAGATTTTCTTAGGAAAACATAAACAATTGTCCTTAAGGAGCACGACGACCCTAATGCAGCTAGCCATCGGATCGACAAAAGCATAGAGGACTCAACTGCAGCTGAACCTTTGCTCAGATATCAGTTTCAGCCTCATAGATCTCTGAAATATTTTGCAGTTGTTTTGTCTTCTTGTATGGCTGACGGTCACTACGTGTGCCAATCATCACCTTCAAAAAATACATCATTTTACTTACGTTTTTAATTCAATATATTGAAAAAATAAAGCTCTGCACACAAAGGATATTTTGTAGATTGTCCCTAGAATAAGGCGCCTGCTCACTAATAGCAGGAGATCAATACAGTGTGCATTTAAAAACCAGGTGCAAGTGAACATGTTTGAACCTAGGCATTTCAACCTAGTTATTACGATGCGTATGGAATGAGACTTTCTGATGACAGCCATGCAGTCTGTTAGTTCTGCGCAATTTAGCCCATAACAAAGATTTCGTGCTGCTTGTAATGAGAGTAGCCTTAGTGTAAAATTATTGTCAGTTATATTCACCGCCTGCCTGCGTAAAACATCCACGGGATTGGCGTTTTGTGCGAATTTTGATCCTATCGGAAAAGAAGAAAAGCATATTCATAATGAAGGCACTCTTAGTATCATAGTGTGGTGCCAGACTCTAAACCATCGTGTTAAACCTTGCTAATCACGCCCAGTTGGCATAGTCGTAATGCGACTGTGTCTTAAAATATGGACCTAAAAAGTTTACTGTTTGTGAAATCTGATAGCGTGAACATTTCAAGGCAGCTGTATGAGAACAGATATTTGAATCTTAGGGGTTTCACCTCGCAAATCATGGGCTCGTTGAAGATAGATCACGGCTAGTTTTTCACACGTTCACACAAAAAGACAGATAAGATGGTCAGTGTCACCTACTTCATTAAATATAACGCTTTACAAACTACATCTACAGACCCTCATATTAAGCAGCATATGCTCGGCTTATATGCTCACTTAAGACTACACTTCATAAAAGTAATACACCTTAACTACTGACGTTAAATATACATCAATCCGTGCTTTTCAAATTAATTGTGATCGCCCTTGCAAACTTTTTTTACACATGATTGTTGATTGTTTGCAGAAAGGCCAGGCGGAAGGTAAGAAGAATGTCCAAAATTCATTCTGCCACCTCCGATGATTCAGTCTGGCGAAACAATTATAAAAACGATTTGTCAACAGGACCTTTGAGGTAGTACCATTGCAAAAGCAGCGCCGCATGAATCGCATGCTAGATATACGAAAAAGCCTTTAGACGACGAAGCTGTCCTTGATGTTTGTTATTTATAAGCGGCAAACAGCACTGTCTTATGTTTGCAACCAGACCAGTTCTTCAAATGAGGCACCTTCAATTTAGGTAGCGATATTTTCTGCAATTCTACTACGGCTCTGCTCTAAATATAATTGAATACATTAGAAAAGAGGTTTGCTGAAAAGTATTCCTCTACTAACTTTACTGAATGATGCCTTTCCTTAGGCTGGAAGTAGATAGTTTTGTGTTTATCACTTTATCGAAAGTATTCTCCGCCTACTGGCAGGGGTAGCTAGATGCACCGTGCGCAGTGGCCGCCAACCAACCACAAACGCATATTTTGAAAAATCGCAGTTGTGCCGATAGCGCCTGTCTTTTCGCAGCTCCGCAATTTCCTTCAATTTTCTCGGATAAGGCGCCAAGCATTTCGTGTGCCTTATTTTAGGGCAGTTCCCCACCTGTGGCAGAAAGCAAGTTTGCATCCGCAATTGAATTCCTTGCTGTTTCATGCAACAAACAGCAGTTTCAGACATCTAGGATGATGACGTGCAGCCGTAGCGCTGCCAGTACTAGAACATATAAGCAAGACGAGTATAGAAAATGCATCATGTACGCATACAAACGTGTTTTTTGTACCGCAACTCAGCTCCCATATTTTTGTGGCTCATAATGTGCGCGTATGCGATGTGAGCGTTACAGTGGTGTTCACGTGGTTCCGCTTTTTCACTCTAGTTGTCGGAGCGAAGACAGTTTCGTTCACGCAATTATCGAAGTTACGGAAGTGCTTTCAGTAGTCAGTGGTGCAGTAGAATGTCGACAGGTTTAATTTTTGCGTTTTCGCAGTCGTCAAAGCTGCTGACAATTTGTTATTTTGCAAGTCTTTTCCAGCTGTTTAAGTAGCTGGTCGCATAGCATGTCCTTCCAACTTGAAGCAAAATCCCCAGGCTTAAATGGACTTTCCACAAATTAAAAGCCGTAACTATAAGAAATTTATTCCCAAACAGATGTTTTGATATTACGCAAATTTTGTTACAGGCTTCATGGGGGTCTTATTTTAAGTAGTGCCAGGGATCATATTTTCTTTACTGGGCATTACACTTTGGCTAGTGCAGCACCTCGCTTGCGTACGTTTTTTGCACGCAACTTATACCAAAATTGCTGAAGCCATCATATGCTTTCTGAGAAGACAAAGGGCACTACTTTTAATATATCTTTGGTGAGCCGATATTTGCCTTTCCAGCATTATGCGATATGCACGAAAGTGTGCCCTGAAGAAAAGAACGGCTGACTGCAAGGCTACAAGTGCTAGTTGGATCATGGGTTTAAAAAGGGGTGATTGTGAGTGTCAGCATTTACTGTTTGTCGCTTCTTGTATTAGGGGATCAGATATATTGTTATTGCAGTTGTGAGCGTCAGAATCTACTGTTTATGTCTTCTTGTATTAGGGGATCAGATATTTTGTTATTGCAGATGCCGAGTGGGCAGGAGGAGATAAAATTGCTGTTGTGTTCAGTTCAGCTAATGCTTCGTTAGATTTTTGCTTCTGGAAGAGGTTAAACATTTACGTTGTTAATAGCGAAAGCGCACTACTGTGATGTAGATTTTGACTTTGCACTCCTGCATGCTGTTATCACCGATGTTTTTGCATCTGGGTGCATGACTGTAGACTATGCTAACCTCGTTCTCGACGAGCCACGCTGGCATGCGCTTCTAGCTATCGACGCCGGAATTCGAGCTATGAAGCTATGTGTTAACGGTTTTCGTGCCAATTACGAGTGCTGTCCTCCAGGCTGAAGACATTCCGTAGCTTTCCAATAGTGTCCCACTGATTGAAGGCAGCGACGCTTCAGTAGTGAACAGCCCAAGCTTTGACGTACTGCAGCTGAGTACCGTGTAAGGGCTTCGGTACTTGTGGGTGGTGTAGAGTTGTGCACCTGGTAACTTGAATACCTGGTCGAGGAGCAGCCGTCGAGGAATACCCCATGAAACTAAAAAAATATGTGCAGGATCACCTCGTGTACGGAATTCGCTGGAAAATAATTCTGGCAAATCTTGCAAATCGAACTTTTTGTAATATTCCTGCAACGTATACTTCATTTGCAGGCCCAGTTCTAGTACCAAGAAATTGTCGCCTATACCCTTAAGTGTCATGTAGATGTAATAGTTTCTTTTTATACAAACGGAGCGCCCTTCGCCGATCAGGAATCTGGTTGTCACGTATCTTCCATCAACTAAATGTACATGTGAATGCCAACACCCCAAAATGAACGCAAAAATTATGATACATATTAAAGGATTCAATCGTATGCATCGTTCCCAAGGAGTCCATGCCATTTTTGAAACATCAGCAACACTCACTAGACATGTTCGCCACTCATTATATGAAACAGTTTTGAGAAGAGCACATGAGATAGCCAAAAGCAGTAGTCAGGAGAAGTAATACATTTTTTGGTATACATTCAGTTTATGATGTCCACCAAGTGCCCAATAACCTCAGGAAAGACACGTTACCCCCTTGTGTTTCACACATTTGGCACCTGACAAAGCTGCACAGTCTTTGTTTCAGTTGCAAATGAAAAAAGCAAACATCGATGCGGCAAGTACGCTACACAGACAGTCGGTCGACAGCGTGCCTTTACCTATTCAAAGTCACGTACAAGTTGCTGCAAGTTAGATAGAAGTGTTCCAAATGCTGGGTGCAACGTCAACTACAAATGGCATAACCTTGCTCATCATTCGGTGCTGCATGCTATCCAAAAATTCAAATTACCCTGCGATATCTAAAACACAATCCCTGTTGGCAGCATGGCTGCAGGAAAAACATTCTCCAGAACATGAGCACATATGAACTGCATGGACCTTTCTGCATTGCTATTATTGCACAGTGCCTAAATCTATTGTAAATGACGAATTACACAGCTGTCGGCGTAAGTACATTGCAGTAAAGTGACTTGTTTGGCGAGTTGGTTGTACATTATGTTAAAACAGTGCTAGCAATGCGGAAAGAATGTGTGTCTCTCTTTCTATATGTCCGTATATCTAGTACTGTTGTAGAGATCGCCAAGCAGGTGCGACCGCGGCCACATTTATTTGAGGAGAAGCTGAAGAGATGACGACGGCAGCGTCCGGCCGGGGCGAAGGTCGCGAGCGTTCCTCCGCTCTCGTGCCGGCGCTGCTTCCTTCTCTTCGGCACGTGCCGGACGCATGCCACGCGAGTCGCTACAGGGCTCCTCCCCTAGACGATTGTTCGAAAAAAAAGAAAAAGGAAAATAAACTCGCAGTCTAAGCAAACGGCACTGCTCTAAAAAAACTATCCAGAAGGCTATACACATAGTACATGTTAAGTTCGTGTCCAAGTCGTAGTTCAAGGGCCAAGCAGGTTTCATCAGTGGCTGTTCAGGAGGTCGTGGCTGAGTAAAACGTAGCGGTAGAGGAAGCGGGACTGTTGAGAAGCGTGCGGAAGCACCTTGAATCCTCCGCTTGTCAAAACTGAAGTTGTGACTGGAAAAGTTAGGACGCTGCGCGCGTATCAAGATCTGATGCAGTTGAGCAGGCTGTCTCTCAGGGAAGTTTGGTACGCTGAGTCGCTTCCGCCTGCTGCGAAGGTCGGCTGACATAGACTGATTTTGAACGGTGCGGGCTAGTTGTGGTAAGTTCACCAGGGTGTCGGTGGTACATGCAACGGCGCTGAAGGCAGGCTTTGTGCTCACAACAAACTGGCCTAATGGATGCTGCAAAGCACTGCGGCGAGCCAGTTTTGGGGAGGAAACGTGACGAAGAGCTACGTACCGTCCTACGCTTGCAGCACGAGAGGGCAAAATTAACCGTGATGAAGACAGCGGCTGTGGGCTGCGATGTACGTACGCACGGGTCACTTGCGGTAGGCATCAGCAGACATGTTGTTGCTGCCTGATAGGGGCTTGAAAAGCGGGAGGTGCATAAGAAATGCAAACAGAGTGGCCATAAGCCCTGTGACACGAACCAGAGATGTCGCGTCGCATAGTGCGTGGTGTTCGAGCGAAGTGGCTGCGGAGCCCACTGATGCGCAATCGCGATGGATGCCGATTGCAGACGATGAGCAGGACGCTTGTTGCGAGGAATCGAGGCACGTGCTGAAGTCCGGTGCTGCTGTCTCACACGACTCGCATGCCAGCACTTGAATGACGGCAAAGCTTGCCACTTGTATAATGGGAGTGTAAGTGACGGCACAGGAGGACAGAACAGCTGAGGCTGCGCTTACTGTGTCGCCAACGATAGATATGTGTGGGAGAGTAGCCGGGCCGGATGCACTAGAAAAGAGTGGCAGAGAGCTAGCCGGAGACAGCTGCGGCGTGCTGTGCCCCGAGGATGCAGCCGTAGACGAGAGTGATGCTGGTAAGGTTGCGGATGCTGGCGGCGGCGAAAGCGGGTCTACCGCGTCGTAGAGCGGCAGCGGGCAGTAGCTTTCGCTGAAGTACGCCAGGACGGCAGCACGCAGCTCATCGTATGGCCGGCAACTCGAGGCAGGGCAGGCAAGCCGGAAGAGGGTGTCAGGTGGTAAGATTTCGGAGAGGACTGCGTGCTTGAACAGCTGAATGGTGATGCAGTTCTGGTACATCGCAGCCTCCATTTGAGCGAACCACCCGTCGACGCCTGCAGGCCGGAACATCGGAAGCGGCGGGTCGAAAGCCGGGCCTTGCCAATATCCCATCCTAGGATGCCACCGGGGTGAAGGCACGGTTCTCCAGGTCACCACAAATGTAGAGATCGCCAGGCAGGGGCGACGGCGGCCACGTTTATTTGAGGAGAAGCTGAAGAGGTGACGACGGCAGCGTCCGGACGAGGCGGAGGTCGCGAGCGTTCCTAAGCTCTTGTGCCGGCGCTGCTTCCTTCCCTTCGGCATGTGCCGGACGCATGCCACGCGACTCGCTACACTGTCTTAACACTGCAGTGTACGTTACACTCCCCTTTAACTTTTAAATCACAAGCATCTTTGCTGGGCTTTTTGCACTATCAGCTGAAAATGTCTGCCTTCCAAAGGGAGTTTCATAGTGTGAGCAAGTTCGAATCAAGCAATTCCAGAACGGCGTCTGCACTTTTAAATTGTTTTGACTTTTTAAGGTAAGAAATCATCAATGGCCCCTAAATTTACATAAAAAGTTAGCAGCTCACGTCAAAATTGTTTCGCATATACTTCGCAATAAGGTGAATAATATGCCATATAAAAAGTAACATTCATCATTTGATTCACAAAGGCCTCCTACAACTTCTTATTTTCAGCCTGAAGGACAGCTTTTTAAAAACAGTTTCGCGAGAAAGCCACTGTGAACTTATTGATACAGTATTTTTCAAAGTAGGAAAACGCAACATTACGTGGTAACCCAGCCCCACGCTACATACCAGAAACATAAGACGGCGTGCTAAATTGGAGATTCTCCTGGCGGACCTCAACATTTGTACTGCGTAGGGCCATAACAGCTCTTCCCGAATTATTCAGGGAAAAGTCTGCAAATTGCCGCGATATGCGAAAGGTACTATTGACTTGTAATGGAAACTAAACTTCATTTTTTCTGTATTCACGTCACTGCAGCACCAACACACTTCGCCATCGAACTAAGCCACTCCCTTACTTTTACGTACGATGCAATTTTAGGCATTATTTCGCTTGGTTTGTACATCTCGTCGAAAATCTGTTAATACACTTCAAACTGGTCACAACTACTCGACCTCTGTGACGAAATGGTATCCAAGCCGCTTCTGTCGATGCTCAAAATGCTGTTGCTACTGTTATCGTCGTCATATACTCGAGGCAATCCAGCAAGAATAGGTTTCCGTTGTTCCTCACGGTTCTGCCGGTTGGGACGGGAGAGTTTATTCCACGTCTTAAATTGCAGTTATGGCATCAGCAACTCAGTGCATGTCCGCGGAACTACGCGCGCCGAACACTCCCCAGTTATCATATTCACTTCAGGTCGCAGTAAACAAAAAAAAAAAAGAACAAAACCAACTCGTGTTTTACCTATAAATGAAAATTCTACTCTTGCAGTGATTCATTCCGTCCAGTGCAATCCCTATTAGCTAGGTGAGTATACCCGAGATATCAGAAATTTTATCCTTTCCGTTGTACTCGATGTAAACACACTGGAAAATTCTACATCCAGAAGAATGAGAAGTGCATCGGATCTTGCATGTTGTCGAGTGTAAAAAAACTGTGAATCGCGAAATTTTATAACTCTGTTGTTAGCCGGCATCCACTTTATCAAAAAGGTAATATTGCCGCGAACGAATGAAAGCTTTATTTCTTGTTATTTCAAGCAGCCCTAGGCACGCGGCTTTATCACTGAGGACTTCAAGGCACGGAAAAGTCTTGTTCAAGCTCAGTGCCTCCTAGGCATGACTTCACCAGTTTGTTTCTCGCGTAAGATTGGAGAAGGTATATCCCGAATGATTAAAGCCGCTCGTGTCTGTTTCCACAATGTTCCATGTCGTTCTGGTCATCGTTTGAGCGTGTATCTAGATGCTTATTTGCCGACCTTACAGGAATCCTGAAGATATTTTAGAATTCGACGTGAACAAATGAGCGAAATGTATAAACCTTGCAGGTAAAGAATGTGAAATCAGCGCCGCGCATAGACAGTAACGATAACATCATGTATAACGGCGTTATAATTTAAGCCGCGAGGGAATGGCTGCTTCAAGAAAGAAAACCAATGCCACGTAATATAAAGCTCGTGAGAAGTGTTTACCAGCAACGGATGACGCATGAAGCATATGTTTGAAGTGAGCAGAAGTCTGAAAGATTGGCAAACATTACTTCATTAGGAGTTTTATAGGATTACTCCGAAGTACTGAGGAGAAGAAGTCTAAACTTTTCTTCTGTGTTTACGTCATCCTTTATAGTGCTGCTGCGAAACCACTTTGCATACAATATCAACATATTTTATATATTCGATTTATTTATTCTCGGCCGAATGTCAAAAACCACTTCAGCTTCGCTTTAAATGGAGCACTGCGTGACGCTACGGGCATTCATACTTCGACGACCGACGAGCAGGTTCTTGCTGTTATCGCTGCCGCCGAGTTGCTGAGTTCTTTTGCGTGCTTATGTCAGCTCAATAAGGATCTAATTAAGGACACCAGTCCCTTCGTTTGCTGCCTTCAGTATTGTTACGACTGCCTGCTGACATCTGGTGGAAGGGTTGGCCTTCATATTTAGAACTCCTCCCACAAGCCGAGGCAAACGGCCTGTTCGTATCACCCCGGGATACCCCCGTAAAGCGCACCGGGCAAGCCGCCCAGTTCAAGAGTTCCAACGTGAATACGACCTACTACCGGACACTCTCCGAACCCGGAAGGAGGCTTCTGCATGGATGATGGCTGAGACCACAATACAGGTTCCAGTTGTAATCCAGAATCCTCGACAGTCCCCCATTTTCAACGCACCCCGGAAAAAGATCTGGAGTACTGGCTAGATCAGTGCCGAAGTTGTCGCATTTAACAAGTGGGACGATGCGTTGAAGTGCTCCAGAATGCCATTTTCGCAATGGATGGGACAGCTCCAACATGGTATGAAAACGTTTAATCTTCCATCACGACGTGTGATGAGTTCAAAAGGGAGCCCTTGAAAGAGACGTGTTCACGAGGTTTGTTAGGAAAGAGATAGCGGAAATTCTCACTATAAAGTGCAGCTCTCAAATAAATCTGTCTTTTATTACTTTGGACAAAGGAAGCACCTATTCCGTCACACTGATCTCGACATGATAGAAGATACTGAAGTTCTTGATACGAGTTGTCAGATACTTTTTTTGCCGAAGACCTTTTGAAAAACCCACCCAGGCCCGTGGCCGAATTCGAAGGACAAGAACCCTGCATAAAAGGGCTGCATAAAAGGGACTCTTCCAATGGTGGGACTCGGCAAAACACCCGCCCAACTGAACTGTCCCATGCCAAGCCAATGCAACATATATGACCAGGGTGAATCTGCAAATTAGCTCTCTTGACGTTTTTGTTTCTTAGTGCGTCAGGACCAAACAACCTGGTTCCGCAAGTAATTTGACTTGACTCCAGGTTCAACTGAGACCATGTACGTAGCAACTACTTTAATGCCATTTCTAATCATTAGTTAGTTCAAGGATGCTCAGTTGTTGCCTTGTGTCGCATTGAGAGCGGCCGCCCTTTAATATAGAAAATATTTAACAGCAAATGCTGTCAAATATCAATGCGCTACAAAGCAACTTAAGTTACGTAAAGCAACTATTGAGCCCATCACAACAGTATGCTTTATAATCCAGGAGCAGACTTGGAATGTTAATTCCACATTAATCGACGTTCGAAGGGGTGAAGTGGATGCAGCTAGCACAGAACCGGGTTAATTGGAGATATATGGGAGAGGCCTTCGCCCTGCAGTGGGTACAGTCAGGCTGATGATGATGATGATGATTGAAACGATGTTCCCATGTTTTCTGAAGTCGTGGTTTCGCTACTAAAGGTGCCAGGCTCTCTTCGGCGTGCAATGCTGATGACCTTCAAAGGTAAGCCGTAGTCAAACCTTAAGTTCACAAGTTTAAAGAACTGGATGGTCGTTTGTGAGAGCAACCAACGCAGCTCATCCCGTATTCTACGTTGGCATTAGTTACATGCACTAGTCTTTTTAATTAACAGTTGTCTGACCAACGTTCAAGCTATTGCATAAGTCAAGGCCAAAAATGAGATCATTTAAAGCTCAAGTCCGGGCCAAACCACAGAGATCATGGTACCTTGAGGTCACTTCAAGGTCAACCAAAAACGAGGCGATTACGTAATAGGGCATGACGTCACGCCATCCTACACCTAGTAGGTGACAGAAGGAGCGCAGTGTGCCCTAGGATTGAGTCAACATGGGGTGTTCACGCGCTAGGCCATGACGTCAGGGCCTCCTAAACCAGGTGCCTTGTGGAAGTAGCGCTGGCGCGTCTTGCACGAAGTCCACAGGTGGTGTTCACGTGCTAGGCCACGACTTCACGCGTTCAGGCAAGCATAAATAGCATCTGCGGAAATGCCTAGAAATCGGAGCCATGGAGTCCGGTCGTCACTACCTCTACATCTGAAATAAGTCCTAGCCCTCACCATTCAAGAGGAGAGTCGGAAGTGGCAGTTTGACAATGTTGTAGCCTCGCAAATACCAAAGGAAAACTCAACGAATCGCATAACAAGACTTTGCCGGGCTAAACTGTCGTGAAGCTATCTCTCCTCGTTTTATCCAAAGCTAGAGCTCCGTTATTTTTTTAACAGTATTTATTCGCATCGAACTTAACTGCAGCGAATGCAGGCAACAAAAGTCTTCATGCCACATCAGCACCTAGTCATCGATCCTTCACTTCTACACATTTGCATCTGTAGGTTTTCCCGGTTTTATACCCGCAACCGAAGGCCGTTAGGCAAGAAAACGAGCTCTCTTTTGATCGATATTTCCAGCGTCCACCTGCTATATGTCATTGCAGAAAGTTGGTACATCCATGCTACTTATTCCCGCCCTAGTTCGTTTTTCTTTCAAAGTTTGCTTCGGACTCGTGTAACAATTCTAGGCAGCTTCCAGTTTTGTGCTGCTATAGCATTTTTCTTACCCTAAGTTATATATAGAGCTGTTTTCGCCTAGAGCAAGCAAGGCATATAATCTGCTTGGCGCCCGGTTTGATGGAGTAGGCCAGCCGTTCTCTTCCTTCGCGACATACTATTCAGAGCAAGCTCGCCGCAGCTATCGCTCCTGACATTTTTGCCACGTGGATAGCTAGAGCATTTTTCACTCAGACACGCGTGGGATGCCAATAGGCGCAGGGGTATGAGCAAGAAGGATAATGCCAGATTTCGCTTCATCGGTTGAGGCTACGTTTGACAGCCCACCCTACTACAAGGTGGATTACGTTCATGATTTCGTGCAAACTTAAGGTATATCAGCTTGCTTAGTAGATGCGGTACCCTACACCATTGGCTGCTACAGGTTGATCGCCTTAGAATTGTCTTTGATCTCTCAGGGCTGTTTGAATCAGCACGGCTTTATTAGCGCATTCTTTGGTTTACCATAGTTCTGCATAAAGAAAGCAACAGAATTCCCATAAAGAAAGGTGTTAGGCAAGGAGACACAATCTCCCCAGTACTATTCACAGCTTGTTTAGAGGAAGTATTCAGAGACTTGGAATGGGAGCAGTTAGGGATGAGGGTAGATAGAGAATACCTCAGTAATCTGCGATTTGCTGATGACATTGCCTTGCTAAGCAACTCCGGGGATGAACTGCAAATAATGATTGATGACCTAGACAGGAAAAGTAGAAAGGTAGGCTTGAAATTCAATATGCAGAAGACTAAGGTAATGTTCAACAGCCTCGGGAAGGAACAGCAGTTTACGTTAGGTAGCGAAATACGGGAAGTAGCAGGCGAATATGTCTACTTAGGAAAAAGTAGTAACCGCAGATCCGGACCATGAAAAGGAAATAACAAGAAGAATAAGATTGGGATGGAGCGCATTTGGCAAGCACTCGTAGATTATGACTAGCAGCTTACCGGTATCGCTCAAGAGGAAAGTATACAACAGTTGCGTCTTGCCTGTACTAACCTATGGGGCTGAAACATGGAGGCTAACCAAAAGAGTTCTATTTAAGTTGAGGACAACCCAGAGGGCTATGGAACGAAAAATGGTAGGGGTAACATTAAGAGATAGAAAGCGTGCAGAGTGTGTCAGAGAAATCACTCAAGTTACCGACATTCTAGTGGAAATTAAGAAGAAGAAATGGGCAGGACATGTAGTGCGAAGAGAGGATAACCGATGGTCGCTGAGGATAACAAACTGGATTCCAAGGGAAGGAAAACGTAAGAGGGGGCGGCAGAAAGTTAGGTGTGCGGATGAGATTAAGAAGTTTGCAGGGGTCAAGTGGATGCGGCTAGCACAGAACCGGGTTAAGTGGAGAAATATGGGAGAGGCCTTCGCCCTGCAGTGGGTATAATCAGGCTGATGATGATGATGATGATTGGTTTATACCAAAGCGCCAAACAGCTGTGTCCCGGCATGTGTTTCTGTGCTATCAACAACGACATATGATTCCGCACTTGCTATCGCAATTAAACTAAGGTTAACCGGAGTTAAACCACAACTAATGTTTTTTTTGTAGGACACAAACGTGAAAGGTGCCTGATCCATGTCCTCTGCGTGGTCACCTAAAGGTGCATCGCTGGCATGTTCTTCGGGTGGTCTCTTGTTCGCAGGGCCATGATCTGTTACCGCCACTACAGGCGCCGCTTGACTAGCCGATGGCACTGCTGCCATCAGAGCAGCATATAGTTAGGTTGGTGGTGCTGTTTCGTGTCGAAGTGCATACAGCACAGAGCGCCTAGGAGGTCGCTTGATGTGCTTCCGCCGGTGGCCAGAGACCCCCAGATCGTCGCACGTTAAGGACACAAACCATAAAAAAGTGAGTACTCTAAAACTTCGAAAACACGCCGAAAATTAGAGACCGGTCTCAGACAGTGGGTCAGCTAATAATCGTCTTCTTTCACTCATTATCTATCTTTATGAACACATCAGGTTAACCATACTATTAGGTGCATTTACGACGGTGTTTTCTCAACACGTTCGATGTTATGGGTATGTATGTATGTATGTATTTATGTATGTATGTATGTATGTATGTATGTATGTATGTATGTATGTATGTATGTATGTATGTATGTATGTATGTATGTATGCATGCATGTATGTATGTATGTATGTATGTATGTATGTATGTATGTATGTATGTATGTATGTATGTATGTATGTATGTATGTATGTATGTATGTATGTATGTATGTATGTATGTATGTATGTATGTATGTGTGTGTGTATATGTATGTATGTATGTATGTATGTATGTATGTATGTATGTATGTATGTATGTATGTATGTATGTATGTATGTATGTATGTATGTATGTATGTATGTATGTATGTATGTATGTATGTATGTATGTATGTATGTATGCATGCATGCATGTATGTATGTACGTATGTATGTACGTACGTAGGTATGTATGTACGTTTGTATGTATGTTTGGATAATTGTATGTATGCATGTATGCATGTATGTATGGGCACAATAACCTATCTTGTTTTCCTATTGAAGCTAAACGCTTCACTAGGCTAGTCAATTCCGAATCTCGCGTGTGCTACATCGTTAGAAAGAGCAACAGCTGCGCATGCGCAAACCACGTGACGTCACAGGAGAAGAAGATGCACTGCGCTAGGTTTTCAAGCCGTCGGCGTGGCACCGTGACACCATATGCCGGGAAGGAGAAGAATTACAGGAGACGAGGCGTCGGGTGCTGCTGCTCAGGCTGAAGCCACTCCTGCACGGCGGAATGAAAACGAGAGGAGGCGGAGGGCCGAGGAATGTGAAGAACAGCTTGCCGAGCGGTTGGAAAAGAGACGTATTAGTGACGAAGCAAGACGGGCGCGTTGTACTGCTGAGAAGAACACTGAATGTGACGATGAGGTTAACCGTTTACGAAAAGTGGACCTTGACATTCGGGTGAGTGAGCTTGTCTATGCTACTCTTGAGTTCAGTCTAGCTTCCCAGACAATCCGTTTGAAAGTGTGTGTAGTGGGTCAAATACGCCAACGAACTAGAAGCTAATCCATGGCACCGCCGAACCGTTTCACTTCTGATATACAGGCTTCACCAAGCTAAGCCACCACCAGTGTTTTTACTATATACTGCCTACTGTGCGCGAAAAGGCCATTTTCTTCTGTTACTTCTATATGTTTTGTACAAAGATGTTTCCCACCGTTCACACAATCCAACTTGGACTTTGGCTGCTTTTTGGCAGCGCTCGTAATATCCGTATGACGCCAATAAAAGTGATTTCACTTGACATTGAAAGTGACATTAAAATAGTTCAGGTGCTGCTGTTCTACACGCTGCACTGAGCAAGATAGAAGAGCTGACAGCAGGGCAAACTGTACTTGCAGAGGGACATGGCCTTAAAGTTCTAAAGCAATAATCTACACACGCGCATTACTGACATTGAGGCCCATTATAAAGTACTCAACCCAGTCGTAGGACGTCGGCGAAATCAAATGGTATCGGGAAGGCAACTCAGTTCGATTCAAACTTCGAGGCTCGAACACATGACTCCACAAAGCGAAAGGACCCTAGTACCTTCATGCTCCACAAAGTTCTAGACACATTTATTGGTGAAACCGCTGAGAAATCTGAGGAACTGAGGACCCAATATGTTCACGTCATCTACAATTAACATTCGAAAAATACATGTACAATCGACACATCGCTTAGGTCACAGTCCTACTCTCTAAGCTACTCAATAATTGTGAACACTGTACGCAATAAACAGAACGAAGCCTTCTCTCACAAGGCGGGCCGCTTAAACCACAAACGCCAATATTAGTGACGTTTTTTTTTCCCCTATTGAAAACCCAAAGTAGTTTCCTACTCTTGCTAAATATATTCCAGGCAAACAAAATCTATGCTCAAAAACGCTTTTTCCCGATTCGAAACATTATGATTCCAATGCTCTACATGAATCACTAAAAGACATAAGAAATAGCATTTCCTTTTCTTTGATCTCGATTCGCGTGTAACTTTTATGGTCAAGCACGAATTCGTGTCTGAAATCATGTCATTAACAGACGGCTGTTAACTCATTCCAGCCAAAACGAGCTGAATAGCCACACTTTAGTAATGAAACTGGCCGAGCTAGCAAATTCCTGTGTATCGAAGTAATCTCTAGGGCATAAGAGAGCGCAGAGTCCGTTTATCATTTCATCAGGAGTTTTATGTGTCTTCGTTATCAACAAATTAAAAATCGAAATGTGAATTTCATTTCCCGCATCGCTAGTGATAGTAATCTAACCGGCTCATTGGTCCACGTTGTGTATACTAGAATTCTGCGGCCAAATGGATAACATCCCTAATGCAGCTCACAGCAATCCACCCAAAGATCCTAACTTATCTTTTTTTTGTGACCTTAAATCACATAATATTGTTACGCTGTAATAAGAAGGGGTGTTTATTTACAGTGCTGATGTAGCGGAACAAGATGAAGCCTACTAGCGCCCAGAAACCAACGCTTCTTCCTCTTCTGCCACACCATCCCAATCCTTCATTGTCGTCAGTAGCGTGACATTTCCCCCCGACTCAGACGGAGCCCTCTGGGCGTGTTAGTGAGTCGTGCGAGGCTGACACGGCTTCAAGCGGGCAACATGACATAGTTCGGTTTTGGCAGACCGGCGACCCGATGCTGTCAGGCGGGCTATTGAATACGTTAAATTACTAATGCGTTTGACAACCACATATGGGCCGTCATAGTGGGCCAAGAGTTTTCGATGTAGGCCACGGCGCCGAATTGGACACCATGGCCAGACTAAATCACCTACAGAGTATGTGACCCGCCGGTGACTGGCATCGTATCGCACTTTAGAACGTTCCTGTGAAGCACCAGACCGTAATCGGGCGATTCTCCGAGCTTCTTCGGCGAGACAGAGGGTCTCAGCCAGGGAAGGGTCTTTACGACTTGTGAAGGGCAGGATAGTATCCAGGGAGTAGCGTGGAGGTCTGGCATAGAGCAGGAAAAATGGACTGTACCCAGTCGTCTCATGCGTGGCGGTATTAAACGCATACGTGATGAAGGGTAGTATGGTGTCCCAGTTCTTACGCCATGCGTCCACATACATGGCTAGCATGTTGATAAGCGTTCTGTTGACGCGCTCAGTCAAGCCATTTGTCTGGGGATGGTATGGCATCGAGTGTCGGAAAGTTACGGCGCATAAACGCATGAGCTCTTCATCAACATCAGCAGTGAATTGTCGGCCCCGATCAGTGATGACAATTCGTGGCGGCCCGTGTCGTAAGATGACTGAGTGCAGCAAGAAAAGCGACACCTGATGCGCCGTAGCAGATGGAAGAGTGGCGGTTTCACAGTAACGTGTGAGATAGTCCACGCAGATTACAATCCAGCGATTTCCATCCACGGACTTCGGAAACGGACCTACGAGGTCAATGCCTACTTGATCGAACGGAGCTGTCGGGGTCTTCACAGTGTGCAGCAAGCCAGATGGAGTTGCAGTTGGACGTTTGTGGCGTTGACATTGCTTGCAACTGGCAACGTATTGTTCAATCGTCGAGCGCATTCTGGGCCAGTAAAATCTTTCTTCAGCACGGTGGAGTGTTCGAACCGATCCCAAATGCCCAGAAGTTGGCTCATCATGCATAACACGCAATACGTTCGTGCACAACGTCTTGTGAACTACGAGTAAGTAGCGCTGGCCGACAGGCGAATAACTCTTTTTCCATAGGAGGCCATCACGCACACAAAAACGGCTTGTAGGTACGCTGGCTTGGGTGGCGGCAAAGAGAGGCTGCAGACTGCTATCATTTTGCTTTTCCGTTTTGAAAACATTCGTGTCGGGGAACGCTGGCTCGAGGGTCGATATATAATTGTCGAAATCATCGCCTTCTGGTCCAGTCGTGGCCATTGGCATCCTAGAAAGACAATCTGCGTCTGCATGACGCCTCCCGCTTTTGTACACCACGGCAAAGTCATATTCCTGTAACCGGAGGGCCCAACGTGCGAGGGGACCACATGGGTCTCAAAGTTTCCACAGCCAACAGAGTGAATGATGGTCAGTTACGATAGTAAACGAACGTGCGTACAAATATGTACGGAAACGCTGCACCGTGAAAACTACAGCCAGGCATTCCTGTTTGGTGACTGTGTAGTTTCGCTCCGGCTTGCTCAGGGTACGACTTGCGTACGCGATAACATGCTCTCATTCATCGTGCCGTTGGACAAGGACTGCACCGAGACCGATTCCACTAGCGTCCGTGTGTACTTCTGTCAGCAGTAGGATCGAAGTGACGTAGGATGGGTTTCGATATTAAAAGAAACTTCAGTTGACAGAATGACGCGTCGCAATCTGGTGTCCAGTCAAACGAGGAGTTTTTGTGGAGAAGGCACGTCAATGGGTAAGCAACGTCAGCAAAGCGATGTTTAAAGCGTCTAAAATACGAGCACAACTCTAGAAAACTGCGCAGCTCCTTCACTGTCTGCGGGGGTTTAAAAGACTCAACAGCGGGAGTTTTCTGGGGATCCGGCATTACACCATCACCATTGACAAGGTGTCCTAGCACCAGCGCTTGTCGCTCTCCAAAGCGGCACTTTTTCGAGTTCAGAATTAGGGCGGCGTTGTGCAGACAATTCAAGACACGTACTAGACGGTCATTGTGTTCTTGGATGATTTCCGAAATATGACGACATCGTCCAGATAACAAAGACAAATGTCCCATTTTAAGCCACGCAAAACTGTGTCCATAAAGCATTCAAATGTGGCTGGCGCATTACACAGCCCAAATGGCATAACATTAAACTCATAAAGGCCATCTGGCGTTACGAAGGCTGTTTTTTTCTTATCCGCAGGGTCCATTGGAATTTGTCAGTAGCCAGATCTGAGATCAAGACAAGAAAAATAGGACGCACCAGAGAGGCAGTCGAGGGCATCGTCTATGCGAGGAAGAGGATACACGTCCTTTTTCGTAACACAATTTAGACGCCGATAATCGACGCAGAATCGCCACGAACCGTCTTTCTTGCGTACAAAAATAACAGGGGCAGCCCAGGGGCTAGATGACGCCTGTACCACCTTCTTCCGTAGCATGTCCTCCACTTGCTCATGAATGACTTTGCGCTCAAATGGAGACACGCGATATGGCTTTTGACGAATGGGACGAGCCGAACCAGTGTCGATGTTATGAGGGGTCCGATGTGCAGGGCGAGGGGTTGGTCCATCTGTTTGAGAAAAGTCAAACATAGACGAAAAAGGTAAACGAATATCCAAAAGAGCACGGCGTTGAGGTGAGCTGAGATCGGCGCTGATCATGTGAAAGATCGAAGTTTCATCAGCAGGCAGAGGTACGGTGGCACTCGAAGCATCTGTGACCAAAGCAACGACGTGGGGCGCATCGGGTCCACAGGAGGCAAGCTTCAATCCCGTTGATAAAACTGCGGGCTCGGATGATGGATTGATTGTCCATAACGAGGCACTACCGTGATGCACGGAGGTCATACAGTGAGGGATAATTACATTTTTCTTCAAGCATGCTGAGTGAACTGGGTGCACCACGGCCTGGAATGAAACCTGCTCAAGAAGTGGAACGGACACGGGGACGAACATGACAGACAAGGGTGGAACTATTGTACCTTCGGTAATACTAAAAACTGTTTCTTCATCACGGCCACTTTCAAAAAGAGTCGACAGAGGCGAGCCATCAAAATGAACCTCTTGACTTCGGCAGTCCACGGTAGCGCCACAAAACTTCAAGAAGTCCATTCCTAAAATGATGTCATGCGTAGAGTGGGGTAAGACTACTAATTCGGCTTGAAAAATTGCACCACCCACAGACACTTGCGCACTACACACACCCAGTGGCCGCAACGCCTCTCCACTCACACCACAAAACGTTGAAGCGCGGTCACATTCAAACATCACCGTGCGTCCCAACAAGTGCCTAAACTGATTACTCATCACAGACACAGTCGCGACCGTATCTACCAAAGCTAACGTACTCACACCATCAATGAACACACAAATTTTGTTTTTGAGCATTGCAGTTGGAGGGATGTTGGCACACAGCACATTTCCAGCGGTCTCACCCCCATCGGTCGCGCTGGTTAGTTTTCTTGATGAGGCGACATGGAGCGCCGCCGCGGTGATGGAGAACGATGCGCACGGAAGGCGGGTGAAGGAGTAACACTTCGCTTAGATGCTGGGGAACGGTGGCGGAGATTCCCGTTCTGGATGTTGCCGAAGTACCCACGGGGAGTATTGGACTGCTGAAAAACGGGGCTGTATTGCCGATTGTTGGGTACTGCTGGAGGAACCGGGCGGTTATATCGTGTCGGGAATCTACTGCGTCAGTACCTGGCGATGTGACCTTCGACGCCGCAGCGGTAGCATATTGGTGGGGAAGGTATAAAATGCTGTTATGGATAAGAGCCAGGCACAGCAGGGCGCATCGTAGATCTGGCTGAATGCTCACACTGCACAGGAATCCCTGTAGATCGAATAGAAAATCTAGGTGCACTTGATGTGACGTCATACTTTGGGCTTCAAGCATCGACGCAGTCGGGTTGGCAAAATGCATTGGCGGGTAGTCAATAGAAGCTCCAATTTCAGGAGCCTGGGAGAAAGGCTGCACCTGAATTGCTTGTGGTGGTGAAGCCGGCCGTCTAGAGACGCTCTGGACAGAAACCTCAGCAGATTCATGCAGGGGAAGCGTGTTGATCCGTAGAAGTTTTTCGCGCACGATGTGCCGGATAGTTGACGGAAGATCTAGTTGGGCATGGTCATCAAGACTGGGCACGGTAGGCACGTTGGCCAGCCGCCAAAATTTCGGCGCAATACGACGTGTTTTAAAAGCTTGAAACGAGCGGATGTGTGTAATGACATCGGAGACAGTGTCAAAGTTGTCTTTGGCGATTTAGAAGTTGTACACGTCCGCCGCGATACCCTTCAAAATGTGACCGACTCTGTCTTCCTCGGGCATGTTGGAATTGACACATTTGCATAACTTCAGGATCTCTTCTGTGTAAGTTGTAGAAGTTTCATCGGGGAATTGAGCTCTTTGAGCAAGGGTCTGCTCAGCCCGCTTTTTGCATGGAAAAGAGTCGCTAAAACGCAGTTTTAACTCGGTGGCGAACCGTTCCCAAGTCGTCAAGTTGTCCTCGTTATTCTCAAACCAGGTCATAGCCGTGTGAGTGAGAAAGAAAACGACGTTTATTAGCATTGTAAGAGGGTCCCACCGGTTGTACCGACTAACTCGTTGATAATCAAGTAGCCACTTCTCAACGTCCTCACCTTCTTCACCGGCAAAAGGTGTGGTTCCCGGTAAGGCTGGGACGGAATACGGCTGGAGTAGGCAGGCATGCCGCCAGCCTGGCTTGCAGCGTCGCGGCTTGCACGGTTTGAGTCGGTGTGGTCCATGATGATCGTGAGCGGTGGCAGTCCAGCGATGCGGCGACTACGTCAAAGCTCCAGTTGGTCTTTCAGCGCTGTAGGTAGGAATCGTACGGAGCACCTTCCACCAAGTTGTTACGATGTAATAAGAAGGCGTGTTTATTTACAGTGCTGATGTAGCGGAACAAGATGAAGCCTACTAGCGCCCAGAAACCAACGCTTCCTTCTGTTCTTCTGCCACACCATCCCAGTCCTTCATCGTCGTCAGTAGCGCGAACTGCTCTAAAATATTCGTTTTTACCCAGCTGTGATGGCGCATTGTTAGGGCGCTCGACTACTGTTGGCAAGGAAACGTCATCAAATCCCGACCTCGGCAGCTGCTTTTCAATGCAGTTGAAAAGGAAGGTGCGCGTGTGCTGTGCAATGTCAGTTAACGAATCCCAGGTGGTCAAAATTTCAGGAGTCCTCCACTACGGCGTCTCTCATAGCCTGAGTCGCTTTGGGACGTTAATCCCCACACACCAAACAAAAATATCCGTTTTTATCGATACCACATAGACAAGGAATTTGTTTGGTATCAATGGAATATTATATTTTTTGAAAATAAAATAGCGTGAAAAACACAAAACACGCAAACACAAAGTTTTTGCGTTTTGAAGGCCGAGTTGTTTCGACGCCCAGAACCAGCGGCGGTCGAAACGTCTTCAGGAAAGGTTATGAAAAAAATGTCTGACAATTGGATAATGCCAATATTTTATTGTAAAATTCTTACCTTCAAGTAATTAGCCCCACGTCGTGCATGCCACCTTATCTTCTCTTTTAAGAATAAGATGCTTGAAATTGGAATAAAAAAGCTCTATGAGAAAGTAAGTAGGACTAAATAAGCCCCGAGAATATTGCCGCGAAACCTTCAAAACTGTATTTGTTGTTTTTTAACAGCCGCCGGCATAAATGCTTATCACTCTGATTCTGGATCGCGTATCAGTTCCGTAATCTTTGTTTGTTACTGCTCGATGTCGCTAGTCACATCTTTATCATTTTCGTTGTAGCGCAATATGCAACGAGATCTATCTCGAAGATTCCGGCCACTCGTGTGTCTTTCCACAATGTTCCAGCCTGTGCTGGTAGCTGTTTGCGACGTCATCCAGATTGTTCTGAGCAGCCTTTAAATTGAGCGTTGACGAGTGTGACGGGCATTCTTTGTCCGACGACCGACGAGCACGTTTGTTGCTATCGCCGCCGCCGAGTTGCTTAGTTCTTTTGCGAGCGCAAGTCAGCCCCAATAAAGAGTTATTTCAGTACCATCACGCCTGTGTCTTCTTTTGGTGTGTACCGTCTTGTCACCACTACGTGACAATATCACCTTCAAATCCTAATCACATAGTAGCCGATATCTGGCCAACATTGAAAATAAGCTTAGTGATTTGACTAATTATTTCGTTCCCACACTCACATTTTCAGATATAGCCAAATCTGCCCTTTAAAACACACTGAATCATGTGTTGTAAAAAAGATAAATCCACTTTAGCAAGCGGCAAAAAAAAAAAAACGAAAATTGATTCTCTTATTTTTGGGAAGTATATTACAAAGCCAAAATATTTATCTCATAGCCATTAACTTGGACAAGTGCTATTTCTACTGTTGTTAACTGTCGTCTCTGTTATTCCCTTAACCAATACAATTTTGCCAATCAATAAATCCCTACTGAGCGGTTCAGCAAGTCTTCAGCGGCACTATGTGAGATAAGATCGACATAGCCAATTACGAACGTGGGCGGTTCGACGGTGCTCGGGATCTCCTCTCAGAGCCAGAAGCCTCGCCTCTACCTCATACCAAATCAATGGCCGTGAAGAACGACAAACCGAGGCACAGCCAGCGGACCAAGCTGTTTATTGGGACCTCCCAATGTTCTTCCTCGGTCGTAACAGCATCCGAGAGCTCAGATGTCGCGGCATCGTCTATCTCACGATGCAGATGCTGTACATCGACATTAAAGGGAAGAGGGAAGAAGGGCCACCCGGCGGTCAACGTGAGTCGTCCTCAGACCAGCCCTCTCCGAAGCAGCTGCGAGGAAAGATTGCCGGAGGGGAACGATGCGAGATCCCTGTGAAAGAGAGGGAGAGTTCGCCACGTCATGTGGGCGAGAGGAATGCTGGATCCAAACACGATGCACTGCACAACTGTGTTCCAACCACATCCCTGCAGGCAGGTCGAGAGGTGCATAAGAACGCAGTCAAGTAGTCTACGACATCCTTATTACACTAGAGCACCCTTACCTTTCTTAATGCTGCAAACTGTTCGCGAAATGGAGTAATGTACCAGATTAGTCATGCATTTAAGCAAACACTTCATACAAAACATGAAAAACGTTCTCTTACATAGCATCATTCACAAGGAAAAAGTGAACGCTAACGGAAAAAAAGGCCTGGTTATATCTGCTGGACTACTACTGACAGTGAAAATTAGGCACAAAAGAATGCACACAGTACTAGGTCATTATGGCGCACAGCTAATACAGTAACAAGAATATTCGTGCGGGAAGCGAACACACAGACACACCAAGAAACTTTCTTTTGGGATTGCTCAATGTTGTTCTAAGCAAGGCTATTAGTAGTAGGCAGTTAGAACGGGTCCAATACATCTTCAGTAAGAAAGAGAAATAAAGATGGATGGCGAAAAACTTTAAATGTCTAATAAGATAACGCGCAATTGGATCTCGTTCCGCCTCCGCCGGACAATTAACCTTTCCCAATACACGGAAGCCAGAAATCCCTCTTCCTTCCATCCGGTTCAGAGCGCGGAGTGAAAAATTGTTTTGCCTCACCCCTGTCCCAGCGGGTTCTAACCCGTCGAACCAGCACAGCATGTTAATGAAGGTCTGACGCCGTCCCAGCTACCGGTATAGCTTTACAAGTGCGTAGGGCCCCCGCCACCCCTTTGAGGAAACTGCTCTCATTGCGCCGACACGGCCATTACCGAAAGGAGTGGTAGAGGAAGAAACAGTGCTTCGCTTTTATTTCATTCCGCCGCTTCTCCAAGCCGATAAGCCAATAAGCTTGGCCGCGGTCTGAAAGCGCATTCCATTGCTATAACTGAATGCAACAATAAGGCAAAAATGTTTGGTCTTCTTTTTCTTTTTGCAGCGACTAAGCTTCTCACAGGGGCGCTAAGCTCTTCAAGATCCATTACGCCGAAGAGCACAGGGGCGCCCTCAAAGTTTGCTGCTTGCACCGTCTAATAAAGAATAACATTTGGCGTTTTTTTTTTACGGTGTTAAACCTTAACAGACATATATTTTGTACCTAGAAGATATGTGAAATGTTTCACTACGCTATTCTTTTATTACTGTATGCGTATGCGCCCTCCATGTGTCGTTCATGCTGTCTGCCATTTATTTTGAATTGCCAGAGAGATAGTGGCAGCCATATTCAAGCAGCATTATTTGAGTAAATGTGCGTCTTCAAATTTGATGTTAGAAATTTTGGTTTACCGGCCGCATCACTTCATAATAAAATACGTGCAAAACAACGTACTCACTGCTCTAGAAAACTCGGTGGTTTAAAGTTTAATTAGCGACTCTGTGTACGAGCATCTAGGATTCCCTGTCCGGATCTACCGACGATGGACACCACTTTCTGCTACAGACAATAATCAAAATCGTTCAATAAAGCAACATTAGAGAAATTCGCCGTACGTTTTTAGTTCCAGAAAAACCTCCCACTACCGCGAAACTACACGTTTGTTAACAGCTAAACCTTGAAACACCTCTTTTCTCCTGTCCACTTCTTCTCATTATAATAGTACCTTTCTCCTTATGTCCCATATATCCCCAACATAATGATAATCTAGAGCACTGCCCATTTCTATGCTCCCGTTGTAATTCTGGGCCTCCATTTCGAGATACGCTCTGCTATGATTTTTATCTGGCCCTGTACCAAAAAGCTAAATTATTAACCAGAATTACCAAACAGTAATAAATTATTCCCTCGAACATATGCTCATATAGGCGTTTTCATTATGATATTATTTCATTGAAATAATTTTATGTACATAGCCTACGTACAGATTATTACGAAAAACAGTGTCTGATCAACAAGATGCGAAACTGTTTTTCTTGATTATATGCACGTAGCTCATCTACATAAAATGTACATAAATAACAAGATGCGCCCCGCCGGGATGCTACAGTGGTAAGGCGCCCGACTACTGTGCCGGAGTTACCGGGTTCGAACCCGGCCACGGCGGCTGCTTTTCGATGGAGGCAAAACTAAGTGGCGTCCGTGTGCTGTGAAATGTCACCGTTGTTGTTGTTGTTGTTGTGGTTGTAGGAAAAAGGAACAGAAAATGCACGGGCCTGCTATTGGCTCTGTAGCTGAGCCACCTCCGCTGCCTCGTGCTGACAGAAGAGAAAATAGAGAAGTAAGAAAAATAAGAGGAAGAGAAAGACGCGCGCCGCAACAACAGCACTCCTCCACCACCTAAGCGGTGGGGTGTGCAATGACGGCCTACAACAGATAAAATTCAGTGGTTGGCTAGCCCCCGCCGCCAGCAGCGGTGACCTACCGTCCCAGCCCCGTAGGGCCAAGAACAACCCATACTCATGCATGTCACTGCTCGTTAAAGACCGATCCCAGGTGGTCGAGGAGGAGGAGGAAGAACATTTATTTCCGCCGAATATGGTGCAGCAGCCACCTACGAGTCCGCACGCAGGCGTCCGGGGAGGCAGTCTGTCACACCGCGGCCAGAGGACACCCGGCCTCGTCTAGGAGAAGAGGTCTTCAGCCTCGGCCGCCAGGCGGACGGCGAATCGCTGTTTTTTCGTCGGAGCTTCTTAGCGTGGTCTCCCATTCATCGCTAGTTTAATCGCGTTGCGCCCTGGGGCACGAACGCATCTCCATATTATATGATCTAATGTTGCCACGTGGCCGCAAAATTTACAAATTTCGGTTTCTGCACCGTCCCTCTTCCGCCCTCTGGCACCCGTCCAACTCCTCCACAGGGGCGAAAAGAAATTTCGAGCTTGGAGTCTTCTCCAGTCGTACGATTCCTTTTTACTCAGGGATCTAACCGGTGGCGGATATATCCTCCGGTCTTTCTTCAAGTTGTCGGTTACATCCCTAAAGGTACCTTACATTCTTTGGTTTTAGATGTTGTGGAGGCGTCCGCAGCACCCCGAGGTAGCGAGGAGCGGGCGAGCATGTGGGCAGCCTCGTTGCCGGCGAGACCGGCGTGTGCTGGGGTCCAGATTATGGTCACGCTTTCGGCGAGAGACGACTCGTTCAGAAGTTTTGCAGCACGATTGCTGACTCTACCCTTGCTAAAATTTCTAACCGCCGCTTTGCTATCGCTGATGACGTGTTTCACGCCTGGTCGTGCAATGGCAATGGCTATTGCAATCTCCTCCGCCTCTACCGGCGGTAGATCTCGATTTCTCTCTATTCCTATGGCGATCCCAGTGTCCAATAGGGCGACCGAGGTTACGTCGCCTTCTTTCCCGATCGCTGCATCGGTATAGGCGACCGATCCCGGCGGGAGTTTGTCCAATTTGTTAGCGAGGTGCTTAGCTCTGCTTTTTTTCCTCCCCTCGTCGTGTACGGGGTGCATGTTCTTCGGTATGGGCGAGACGTATAGATGCTTTCTGATTTCTCGATCTATGCTTTCTCTGACACTTTCTCCTTCCCCGGGCGCTAGTAGGTTTACCCAATCGAGGATTTGGCTACCCGCCGCCGTTCCAGCGAGTCGCTCTCTCTGGGACAGCCTGACCGCCGCAGCCAGCTCTTTCCACTCATTATGCAACCCCATTTTCTCTAGAATGTCGTTAGAAGTAGTTATGGGGAGTCCTAGAGCGCACTTCGTGCATCTCCTAATTATGGTGTTTAATTTGTGTTCTTCGGTCTTGTTGATATTTAGGAATGGAGCCGCGTAGCACATTCTGCTCGTGACAAAAGCTTGTACGAGTCTGAGTCTACTAGCCTCCGTGAGACCACTCCTTCTGTTGGACGTCTTCTTAAATACTCTGACTACGAGCTCCGCCTGATCTTTTAATTTCTTAATCAGGCTTTTGTTACTACCCCTGCGGTTGATAATAATACCTAATATTCTAATTTCATCTACTTTCCGGACTTCGTTTCCGTTGACTTTAATTTTGATATCTGGAGTTATCTTCCCACTACTGCTGGTCATTACCAGGTGGTCGAAATTACTCCGCAGCCTTCCACAACGGCTCCCCTTTCTCTCTTTTCACTTTCACTCCAATCTTCCTCACTTCCCTTACGTCACGGTTCAGGTCTCTCCAGAGCAAGTGTGACAGATACTGCGCCTTTACCTTACTGTCAACCAATTATTATCAGTATTATTAGCAAGATGAAAAATACGATCAAATATGCTCAATATACGCTATCCAAAAATATGTGTCATGATGCAGATAGTGTAGTTAAGCGCGAGGATAAAAAGATGAGGAGAACAGCGAAAAATGACGAATTTAAAGAGCGTAGCAGCGTGCTGCCACGTGCTCTGTGTTTACCTGGCTTGGAGTTCCGTTCCTGGTAACCGCCGACGGACTCCAGGCACAGAGGCATCAGCAACGGACCTCCACGCTTCCACACTGCATTCACAGTCGCGTCTCCATAGCCCACATCTCGACATCGAATCAGGCGTCAGCGCGGACTGCTTTCTGAACGTGAATATACCGATCCTGCGCCCTTCTTCCACCAAAATCATGGCCAGCCTACCAAGGTTGTGCTGAGATATCCTGCGCCCTTCTTCCAGCAAAATCATGGCGAATCTGGTAAGGTTGTGTTGACATATCCTGCACCCTTCCACTAAAATCATGGCGAGCCTGCCAAGGTTGTGTTGAAGTAATTTCCTGCGCCTCTGCATAGGGCGAATTTCGTGCCCATCGTGAATGGTGAAAATGGAGCTCGAGATGTTAGTGCTGACGAACTAGCAGCTACTTGTGACGCTTAGAGAAATCCTCTGCTGGTACAAAGAACCGCTTAGCATGGATAAAGAGAAATGGGAAGGGGAATGGGCACAAGCGCGAGAGAACAGGCTTGTTACGCCTAATGCCGTGCCAAAGTATTCTCATGTGGAGGCAGAACTTCATGATAGGGAGTGGTGCCTGAAAGTTACACAAAAGCTTTCTTCAAGCTTCGAAGCCGTACGACAATGCAGGGGTAAACCTCCTCCCTTCAAGGTAATGCACAATATAATGAGACAGCTCTTGAGTTGGAGAAGAGAGCTAACATTGTGACCCCACTATTTATTGAAGCTCATGGGTAATCAGAGGCTGCAGCACTTGATACTTTGACGAATGGAGAGCTCTGGGAGGGGTGTGGAAGCGTAGAGGCCCGCTCCTGAGGCTTTTATCCTTGGAACATGGGGGCCGTTATCTGGAAAAAAAAACCTTTAGCCAGGTAAACACAGAGCACCAGCGAACACGCTCCTGCGCTCTTTTACTTCTTTTTTTTTCCAAATCTACCCCTTCTTTCTTTCCTCGAAGTACAAACACACCATTCGCTTTATGACAATTTGACTTCATCTTCTAGCGAAACGTTCATTTCATTGTCACAATGAACTAATCAACGGCGATTATTTAATGCATAACATTAGTACCGTGAAATTATGTTTGATATAATCTATGCAAGTATATGTAATTTGATATTGTAATGTAAAGTTCAATTTTTATTGCAATGTCAATAATTAAATGTAATTGCGTATTTAAAGTGAATAATAAATAGATTTCAGTTATAGTCGAGGTACATTATCCAACGACATAAAACTCGTGCTGCCTTTTTTCGACATAAGCATCAACGATAGAACAATTGTGTCGATTCTAATGGCGTGATTCGGAAGCTTGATATTAAAAATTAGCTAAATTTCAAGCACAGTCTGCCGATACTCGACGTTTGTATTCAGCGTAGCTTTTCCCCTAAACTCATGACCTTTAGATGAAGTAGGTTTGGATATCGTATAGAGTTTAACGTCGCAAAATGACTCAGGCCGTCAGGGACGCGTGTCGAGAGCTCTGGAAATTTCAACAACTCCCGGTTCATTGACGTGCATTGACATAGCACGGCACACATGCGTCTTTCTTTTCGACTCAGTCTATAAGCAGTCATCGAAGCCAAGATTTAATGCTGCACTATGAGTACAGTGGTTGAGCGCCCTGACCAATGGGCAATTGATGCGGGCCTTATTTTATTAGTTTATTTATTTGTTTTTTAGAATACCTTGAGAGCCCAATAAGCATTGCTACAGGGGGAATACGTGAATTAGTCGCTGTTTGGGAAGGGCAATAAGGTAGAAATGCAACAGGCAAAAACAAGAAGGCAATAAACAACGTATTCACACACTATCAGAAGTCGACGTAACAGTACTTAAAAAGAAGAAAAGAGAAAAAAATGGCAAAGGATTAGCTTGGTTAAGCCCGGTAGATTGCGAAAGCAATACCATGGCTACGCCAAGGTTCAGCTAATGCTCGACTAGTGGTGGTGCTTATGGATATGCTTGTTATGGTTAGACTGTGGTGGTTATACAATGATTCACTCTAGATGCGACATGGATACGCTGTTCCTCCGTCTCTGTAGCTCGCTGCTGTCTCTTACGCTCATTGCGACGAGCTTTCCTAGCGGTAGGTGGCATTGTCGAAGCAGATGTTAAAGCGCCGGCTTAGGCAGCGGCACTACTCTCAGACGGCGCGAGATGGTCGCCCAGCTCTTCGGCGTGACGTCACAACACCTGTTGCGCTCCTGGCGGACAGCGCGGGAGTTAGGCCGCCGGTGGTGGCACCGCCACTGCTCGCAAACGGCGCGAGATGGTCGCCCAGCTCTTTGGCGTGACGTCACACAAAGGTCCCGCGAAAGGTCAATGGTTGCACCGCCACGGTACAGCAAAGGCTTGAAAGTGCAAGTAGTATTGCTTTCGCAACAAAAAATTGTATGCCATTATAACAGCAATTTGGACACTAGTACTATAATTTTTACTGTATAAAAAAAGCACAGAGAAAAATATTGCATGGCAGTAAATAAAAAACAGTCTGCTAAAGCATGGTAAAAACAAGACGGTGATACGTAGAACACTTTTTCTTTTAAGCTGTTATTTTCAAGAAAGTGTTTCGAGAAAAAAAAAAGGAATGATGAAATATGTTTATCCGGCACTGGTAGTCTCCGACGTCAATACCTAAAGGCGACATGTAGTTGAGATCCAGTGTATATGTTTATTTCATGAAATTTCTTTTCTGGGTACGAATATTTTGTAATAGCTCTAACCGAGTGTATTTCCGTCTTTTTTCTAGGAGGTGCCATTGCAGATATATATTCTTTCCAGACGAGCTTACGGTGAAGACATATGTTGATCAACCAAATCGCGTCTCAGGCTTGCGATGACGCTTTAATTATGCGGCATGTTTCTTTTTTTTTCATTTTCAGGGTCCCAATCTGAGCATCCACAGTCAAATTTTGTGCGTGCGTATTGAAGCGTATTTTTCAGCAGAAGCATCCTTAACATTTCATTCTACGACGTTAAGAACGCGGGAAACTTTTCTTGTTATATAATCAACATTGTCATTCTAAATAAGGTCATTTTTTTGCAAGGCATATGGGCAAATATTGTATAAATCCGTTCAGAAATTTCTGCCGCCGACCTTTTATCAACTGTGTGTAATACAATGCTTGCTTCTGAACTGGACAACATTACATTTTGTCATTATGTAAAATTACTTTAGATATATTACATAAACCTAATCTCATTTTAATGTCGCTATGGGTGCATAAGAGTTAGATATCCTACAATAATTAGGGACGCTTAAAAGCAGGCCTGTTTTCACTAGAACACTCATGCAATCATAATCGGGGTCCGTAGCTATCGTGGACGCATGAACCGTCGCTGAGATAGAAGTCTTAATGGCCATCTGTAAAAACTTTTTGCAGCTTTAAAAGTCGCAGACTGCACATGGCATGGTTCTCTTCATCATGACGGGTGCCGCAGTAGGCATCATTCTAAGTTTATTGCAAACATTCACCGCGTATAGCTATTTGGACGTTCGAACCACTTCCCTGACATAGCTATGGAACCGGGGCTCACGCTGAAGCCCGTCCACACGCTTCAGGTGCTGTTAGAAGCCAGCTGCCCCTGTCAGACTCTGAATCTGATGGATCCTCCATTTTTCTCCAAAACCAGTTTTTCAATTGCACTCATACGAGTGCAAGGCCACGAATAGCACCATTACTTTCAGGATACACCCTACATGCTACCGCGGAACAAGTTGACAAACCTAATTTCGGTACAAATCGGAAGAAAAAAAAATTAGCAATAATAATATCGCATATAGCGATGTTACCCCATTATATTATGCAGCGTCATACCTTTGCCCGTAGCGCTTGCAGTTTGCACCTGTTTATTATCAAAAGCACTACCCACTGAAACCTTATGGCAGCGCTAACTAGCCTGTGCGAGTAAAGAGCAAATATTCAAACCAGATGTCCATGCATTCATATATCAGAAATTTTGAATTCTCGGTTCCTTATTTGATCATATAATGTCGGCCAGTTGATTCAAATTTATTGTCAGAGTTAGAAAACATCGAGTTTCCAAACCAGTCTTACATAGCTTATAGCGAGCCCACTACAAACCCTATGATGAAGATGCCATTCATGGGTAGATTCATCCCTAGTAATCAATGTGCTTACAACAGTGTCTGACATTGTCAACAGTGTCACAGTGGCCTCGAAAATTACAATTGGTGGCCAAAGAAACTGTACTTGCCTTTAGTAATATCAAGTTTAAAGCCTTCTAATAATCTCTTCCTTGAATCTGCATGACACAATTGGAACGAACTTTAATTCAGAAATCGCTGGCTATGTTAATAATGATCAGCTCCATAACTAATGTATGCGAAGGATCTCTAACCGACTGTTCAAATTATAATTCCACTAGAATGTTTGTCCTACTTTGTGTGTTTTTGACTCACTATCAAAATTATTGTAATCCATATAACTGGTTTATGTGCAGTGAGAGAGTACAAGCATCTTTTTCCACTTCAGAAGTGGTTCTTATAATGAACGTATACATTATTTTTTATTTATTTTTATTTTTGACTGCCCTTTCTCTCCTGTCGTAAAAAGAAAGCGTTTATGTGCTCCTTTCACCCTTCGGCGTCCGTGTCTCACTCGCCTGGGTTTGTTGTATCTGAAAAACGAGGCTATTTTTGCGGCAATTCAGTGCAGCGAATCCGATGGAATTAGTGTCGTACACTAAAGTACAGTGAAACAAATGCGTAAACAAATGACAGAAAACTAAATATTAGCATGTATCGAGCATTTTATTGCTTGTATGTGAATTGCGCGGCTGATTTGTTTTGCAAACCGGCTTGAATCTTTACAACCCCAAGAACACCTCGGTAGTGTCGAATATATTTTACCATTTGGATCATCGCTTGTTCGATATTTGTTTTATTCTTTCCTAACGCAGAACTAAAACGAAATCAATGCCTTGATCCAAGACCAGCTCCTGATTGCGGGAATAAATTTGCCGTTGCCATTCAGGCATTAAAGAGGAGGAATGCCGTATTTGATTATAGGATATTCACGCTGGAGTGGGTATCATCTTATAACCCCAGGTCGTAAAGCCTGAAGCAAGAACGATAAGTCAGACGCAATGCATTTGCGTTTATTATCATCACGAATGCTTTCATCCTTTTTACTAAGTTGAAGAATTGTCGTTGACTTAAGGTGTAATGCCCCTTTGTTTTTTGCAGAATATTTTCCATTCACTGCGAGGCATTATTTGCGCAGAAAATTGCCTTCGGCGCGGTCCTGTGTAAAAAGAGACCGATACATGTTATTATATTCCTTTATGGTCAACATCAACCCAATAGATAAATTCCACGAGTGAAGACAATCCTTGAAGCTGCTGCCACGTTCCCGCGGGTTATGCAGCATCGCTCAAATTCAAGTCGTTTGAGTGGAAGAAACAAAACAGTCTCACACAATGTCGCAGAGGGGGTAAAAATATTTCTAAATAAGAACCCAGATACTTTGATTTGTTACTAAGGGATCAGCATACATAAAAAGCAGTACCGTATTTTGACGACTCTAAGCACTCCTTCCCACTAATTGTGCAAAAAAAAAAGAATTCTAAATAAACTTTGCATACGAATCTAGGTAACCTATTTATTCGTGGAACAGGTCATATATAAGTCTACACGCGCGCTGCGTATTCAGTCGTAGGGCCGGAGCCATAGGTCCCTATATAGAACGGCGTCTGCAGTGCCATCTCCATATTCTCGTGTTACTGTGTTTCAACATTACACGCAAGTTAATGCACAGAACACCAAAAAACGGCCATAAGCGAACTACATTACTCTATTAGCGTGTTGCCCAGTGGACCTGGAATCGGCGCTCATTCGGCAGAGCTCGGCAGGTGGCTCAAGAATAGCGAGCCCATGTCGCCTTGCTTGGTGTCCAGCTGTTGAGCAGTCGCAACGAAAGCTAGAAAGAATTTTAAAACAGGTGTCGCAGCACTAACTGTAAGCTAACTGGAAATGTCAAAATAACGGCTTGAGGGGCTAGTTGGTGCATCATCGTATTCAGCTATGTGGCGCAAACAAACACAAACACAGGAGAAGATACACACCACACGCGCACACTACCAACTGTAGGAAGAACCGGAAAACACTTCCTCTTCTACACCCAGGCACGTCTCAACTTCCTCTTCTTCTCATTTTCCTCTTCTTTGCCCAGGGGGAAAAGTGGCACTCTCTTCCTCGCAGACCTTAACCTTGTCCAAACATGGCGGTGACCAATCACATCTTCCTCTTCTTCTATTCTTCCTCTTCTTTCCCAAGGGAATATTGACACTGTCTTCCTCTCAGCCCGAAAACATCAACCAAACATGACAGTCACAAAATCTATACTGTCTTGTAAATCCACACCTCTGCTTTGCCCAGCAACTCCTACTTGTGACTTTGTGGTGATATTTGCCTGTCCAGCGTGGTAGGAGTTGCTGGGCAAAGCAGAGGTGTGGATTTACAAGACAGTATAGATTTTGTGACTGTCATGTTTGGTTGATGTTTTCGGGCTGAGAGGAAGACAGTGTCAATATTCCCTTGGGAAAGAAGAGGAAGAATAGAAGAAGAGGAAGATGTGATTGGTCACCGCCATGTTTGGACAAGGTTAAGGTCTGCGAGGAAGAGAGTGCCATTTTTCCCCCTGGGCAAAGAAGAGGAAAATGAGAAGAAGAGGAAGTTGAGACGTGCCTGAGTGTAGAAGAGGAAGTGTTTTCCGGTTCTTCCTACAGTTGGTAGTGTGCGCGTGTGGTGTGTATCTTCTCCTGTGTTTGTGTTTGTTTGCGCCACATATCTGAATACGATAACTGGAAATGCCTTTTTCGAAGAATGTTTATCAAGTTTGTGTTCCAAATAAAATATTATTGCTTGCTGCCGTCTCGTGAGTTGTATGTGAGATTTTTCGAAGCTAAGTACCCCTCTCATTTTCGGCGTCAGGATCGCGAAAAAAGTGGGTGCATAGAACAGAATAAACACATTGACTAACGCTTGTTTTATCCTTCACTGCATTTATTTTGAAACATCCGTGAATACAAAGATCTCTTTTCCAATAATCATGGGGTTTGTGGTGAAAACGATATTCAAATTTACTAATGAGATTACGGATATGAAATAAATGACAAAAAACATTTATTCAATGCCCTTTGATAGCGAAAAAAGTATGTGCACTCTCTAAGAACCTCATTTTGCAGTTGAACATAACGTTTGTTATATTTTATCTTGCTGTTAAAAATATTATGTGAATACTTTCGAATAAGTGCTGGAATGTGATCAAGGCCGCCAAAAGCTCATGTATTTATACTTAAAATATCCGAGATATGTGAAGGCAGTTGTTTGCAAATAATTCTGGAAATCAGCTTCGGTGCTTTACCTATCTCTCCATCAAATTATTCTCAGAAACATAGTTAACGCTCAGTATAATTTTTTTCTTATAATATATTTTCAGCACCTAAATAACAAACTGACAGTCATGTCCCCCTGGGCACGAAAAAAACGACAACACCAAACTTTAAAGGGGCAAACCGTTTTCATTGCACTGGGATGTTTCAGCTCATTTCTCAATACATTAACCACACGTTAAAGAAAACTTTTGCTTCTTGTAAGGAGGATAGCAGATCGCTCCAACCACACAAAGCCCGAATTAGCCTCCGTAGTAGCTAAAATGTGGCGAAAACCAAATATTTACGTAGTTAGAAGTATCCAAAGCCTATTTTTGTGAAACAACTCTTTAAGCGTAATCAAATATTTTAGGCTAGTGTATCTACATATTATGATCCGCAGCCCATTATATGTGTCGGAGTGGTCGTGACGTGGTTCATCCACACAGCGCTCACAATTCCCTAAAGCCATGAGCCACGCACGAAAAATGTTCGGCATCATCTGCAAAGTGCAGCTGGCATTTGTGCCATTAAACTTATAATAAGGATTTTGTTATTTGTTTTTGATGATTTACGTCCGAATGCTGTTACGGCGTAGAAATACTCCACTATTAACCGCAAAACCTCATTACATTTCTGAAATCATAAAACCGTAACACTACACAAATAACACACAACAAAGTGCTTATGGTAAACTCTGCTCATCTCATTATAGTTAGTTTGCAACGCGAAGTACAAAAAGATACAACGAACTGCTAGATATGATCTAGTTTAATAGGTAGTATATGGTACAAAGTCTAGTCAAATAGAGAGAAGGAAGTGTGAAATAGTTATTTATATAAGTAAATAGTAAATAAAGTTATAGACCCGGGTAAACTTTTGCAGCTACCTCCGTTCCTGGCCATGCTGCTCTTCAAATGGAGAAGCGTTTTCAATGCCATATTAGACATGCTATTGTGCACGTCGGCTTTACACGGTAAGCAATTACACCTGGCTGAACACCTGTTCGACAAGAGCGTTTCACAAGTGTAAGGTAACGAAAAGAGCGCCAGTTCACACATGAGTCGGAACACAGGTTTTCCAGGAACTTCTTTTATACATTTAAAGCCTGCCCAATACTCATGATTGACCTGCGCTCCCATTTATTTCTACGCTGTTCCCACGCATTTCATCTAAATTTTGACCGAGTCTGGAACCATACAATGAAAACTGATTTTTCATTCGCTCCAATTCCGTTATTGTTGCTCTTGAAAACGGAAGAAAAAGTAGGTTCTTAGCAGGAAACCTCACCCGTAAAGCGAACAAAAACAGGCCCAAAAACGTGACCTGTCACGAAATGTAGCCCTAATTTGAATTCGGAGCAAATAATTGCTCACCTACTAAATAGACATTCGCTCAACTGAGAATTAAATCTCTCAATGAAGTTGACGCGGCTTTCGACGCAAGCGAACAATTTTGCAGCAATAGCTTCCACTATTAGATAAGACACCATTAGTCATCGTCCTGCAGGAAACTGGAGGAACCACAAAATTGTAACTCTATTGGCACTGCAAAGGTACCGCAGGGAGAAATGCTCATTAATGACTCTCGTCACAACGAAATATTGCAGCCGTCAAGCACGCCCAACAATTGAGACAGATAGAAAAAGTGCAGGGAGAAATCATATCTGAGAAACAGCAGGACCATAACCTATTCCTTCTAAATTTAAATAGCTCACCTAAACTACGAAAAGTCAGATCCAGAGCTCTGCTTCATTAGACTGAAAATTTTAGGCAACCAGCCATTTCTAATAGTCTAATGCAATCATTAGGAATGTGGTTACCAACACAATATCTGAAGTCAGAAAATTTTGGGATCACAAGGAATGGCCTTGGACTCACCGTAAAAATGGACCTTGAGACCCGAACGAGAAATACAAAGAGTGTTAACGCCAGACACATCCCCAGATCTGACGTTTTTGAAAAACGTACTATGTTTGGAATGGAATAACTCGGACCTCTACTTTAGAAGCGGCCCCTCTGTAATCATATTACCGCAGAAGGAAGGCTTCAAGAAACGCAAAGAGCACACGCCGGTCATAGTGCACGGGCCAATAAATACATCGCGGAGTGGACAGAGGCGCTCAAATGCAATATTAGAGAGCAGGCAAAAACACGAAGGCAACCACACCCAAGAGATAGCAGACGGTCATATTCTACAAATGTGGGGAGCTAGACAAAGCTTAGAGCGCCGTTTCAAAATGCAAGATGGAACCGCAAACGCAGGAGGAGTATCGCTAGCCTTAATAAAGAAGTTGAAGCCTATATGTACAAACTATCTGAACAAAATTTGCATAATAGATGTGATAAAATGGAGACCAACATTAACCTCTTGGATCATTTTTGGGCGCCTGTAGACCTCGAAAAATGTAAGACGCATTATGACATAAGACTGGCAAAAAGTATGCACACGTACAACAAAGATGACGAGAATATCACGAGAAAACTAGTAGAAACGTACCCGTTTACAATGGAATACTCAACAAAACAATAGACGTCCCTATAATGGAGGCTGAGGTGAGGACAGAAATAGGCTCGAAACGAATTTAGCCCATGAATCAGGTGGGTTAACGAACAAAACTTTAAGAATCCTAGACGACGAATCGGTTAGACACGTTACAAAGTACATGCAGGAATTCAGAGAAAAGGGAGAGCTGCCACAGCAGTAGAAGACGGTAAATGTCATTCTAATACTAAAACGCGAGAAGCCACCCAAAACTACCAAATTTGAAACCAATCTGCCAAACCTCACGCATACGGAAATCAATGGAACGAGTTGCCCACACCAGACTGCTGGATTTCACTGAGCCGAACAACACTGGTCACACGAGGTGATCGGCTTGCGACCTAATATGTGCACGCAGGTCATCAGGCTCCAACTAAAACACGATATAATAGACTATTAACCAAAACACGCAAAGGCAGTGCTGGGGCTAGACCTCACGCAACATTTTGCTAATGCCGAAACACGAGGTAATGCTACATGGACTGGACAAGTTTAAACGTGGGTATCGAAACTAACAGGTGCATCACAAGTTTTTTAATGGGCAGAGCTCCTCGAATACAATTTGAAGTTAGGATCCCCAGTGGTTGATCTAAGGAGCAAAGGTGCACCACAGGGGTCACTGCTGTCCCATCTATTTTTCAACGTGAAATGGGGCGACAGCACTAACAACTACCAAAGGTCGAGTCACAGAAATTCACCATGTACGCCAGTGACATCACACTCTGGGCGAACCGATTGAGCGATTCGGCCTTTCGAAGTATGGTAAAAGCTTCTACTGGCATCACTGTGAACGACGTGGTCGAGAGAGGATTGACATGCTCTCCACAAAAATTCAAGCCGTTTACACATAATCCGAAGTCCCTGAGGTGCAATGCACCGTCTTGATATAGACATTAAGGGGGATGGTACAGATGCACCAAAAGTTAAAAATTATGAATCTTAGACCCGACCCTTTGGTCGCATGGTCACAATGTCGGGGCCATCAAAAGAATGGGGAGTCACATGATGCAGACCATGAGCCTAATCAGGTGAGTGGCCAATAAAGGCGGAGGGCTAAGAACGAAAATTTTAACCTAGTACAGGCGTACTTCTTTAGCCGCTGCTCCGCCGCTCCGCCACAACAGAAGGAAGCTAATAATGACACTGGAGCCTGTCGAGCGCAGCACAGTCGAAAGTAATATATCCGACAGTAACCACGAGCCCGGCGACGAGCAAGTGCCCTATCCACGACTTATAGAGGCAGAGGCGCAAACTAGACGGCCAGTCAACGCCAAAAGTAAGGCGATCCTTCAGAAGCAGAAGCCAGCCAAATAGGCTCTCCTGCGAAAAGAACTTCAACCAGGTAAATCGCTGACGTTTCAAAGCAATGACAAACAGGTGAAGGTGTAGAATATACGTATTCGCAGTGCCTGGCAGCCACATTCCGCCCCGAACGCTGCCGCAGACGCCGACACATGTCTGTAATGATAAGCCGCTGTAAAAGAGCACAGGTTCCCTCAATAAATGCTCATTCTGTTCTGACTTGTCTTGACTGTAACAGATATCAAGATACAAGTACTCCTCTTTGCATGGTCCGTTCCCTTTATAACGAACCTTGAGGGCCGCGACTCAGGAGGATGACAAAGAGAACGACCAAGTGCCGTCGTTCCGCTCGAGTTAGGACTGGCTGTGTATTAGAGTGGCTTTTTGCAGGTTGCCCGCTGTTCCCGCCTTTGATTTACGCAGGAGTCCAATCTATATTGTATTTGTGCATAAACACATTTCCACTTTGTGGATCTGCGGATTTATTGCGGATTTATTGACGCCTTGGAGATTCACAGCCGCACGCTTCCGATCACAACCATGGCCTCAGGTTCCAGACCTAGTCAAGGTGTTTTATTTTTGCATCAACCCCTTTTTACCTTAATCCTTCTTTTTCTTTTGCAATCCGTTACCTATAAAAACTTCTTCAGCAGTATTGATATATATATATATATATATATATATATATATATATATATATATATATATATATATTAAGCGTGATGAAGAAGACGTCAAAAAGGCGCTCGATACAAGAAAACCGACATTGGAAAAAGGGTTCCGTGTACTGCGGCCCTAATTGAAAATTTTCGCTACGATGAATATTTCTTCTTCACAACATTGAAAAGACGATGGCATCAAGGTTTGACGTTCGTTTAATCAGTGTTTTCTTACCTATATTCTTTTCACTACAAAGCAGCTTTATTTTCTGTATACAGAAAACCCACCATGCAAAAACGTAAACAAAATCAAAACAATTTCCCTTGCTTTGGGAACTAAACAACATTCTTTCTAGCAGCAGTGTTCGGTGAGCGCTCTATGCAGCGCGCACGAAATCAATTTAGTCAGTGTGGAGGAGGCACGTAGCAAGTGCTGAGGCCCACTTCGATCGTGACAAGCAGAAGGTGAGGTGAGGCAAAATTAAGAACAAGAAAAAAAAACGCAGAGGCGAAGAAAAACAAATCAAGAGCACATCTTTTCGGGCAATGTGTCTCGTCGGCAGCCTCTACAAAGAGAATCGGGGCACCACTTAAATTACGAACGCCTCGTTGTTGCTTTCTAACGGAATATTTTACCACATTGCAGTTTCGCTTCTGAATTTCTTTATAGAAAAACGCATTCTCCAATTCTGCGTGTCTCCATTTCCACATGAGAAATGGGGGATGGGTTTCTATTAACAGAGTTGGAAGTCAAGTTTTAGTTCTCTTTTTCTTCAGCTGGAGTGGCGCTTGTCGCGTTCCCACGTGCTCTTACGCGATCACGTTCACGTCCCTAGGCCCAAAGCACAGTCTCCTCAATCCGCTTCAAGAAGTTAGTTTCAGACGCCTCTCATCACGCGCTCGGTTCTTCCCGGGAGTGAATATTAACTCCAGACCCCCTCATCCAATATAAGTTGTGTCTGAGGCCTTATAGAAAAACTTTCCAGCGAATCCGCCCCTGTCACGTTCAGCCGATGAGCCTCAGAGTATTCAAATCTGAGAGTGATCGTGTGCAAAGAAGCGTGAAAGAAAACTAACTTAGTCTTAGCATCGTGTTTCCGGCCTCTTGTGCGTTATAGAAAAAAAAATATCTAGGGTACACCAGAAACGTGCTGGCTTCGATCCACGTTTTCGTTTCCAATCATCTCGCCTTTATCTTTATGACAAGCAAGACCTTCGGAGACAGCTGCGTTAGAGATGTCCGGCTTAGGTTGTGTATCATTATATAACGTACATGTAGCAACAAGGACGAATTCAGAAAATATATTGTTCATTTTGTAGCGAAAAGCACTATTCATGTAGAGTAAAATGATGTCATTCCATCTAGAGAAAAATCTGGTCATTCTATTGGGTAAAAAATTGCGCAAAAAACACAAAGGACAAAGAAGAACACATAAGACGTATGACAAGCGCTAACTACCAACTCTTTATTCAAGCCGAAGACACAGCTTATATATGAAAAAATCGAGCATGCGCAGAAGGGGGCAGATAAAACAGTAGCAGTCAACACAAAAACATGTCTAGAAAGGCACATTCCGCCGAGTACATGTGTACAGACGTATCGCTAACACAACGATCGGATAGCTTATCGATATGATATGCCTCTAATAGAAGTCTAGCCTTATAATTCCCACTTCTGCCCAGAATCGTCGTCTTCCCAAATCCTGCCCTACACTTACAAGAGGCAATGTGCCGCACAAGGTTGGCGTTTTCATCTTTAACTTCAACGTTTCGAGCATGCTCCCTCAACCGGTCATTGACACAGCGGCCAGTTTGTCCAACATATGAGGCACCACAAGAGAGGGGGGATTCGGTAAACCACTCCCACTGCACAGTTCACATAGGGTGACACGTGTTTTTTGCTGCAACCCCCGCCGGCACACCCAGTGATGCGTGGGCAAAGCTTAGAAAGCTTGTTGGGTGCTGTAAACACCAGGGGCACGTTGTGCCTGCCCGCAACTTTTCTAAGGTTGTGTGACAAACGGTGAACATAGGGCACCGCAACCGGCTTGGAAGGAAGGGGTTCAGCTCTTCTTCGGGTGCCCTTCTCTTTTTGCAGGATGGCCTCAGCTACAGCTGATATGACCGGTTTTGGGTAACCTGCTGCTACTAGCCTCAAAACCTGATCATTTAGGCTAGCTTGCATTTTGTGAGGACAAGACTTTTGAAGCGCCGACTCCAGGCAAAGTGAGGCTATGGCTCTTTTAACCACTTTAGAATGCGCCGAATCATAACTTAATAAATCTTTCCTGGATCGGGGGGAGTACATCCAGCAAAGATGGTCATCGCAGAACATCAGCTTAAGGTCTAAAAAACGCAAAGTATTATTATCGGGAAGTTCGTAGGTGAACACTAACCCTTGTCCAAGTTGATTAAAATAAGATAAAACTAGATTAATAGCATGGTCGGGGGATGTAAAGGTCCCCCTTTCTAGAAGAATTAAAAAGTCATCGACATATCTAAAAACTTTAAAAACAGGCCCCCCTTGAACAGACTGTGCAAGAAGGCGGTCAATTGAAGATAAAAAAATGTCACATAAAATGGGCGCCACGCAAGAGCCAATACAAATGCCTTTTCGCTGCAGAAAAAACTGATTGTCATGAGAGATAAAAGTAACCTGTAAATAACGTTCTAGTAATGTTAAAAAATTATCAAGAGAAATTCCAGCTGAGTTCTGGAAAGCCACCGCCCCCGAAGCTTCAATGCAGTCTCTCACAGAAATTAACAATTCGGCATGCGGCACTGAGTAAAACAAATCTTCTATGTCAATAGAAAAGGCGAAAGCTATCCGATCAGTGTTCTGCACAAACTCAACAACTTCTTGCGATTTTTTTATCAGAAAGGGATCATCCACAGGAATGGGCTTAAGCTTGTTCAACAAGAAACTGCTCACGTTGTGCTGCCAGGAACCCCTCTCGCTAACAATGGTCCTGAAAGGCATTTCCGGTTTGTGTGTTTTGGCGGAGAAAAAAAGGGCTAAAGAATTCCGCGAACTAGCATCAATAGCTTTTGCTAGTGAGGGCAACTGCAGGCTTTTACAAAAAGTTATAAACTTCGTTTTTACCCTCACTTGGCTGTTTTTAACACGAACAAAATTTTTCTGCACTGCTTGGAGGGCCTTTTCATTATACAAGCCATTAGGCATGACTACGAACATGCCTTCTTTGTCTGACTGTAGAAGGCTTAAACCACAATTTTTAAAATATTTAACTAATGAATTCACCTCTAACACTCCCGTCTTACGGGACATTGGATATTTAGGGCACCTTTTCAAACAGTCCAATCCTTCCAGAAGGCATCGTTCCTGGTCCTCTTCTGGAGCCTTAGAGGATATGTTCCTGTTGATAGCGAGAAGTTCGTGGGCGGGGACCTTAGGCTGAATTCCAAACTTTGGGCCTTTTTCCAGGACACGCAAGATCCTTTCAGGGACTGAAGCTCCACCGGCGAAAATGACACGGTCTTTCTTCTCAGTCGTAATCTTGGCAGACATGGAACGAAGGTGTGCAAGGTCGACTTTCCAAAGCTGCTCGATAAGCCGTGACGCCAAAAGCTTGGAATCAGTTAACTTCTTATTGGCTACCCAACCGGGATACACACTGTGACATAGAACTCTCAACCAGTCATGAAAGAGCCGAATCTGGCGCCACAACTCTGAGCGTAAAATCTTGACGAAACGCTTAACATGGCCCCATGAAGGTTTGACGGGTCCAACAAGAGCACTAACACTGTCAGGAGTCACCCCTTTCCTGAGGCAGAAGGCTAACTTCCGAGACTGACATGTTGCGTTGACGATTTGCACCACAAGGAGATCGATGAGGGAAGTAGAAGGAGGAGAAACACAAAAAGATGGGCCCGCTGTACTAGAAATGCAGTTGAGAAGAGCGTGTTGCCGGGCTAGTTGGTGATCCATTGGGTAAAAAATTGCGCAAAAAACACAAAGGACAAAGAAGAACACATAAGACGTATGACAAGCGCTAACTACCAACTCTTTATTCAAGCCGAAGACACAGCTTATATATGAAAAAATCGAGCATGCGCAGAAGGGGGCCAAAACACACAAACCGGAAATGCCTTTCAGGACCATTGTTAGCGAGAGGGGTTCCTGGCAGCACAACGTGAGCAGTTTCTTGTTGAACAAGCTTAAGCCCATTCCTGTGGATGATCCCTTTCTGATAAAAAAATCGCAAGAAGTTGTTGAGTTTGTGCAGAACACTGATCGGATAGCTTTCGCCTTTTCTATTGACATAGAAGATTTGTTTTACTCAGTGCCGCATGCCGAATTCTTAATTTCTGTGAGAGACTGCATTGAAGCTTCGGGGGCGGTGGCTTTCCAGAACTCAGCTGGGATTTCTCTTGATAATTTTTTAACATTACTAGAACGTTATTTACAGGTTACTTTTATCTCTCATGACAATCAGTTTTTTCTGCAGCGAAAAGGCATTTGTATTGGCTCTTGCGTGGCGCCCATTTTATGTGACATTTTTTTATCTTCAATTGACCGCCTTCTTGCACAGTCTGTTCAAGGGGGGCCTGTTTTTAAAGTTTTTAGATATGTCGATGACTTTTTAATTCTTCTAGAAAGGGGGACCTTTACATCCCCCGACCATGCTATTAATCTAGTTTTATCTTATTTTAATCAACTTGGACAAGGGTTAGTGTTCACCTACGAACTTCCCGATAATAATACTTTGCGTTTTTTAGACCTTAAGCTGATGTTCTGCGATGACCATCTTTGCTGGATGTACTCCCCCCGATCCAGGAAAGATTTATTAAGTTATGATTCGGCGCATTCTAAAGTGGTTAAAAGAGCCATAGCCTCACTTTGCCTGGAGTCGGCGCTTCAAAAGTCTTGTCCTCACAAAATGCAAGCTAGCCTAAATGATCAGGTTTTGAGGCTAGTAGCAGCAGGTTACCCAAAACCGGTCATATCAGCTGTAGCTGAGGCCATCCTGCAAAAAGAGAAGGGCACCCGAAGAAGAGCTGAACCCCTTCCTTCCAAGCCGGTTGCGGTGCCCTATGTTCACCGTTTGTCACACAACCTTAGAAAAGTTGCGGGCAGGCACAACGTGCCCCTGGTGTTTACAGCACCCAACAAGCTTTCTAAGCTTTGCCCACGCATCACTGGGTGTGCCGGCGGGGGTTGCAGCAAAAAACACGTGTCACCCTATGTGAACTGTGCAGTGGGAGTGGTTTACCGAATCCCCCTCTCTTGTGGTGCCTCATATGTTGGACAAACTGGCCGCTGTGTCAATGACCGGTTGAGGGAGCATGCTCGAAACGTTGAAGTTAAAGATGAAAACGCCAACCTTGTGCGGCACATTGCCTCTTGTAAGTGTAGGGCAGGATTTGGGAAGACGACGATTCTGGGCAGAAGTGGGAATTATAAGGCTAGACTTCTATTAGAGGCATATCATATCGATAAGCTATCCGATCGTTGTGTTAGCGATACGTCTGTACACATGTACTCGGCGGAATGTGCCTTTCTAGACATGTTTTTGTGTTGACTGCTACTGTTTTATCTGCCCCCTTCTGCGCATGCTCGATTTTTTCATATATAAGCTGTGTCTTCGGCTTGAATAAAGAGTTGGTAGTTAGCGCTTGTCATACGTCTTATGTGTTCTTCTTTGTCCTTTGTGTTTTTTGCGCAATTTTTTACCCAATGGATCACCAACTAGCCCGGCAACACGCTCTTCTCAACTGGTCATTCTATGTAGGGTGAATTTCTCTTAGGACCGCACCCCCCCCCCCCTTCACCTCCCCCGCCCTTGTGAGACCACTTTCAGTAGAAGTAGTCGGAACTAACACCTGTACTGAATCAACGCTCACTAAATTACCTAACGAAAACTGCTTAGTATTTCCACTTTTGTATCCCTGTCAGTGCCCTTTGAATGCGCTGCGACAGCACATAGTGTATAACCTAAACTTCTGCGCTGTTGCGCACCTTTTGTAGCACCGCGTAACAGAGTGGATATTGACACTACTTAGCACTTTTCACTACGCAACTGGTCTGACCGCCAATGGGGTAAGTTGTTTCGTAGCTTCTCGGGACGGAGGGCTGGGGGTTAGTTGGAGTATTCCAAAGAAAGATGTTGCCAATGACTGCACCAGAGTTGTCAAATCCTGTTCAGGTCAGGAAGTGCGTTTCCGGCGGTGGCCACCGGATTCAGGTCGCACCCAGATTTGGTTCGTGCAGCTCAATCTACATGGCAGTTTTCTTTTTTTAACATGGGTCGAGAACTGCATCGCACTAGGATTAGAACCAGTAATTTTTTTTCACGCGAGCGGAATATTCTACCTTTAAGCCAATGCCAAAGGAGGTAATTTAAGGAATGAGTTTCAAACTTCGATAAGCGATCTTGACAGGCAAAGCAGTGTGATAGGCTCTGAAATAATAAGAAGAATACTAAAGAAATGTTGGAAAATCTCAAAAATAAACCGCAGTTTACGATATATAGCGACATACTTGAAGTACCAAAAGAATACATCTGCTTAGACGAAGTAGTGGCCCCAGATACAAACCACGAAGGAGAAACAACCGGAAGAATACGATTGCGTGGGCACGCATGTAGCAGATTATGTATGGGAGGTTGCCAGTATCCTAGAAGAGAAAACTATAACAGGAGTATCTTACCGGCACTCACTTATAGGACAGAAACTTGGAGGCTAACGAAAAGGTCGAAGTTACTTGCACAAACTAAAGGCATGTGCCCGTCGTCGCCACAGCTTTTCATATTTTCCTTTCATATGCACATTCACGAAAAACCTTCCTACAACCCAGAAAAGTAGGTTGAAAAATGCCCATATGCACCAGCGACTGCAGGGAACCAGCGTGACACAAGGAGCATGCAGGAAAAAGAGAATGAGAAGGAGCGATAAACGAACGGCTGGCGCGTTTACAACGTGCATCATGAAAAACGTAGCACGTAACAAGCGTGGGAGAGAGAATACGAAGACAGCGGTCGCGACAGAAGATTCTTGCGGGTGTGCCTGCTTGCACCCCGAAGTTTGCAGACTTGGGCCCCATGCATACATCCGGGCCTCATTACCAGGAACGACCGTCATCTTGAGACTCCAGACTTATCGGAATGAGCCGGAAACGCTGGTGACCGAACGCAGGCTGCCCGCGTCTGTCTGCCAAAAGGAGGCTTTGCGGCTATTCTACTTTCATCGGCAACGAACCGGAATCAACTTCACCGGAGTCTACTCGGCACTAACCCAGTATTCGTAACCTGGGTCGGCCTCAGTCAGGGGGATAACACCGGAATACAACCGGCGACCAGCAAATGCGCCAGTTTTCTACACCGAGTCGGTTTCGACAGGACATAGCCTCATGTGAAGAGCCTCCTCCCGGGCACTCCCCCTGAAGAACCAAGCCGCATGGTCGGGGGAAGCCTGTACCAATTTTTTACCGGCTGGGTGGCCGGCGGCAGATTCGAACCATCCACCTTCCGCAGCCGAGGCAGGCGACCAATTCATTTTTTTTTTTAAATTGCAACGTTAAAACAAGCTAGCGAGATTTTTTCTGGGGGCTGTTCCTTTTAAGGTGCATTATGTGATGTTTTTACCTCTTACAGGCGCAAAACCAGCCGTGAACAGAGCTACGAGGTTACGGCATCAAAACGGTAACACTATTCATTTAGTTTCACCATAATTATTTCCTGCCTTCAGTGAGTGTATGTTATCTGTAGGTTACGTTCACAGACACCTCTTGGTAACAATCGCTGTTTAACCCGCTCAGAGGCAACCAGGGAGGAGAAAGAAGTTGCGAGGGCCTACCGTTGAGGAGACGGAATTACGTCTCGGTGCCCTCGCTTAACGGTATTAGTAGTTCTTTAGTTTAACAACTGTTACAATATATATATATATATATATATATATATATATATATATATATATATATATATATATATATATATATATATTGTAGGGGGTGTGTTTATTCAGTCCACGCCGAGGGATTCAGCTGCTCAGGATGAATTCACAGCGGAGCATCAGGCGTACCGAATCACGAAGACAACGACAACTTCTTCGTCCTCGAGAGCGCCAGCACGCGATGCATGACAGTGGCAATAACGATTAAGATTACCACACTACAATATATATATATATATATATATATATATATATATATATATATATATATATATATATTGTGAGCCTTCCGTGGATCTTCTTACATACATACCATCATCATCGTCCCGCGACGCCGGCTCCGGCACGCGCCTGGGTTCGTGATCGGATTAAAACGCTAGAGAAGGCTTCGCTGTCCTTACCATCACGACCTCGCTGTCTAGACCTAGACTTCTTTCACAATATATATATATATATATATATATATATATATATATATATATATATATATATATATATATATATATATATATATATATATATATATATATATATATATATATATATATATGTATATATATATTAGAGGGCAGGAAATTTGCGTACGTGGAAGAAAAGGATGTCTCAGTCAGCAATTAATGGAAAAACGCGAACAACACGACGCCGACACTCTCCGCGATTCGGATTTCTTTTCAACGCGCTTTTATTTGAGTGGCAAGAAAAATACTTTAGGGGCGTCCTAGAGCACACACGGACGAATCTTGTATATTTATACTACCACCGAAGTAAAAGCGCGAAGAAAATAAATACGAATAACGAAGCACCTAGGCTCTACTTTGTTCCCTTTTATTTCCATCACCACAGTACTATACAAGAGCATTACATCACGCGCTCGAAAAGCTGTCCTATGGCAATCAAAGACAAAAAAAACCATCTTTCTTCTTGAGGCCTGAGCGTTAAATCATGTTCTGTAGAATGATTGTCAAGGCACTCTAGTTCTATGATTCAGGTCATCAAGGCTGGATGGCTTCGTCGTATAAACTATATTCTTCATGTATGCCCAAAGGAAAAAGTTCCGGCTACGTCTGAAGCCAAGCAATCGGTCTTTCGCGCCCATTCCAATGCATTGGAAAGGGTGTGCTCTGAACGTTCAGAGCAAGAGAGGATGAGTGTGGTGGAATTTCGCCATGCCGAAACCACATCAGTTTCAGCAAGTTAAGCTAATGTTCGGAAGCGAATTTCGTGACCACATCATTTAGGATGTGCTTTGTATAGTTCCCGCTAGTGATGTTCCCATCAATAAAATAGGCGCCTACAATGCTTTCTTGAAGGAACACTGAACCTGATGGATTTGTCCTCGTACTGAATGCGGGTGGGCGGACAACCAATAATTGGGGTTGTGCAGATTTACTGCGAAGTTTCTGAAGTGGGATTTATCGGTCCGCGTCATGTTGTCTGAATGTTCATGGTTCTCCATGCATTTGATTAGGCACCAATTACTGAAATCTAGCCGGCGCCAAAAATCAGACACTCCCACTGCAGGCATACCGTGTACAGATACTGTTGTACGTTTTGAGAACTCGTCAAACAGCGGAATAATTGCATCCTAATTCATGAGGGATTTCACTCACAGTCACCTGTGGGTTGACGTTTACATAAGCCAAGACGCCAGTTTTAAGCTCTTTGCTGAAAACGGAGCCACGTATTTTACGCTGAGGGTGCACCGACCCTGTCCTCGGAGAGGCTTGTAAAAGTGCAGCGAGAGGGCACACGGCGACTAGGATGCGCATCTTTGTAGAACCAGTGGTTAAAGTGGCCTTCTTCTGCGCGTGCACGTCCGCGGTAACTGTTCTAACCATTTCAGTGGTCGAAAAGCGTCCTCCAAAAGTGGCGGCCATGTCAGCGCTCAACAGACGCGAAAACAATCTCGTTACAAGGTGACCACTCCAAGACATTTCCTAAGGTGACTCCGCTGCTTTCATTCTTCTTTTATTTCTGAATACCTTGCACCGTTTTATGCTGCGTTGCATGTGCTGTAGGCTTTTCTGGGTTATCCTTCTTGCCATGCATCAGCAAAGTATATGCTCGCCGCCGGTGCCATTGGAGCATTTAAGCCCATTTCATTGGCGCAGCGCCAGCAGGCGCGTACATTGTCACTCTGTTCCAGCCTGTGGGACAGTGAACACAACGTCACAGAGTGAAGCGATTTGATTGGCATTGATTTTCGCCGTGCCGTCGGCTCGTGGTTTTCGAATGTCGTTAGAAATGGTCCAAAATAGTTGAGCCTCAGCGTCAAGGGCAATTGCACTTTCCAAAATATAAATGCTGCTATGCTTATTACTGACGGCCGGCTACAAATCACTAACTGCAAGCGGGGGTTATCGGCAATGCTTGAAATGTTAACTATCAAAATGTAATTTAAAAACTTTACTAGTTAACATGATCCGCGTTTTTTTTGATGTCCATCAATAATGATAATATTATGCCTCAAGAAGCTTCTGTCTACCTCAAAAACCCTATTTAAAAAAATTGGTGATGATCTTCACTGACACACCTTGTACACCGAACTGGAGGCTGTGTGTTGAATGTTCTGTTTCACGGGGTTCGTGGTGGTAGCTGTGACATATAGATGTACTTTATAAGATGTGCTAAAATTGAGCATCCGCTTTCTCGAAGGCGCGGTAGTCACTTCTGCGGAAACTGTGGGTGCCAGGCAACTTTATTTCAGCCTTCTGCCTTCGCTGCTGCCCCTTCGTTATGTTTGTGTGGGTCTCACTTTAAAGATATAGCGGACCTGCATGGCCTGTCTTTAAAACAGTATTCTGTCATGGCATAACGAATCAAACCTGGAGGCACCGTAAATATAGATGCCAAAGTTTCCGAGCGGGAACATCTAGGAAGGGCTCGTATTTCTTCCAATAGATTTTGAAGCTTCTACGTAGACCAGCTTATACGACGATATTGGAAGCACATTCGACCTCCTTCCGATACATGCATCCAATGTATATTTCAAAATAAGTATAAAGCGTCTTGAATAGGTATTCACTATTCGCTTGTTGAGTCTTTCCAACGGGCGGCAAAAGTCGAATCTAAAGCAGCACTGAAGCGGCTTTTAAATTCTAACTTGCACCGGAAACACACAGTTCTTATGGGCCCACCTCGAATGCAGAACATGTATTAGCAAGTGCAGGCGACATTAATTTGAAGCGGCAGGTCGCACTTCGCCGTTGCTTTTCTTGCGAATCACTCTTCTCCGCGGTGCTGTAGAAGCCAATAAGGCATGCTATTACAACTCAAGTGAACATCTGGATTTCTCATTTCTGGCCCCAAGTACCAAACAACTTCCTTGGCTAGAGGGGAAACCAGCGGGGAGCGTCTTTCGTCTACTAATATTGTTCCACGCAGTACGGCATTCGGCAAATTAGCCTGCCGTTATTTGCAGGATTAAAAAGCCCTAAGGGAAACATTGACTCACAACTTTGCACAAAAAAGGGTGTTAACGACACACAAGTCGCCTACCGGCCACCGAAAGCTCTTGCTCACTCCTAAAGACTGCCGTTATGAAGCGCACACCCAATGCGTTCTGTTCCAACTGCCATGCTTTGTGCAGCCGGCCATCACGTATTGAGAAAATAAGCAAATACATGAATGGGTAGCAAACTGCATACAACGCCTCTACCACACAAGAGCGAGGCACGAAGCAGGGCGTGAGTCAGGAAAATAGATGAGAACTACTATAAGGATCAAGGAGCCTGCTTTATTAATTCTGCGGGTCCCTGCGAAGGCATCCCAAGCTTAGCCGATAATTCAAGTCGGGGCTGACGAATAGAAATTCAGAGGTTGCGCAAATGAAGGAGTCAGCGATCGTGTTAGCCACAACACACCGAATACCTATATATCGTTACGGACTCCACAACCACCTGCCAAACTAGATGCAAAGCCGGGTTTCTCCTTTGGCTAGTAAAAATGTACCCCAATTCAGGCACCATGATTCAGACAAAGAAGTGATATAGGTACCTAGTCGTCAAGCGATAGTTGGAAACGAGTGTGCACACGCCGCAGCCATAGCATCCCTGTCGTGAGATACCTGATAACTCACCTCGAATCATCACGCTCCCGGCTCGCGCTATAAAACTCGTTATATCAGAGGAGTTCCACTATTACAAGACGTTTTATGTCCAGAAAGCAGACCTTTACCCTGAGGCATCGACGTACCACGAAAACCTGGCATGGGAAAATAGGGCAATGGTCCTGTGCAGCTCCAACTCGCTGCACAAAGACGACTGGTTGCCAGATCACGGGAATCGTCTTCAACTAACGGAACCCCGGACTTATGAAGCGACCAATGCCGCCCGTAACCCTTAAACCATTTTCCTAAAGAAATGTTTGTGACGACACCCGCGTATTTGCACAAAATTCGACTCACCGACGAGCAAAGGAAAAAAAGAAAAATAGTTTCACTGCCATTTCGGCTACAAGTCCCAACGCGTAGGTGCTGGTCGCAAGGCCCCCTGTTCTAAGAGCCGAAACATTAAAAGAAGTCTAATTTTCATTTTCACTGCTCATCTTGGAGCGCGTGCCTTTTACTCGCGCAAGAGGAACACACTAGTGCGGCCATGCGCCGAAGCTGTATGTTCGTACCATCGCGGGTGTCACATTCCGACTCCTTATCGTGGCCAATACTTCTCGGCATAGTCCAGACACAAGTAAAACCTAAACAACGTCAATGTAATGTATTTATAATTACAAGTATAAGGCCACAATTTATACTTCCTATGTAATACACTCTAATTCAGAATGGCGAAATCCTTATTTTCTATGAGAAAACTGAAAGAACGCATGGGCCATGAATATCATTTATAGACAGAACTCTCCCAGAGATCGTGTCACGGACAAGGTCCGTGCTCAGTTCCTATAATGAAAGTGCTTCGTGCGCAGTTTTCTGGGATACGTTTTGTCGCAATCCAACTGTACGATATTTTATGATACTTATGGGAATTAATGCTTGCAATCATCGAAACCTCATATGTGTAAAGAAATCCTGCTTTCAATCGTTTTTCTTGCGTTTTCAAGAAATAGTTAAAACTGACGAAGAAAATGAACAGGGCGTGTTTTTGAATATAATTGCAGGAACGTCCTGGGTTATTATGAGATATTTTGATGAATATATTGAAAAATATGGGCTAAGCTGCAAACTCATACAGAAATGTGCTTCTCAACGCTGATATGCGCTCACAACGAGCAATTAAGACTGCCAAAGGAAACGAGTGTTATCCCTTTTTTAAAGTAAAACTACAAGCCTGAAAGGGACAGTTTAGTTGAAGCTAAGGAATGTGTGAAGAATGACATCTAGAAACTTTTTTGTATTGTATGTGAAAATGGTTTGATTATGTGGCCAGAAAATGCTTCCTTGTGTTCGCTTGAACTGTTTTTTTAACGTCCCAGAGTGATTCTGGCTATGAGAGACGCCGTAGCGGAGGACTCTGAAAATTTCGACCACCTGAGGTTCTTTAACGTGCACTGACATCGCACAGCACAAGGGTGTCTTGCTTTTCGTTGGCATTGAGATGCGGCCGCCAAGGCCGGTATTCGATCCCACGTCCTTGGGAACAGTAGTAGAATATAGTAACCACTGCGCCACCCCGGCGAGGCTCGCTTGAACTGTTATCCTTAGAGCAATGATCGACTTCGCTAATGGCTTTTGATGTAACGGGAAATGCTGCAAAACGACACCATCTCAACAATAAGGGCTCGTGCATGCGAACGGCGAACAGTACTTTATTGTCAAGTGAATGTTCAAAACTCTGTTGACATATATTATGCGTCGGCGATAAGCGAAACAAACGGAACAAAGAAAAAGTAACCTTGGCTCGGGATGCTCGGATTGCCACTCGTACTCAAATTTTGCATTAAGAATTAACGTGACCGTCGGCAATTTTTGGGTACTTTTGACGTCACCGCAGGTAATCTAGCTACGAAAAAAAAATTTCAATAGTTCAAATACAGTGTGTAACGAAACTTGATTGTAGTTAGAACGGTACTTTAAACACCTTACTAGGGGCTAGACTAATTTGGTATGTACCTTGCCAGTAAACAAAAAACAGCGCGATGACGATCAAAGTTAATATATAGTTTTGTATACTGCATCTATCACTGCGCCTATTTTCCAAATCGCTATACATACACGTAATAATAAAATGGTTTTTAATATGAGAATGTGCTCCTGGCGCATGCATTCTGACAGACACGTGATATACTTACCGCCAATAAACTTGACATTTCAAAAACAACGATATACATTATTGCTGCGACAACGTTTAAAAGTTTAAACGAGGGGTGAAGTAGGATTCTAATGCATATTTAAAGGTGCCTACTATGGGATACCTTTCCAATGAGTTTGGAGCTTCTCAACCTGTATGCGCATTCCTCTTCGTCATTTGTTCAGAAAATAAAAATTCATTCTGTAAACAAATAAAATAGGAAAGTGCATATTTTCCACCTTGAACAAGACTGACTATCTATTAGCAGCGTGAAGCAATTGTGCCAAGGAAAGAGACACACTAGGAAGGAGGAAAAGTATAATGACTAATTCTTTAAATATTAGTTTCGGGAACAATGCAAGCACAAGCTTTAGCGTATGAGTAGTAATATTTGCGCACCGGAACTGAATTCATTACAACAGTTTTTTCGAGCCGTCTGTACGAATAAACTTCAATAGCAATGGTTGCATTCTGAATATCTACCAAGCAATGGTTAGGGTCGCAAATTAAGAAATCCCTTACCTGTCGTATGCATGCAATCTGGGTCGTGGCAAGTTCGTTCGGCTACGGCGTTCAACTTCGGCTGCACCAGGGAACTCGGACACAGCTGGTGCCCTCACCTCCATTAGGTGCTGTGATTGGCGATATAGATATTCGGCAATTAAGCCAAAAGCTGGTTTAAGCACAGATACTTCTCATGGAAAGTTGTGCAAGTCCAACTATTGCGAATGAAGCCTATTTTTTTAGATGTGGGAGGGAAGGTGCGACATAGCATTTCGTATCCTTACGGCTTCTCCCAATATGTGTAAGCTCCGTTTCTTCCGTCACCCAAAATAACGCAAATATAATATTAAACAAGCGAAAGCCCTATGATTTTACTCCTCAGAGGTCTCTGCGTTAAGCAAACCAATAAAAAAAGGTCCCCCTCAAAGTACAGATCTTAAGAATTATTCAGCATATTGAGTTTATCATTCACTTATAAAGCTGTAAAAATAGCGCCAGGGTTTGTAGCGAAATCTACACTGCGCTAAGTTTTCAAGACGTCTGCACCTGGCACTGTGCCACGTGACTGTTGTCTAGCAACTATCACGTGGTATAGACCGAAAGCTGGGCAAGGAGTTGGAGGAGGAAAGAAGAAGAGAAGAAGAAAGAAGAATACATTCCTCGGTAGTTGGTAGAGGCGAACGACAACAGCGAGTTGCTAGGATAGAAGATTCGTTCGAACGTTCTGACGGGGGCACATTATACCCATGTGTCCGCAGAAAAATTTACTGCAAAGTTCATAGCCTTCGCTCTATCGCTATGTTCAAGCCATGCTTACACCCCCACAATTTTATTATCTGTTTAGAGCCATCTAGTTCGAGGTAATGGTTTGCCTAAAAAGTTTACATAAGTTTTCTTCAATAGGAAATTTTTTTCCATATTTTGCCATTTTCTTTTACAAAGCACTTATCTCAGTTAATTCACGACCGCGAAAAAGTTACATTTTTAATCAGCGCCGTATCTGATTTGCTCATAAAGACCTAAAAGAAGTAGAAAAAAAAGCAGCTGTCTTCATAAGCCTGCTTCTTTCCACCGCGCCCGTCTACAATATAGAAAACACCAACACCTGGCGTCCTTAAATATCTCACGTCGGACATATCATCGTGTCTTGTATCCTAGTTTTACGATGGGAACAAAATGGAACCAAACTACGTACAGCGCTCAAACAGCATATAAACAAACTTAGTCTTTCCATAGTGTTGAATGTATCGAGCGGCACTTATACATCCAGTTACTGCGTAAATGTTACCTATGAAAATATTTTCTTCTTACATTGCTACTGGTAATTCTGAGAAACGTGTATTTCGTTCTGGTTTCGTTTTTACGTCTTTCACAGCTGTATGCGCATCTTAAAATTTCCAGTACATATGTCCTTTCATTTATGAATTCATCCTGCGATTGTACGTGTATGAATTCTTTATTTCTCCACGGTAAATTCGTTCCATGTAATAAATCTCGAAATAACGAGAAGGCAGTTTAAGCGTTGAATGTGCTTTCTGCCAGCACCTGCCAGTGTAAGAAAAGCTCACAGAACCGACAAGCTGCTTGGGCAGCAATTTCCAGTAGCCCCTCTGTTGTCTTAGCTAGGCAGATAAACTACTTTATCAGCTTCCCAGAGTCGCATTTATATAAATGTTTACACTTATTGTGGAATATAATATATTGGGTTACCCATTGCTAGCCTTCATTAATTGCCTCATTTGGTAGACTGACTGCCCCGGAAAGGCGGTAGTCCTGGGTTCGAACACCGTAATATTAAGCAAGAATATTTATTTAACTATGTACGTTCTGAGGAAGATGTATAGCTTTCCTTTGTAGCCGTATAGACTGCGCATAAATGGGCGCTAATAAGTAATCACTCCCTTATTACAAATTCTGTCCCACTTCGCTTCCATTTCAGCGTCACCACAACGGGCAATATAATTCCCGTTTCCTTGGAATCATCGCCCTAACTATTTAGCTGCCGTTGCGAGGGTCTAAGAGGTTGTCCAGTGAAAGCATCTCAAACTGTGTTTTCCAAAATGTCACTCCATGCATACATTAGCGCCTTCGTCCGGTTGTGCCAACAGGGCGGCCAGCGCACGGTCGCTGGTAAAAGACAAGATGGCGGCTGGCCGCGGCACGCCACCACATGCAAACAAACACGCACACACATAGACAGAAAGAAAGACTCACCTTACTAAAGATCTGAAATAGGCTGGAATTTAAAATTCTCATCCTTTCTGCTTTGCATGGGGAAGGAAATCTGGGGCCCAAAGATGGGAGGGATGTTTTGAAAATAGTAACGCTGAAAACATGTTTATTATAACTGTATCTCCGAACTTTAATATTTTTTTAGCAAACAGCCCCAGCCCTGTGATGCAACCAATTTCCCTGTAACGCACATGCATCGAAAAATGTATCCAGCACCTCCACCACTTGTAATAGGAGTCCTTGAACAGGGAGCTGACCTCTACACCTGGCGCCTAGCCAAGTGTCCTTCAGAACACACACTGTGGGAAAAAAAAGTTTTACCAAACCAAACCAAACAGGGCACTACGCCATCAACAGTCAATGGAACGTTCGGCGATCAGTCGTTGCACTTATGTAAGCACACACCCGAGCATCTGAGAGAGAGCTTCGTCGTCGTTTCCTTTCCTGACAGTCGCGCGCGTTGAACATAGTGGTCGTTCTCTTCAGCATCACGCGCTGAACATATCAGAGCCGAACACCTGTTTTACAATAGGTTTGTGCACGCTCAAAACCACTAGTCATGCTTTTATCACTATTTATTATCGCGCTTGATGCACCAAAAATTATCTGGAAAGATCGCAGACACTTGTGTTCATTTCCAGGTTGTTCCAGTTAACTGCAGCTGCTTTATTTAAATGTTTCTTCGGCTACTTTAAATCGAGCACTGACGAATGTAGCAGGCAATTTGTAGTTCTACAGCCGCCGATAGCGCTTGCTGTTAGGAGAGGAGAGCGAGACACATTCTCCCTTTCTCGTCTTGTGATCACTGACAGCAATTATCAACAATTTTGTAGCTTCTATTTGGTGACTACGCCACCATTTTGAATCTGAGAGACGGAGAATCGTCGTAAATGCTGACGCTCTTGAAAAATCAAAGACAATATTCTATAAATATTCCGGCTATGTTCATTGCGTGCAGACGCATGAGTCATATCACGCCAAAGACTGCGCAGCATTTCATGCTCAACTTGTACAATAACAGAATTATTATTTTACGGGATTAGTTTGTTTTTAGCATACACTGTTCCCTGCTGAAGAATGAGCTTCAATGATAAGGCCATTTGTGATGACACCAGGCACATGCCGCGATGAAAGCTTCTAGGGGTTGCTTTTCAGTCGAGGAACCTATGCCGCCTAACAAAGACACTTCGACTGCCACAGTGACTGGCACTTTGAAGGCATTATAGGGTGAATAATATCCCCAACTCCTCACGATTTATACGGGCAAGAAGCGTTAGCTATCCACGTCGCAGCTATTAATGACCATTACTCTACATCGCAGCCTCCCTACTTATACTCATTCAATAGAAGCATGCGGCGCACAGTGTAGTTAAAGAGGTCCGTTGACAAAGAGAACTTTGAACCCTGCGTGCTCTTGGAGAAAGGGAATAATTCAGTCAATAAAAAGAGCACTGCAAAGCCTTATGATCTTATGCAATATCCTGTATGCGACACTGCCATATCTCTAGCGCCATTCCCTCTATAGTGCTCATCTTCATCGTTCATCCTGTCTTCTCAGACCCCGATCTGAAAAGCAAGATGATAAAAGAAGACAAAGTAAGATTTCTGTTGGGTTAGCGGGGAGCTCACTCGACCATGAGGGCGTTGGCGGGTTTCCGCCTCGCCGGCCACAGTCAGTGGTCCGCCGCCGAGGCCCGCCGCTGTCAGTGAATCCGCAGTCAAATCACGTTGCCATCGGCGGCGCTCGGAAGACTTGCATTCAGTGGCGCGTGTGCGGCTGCTTTTCGGGGCGTTTGGCCACCGATAGCTTCCCATTTGCCCCCTCTTTTCATTTGCTTGGACATTTGGTTTCTTTCTTGCTTTTTGTTGAAATTTAAAAAACAGAATTGCAGCACTAATCAGTGTTGCTGCATTGGAAGCAACAAAATTATATTTGAAAGTTTGGTTAAATGAACCCCAGTTGGCGGTGGACAGCGAGCTGCTCGAAGTTGTAAGAAGGCACGGAGCTCAAGTACCTAGTCAATGAAGATCTGAAAATTTCCAGTGAGAGATTCATTCGATAAAAGATGATGTGGAGGCAGTTTTGAGACTTTGCATGGGGATATTCACTATCGCCTTGGTAATATCCCTCCAGATGAAATTATATCGATGTTGTGTACCGCCATTGCTATTATATACATAAAAGTCGAGGCTAGCGTAGAGGCTCGTAAAAATACACAGTCACGTGTGAGAAAAACAACTGGAGAAAAGTTGAGGAAAAAGGAAAAAAATTAGTTGTGGTTTACCTCGGCTTAACCATATTTGAATTACTGTGGCAACGGCGGAAGCTTCTTTTGCCTGCTACATTATTCCCCTATCACGCCCTATCAGTCTAATGTGCTACATTATTGGGGTATTTATTTACCTTCAGAAAGACTACGAAAATACAAGCGCAGAGACTAGCGTTGCAAATGTCGATGGAACCGCACTCATGTATATAGGACAACGTAAATGAGACGGTAGCTAAAGCCACGTTATGTTTACTAGGGCCCAACCGGAACGAACTGAGGCATTCATTCAAGTATCTTCTTGTTCGACAGTGTTATCATGCCAGAGCTGAAAGAGTTTGCTACTCTAATAGAGGAGGACCTTTGCGCGCGGCGCAGATCAAGGAGAAATTCCGTATCGAGACGGGAAAATTACTAAGATTACCATGTCACATAACGCAACGTAAGAAAGAAGGTGGCGACTACTGCAAGTTTGCTTCGCATTTTGCAGCAGACGCGTAACGACCCTGGAACCAGCCAGCACACCTCAGCTCCTCCCAGGCCCCGGTCGATCAGATGCAGGAAGCGTGTTGCCAAAGGTCGTTAAGCCTTTCTTTTATGTCTCGGAAAGGAAGGTACCTGTGAAGAGCACACCACATACCTCGATGTCCCAGACACGCACGCGCCGCACAAAGCGTTATCCCGTCGTGTCAGGTACGGCAAAGCAAGAGGCGTCTCATCAAGTAGACGACGGTCGTTTAAGGTGTCTCTATAGGTACATCTCTGAGCCACCCAACCTGTTCCGTCTCAGGTCTTGATAACAGATTGTTATTAGCAGCAAAAGGTAACAGAACAGGAGATTAAATGCAGACGTGAAGCCTGTGCAGACGCGTCAGAAGCGCGTTTCATCTTCCTTCAGACGTTGTTGCGCGCTAAGACACGTGTAGTGAAAAACGGCTCTGGAAGAACGCGGCGCATTTCGTTTCGCTTTCTTTGTCAGGACCAACATTTTTACGGTGTCGTGGCGATCTATGTTCGCGCTTTTTTGCCTCCTTTTTCACGCGCGAACTTTCGCGGAAACGTTATGATGCGCCACAAGAGTGCAAAGAAGTATATTGCGCCATTATTAGGGCGACATTTGTTGCTTGCGATATGCGCTGAGTTGCGCTAATCTTTTATCGCGTCACGTTAGCAATTGCTAATATAAAGTTAGCACCGCTTGTTCCCTCCTTCTCACCTGCGCAGCTGTGGGAGATTGCTGGCACAACTTTGTTCGAAATGAGTTATGTTGTGGTTTTCCAAGCGGTCCATTCTCCAGCATTTTATACAGCAGCAAACTGGGGCCTTATTTAAATGCTTCGTGAGGGTAGGAAGTCGCCAAATTTTCTTCTTGCCACCGGTCTACTTAGCAGTGAAGAAAGTAAATAATTTTTTGAATGTCATCCGGGATTGCCCGATAGTGTGCGGGGAATAGCTCTTACATTGTTTTCCACACCGCTCATTTAGAGGCGAATTCCTGTGTCCATGACTCGGCCCGAAAGTAATAAATACCGCTTTATTGCTTCCTGTTCTATTTGTATAAGTTACATGTTCTCTTATCCAAGCATAAGATTCTGGCTCGTTGTAAAGTGTCCTTTTAAGAGCGATGGACCTACGGCGTTCATTTGCGAGTTTCGCGTTACTCCACTTATTCCTGGACCTAGAACATCGTGCGTTCGACAGATGGCGCCACTTGTGCGCCACATGTTTCGTCTCTCTCGCTGCTCACCAAGCATTGTCTTTTTCTCTCACCCTACAGCGAACATCATCGTCTTCATCGTCTTGCTCTGGCACGAGAACACGAAGCTATCACCACAGTCGTTCACGCCTAGTTTAAAACAGCAACACACATTCGCGATGAACAGTAAACATTGCGTATTTGTGAACTTCCAACAGCAAAACACTCTTGTGCTAGGCATTTAACATCGCCGTCTTCACGAGGTTTCCTCTGCGACTTTCTGGAGAGAAAATTCCGAACCGATACCTCCAGTACCCATGCATTGTTTCAAAATTTCTTAATTCAGAAATTAGACAGACCTGTCGCTTCTGCGGTAAAATAACATCCCTAAATCGCATAATTTGGAATTGTTGGGCACATTTAGGTCCCAGGAAACTCATCGCTGCTTCCTCTTTGACACGTGGAATAAAGTGAGGGCCAACGGCTCTCTGGACATCCAATCCCCAGTCATAACATGGGCAAGTGTCGTCCGAGTCTTCATTGTCTCGGACGCACGTGCCAGTACTTACACTGCCCCATCTTTTCTTTCCACAATAAATTTTTACTTGCTCGCTGAAGAAATCTCCGCAGCCGTGCCAGACCGGCTGCCGAGGCCCTCTAATGAGAAGAAGCCTGACTAGGCCGTCTTCGGAAAGCCTGCCAAGTGCGGAAGCGAGCCAAGGTAGAAGCGGGCGCGACGACTGCGGCTGTGGCTGATGGCTAATAAAACTTGGTTCAACCATAGTTGAAACTAGTATTTTTGTGGACATAGCGTCAGGAGTAATACGCAAAAAAAAAACATTCATTTGAGGCAACGTTCTAACAATGTGGGCATGTGATGACCTTCTAGAACAGATTTACACATATAAAAATAGTGTGCTGACAATAATGAGAAAAATAACGTGCCCAGAAAAAAAAAAACCTAAATTTTAGACAGCACGTGGGCGAAATAGAAATCAATAAGTCAGAAACTGAGATAGAGAGGTCTTTGAGCACACATCACAGGGAGGTACCTGTCACGTGTTCATTGCTAGCTCGCCGCTTCCGGTTGGATGCTGCGAGCACGTCATACCGCACTAGTTTGCAACGCGTGCTCTTAGGAGTGATTAGCTCTCTTTCTTACTGTTCGATTTCTTTCTTGATCACATACACTATACACATTTATTGCATTGCTGTGGCTATAGGACAATCTTTTTGGATATTCCAGGAAGTGGAGTGAGTAATACTTACACTGTGCTACACAACCCTTAATAAATAATTAGCTTACCATTATGGCATGAAACTTTGTTGGTCATTATATCTCAACCAGCCACCAAGTTAGCGCGTGTTAATGCCGTTTTGAAGTGTTTCAGAGCAGAACATTTTGAACCGAAAACAATCGTCTATCTCAAAAATCAAAGTTTTTATAAATTCTTCTAAGCATTGACGGAAACAACGTGAACACTGGGCACAGACGGCCACCGGGAAGTTTTTAAGTTTTCTTTTTTGAACTGATATCAAATATTCCTCTTTTTTATTTGCAGTTTTAAAATTTTGGGGAATTTGATGCATTGTGGATAACACATAGAGTAATCTAGAGCTCCAACTTTTCTGTGGAATTAAGAAACTAACCCGCGCAGTAAATAGAAAAAGGCTAGGGCAAACAACTTAAGACATTATGCCAGTTTCTAGGGATTAAAATTAACATTTTTCAGCGCGGCGTTCCTCGAGCGGTTTGAAATTTTTTACTAAATCAGCTGCAACACGAAAACAAGTTTTTAATAGTCTTTTTAAAAGTAATAGTTGCATAGATTTAATGAGTGAAAAATAGCAGATGGCAAAAAGTTTAATATGGCAGCCGCAGGTCTATAAACATGCAACTTTTTAAAGTGGCAAAAATGAATTTTCCAACTTTAATGTATTACAATGTTTTCCGAGAAAACTATGCCGTATCATGCCGCCTAAGGTTTATTCCTTTGTTTTGAGACATTTGCCCACGAGATATAAAAGTTTAGTTGAAATCAAAAGCGGTCATGGTACCTCGATTAATCATTCTTATCTGAACACACACATATTGAAGCGACAGACCTGTTTGACGCTCATAAGCTGTCGCAAGTAGAGGCCAGTGCAGTGATAACCATGACGCACAATGCAATTCTTAATGCACGTATATGTTCTGTAGATCATTGATTTGTTTTCTGCGTCTCTCATAACCTGAGTCGCTTTGGGACGTTAAATCCCACAAACCAAACCATTTGTTTTCTTTTTTTCGTAGCGGTACTGTGCTGCACAATGTTACCCTAAAGTGAATAAAAGAATTAGAAACAATGTTACCAACTGGGAATTGAACTTTAGCCTCCCACGTGAAACGCAAGTTCTCTAACTACAGTACTACTGCCAAGCTTTATTTTTATTTATTGCTATATGTATGAAATTGCAAAATATGCAGCACATAATATTTACAAGTTCGCCAGGCCGTTCACCGGCCGTGAAAAATGGGGCCTTTTCATTTGTGCTCGCTTCCTAGACATCAACTCTGTTTCAGCACCAAAGTCTGGATATTTCAACTAGTCGTCTCCCTCAAATCCCTAGATGGCACCTAGTGAGGACCAATGACTGCAGCGCTCTAAGCGGAAATGACCTTTTTCGGCTTCAATTTCGATACTCACGTGGCATAGCTGTTTGAGCCACTCTCTTCTTCTAGTTCACTCTTGCCATGGGTGAGCATTGCTGAACTTTGCTAGCCAGAGCGCTGAGCGTACTGGAAAATAGCTGAAATGGATGCTGAGAAGCAGAAAGATGGTACAAAATCACTTAAACTAAGCACGAGTTTAATCCTACCAAGAAGGATAGCAAAAGAGGTACAAGCAATACTTAGAGGTGGCTGGAAAAGTAAGTAAACAATTGCATTGCGCTGACTTCAATTGCTAATGCATTTTAACTTATATTTGTCAAAAACGTTTTTGGACTTCTCAATATTGTTTATAGGTACCTTCGTACAAATCAGGAGAAAGTTCTCTAGTGAGTAAGCGCGAATCGGTACCGGAATCTTCTGACCTCTCCATTTTGCTGCCGGAAGACACAAGTTCAAACCGCGCGGATGCTGTATTACCATGCTCGCTGCTGGATGACGTCCAGCACACTGGAGATGATGAATTACCTTTTACTGAGTCCGACAGCACGCTTAGTGAAATAGGCACAGATCGACACAACTTTTGAATTGCGCATTGGAGATGATCAGGCACTTCTTCCTGAATCCGACAACACCTTCAGTTATATAGCAAAGATCTTCAAGGCGCAACAGTTGGTCGCCACTATCCCTTAGAGGCAAGTGTTGAATCGGTAAGAGCGATGTTATACAGCATTTTATATGCGCGAAGTTAATGTAAGTACATGATGTAGTTTGGCGATACCGAATAGAAAATGAGGTAAGTCTGTTAAGTGCCTGAGGTCTCCATTCCATCTTACAAAGGTGCGCCTAATTTTCGCACTTCGCTTGGCTATGGAGAAGCGTCCGAGCGCTTCTATTTGCTCGTCTGCATGCATGTTGTGTGGACATATGAATTTGAAAAAAACACGGTGCAGCGTACCTTATTTTAATAGCCTCATCATGCCTTTCGTACACAAACATACCCTTATCAACATCGTACACATGCCATGTGATTAGAAAGAAAATAATAATAATTGAGTACTAATGCAAGCATTACCACAAAAAAAATCCTCTTATCATGTCACCAAAACCAGGTGACATGTGCAAATTGAGAACTCTCCTAAATGGCTGCACATCAGGCAGAACATTACTGCTACTACAGAGTGTTTCAGTTCGTGTGAGTGCAAAATCAGCAGTGATATCATACGACCAGCACAGGGTCAGGTGTGGGCTAAGTTGGCTGCTGCCCAGGGCCTGGTCTCCGAGTATGGGTCGAGAGGGCCCGTTTATTCTAATGTGCTTGATTTATGAAACTACAAACAACAGAACTTAAGAGAAGCAGGTATTAAGAGGAAAAAGAATGAGGAGATAGGGCTCCCGCCTATTTGGACTTAACATTTGAGGAGTCTGTCAGGCTGCGAAACATGAATTCCCCACTACTATTGAAGGTCCTTTTCGTATGAGATGATCTGCACTTGCTTATAGGATCGGAGACATTTATGATGGTTTCCTGTCAATGGATCCTTCTATTTTGTGGCAGTGCACAACATTGAAAAAAATGTAATTGGAACAATAGGTAAAATCACCAGGAAAACGTTTTTCTACCGCCCCCATCTCTGTAAACCTACATTTCTCAAATATTCCCATCAGTTCTTTTCTGCCAATTTAGTTCTGGGGAGGAAGTTAGGCATTGTCAGTGAGTTCTTGCTGATTGTTTATCGCTATCTTTGGGTCTGATTGTTATTGGCGGTGCTCTCTCCTGTGCGCTGCAGTACTAACACATACCTCTCACACTAATCGCAAAGACATCTTGCCCTTCTTTAGTTTCGTGTAGTTGGAATGAAAAGGGGAACATTGCAGAAGTGTAGTAAATAGGAAAGCGCTGACAATTTTGGGGGAGGGTGTTACCTGCGCTTTCACACAGTGCCCTCTTTTCCTTTATCCTAGCATGCATAAGCAGTTATGTAGGGAAGACAATATTGGGTAGATAATGTGAATGTTCTTTGCTAATGATGCAAACATTCTAGAGGTAGCGCCTATTGTCCTCAGTCATGCTTTTATCATTTAAGACATGAAGAAGTTCTCAGCATGTTCAGCACATTATGCCTATACCTACCTTCTCTCACTGCTGTCAACAAAACCGCGGCAAACTGAAGAATTGCCACTGAGGGTGAAAAGTGTCGCTGAGTGCATGTCTCTGATCTAAAGTTCAGAAAGTAGTGTGCGAAGACAATCTTATATTATTGCGGCTTGTAGACACCCTTTGTTTCTTTTCAGGTTAATTATTAGTGATTAAACCTTGTTTGCGAATCTTTTAAGCTTAGAGACCAACTGTTCATGGTAACCCTGGGCACGTTTCTTTACTTCAATCCTGAGAGATTCAGGTGTATGAACATGTCGCTTTTTATGCAAGCACATAAATATTAGTCCTGCAGAAATATTTTACATTCACTGATGGAGCTGCAGGAGACAGTATTAAGTCTGGACTTGCTGATGACCTTGCTGATTTATTCATTGAGGGGGTCATAAATAGTCATACTGTCAAGAGGTGACAATTTATTGTAGGTACTCAGAAGAAAATGGTACGGGAGATAGAGAAAGTTGTCTGAAAGGGAATCCTGGTGAATTGTGTGAAGATGATGTCCCCCCCTTCGCCATGCAGAAGTTTATTACAGTTAGGAAGTTTGTTCCAGACTATATGCACCGCATACTGCTGAGTGTGTCGCGCCAATTCCTAAGCATATGACTGAAGCGAGTAGGTTCCCCATGTTGTATAGGGTGATTTCCAAAAACACCTGATGACAGAATAAAGACCATTGCACCCCATCGAGATGCCAGGCACATGCCCCTACCCACTACAGAATGGAAATGGTCGAAACCTAAACTGATTTAAAACTGCCTGATGTATTACAGTCTGCCAGTTCTAGATGGAATTTTTGATAGCAAATACCATGCATCATGAGGCATTTCCAGTGGAGGTCCTTCCCAGTATGCTTGGGCCAGTGGGGTCATTTTTGACCTTGCTGGCGCAGAGGAACTGCTTTTAGACTTTCCATGTCCACACTCAAATCCTTTATGGAGAAGAATGCATGCCGTGTGATGTGCACGAGGTTCTCGATATTGGTAACAGTGTTCGACAGTGGGGTTCATTGTGGTCTTACTCTACATTTCCCTTTGAGGCAGGGAACGGAAGTTTGATGTAAGCTGTGAAGGCTGTCAATTGCATTCCTCCTCAGATACGTCGTGTGCTGCAGGTGAAGGGTGTAGTTCAAGAAGGCCTCAAGCAGGCTACTGCTCCCCGTACCATTCAGTACTGTACAGCACTGAACACTGCGGAAACACAAGAATGTTTTAATCTCTAAAGGGGTGTGTTTATTTGGTAGGGCAAAGCCATATGCACCAACAGATCCGGCAACAAAATACTTCATCATCATCATCATCAGCAGCAGCAGCCTGATTATACCCACTGCAGGGCGAAGGCCTCTCCCATATTTCTCCACTTAACCCGGTTCTGTGCTAGCTGCATCCACTTGACCCCTGCGAACTTCTTAATCTCATCCGCCCACCTAACTTTCTGCCGCCCCCTGCTACGCTTTCCTTCCCTTGGAATCCAGTTTGTTACCCTCAGCGACCATCGGTTATACTCTCTTCGCACTACATGTCCTGCCTATGTCCATTTCTTCTTCTTAATTTCCACTAGAATGTCGGTAACTTGAGTTATTTCTCTGACCCACTCTGCACGCTTTCTATCTCTTAATGTTACCCCTAGCATTTTTCCTTCCATAGCCCTCTGGGTTGTCCTCAACTTAAGTAGAGCTCTCTTGGTTAGCCTCCACGTTTCAGCCCCATAGGTGAGTACAGGCAAGATCCAACTGTTGTATACTTTCCTCTTGAGCGATACAAAATACTTATAGCTTGTTTATTAAAAAGAATTGAATATCCCCGCTTGTGTCATAATGGAAGAATATTAATGGGTAGGTACTGCGCAGTCAACACGAAGATAATAACTCTGTACTGCCACTCTGGGATGGGACGTTTGCAGTTTTTGAAACAAGTTTAAGCAGTGGTGTTTGCTTTTGTTCAGCCCTTGAAATGCACTGCTGTCACATACTCGAACACTGAAGTCAGCCATCTGATTAAGTACTTTCATTTTCAGAGGAACTCGCAGTAATGCCTTTCTTCTTCCAATCAGAGTTTTGGGGCTTCGTGCAAATGACTAGCATGCTGATTTCACCTGCACCGTCACTCTCAGTGCAGAAAGTGATCGCATGCTTGTAATTGTAAGAAAGGCATGTGTCATTTTAAATGTATATGCGTGGTTTTCATTATTAGGAGAAACTGGGTCTACTGCATAAAATGAATCTCCTTCGTATGCCACTACTTAAACTATCATTTTTAATGATTGTGCCTACCAGTCCAAAGGCAGTTTGTTTGCCTTTTGTGGATTATATATCATCCTGTTATATCACCCTCATTATCCATTCCTAGAAACTAAACATGGGCCTATGCGATTCACATCTAGGGCATAATTTAAGGAACTAATTCTGATTTCCTGATCAGGAAATTTCGTTTTAAATTACTTGGTATTCCACGTGTTCATTGCCCTTGATTACAAGTGCCACAAGCATATAATGTAGGCTGTGCGTGTTGGTGGTTATCGCCAGAAAAATTTGCTTGGCGCTTTGCTTCTTACCCTGCTTCCTGATATCCGCATTTGAGATTGGCTTCTTCTCATAGGTACTAACACTGCACAAAGCACGCTCTACAGGGTGGAGTTCCTGTACGTTAGTGACGCTCACTATCCATTTCTAGAAAGTAAACATGGGCCTATGCGATCCACTTCTAGTGCGTAAATAGAGGAACTAATTCTGATTTCCTGATAAGGAAAATGCATTTTAAATGACTTCCTTTTGCACGTGTTCATTGTCCTTGATTACAAGTGCTACAAGCATATAATGTTAGCTGTGCGTGTTGGTGGTTATCGCCAGGAAAATTTGCTAGACGCAACGCTTCTTGCCCTGCTTCGTGATATCTTCAATCGAGGTAGGCTAATCCTCATAGTACTAAACTGCACAAAACACGCTCTACAGGATGGAGTGCCTGTACTTTAGTCACGCTCATTATTCATTTCTACAAACGAAACATGGTCCGATGCGATTCACAACTAGTGCGTAATTGAACGAACTGATTCTGACTTTCTCATCAGGAAAATGCGTTTAAAATCGCTTGCTATTGCATGTGTTCTTTGCCCTTTATTACAAGTTTCACGAGCATATAATGTAAGCAGTGCGTGTTGCTGCTTATCGCCAGGAAAATTTGCTAGGCGCTTCGCTTCTTGCACTGCTTCGTGATATCTGCATTTGAGATTGGCTTCCCCGCATAGGAACTAACACTGCACAAAGCACGCTCTACAGGGTAGAGCACCTGCATGCTAGCCATGCTTATAATCCATTTTTAGAAACTAAACATGGGCCTATTCGATTCGCATCTAGTGCGTAATTCAAGGAACTAATTCTGATTTCCTGATCAGGAAAATGCGTTTTAAATTACTTGTTATTGCAAGTGTTCTTTGCCCTTGATTACAAGTGCCACAAGCATATAATGTATGCGGTGGATGTTGCTGGGTATCGCCAGCAAAATTTGCTAGGCGCCATGCTTCTTGCCCTGCTTCGTGATATCTTCATTTGAGATTGGCTTCTCCTCATAGGAACTAAACTGCACAAAGCACGTTCTACCGGGTAGAGTGCCTGCATGCTAGTTATGCTTATAATTCATTTTAGAAACTAAACATGGGCCTATTGGATTCGGATCTAGTGCGTAATTCAAGGAAATAATTCTGATTTCTGAAGGGGTGGGATTAGCAGAAAAGGTACAAGACAATGCAATATATCTGATCATATACAAAAATTGTTGTTTAGGTTGCTAGCAAACGATAAAGGGCAGGTGATGTCGATGATATGCTGGGGAAGGCCGTTCCAATCTTTAGCTGCACGTGGGAAGAAGGAGGCTGAAAAAGTAACAGTTCGGGCACGTGGGCGAAATACTTGAAGCGTTTGGCTAGTGCGGTGGGAAATTTAAGATGTTGGCGGGATGTAGGGGGCACGGTTGTGATGAGTGAAAGAATTTATGGTACAGTGATAGCGTGGCTATACGACGGCGAACGGAAATAGGCGATAGTGCTGATTTAGCTTTTAGGGCTGAAACACTGACGTCGTACGAGTAAGAAGAATGAATGAACCTGGTAGCGCGGTTTTGAACGGCTTCTAGATTGTTTATGAGGTTAATATGATATGGGTCCCATATGGCGGATGCATATTCAAGTTTAGGTCTGATGAGTGACTTGTAGGCGAGCAATTTCACAAGATGCGAGGTGAGGCGAAGGTGACGTTTAAGAAATCCCAGAGTTTTGTTGGCAGATGATATCATGTTAGCAACATGTGCATCGATGTTAGGTCATTAGATAACGTGACACCTAAGTAATTGAAAGATGATACAGATTCTATGGACTCGTTAGCGATTTTGTAATGGAAGGCATGACTCTTTTTGCGACGGGTAATGGAAAGAAGCTTGCATTTGCTAGGGTTCAGTGTCATAAGCCAATTTTTGCACCGTTGTTCAATTTGGTTAAGGTCTTGCTGGAGGGCTTCTTGATCGGTTGTGTTTGTTATTTGGCGGCAAATTACGCAGTCGTCAGCAAACATTCGAATTTGGCAGGATACATGCTGTGGGGGATTGTTAATATATTTTAAAAACAGTAGGGGCGCAAGAACGGAGCCTTATGGGACGCCGGATGTTACAGGGAGAGGGTTGCAAGAGTGGTTGTTCACAATGAATGACTGAAAACGATTTGTTAAGAAGGCCTTAATCCAGTTTAGCACATTAGGATGTAAGTTTAGAATAGAAAGTTTTTGTATTAATCGCTGATGTGGAACTTTATCAAATGCTTTAGCGTAATCCAGAAAGATGGCGTCAACTTGAAGGTTGGCGTCCACTTCAGCACGTAAGTCGTTGAGGAACATGGCTAGTTGTGCTTCGCATGAATACCGCTTGCGGAAACCGTGTTGGGATGGATGGAAGAAATTGTTAGAGTCTAAGAAGTCAATTACTTGAGAGTATATGACATGCTCCGGTCAGGTAGATATAATATTTCTTGACTTTTCAAAGGCTTTTGACAGGGTGTCACATAATAAATTAATAATAAAGATGAAAGCACTGTGTATACCTCCTGAAATAATCAACTGGGTAATATCTTACCTGACAAACCGAAAGCAGTATGTAGAGGTAGAGGGAGCGTGCTCTGAAATTTTAGACGTTTACTCGGGTGTGCCACAGGGATCTGTACTAGAACCGGTCTTATTTAATATTTACATAAATGACCTCGTCGATTCACTGAATCCAACGGCATCAATTAAGCTGTTCGCTGATGATTGTGTCATTTTTAAAACCATAAATTCTCTTTCTGATCAACTTGAGCTAAATGATAATCTAAAATTACTAGCAGAATGGTGTGACAAATGGAACATGATAATTAATTTTGACAAAACTGTTCACATGTGCCTTACCAATAAAAGAAACAAGCTGGAATTTCTTTACAGCATGGATGACAAGATAATTAAACAAGTTGAGGAATATAAGTATTTAGGGGTACAATTACATCCAGGCTTAAATGGACAGCGCACATTGATAACGTGTGCTCTTCAGCTCGTAAAAAACTAGGTTTATTAAAACATAAATTAGGCAGATCAACAGCTGCACTGAGAAACAAGGCGTACAAAGCCATGGTGAGACCCTCTTTGGAGTACGCGAGCATTGTGTGGGACCCCCACACAAAGGTAGAGATAGAAAAACTAGAAAAACTTCAAAAGGTTGGCCGTTCGTTTTATTTATAACCGCTATAAACGCCGAGACTCTCCATCTGCTATGTTAAATGACGCAAACCTGGAGTGCTTGAATGAACGCAGAAAAAATTTGCGAATTAAATTCCTTAATCGCTTATATTTTTCTAAACTAGGTATTGATCCACAAGAATACATAACTAAACACTCGTCAAGGAAGTCTCGTCATAAGCACAAGCACTACATAGAACCTATTTTTGCTCGCACAGATGTGTATAAACTCTCCTTTTTTCCTCACACGATCTCGGATTGGAATGCACTGCCGCATGATTCACCACTACTTATTTCCGACGAGTGACTGCATCATTAATTGACACTGTCTGTAATTCGATGTGTTGTTGACTTTGTGCAGCGTTTCTTTCAACTAGGGTAGTCTTTTGATGCATGATTTCACCCCATTTAGTTTTGTATTAGTATTCATTGTTCGTTTTTTTTTTCCTTTTTTGTGCGTGTTCTGTCAATACCAGTGCTGTCCAGGGTCAGTTTTTTTTGTACTTTCTTTTATACCGTGCCTCTCCTGCTTGGACCATGTTTGGTCCGCAGTATGTGATAAATAAAATAAATAAATATTACATGCTCCATGATCATGCAGGGGACGCTAGTTAGAGAAATTGGATGGTAGTTTAGGGGGGAATTTTTGTCACCTGATTTGTAGAGTGGAACGCACTTCGCAAGTTTCCAGTTTTCCGGAATGAGACCTGTAGAGAGTGATTGCAAAAACAATAATTCTAGATACACCGCACTAATGCACTTCGTGTTTTTTAGTAGTTTAGTGTTTATCTCGTCGAGGCCGGCTGACGAGGAAAGTTTCATTTTCTCAATTAAAGACGAGATGCCAGTTGAAGAAAAAGTTATTGCGTCCATCGGTGAGGTGGCATTAGTAGGAAGTATCCTTGGAGGCGGGTGGCGCTCCTGGGTGAAAACTCACGAGAACGCCGTATTGAAGATGTTAGCGCATTCTGTGTCGGAGGCTTGAATACCGTATGCATGAGTGAGGGCTATTGAGTGTGATGGTCCGGGATTGACAACGCGCCAAAATTTTTGGGGGTTATCGCATAGCATTCGCGGTAGGTCGCTGTTAAAAAATGCGTGTTTAGCATTGCCGACAGAAGTCAAGTATTCTTTTTCGGCTGAAAAATATTTCTCCCACGCTTCGAAACTGCTTTTCAAATTGGCAGCGCGAAAAAGCCGCTTCTTTTTATTCTCGAGTCTTTTTAGTATCTTAGAAAACCAGGGTTTAGAGCGATTTTCACGAAAAGTTATTCTAGGGATAAATTGTTTTGTTAGTTCGTGGAGTTTGTCTTTAAATATTAGCCTATTCTCGTTAACAGATCTCTGCTTATAACCGGCTTCGAAGAGAGGGAACAAAATGCTTAGTTCATGATTTATGGCATTGTAGTTACCCTTGTCATAGAGGGTGATGTTTTCTTTTTTATTTCATGGCGCTTGGTGCGGAAGAAAAAACCTGCTTGAATGACTTTATGGTCGCTAATGGGCTCTAAGTATGTAATGGATGACAAACGGTCAGGATGTGAGCTTAGTATTAAGTCTAAAATGTTGCTCGAATCACCTGCGATGAGTGTTGGGCTGATTAAAAGTTGGTAAAGATTAAAGTTCAAGCAAACATTTAGAAAATCTCTTAATTCTGCACTAATTGGCTGTGAATGAGAGCGGTTGAGCCAGTTTATTCCTGGATAATTAAAATCACCAAATAGAAGAATATGTACGTTCGGATAAGAGGTCATGAGCTGGTTAAGCATATTATTGAGTTCGCGGGAAAAGTTTGGGCTTGCATGCGGAGGCCTATAACATACGCCGATTATGACTGAATGAGGTGAAGCACGGCACAAAAGCCACAGTATCTCTAAGATAGATGGTAGGTGGATGGGTGAACAAGATAATTCCGGTCCAGCAGCGATCAGAACACCACCCCCTCGAGAATCTGTGCGGTCCTTTCGATAAAACAGAAAAATTAGGCAACTCGGCACTAACTTCAGCATCAGTGATATCATTAGTAAGCCAGGTTTCAGTTAACTGGAGCATACTGCTGTTAGATGATGTGACAGCTAGACACGCATTCTGGTTTCGGCATAAAACTGCGAATATTAGTGAAGGTTACAGAGAACGAAAGATGATTATTTGATAAAGTACGGGGACGGGTATTGATTGCTTTTGGGGGAGGTGACCGCTATGGTATCTCTTGAACGGTCTGCGATGGGATATCGTACATATAACGCTTAGCACCAATGTGCAATGTCTTGTAATTTGGCGAAGGCTACAAGGTGGCTACGCGAGGTTTGGACAAAACGAGAGAAGTCTTCGCCGATGCTATAGGATGTGTTCTTTAGTTTCCGGGCATTTGAGAGAATATTGTCTTGAGTTTTGTAGGACGTGAATTTGGCTATTATTGGGGCGACAGCGGTCGTCAGACTGGTGTCCAAGACGATGTGCGCGTTCCATTTCTTTGGGGTCGATTGATATGTTAAGGCGCTCCTGGCAGTGACGAATGATTATTTGTTCAGCCTCAGCATATGTTTCGGTCGTATTAGTGTTTTCAAGGCCATAAAATATTAGATTGTTACACCGCGATCGATTTTCAGCGTCGTCTAGGTGTGATTCTAATGAAGAGACTAAGCAAGCTGTCTGGGCGGCGTTAGTTTAGACAGTATCGAGGTCTGTTTGTAAGGTTTTTAGAGTTTGGTAGGGGCTCTCGAGGTCGGACATTATTTCGTTCAGATTGCAGATGGTTTGGTTTGTCGTTAGTAGTTGGTTTTTTAGTTCGCCCAGCTTGGCGATGAGTAGGGATTGACTGGCTGAAATTTTTTGCACCTCGGCAAGAATGGTGTCAGAATCAGGACCGGGGTTAGTTTCAATATCACCAGATAACAACAACAGAAGGGAGCGGGCAAAATCGGCAACAATAGCACTCGGACACTGTGGGCTTGGCAGCTGCACTAAGAAGTAGTCACTAGTTTTCTTTGCGCATAGGATGTATTAGTGCACCAAGCTGCATTGTGAGGAAGAGCGGATTAGTGGTCTTTGCCATGGCACAGCCACCAAGCCCACGAAGTGTCGTTAACGGATTCTGAGGTTTTATAGTTGAATATGGTGATGTCGACTGTGATGGGCCGATCCAGGAGGCAGAGAGGGTTGCGCAGATCCGTGGCGATGTGTCGACGGCTGCGGTGACGTTGATGTAGCTGGCCTCAAATCCGCCGCAGCCAAAATAACTCGCAGGGAGGGATGACGAACCTGACTGCGCAGTCGTCTGGCCAGGCAGAGAAGCAGGAGAAGCAGCGAGGATCGTGACAAGCACCTGCATTGTCAGAAAGAGCGGATTAGTGGTCATTGCCATGGCACAGCCACCAAGCCCACCGCATCGAGTGCGTAATTCAAGGAAGAATTCTGATTCCCGGATCAGGAAAATGCGTTTTAAATTACTTGATACTGCACGTGTTCATTTCCCTTGATTACAAGTGCCACAAGCATATAATGAATGCTGTGGGTGTTGCTGGGAATCACCAGGAAAATTTGCTCGGCGCCATGCTTCTTGCCCTGCTTCGTGATATCTTCATTTGAGATTCACTTCTCCTCATAGTACTAAACTGCACAAAGCACGCTCTACAGGGTAGAATGCCTGCATGCTAGTCATGCTTATAATGCATTTTTAGAAACTAAACATGTGCCTATTGGATTCGGATCTAGTGCGTAATTCAAGGAAATAATTCTGATTTCCTGATCAGGAATATGCGGCTTAAATTATTTGCTATTCCAAGTGTTCTTTTCCTATGATTAGAAGTGACACAAGCATATAATGTAATCTGTTCGTATTGCTGCTTATAGCCAGGAAAATTTGCTAGGCGCCTCGTTTCGTGTCCTGCTTCATGATATCTGCATTTGAGTTTGGCTTCCCCTCATACGGACTAACACTGCACAAAGCATGCTCTACTGAGTAGAGTGCCTGCATGCAAGTCATGATCATAATCTATTTCTAGAAACTAACCATGGGCATACGCGATTCACGTATCTAGTGTGTAATTCAAGGAACTAATTTTGATTTTCTGATTATGAAAATGCGTTTTAAATTACTTGCAATTGCACTTGTTCATTGCCCTTGATAACAAGTGCCACAAGCATATAATGTAAGCTGTGCGTCTTGCTGCTTATCGCCAGGGAATTTTGCTTGGCGCTTCGCTTCGTGCCCTGCTTCATGATAATTGCATTTACGAATGGCTTCTCCTCATATGTACTAACGCTTCACAAAGCGCGCTCTACAGGGTGGTGTGCCTGTACGTTAGTCAAGCTTATTATCCATTTCTAGAAACTTAATATGGGGCTATGCGATTCACACCTACTGCGTAATTTATGGACTAATTCCGATTTCCTGATTAGGAAAATGTGTTTTAAATTTCTTGCCATACAGTGTTCATTGCCCTTGAAGCTGTGCGTGTTGGTGGTTATCGCCAGGAAAATTTGCCATGCGCCACGCTTCTTGCCCTCCATCGTGATATCTGGATTTCAGATTGGCTTCCCCTCTATATGGACTAACACCGCACAAAGCAAGCTCTACTGAGTAGAGTGCCTGCATGCTAGGCTTGCTCATAATCTATTCCAAGAAACTAAACATGGGCCTACGCGATTCACATATCTAGTGTGTAATTCAAGGAAATAATTTTGATTTTCTGATCATGAAAATGCGTTTTAAATTACTTCCTATTGCACGTGTTCATGGCCTTTGATTACAAGTGCCACAAGCATATAATGTAAGCTGTGCGTGTTGATGGTTATCGCAAGAAAAATTTGCTAGGCGCTTCGCTTCTTGCCCTGCTTCGTGATATCTGCATTTGAGATTGGCTTCTCCTCAAAGGAACTAACACCGCACAAAGCACGCTCTACAGGGTAGAGTGCCTGCACGTTAGTCATGCTCGTAATCCATTTCTAGTATCTAAGCATGGGTCTATGCGATTCACATCTAGAGCGTAATTCGAAGATCTAATTCTTATTTACTGATCAGGAAAATGCGTTTCAAATTATTTGCTACAGCATGTGTTCTTTGCCCTTGAAACAAGTGCGACAAAAATATAATGTAAGCTGTGCGGCTTGCTGCTTATACCCAAGAAAATTTTCTAGGCGCCTCGCTTCTTGCCTTGCTTCGGCGATATCTGCATTTGAGATTGGCTTCTCCTCATGGGAACTAAACTGCACACAGTACGCTCTACAGGGTAGAGCCTGCATGTTAGTCATGTTCATAATCCACTTCTAGAAACTAAATATGAGCCTATGCGATTCACATCCAGTGCGTAATTTAAGGAAGTAATTCTGATTTTCTGATCTGGAAAATGCGTTTTAAAATAATTGCTATTGCTCGTGTTCATTGCCCTCGATTGCAAGTGCCACCGAAATATAATGTTAGCTGTGCGCGTGGCTGGTTATCAACAGAAAATTTGCTTGGCGCTTCGCTTCTTGCCCAGCTTCGTGATATCTGCATTTGAGATTGGCTTCCCCTCATAGTACCTGACACTGCACAAAGCACGCTATACGGGGTAGAGTGCCTGCATACTAGTCATGCATATAATCCATTTTTAGAAACTAAACATGGGCCTATTCGATTCGCATCTAGTGCGTAATTCAAGGAACTAATTCGGATTTTCTGATGAGGAAAATGCTTTTAAAATAGCTATTTCACGTCTTCATTGCCCTCAATTACAAGTGTAACCAATATATAATGTAAGCAGTGCGTGTTGCTGCTTATCGCCAGGAAAATTTGCTAGGCGCTTCGCTTCTGGCACTCCTTCGTGATATCTGCATTTGAGTTTGGCTTCCCCTCATAGTACCTAACACTGCACAAAGCACGCTCTACAGGGTAGAGTGCCTGCATACTATTCATGCATATAATCAATTTTTAGAAACTAAACATGGGCCTATTCGATTCGCATCTAGTGCGTAATTCAAAGAACTAATTCTGATTTCCTGATCGGGAAAATGCGGTTTAAATTACTTGCTATTGCAAGTGTTCTTTGCCTTTGATTATAAGTGAAACAAGCATATAATGTATTCTGTGGGTGTTTCTGGGTATCACCAGGAAAATTTGCTAGGCGTCATGCTACTTGCCCCGCTTCGTGCTATCTTCATTTGAGATTGGCGTCTCCTTATAGTACTAAACTGCATAAAGCACGCTCTACAAGGTAGAGTGCCTGCATGCTAGTCATGCTTATAATGCATTTTTAGAAACTAAACATGTGCCTATTGGATTCGGATCTAGTGCGTAATTCAAAGAAATAATTCTGATTTCCTGATCAGGAATATGCGGTTTAAATTATTTGCTATTGCAAGTGTTCTTTTCCTATGATTAATAGTGACACAAGCATATAATGTATGCTGTGGGTGCTGCTGGGTATCGCCAGGAAAATTTGCTAGGCGCCATGCTTCTTGCCCCGCTTCGTGATATCTTCATTTGAGATTGGCTTCTCCTCATAGTACTAAACTGCACAAAGCACCTTCTACCGGGTAGAGTGCCTGCATGCTATTCATGCTTATAATCCATTTTTAGAAACTAAACGTGCCTATTCGATTCGCATCTAGTGCGTAGTTCAAGGAACTTATTCTGATTTCCTGATCAGGAAAATGCTTAATAAATTACTTGATATTGCACTTGTTAAAGGGGTCGTGAAACGTTTTCCGGAAATTTTGCACGGCTTAGTTAAATGGAATCCTTGTCCTGCATCATATAATATACCTCGATTCGTTTCATCGCCCGCGTTGATTTAATAGCGACAAAAACAGAATTCGGTTTCCTAGCGCGCGTCCTCCTCAACTCAACAGAGTACGTCATAGCGCTAAGCCAATGAGAAGCTCCCGTTGCCGGAGCCTGCTGAGCCAAAGTTGACCATGCTCGGTGTATTTTAGAGGTTCGAACTGTGCCCTACTCTACGCTCACACAGGGTTTTTTAATATGGCCGACGCCTAGGTTCCTTCCTAGGTTCCAGCGTCGCTGTGCTGCTATAGTGAACTAGAATATAGTCGCTACTGTTAAAACATGGTTACATCGTGGGCTTTGAGCCTTACGCCGACGCAACTTTTCGGGTGTCAGGTCGGCGAAGATGGACCTTGCGAGCGACCGGTACAGTAACACTTGTGTCGAGAGGCCGCGGTAACCGCGGCACAACTCCGGCTTGCAGAAGCCCCGACCGTCAGCCTCCCGATCCCAGCCGTTTCGGAACTACGCATTGGTATGTATGTCCGAGTCTTGCAGCCTAGCCTACGTTTGACCGTTGCGAGAGTGCGCAATCGCTAACCGAAGCTTTCGAACAGGTGCAGCTGCGGGCGGTGCGTGCCGATGCCGACTGCTCTTGAGAGCATCTGGCGAGATCCCGGCGGCGACTACGTAGTTGAAGCAGCCGTCTGGGTGTGCCAGATATTCCGCATTTACTCCAAATGCTTCTTGATCATGGACTGCTAGTCGAGAACACAAGGTAAGAACCTTGAGCGAAAGGCGTCATAACTTGAACAAGCGGCACCTGTTTTTCATTTTCTCGAGCAAGAAATGCTGTAATGAAATCTATTGCGGAAGGCAGTGTTAATAAAATAAAGCTTCCCCTTTAACGTTACTTACCTGCGATCATCTACACTGTCTACAGTGTTGATATTGCGCCACGTTAGCGCGAACACATCGCTGGTTTTCATATTTTTCTTGTTTTCGTAGAAGCGCATGAGCATGACGTTTCACCATGCAAATTACTGGTTTGCTTAATTCCATGCACGAGTAAATGAGAAAACACGCATCATCTGATAGTGTGAACTTGCTAAATGGAAAGGGCATGCACATTGATGTGAAGTAACGAGGGGGGGGGGCGGACGCTGTCCGGACAAATTTGCTTGTTTTATTAGCCAGTTATGACCTTCAGCAAGTGCATCACTTCAAAACATAAATACATAAGCAATGCCACAAGAAATGCAGTAAATAAGTACAAAAGCAATCTCATTTCGGAGGACTCTGTGCTAAGTGAAATTGCATGCAGTGAAGTAGCCTGTCTCCTGAGGAAGCCGTGGGAAAATGCACTAAAAAACGACACAGAAAAGAAAAACACACAGAGCAGGACTGGCTTCTGCAGACGATCACTAACTAGCCCGACAACTCTTGTTATAGCCTGTCCCCACTTGCTGCCAGAACAATCACCATACCAGCACTCAAAGTTTTATTTGCTAGTTTTTTTTTTACCCACTTGCATTAGGTGAGTGTTGTATAGTGTGCAAATATAATTAAAAAAATTGACTTCACTGATACCATCATCAACACCTGCACACAGTAAACCTCTCCAAAATGCTTTGACACTGACATTTTACATGTGCTGAAATGTAACAACCAAAAAAAAAAAAGAAAGACGTTCTCCCAAAGGCCAGTACACCGAAACTTCCACAGTTTGAGTAAGTGTTGGAAATTTTACAGTTAGCAAATGAAGTTATAGAGTAGTTTTGCGGTACTTGCAGAAAGTTTGGCACGTGCCGTGTTGTGGGAAAACAACGGAGAGCTGTTGACAGAAGTGCACTTGTAGTTTATGGCTCCTTCGAATAGAATGACTCCATGCACAGAGCTGCTTAATGCATAAGTCGCATACTTAACATCTTCGTGCTATGCGGATGATATCAGCGTGGACATTGACATCGGCCACAACACTAGTATAGAGGGTGTAAGACGACTACCAGGTTTTTTCAGTCAAAAGCTGCATTGCCTTCAGGCATTATTTTGCTGCAGTAGCAAATTGTGATTGCACTGGAGTTCTAATATTGGGTGGGTCTCATTCTCTCTCAATCACCTGCAGCAGAATTCAAAGTTTGCCATACTTCCAGGGAGAATAAATTGACAGTGAAAGTTACACTGTACAGCTTCTGTTAGATGGGAATTAATTGTACAGATGCATGAATAACTTTCAAATTTGTAAAAGACCTAAATCATATTTTCATTTTGCTATGCTGAAAAGTGAATATTGCTTTTTCTCTTGTCAACAGGAGGCACCACTACATCTGCTACAGCCAGCTTGCGCACTGGCTTTGGGGATGCCTCGGCAGACATCACAGTAAAGTCCTCCCTATTTGTAATGCAAGCCAAATAAGGGAAAGGTTTCCATCTGACAGTTACACTGGTTTCCAGTTTGTGCAAGGTTTGTAGAGTCATCACCTTATTCATTCTGAAACAAGCCGGAAAATATGAGAAGAGAGAATTGCAGGACAGCTGGACTAATAACTGGAATTTTATTAAAGGATAGAGGCAAAAGAAGACTTGCACAGAGATGCACATGTAAAAAAGGCCCCAAAAGACTGTTGACCGATTTCTTAGCCACACACACGTCCTTAGCCTTTGCAGTATAGTGTGCCTTTGGACTTGGATCTGTGGCTTCCCTTTTGTAACGAGTGGTTCTTGACCATAAGGAATTTGCTTTTTTTTAGATTTTGATTTTTTAGACCCTTTCTGCTTTCCACGCTTTCACTGCTTTGGGGGTTTTTCGTGCACGTGCATTTCTGTGCAAATCTTCTTTTGCCTCTTTCCTTCAGTAACATTTCAGTTGTTAGTCAAACTTTGTCTTGTGCTCCTCTCACGTGTTTCGTCTTCTGGCTGGTTTTAAGATGAATCAGTACCAACTCATCCAGTTGTTAGTCTTGTTGATATTGTTACGGGGTAGTTCAGCTTGTAGCAGAGGGCGGACACCGAAACCAAGGCTTTCCAACGGACGTTCTCTGTTGGCACCAGCCGACGCTGTTGAACGTCGTCTTCTCTTCAAAACTCACGAGAGTCTTCTTCTTCTTTCCTTATGCGTATGCGTTCTTCTTTCCTTATGCGTTGCACCGCCTAATGTGACACTACCCCGGCGGCTGAAAAGCACCGTCCCGGTGCGTACTAGCGTCCAAACCAGGGTCCATGTAATACGGTTTTAGGCGTGCAACATGGACCGTCTCGGTGCGTGGTGTAGAGGCATGGCGGACGGGATGCAAGGGCACAATTTCGTATGTCACTGGTGTCACTTGTCGTAAAATACGGTAGGGTCCTGTATACCGGGGCAAAAGTTTTTCCGAGAGGCCAACGCGGCGAGCTGGAGTCCACAGCAGCACGAGAGAGCCGCAAGAATACTCGGTGTTGCGATGACAGGAATCATAGCGACGTTTCTGGGAGTGCTGAGAGGCTGCGATTCGGTTGCGAGCCAAAACGCGAGCAGCATCAGCTCGGGCTATGGCGTCACGAGCATATGAGCTGGCAGTGGTGACAGACGGGAGCAGGCTGTCAAAAGGAAGCAGAGGTTCACGGCCGTATAAAAGATAGAAGGGGGAGTAGCAGGTAGTGTCGTGACGCGACGAATTGTAAGCGAATGTCACAAATGGCAGCGTTATGTCCCAGTCGCGGTGGTCATCAGAAACGTACATAGACAACATGTCAGTCAGTGTCCGGTTAAGGCGTTCGGTAAGCCCGTTCGTCTGTGGATGGTAGGCGGTCGTGAAAGAATGACGAACGTTGCACAGCCGTAGGATCTCGTCGACTATCCGAGCCAGAAAGCAACGGCCACGGTCGGTGAGCAGTTGGCGGGGAGCTCCATGGACGAGTATAACGTCGTTGAGGAGGAAAGCAGCGACATCAGTTGCACAACTGGTTGGTATTGCTCGTGTGACCGCGTAGCGTGTTGTGTAATCAGTGGCCACCGCAATCCATTTGTTCCCCGATGCGGACAGTGGAAAAGGCCCTAGAAGATCCAGACCCACTCGAGAAAATGGGTCTATAGGGATGTCGATTGGCTGCAGAAGTCCAGCTGGTAAAAGTGATGGCTTTTTCCGGCGTTGACAGCGGTCACAAGCAGCTACGTAACGGCGGACTGCGCGATATAGGCCTGGCCAAAAGAACCGACGACGCACACTGTCGTATGTGCGAGAGACGCCTAAATGACCCGCTGTAGGAACGTCGTGAAGCTGTTGAAGGACGGCTGAGCGTAGGTGCTGAGGGACTACTAGTAGAAGGTCGGGGCCATCAGGTCGCATATTGTGCCGGTATAAGGTGCCATCGTGGAGCACAAACAAACGAAGAGAAGGGTCATCGCGATCGGCGCTGAGGCGATTGATAATTTCGCGAAGCTGAGGGTCCTGGCGTTGCTCATGGCGAATGTTGGAGAAATCAGAAATAGAGAGCACGCAAGCGTCATTGTCACATTCAGGTTGGCTTGGCGGGTCGACTGGATGACGGGACAGGCAATCGGCGTCTCGATGCAACTGGCCAGACTTATAAATTACTGAAAAATTGTACTCCTGAAGGCGCAAGGCCCAACGTCCAAGGCGGCCAGTAGGGTCTTTGAGTGTAGAAAGCCAACACAGTGCGTGGTGGTCAGTGACTACTGTGAATGGCCGCCCATACAAGTAAGGGCGGAACTTTGTAATGGCCCAAACTAGGGCTAAGCACTCACGTTCAGTGATGGAATAATTTTGTTCGGCCGCAGAGAGGAGTCGGCTGGCATAGGCGATGACGCGGGGTAACCCGAGCTGACGTTGTGCGAGAACGGCACCAATTCCATGACCACTTGCGTCGGTGCGCACTTCTGTGGGCGCTGACGGATTGAAGTGAGCCAACACTGGCGGACCGGTGAGGTGGGCAATAAGAGCGACGAAGGCGGCCGATTGTTCGTGGCCCCAGGTAAAGGAGACCTCTTTTTTCAGAAGCTGCGTGAGCGGACGGGCTATTTCTGCGAAGTTTGGTACAAATCGCCGGAAATATGAGCAAAGACCGAGGAAGCTACGCACGTCGCTGCTAGAATTCGGTATAGGGAAATCCCTTACAGCACGAATTTTGTCGGGATCCGGTTGGATGCCATGGGTGTTGACTAAATGCCCTAGGACCTTGAGTTCCCGGCGACCAAAGGTACACTTCTTGGAGTTCAACTGAAGGCCAGCTCGTCGGAAGACGCCAAGAATTGCCGAAACACGATGGAGGTGGCCTTCAAAGGTTGATGAAAATACGATGACGTCATCGAGGTAGCACAGACATGTGGTCCATTTGAGCCCGCGTAATAGGGAGTCCATCATACGCTCGAATGTCGCAGGGGCATTACATAAGCCGAAAGGCATCACCTTGAATTGGTAGAGGCCATCCGGGGTGACAAAAGCCGTCTTTTCACGATCTCTTTCGTCAACAGAGATCTGCCAATATCCAGAACGGAGATCGATGGAGGAGAAGTAGTTAGCACCGTGCAGGCAGTCGAGAGCGTCATCGATCCTTGGAAGAGGGTACACGTCTTTCTTTGTTATCTTGTTTAGGTGTAGATAATCAACGCAAAACCTCCAGCTGTTGTCTTTCTTTTTGACGAGTACTACCGGAGACGCCCAGGGGCTGCTCGACGGCTCAATAATGTTGCTTGCCAACATTTTCTCTACTTCGTCCTGAATGACCCTGCGTTCGGAAAGAGCAACTCTGTAAGGCCGTCGATGAATAGGTCGGGCATCTCCAGTATCAATACGATGTGTGACGACGGAAGTTTGGCCCAGGGATCCGTGACCGAAATCAAAAATGTCGCTGAATGACCGCAAAAGGCCGGCAAGGGCGCTGGCATATTCGGGACGCAGGTCAGAGGCAACCATGGCTGAGATGCGGTCCTCCGGTCTATGTGATGGGACAGGTTGTGCAGGTACGTCGGCGTGACGGTCGGACAGCACTGCAGAAATGGTAAAGGTGGACAAAGGCGACAGCTCGGCAAGGAAAATGCCCTCCGGGAGAACTTGTGAAGACATGCTGAAGTTGAGTACGGGAATGTAGGTGAGGTTATTCTCGACGTGGACAATGTTATGAGGTAGCATGATGTTGCGCTGTAGAGTGACGTCGGTGATGGGGTTGACAACGTAGTCGCCGTCAGGGAGGGAGGCAAAAGGTGACATGGGCACGTATACTGCTGCCTCGGGAGGTAGGCGAGTAAATGTACTGGAGCGGAGGCGAGGCTGGGATTGGTCAGCACTGGGGTCGTGAACACAATGGGGCAGGGCTAGGCGCAGAAGTCCGGCGGAACAGTCAATGAGTGCGGAATGGGCTGTTAAAAAGTCTAGGCCTAAAATCACGTCTTGAGGACAAGTATTAAGGACGGCGAAGAGCACAGGGACATGGTGGCCGGCGATGCTAACGCGTGCAGTGCACATTCCGATGATGGCAGCAGTTTTTCCATCAGCAACGCGAACTGTAGAGGTGTTAGCGGGCGTAAGAACTTTTTTGAGGCGCTGGCGGAAGGACGAACTAAGAACTGAAATATGGGCTCCACTGTCAATGAGAGCGGGCACAGGGACTCGATCTACGAGGACATTGATCAGGTTGCGGCGTGGTGCGATGGTCGAAACACAGTTGGCTGTCCGGGTTGGTAACGCAGCGTCACGTCCGGGCGCTGCGTTGCCTAGTTTCCCGAGTAGGTGCCTTGGTACGTTGGGGACAAGCTGCGGCGACGAGTAGGTGATCGGGAATGGTGGGCTTGAGGCGATGGAGAACGGCTAGGACGACGGTCTTGCTCTGTGTTCTCAGTACGAAGATGTGCTGGGGGGACAGAAACGCGTCGTGGTGCATAATAGTTATGGCGGGCAGGGCTGTAATAGGGTTGAGAGGGGGGAGCCGGACGGCTGCGGCAATAGCGGGATGTATGGCCAGCTCGACAGCAGACGAAGCAAATAGGCCTATCGTCAGATGTGCGCCACTCCGCAGGATTGCGGGTAGGGTATCGCCGATGACGCATTCAATATACTTCTCTGTAAAGACTGCTCTACTGTGGACTCAGTCCTGCAAGTCTGTCGCCGTTTCGAACAGGCGAAGCAGCGCCGCATCGTCCATCGGTTTCAGCGCCTTCCCAACACGGCGACTACATCCTCATGTGACGACTTGCCCACGTTACAGCAGCCTTCAAGTCAGAATAACCTCACTACCATCGTCCGCAGAGAAATCGAGGCCTTGACTCCTGTTACACATACGTCACCTCCTGCACAGGCAACAATAGCTATGATACAGGCTGTTGTCCGCCAAGAATTCGCTAATATGGGCCTCGTTTCACGGGGTAGTTCAGCTTGTAGCAGAGGGCGGACACCGAAGACAAGGCTTTCCAACGGACGTTCTCTGTAGGCACCAGCCGACGCTGTTGAACGTCGTCTTCTCTTCAAAACTCACGAGAGTCTTCTTCTTCTTTCCTTATGCGTATGCGTTCTTCTTTCCTTATGCGTTGCACCACCTAATGTGACAATATCACTAGCCTGACTGCACCCACTGCTGGGCAAATGCTTCTCCCATATCCATCCGAATAACCCGATCCTGTGCCAGGTGCATGATTCTCGCAAACTTCTTAATTTCATCTGCTTGCCCGAGTTTCTGCCGCCCCCTGCTAAACTTGCCTTCCCTTGGGATCTAAAAGACATATATAGGCTCACTTAGAATGAATTTTGTGTACTCACTCCCTTCCTTTACCTTTGATGCGTAGAATTTTTCTTCTTTTGGAACTGACCGCAGATACATCAGCTGCATCCATATGATCCCCGCAGACTTCCTAATCTCATCTGTCTGCCCGAATTTCTGCCGCCCCCTGCTACGCTTGCCTTCCCCTGGAATCTACAAGACATATATAGGCTCACTTAGAATGAATTTTGTGTGCTCACTCCCCACCTATCCTTTGATGTGTGGAATTTTTTTTAGCACTGACCGCAAATGCATCATAATTGTGCAGTTGTGTATATACTACCTGCTTGTATAGATGTCTCTCCCATATCTATCCAAATAACCCGATCCTCTGTCAGCTGCATCCATCTGATCCCCGCAAACTTTTTATCTGCCTGCCTGAGTTTCTGCTGCCCCCTGCTATACTTGCCTTCCCTTGGAATCTACAAGACATATATAGGCTCACTTAGAATGAATTTTGTGTACTCAATCTCTAACTATACCTTTGTCGGATGCATTTTTTTTTTATTTAGCACTGACCTCAACACATCATGATTGTGAAGCTGTATATACACATTTGTATATTTAGGAGAGAGGAAGACAGCAAAGAAGCGTGAATAAAAGATGTCTTGCTCTAGGTCAACTTCCTTCTAGCCTAAAAATTTTGTATGCACTGATGAACCTGCGGCTAACCAATAAATTATTTTGAAAGCAACATGTCTCTAACACTCATTTGGTAACATTAGATAATGCCCAAATGCACTACGAAGTGGTGGTCCTTGTGGCACTGACAAACCTAGATTTTCTAGTTGCCGCGTTCACCTTTACACGGCCTCGAAAAATAGTGGCTCATGGGGAATAGAAAAATCAAACCATTTTCTGCAAAAGCTGCTTTGAAAGGTGGCCACTATTTTCAGCATTTTGCAGTCTCATTCAGAAGCAAGCCAGCATAATCTGCAATCTGTAGACATGCATACAATAATATGTGCCTTATACTTTGAAATGTACCAGACTTTAACCAGTCATAAAACAGCGTGCTGAAAAGGTATGTATAGTAAAGCCTCCTTCGTTGATGATACCCGTAGTTTGCATGAAAACATCTGCACTAGAACCTGCATGACGTTGAGTTAATTGGCCTGCTGGTTGAATATGCCACCAAAATGCTGGTAATACAATGAACTTTGTCGGTGCTGGGGTCAAGTCTAGAAATATAAAGTTGGGATGATTTAATTGTGAAACCTTGCTGCTGAATTCACTGCAGGCTAGAATGTAACAGGATTAAAGGGCAGCTGTAGACGTAAGGGCAGTCCACATTGTCACGGCATCTTATGCGTCCTAGTACACATATCTACGTACCGTGCATGTTTTGCTAGTAAACAATGTATCCACAGATTTGCGAAGCTCCAAGAATGCTACACTGATGCTGTCTGAGTAGCTGCTTGTGTCGCTGAATATTGTGAAAGCCTTTTGATGGAACGAAAACTGCTTGGTGAATACTTATGCAGAGTGAGGTTGGTCAGGAGCGCAGGTGATATGTACACGCTCGCAATTTAACCATACAAGCACAGACTGTATGATACTCATACAAATTGAAAAATATAAGGGAAGGAATTGAACTGAAGACTTCGCGGTTCGACAGTCCAAACTTCTACTACATGTGCTTTGGGCTGTGTGTGCTAGCCCACCTGCAATCTGATTGCCCGAGCCAGGAAAATGGTACACACCCATATGAGCACCACTACCAGTACTCTTTAACATGTACATAGAAGTGCAGGTGCTTGGGATAAACCTTGGCTGCCGCAATGCACCTCAAACAATGGCATGTTAGCCAGAATAGCAGGTTGGGCTTGTTGGTTTTCCATCCTGAGGTAACAGCGCAAAATGTGGACGGGAGCACAAGACGAGAAGACGATGAGACATTGTGTCGTCTTCTCGTCTTGTGCTCCCATCCACGTTTTGTGCTGTTACTTCAGAATGTCACTGCCTGCCCAATATCTACATAATTGTCACACGAACCACTTTGTGTGTATTTACGACTACTTGCACAACACCATTGCCACCCACTGATGATGAGCAGCTGAACAGCAGTTTTTCACGTACACTCCGCTGCCATTAGTTACAAATGCTATCACGCTACGACTTCCCATACCACCCCACCCAACCTCTGTGTGTAATGACTCAACCTTTGGTGCGTTTGCATGCTCTCGGGATACTGGAGAAATCCAAGATATCAATTAGTAGATTCAAGCAACTTAATCTGACATACATCTGGTGAGAATATTACAACTCTATCCATGTATACACAGATCTGTATCACCGCAAGCGTCGCCTACAATTGTGGTGATGCCGCTCAGAACATGACTCATCTTTTTTTAAGGGCATAATTCTCCACAAACCGCTGCTGAGCTTGTGGCCCCTTGGTAAGAGGCTTTCCACATCTGTGGGAAACCACTTTAGAAGTGGTGTGAATTCACAGTTTCAAAGCCTGCATTACAAATTTTTGGAAGTTTTCAACACCACACCCTTACCAGCCTTTGGCACTACACATCACTGAGTTCCTTATATCTACTTGTCCTCAAGGCCACAAGGTAGTGCTTTAGTGGATCCATACCCCCTTGCCAATTATATGCCATTATGCATGCTTTCTCCATATACCATCTAAATGTGGTTTCACACACAAATATTTATACTTAATTGGACAGGCGGACTGCCCAGGATGTTCCACATGTGACATTACGGAGACTCTGGAGCGTGTACTAGTGGTGTGTCCCAGTATATGCGTGCAAAACAATAACTCGAGTTACTTCTTTGAAGTGTTTTGGCAACAGGCCTCTCTCAAAGGACTTATTGGCCGGTTGGCCAGAAATGGAAAGCTCTACAGGCAGTGCAGGCTTTCTGCTGCTTCTTGCATGACACAGGACTTGACTCGTGACTGTGGTGCAAGTTACTATTCCTGTATATATTTTAATCAAGTCATGACCCTCTTTGTTCTTCTCTTTCTGTAGCAGGTCAGATATTAAACTTTTAAGCCAATCTATCCGCCTTTCCAATCAATAACACTTGCGTGAATGCATTTCTCCTGGATGGTTGATCTGGTAATCACACCATCGTAATGCAAGGACATGGGGTGTATGAGCTTTTGAGGTGAACAATTTTTACCCTAGAAATGTCTTTTAAATGATGTGAAGGATTCTGAGCTCTGCTCAACATGATCCTCCTCTTTGGAGTCTTCATCAGGTTCTATGGGACTAGATGAGTGCTGTGGAAAGAACGTGATCGAAGTGGAACCAAGGGGCCTGTTCTGGGTGGTACGATATGCTGGTAGGGGCACCTGTTGTTCTGGCCTCACGGTACCGCTCAAAATAAAAAAAAAATCCAAAATGCGCATATTACTGCTATGAGGGCAATCTGGCAGGAAACAATCAAATAGAACTGGTGGCTTCTGCGAGTCGAGTAGTTCTCAAATAAGCATATCTGTAAGGCTACAAATCGCAACTACGTTTACTGCCTTTATCACGCGACCTACACTTTTTTTTGCCAATGCACTGGGCCAGCGGTTTTGCGTCGGTACGACGCATCGTTTGAGGTGAGCTTTCTTCGTTTCCGGTCCATGCCGAGGCTTCGAATGACGCCAAGGTTCATTTAGGACTTCCAGTAGAAAGTAGTACGAACACATGAACCCAATCGGTGTGCCAAAACTTGTGAAAGCGAACGTTACTTCCACTCGGAGAAGCCGTGCTGCAATCGATCGCGACGTACACGGTTGGCATAGCGAGCACTCAAACACGCACAACACGCCTAAACCCAGAACCTAACGGTGACAGGAAAAATAGGCGAAGTCTGAGCACTGTAGACGTTGTAGGAAGTATGCTTCCTCTTTTTTTTTTTTTTTTTTTTTGAGAAAGGTTACGAGAGAGGCGTCGGGAAGGTGGGGGAGCAAAGCTGCGACAACGCGTAGGGTGAAAGGGCCACCCAAGTACATTGTAGCAACCTTTTTTTTTTTTTCGGTTTCCGGCTTTCCGTGTAGTGCCATAGTTCAGGTCATCCGGCCGAAATAAAGGAAGCGAAGCTCGACACGCTATTCTCAGTGATGCAGCGCGGAGGCGAGCAACTAATATACGAGTACGCGCCGCGGCGCCCGCTCCTGAAACACTCCACCCACCACTCGGATTGAACACACTTGTCGATTTCTTTGACCTGGAACCGTATTTAGATCGTATCTTTAATGACGCCGAGAATAATAATAATTAAAAAAATTACAGCAGCGGCCGCACAACCAAGTTGTACCTGTGGTATGAGACTGCTCAAGACGTTGTGCTCCATCACGAATGTTCACAAAAAGAAAAAGAAAATAACAACAAATTAGATTGGAACCATTGTCATTTGGAGTACCCGGCGGAGCGAGGTATAGCCGTCGTTACCGAAAATCTGAACTTGAGCGTCACCTCTCGCTCTGTTCCAGAGCGCAGCGAGAAGCAGACACCACCCGTAAAGTAAGCTTTACCACCCGTCCTGCTCCGCCGCCGCCGCCGACCGCGCGTCACGTGACAGTATTGTTGAAGAAATGCGTTTGCGTGAGCGAATAATTGATATAATGTATTTTTATTTGCTAACTTTAACAGCAACCTACTATTGTATGGGAAATAATGATTATATCTGCGTTTCCAAAAGGCTAAACATGACGTAGGCGAGTACTTCTAATTCCGGCCTACAGGGTCGCATGGTCGCTTCAGGAACGCAAAAATGCTTTGATTTCAGAATGGTATTATTAAATGCAGAAGCAATATTTCGACGAGATATTTTGGAATAGGCATACCTAATGTTTACCGAAGCAAGGAAAATTGCAACTGGGCTGCTACATTTTCGTTTCACGACCCCTTTAATTGTCCTTGTTTACAAGTGCCGCAAGCATATAATGTATGCTGTGGGTGTTGCTGGGTATCGCCAGGGAAATTTGCTAGGCGCCATGCTCCTTGCCCCGCAACGTGATATCTTCATTTGAGATTGGCTTCTCCTCATAGTACGAACTCCGCAAAGCACGCTCTACAGGGTAGAGTGCCTGCATGCTAGTCATGCTTATAATCCGTTTTTAGAAACTAAACATGGGCCTTTTCGATTCGCATCTAGTGCGTGCTTCAAGGAACTAATACTGATTTGCTGATCAGGAAAATGCGTATTAAATTACCTGATATATCACGTGTCCATTGTCCTTGATTACAAGTGCCACAAGCATATAATGTATGCTTTGGGTGTTGCTGGGTATCGCCAGGAAAATTTGCTAGGCGCCTCGCTTCTTGCCTTGCTTCGTGATATCTTCATTTGAGATTGGCTTCTCCTCATAGGAACTAAAACCGCACAAAGCACGCTCTACAGGGTAGAGTGCCTGCATACTAGTCATGCATATAATCCATTTTTAAAAACTAAACATGGCCCTATGCGATTCACATCTAGGGCGTTATTCAAGGAACCAATTCTGATTTCCTGATCAGGAAAATGCGTTTTAAATTACTTGATATTACACATGTTCATTGCCATTGATTACAAGTGCCACAAGCTTCTAACGTAATCTGTTCGTGTTGCTGCTTATCGCCAGAAAATTTGCTTGGCGCTTCGCTTCTTGCCCTGCTTCGTGATATCTGCATTTGATATTGGCTTCCCCTCGTAGTACCTAACCCTGCACTGAGCACGCCATACAGGGTAGAGTGCCTGCATGCTAGTCATGCTTATAATCCATTTTTAGAAACTAAACATGGGCCTAATCGATTCGCATCTAGTGCGTAATTCAAGGAACTAATTCTGATTTTCTGATGAGGAAAATGCTTTTAAAATAGCTATTGCACGTGTTCGTTGCCCTCAATTACAAGTGCCACCAAAATATAATGTAAGCTGTGGGTGTTCCTGCTTATCGCCAGGAAATTTTGCTGGGCGCTTCCCTTCTGCTTCGTGATATCTGCATTTGAGTTTGGCTTCCCCTCATAGGACCTAACATTGTGCAATGCACGCTCTACAGGGTAGAGTGCCTGCATGCTAGTCATGCTTATAATCCATTTTTAGAAAATAAACATGGGCCTATTCGATTCGCATCTAGTGCGTACTTCAAGGAGCCAATTCTGATTTCCTGATCAGGAAAATGCTTATTAATTACTTGATATTGCACGTGTTCATTGTCACTGATTACAAGTGCCACAAGCATATAATGTATGCTGTGGGTGTTGCTCGGTAGCGGCAGGAAAATTTGCTAGGCGCCATGCTTCTTGCCCCGCTTCGTTATATCTTCATTTGAGCTTGGCTTCTGCTCCTAATCCTAAACTGCACAAAACACGCTTTACAGGGTAGAGTACCTGCATGCTTGTCATGCTTATAATCCATTTTTAGAAAATAAACATGGGCCTATTCGATTCGCATGTAGTGCCTAATTCAAGGAACTAATTCTGATTTCCTGATCAGGAAAATGCGTATGAAATTACTTGATATTGCAGGCTTTCATTGTCCTTGATTACAAGCGCCACAAGCATATAATGTATTCTGTGGGTGTTGCTGGTTATGGCCGGGGAAATTTGCTAGGCGCCATGCTTCTTGCCCCGCCACGTGATATCTTCATTTGAGATTGGCTTCTCCTCATAGTACTAAACTGCACAAAGCACGCTCTACAGGGTAGAGTGCTTGCATGCTAGTCATGCTTATATTCCATTTTTAGAAACTAAACATGGGCCTATTAAATTCGCATCTAGTGCCTACTTCAAGGAACTAATTTTGATTTCCAGATCAGGAAAATCGGTATTAAATTCCTTGATATAGCACGTGTTAATTGCCCTTGATAACAAGGGCCACAAGCATATAATGTATGCTGTTGGTGTTGCTGGGTTTCGCCAGGAAATTTTGCCAGGGTCCTCGCTTCTTGCCTTGCTTCGTGATATCTGCATTTGAGATTGGCGTCTCCTCATAGAAACTAACACCGCACAAAACACGCTCTACAGTGTAGAGTTACTGCATGTTATTTATGGTCATAATCCATTTCTAGAATCTAAGCATGGGCCTATGCGATTCACATCTAGTGCGTAATTCAAGGTACTAATTCTTATTTTCTGATCAGGAATATGCGTTTTAAATTTTTTGCTATAGCAAGTGTTCTTTGCCCTTGATTACAAGTGCCACAAAAATATAATGTAAGCTGTGCGTGTTGCTGCTTATCGCCAGAAAAATTTCTTATTCGCCTCGCTTCTTGCCCTGCTTCATGATATCTGCATTTAAGATTGGCTTCTCCTTATATGTACAAACACTGCACAAAGAACGCTCTACAGGGTGGTGTGCCTGTACATTAGTCATGCTTATTATCTATTTCTAGAAACTTAACATGGGCCTATGCGATTCACATCTAGTGCGTAATTTAGGGACAAATTCTGATTTCCTCATCAGGAAAATGTGTTTTAAATTTCTTGCTATTGACAGTGTTCATTGCCCCTGAAGATGTGCATGTTCGTGGCTATCGCCAGCAAATTTTGCCATGCGCCTCGCTTCTTGCCCTGCTTATTGATATCTGCATTTAAGATTGACTTCTCCTTATATATACAAACACTGCCCAAAGCAAGCTCTACTGAGTAGAGTGCCTGCATGCAAGTCCTGCTCATAATCTATTTCCAGAAAATAAACGTGGGCCTACGCAATTCACATATCTAGTGTGTAACTCAAGGAACTAATTTTGATTTTCTGATCATGAAAATGCGTTTTAAATTACTTGCTATTGCACGTGTTCATGGCCTTTGATTACAAGTGCCACAAGTATGTAATGTATTCTGTTCGTTTTGCTGCTTATCGCCAGGAAAATGTGCTAGGCGCCTCGTTTCGTGTCCTGCTTCATATCTGCATTTGAGATTGGCTTCCCCTCATAGGGACTAACACTGCACAAAGCATGCTCTACTGACTAGAGTGCCTGCATGCTAGTCATGCTCATAATCTATTTCTAGAAACTAACCATGGGCCTACGCGATTCGCATGTCTAGTATGCAATTCAAGGAACTAATTTTGATTTTCTGATTATGAAATCGTTTTAAATTACTTGCAATTGCACATGTTCATTGCCCTTGGTTACAAGTGCCACAAGCATATAATGTAATCTGCGCGACTTGCTGCTTATTGTCAGGGAAATTTGCTTGTCACTTCGCTTCTTGCCCTGCTTCATGATATTTGCAATTAAGGTTGGCTTCTCCTATATGTACTAAGACTTCACAAAGCGCGCTCTACAGCGTGGTGTGCCTGTACGTTAGTCATGCTTATTATCCATTTCTCGAAACTTAATATGGGGCTATGCGATTCACACCTACTGCGTTATTTATGGACTAATTCTGATTTCCTGATTAGGAAAATGTGCTTTAAGTTTCTTGCCATACAGTGTTCATTGCCCTTGAAGCTGTGCGTGTTGGTGGTTATCGCCAGGAAAATTTGCCATGCGCCACGCGCCTTCCCTGCTGCGTGGTATCTGCATTTGAGATTACATTCTCCTCCATAGGGACTCACACTGCACAAAGCAAGCGTTACTGAGTAGAGTGCCTGCATGCTAGGCTTGCTCATAATCTATTCCAAGAAACTAAACATTGGCCAACGCGATTCACATATCTAGTGTGTAATTCATAGAACTAATTTTAATTTTCTGGTCATGAAAATGCGTTTTAAATTACTTGCTATTGCACGTGTTCGTGGCCTTTGATTACAAGTGCCACAAGCATATAATGTAAGTTTGGGTGTTGCTGGGTATCGCCAGGAAAATTTGCTAGGCGCCATGCTTCTTGCCCCGCGTCGTGATATCTTCTTTTAGGATTGGCTTCTCCTCATAGTACTGAACTATATAAAGCACGCTCTACAGGGTAGGGTGCCTGCATGCTAGTCATGCTTATCATCAATTTTTAGAAACTAAACATGGGCCTATTTGATTCGCATCTAGAGCGTGCTTCAAGTAACTTATTCTGAATTCCTGATCAGAAAAATGCGTATTAAATTACTTGATATTGCACGTGTTCATTGTCCTTGATTACAAGTGCCACAAGTATATAGTGTATGCTGTGGGTGTTGCAGGGTATCGCCAGAAAAATTTGCTAGGCGCCAAGCTTCTTGCCCCGCTTCGTGATATCTTCATTTGAGATTGGTTTCTCCTCATAGTACTAAACTGCACAAAGCACGCTCTACAGGAGAGATTTCCTGCATGCTAGTCATGCTTATAATCCATTGGTCGAAACTAAACATGGGCTTATTCGATTCGCATCTATTGCCTACTTCAAGGACCTAATTTTGATTTCCAGATCAGGAAAATGCGTATTAAAATACTTGATATAGCACGTGTTCATTGCCCTTGATAACAAGTGCCACAAGCTTACAATGTATGCTGTGGGTGTTGCTGGGTATCGCCAGAACAATTTGCTAGGCGCCTCGCTCCTTGCCTTGCTTCGTGATATCTGCATTTGAGATTGGCTTCTCCTTATAGGAACTAACACCGCATAAACCACGCTCTACAGGGTAGAGTGCCTGCACGTTAGGCATGCATATATTCCATTTCTAGAATCTAAGCATGGGCCTATTCGATTCACATATCTAGTGTGTAATTCAAGGAATTAATTCTTATTTTCTCACCAGGAATATGCGTTTTAAATTTTTTGCTATAGCAAGTGTTCTTTGCCATTGATTATAAGTGCCACAAAAATATAATGTAAGCTGTGCGTGTTGCTGCTTATCGCCAGGAAAATTTCTCATTCGCCTCACTTCTTGCCCTGCTTCATGATATCTGCAATTAAGATTGGCTTCTCCTTATATGTAAAACACTGCAGAAAGCACGCCCTACAGGGTGGTGTGCCTGTATGTTAGTCATGCTTATTATCCATTTCTAGAAACTTAACATGGGCCTATGCGATTCACATCTGGTGCATAATTTAGGGACAACTTCTGATTTCCTGATTAGAAAAATGTGTATTAAATTTCATGCTATTGACAGTGTTCATTGCCCTAGAAGATGTGCATGTTGGTGCTTGTCGCCAGGAAAATTTGCCACGCGCCTCGCTTCTTGCCCTGCTTCATGATATCTTCATTTGAGATTGGCTTCTCCTGATAGTACTAAACTGCACAAGGCACGCTCTACTGAGTAGAGTGCCTGCATGTTAGTCTTGCTCATAATCTACTTCTAGAATCTAAACATGGGCCTATGCGATTCACATCTTAAGCGTAATTCATGGAACTAATTCTTATTTTCTGGTCAGGACAATGCATTTTAAATTATTTGCTATAGCACGTGTTCTTTGCCCTTGATTACAAGTGCCACAAAAATATAATGTAAGCTGTGCGTGTTGCTCCTTATCGCCAGGAAAATTTCTTATTCGCCTCGCTTCTTGCCCTGCTGCTTGGTGATTTATGTGTTTGAGATTGGCTTCTCCTCATACGAAGTAACACTGCACTAAGCACGCTCTACAGGGTAGAGTGCCTGCATGTTTGTCATTGTGCATAATCCATTTCTAGAACTAAACATGAGCCTATGCGATTCACATCCAGTGCGTAATATTGGAAGTAATTCTGTTTTTCTGATCTGGAATATGCGTTTTAAATTGCTTGCTATTGTACCTGTTCATTGCCCTCGATTACAAGTGCCACCATTATATAATGTGAGCTGTGTGCGTGGCTGCTTATCACCAGAAAAATTTGCTTGGCGCTTCGTTTCTTGCTATGCTTCGTAATATCTGCATTTGAGATTGGCTTCCCCTCATAGGACTTACACTGCACAAAGCGCGCTCTACAGGGTAGAGTGCCTGCATGCTAGTCATGCTTTCATCTTTCTTTCTTCTTTCATCTTTCTTTATTTTCACTGTGAGGTACATGTGCATGGATTATCAGTATTACAGAAGGAGGTGCCAATTCATTTTTAGAAACTAAACATGGGCCGATTCGATTTGCATCTAGTGCGTAATTCAAGGAACTAATTCTGATTTTCTGATCAGGAAAATGCTTTTACAATACTTGCTATTGCACGTGTTCATTGCCCTCGATTACAAGTGCCACCAAAATATAATGTAGGCAGTGCGTGTTGCTGCTTATCGCCAGGAAAATTTGCTAGGCGCTTCGCTTCTTGCACTGCTTCGTGATATCTGCATTTGAGTTAGGCTTCCTCTTATAGGACCTAAAGCTGCACAAAGCACGCTCTACAGGGTAGAGTGCCTGCATGCGAGTCATGCTTATAGTCCATTTTCATTAACTAAACATGGCCTATTCGATTCGCATCTAGTGCGCAATACAAGGAACTAATTCTGATTTCCTGATCAGGAAAATGCGGTTTAAACTACTTGCTATTGCAAGTGTTCTTTGTCTTTGATTAGAAGTGACACAAGCATATAATGTATGCTGTGGGTGTTGCTGGGTATCGCCAGGAAAATTTGCTAGGCGCCATGCTTCTTGCCCTGCTTCGTGATATCTTCAGTTGAGATTGGCTTCTCCTCGTAGTACTTAACTGCACAAGCACGCTCTACAGGGTAGAATGCCTGCATGCTTGTCATGCTTATAATCCATTTTTGGAAACTAAACATGGGCCTTTTCGATTCGCATCTAGTGCGCACTTCAAGGAACTAATTCTGATTTCCTGATCAGGAAAATGCGTATTAAAAAACTTGACATTGCACGTGTTCATTGTCCTTGATTACAAGTGCCACAAGGATACAATGTATGCTGTGGGTGTTGCTGGGTATCGCCAGGAAAATTTGCTAGGTGCCATGCTTCTTGCCCCGCTTCGTGATATCTTCATTTCAGATTGGCTTCTCCTGATAGCACTAAACTGCAAAAAGCACGCTCTACAGTGTAGTGTGCCTGCATGCTAGTCTTGCTCATAATCTATTTCTAGAAACTAAACATGGGCCTACGCGATTCACATATCTAGTGTGTAGTTCAAGGAACTCATTTTGATTTTCTGATCATGAAAATGCGTTTTAAATTACTTGCTATTGCACGTGTTCATGGCCTTTGATTACAAGTGCCACAAGCATATTGTTACGTATATGCTGTTACGTATATGCTTGATTACAAGTGCCACAAAAATATAATGTAAGCTGTGCGTGTTGCTGCTTATCGCCAGGAAAATTTCTTATTCGCGTCGCTTCTTGCCCTGCTGCTTCGTGATTTATGTGTTTGAGATTGGCTTCTCCTCATACGAACTAACACTGCACAAAGCACGCTCTACAGGGTAGAGTGCATGCACGTTAGTCATTCTCCATAATCCGTTTCTAGAATCTAAACATGTGCCTACGCGATTCACATGTAGTGCGTAATTCAAGGAAGTAATTTTGATTTTCTGATCAGGAAAATGCGTTATAACTTACTTGCAATTGCTCGTGTTTTTTGCCCTTGATTACAAGTGCCACAAGCATATGTGAGCTGTTCATGTTGCTGCTTATCGCCAGGAAAATTTGTTAGGAACCTCGCTGCTTGCCCTGCTTCGTGGCATAGGCATTTGTGTTTGGCTTCTCCTCATAGACTCTACACTGCACAAAGCACGCTCTACATTGTGGAGTGCCTGTACGTTAGTCACGCTCATTTTCCATTCCTAGAAACTAAACATGGTCCTAGCAATATATGGCCTTCGTCTACCTTCTGCAAATATCCAATATTGGCATCATGTGGCCAGCTTCTACACTCAGCATGACCTGCATGCTTCAGTTCAGTTCAGTCGTTCAGTCGTGTCCGACTCTTCGTGACCCTATGGACCATTTCACGCCACGCTTTCCGGTCTCTCACTATCTTCCTGACATCACATAACTTCATCTGCAGTGCCTCGAGGATGCCATCTAACCATCGCGTTCGCTGCCAGCCCCTTCTCCGGCGACCGTCAACCTTTCCCAACATCAAATCTTTCTCCAGCGACTCCTCTCTTCTCATCAGATGACCAAAGGAGCTGAGTTTTAGCTTTAGAATTTGACCCTCCAATGAGCAGTCAGGGTTTATGGTCGACAATATCGACTGATTTGATCTTCTGGCAGTCCAAGGAACTCTCAAGAGTCTTCGCCAGCACCACAATTCAAACGCGTCCATTCTTCGGCGGTCAGCCTTTTCACAGTCCAACTCTCGCATCCATACATCACAACTGGAAAGACCATAGCACGAGTTATACGGATCTTGGTTGGCAGACTAGTCTCTCTGCTCTTTACTAGGCGGTCAAGGCTAACCATTGCTCTCTTTCCCAGAAGCAGGCGTCTCCTAATTTCATGGCTGCAGTCTCCTTCCGAGGTAATCTTGGAGCCCAAGAAGAGAAAATCTGTCACAGCTTCCACTTCTTGTCGATTGATGCTCCAGGACTTGATAGGGCAACACGCCATGATCTTTGTCTTTTTGATGTTCAGTTTAAGCCCAAACTTCTCACTCTCTTCTTGTACGCGCATCAGAAGTCTCCTGAGTTCCACTTCACTTTCTGCCATTAAAGTGGTATCATCCGCATATCTAAGGTTGTTGATACGTTTTCCAGCAATCTTCACTCCATATGAAGACTCGTCCAGACCGGCCTTCCTCATGATGCACTCTGCATATAGGTAAAATAGGCAGGGCGACAATATGCAGCCTTGCCTCACTCCTTTCTCAATCGGAAACCAATCGGTAAGACCATGCCCAGTTCTGACTGTGGCCTCTTGTCCTTCATGCAGGTTCCTGAGGAGACAGATGAGGTGAATTGGAACTCCCATCTCTTGGAGAGCTTGCCACAATCTGCTGTGATCTACGCAGTCAAACGCTTTCGCATAGTCAATAAAGCAGAAGTAGATGGGTTTCTGGAACTCTCTTGCTTTTTCCATGATCCAGCGGAGGTTGGCAATTTGGTCTCTAGTTCCTCTGCCCTTGCGAAACCCAGCTTGCACGTCCGGAAGCTCCCGATTCACATACTGCTGCAGCCTACCTTGGAGGATTTTCAACATCACCTTGCTAGCATGCGAAATAAGTGCGATCGTGCGGTAGTTGGAACAATCTTTGGCACTGCCTTTCTTTGAAATGGGGATGTAAACTGACCTCCTCCAATCCTGTGGCCACTGCAGAGTTGTCCAAATCTTCTGACATAATGTATGCAGAATGCTAACAGCGTCATGGTTGAGGTTTTGAAGCAACTCAGCTGGAATGCCACCACTTCCGCTGGCTTTCTTCTTAGCAAGACTGGCTAAGGCCCATTCAACTTCACTCTTCAGGATGCCCGGCTCAAGATCAGTAATCACAACCGTCTTATGTTGGGTTTGCACATTCGGGTCCTTCTTGTACAGTTCTTCTGTGTATTCCTGCCACCTCTTCTTTATCTCTGAGGCTTCAGTGAGGTCCTTGCCTCGTTTGTCCTTTATCACGCCCAGCTTAGCACAGAAGCTTCCTTTGATATCTTTGTCTTGTACAGAGCTCTTGTGTTCCTTAATTGGCTGTTGTCGTCAACTGCTTGGCACTGTATGTTCAGGAAGGCATTCTTATCGCTCCTTGCTATTTTCTGAAAATCCGCATTGAGAACCTTGTATCTTTCTCTTTCCCCCATAACTTTTGCCATCCTCCTTTCCTCAGCTATTTGCAGAGCCTCTTCAGATAACCAGTTTGCTTTCTTGCATTTCTTTTGCTTTGGAACTACCTTAGTAGCAACTTCTTGTATTATATCACGAACATCAGTCCACATCTCTTCGGGCTCTCTGTCTTCTAGATCTAATTCTTGAAATCGATTGCTCACTTCCACAGCATATTCTAATGGAATTTGATCCAGATCATACCTGAAAGGCCTTCTAGTTTTCTGAGTTTTCCTCAATCGAAGCTTAATTTTGGCAACAAGAAGCTGATGATCGGTGCCACAATCGACCCCAGGCCTTGTTTTTACTGCTTGTATAGCGCATCTCCATCTCTGCCGGCAAAGAATATAATCGATCTGATTCCTGTACAGACCGTCCGGTGAAGTCCACGTGTACAGGCGCCTCTTGTGCTGTTGAAAATGAGTATTCGCTATGGTCAGGTTGTTTTCTTGACAAAACTCTACTAGCCTCTGTCCAGCTTCATTCGACTCGCCAAGACCGAACTTGCCTACAATTACGGATATTTCTTCACTCCCGACCTTAGCATTCCAGTCTCCTACGAGAAAAACGACGTCTGATGATGGGGTGCGGTCTAAAAGGCATTGTAGGTCCGCATAAAATCTCTCAACGTCAGCTTCTTCAGCAGTAGTTGTCGGTGCATAGACTTGGATAACTGTTACGTTGAGAGGGTGACCTTGGATCCGAAGTGAAATCATTCGGTCGTTTTTGGGGTTGTACCGTAGCACTGCTTTACCCATTCTTCTGTTTACTATGAGAGCGACCCCATTCCTTCTCTTGGATTCGTGCCCACAATAAAAGACATAATGATCGCCGGAGTTAAATTCTCCCATTCCGGTCCACTTGAGTTCGCTGATACCCAAGATATCAATGTTCAATCGGTTCATTTCTCGCTTGACGACATCCAGTTTACCTTGCGTCATAGATCTTACATTCCATGTTGCTATGTGATATATCTCCTTGCAACATCGGACTTTCCGGTCGCTTCCCGACACATCCACAACTGAGCGTCCTTTTGGCTTTAGCCCAGCCGCTTCATTCGTCCTGGAGCTACTAGGAATCGCCCTTTGTTCATCCCCAGTAACATGTGGGACGCCTTCCAACCTGGGGGGCTCATCTTCCGACGCCATATCATTAATGGTATTGTGACTGGCCATAGGGTTTTCTTGGCAGGAAATACTGGAGTGGATTGCCATTACCTTCTCCAGTGAATCACATTTTGTCAAAACTCTCTGCCGTGACCTGTCTATCTTGGGTGGCCCTACACAGCAGAGCTCACGACTTCATCGAGTTTCGCAAGCCCTTCCGCCACAACAAGGCAGTAATCCATGAAGGGGACCTGCATGCTTAGTTTTCACATAATTGTATTCAACTTAGAAAATAGCTACGTCTCCTAATATTTCAATTATTCTGCTCATTTCGCTGCACTATAATTATTAAACCATGTGTTCCTTAATCCAGGAGTGCGCTGGGTTATGTCTACATGCTCCTCTTTCGCTGCGTCGCGGGCCGCGCTGGCTAGACAGTGACTTATCCTCTCCGGCGTTCCCCTCTTCTCTCTCAGACAGCGGCGGCCGCTGGGTCATGAGCTCGCATTTTATCTTTCCTCGTAGCTGCCAGCTCAGCGCGGAGGCCGCCAGGTCTTCGTTTTGTTTGTGTTTGCTTCTTTCCCCTCCCCTTTCAACTCCATGTGCCGCAGCACTTCTTGGTGTGTTGTTCCTTTTCGGTGGCAGACATCGGAGTTCGGTGCGGCTGACGGGCGTGCTGCATGTCTTATATGCTGGCGTGTGTGAATGTGCCAGCGCCTGTTCGCTATTAGCTGCGTGTATATAACAAAAATGCGACAGCAAACCTGCACGAGCTTCAGTCTGACCGCCGTCACAGTGGAAATTACTGTGTCCCACTACGGGTGGATGCATCCTCCCCAGCCTTGGCAGCGAACCTGATGCTCGCTTGAGCTTTTTAGGGCTTCTGCCCTGGGTGGCCCCGGCCAAATCTTCACCATTGTGTAGAAGCTGCCAGCAGATCGCACCCTCATCGTGTCGCCTCACCTTCACGCCAGATCACCAAAACCATAAGCATGAGACTTCTTATCGGGAACTAGTACTTGCTAGCCTCAGGATACAATGGGCAGCTTTTGATTGAAAAATATTATTGATGTTAGCAGAAAATGTCAGATGCTTTTGCATGCTTGATTTACGTCTGACTTGATGCCTTTCATGCTTTTTTTTCTGCTCGCAGAAAGCTCTATTCCATAGCGGTGAGCTTTATGCGATAAGTAACTGTGCAAATGAACGCTATTGCAATGTGCTTTTTGTGTCATGTTGCGAAACAGCGGTTTAAGCAATTCATCTGCATGCTTCTGGAATAAGGCAGAATTTTCTTGCTCGAAATATTTCACAGCATTATGTTGAGTTCCTTTGGATAAACCTAGTTATTCGCAAGTAAATGTTGTCCTATGGAACGTTAATAGCTTGTTTATGTACTCACTCAATACTGGTTTCTAACCTGTTAGAATTATTTCACCTTTAAATTTATTGCAAAATAAACACTTTAAAACAACCTATTTCATCAACAGAATACAGGACAAATAGTGCGGGCTCTTTTCGAATGACACCAAGATGAGACTATCTAAACCGACCAGCTCTAAACGCTCATGACCATGTACCACTCCGGCTGTTCAACTCAACAACGTCTAGTTGTTTAAAAATTAAGCCAGTTGGATTCAATGAAAATTATACAAGAGAATGGAAGGCAGCACCTGGATACAATTAGTTTTTCAATTATTCAAATAGAGTTCATGCATCTATTGCATGAGGATATTTTGGTGCAACCAAATAGTATGCTAGGTTCCCAAACAACCCAAATAGTTTTCACCCCGCCGGGGTGGCGCAGTGGTTACGGCACTCGACTACTGTTCCCAAGGACGCGGGATCGAATCCCGGCCTCGGCGGCAGCTTATCGGTGGAGGCGAAAAAGCAAGGCGCTCGTGTGCTGTGCGATGTCAGTGCACGTTAAAGAACCCCAGGTGGTCGAAATTTCCGCAGTCCTCCACTACGGCGTCTCTCATGGCGTCAGTTGCTTTGGGACGTTAAACCCCCGCAATCCAAGCCAACCAAATAGTTTTCACCCTGTCAGTTGGAATAAAAAATGCGAACCGGTGAGTTCAACTGGCATGGTGTGTCCCAATTGAACCAAATGGTGTTCACTGCATCCAACTTGACTGCAAAATCCCCGCGGTGAGTCCGACTGGTTATGCCTCTTGGCATCGCGAATTTCAGTTGGATAGAATTGATTTTCACTTCGTTCGAGTTTGAACCCATTGTTACCATTTTGAATTCCCCCTTGGAACCAACTGTTGTTTTACTAGCGTCAAAAACACGGAGCACTACCGCACTTACGGCCGTTAGTTCTTACACAAGATGATACGAGGCAAATTATTCTCAAAGTCTGATCTAAAACAAAAAATAGAAAGACAGCGACAAAAACGTGCGCCAAGCAGCACTGTACTCGAAACTGTGCCTACACGCCTAACTATACGGCGCACGCCTGCACCAGTCTGCCAACCCTACCCGTGAAGGCATGTCTGAAAAGATAGCGTAATGGAACTTTTCGAAGGTAGAGGTAAACTTCGTCTCAAAAACGTTCAATGCCGCACGCCGCCACAATAAAAAGGTTGTTCTTTTATCTCCGAGTCTGTGCTGCTACCCCTCGCAATTGAGGAGGTTGCATTGTTATGAGAATGCAAACTCTTTTGAACTGAAGCTGGAGCCCAAATGGTGACAAACAGCCATTTTGCTAAAACGCAAAGCAAGTGGTGCTTGAAAGGTTGTCCCTGCAGGCCTTACCCTTAAAATATTTCTCCGCTCGGCGTCCTAAATGATTATATAGTTCAGGCATCCCTAACGCTCATAACCTAGAGGTAGGCGTGGCGCTTGTGCACTCCGGAAAGCATACATTGCGGGTCCGCCATTCAGTGTTCGTTTTAAGCCAAACACCTGTACAGTGTTCAGTGCCTTCTGCCACCTATCACGGTACGCTAATTATAAAAAGGCAACGCACTAAAGGCCAGTCTGCCGATGACGACAGTGCACTACCTACGATCACCCAGTCTTTCATGTCATTGAATTGGAGCACTGTTGCTTAATGCAAATTTTTGAAACAGGCAGAGGTTCTTGCATGCTTCAAGTCGCAACAGTTGCCGATGTGTGAGAAATATGCATTGGAACCGGCTCTGAGGGCAACACACTCTCAACACGATAATCACCGGAGAGCTCAGTTACCTAACCATTACAATCATTCTTCCGAAGGGAAACATTTTTGCGATTTTTTGCCGCTTCATGGAATAAATTTTTGCTGCGGAACAATAGCTATATAACACAGGAACAAAGAGCGAACCTCTCACAAACACAGCTACCACCACGGCATTTATCGGGAGTTAAAAAGTGTTTTTGTAATTGTCTGTAAGGAGTGAATGGGTAAGTTTAAGAGTAACAGATTACAGATTTCTTTCAGAGTGCACAAGAGGTAGTGTTAAAAGCTATAGGGAGATTGAGGGCTAATATTTTGCCTGTGTTGACTAGTTTTTGCTGCAAAATTGCCCGATTGCCTAAAATAAAAAGTAGAAAGAGAGGTACTGAAAACTCTACATGAGAATATCCTGGAAACTATAAACAAGGGCATCGGAGTAGTTATTCTTCCGAACCGCCGGCAAGCCTATTCTGAACACTACTGTACCGCGTCACGCTAAGGTGATGTGCTGAAAACCGGAAAACCCATCCTAATACTATCTACAAAAATATTGATGTAAGACATCGCCGGCACCATAAAAGCACCCCTTAGCCGCTTTTGAACGTCTCAATGATTTGTAAAATAATTTAATATGTTAATCCTAGCGCTAACAAAAGCAGACTCTGTCTTTTGTTTATTCGTCTACATGTAAACCCATGCAAGCGCAGTGTAGGCAGTATTCTAGCCCTTTGACTTTGCTGTCTTTTATTTAGCCATGTATCTTTCCTTAATTTCATCCACTAGGTCAGGCAGGTACCGTGGTGTACGACACTTACATTCCTTCTTACTTTGCAGGGTGATTCTGTCGAAGCAAAATTTTTTCCGCTAGTATGTTGCAACAGTCTACGTTTTGATTGGTAAAAAAATCTTCTTGTACCTGACCACTAAAGACTACATCAACAACTTTGTAGCAATGCCCACACTCCGCACTGCAGGCAGAGGCCATAACTAGGAAGAACGCCTCAGCCAATGTGAACAAGCGAGGATACTTGTACGGGGCAGCTCCCAATGTTCTCTCTCTGGCGTTTTCCATCTCTTCTCAGCTGGAGTCTGCATCAGGGTGACGCAAAGACGACCCCGGTGTTTAGCGGCACCGAATTACAGCACCTTAAGGAGCGATACAGATGGCTCGGCCTACTGGTGCGAATCCTTGGCAGTTCGAAACATAGAAAAAAGAGGTGTTGCGAAGGCTGCATTGACGTCGGATCTCAACAAAGCATGCCACCACCATGTCAGAAAAAATTTTCTAAGCCAGACTGAGAGACTTCTGGAGGTCGGGTATCCTGAGTATTTGGTGTCTAGCATAACAAAAAGTATTTTCCTGCCAATCAAGCGGAAGATTCGAAAAGAAGACTTTATTAAAAAAAATAAGTGGTCAGTGGTACCATATATGCATGTATTCACCCATAATTTGATGAATATTGGTCAAAGACATGGCATCCGGGTTATTCCAATGGCACCAAACAGAGCTAAAGGGATATGTGTGTGGGTTAAAAACCAGTACTTCAAGTCTGGATGTAAACCTTCGCATCGGACTAGGTACTCCAAGTGTGCTCAGGGGATTGGTTATCATATTCCCTTTGGCGCTTTCAACTGCAGTAAAGAGATGGTGCCACCAATGCTCTTCAGCGAGAAGATGGCTTTTGCAGGTTTAGGTACGTCGATTTCTACGTAGGTGATTACAGTTTTGCATCATGCAAAGCTCAACCGAGTAATTATCATTGTCAAACTTGCCACGATACAAAAGTCACCGTTATACGCAAGTTCAGTGCGCAGTTTGCCCGCAAACGGGCCAGCGGTTGAAGCGGAAAAGGTTTTGAAAGTTTTCGCGATAAAAACGCAAAAACTGTAGGTAAGAATTTATTATTCCCCAATTGTACCTGAACTACAAATTGTTTCAATTACTCATTTCAGTGATTGAATGTCACAGATGTCTGCCCGCTATGGGATCGTTTTACCTACGGGAGCAACTTGTGCAATAAAGACAACGTGCATAAAAAGTGTAACAAACGTAAAGGGCACTTGCCATGGATGCGGAAATACGTACTAAAAGAGAAACGCGTGTTAGGGCTGTTGAACAAGCAGCACGGCGTCTAGACATTACCGTGAACTATGAGAGCCCTTTCAAAGTGAGTGCGAGATCACAAAGCATGATCTCCTATCGGTTTGTCGCCCATCGTGCCGCGTGCAGGCAATACAGCACCAGAATAGGCACCACACCTTGGTAGTAGAAAAACTGAATATGAGACTAACCCCAAGGTCTCGACCAACTTAAGCAGTGAAGTTATTCTTCTCTGTCTCGCTCTTAAAAAAGGCCTCAAAAGGACTCTGCAATGACCTAAGTATAAAAAAAAGAATATTGTGTTCCAAATATAATAATAATTGGTTCATAGGAAAGGAAAGGCGCAGTACCTGTCACACTTGTTTCCTCAGGACACCTGAACCGCACCGTAAGGAAAAAGGAGGAAGGTGGGAGTTAAGAGGCGCCGTAGTGGAGGGCTTCGGAGTAATTTCGACCACCTGGGGATCTTTAACGTGCGCTGACATTGCACAGCACATGGACGCCTCTTCGTTTCGCCTCCATCGAAACGCAGCCGCCGAGGTTGGATTCGAACCCGGGTACGCCGGCACTGTCGTCAGGCGTCTTACCACTGCACCACCCCGGCTTTTTTTTTTCTTTATTGCCTGACTTCGGCACAATACACAAAACTACTTACAGGGCACAATGAGCAATAATAATACAACAATCATCCAGGTGGGTTGTGGCGTCGTCATGCTAAAATTCTCTTAGGGTGATAATGGCTGCAATCTTCCGAGCCACTCGGGAGCTTCAGGAGCAAGTTTCTGAATTTCAATATATCTACTCATGCCTTCCCGAAAATAGATCCGTGCTGGCCGTGCGTCAGGATCGCAATGGTATCCTGCCATTCTCGAGCGCCAAATACAGTGGAGGGCCATTAGCATAATAAGGTCAAAAGGCACCCCATCCTCATTCTCTACTGGCAAGTACCTAATACCATGCGAGTTTAATGGAAATTCCTTTTTTAAAGTTCTTTGTAAAATAGCCCAAAAGTATACGCCTTCCCAACAATGTAGGAAAACGTGGTCTATAGTTTCTGGCTGTTTACAAATTAAGCAATGCGAACCCCAAGGTAAAAATAAATTCTTCCCTTCCAAGAACTTCTTTACTGGCAGTGTTTCCGTGTGTAACTTAAAGAAAAACGTTTTTGCATTTGACGGCACCTGCATCGCCTTCACCCGCTTAAGTACGTCGCGTCCTGGTCCTCCACTATATAAGGCCCTGTACATTGGTATGGGAAGAACTACGTCACACAAATCCTTGTACAGCTTCTTCCTGCTAACACAAGATAAATATTCATAAGAAAATCGAACAGACAGGAATCGCACACTAGCGACAACTTCTCTAAAATAACCAAAAATGCGTCCCGATACACTTTCGGTCGAGACAACAAAGTCCGGCAGTGCATTTCCGAGCCTTAATTGGCACACAGTACGCAAAAATGGATCTTTTACATCGCGAACAAAAAGACATCTGCTGACAATCTGTCGTAGAAATAAATGCCCCAAACCCAGTCCACTGTCCTTCACTCGCCTAAACAAACTGGTCCGACTACGTCGTTCCCATTCTGCTGCCCACACAAATATAGCAAATATCCGGTGCAGTCTCTGTACGTTCATATGTTTTTTTATGTCGAAACTGCACCACCCCGGCGGGGCGTCTTCCAAATCTGCGCAAAACTTTCTATACTTAGTGATCTGTGGAGCAAACATAGCCAACATTGGCCGACCTGTGTTTCCGTAGGAGTAAATTATGGCCAATTTGCGAGATCCTCAAGAAAGATGGTCATTGCAAACTCATAAGGCATTAGGTGTGTTATGCGCACGCAAGCTTGTCTAGTTTTGATAGTGGTCTGGCGAGAATACCTTTATTGCAATCTACACAAAAGCTGAGCTGATACGTTAAACGTTAAAGCTGTGTTGTTTTTTAACCTATGAATTGATTTTGTGTCAGAGAACCGCCATGAGAAATGTTCTCTGCATTTTGTTGTGCGTCTCTGTTTTTATCAAGTTTACGCCAGAGAACATGACCTCGAGGAACAAACTGAGAGCAACGGGGAGATCCAGAGATCTCGATGTCTCGGGCAAGCATCTAGGTGAGAGAAAGTGTAAAAAAATAAAATAATTTAAAAATGAGCACCGCGAGACACTGAAAAGAGCTAAGCGATTCCCCGAGAAAAAGTGCGTGTTCCTTGAAGACCTTAGAATAAAGGTTGAAATAGAATGACCTGTTCAAGACTAGACGAGGAAGCGCTGGGATGCATCCGAAAGGCTAAGGTGACACATCTTGGGACACTGCAGAAGAAAAAGAGGGCTGCAGGATTTCCGCAAATGGCCGCAGTTTGTTTTGTAGGCACCGCCCAGTGGCACGGTGGTCTGATCTCGGTCGCCTAAGACAGATGGTCGCCCAGTTCCCCGGTCCGGCCTATAAATCACGGCCAAAGGCTGCCTCCCATTGCCATAGAAATGTCCTCTTGTGCTTGCAATTCTCAGCCTGCATGAGGGCGATAGCGACCAAGCAACCGGGTATCTATGGGGCGCAGGACAAGCCGGCAGCAAGCAACTCCATTGGCTTGCACAAGCACGGCGGATTGAGCGGTTGCCACAGCGTATGCTTTGCCGCCGCTGAATCGGAAAGCGCCCACTTCTCGGACGCATCAGAAACCAATCTATTTCGTGCTCTGAAGTGCAAATGGCAGATAAGGCGCGGGAGTGTCACAGTGGCGTCTGCAAAAAGCGTTGTACTTCGTTTGTTAGAGAGTGATCTTGGGACGAAAATATTTCTTCAAGCTGACCTCTCTATCTGAAGCGAAGTATGCTTAATATTTACCTTTAGGGATGCAGCCAGGTTGACTTCCAAACATTAGCGTTGAATCACAGTGTAACCAATTTTTGTGGTGATGTACTCAGCGTAAGCAGGGTTCGGTGCATAACTTGAAAATATATTCTGTATAAAGTTCTGGTTCACTGAATTGCTGCAGGTTTAGTAAGAATGTCTTACTGGCGGGCTCCTGAATAACTATGGGTTCTTTTGGGGTGGACTGACATCGCACGTGTCCGTGCTGGTTTTCGCTTTTACTAAAATGTGGCAGCCGCGACCATGTTTTTCCCCATACAAGCATGGATTAACAGACAGATGTCAAAGACACTGAGAAACGTTTGCAGGGGTCACCTATATGGGCGGTGTAAGGTTACCTTACATGCTCCACCACTTTCAGCACCGCTTGCCCATCACCCACAATTCTTTGCGCAGGGATGATGGGGAAATACGCCATCCGGCATTCTACTAAGAATAGCTCATTCACTATAATATACATATGCGTATAGCTGATGTCGATTGAAAGTTGAGATGAAATTTGAAAGCGGCACCTGTCCAAGAAAGCGGACTGTGGCCTTTAAGAATGTCGACTTAAATTTTATTTCGTCACCCCGTTTGCAAATTTGACAACATAATGTAACAAAACGTGCCCCAAAGTTCATACTGCGGTTAGGCGTGTGACTGTTAAGAAAAATAGACCACAATTCTTCTTACGGTTACCTTATTTATTCCTTTTCCCAGCCAGTTTAAGCACAGCCAAAATGCCAATTTCATCAATGGTCTTGGTACTCACTACACCTTTCAAGTAATAAGCTCGTAAAAACTACGTTCGTATCTAATAGATCTGCCGTCTTACACCTTTGCCACGTGGGCTGTTTAAATGTCCATTAAGTCGATGGAGACCGAACTCGATCGAGATCGGTCACTGCCACATGACGGTGTTCAATGACGACTGAACTCGATCGACATTGACTCAATAACGTTCGCGAATGACCCTCTCAATGTCAAAGGAACATTGAAAGCAGCCTCGCATTCGCCGTATGGTGAAAACAAGACAAAGTTTGAAGAAACAAACCTTCTTCCAGAATAAATCGTTTACACTTCATTAACCAGTTCGTCAACTAGGTTTTCGGTAGTTAAAACGAACGCGCTGTACAATACACGGTGTTCAGATAAAGCACGTCGGGTTGTCTTCTGCAGCAGTTCGGCGTGCTGCATCATCTCGTTCATGTTCGCCTTTGAGCGCGTCTTGCGATAACCAGATCAAAAAGAGCCAGCACAAGTGCTTCTAACCATAACAACTAAAGACGCGGCGAAAACTGCCGGGCTGTGGCAGCATAGCTGGCGCAAAACGAATGCGGCGATTGCGCATAGTTCGTCGTCATCCTTCCGTTGTTGTTTGCTTTTGGCGCATGCAAGTTATGGCTTGCAGTGAAGCATTTCAATACCTTTCTTCGACCGAACTAGAAATTAAATATTCCAGTTAGAGCGTGAAAGGGCTCGATGCATATGCGCGACGCCAAAAGGACTGTTCATTTTTTGGGTCACTTGCTCAACGCCCCGCTGTGGTCGTCTCCAACTTACCCTTGGGCAGGAATCGGGAAGAGACGCACACACAGGCAGTTTGGGCAGGGTCCAGCTTCACCGAAATGTAGAGAGAGAGAGGAAAACCGGTCCCCTCTTCTGATGAGTTTGCGATCGCGCTCGAAGATGCAGGGGAACCGCAGTCTGTTCTCGTCACTGCTTTGCACAGGGGATCGCTTTTTTAACAAAGAGCGTTACGAGCTGTGCACCCATGAGACCGTAGAACGCCGGCTGCATTCATCTCCCCGAATCAGGGCATACTTGAAACGAGCACCTATTTTAAAAAAGCGGCATATCGTTCAGTGAAAAAACGCTGCCAGACTAAATGGTGTAAGGTCCTTGTCTGTGAATGGGAGTCCATAAAAGTGACAATTAGCCGGAGCAGGCTCTCTGAGATTGCCTCGGCGATGCCTCCGACCATGTATGCTCGTAGTTGTGGGAAAAGCGGGCCGACGGAAGGAAACGCCTCGGGAGGCAAAGGATTGCCCTGCCTCATTAGGAGACGGTTGAGCTGACCGATTGCGGGGTACGCTTGTAACAGGGAAAAGATAAGGTGCGGAGCGAGAGAATGCGGTTCGGCTCCCTAAAGTGGTCCGCAATGGCGGTGACTCGGACGCCAATAAATGCCTTTTCAAAGGGTCGGCCAAGGGCGCAAACATTGTGAGACGGTTCCGCACATGGGACTGCGTTTTGATGTGTTTTACTGTGTTTTACGCTTTCCGCTGGCAGAGAGTTTGCGCAACATTGTGAAAGCATGGGGCGTGGCATGTAACCTAGTGACCAATCATTTTGAGGTTCACTCTCTAAGTTTCGTTTGCTATAAAAAGAATTTGTTGCCCCCTTTTGCATTGTTTGCTTTAGAAAGAGGGCGATGAACTCTACGGACTTGGAAGCCGTGCCACAGTATTTGTAAACAACCATGTGTGAGGTCGTTGTGATTGGATGCATATGAAAAACATGAGCCCGACCCCGAAGTTCCTAAAACCTCCCCTGCAGCATGTTGTTGACCTGAGCAAGGTTTAGATTCCTAGCGTCTTCTGCCACACTGAAGAGTTAAGCCAGTTCCATGTTATTGTGCCCATTGTTCAACCTGTTGTAAATATGTACACACCTGTATAAAGCTTCAGTTCATTTCTTCTGAAGTCAAGTTGTTGTTGCCAGATATCATCCACTCTATCATCTTGGACGATGTGCAACCGTCGACAAGGTGTTATTGCAAGAACGCAAGTAACGGCGGATAAGATGAACAATTCACTATGCGATATCCCCCTCGTTTTATAGCGCTTCGCATCATACTTTCTGAATTGTGTTACCCGCGGCGCCATCAGTCGGATCAGACACCCACTAGTGATTAAAATTTACCGTCTGGCAGCGGTGCATCCCGATGATATTGAAAAGTTCGATGGCCATTCGCTCAATAGACACTGAAATTGGCCGTGTAAATGAGGTATTAAACGCATACATACCTTACTGGTCAGTAGTTATAAAACCTGCTGGTGAGGCGGCAACTTAGTAGAAAAGGAAAACTCGCTTAATATTAAAAAGAAAAAGGAAAAACATCGACGTTTCTGGGCTCTTACGGGTCACTTGTTCACAATGGAAAGGATATGGCTTCCATTGTGAAGCTATCCATTTCTATTATGAAGCCTGTGTGAAGCTATCCGCTTTCATTTCGAACAAGGGATCTGTACAGGCCACGAGACGTCAATGTTTTTCCTTTAAAGTTTAATTTCTTTTTTTTTTTTTTGGTGAGGGGTAATGTTGTATTATGGTTGCCCTCTATTCATATCTTTGAGGAACGCTGCCTCGAAAATATGATACTCCGAAGTGTTATTTAGGCGGATGAGATAGCAGTGTCTTATATATTTATGAATTGTTACGAGCTTAGCCAGGCTAACATTATTAGCGTCGTTCTTCACAGGAACTGTCTAATGTTGCGCTGCTATCGTTGTGACCACGTGGACGACGTGAGAAACCTATGAACCCTGCCATATCGCTTGTCAAACTAACCTCCAAGTCTAGTGCAAAATGCATGGTTGGCAGATAGGTTTACTACATTGATGTATTACAAAGCCTAGCCTATCGAAGATTGGTCGGCAGGATGGGAAATATTATGAGACCGCATGAACCCGCACAACTAATATGAAATTTGTCGGCACATGTTGGCGCCAGGCGTTTTCCGTATGTGTACTCCACCTCTATCGAATTTCATGGACCTATTATTGTTCATAATAACACGCATGCTTGGTACCACATCTCTTGTATTGGAAGAATAAAGTACGCCAAAATAAAAAATATCCTTTGCTTACCTCCACTTAAACCGAATAAGACACGCGAGCAATGTATCAAATATATTAACATGAATTGCTTGGCGGTTTAGCTTTGAGAGAATGGTTAATAGGCCAAGCATTCAACAGACGTCGTTATAGTTCGGCCTATAATTATAGGTGCGTCATTGGTTCGAATACCTATCGGAACCTAGCCTCCAAATTGAATGACAGATGCTAAATATGACGCGAAATTGAATAACACCATCTTGACATCTGAACGAAGCCGCTGCGTAAGAATTTATCTACGATAGAGTGAAAATAAGGAGCCACATGGAAGTATGTTAGCGATGCCGTGCGAGGAAATGGCATTCCAGGAGTGACACGGAGATGAAGCATTAATCCAGGTCCAGGTCGCACAACCTGTTGGATCAACATAGAAGTAGCGCATTGCCAACAGGGTGCGACTATTGGGCAGATTGTTTATGCAGTCTGCAGAGAGGTATCTTAGCGTATGCACTTGTCCCATGCGAGCCGGTTCGGTGGTTAGATAACGGCTGGCGTCGCAGGTGCCCTGACAACGAACCTCCTGACGTGAGTGATGTCTCCTCGTCTCTGATGAATATGGGAGTGTTCTTGAATAGATAAAGGAAATGCTGTGTACAAGCAAGGCTTGGTTTGGTTCATGTGGTTTAAAAACTAGAACGAGGCTTAGGTCTAAGCTTCGCACTGAATGTAGGCCTCGTAGCTGTTTCGCCCATGATTCTTTATCCTGGCAATTCGTGTTTATTCTTTTTGGAAATAGATAAATTTTAAAATACTGTTGTAGCAACATCAGTACACATTCAAATTCGGCGCCAGTAAGCCACATGAACCACAATGCTTTCATTCCTCCCCCCTATAACACGCTTGATACTAACAGCCCTTTATGGCCAACTCGTTGCTTGCTCGCCAAACATGCAGATACCAGTGTTCGAGTTTAAATAGAAATTAAATTATTTTATTATCAAATCACCTCAATTTTTCGGAACACCTATAATAGAGGAACTTCCTCGTCATTTGTGCCTTCATTTGGATCCTCTCCCGATGCGTTATGCCTATTTGAACTTCTCATTTATTACGAGTGGTGCAGAACGTCGGTGATGGCGGACATTAATCAGAATGGCCTCCGACGCAATCAGGTGAAAATCTAAAGTAAATAAAGTTATGAGCGAATACATTGAACGATCCCCGATCACGCTAAATTATACAAGAATAACTGATGGGCACGTTGGTCAGGCACAGTTTTCGAGTGCGAAAGCGCAGCGGCATGAGGCCAGAGTACAAGAAGGGTCTAGACACAGCGCTGAATAACAACAAAGGTTTATTCAGGAAGCCATTGCATATAAAGGCGCCAGCAACACTGCAAAAAAGAAAACAGACAAATAAAAATAGCCGTGACAGATATCCCTTCTACAAGGTATATTTTTGATTCCATTAGATTAACTAGTTATGCAAAAATTCATTTTCTTTCTGCAAAATAACTACAGATGGGGTGCTTACACATCTCTGACCTAAATCACAGATATCCCTTCCACAAGGTACATTTTTGATTCCTTAAGATTAACTAGTTATGCAAAAATTCATTTTCTTTCTGCGAGATAGCTACAGACATCTCTGAGTCAAATTCATCAACTCAGACACTTCGATAAGCTCTCTAGTCAGCTGATCTTTGTGTCTACCTAAAATCTTGCTTTTGTTGTACAGTGGTTGGCAAGAACAATCACGGCAGTGAACTCCGATGTGGCGTGTGGCATTCTTGACATCGATTTTGTGCTCCTTCAACCTGTTGTTCAAACAACGAACAGTTTGGCTAGCGTACAAACCAGCACAACTGAAAGGAATACACCAAATTTTCTGCGCACTTCACAAATTTAGCCTCATGCTTTTTTGTGCAGACAGATTCAGCTTGACATGAATTTTCGGGGTCATTTACACGCGTGCGCAATCTTCTCAATTTCACAGGAGCTGAAAGCACAACGTCTGCTCCGGCTCTCTTCCCAATAATTTTCAAATTATGCAAGACAGCATGAACACAGGATATGACACATATTTTTCTTCTGGTGCTGTGGTCGACTGTAGTGCCAAGCTTCAACTTACTCAAAAAACCCACCGCTACTACTGCTAAAATGTTAAGAGGGTATCCCTCATTGACGAGCCTCTCAACCTAATCATAAAACTGTTGACAGTCCTGTGGGTGCATGATTTTTACATCGCATTACTGAAGCAAAACGTGACAATACCTTTTTTTTACAAGCTTAGATTGTGAGGAACTCTAGGGAAGCAACAGTTTTTTTGCTCCTCCGTTCAAAAGGGTAGCACATATGTGCAACAGTGAAGTACATGGTCAGGTAAAATTTGACGTAGTCATCAACAGGCACTTAGTGTGTCCCTTCAAGGGACGCAAGGACTTCGGAAAAAAACAGAAAGAACAGCGCGACCTTCTTAATCAAAATTAATAGCATCAGATTTAATTAGAATCAGGTTGTCATCAACAAAGCGGATAACTCTTGCAACATTTGAGGTTGTGAGACAATTTTCAAGAGTACTGTCCAGCATAGCGAAATAAAAATCGCTGAGCAATAAAGCAACTATGCTCCTATACATATAACTTTCTTCTGAATAAAAACGCGGCCATCAGATTCAGCGTAGGTGGACTCAAGTTAAGTTTGTATAAGGGCCAAAAAGTTGTATGGAGAGGTCGGAAGTATTTTGAAACTTTTACAAAACTACAAAACGTTTTGGCCCACAACCCGGTTGATGAATCCTCGGACCTAATTGCGGGCCCCTTTGTTCCCTGGAGTGGATAAGTGCGCACGGACCCCGATAAATTAAATTTGGAGGAGTTGGTGAATGGTGGAGTGCAGCAGGGGTAGGCTGGCTGGGGTGAGCCGACCTTTGGCGTAGTTACGAATTGCAGATTGAAAGTTGTTGAGATTTCTGCAGAGGTGGAGGCCATGGCTAAGCCTAAGGCCGCCTACATGATCCCTTCAGACGACCTGACTGGGATGGAGCACATACCCAACAAATGCTATCCACAGTAGTTTACTACCGCGAGTAAAAAAGCATCATGGTAGAAATATTCGGTTGCGTCAACACAATTCTGTTCGATGTGTCGAATATTTTTTGTGCAGTGTATTAGCCCTACTTTTGTGGCGAGCGACATGATGCAGTGGCTGCAAGTCTTTAGGGAGAGAGTTAACGATGATGTTACCGTGAATATCTGTTGGAAGCTGGGCCGTGTCGGGAACGGTCGCGTGTAACTTTATTCCTATCTTAATCTGCATGTGACGGCGCACGCGGGAGTGGGTGACGCGCTCGTACTGAGCGCGTCACCCGATGAGCTTCGACGCGCTCCGTTATAGTGCTATCGAATCTTATTGCCAGAACAGCGTAGGTAAGGGTAAAGGTAAAGGTCCACCTTGTATGCCTGTATGATAAGGCAGCCAACGCTGTCGACTTCTTGGGAGCTAATGTAGATATAGCGGAAAGTCTAGTTTAAACGACTGATAAACGTTTGAACCTGACGTCATAAGTCAGCCTCCCTCCTTGTTCTGTTAGCTAATGCGCCGAATGAAAAGAATGGTGTGCAATACACAGGAAAAGAGTTTAGCCTGAGGGCCGCATTTTCCTGGTCACTTTCGATAAGAAGACCCAATACCTTAATGGCGATGGTTTTCTTATAGGCTGGCTGCTAGCAGTAACGCAGGCGAGAGGATGATCGCGAAAGCTGACTTGACCTCAGATGAGGAGCAGCTCGGACGTCTGAAGTATGAGATCTGTTCCAGCTGTGCGCCGTTCAAAGACATCCGTCCCTTGCTGAAGTGCGGATTCGATTTCGGCTTCGTTGCTTTTTGATTAGCAGAGGGTGAATTATCCGCGTGTTAGGTACGGGATAGCCTGTAGATAGCATCTCATTTAGGGAAAACGTGAGCAAGGCGAGATTGAAAAGAAGGTGGAAAGGGATGATCCCTTGGGGGGTCCTGTTGCTACCAAGGATTATAGTGCCCGATGGTAAAGAGCCGAAATACTTCAGCCGTACCGTCGGAGAGAAGTACGTGTATACTCGTGGGTACGGTAGCGTGGATTTGGTAGGGACAGATTAGGGAGGTTTGGAACAGTCAAGCCCTAGGAACGTTTTGGGGCCACTTTAATACAGTAGCACAATATCGTGTCTCTACAACATCAGACGTTGTCCCGCATGTCTGAATTGTCCTGAACCCTCGGCTAACTTAGAAGATTGCATGTCTTCCTGCCCTGTTCCACTTCAGTAACCTTACGTTTCACATCCTTCTCTCCCAACGTGGCGGGCTTCGTTAGCATCGAACCAAGTTAAAGTCCAGGTGGCCTTTTATGAAAGACATTCTCGATGTTTAACACTGCGTTTCATTAGAGTTGTCTCCTCCACCTCCTCTCGGTCGAGAGCTGGAGCTTATTGTCTTTAGCAGAGAGGTTTGAGCGAAAGCCATTTATAGTGAGTGGTAGGAGGTGAATATTCCAGCATAATTGTTAAGCCCGTTGAGAATGACGTTTTCCATCTCTTTTCAAGCACAGGCTCACACTTGTGGAACTTGAGTGGTCTTTCCAGCTCATAGTCGTGGCAAATGGTGTCGCTAGGATTGGGGCACATGTTTACCTACATCTGTTTATATATAAGCTAAGCGACGCCGAAGCGCTCTATTGTGGCATTGTGTCTTCCACCGGTTTCGCATAATTTTGCGTGCCTTCCATACATTGAGAAGATGGCTGTCTGTGTTAGTGTGTTCAGCCGTGGTAGGGGATGGAGAAGATGGCTGTCTGTGTTGGTGGGTTCAGCCGTGGTAGGGAACTCTGATAGTAGCAGAGAGATCTGTCCAGTGGGTGGAGACGCACTCATCCAGGATATTAATCCGATTAGGGGTGTTCTGAGAACGTAGGTCACAAAACTAGTACTCAGTCCGTGGTTAGGGTCGAGCGCCCCTTTCAACGGTGCGGGGAGATGCTAAGGGTGGTCGCGATGATATAGTGGCATATAGAAATAGTGGTATATGGATTATCACTTAAGGATAAAAAACTATTTTGGTGCTATATATTTCTATACGTTGACTAATTTCTGTTGTTACGGTTAAGAGAGTGCAGAAACGTAAATATCCGTAGGTTAATTTTGCTTGTTATAAAAACTTGTGAACAAAGAAATGTTTTGAAACAAAAAGCTTCCCTAGGCTAGTCAGCTCCGAGTCTCGCGTGTGCTCCGTCGTTAGAAACACATATAAAGCCCCGTTTTAACCAAGCTGTATGAGCGTGCCTTAGTTGTATATAGGTGTAACGTGAATGCAAGGGTCCTGGCAGGCTGAGTCTGACATAACCGGACTATGCGAAACGAGAGACGCTCCTGCCAGGGGACGACGGTCATGGACACGGACACGGATACGGCACACAGCGACGAGCGATTAGACCTTGCGTAGTATTGCTTTCGCAATAAAAGCCGCAGCTGCGCATGCGCAAACCACGTGGCGTCACAGGAGAGGCACAGGTGGTCGGAGCCGCTGATGCCGCCACAACCGCCGCCGCGACTCCGCCGGTTGACCTTTATCCGGTGCCGCGCGCTTTCACCTGGCTGTGTTTATGTCTATACAGAAGTGTAACGGTGATGATGATGTGGAATCGGAATAACATTTATTCTTATGTGATGTAGGGCTATAATCAATGTTCCACCGTGATGATAAGCCATGGAATATCTATAAGGTGCAACCGTAAACGACAAGGTAAGCCACAACTACGTCAAGGAACCACGTGGATCCTTGGCGGTGGGAGGTGCGCACGCAAAACCTCCCACCGAAATTGTATTTATGTGTGTTCTCTTGAAGTAAAATTTCAGTTCATGTTGAGCGCTCGTCGTGAGTGTCCCTTTTTTCTGTGTCCTCGTCATAAGCGCTAGTATTAAACTTCAAATAGCTTCCAACCAACTGGCCTACCTTCCTGCTTTGACGATTAGGATACTTCTTCGTACGATATTTTAGCGCAGCTTTTTAAGCGTTCTTGCGATGTCTTGAGGCAACGAGTTTTAGAAATGCTTGTATGCATGTATGTGGTGTTACAAAACGCTCACGAACCAAATAGAATTTCGCATAAGAAGAGAAAGAAGTGTCACTAGCGACCGATGAAGAGGTCCTGGTTTTTCTTCCTCTTCTTATGAGAAATTTTCTTTAGATCGTGACGCCCGCCAGCTTGGCTTGTAGATCCGAATCTTTTTCGCCAGGTTATACTGAAAAAGGCACACACGATGATGTGGCCAAACCGACGAACTGGCTCCTAAGAGCTGCGTCTTAAAAGATAAAGCCATTCATGAAGGCTTATAAAGTTTCACAAACAAAGAGAAAATAAAAAGGCACGGGAAGAACCTAAAGAAGTGATGAAAAGGGGGGATATAAAAAAGACATTAAAAACATTTTAAACAATAAAAGACACAACAAGCTCAGAAATAATAAAGATATTTCTTGAGTGCTGATAAAACAGCATTACGTGATATTGTTGCGAATTGTATTTGAACTGAACATGTCGCAGCTCTGTTGACAAACAAAACTAGATTTAGTATAGGTGAATGTTGCTGTATCCAACGGCTTGAAGCTTAGACACAGGGCACCTGATCCTTCCGATGCACATCTGTACACTACTCGTAGTACCCTACCTGTTACTGCAGTTTTGTTTTTCTTTTTTACTATAAACACCCTTTCTCTTCGTCATCCTAAAAGCGACGGGTAATCATACTTTGTCCCGGAAGACGATTCGAACTTGGAGATATGCGCCTTCATTCTGTTGCATCGGAAACAGGACTAGTACTAAACGTAACCTTATTTTGTTGCACTCAAAAGCTCGTACTTCGACAAGTGAGCTGTCGTTCTGTTGCATCGTGAATGTTTCTTTCTTGGTGTGGGTGCCTCTCGGCTTTGTGACTTAGTAAGCTTTGGGCTTCGATCATGACCACATTGGGAGTGGACTCAGTTATCGATTTTGGTACGTAAACTTTGGAGGTCGGCCAAATCCGTGTTTTTAGCGGACAATGATATTTTATAAAGCCTACCTGTATATAAGGCCTAAGCTCGACGCTAAACATATCTCCGTTTTTCGTTTTCTAAAGTTCGTTAGTAAAGTACTGATTTCGCGCTAAAAAATTTTAAAATGCACCAAGTGTGACAGTTTCCGCAAATTTTAAGCTGAGTGACTAGAGACTTCAATGCAGATTCAGTGTGTTGCATAGAGACAGACAGGGTGAACAAATTGTTGCTCCGTCGGAGCTTGATTGGAGTAAGAAGCAAATAAATACTAACAATATAAAGAAAATGTGGCGTCACGTCTAGTATTTCCAACACGTTTGGTCGCTAGCCAAAATCAAGTCTGTCCCAGAGGCAAGAAAATTTTCAAACAGTCGGGCCGTCTTCCGCGAAAACGCGTCTACTGCAGTTTCTGACGAAGCCGTTTAAAGGTAACTCCACACCCGTGATCTTTGGTGCATCCAGGCTGCAGTCCGCGGATTCCAAAGTGCTCACTCGCTACAACGGGAGTAATTATTGGATCATATTGTGATGTTATATATGGGCCCAGGTCCGTTCAGGAGCTCTGGGCAGGTAGCAGAGCAGGTTCACAGACACACGGACGCTTTTCTTTTCTTGACCAATTAACGTAACTGGCAACAGACATACATACAGCCTAGCTTATCCTAATAGGATATGTCCCAACACAAAACCGTCCTACTTCTGGTTTTCCGCTCGTGGACTAGATGCCGGTGCAGGCGAGTCCGGTTGAGGCAAGACCAGCGGCCGGGGTGTGACGCGGTCTTCGTTCACGCCAGTCGCCCGAGGACTCGGTAGCGCGGCAGGCCACGCTCCGGCATCTGTGTCCGGCGTCTGCTTCACAGTCCGGGGTACTGCGGTGTACCGCGGGGTACCGCGTCACGCCCGGGTACTGCAAAGTGCGGCACCAGTGCGGCAGCACAAGTGCGGCGGCCAGGCACGATGGGGCGGTCGAGCTGCCTCCGCAAGCTGTTCGCCGGATGGCGAAGCGCTGGGCAGTACCAGACCCCGGACCAGGTGCCCGGCAGGTGCTGGCGAGCCGGCCTTGTACGCCAGGCCCAGGACGATGAACTCCGCCGCCAGCGACGCCCAGGAACGTCCGACCCATTCGCTTGCCGGAACAAACTCACGCGCACTGGCACGCCCCGCACGCGGCCACACTTCACTTCCTTTCGAGCCACCCGCACACTCGCCACAATCACCATCATCACACATATCATCAGTAGCGCTACGTCAAGCCAGCCGAATGCGCGGCCACCGGAGCAATGAGATGGTCGCTTCGTACGAGGGCGTTTTCACGCGCGTGGAATTTTATGTTTTCTGCTTGCTCGTCGCGCTCTGTTTACTTCTGTCGGCACCTTTACGTTATTTGTTTGGCAGATTCACTCGTGGCTACGTTTTCGCTTCTTGAGCGTTCACGCTGTTCTGGCTGCGAAAAATATTTCCTATTCTTGTGCCAGAAACGTTGTTCCACTACTCCGAAGTTATATTTCAAGGTTTGTGCCTGACAAATAGGTCGCATGTATACTCAAGAGAGCACCACACAGCAGAAGGGCTGGATAACAGTGTGGTCCTCTTTTGCGTATGTGTCCATTTTAACTCGCAAAAACCTTCAACAGGCCCATAATTCAGCCTGGCTCCCGAAGCTACCTATGTACGCGTAAAAACGTTCTAAACTTGAAGTACGCCGCAGTAACTTGATCCATGTTTGAGCAATTCTTCGTCTATGGTCCCAAAAACCACACATACGGCGCACAGTTAATTTTTGGAAGGGCGAAAAAATATATTTGCCGCATAATTTTTTATTTCAAGCAGGATCCACAAAATTTGACTCATGTCGATAGTTCGTACGTCTAGTATTGCTTGTTTACACTCGTTTGAACTGGGTTTAACAATTGACTAGTCTTAGGAAACCACCACAAATAATTACAAAAATAATAGATATGGCTTCGAGAACAAAATATTTCCAGCGATTGTTTCATGTGTTCTCATGCGAAGCTTAATGTAATATTTAAAAGATTAGGCGGTGCGTTGGTGTCATATTGCTCAAAATGTTATCGTAATTTTGGCGTATATAGGCTTTGTTGGCGTGTTTGCATACTTTTTTCATACAGCCTACTCTCCCCATCCCGGCTATTTTATATCGGATAAACCAGAAACTGTACACGTAACGTACACGTAACGTACACGTGAGCTTTTTTTGTGCAGTAAACTGTGCCCTCGTTTGATAGCTTTTGCCGCAGGGAAATCATGGTTTTTATAAGACTGAGTTTACGTCAACAAATTACAAAATTCATAAGCTTGGCAACGCAAGCTATAGTAGTTTTATGCTTTTTCTCAAAGGAGTTGGGAATGTGATACTACGCACGAAACATGGACTAAGCTTCTTTATATTAAGCATTGTCTGGGGAGATGTCCGTTAAAGATTTCTTGTGCCATAATCCTAGCCCGGTGTTCCAGTATAAATAAGGTTGCTCGTACTATCAATAAATTCGCCACACAAAATCGCACCAAAGAGAGAATGCTATAAGCGGATTTCCGGAGTTCGTCGATAAGCATTGTTGACATTTTCTCGGCTTGCGACAACAGTCGCGTACAGCGAGATATCGGCAAACTGTTCGCGCCACAGGGTGAGTATGGTATGGATCCCCTGCTCGCTTTTAGGTGAGCGGTTCTTTAAGCTCAGGCAAGACAACAAAACTTTATTTTAATGTAATTTTCCGAGCAACATGCGTGTTGACGCAACAATTTAAACAATAAAGAAAGATGCAATGGTGCACGTGGATCCATTCTTCAGGACGCTTATCGCTGGAAAAATACTGCGCGCCCTATCAATTTGTTGTTCTCTCACGAGCAAACAAAAATTCAAGAAATAATAAACAAGAATGAAAATTGTTTGTTTCTAAGCAGCGTAGAAATAAAATTGTGTGGACAGCCCTTAGCGTAATCCCTAACTCGTTCCATGCAGCTGCGTCCGCACCTCGGTACAAGAGGTACGAAGGACATCATCATTTGTTCGCATCATGTTATGAGGCTCAGGCGGGAGACACGATACTTTGAAAGTAGAATTTAGGGAATCACGTACGAAAAAATGTTGGATTTATTTTTGCTCTATGAGAGGTTTCCTTTTCCTTCCGTCTGTTTGGTGGAAGTGGTTCCCAGATATATCTGTACGTTCAACACAGGACAGCCCCTCTACGGTTACTATTGTGCACTGCAATGTTTTTCTAGCCGTTTTAGTGATCGCTTCGAAAAACACAGGAACACGCTATGTTTACTTCTGAAAAGTATTTTGTTTGATGGTCTTGATTAGTAGAATGATAAACCAAACGAAATTGCACATTGAAGGACGAATCAACGGAATGTATTGAAGACTAACGGTCTGGTTTGATAATGAGGCTAGTCTGAGTGATGTGACTGCATCCACGGGACCACTCCATCCGAAGACATGTAATTAATAAGTGAAAGTATTTATCCTCCATGTCTAAAGTCAATGGTGTGTCGTTAATACAATACTAAAATATCAATGTCTGCTTCCTTATATTATTTGTAATTACTGCAATTTTCCTCGCATCGTGAGTTATATGTCAGTGATCCCACTAATTGTTCATATCTGCTACTTTGTTGAGAAGAGATTTATGGTCGTCTAGTGTATCAATTTCCTGATAAATTACACAGACTTCTGCAATAAGGGGTACATTATTATCGCTGCCGCTAAGTGATTTATGAACTTAAAAGAGGAACAGGCACCAAGGCAACCTGGATTAGATCACGTACAACTTGAGAGGCTCGGTATCGACTTTTATATAAGAACTCTGTTCTGTCCGATAAATTGTTTTAATCCCTCCAACTGTAGATCCCTGAACAAGCGCAAATTGTAGTTTTTAATTATTTTGACGACATTCGTAACCTGGCAAAATGCCTTCGAAACGTCTACAAATAATAGGTCTGCTTGTTTCGGACTGTCTGCTTTTTCACACCTGGTAATCACAGGTAGTTCAGAGAGGCAAGAGAGAGAAAAGTATACAACAGTTGCATCTTATCTGTACTCACCTATGGAGCTGAAGTGTGGTGGCTAACGAAAAGGGTGCTATTTAAGTTGAGGATAACACAGAGGTCTATGGAATGAAAAACGGTAGGGTTAACATTAAGAGATAGCAGGCGTGCCGAGTGCGTCAGCGAAATAACTCAAGTTACTGACATTCTAGTGAAAATTCAGAAGAAGAAATGACCATGGCCGGGACATGTAGTTCGAAGCAAGGATAACCGATGGTCTCTTAGGGTAACTAACCGGATTCCAAGGGAAGGAAAGCGTAGCAGGGGGCAGCAGAAAGTTAGGTGGGCAGATAAGGTTAAGAAGCTCGCAGGAGTCAAGTGGATGCAGCTAGCCCAGGACTAGGTTAATTGGAGAAATATGAGAGAGGCCTGAGCCATGCAGTGAGCAGATGGTAATGATGATGACCTCACACAAATGACACATCACAGATGATGATGAGTTCACACCAGGTAGCCGCCGCGCCAAACCTCTGGAGGTTCGCTCGAGGCAAGGGAGGGGAACAGTAAAATATGAGTATAACCTAGCTGATTAGTAACTTAAGGTGATCGAAGACATATTCAATAGATGACAGAAATGACATGGCGATGCGGCAAAGATAACATAGCAAGGTAACCTCTACCTCTCCTGCATTTTTTATTCACTACAAGAAAAATAGGTTTGCACAAGAGTTAACCAACGTCTAAAGGATGAAAATGAGGAATGGCATGCCCAGGGTAACAGCATCAGGGAAATACCACGTGCTCACGTGTTCCAGAATGTATCGAATACCTGCAGAAAATATTTTCAGATGGCTTGACAGTATGCCCAATAACAGTGTGCCCGTTGTCTAGCAAACAGGTTTGTGTGAATTCTGTGCAAGGTAGAGAAGGTGAGTCGTACCTGCGACTGTGGCAAGTAAGCAGAAAGTCCAGGATGTGTGCCTGCAATGCGATAAAATGGAATGCGGAAAATGGAATGCCGCTAAGAGCAGAGACGCTAAATCGGGTCTTCGAGGTACCCACCGAGGTAGACGCCTCTTAAATGCAAAACCGAGCTGTGACTCCAAAGCTGTGGAAGATAAACCAAATCAGCTTTCATGGATTACTGCACTAAGTCAGTAAGCTTAGTTTTGATGATTTCTTACCGTTTGTATTTTTAACAGGTTTGAAGCTGAAGTTCTGCCCCTACAAAATGGCAATAATTGCCATGCGAAGCACAAGGTCGATTATAAACGACCAGTTTCGGGGACATTGACGAGAGATACCAATATACAGTCGAGTATTCCAGCTAGGTGCCTAGACCATGATTATTAAGGCGAAAGCCTTTAAGCCCTCATTGTTGTCAGCAGGAGCTGTCGGCAGAGGGTGTCATGCTTTCGAGAGCGAGAGTTAAAGTGTAAATAATAAACCTTGTATCAACCGGTAATCGAGCCTACAACCCTTGGATGCCCAGGCGAGGGCTTTACCAACTGCGCCATGCCCTGGATTGTTTTTTTGTTTATCGTCAAACGTTCTTCATAATTCCCCTTGTCTACCATCAGTATGAAAGCGGATTCCGCGAATGATTGATACTGCGGCTTTCTTTTCCTGTAAAATAATTATAGAACACCGGTGAACTTTGATACGTTCACTGAAATGCTGGTTGTGTTCAACAAGAGGCGCGCGATGTACCGTCACGACACGTCATGGCGTGACTAGGCGATTCACTCATTCGACGATGCATAAAAAGGGCCCTGGGCCTACCAATGAGTATATCCACAAAGAGGCTGCTCGCTATGGGGGTACACAATACGTGGGAAGAAATAGCAGAGGCAGTCAGAGTGTCGCAACTCGAAAGGCTGAGCCAGATAACTGCAGGAAGAGCCATTTTAAACATGGTAGGCCTGCTGATAGACAGAGGAATGCAACATAAGCCGCCAATCCCACACATATACCGAGATAAGCTAACCATCTCCCCTCTTCCTCCACACATGCACCCCATATACAACGCGGAAAGGAGGCAAAAGAGAGCAGAAGCACTCAAAAATCACTTTGAGCCACTGGACAGCAAGGCACATGCATACGTTGATTGGGCGAGTGGGATGTCGGATGCGGCGGTTGCCTCGGTAGTCGAGGGCCGAGACGCTCCAGTATCGGCAGCCACTATATATGTATCCGTGCCGTGAAGGACGTGACAACAGCAATATAGCCAAAACAAGAAGAACGCAGGTTTATTAGGAAGTGTTGCTTTTATAGCCGACCAATGATTACGGGCCGGCAACGAGCATGTCAGGAACAGGCGCATTGTCATGCACGCGCCTGATACATCCTTTCGTGTTAACAAAGAAAAGAGACTGTCTTGACCGATTAGTTAAGCAATCTGGTTAAACGCCTCGTCATAGTGAAGGCGCTGCGGGAGCCTAGTGTTCCGGGACGACCTTCTCGGAGATTGGGTCTGAAAAGAACCAGGGGTTGCCCTTCCTTCTTTGTTGGTTGTCCCTTGTGTTGCCCCATCAGTCATTTTCGAGGATTCCGAGGCCTGCGATGTCGACCCAGCCGAGGAATGCATTGCAGGTACCCGAGGGTTGTCGACAGGCTGGCTTGCTTCGGTTGTGTCGTCCCCGTCTTCGCTGCTCATCATCATACGGCTCATCCGTTTGTATGAGGTGTTTGTGGTTGCGCCGCAGGACTTGCCCATATTCAGTTAACTGCTAGCATCTTGGAGCTTGCGTGCCTCTTACACTCGCTCTCGGGGACCATGTTCTCGTTCCTCGCAGCCTAACGACGTCCCCTCGGCAAAGCATCGGCAAAGGTTTGCCTTGTGCGTGCTGGCAGTGCATGTTCACCTCGGTGCAGGGTACTTCTTGGAACGCGGGAAGATTGGCTCGCAGGCGCCTCCCTTGCAACAGTTCACCAGGGGATCGCTCGTCCTCGAGTGAAGCTAAGCGATAAGCCAGTAGTCCTTGCCAGAAGTCATCTCCGGACTCCTGGGTTTTTTCAAGATGCGTTTGACGATCTGTACACCTTTTTCCGCCAACCTATTTGACTGCGGATAATGAAGACTAGAAGTTAAATGTGAAAAATCATACTTTCTTGCAAACACGGCGAAGTCATAACTCGAAAACTGAGGTCCATTGTCCGTGCAAACTTATAACGGGGCTCCATATCTTGCGAAAATGGCGCTGAGTGCAGCTATTGTGGTCGTTGAGGCAGTGTCCTGGAGTTGCTGGACCTCTGGAAAGTTCGAGAAGGCATCATAAGCGACAAGGTAGGAGCCTCCAGCAAAGAAAAATATGTCCACACCAACCCTGTACTACGGGCATCTGAGAACTGACCGCGTCAGGAGAGGTTCTTTTGCTTGCGTATACGCATATTTCTTACAGGTTGAGCAGCTGGCATGTACCGCTACAATTTGACTGTTAAGGCCTGGCCAAAAAACAAAGATGCGTGCCCTCTCTTTGCACTTTTGAACACCAAGATGTCCCGCATGAATTCTGGACAAATCTTATTTCGCATGTTCTGGGGCACGATTACTTTGGAGCCTTTAAAAAGTATCCCATTCACAACAGATAGTTCTTGCGCAAATTTCTATACAGAATCATACATTCCCCTGCATGCCCAAATTGCCCAGAACACTATGCAAACTTGGAGCATTGCATCTTTTCATGCCCTGTCGCCCTCCAATATCCTCACTTTCCCCACCCTCCTCCCCCAACGTGGCGGGCTTGGTTAGCCTCTGACCAGCTGCAAGATCGGTTGGCCTTGGTGACCCTGGCCCAGGACATTCTTAACGCTTAATGTAATGCGTTAAATAAAGTTGTTTCCTCCTCCTCCTCCTCGTCCTCTTGCGCAAAAGGCTTGAGTTAACCTTCAATGGGTTGGCTCCTGGACAAACGTTCTACCACTACCTGCAGGTAGTTGTCGCAGTTTCCGTCCGCAATTCGCGCTCTGTGGTTGGCGTCACCATGTAACCTAGGTACTGCACTGCGTGAATTTCCACGTCGTCCATGTTTGTCTTGTCTGCTGCCGTCATCAGCCGTGGATCGCGATAACATATCAGCCAGTACGAGGCCTTTTCCCGGAATGTAGTGCAAAACAAAGTCATACTTCAACAGACGAAGAAAAAAAACCTTTGCAGTCGGGGCGGCATGTCATCAATTGCCTTTTCCGCTATTGACAAGAGTGACTTGTGGTCAGTTTCTATGAGTAGCTTTCACCCGTATATGAACTGATGAAACTTTTCGCAACCGAAGCAAATCCCAAGGGCATCTTTTTCAATCTGAGCGTATCTCTGCTCTGCCTGTGTTAGAACGCGTGATGCGTATGCTACAGTCGCCATTCATCATTGTGACGTTGCAGCAGAGCTGCGCCTAAACCGTTCCGTGAAGCGTCGCACGAAATCTTGGTTTCCTTTTGAGCATCAAAGATAGCAAGCACAGGAGATCTGGCCGAACCTTGTGTTGCGCTCTTCCACTCCCTGCCGAGTTGTTCAGTCCATTGAAAATCTGAACGACACTTGATAAGATGCCTCAACAACACTGTTCGTTCAGAAAGACGCGGCACAAATTTTCCGAAGTAGTTTAGCACTCCCAGAATGCGTTGAACATTGCGCTTGCTTGTTGGTTCCGGCATTCCAATGATGCTTTTAACGAGCTCTGGGTTCGGCAATATACCATTTGAGGTTATTATGTGTGGGGCTCCGCAGCCCCTTTAGGTGTTTTAAACCGTGCGAGCGGCTTTCTATTTGTATTGTATTTGTATATATGTTGTGTTTGTTGTTGTATATATGTCACCCAGAAACCTCATTTCTTCACGCCGAACTTGCACTTTTGTTCATTAAAAGTCAAGCCAACTTTTTTGGTTGCTTTCAGAACAGCTATTAGGCTCTCGTCGTGCTCTCGCCGCGCTGAGCCGCACACCAAAATGTCGTCCATGTATACTAGTAATCATCCGTGCTCTCGTCCGGCTCGAACTTGAAATTGTTGAATACGTCGAGCGCCTCGTCACCCGCACAGCTCAGCAGGAGTGCGGCTTTCGAGGCCTCACTTTTTGGCTGGTCCTTCACCTCCGAAGCTTGCAGGAAGAGCTCAATCTTTTGCTTGAAACGTTTCCACGATGCCGAGACGTTCTCTGCTTGACGCAGGGGCTCCGGTGCCTGCAGCCGTTCCATGCTTCGTGCTCCACCGCTGCCGAAGTTAGTGCGTTGTAGCAGCTTCTGACACCATGCATTTATCCGTGCCGCGAAGGACGTGACAACAGCAAGATAGCCATAAGAAGACCGAAGGTTTATTAGGAAGCGTTGCTTTTATAGGACGAAGTGATTACGGGCCGACCGCAGCGCGCAAGTCAGGAACAGGCGCATTGTCATACACTCGCCTGATACACTATACAGCTGAAGAAGTTTCGATAGGGCTCGCTTGTGTAGGAACGGAAGAAAAATTCATAATTAGTCACAACAAAACAGCCATCTACAATTGTGCAAATGGCAGGATCGCACCAGAAGCGATGATAATCCTGGCCGGAAAACAGTTGAATAGAAAAGCCAGCTTAATATGGACTCCAGCGCACGCGTCTGTTCCCGGTAACGAAGCGGCACTCGAGTTAGCACGAGTTCTATAATTCCGGGTAACCGTGGAGCCGCCTGATGCTAGAACATAGACTAACGTCAGTTAAATTACATAGAAATAGCCGAAATTATCGACAAAGCAGAAAGGTGGTGCCACACCTGATAAGCGTCTGAGCAACAAAGAGGCGACTGCATGGCGGCGTCTGCAGGCAGGGAATTACATCCATCCGGTCTGGGCCTATCACGTCCACAAAGATGAGAGACAGGACGATAAATGTAAGCAATGTGGGGAGAGAGGGACGCTCAAGCACGTAATTTGGGAGTGCGCTAGCTCCCCAGGGGCTAAGGTAAAATAGCCAGCAGAGAAGCCTGGGAAACCCTTCTGCGGAGCGGACCCAACTCTTCAGAAGCAAGCCATCCGCCTGGCGGAAGAGGCCGCAAGGAACCAAGACCACTTTCCCAGTCTCTAATCGCGGAGGTCCCGACCCCCGACCACTAGGCCTGCGTGCCGGGGGCGGAGAGTAGGGGGCCTCCATTCTGGGGGAAATAAAAGTTGTTCACACACACAAACATATACGAAGCTGACCAGGCCAGGCGTCCGATCGAGGAGTTCGTACGGTGCCTTTTATTTGGCGCTTCGTCGATCGGCGCACAACGCAGCAAACAGAAGCGGACCCAAATTTGTAGGAGGCGTTAGACAGCAGGCATCAGCGGCGTTTTAAATTGATTTACAGGATAGAAAAGGCGCAGTATTTGTAGCAATTCACCGTGGACACATGAACCACGCCGTAAAGGAAGGGAGGATGGTGGGATTGTTAGAAGAGAGGGAGATAGAGGTGCCGTATTGGAGGGCTACAATCCACCGCGCTATAATGGCTTTCGACTCGTCGCACTTTAAATTTCCAACGTGCCCTCTAGATTTTTTTCAATCTGCCGCTGCATTGCATTGCAAAATGCGATTGAAATATGAGCAACATAATTTGCACGAAGTCAGGAATTTCTAGTGACTCTATGTTCTGAAATGTGCTGTGAATTAATTGAATGCCTCTACTTTTAGAGACATCAGCTTGAATTTTGCTAGGAGTTAACTCCAAAAATCTTTTCTCCTCTCTCAATTTGAAAGTCTGTGTTATGAAATCGCCAGCGCCAGCTATGACGCCTCTCTATGCTAAAGATGCCTACAACGCCCATCATCGTATCTGAGAAGGATAGCTTCCTGTGCGAACTGAGAGACCAAAGTAACGCTTAAAGCATTTGCAGCATCGAGGCGATGCTGCCAAGAAGGGGGGCAATGACACATGCTATTCATAGACGACGAAGATTTGAACGGGCGATTCGGAAAAGACGACGAAGCAATAGGTGCTCCGCTTTTGTGCTGCCTTGACTGGCTGTTGGAGTTCTTCGGTGCCAGAGTGCCAGAGCGTCTTCTGTGTAACGTTACGTTACAATATAAGTGGAAACGATCGCTAATCGTTTGTAGCTGTACAATGTGGGCATATTGCGTGATAGTTTCAGCAGAAGTAAAGAACATTTTCCCTTCAGTTGATTTAAAGTGGAGAAATCCGTGCTTATGTTAACTTGATTTTACTTGTTTCCCGTAACATTCCCGCACAGGTATTCTGACCTGACGGCCAACCTACAGCGCTGTAACGAAGTACATTTCTCTCGGAGCACTGCTCGTAAATGGTACTCAGCCGAAAGCAGCGAAGTGCTTCAATGTGAAGGGGAGATTAGAGAATCGCAAGTGACGACGTTAAACTCACACAATTTTTTGTCTGCAATAGAAAAAAAAATGTCGGGGCTTCAGCGTTATTACGCGAAGCAAAACGTCTGAAAGCTCTAGTGCCCGCATAGAATTTCATGGAATACACTAAGCTGAATTGAAAACCAGAGAGCGTGTTTCAGTTTAGCGCGTGACTCTGCTTAGCTATGAAGAGGGCATGGTATTTGTTACCTTTTTGAACCGTTCTTTTATTTGCTTTTTGACAGCTCCGGTTGCACCACGTAGTCACCCTCTTTCTATGTGATAGTAAAATTTCTCAGTCCAAGAACTCGTGCTGAGTCCGAATCCCGTTCGGCTTTAGGGCTCCATTATGATTTCTTATTCCTAGTACTCGTCAGCGGTTTTTCGAAGTACGACCAGTATGCTTGTTTCTCGAAGAGCTGGAGCGGCTTTATGTACGCAGCAGAAGCGAGACGGGCCCTATACAATAGCGCAGCAGGATCTCAGTTCGGTCAGCTGAATAAATGGTCCATATGAACTCACACTATCCCAGGTGCAGCAAGCACTCTTTTTCTTTCATAGGTTTTCTCGAATGTCTGCTAATTCTTACCTTACCTATCACTTTTCTTCCAGCAGCCCTCGCTTCATTCATTGTATAGCTAGACTAGTAATCAAGATGTCTTCATTACAAACCAGGAACGGAGTTGTTTCACCACAAGATGTGAGGCGTCCTGACTTATATCCGGATATCGAGGATACGTGCAGTACACCCTTCAGCTAGAGGGTCGATTCCAAGACATTATTTCTCGCTAAGCAAAATACGCAAATTTTCCTTTTCTCTTTAGAAAAACCGCACAAAACGTGTTTCTCGGAGTTCTGAAACGGTGTTGCACGGAGAGCGCTTTGTGAAAAAAGTTATATTGATTTCATATATTCTTTCCATGCTTTCTGACAAACATGGTTTATTGGTTTAATCTGTGTTTAAAATTTTCCTGTAAAGCTTTTTTCATAAACCCGACAGGAGCATTTTTCATCGGGCACTACTAACATCTGAGAAAATAAATCCGCGTCTCCCAGCCAAGCGTCATTCATCTATTATGCGCTAGACGACCAGCGGTGACACGCATTTCGATTTTGTGGCAGCTGCTGGTTTCAGCTTTCAGCGAAACAGTGTCAGCGGGTACGTCGGCGCAGACCTAAACCGTCAAACCGTCCACCACAGGGAGGACTCTTCCAAGCGAACACTTTGAACGCCGCGCGCGATAATTTTGACTTTCAAAGCAGGCGGCTTGGCAGAAAATGGTCAGCACACAGCGACAGGCAATTCATCTCCACCAGACGCCCAAGAAAATGAAAACCAGCATTCAAATAAATGTTCAAAAGTATGAAGAAACAGACCGGCACACACTGCTGTGCACGTGACGACAGTCTGCAATTTCCATTTTAAGGTAACGCCGGGTAGCATAAACGAGAAATGACAATAAAATGAAGAAAATATATAAATACTTAAGGTGCTTTTCAGGCGCACAAGGCAGCAGTATTTTGTCAAAATGCCGTATATTTTATATTTACTTCTTTCTTGCATACTAACAAAAATACCTGTCCTACAATTAACAAGTTTTTATATATTATCATAAGTGAATAATAGTACCTAAACTAAGCGCTTCATTGAACATAATTCAATATTGGCGCAAATGCTGACCATTAATGATTTAATATTTTCATTAATTTCAACGAGCGCTGCTAGTAATACTTTTACTTCAGTAGTATATTTTTCTTATTGGGCATTCATGAAATGCACACTGATTAATATCCAGTAGCAGCCATGAACAAAAACAATGCCACCGAATGTTGCAAAACGTGGATGCGCGAGCATCTCACTGGAACTGTGAAGAGTAGCGAGCTGCGAAACACAACAAAAAACACGTCCTCAGATATATTCCCGCTGCTCGGGAGTCTCGGCTGCAAACAGCACGACTGCATTCCCTGTGGCTAGCGAGGTAGGCTTCACAATGGTCTACATAAGCAGTATTGTCCGGTTCAGCATGAAGCCTGTGATACAGTAGAAATCGAAGATCTACGCACCGCATCCCCATGACTAGATTAGGGATCGACCAGCACCTAAGCAGCTTCGATTCTCTCCCTAAGCGGACGTAAAGTGTCGGCGATGGCACCGGTTTAAAGCAGCAGCGAGGAGAAAGAATAGAGCATGGCGCAGTTGGTGGTTACGGGTTGCGAGGCTGACCTCACTCGCTGTTGAGCCGGCGGTGCGTGGAAAATCGAGTGCGCGACGCAGCTGTGACAATGTGCATATAAAACTCACACGCGTGGAGGCTGCACCTTGCTTGCACCGTAGAATGTTTCTGTAGAACGGTATAGTTTACGCTCCAAATGAACAGTTCCGACCAAAGTTGTCTCGGAGAAGTGTTTTCTGAGTTTAAATCTGGAGCCGGACAGAGAGAAAAATACTATGCAGATTCAAGATAGTCGATTGGTTGATCTAAAATTTCACATCCACGAAACTTTGATTGCAGGATAACACCTAGCGGATGTTTAGATATAGAAAACGGAAGCAGCATGAATCGCAAATCGCGTTACAAATTCAGGGACTTCGCTAGTAGGATGAAAAATAGCATGATATGGCCAAATTTGCTGGCAGTGTGCTTGCGACTTGACGTCAGCGGAAGAGTGAAGAAGACGTCATACTTTAGTACCAGTCCGAAAGGAACTGTATGTTGATACCGAAAAAACAATCAAGGTCGGCAATAAAGTTTCTGATGCCATTCCTTTGCTCTGAAGAACTTAAAATATTACGGAGGGAGCATCTGGAACTTTAACATAGCTTTTCTTCCGACTGGCGGCAGCGCCAAATAGAAAGACTACGTCTTTGGTCATCTGATGAGAAGAGAGGAGTCGCTGGAGAAAGATTTGATGTTGGGAAAGGTTGAGGGTTGCCGGAGAAGGGGTAGGCAGCGAACGCGATGGTTAGATGGAATCCTCGAGGCACTGCAGGTGAAGTTATGTGATGTTAGGAAGATAGTGAGAGACCGGAAATCGTGGCGTGACATGGTCCATAGGGTCACGAAGAGTCGGACACGACTGAACGCCTGAACTGAACTGAACTGAACTGACGTCAGCAAATCCTTCTGTGTGCAAGCGCAAATCATAACTATCCTGACGGTCATTTTTCATGAAAGGAAACATTATGTGGAACCCAAAGAAATAATGGCATGACATAGCATGAAGCAAAGGAGCAACTGCAATATTTGTTTCCTTTGATGTCTATTTTGTTAGTAAATAAAGAGAATGGTGAATATACATTTTGAAAGAAATTAGAATAGCGAATAAAGACAATATCTTTTATTAGCTTTTGTTGGCACATGCACATACAAATGCAGTGAAAAGTTTAAATGTAAATCTTGCCGTTCGCCGAAGATTTGGCCGAAAATTTAAAAGACAGCAGACAGCGCTTAAAGCTTTTTGTCTACTGTCGGCCAACGCTTCCTAAAAATAATTTTTCACTTCTAAACAAACCCGTTGTGTTGCTCAGTGGTTATTACACTCGGCTGCTAACCGCAATACCCCAGTTTGAAGATTACCCTGGTTGCGTTTCTATGGTGGCGAAACGAAAGCACCCGTGTGTTGTGGCACTCGCACTTTATGTCACAATTTTGGAGTGTATGTTTAGTACCACCTCTTCAAACGCACGAGCTCGAATAACAGCAATGCAACATACCTGCCAGCTTTTGAGAGGATTGATGGACGGATTGCTTTACTTCACAACACACTGTTATGATCAACATGCAAGCAACGTGCGATGATTCGAGTTACTTAAAATGGTCCTGGGTGCACACTCGACATAAGCAGATGGAGGCACCGACTTGGTATATAAATTTAAACATACTTATTAAAATAGCTGGCTCAATGTCGCTTTCGGCTCACTGTTCCTGAGCTGAGTTGTTGCGTCGGCTTGGTGCTGCACGGGGCTCCATAGAAGGTCTAGGCTTTCATCACGGCCAAGGTGGTGTAATACCGAATGCTGGCGCCGCTGCTTTTTGTCCCCAGCTGGCGGTAGGATGAGCTGCCAGACGTGGATGCGGGATGACATGGACCGAACTTGAACGGCAGCTAGACGCTGAGCTCCCAGGTTGTGGCATACCCCTAGTCTTCTGGTCTGTTCCTTTTCGTTCAACCGTCTCGTCTGCTGCCTGCGATTGCTCTCCCCCGCTCTCCCGTTCGCCTACTCCTTTAAGCCCTTCGCTCCATTTTTGCGCCTTCTTTTCCCCGCCGGATGGGTTGACCGGTCTCCGCGGCCGCGGGCTGCCTTTGTTAGTTTTCCCATGGTTTCTTCCCTTTCGCAGGTTCCGTGCGAAAGGAGTCGTCGCTGGCGGCCCATTATGGGCAGGTGTCCGTACCGCGACACGATCAGCATGACACGATCAGCAGTGACCAAGAGTCACTGACCGGCGTGCGCTGCCTCGTGAACGCGCACTAGCCGTCACAATGGTATTTCGCTCTGTCACTTCTCATTCCTTGTCTGGTTTACACCAGCATATGTGATCTGCGTGCACTAGTTAACGACACCTAGCTTTATTGAGGAGAAATCACGTTTCTTTTATATTGGATACAGGATGCTAGACTGCAATTCGGAACATAACTGCGTTCTCCCTTTGCCAATTCTCGCACTTGTACTTTTGAAAGCTTTTTATTGCGAAAGCAATACTCCGACAGCCAAAGCGAGACCTCGGGTCACCGCAGCTACGCCGTGAAGATGCGTAGCTACGGTCTCCTCGTACAAATATCAGCCTCAAATGACATTTGAATTCACGTTACCCTATGCCACAGGGAGAAGCTGCCAACACGGGTCGCTGCTTTTATAAGGGAGGGTGATATCAGAATAACCCTGCTAGACCCGTGTGCATTCTCGTTACCCCTACGACACGCAGACACGTCCATACGACTTGGTTGAAGCGTGACTTTATATGTGGGCTGGTAACTTACGCTCTCGCGTCATACCCTAACAGGATGAGCTTAAGTGTCCCCAATAATGTCGTACCTTACACTGGTAGGGTTTTACAGTAAGAAATGTTATGACCGTCATTGCATACCGGATATTGATTCATAAATTTGCGTGTAAATGCAATGAGCGAGAATGTTTCCGGTGCCACGCTGAGACCTTGCTTTAAAACTCATCGTTTTTTAAGGACTGATAGATCACAACCCATTATAAAGCCCGCAATGCACCCTACTGAAAAAAAGCGAACATTCATCGCTCACTTACTCCGCTTTCTTGGCGGAAAATCATGCGGTTCGTCGGTACACTCAATCTGCAGTTGTACAGAGCACTATTTTTAGCAGTCCTGTGGAACACTATGCCCGTACTTTCAAACACATGCAATACTGCTTTGCGTGCCCTTCAGGCAGTACAGGGGCAGGCCCTTCGCACATGCCTGGGCCTCCCTCGGAGCGCATCAACACTGGCAAGTATTGCACTCGCCAAAGACCACCTGTTTTCAACGTATATTGCTCTAGACTCTTTGCGAATGCATATACGACATATTTCAAGCATTCCACAACATCACATTGTACAGATGCCTCTGCAGAGACAACATTCTGCATTTTATATAATAATAGCAACGCACCAGTCTTCCATCCCAAGAAAGCTCACTCCGGCAGCACGACCTCCGTCGCCACTGTGGTGTTTGCCGCTCCCATGTGTGCGCCTTGCTATTCCGGGGATATCGAAGAAATCAAACTCATCAACGCCAGACCTTCAGCAACTGACACAATTCATGCTACATAATGACTTTTGGGTCCATATCCACGTCTATACAGATGGCTCAGTAACTTCTCCTATTTCTCTATGCACCGTCGTAGTTCCTGGGAGACAAGCAAACATTACCATTTAATTTCGCATAAGAATACCTCTACTGGAGCAGAACTGGCCACAATTCGTGCTGCTGTAAAGTATATCGCTGAACAAGCTCCTGAAAATGGGTTGTGTTCTGTGATTTCAAACCTGCCCTAAAATGTCTTCAATCGGTCTTGAGACATAGCGACCATGAGCTTCTTGTAGAGGAGGTTTGACATCAGCACCACTAGGCATTTCAAGAGGGTCACGAAATAATTTACCAGTGGATATCACGCCATAGAGGAATTGTTGGCTACTATTTAGCTGACGATGCTGCTCAATTGCCTCACAATACAACCCAAATTGTCGAGATACCATTTTCAAGAGCCGACGAAGCAGGGCAACCTTCGACTGATCGTCCGAAACGTGACTAGACAATCAGGTCTACACCTGGAATCTGGACGTCCCGATCGCACCACTTTGGGCGTTACTTCAACTGCAGGTACCATTAGGCCTCCCTCGCTGTGATGCTACAATGCTGTGTTGCCTTGTGCTAGGAGTAGAGTTTACAAACGCCTGTTCCCATCTGATCGCAATCGCAGACTCTCCAACGAGTGAGTAGTACGCGTGTGTAGAAACTATTGCGCACATACTTTGTGACTGCCCTCAGTTTGAGCGTGAGCGCGCCTTCCTGGCTGCTACACTCCGCCGCTTGGACTATCGCGCTCTTTGTGTATCTTAGATTCTGGACCCTTGTATAACTCCTTCATCACAAAGGAAATCTCTGAAGGAGCTTTTTAAGTAAGATGTAACAAAAAGTAAGCAGATTAGCAAACGGCTTTGCGGAAATTAGAAGCTCGCTGCTCTTACCTGAGCGCGTTATTTTTGTCTTAGAATAATGAAAGCAATTGTGAGTTGATGTTCTGGATGGCAGCGAGGCTGAAACTAGAGAGAATGCTTCGTTCAAAATGTAGTGTTTACTAAGCATTTGTTTATTCAGTCTGTGTAATAAGCTTTACCCTTACATGCGAAGCCCTTTCATACTGTTATGGTTTCAATCAAACGCCGTTGTCTTTTAATTTGCCGCGGTTGCATATAGAATGCAGCACCACAAAAATAAAAGCACACAAAATGAATTTAGGGCGAAAGACTGTAATGCCTCATCGTTGTCGACAGAAGATTGCCAGCAAAGTTGTCATGCTTTCGAGAGCGAGTCAAATAAACAAACCTCGCCTCCACTGGGAATCGAAACAACATCCTTTGGATCCTCAGCACAGCGCTTTGCCAACTGCGCCGTTTCCCGGACCGTGAAGCGCTCTTCATAATTCTCTTTGTCTACCGTGAGGATGACAGCGGGTTTCAACGAGAGACATATAATTGATGATAATTGTTTCACAGGATGTGAAAGGCGCGGTGTTTATCACATTTGTTTCTGTGGACACCTGAACCACGCCGTAAAGGAAGGGAGGAAGGTGAAAGAAAAGGTGGAACGACAGAAAGAGCAGTCTTAGTGGAGGGCTTTGGAGTAACGTCGACCATCTGGGGATCTTTGTTGTTGTGGTTGTAGGAAGAAGGAAAAGAAAATGCACGGGCCTGCTACTGGCTCTGTAGCTGAGCCACCTCCGCTGCCTCATGCAGACGGAAGAGAAAGACGCGCGCCGAAAGAACGGCCGTCGGCCACCACCGAAACGGTGGCAGGTGCAATGACGGCCTACACAAGATAAAAATTCTGTGGCAGGCTAGCCCTCGCCGCAACCGGCGGTGACCTACCTGCCCCAGCCCGATCAGGGGAGTACCCTAGCTCTCCTGGGGATCTTTAACGTGCGCTGACATCGCACAGCACACGGACACCTCTTCGTTTCGCCTCCATCGAAACGCAGCTGCCGCGGTCGGGATGAAACCCGGGTACTCTGGTGCGGTAGTCGGACGTCTTATCACTGCACCACCGTGGCGGAGAGTGACAGATACTGCACCTTTCCTTTCCTTTAAACGAATTATAGAACGCCGGTGAACGTTGCGCACAGGTTTGGTTTGTTGTTGTTTTTGTGGCTGAAGGAAGAAGGGCACGGGCCTGCTACTGGCTCTGTAGCTAAGCCACCTCTGCTGATTTTTATTTATTTATTAAAAAAAACTCGTGCAGACAGAATAGAAAATAGAGAAGAAAGAAACGCAAAAGGGAGGGAAAGACGCGCGCCGCAATAACAGCCGTCGTTCACCACAGAAACGGCGGCAGGTGCAATGACCGGCCTACAACATAAAAATTCTGTGGCAGGCTAGCCACCGCCGCAAGTGGCGGTGACCTACTTGTCCCAGCCCCATCAGGGGAGTACCTCTTCTGGTTTGTGGGGTTTAACGTCCCAAAGCAATTCAGGCTATGAGAAACGCCGTAGTGGAGGACTCCGGAATTTTGACCACCTGGGGTTCTTTAACGTGCACTAACATCGCGCAGCACACAGGCTCCTTGCTTTTTGCCTCCATCTAAAAGGTTAAAATAAAGTTAAGTAAATTGGTTCACAGGAAGGGAAAGGCGCAGTAACTGTCACACTTGCTCTGTGAACACCCGAACCGCGCCGTAAGGGAAGGGAGGAAGGTGGGAATGAATGTGGAAAGAGAGAAAGAGGAGCCGTAGTGGAGGGCTACGGAGTAATTTCGACAACCTGGGGATCTTTAACGTGCGCTGACATCGCACAGCACACGGACGCCACTTCGTTTCGCCTCCATCGAAACGCAGCCGCCGCGGTTGGGTTCGAACCCGGGAACTCCGGCACAGTAGTCGGGCGTCTTACCACTGCACCACCCCGGCGCCGAGGTCGGAATTCGATCCCGCGTCCTTGGGAACAGTAGTCGAGCGCCGTAACCACTGCGCCACCCAATGCAGTACCACGAATAAAAGACTCAAAAAATGAAGAAGTCAAGTCTTTAATGCCTCATTATTGTTGACGGAAGATTGTCGACATAGGTGTCACGCTTTCGAGAGCAAAGGGGGCATTGGAACGGGAAGAGGGTGGCTGATACTGGTCCGAAAGGGCAGGGGTGGTAGGCCACCACAGCTTGCGGCGGGGGATAGCCTGCATTTTATCTCCTGTAGGCTGTCACTGCATCCGATACCTATTCGGTGGTGGAGGACGGCTGTTGCGACGCACATATTTTTCGAAGAGGCTGCTGGGGGGACCCAAGACCTCCCGGCCTGCCTCTGAGGCGGCGGCACCCGCCCCTTGACCTGCGTGTCGGGGGGTGGGTAGATCACCTTATCTGTTGGACATTAAAGTTTAGTCCATCTATCCATCCTCTTATTTTTCTTTCTTCTCTATTTTCTCTTCTGTCCGCACGAGGCAGTGGAAGAAAGGAATGAAAACCTTTATTTAGCCTTATATTACTTGGCGGTTTTTGGGACGTCTTCAGATATGTCTGCTTGTTTAATCTACAAGAGTCTTCTCCGTCGACCTCGTCCACTTCTGCTCAATGGTCGGTTGCCCTCAGTCCAGGGCTCTGCTGACTACTGCCGCCCGTTGGGCTCGCTGTACGAGACCTTGCTGGTCTTCGCAGCGGTCGCTGGACAGCACAGTCTCTCATTGCTTCGCACTCGGGTTTCGAATTTGGGGGACCACATATATGTTTTGACAGGCCCATGTGATGTGATATAGTGTTGGTGTTTCATCGCACCACGGACATCTGTCCGCGTATATGGTAGGGTGCATTTTGTTTAGTATGTGTTGGTTTGGGCATGTACCCATCTGTAATTAACTCCATGTGTCAGCTCCCTCTCTGGTGAGAGAACTGTGCGGGGGGGATATCGCATTCCTCTTCCTTTTTAATATTCTAGTACGGACGAGTATGTCTTGGTTGCTGGCAAAAGTTCGGACTCGTCGGATGCTCGGAAAGTAGTGTATGCTCGAGCTATCCTGTCGGCCTCTTGGTTCCCTGCCACCCCCATGTGCCCCGGTACCCACATAATTTTGTGTCTATTCTTGTTTTCTTCGTGGTTTTTAATTTTTTCGCTCGCTTCGAGGTGTATACGGAGCGCGTGACGACCAGTCCTACCATTCATGAAATTTCGACAGGCTGTTTGAGAGTCCGTGAGTATCGTTAGCGACCGTCCAGTTCTATAGGCCTTCCTCTACTTCCTCGGCCTCTGCTACTGTACAGTGTCGGATAGAGGCGCTGGTCACTTCGCGTAGAGACGAGTTGACCACAGTGACCACTGCAATTTTGTTGTGTCCTCCTCTCGAGGACGCATCTGCATACACGGTCGTGTCTTGATGAGCGTATGGTTTTGAATAAAATCAGCTCTTACTTCTCTCCTAATTTGGTGGAGGTTAGGGTCCATGAAGTGGCTCAGCTACAGAGCTAGTAGCAGGTCCGTGCATTTTCTTTTAGAGCGCAGCTCTTTGGCGTCCGTTCCTGGGTTTCGCGTCGGCGTCGGCGTCGTCGTCGGCCTCGTAATCAGCTCCACCCCCCTTTCATCCCCCCAGCGCTAGCAGCGACCGACTGATACCGCTGGATGCCGCTGACGCCGCTAGAGAGTCAAGATAACGTGACTGCATAGAACACCGTCGCACCCATGCAGAAAGAGGAGGGGAGGGTCCCCCCCACCCCTCTGTTCCTGTGTGGCGGATACGGTGCTCTTCAGTTGCCGACGCGCCGGTTATTTCACGTAGGCCCCGGCACGTCGACGAATACGTGACCACCTTCCCACGACTATACCTGGTTCTTGGCGCTGCGGAAGCGAGGGTATCATATTGTTTGCGTCGGCATCGGCGGTATTGTCCCTGAAACCAACTCCGCAGCTGGGGTTGACTCACTATCGGCGTCAGCAGCATCAGTCAGTCGCTGCTATCTCTTCCCTCCTCCCTTTATAGCGTTGTTCGCTTGCTGCTCGCGCTTCTGCCCCCATCGTTTGCCGCTGGGTGTACACGCCGCCCCCCTCCCCCCTCTTCCTGCGAGTCTCCGGTTGTCAAAGCGCCGGCTCGAACTTAATTCCTTTCTTCGCTCCTCCTCCAATGCAACCCCTGTGCGGTGGCCATCAGAGAGCCAGATCGGTGGCGGCGGATCTGTATATGTGCACCGCCCGAGCCGAAATTGCCGCTGCCGTTCGCCTCTGCGAAATTATCTGCCATTTCTTTCTGAGCCATGAGCGAGACGAATGTTGACATAAAGACAAACAGGAATTTCTTCACACTTATGCGGGAGAACATCCCGTTCCTCTCGCTCGTAACGCGTCCCACGGCTGTGACAACCTCGCGAGGCACTTGCATAGATCTCATCTTTTAGAATCAAGCATTGGTGTACCAAGTCGAACATATATCAGTCTATTTCTCCGACCACAGTGCTTCCTTCATGACTGTCAAGAACTGTTAGTGGAGTCTTTGTTAAAGGAATACGTGTGAAAAATTAAAAAAAAAATTCTGTGATAGCGCATACATGTGTTGCTCGATTTCTTTGCCTCAATCTATCGAAAAGGTGAAACAGCTTATTTGCTGCGCTCAAATTTCGCATTAGGAAGTAACGTAATCGTCGGTAATCTTTTTTTCTTCCTACAGCCGCAACAACAACAACATTTCGCGTGCCTGTCCGAGGAGCGAAGAAAGAAGTCGTGGGAGGCGGTAGCTGGCAGCTGACATGGCCGAGCACTAAATTGACGTAGGGTTTCCAGACGCTACGTTTGACAGGAGCTACCATCTCGTACCTCTCCTATCATATGGGAGGGTGATATCACAATCAGCCTGCCAAAACCCTTGCACTCGTCCATTCTCGTCAACAGTCATCTCGGCCAGTTCTGGTGTCTTGCGTGCGTCAGGGAGTCCCCGACCACGCTGTGATGTTATGCCTAAGATTAGGCAGAACGCTCGGCTCCCTCGAGGCGGCACAGAAATGGCGATAAAGAAAAAGCCTAAATCTCGGTTTAGGAATTCTACGTTCACTTTTCAGGTTGCCAGCGTGCCTGTTTCGTGTCTTGCTCCCTTCAACAGGCCATTTTTAGCAGTTTAAAACAACTGCTTGTTTTCTATCGCGCATTTATTACGGACATTGATGTTGCGTTCGTCTGGTGCGTTAAAATCTTTAATTGAAGTACGCGTGAAATCCTCTCTATGTGTATTTACGCGGGAAAAGCAACAATAATGCGTCCATTTGAAGATGCCTGCTAACGAAAGCAAAAATAAGTATTAAAGAGAAGTGCGATCAGGGTGAGAATGGAATCTTTTCTGTAGAAGATAGAGAGCTCTATGTTATTTCAGGCAATAAATCCTGAACGGGCCTCCGCACTTCGGTTAGAATAAAGCTTTTATTCGGTCTTCAAGGATTTCAAGTGGAGGTAAACGCTATCTTGGCAGCTTCGGTGAGTTTGCTCATCGATCCAGCCGGCGTGGAGCAGCCAGAAAAATTACAAGGCAGTGCAGAGGTTTTTGCTATAAGATGCGCGAGAAACGACCTACGTTATACTCGTATAGAGTAAATGTAGAGAGTTAAATTCTAATTAAATAAAATCGGTACACATTGTAATGCAATCCTTACAAACTGTGCTCATTTCTCGATGGCTCATCGAGAAGGCGTCTGGAGCTCAGTCAGAAATAAAAGAAGAGATGGTAAGAGAGCTGGCCGTCTGCATTGTTCTAGCTTTGACGAGGTTGTAAGGGCTGAAAGGGATTAAGGAGTAATGCGTAATTTGCAAGATGACAGTGATTGATGTATACATCGGAGCTTGAGCGAGGAAATCGCTGTCGGATAGTTGGTGATGTTCGCTAACTAAATGAAGGGAAGTCGCTAATGCTTCCTTTCTAATTCACATAGAACGCAGTACTTCACTTCTGAAACACGTGAAATGTATTTCGTATCCCAGGCTACACGCAAATATCCTGAAATTAAATGGCAGGGTGAATAAATTTCCAGGAAAACTACGTGCTTGTATGCAGGCACGGCACGAAATGCTTGCTACCATATTCCAGAGCCCGATTCAGTAATACAACCAGGTATAGAAAGGTAAACTAATGCCAGTGGAAAATAAACCCCTCGTGTATTATGTACCCAAATACCTAAATGCAGATACAATTTCGGGCAAACAAAAGCCCTGAAATAAGAATGAGGTCTTGAACAGTTGCCTTCGCGAGAAAAAACGCCCAGTTTAGCATTGCTTACAGCATCTACATTCGAACTGTAAACCCTACATGTGTTTGCGAACAGACTATGTTCTCTGCAATTTCCGGTTTAGATCATCTGATTTTAACTAACGCTCCACTGCCGTATTTTTAGCCATGCTTTTGACAAACTTCGATACATCTGCCCTCTGTATCCAAAAATGTAGAAAGCACGATTCCATTTCGAACTGGAAATCATAGGGCTCTGCTGCATTCAAAAGGAAAAGCTCTAGATTCAAAGCAAAATAAAAATAAATGAGGAAGCACCAAACGGCCTAAATATTCCCCAGTTGAGACTGCTCCTTCCGGTTACAGCTAGACGAGTGTATGACACTTCGGAACATGGTCTGCATAACACGCGTGAATGTCTGATGGTAACAGCAATATTCAAAACTTTTAAACAGCGTTTTCATTTCTGCAGTATCAAGTTTTCATAGTGGCAGCTACCAGGCAATCTTCCCTTTTGTGTACTAAAAAGTTTTGTGTTATAGCAGCAGATGTAGTCGCGATTTCATTGAATGGAATAAAATATGCCTGATGTTATAAAACGTGCCGTGCTTGTTGGCGGCCATGCCTAGCGCTTTTCGGTCAGTAATCACGGAATTTTGACTAAGGCATATCTTTGGCGAAATCTTTAGTGTAGTGACGTAAACGCAAAACTAATTCAACACCCCTATCCTGAGTCACTACACTCCGAATAGCGTCGGATTTTCCATCACTCCAAATGGCGATGAAGACGACGTGTATGCAGTAAGAGACGTCAGGTAAGTATTTTAAGCGCAAAGAAATAGGTTCTAAGAGTCAAGTTTGATTTACTTTATTGGAGGTTAAAAGTGGTTAATGTAAAACTGCGGGCATCGTAAAGTTCTAGCTTCCTTTTAGTTTCTGTACTGTTACGTGCAGAAAGCGATTTTGAAGAATTCTAGCAGAAGGAAGTACAACAATAGTGAACATTTTTTTGCATGGTGGGAACTTTATGTGATGAGAGAGGAGACGATTAGGCGACTGATTTCTCTAGAATGGTACAAATATATTTACTTCTTGAGAAACCATGAATGAATGGGTTTTTAGATAAGCCTGTCTCGATATGCTAGTGTGAAATTTGTGTTGTTTTACGCCGTGTCAACGGTCATTCTGCAGCCAGAGGTAGCCCACCTTCAAACTCACAAAATTAACTACTCGATGAAACCTGAGGGTTGAGCATATGGGAGAACAGCCGGGATTCCTTATTGACACTACGATGTGAATGAACGGTTTGCGATGCTCGTTCACTAAGTCACTAAACTGTAACCGAAACGTTGAAAGCGAGCTTCAGAAAAGCGCCCTATATAGGTTTAGAACCTGCTGTTTTCTATTATACACTCATAACTGTTATTTTTTGTTGCAGCAGCATGGGTAAAGCATGATCGCATAAGCAATTTTTTCTCTTTTTTTTTTTCTGGAAAGATTTTGTAGGTCTTTCTATTATACAGTAGGAGACAAATGTCGAAAGTGTAAGAGCTCCTACAACTACAAAAAGAAGTATAACAAAGGAAGGCATGCTGAACAATTCAAGGCGAAAATCTTATTATGCATAGAGACAAAGAAAAAAAATGAAGCAAGCAGCAGAATATACACAAGAGTAAAGCAGTATGTTAAGGTGTAAATAAGGCGGAAAGAATGCTAAAAATATGAACCTTCAAACACAGGATGTTTCAATCTGTCTGTTTTTTTTATATGGATGAAATGCTATTGGTGATTTCTATGAAGGATGTAAGTTATTGCTAGGTCAGATGGCAAAGAAAGAAATTTTTTGCTCCCAGTAATTAGTGCGTGCTTTCGATAAAATGAAATTGCTTGGCAGAGAAAAACGCCATTACGTAATAATTTATAGTTAAATCATCAAGGCAGAACAAAACAAATATATATCTTTAGCGATCTTGAAAAGAAGTCCCAGAACCTCAAATATGCGTAATTTCTCGAGGGAAGATGTACATACAATAACAGGAACAAAGTTGGAGATGGGTGGTTGAAAGAAGAAAGTATAATGATTCTAAGTTCTTGTTTTTGCATGAAAATAGGTGTAGAAAGATTAGTTCTGTGTGTGATACTCCATGAGGTGATACAATAATCTATATGAAAGCTTATGAATGCGTAACATATTGACAGAAATGCATGCGTATTGAAAAAGGCTAACGTTCTGATGAGTGCTGGTATTCCGAAACTAAGTTGTAAAACTTAGAACAGAGCCTTTTGTGAGATCTTCAATGTTTCCACAGTCATTGCGCCTCGACTGCTGTCGAATTTTTAATAAGATGTGAAATACGTGACGGAATGCACAAGTTCACGCTCATAAAATGTGTAACCCGTTTATAACTTTTTTGGGGAACTTTTTCTTTTTTGTTCTCAAACCTCCACAACATCACTTTACCAGAATGGGGTAAAACAGCACGAAAACAAGGATATGGCAACACAACCCAGGCTCTGACTAGCAGCTGAAGTCTATTTACAAACAGAAGGAATTTGTAGTGGAAGATAACAAACAGAATGAGTGGAGCTTATATCATATTTGAACAAAGTGACAATGGGACTCCGTAAAGCAGAATAAGCGCTCGTGATAAATGTTTAGAACTGTCAGCGAATTTTTGTTTAAAAAGCTGGCACATAACAGAGTTCGTCAAAAGTGACGAAAGAAGTGGTAACAACGAGGGAAATCACAGATTGAAGTGGTCGTCGATGTAGGCGAGTTCCTTCCTGTGCAACAGGATAGACGGGTGCTCACACAATCATCAGCGATCTTATGGATACACAAGGCATGGAATATGTCATGCGTGCGTACGACAACATCGCATATCGAGGCATGCGGCGAGGAATAGTAGAGATATGTGATGTTGTCAACGAAACCATCGAGGCATATGGAGCTGCCAAATTTCAAAACAGTTGCGGAAACAATGTTTCCTACTTTCATGAGCTGATGTCCATCTATTTGAAATCAACCTATGTCAGTTATAAAGGGCAGCTGTACATCTAGAAGGAAGGTGTTTCTTTCGGTCTGTGCTTGGCTCGCACCTTCAGTGACCTTCTTTCCTGATATAACAGACAGCTAGCGGATGACCTGCAGCCCACCGGAATGATCGAAGTTTTTAGATTTGTCGATGATTTTTTAATTCTTCTCGGAAGCAGGACACCGGGCATTTTCAAAGATCTCAAAAGATTTAGAAACATTTTCTGAGAATACAGAACCTCTCAAGTTAACCAAGGAAGTACCCTACGACAGCCAAATTCGTTTCCTTGACTACAGATTATTCGTTCTCCCAGACCACGTTTGCTGGCAGTATAAGCCACGCTCATGAAAGCACCTTCATTCATTCATCTCGTCACATTAGAAGAGGGTGAAACGAGGCATTGTCAAGACAGTCATCAGGAGCTCTGTCAAAAGGTCCTCCAAGCATGAGACCTACTCCAGTCTACGCGCCCAGGTACAGAGGCTAGAATCAGCAGGGAAGCTCTCCCATCTGCTGCGGAACTTCTCGAGAAAGTTGCTAAGTGATCTACGAGGGAACTGCAGAGCCAAATACCAGTGGTCGCACTGAGATGAAGACAACCGCGGTCCCATACATTCATCTGTTCTCACACAGCAGAAATGCATTTGGTATTCTCGGCCTCTAATAATATTGCGCAACTTTGCCGCAAGGTCAACCTGCCACCGAAAATAGAGGTTGAGTCTTCTAAAAAGCACAGGGACCCTTTTGTTGCTTGCAAGACTGGGGTAATCTAAGTTCCCCTTATCATGTGGTCGATGTATGCGGGCCAGACAGGTTGTTGCCTTACGAAGATGTTGTTGGAACACAGGAGAGACCTCAGGACTGGAACTGGGAACAATATGATAGTGCATTATGTCTCATGCCGTGGCTGCCGTCCAGCCTTTGACAAGTACAGCGTCATTAGACTCTACAGCGATAAACGCGCGCGCGAGATATTCTAGGCCTTGTATCTATAAGATTGGTGATGATTGTGGAAGCACTCCGTCTATCACGTTGGGCGGGAAGGAACCTGCCTACCACGATGACCACTTTAATCTGTGATTGCTCGGGTTAAAATAACCCCTTTCATCAGTTTTGTTTTTAAACAAAACTTTTTGGGACAAAAACGGTTAAAAAAATACTTCGCTGACATTTTTAAACGTGTATCACAAGCACTTATTCTACTACACGAAGTCCCATTCTTACCTTTTATCAGTCTGACACCAGATCTACTCGTTGTTTGTTATCTGTCAGTATAAATTCCTTCTATTCGTCAATAAACTTATGTTGATAGGCAGCGCCTGTATTGTGTTGTCACGGCCTTATTGTTGCGCTGTTTTTATCCGCATTCTTCATGCACCAACTAGTCCGCCAAGATGCCCACTATAACAGATATTTTACTTCATTCACATCGTGTTTAATGTGCATAAGACTGGCAAAACGAATACGGGTGTGCAAATCCGTCTTTCTTCGGTTGAGTGCCTTTAAGCTGAAAAGTGCGCTGATGCAATCATCTCGACCTGCCTTTTCACTAAAATTTTCACTTGTTTTAGATCAATATTTTGCCCTATAATGTTAAGATAGGCACTCTGTAGCTTCCCCTTACAAGGACTAGTACGATGTTTCTTTTTCTTGATATAATGCTACCTCGGTTGTCAATTTTCATCGCTGCAAAATAATTTACATATCTTCAGGTGAGAGCAAGTTCGAGACTAAGAAATGTACCAAAACATCTGAAAGGTAAATGGCAAAATTGGGTTTACTGTGTTGGCTTAAGTTTTCTGAAAAAAAAAAGAAACGAACACGGAGCAGTATAAGCGACTGACAAGATTGGATTATTTACTTCGACTATCAAAGATTCACGAATCCAATGCAAAAAAATTTTGCGGTGATGGAACACTGTTTATTAATGAGCAGGTGAAAATAGTAAAAAAAAAATGGCAGATATTGATTTGTTATGCCAATGTGGATAAGATGCGTTAGTAACTATAGTTCCGATCTCTGTTCGATTTTGGCTCGCAGATCGGTTTTCAAGGCCAAACACGTTTCAGGCAAAGATTTGTGAAATCGGATAACGGTGTTAGTGACAAATAGCTGCAATACTTTGAGGCCGTTTGACGCTGTGTCGTTTTGATTATTATTTTCTTCAGAGCAATGAGGAAGCAATAAAGCCTTCGCAATAAACAACTAAGTAAAAGGAACAGAGGGCTCGTATTTTCCCAGCCGAGAAATTTTCATTGCTTGCCCAAAGCGATAAATATTTTCTTCACTGGCAGTCGGCCCAAATATGTGCTTCAGCCTTGTAATGATCAGTCAGGCTTATTTGAAGGGATGTCGTTTCTCTTGCTCACTCGCGGGACAAAAGTGGAACGTTACCTGTCCCCGATAAAGAGATACCCACGTAGGAGAAACAAAATGTGCAGGAGAAGCTCATGAGAGAGGAGGGAAGTGTTTAGAAAAGAACAAGGAATAATATGCTCGGGTGTTTTTGTTTGGGCTCTTCTTGTGTCTTGCTGCACTTCAAGGACACAGCCACGTTCTGAAAGACAACGTTGTGAAAATACTATAGTAGAGGTCATTCCAATGAAGGCCTCGAATAAAACTTTATCATTATATGATTCCAAATGCTCCTATTTGTGTGCAGTTTAGGAGCAAATTAAACTCTTTTTTTGTTACTGCAGCATTACTCTTGAAGAATACTGAGGACGTAAGAACGAAGTGGATACCGGACCTTCAACCACGTAAGGAATATTCTCACAGGTCGAATAGCCGAACTAAATTTTGAAACCCTCAAATCTGACACTATATCACTTGGCAGCCGCGGTACCCTACAGGGGTTCGTGCTGTCCCCGTTTCCCTTTAACTTGTCCCTCTTATCCCTCCCCGAGGAACTCAACCGTACACCTAATCTATCCCATCCGTTAAACGCCAACGACATAACGCTTTGGGTCCCATCAGGAAATGAAGAAGAAAAAGAGAAAACCTTACAACCAGCAGTGGGCACCGTTACCGAATGCACAGAAATGGCAGGTCTATCCTGCCCCCCAACAAAGAACTGCCAGGCACAGAGACAGGGCACAGAGAGCCATACCCAAATCCTGGTGCACGTTAACGGAGAACTTATGCCGGAGGTGTCATGCGGGTTCTTGGAATTTACATTCGTAACAAAGGCCAAAACACAGAATCCCTTAATCGCCTCAAGGCTAGTGTCTCTCACACAGTACGTTTCATACGTTGAATCTATAACCGGTATTCGGGTATGAAGGAAACTGATCTCGTCCGCCTGGACCAGGCTTTTGTCATTAGTAAAATTACCTACACGCTACCATACCTCAGACTTAACGTAGCAGAAACACAATATGTTGGTTGCCTGATCAAACAGGCGTTCAAATACGAACTTGATCTCCTCATAAATACCTCCGCGGAGCGCTTCAGTGCCCTCGGAATCCACCACACTCTTAGCGAGCTGGTAGAATCAAACCTCCCCTCACAATACGAACGACTGAACCACGCACCGACCGGATGCTTTATGTTTGACGCCCTCTCAACAGATTACCCCGTAACAAGACAGGACAAAGTTTCACTTCCGATGAGCCTGCGAACTCTCTTGAAACTCATACCTCTCCCGAAGAATATGCGTCCTGAATTTTATTCAGACAAGCTAGTTAGTAGAAAGAGGCAAACCCCTACATAAGCAATACCAGACCAAACAAGACGTGGTACATGTAAATGAGGCCGAAAACACGGACAGTAATATCTTCATAATTGTGACTGTAAAGTGTCAGGTTCAACTGTTCACGGCTGGTTCGGTCGTTACCAAAAAACAGGAAGACATCGAGGAGGCTGCGATTACCCTCGCGATAAGCTCAACTCTGGCCGTTCATATAAATAGCGACTCAAAACCAGCTATTACAAATTTCAGCAAAAGCAGGATATCCTCTATAGCACTTTAATTGCTGCTTGCCACTCAAACGACTCACCGTTCAATACAGCTAATCTGAACACCAGCACATTCCTCCCTTCTGAATAATGAGGCTACCCACAATTTCGCTCGAGGACTCATCAGCCTGGCGACGGGACAACCCCTCAAGAGGTCGGCGAGGAGCCGTATTGTTTCCCGTCAAGAAATTACACTACACTTCGGTCAAACACGTGCCCTATACCTTCCGGGACACAAATCTCTCACAAAAGCACTGGGGGTCACCTGGCGAAAATTATAGACGCTTTCCTTTCAAAATTCAGTCATCTACGTCCATGCATACCTGCATTTACACCCCTTACTGTACCTTTTGCCACCAGAAGGCCAACTTACACCACATAGGGATGTCCAGGAGACTCTCCTTGGTGGGATCTCCAGCTCTATACCTGCGTGAAGTGGGAGGCCGCTATGCTCAGCTCGAACCCGCTAATCCAACTGCGGGCCATCGAGCGTGAAACCCAGATCCCTAGAGCTCAAGGGCTCCTGGCCACCTAGCGCGGAAGCTCCTGCCTGCCTGACTGCCTGATTTAATAAATGCTTATCCTGCTCCTCTCCTGGAGCTATATTTGGCACTAGACAGTTACAAATGAAGTGCCATAATAGACGTACTCTCATGTTATTTCTGCAAATAGTTAAAAAAATGAAAAAGACTTCGGATGCGACGTGAACTTGATGCTTGACGTTACAATTGACGCAGAGTAACTCACGCTATTTTTCATTTTATACTGAGTCAAAGAAAATTATTAACTGTTGCCTCCAAATCCCACGTTCTTTAGAAAATATAGCCAAACCTCGTGAATATCTCTTTATATTGATTTCTGCTAAATACGTCTAATGCTGTCCTGTTTTCAACATTGAAAAGAAAGCCCGAGAAGTCTAGAACAAGAAATTACGCGACAGAGCGCTAGCGCAGTCTTGTGCGTCTCGCAAGCGCGCAATTATTGAACAATGTCTCCTGGATTGTGCATGTACCTGGCTGTGAAAACGTGACAGAGTGCTATGGTGATTATAGGTTTTTCGGCCTCCCGGTCGGGTATCATGACGGCTCAGAGGCGCGATACGTGCTGCTTGCGGAGCGTTTTGGAAGCGATGAAGTGTCCAGGAGAACAAATGAAATAACAACACAGCTTTTTCATTCTGCTTGCAAAAAGGAACACTCTGCGAAGAGCATGCACTAGCTGCGTGATGAAAGAAAACCGAGAAAGCTATAAAAACTAACCGGCATAGCACCTTGTTGCTTCCCCGTACCGGCGGCCACACCCAGCCTGCCTTGTCCATCCATTTCAAGCGTAAAATAACATAAGATAAAAAAACAAGCTTCTTTTCTCATGATTTTTTTTTTCATGTTTTTTTTTTCGAGGTTTCAGCGCACCGCATAAAACAGGAAATTCGCGACCGATAGGACAGAAATATTTACCCGTTTTTGGAGGTAATCTAAAGGACTATGTGCAACATTTGGGTTATGCAGCTAATATTTACGAAGGTTTTAACTATAATAAATAATCATTAGGTAAGAATGTGAAATAAAGGTAACCTCAGCTACGCTATGATAGAGCCGACATCATCTGTCTGGTTCTATTATTATCTGACGTGCCATAGATAATAATAACGCTCTTCTTTAGCCCCTCTGAACCCAGAAAAAGCGACAGAACGATCACCGGTTTTGCGTTAACTTGTTTTTACATGATACACATCAACTACCCTAACAACAACCTACACTAAAGTTGGACAAAGAAGCCCAAGATTCAAGCCAATGTATCCTGACGAAAAGAGCCAACATTTACTTGAGAGGTCACAAAGTTTCCACGGGTTTCCTTATCCTAGCCCGAGTCGCATTCTGTCCACTTCGAGGACAAGAGAGAATGGGAAACAAACAATCATAGCAAAACCTGTGTGAACTCAACGAACGCAGTGTTGAATAGGATCTCGCTCATACCCCGCCAGACACCTTTGTCATCATGCCCGGAAGGCTGAAATCCCGCATTGTTTCATCCGTTTTCGAGCCCCGGGAGGAAAAGCAGTTGCGCCCCGCCTTTGTTTCCGCGCGGTCTAACCCACTCGACCGGCCCAGAATATTAATGAAGGGACGACGTCATCCCAACTGACGGTGCTGCTAGCAAATGCGTCATGTGGCTGGCACCTCCGCCCCCTTCAGAAACCCGCGCACTCCACGGTGACACGGCCATTACCGAGGGACGGCGGCTGTTGCGTGGAGTGCTTCGCTTTTACTTCGTTCACCTCGTTACGTCAGGCTTTAAGCCAATAAGCTGGGTGGTGCCCCGAAAGCGCTTTAGCGGTCCACTATGGAATACGGGGCGAATAAACCCATATTGTTCCAACGTTGCTTTTTGCGCCACGAGGAAGTCTTCCGTGCTATAGCATAGGGCTCCTGAATATTCATTACAGAATGCGCAGCCCACGAAATTTTCTGCACGGTAGCACCCGTAAACAAGCTTCGCGTGCCTTTGCTTTGTGCGCTTATGTTGGAAACAAATCAATTTTGGGGTAAAATAGAGACCTCGCCCACACTCCTATTATATCGCAGGGATGGACAACCGTTCAATACAAACACCAGGTATATCGACTTTTTCATCGTCTTGAAGGTTTGTAATCATTCTCGCGAAGGGCGCTGGTAAACCTCTTTACGCTGTGGCTGTATTTTATTGGTGGTGATATATAAAATCGCTGCTCAGCTGTAAAATATCAGCTCACGGTAAATGACCAAGAGCATTGAATTGAACCTCGCGACACCGACATTCCTCGTGGCTGCAAGTGCTGTTTTAGAAAGTATACCGCTTCACTCATTGCACAACTAATGCCTCAGTATTTAATAAGCGCCGTCTCGCATAGAACCTTTGCTTTTCGGTATACCAGTGTTCCCGATTTTAAAGCGATAGAAATGCATTTGAACTAATTGCTGCTGATGAAGCTTTGTGCTGTCGGAAAACTTGCAAACATGAGATGACAGGCATTATTTTGAGTCGAAATATAATTAACATTTTTTTTCTCAGAAGCCGAAGGTTACCTCTGCGGCACACAGCGACGTTTTTGAAGTAGTGTGATAGCCAAAACTATACTTCTCTGCCGTGCTGAAGAAAGAGGACGCTACCCAAACGGGCATGAGTCGCAGAAGTGGTCAATACGGTAATAAGTGCGAACTCTTGGTATTTTGCAATCCGTGATCGTTCGTTGCAGGAATTGGACAAGTGTACTGACAGCTCGGTCGTGGCGTACTGCTTTACTCTCACTTATTTGTCCACCACAATGAGTTCTTTAATTACGACGTTCTTTCCGACGCTGCGGAAGGCTTCAATATATATTTGTTTCACTGCCGTATGTCTGTCATTTTTCAGCGGTCTCCTGTTTATGCCTACGTTTTATGTATAGTCGTGAGCAAAAGTGGAGAGACCACGCTAACTGCTACGATTGCGTTTTTGGTGTATAAAAAGATGTGCCAGAGAAAATTGCTTGGGCAAGGAAGCAAGTATATTATGCATGGTACCTAATGCACTTCTCAGGAATAACTGTTTCACTGTCAGAAAAATCCGGCGGGTAGTTTTCTCAAAGCGCATGGTCTCATCACTTTTGCTCACGACTGTACATACAAATAAAGCTACGTCTAAGCAAGTATTTATCTCGAAACTTAGAGTTTAAAGCACCGTTCCTAATAGAATGTACGTCCGGGTTTCCCCACTAAAATTACCTACACTGACCACGCGAATTCTCTTTGTGAAACCTAATGGATAATTTATGTACCTGATGTCAGCGACGTGAGTAGGTTCATTGTACAACTGAGTTGGCTCAAGGTACTGTGTGGCTATACGAGTTGACTACGAAGGCTCTTTCTTTGTCACGAGCAGTCACTTTTGTTCAGTTAGGCATATGTGAATTCCTGTTGAAAAATGCCTACTTCAATAACATGACGAGGCACCATCTTCCGCTGTCACTAAGCGGGCAACCTCTTTTACCATAGTGCATGCCTCAAACGAGCGAGGTCACCATAACCTATTTGTGGTCCATAAATATCAAGCAAGATATTACAGATACCCTATAAACTAATGCTACGAAGAGCTTCGCCGCTGTGGTGCAGTGGTTAGGACGCTAGACTGCTGTACCCAAGGATGCGGGATAGAATTCCTGCCGCGACGGCTGCTTTTATATGGAGGCGAAAGGTCGAGTGTTCATGTGGTGTGCGATGTCAGTGCACGCTAGAGTACCCCAGGTGTTCAAACTTTCCATCGCCCTGCACTACGGCGTCTCTCACAGTCTGAGTCGCTTTGGGACATTAAACCCCATAAACCAAGCAAACCATCATATGCTGGAAGATACTTCGATACAGCATTCGATAGGGCGTTATATACAATACTACGAGAATGAAAGTTTCAACATACCATCGGCTCAGGTAGACCCAGGTATTCCACAATTCATATCAATATTCGTAGCATGAGAAATATGAGTGATTGACCCAGTTTATTTCCGTAATCTTTAAAAGCGAACTTCAATGCACAATTGTTTGCTGAGACCTTGCTGGTCAGTAATGATGATCACTATTCTCACCCTTCTTATATTTAGAGTGTACTAAATAGATAGAGTGGCCGGGGCGGAGACGTTACAACTTATCTTAAAAGCGGCTATACTCACAGTATAAACGAAAATTTAATTATTTATACAACCAATAGTTTAATCTTTGTGAGATTCTTGTGTCATACTGAGGTTGCAAAGATACAGATTACCTCTGTGTAACAGTGTAATTAATTTGTTTCTTAGAAGGAGGGGAAGGGGTTGAAAAAGTTGATGAAATTCCCGACTTCTTCAAAAACTACTGTTTATTTTGGATGAAGATACCATAAATCTAAGATATAAATAACATTTCAAGGCTATTAAACAGTATCATGGATATGGGGTTACGCGTGCTCTAAAAGCATAACCTTACCAACAAGAATAACTGAAACTGCTTATACCTTGCCAGATATCTGCGTTGTCATGTCTGGTGTACTTACTAATGGCATAAATGGCCGTTTATATTTTTTCCTCCCCCTGGAATATATAGGCAAAAAACTTGCGCGTTAGCTTATAAAGAAATATTTTATGAGAGTCCCTTGATAAATTCAAATCAGCGATTCACTGTGCTTCTTGGGATGGTATATATTAACGTACCAATACATAAATCCGATATATGCTATATATCAGATGACCTAGTAGATGGGATAGCGTCATTAAACAGGCCTTTTCAATTTTTTTGTAAATTGCCCTGCTGAAATTATTTTTATTTTAAAATTATTATTCCTGTAACGACCGTACACATAAAAGCACTTGTTAGCAATGAAGTCATACGCACCACAACGCGCTTACTGGCCAACCCTCTAACTTTTCTAGTACCTACTATCCTGCGTGGCCTATGCAACGCAGGTGGTGTCCCTTTCTTGTCTGTGTCCGTTTCCGTGTTGCGCCGCTGTTCATTTCCATGCGTTGCATGCTCGACTGTATGCAGGTGGCGTGGGTTCGAGCCTCATTGCCGACCAATTCGTTTTGCTAAATCTCAAATCTTTATTGAATCTCATATACCTAATGTAAATAACCTCCTCGCTAATATTGGCTTCATTTGGACTCTTCTCCAATTCGTTTTTCTTTTTCGAATGTGGAGTGTTTTAAACTCTCGCGAGGTGTCACGTGATTTTAAGGTCATGATATTGCCCACCC